>NC_080689.1:80396628-81838503 GCF_030445035.2 Dasypus novemcinctus | reverse complement strand
AAGATAAAATGATGACCAGACAGCAACAAAAAACTACAGACCCAAACAATAATCAGGAAAACATGGCTAAATCCAATGAACAAACTAAAAACCAGGAAGTGGAGGAGAACATCAGTCAAGTAATTAAAGATCTCAGAACATGTATTAGAGACTAACATAATGAAATAAAGGAAGAGTTTAACAATATGAAGAAAACACTTGGAGAGGAAATTGCAGACATACGAAAAAAGATAACAGATATGATGGGAATGAACACCACAGTTCAAAAAATCAAAAATACACTCGCAGCGAATAGCAGCAGATTAGAAGAGGCAGAGGAGAGAATTAGAGATGTGGAAGACGGTACATCGGATATCAAACAAATAGTAGAATTGATCGATAAAGAGACAGAAAAAATCCAGCTAGGACTTAGGGACCTGAATGATAATGCAAAATGCACAAACATACATATTATAGGCATCCCAGAAGGAGAAGAGAAGGGAAAGGGGACAGAAGGAGTGTTGCAGGAAATAATGGCTGAAAACTTCCCAAATCTACTGAGAGAGATGGATGTACATATCCAGGAACCACAACGCACCCCAAACATCATAAACCCCAACAGGCTCACTCCAAGATATATACTTGTCAAATTCTCCAATGCTCAAGACAAAGAGAAAATTCTAAAAGCAGCAAGAGAAAAGAAAACCACCACATACAAGGGAGGCTCTGTAAGATTAAGTGCTGATTTCTCATCTGAAACCATGGAAGCAAGAAGGAAGTGTTATGACATAGTCAAGGTAGTAAAAGAAAAATATTTCCAACCACGAATACTCTACGCAGCTAAACTAGCATTCAAAAATGATTGAGAGTTCAAAATATTCACAGATAAACAGAATTTGAAAAAGTATGCCAACAAGAAACCTCCCCTTCAAGAAATATTAAAGGGAGTTCTGTAGGAAGAAAAGGGAAAACAGGAGAGGCAGAGTTGGAGGAGAGTGAAAGAGCAACAAAAAAACAAAAAGAGAAGAAAAAAAGAAAACAAAATATGACAAACACAAGTCCAATCAAAATATGGCTAACATAAATAATTCCTTGAAAGTAATAACACTAAAGGGCAATGGATTAAACTCACCTATCAAAAGATTCAGACTGGAAGATTGGATAAGGAAATATGACCCATCGATATGCTGTCTACAAGAAACACATCTTAGACACAGGGATTCATGGACGCTGAAAGTGAATGGTTGGAAAACAATCTTACAAGCAAACAATAACCAAAAAAAGACAGGAGTAGCTACATTAATATCAGACAAAATGGACTTTAAATGTGAAACAATTGTGAGAGAAAAAGAAGGATGCTACATATTAGTGAAAGGGACAATCTCTCAAGAAGAACAAACAATCATAAATATTTATGCACCTAACAAGGGTGTCTCCAAATATGAGAGGAAAACACTGGAAAAACTAAGTGAAAGAATAGATGTCTGTACAATTATAGTGGGAGATTTTAATACACCACTACCAACTTTGGACAGAACATCTAAAAAGAGAATCACGAAAGAAACAAAATATTTGAACAGTATAAGAGGAGCTGGATCTAATAGACATATACAGATCATTACACCAGAATACAGCAGTATATACATTTTTCTCAACTGCACATGGATCATTCTCCAAGATAGACCATATGCTATGCCACAAAGAAAAGCTTAATGAATTCAGAAAGATTGAAAACATACAAAATAATATCTATGACCACAGTGAAGTGAAGCTGGAAATCTGCAAGCACCAGAGGTCCAGATTTCACACCAAGATATGGAAATTAAAGAGCACACTCTTAGAAAAATAGTGGGTCAAAGAGGAAATCTCAAAAGAAATCAATAACTACCTTGAAACTAATGATAATGATAACACAACATACCAAAACTTATGGGATGGAGCAAAAGCAGTACTGAGAGGGAAATTTATAGCCATAAATTCATACACCAAAAAAGAAGAAATAGAAAAATTGCAGAACTAACTGCACATTTGGAGGAATTAGTAAAAAACACACAAAGTAATCCAAAAGAAGAAGAAAGAAAGAAATAACAAAGATAAGAGCAGAACTAAATGAAATAGAAAATAAGAAAGCACTTGAAAAGATAAACAAGACCAAGAGCTGATTCTTTGAGAAGATCAATAAAATTGACAAACTCTTAGCGGGAATAACAAAGAAAAAAAGATAGAACACGCAAATACACAAAATAAGAAATGAGAAAGGAGATATCACCTCTGACGCCACAGAAATAAAGACTATCATAAGAGGATACTTTGAAAAACTATATTCGAACAAAAATGACAATTCAGAGGAAATGGACAAATTCCTAGAAACACATACGCAGCCTATATTGATGAAAGACAAAATTGATGATCTCAACAAAACAATTACAAGTAAAGAGATAGAAAGAGTCATTAAAAACCTCCCAACTAAGAAGAGCCCAGGGCCAGATGGCTTCAGAGGTGAATTCTACAAAACATTCCGGAAAGAACTACTGCCAATCCTGCTAAAACTCTTCCAAAAGATAGAAACAGAAGGAACATTACTGAACTCATTCTATGATGCCAACATTACCCTAGTACCAAAGCCAAACAAAGACACCACAAGAAAGGAAAATTACAGACCAATTTCTCTAATGAACCTAGACACAAAAATACTCAACAAAATACTTGCTAACCGTATTCAATAACACATTAAACAAATTATACACCATGACCAAATGGGATTCATTCCAGGTGTGCAAGGCTGGTTCAACATAAGAAAATCAATCAATGTAATACACCATATAAACAGATTGAAGGGGAAAAAATCACATGATTATATCTATAGATGCAGAAAAAGCATTTGACAAAATACAGGACCCTTTCTTGATAAAAACACTCCAAAAGATTGGAATACAAGGAAATTTATTGAAAACGATAAAGAGTATATACGAGTGTGGTAAGTCCAATAAATCAGATTGTAGGTGCTGGAGTCTGTTGAGGCTCAGGACCTGGCTATCCAGCATCCATGTGGAATCTGAGCCTCCTCTTGACATAGAGGTGCAATGGACACAACCAAGCCAATGTCCACATAGAAGAGGTGGCATTGGATTGGGAAAAGTGGACATGGTGGCTGATGGGTATGGGGAAAGGCAGGAAGAGATGAGAGGTGGAGGCGTCTTTGGGACATGGAGCTGCCCTGGATGGTGCTTCAGAGGCAATCACCGGACATTGTAAATCCTCACAGGGCCCACTGGATGGAATGGAGGAGAGTATGGGCCATGATGTGGACCATTGACTATGAGGTGCAGAGGTGCCCAAAGATGTACTTACCAAATCCAATGGATGTGTCATGATGATGGGAATGAGTGTTGCTGGGGGGGGGGAGAGGTGGGGTGGGGGGGGAGGGGTTGAATGGGACCTCACATATATATTTTTAATGTAATATTATTACAAAGTCAATAAAAAAAAAAGAGTATATACGAAAAACCCCACAACCAACATGGTTTACAATGGTGAAATCCTAAAATCCTTCCCTCTTAGATCAGGAAAAAGACAAGGATGCCCACTCTCTCCCCTTCTATTTAACATTGCCTTAGAAGAACTTGCTCGAGCACTGAGACAAGAACCAGATATAAAAGGCATTCAAATTGGAAAGGAAGAAGTCAAAATTTCATTATTTGCAGACGACATGATCCTATACATAGAAAACCCTGAGAGGTCTACAACAAAGTTTCTAGAACTCATAAATGAGTTTCATAAAGTCGCAGGTTATAAGTTCAATGCACAAAAATCAGTAGCATTTCTGTACACCAATAATGAGCAAGCTCAGGAGGAAATAAAGAATCAAATACCATTTACAATAGTAAATTAAAAAATCAGGGAAACAGACTTGGCCCAGTGGTTAGGGCGTCCGTCTACCACATGGGAGGTCCACGGTTCAAACCCCGGGCCTCCTTGACCTGTGTGGAGCTCGCCCATGTGCAGTGCTGATGCACGCAAGGAGTGTCACGCCACGCAGGGGTGTTCTCCGCATAGGAGAGCTCCACACGCAAAGAGTGCTCCCGTAAGGAGAGCTTCCCAGCGCAAAAGAAAGTGCAGCCTGCCCAGGAATGGCACCATCCACACTTCCCATGCCAGTGACAGAACAGAAGCGGACAATGAAACAAGACGCTGCAAATAGACACAGAGAACAAACAACCAGGGGAGGAGGGAATTAAATAAATAAATAAATCTTTTTTAAAAAATCAAATACCTAGCAATAAATTTAACTAAAGAGGTAAAGAACTTATACACAGAGAACTACACAACACTGTTCAAGGAAATTAAAGAAGATCTAAATGAATGGAAAAATATTCCCTGTTCATGGATAGGAAGACTAAATATTATTACGATGTCTATCCGACCAAAACAGATCTAAACATTCAATGCAATCCCAATAAAAGTCAGCACAGCAGTCTTTAAGGAACTAGAAAAAGTAACTATGAAATTTATTTCAAAAGAAAAATAGGCCCCAAATAGCCAAAGACATATTGAAAAACAAAAATGAAATTGGAGGAATCACACTACCTGACTTCAAAACATACTACAAAGCTACGGTAGTGAAAACAGCATGGTATTGGCATAAGGAGAGACACACAGACCAATGGAACTGAATTGAAAGTTCTGATGTAGATCCTCATACATACAGCCATATAATATTCGATAAAGCCACCAAACCCTCTCAACTGGGAGAGAAAGGCCTATTCAACAAATTGTGCTGGAGAACTGGATAGCCATATGTAAAAGAATGAAAGAGGATTACCATCTCACACCTTATACAAAGATCAACTCAACATGGATCAAAGACCTAAATATAAGAGCCAAGAACATAAAGACTTTGGAAAGCAGTGTAGGGAAGCATACACAAGACCTTGTAATAGGAAATGGCTTCATGAACTTCACACCAAAAGCATGAGCAGCAAAAGAACAAATAGATAAATGGGACTTCCTCAAAATTAAAGCCTTCTGCACCTCAAAGGAGTTTGTCAAGAAAGTGAAAAGAGACCCTACACAATGGGAGAAAATATTTGGTAAGCATATATCGGGTAGGAGGCTTATAACTTGCATATATAAAGAACTCCTATATCTTGAAAATAAAAAGATAAACAACCCATTTAAAAAATGAGAAAAAGATTTAAACAGACACTTCTCCAAAGAAGAAATACAAATGGCTAAAAAGCACATGAAAAAATGCTCCAAATCTCTAGCTATCAGGGAAAGGCAAATCAAAACTACAATGAGATACCGTCTTACTCCCATAAGATTGGCAGCTATGAAAAAAACAGAAGACTACAAATGCTGGAGAGGATGTGGAGGTATGGGAACACTCATCCACTGCTGGTGGGAATGCAGAAGGATCCAACCATTCTGGAGGACAATTTGGCAGTTTCTCAAAAAACTAACCATAGATTTGCCATATGACCCAGCAATTCCACTGCTGGGTATATACCCAGCAGAACTGAAGACAAGGACACAAAATGATATATGCTCCCCAATGTTCATAGCAAAATTGTTCACTATTGGCAAAAGTTAGAATCAACCCAAATGCCCATCAACAGATGAATGAATAAATAAAATGTTGTATATGCATACAATGGAATACTACTTGGCTTTAAGAACAAAAACACTACAAACACATGTGATAACATGGATGAATCTTGAGAACTTTATGTTGAGTGGAGCAACCCAGGCATTGAAGGACAAATACTACATGACCTCAATGATATGAAATAAGTAAACCAAGCTGCCTCAGAGAGCTAGAGACTGGATGATAGGCTTACAGGAAATTGGGGAGTAGAGGAAGGATGTAAGCTGACATCTACATGGGTGAAATCTATAATAAGCTAGAGGTAAGTATTTGTAAAGGAATGCATAAAATGGGGACATAGGGTTACCTTTGGGTGGGGCTTTGTGGGCTTGAGGGGAGCTAGGGATCGGCAGATGGGTACTATTGCCCAAGAAATTGGGGGGAGGGTGCGGCAATCTACGAATATAGGAGATTGTCAGGTGTTCGTTGAGAGTATAATGCTGCGAAAACCTTTTCAAAAATATAATAAGGAAACTTACCTGTTTAAGATACTTAAAGGGGATAATCTGATGCAGGACAGACTCCTAGGGAATATGTGAATGCTCATTTTGCCAGGGTGCATTATATCACTGGGTAGAGACCCATATAATGAGAGTGAAGGTATACCCACATCCTGGGGAGGACTGATGCCATCAAATAGAGGGAACTGTATCTCTCAAGAGAAATGGTGGCTGCCAGGGCATAGGGCAGTTGAGCATGTCAAGCTCTCAACATTGTTGCAAGTATCTCTGAACATGGCTCTTCAAGAAATGAAGATTGACTGTCACTGTGGGCCCTAAGGGGAGGGGGAAATAGGTATTGAATAGATGGAACCAACATAACTGTGAGGGCAATAGAAGTGTTTCACAAGAGTATGCAAGGATGGATATAAAACATGTAAAATTACACCAAAAAGATATAGGGGCTGATAGGCTAAAATGCAAATCATAATGTAAAACATAGGATAACTAAAAATTTAGAAAATTGTATAGCCTAAAGTATAAACCACAATGTAAACACAAATGTTACCTTGTTTGAAAGCTATTGTCTCAATATCTGTACATCAGTTTCAGTAAATATGGAATGAATATGTTAAAAGATTATTGTTGGTTTTATTTTGGATATGTGGGAGTACTGTATATTATATATATGAATTACTGTGATCTAAAACTCTTGTGAAGATATGCTTAATTATTAGAAAAAAGAAAAGAAAAAGATAGGATGTAGAATTTTTCCAAATTAATATATATTCTATATCTAACCTTTAAAGTCATCCCTATATTCCATTTTATTATTAAGGGAACCTGGCAATATATTGGGCTTCACTTTTCAGGAAGTTTTGAATCACAGAGTGGTTCAACAATGGCAGTGGAGGAATACTGGTGTGGGATGTTGTTGACAGGGGACACATGGATGACAGGGAGTTCTATAGGGCATATATCCAGGGTACATAAAAAGTTTGGATATTTTAATAGTGGAAACCATTAAAAACAACAACTGAGGGAGTGCTGAGTTCCTAGCCAGGGGAGCTCTATCACAATCCCTAAAAGAACAACAACAATCCCCCAAGTGCAATGGCAAAGACCAAAAAGGAATGACCATCCAACAATGAGCATCTGATACTAATGATTATGCTTGTGAGCCTGTGCATCTGAAATAAGAATAAGACCTAGACCAACAGTGTGCCTAAGATTTCCCTTCTGAGAGCCTCCGTGTTGCTCAAATGTGGCCAGTCTCGAAGCCAAACTCAGCATGTAAATGCATTGCCTTCCCCCCAATGTGGGACATGACTCCCGGGGATGAGCCTCCCTGGTGCTGAGGGATCACTACCAAGTACCAGCTGATGACATAACTAGTAAATGACCTTGAATAAAAGGTTCAACTCGGACCAGCAGAATATCCCTGTTTATATATAATAACAAGAGTTAAAAATGCTTTTTGACCTAAATCGAGGGGGAAATGGAAAGGCCAAATGAGTTTATATGGCTATGAGTCTCTAAAAAAGAGCCTGGAGACTATCACAGGGGATGCCCTTATGCATACCTGAGCAGAGTCTCAGAGACAGATAAAGTAGATACAATCCCAGGTATTGGTTCTTCTGAGGGCTCAGAGACCCAGAGGTTTTATGGTCATGGCAGATGGAGTTCACTGCCATGTCAGTTGGTCCTTCTTTGGAGTTGGTGTTTCTGTGTGATGGAGCTGGACTCAGATGTGATCTCTGTTCACAAGCCTTTCCTGTTACTTTACCAGAATTGTAGTTGGTGCTGGGGTTTAAGATATATCTAGGGTATCTGAATCTCTGGACTGACCATATGATAGCCAGGCCCTGAGCCTCAACAGACTTCAGCTCCTACACTCTGGTTTATTGGACTTAACCCACTCAGCTAACATGGAGTTGAAGAATGTCAACCACCACACCATGGAGCCAAGAGTGCCTACAACTGAAAGAAAGAGGATTGCATCCAGCATCCATGTGGAATCTAAGCCCCCTCTTGACATAGATGTGGAATGGACACAACCAATCCGTGGTCCACAGGATGGAGGAATAGAGTAAGGATTAGAGTGGACTTACTGATATTCTATTCATGAACTATTGTGGTTAGTAATCGAAGAAAATGTGGCATTGGTGTGGAAAAAGTGGCCATGGTGGCTGCTGGGTGTGGGGAATAGGAGGAAGAGATGAGATGTGGAGGTATTTTCAGGACTTGGAGTTGTCCTGGGTGGTACTGCAGGGACAATTACTGGACATTGTAGATCCTCCCATGGCCCACTGGATGGAACGTGGGAGAGTGTGGGCTATGATGTGGACCATTGACCATGAGGTGCAGCGATGCTCAGAGATGTATTCACCAAATGCAATGAATATGTCATGATGATGGAGGAGAATGTTGCTATGGGGGGAGTAGTGGGGTGAGGAGGGTTGAGGGTAAATGGGGACCTCCTCATTTTTTTATTGTAATATATTAAAAAATGAATTAAAAATTAATTAATTAAAAAATATATATAATATAAGGGATTCCCTTAAGAATATATGTATTTTTAAAGATATATTTTATTTACTTTATTTATACCACCTGTGCCCCAGATGACTTTCTCATCTGTCTGTTTGCCTTCTTCAGGAGGCACTGGGAACCAAACCAGAGACCTTCGACATGGGAGGCGAGTGCCAATGGCCTGAGCCACATCCACTCCCTGTGGCTGTGGCATCTGCTGGCTTGTGACATCTGTTTGTTGCATTGGGAGTGGCATCTAGCTTTTTGTGGCAGGAGGCAGCATCTACTTATCTTCTTTTAGGAGGCACTGGGGCCCAAACCAGTAACTCCCATGTGGTAAGTTGAGCCATATCAGCTTCCCTATAAGAATATTATTTTTAAAAAACAAACCCACAAAGAGAGGAAGAACTGAGCAGGAGGCAACAGCAGCAAAATATTAGACCGTATAATGCAGATGTCACGTGATAACCAATTTAACTGACCCAAGAAAGGAAATAAGAGCATTAATAGGAAGAGAAAGAGAGATGCATCAGAATCTTTCAAACACTGTGCTCGGAATATGCTTTTCTGAAGCATGAAGTGGTGACACGGTAGTGAAAGGAAAGATCAGGGTCTGGGCCCCTTATGGAGATGAACAGAGGGGAGGTCCTATGTGCTAGACCCCTGACCAGCAGGGAGCAGTGTAGTGTCCATGACAGACCTGAGGACTGTGACAGCAGAGAGGACAAAGAGCATGAAGAACCAACCGGAACATGCTGATCTCACAGCTCCTCCAGAGCTACCTGATCTCCGTAGTTGTCCATTACAGGCTTCTCTGCTGTGCCTGGAGCCAAATGCCAAGTACGAAGCAGGAGGGCAGGCAACTCTCGGGCACAGTCAAGATGCTGTCTCACCATCACTCATGACTGTCTGGCTGGAAACCACAGCGCTCAGTATGCAAATCTTGGTGGCTGAGCTATGCTCCTTCCAAAGTAGTAAATCCTGACACAGAAGCTGCTCTTTTCTCTTCCATTCTGAGAAGCAGAACAATACCTGCAGTTTAATGTCCCTTAGAAACAAGAAGAGAGTCTGTATTTTCAAGAGTGGAACCAGAATCTGTGGTCTTGTTGCCTACACACACTTTTCCCCCTGGAAACTACACTTCTCCCAGCACCTCCTTCTTCAGAAACTAGCGGAGCAGACACAGCTCTGAAGCAGCAGAGGAGCAGCTCTTTCTCAGGTGACCTCTCTGTCTCCTTCTTTCTGACTAAAGGGACCCAGTTTTACCCTTTGAGGATTTAGGGAATGTCCTTCATGACACTCTTGGCACTCTGTCACTGAAAACAGAAAATTGCTCAGATTCTATGTGTCACTGGATGGAAGCCCCAAAATATCTGCTACTGCCTGTGAATATCAGCTTAAATGAAATGAAAATGGTCGGTGTTAGGATCAAATGGAGGAACCAAGCTGAGGTGCAAAGAATCACCTGCATTGAACTCTACCATGCCTGATGAGCTGGACAAAACATATATGCAACAACAGCCTTCAAGATGAGTTATCAGACACAAATATTCCAGAACTAGGGAGGGAAGCTACCATCCCCCAGACCTTGCAGAGAGCAAAATTGTGGCTTTGCAATTCCATGAATTAAACATAGTGTTTCAAAGAAACAGAAAAGGGAGCAGAGAGGATAAGTAAAGAAAATAAAAAGAACAGGAAGGGGGCAGATGTAGCTCATGGTTGAGTGCCTCCCTCCCATGTACAAGGTCCATGGTTCCTCCTTAAAAAGAAAAAAAACAGGTAAAGAAAGACAGAGAGAAAGAAATTGGGAAAGGAGCAGAAGAGGGAGGAGGAAAAAGAAGCAAAAGTTGAGTGATGAGAGGATAAGACATGAAACAGGAAGAAAAAATGGAAAGCAGAGATGTTGGTTTGCTTGTCTTTTTATAGCATGTCTTGTTCTAGGCATTCACAATTCCAAGTCCTAGCTTTTCAGTCTGTGTCCCTCCAACCTAACAATTGTATTTGTTCTTTCTTGAAATCCTGGCTCCCAGGGAGATCACATGTGGGTCAGGCCTTTTCATCTTCCCATAGAAGGAGCCACTTAGGCTGGCTCCAGGGCTTGGGGAGGAAGAGGAGGGTTTATAAAGGCTAGCAAGGTGGGACCTAACATTTTATTAAACTTAAATTGTTGACTGAGTGGCCACTGGAGGACGTAAGGCTCAGATGCCAGGACACAGGCCCTGAGCTCCAAGGCCCCATCCCCATGGGTGAGCACAGGTGAATTACCACCAGGGGTCAACCAGCTGGGATTTAAGCCTGGAAGCACTCAGTGGATAAACTATTGAGCTCCTTTTCCCACATCATTGTCTGCATATAATTGCCCAGGAAAATATGCTCACAAGTCATAATAGGTAATTACTTGAATTTTATGCCTCATTTTTCTCATATGTAAGGGGAGGAATATGACTAAGACTGATGTGAGGATTAAATGAAAAAATTCACATAAAGTGCAAAGTACCTGGCCTTCTACACACTCAGGATGCTAAAAATGTCAATCATTGTACGTAACAGGAGTAGCTCAGTCTGCCTATTGTTTGACTTCCTTCCAGGGCTCCTTGAGCCCATTCTTCACAGTCATAAATCTTTCAAGTTCCAAAATATTTGAAGCTTGCTGCTCCTCTCTGTCTTCAGTACAGCTGTCACTGGCCACACGTGGCTACTGAGCCTGGAGATGAGGCTAGTCCATACTGAGATTTGCTGTAAGTATAAAAACACATCAACTTTTGAACACTTAGTACAGAATTATGCGTATGAAATACTTGATTAATAATTTTTATATTGACTACATGTTGAAATGGTAATATTTTAGATATATTAGGCTAAATCAAATAAGTTATCAGAATTAATTTCACAGCTTTCTTTTTACTTTTTAAATGTGGCCACTGGAAATTTTTTAGTTATATATGTGGTTCTCATTATATTTCTATCCAGTGGGGCTGTCTAGATAATTCTTAACTACCCCACACATCCAAGGCTTTACACCAAAAAGTTCTGAATTTGACATTACTCTGCCCCATGGAAAAATGAGATGAATTTCCCTGGGCTCACACCCAACGCCTTAGCAAACCTTAGAGTAATTATTAGTGAAAAGATTCTTTCCAGTCCAATCCCCTCATACAGATGAAAACACTGGCAGAGGGATGCCTGCTTCAGATTGTTCAGCTACTAAACACCTGGGCGCCTGTGTCCTGACATCTAGTTTGCTCTTGATTCCTCTTTACCACTCTATCTCCTTCTATACAATTATTCCTGAAAAAAATCTCTCAATATTTTTTTCACAAGTATGGGCATAGAAGTTACAACAATGTAAGCCATAATTACTCAAATTCCTAGGAATACAAATATACTTGGACTCCAATATTTATAAAGATGTGAAATACCACAAGTATTGAGGGAAGGGAGAGGGAAGAATAGGTGTAACATGAGAGCATTTTCAGGGCATTGGAATTGTCCCGCATGACATTGCAATGAATGATACAGGCCATTATATATTTTGTCATAATCTTTAAATTTGATCACAGCATAGTATAAACTGTGATATAAACTATAGTCCACGGTTAGCAGCAATGCTTCAATATGTGCTCATCAATTGTAATAGCTGTTTCATACTAATGAAAGATGTTAACGTTGGAAAGTATGGGAGGGGGAAGGACTGGGGCACATGGGAAGAATCCTCTATGTTTTTTATGGGACATTTATATAATCTAAATCTTCTTTAAAATTAAAAAAAAAATTTTAAAAAGGTATGAAATATTTTGCAAAGCATTAGAGGGTGGTAGACCTAACTTCTCATGTATCTACACAAGCTCACATATTTACTGGACATGACATATGATGTAGGGAGCTAGAGGGAGGTCAGCAGCTGCTACCTGCCCCTCCCAATGCTAGCAATAGTGGGGAATGTAAAACTGTATGAGACCAGTTTCATGCTCCTTGCCACTGATGCTCTTACAATCTAATTCCACAATCAAGATACAGGCAAGAAACTGAACCAGTCCCTTAAGACAAGAGCACCAGATGGGAAAGGCAGTGTGGGGAAGCAGAACACTTTTGACCAATAGTCCATGGACATGAACCCCAATTTGCTCACTCATTTAACAAGCATTTACTGAATGCCTGAAATATGTCAGACGCTGTGTTAGATGCTGAGAATACCAAACAGGTAGAGCTCCCTTCCCTCACGGAGCTTCTAGTCTAGTGGGGGAGAAAAATAATAAATAATATTAATAAGTACAAAATGCACTATCTTAGATAATGATACGTACTAAAAAGAAAATTAAGTTTGGGAGGAAGGGCAGAGGTTGCTGGAGCAGGTTTATAGGTTTAGGTAGTTCAGGAAAGGTGTCAGTGAGAAGGTAACAGTTAGGGAAAGAACTAAATGAAGTGAGGAAGCAAATCATGTGGATGAAGAGGGAAAGATATTCTGGGCACAGGAACAACAAACAAAAAGTCCTGAGGTGGGTGTGTGCCTGGTGTGTTGACAACCCAGGGAAGTGGCCAGCATGGGGAGGAAGTGGAGCAGATCATGTAGGTTTTGATGGGTCACAGGGTGAATATTTTTACTCCAAGAGATATGAGGGGTGGTGAATTTTGAGCAGAAGCATGATTGCCTTTGACTTTTATTTAAACAGGATTTCTTTAGATTTCCTGATGAGAACAACCATCAGAGTCCAGTGCAGGAGCAAGTATGGAGGTAGGGGCCAGAGTTAGGAGGCTATTATAATACTGTAAGCTATCTTGAAAGAGGACCTGACAGGACATACTGACTGTGTAGGTGGGAGGGAGAAAGAAAGAGAAAGAGAAGAAAAGAGTGACTCCAGAATGCACAGGCTAAGGAATCAGAAGAATACAGTTGCTTTAATTGAAATTATGGAAACCTATAGAAGGAGCAGATATGGGAGGACCAAGAGCTAAATGTTGAACCATCCGGAGTTAATTTTTTGTATGTTATGATGTAGGGGTCAAGGTTCATGAATTTCCCTATGGAAATCAAGTCGTCCCAGTATCATTTATTGAAAGACTTTCCTAGTCCCTTTGGATTGCTTTGGCATCTTCATTTAAAATCAAATGATCATATCAATTTGGTCTGTTTCTGGGCTCTATTCCATTTCAGTGTTCAATTTGAACATCCTTATGCCAATAGATACTCTCTTTATTTCTAGGGTTTAGGACCCCAATTATGGACATGTTTAATCTGAGGTCCCTGTTAGACCACCAAGTAGAGATGCTAGATAAACAGCTCATTATGAGTCTGGAATTCAGAAGAGACCAGCCACTGCCAGAAACATAAGTATGGTGTCTTCCCCGTAGAGATGGTGTTTAAAGTCTTAAGACTGAGTGAGAGCACCTAGGGGATGAGTATGGATGAAGGAGTCCAAGTACACAGGGGTGGCAGGCTTAACCCTGGGGGATGAGCCCCGGGTGCAATTCAAGTGTTACAATGAGGAGAAACTGGCCAACTATGTCAATGCTGATGACAGGTCCAAGAAGATTAGGAATGAAAATGGACCACTGGATTTAGCAATGAGGCAGTCATTGATGAACTGGGTAAGAGTAGATTCTGCAGAACGGCAGGGGCAAAAGTCTTGACTGGAATGGGTTCAAACAGAATGGGAGATGATAAATTGGAAACGGCCAGCATGGACAACTCTTTAAGGAAAGTCTTAGAAATGGGAAGCAGTAAGGCAGTTTCTGGAATAAGAATAGGCATCTACTCAGGGTATATACTAAATTGAGCTAAATGACAGAATTTTTAAGTGTTAATGATAATGATCCAGTGGAGAGAAAAGCCTGATGTTGCAAGAGAAAGAAGACAAAATTGCTGGAATGATGTCCTTGAGTAGGTGAGTGGAGAAGATGGTGGACCGCTGGAGATTATGGCCTTAGCAAGGGACAGAGATGGTTCACTACAGGAGAGAAGGTTGTATCCACAGGAGCAGAGCAGAGAGGAGCACAGCTGTACTGGCAATTGCTCATGACTTCTCTAATAAATGTGTATCATTTGCATTTTGTAAATTTAGGAGCCTGAGAAGACCTTGCAGATTTAAACAAAGGGTCTGAGCAGGATGAAGCTAAGAGAAGAGACAAAGGGGAAGAAGGGGGAAACTGACTAGGATGATCACTTTCCACCTGCCAGTTCCTCTCTCCTTGGCTCCACTTGCCAACATTGTCATGGACAGAGACCCTCATGGGCTCCCCAACAGACACCCCTTATGAAACCTGCTTTCCTTTCTCCCCACACCCTCTACCCTCCCTCTCCTCTGTCCCCTTCCTTCTTCTTGCTCCATTCCCCACTGTCAGGTAAGTAATGGCTTCTTTTTTTCCTTCTCTCTCTCTCTCTCCCAAGTTCCTCTCAGCCTTCCTGCCCCTCCATTTACTGACCCATATCTTCTCAGGTTTCAACTAGTCCTTTCTACCTATCCCATGTGACATCACATGTGGCAATTTATCTCTTTATGAGAAGGTTCTATCTCCCAACTCTGGCCCTAATCTTCTGTATCCCTGAAGCTAGCAAAGTTCTCTAGGTAAAGTCTGGACAGGGTTGAAGGAAAGGAGAGGACAATGGAGCCAGGAAGGCAGAGGAGAGCAGGGAACTGACATTAGCTGGTACTGACAAGTGCCCTGCTTCCCAAAGGAGGAAACTAAGGCTGAGAAACATGATGTCATGTGCTTAGGACTACAAAACTCCTGAGCAGTATAACCATGATTAAACCAAATACTAATTAATGAAAGGATCAGACTAGATGGTGAACAAGTTTCTTCCCTCTCTATGTGTCTTTCTGAAGAAAATATACAATCTTTTATTTTACCATGGGTTCACTGTGGAAGCAAATGAGAAACAGTTCATGACATATGTCACAGTAATAAAATCTTGATAATCAAGATAAAAAATGAAATGAGAACAGAGGAGACCTATGATACAGCTGATGGTTCAAAAATTGTCAACTTGCAATAGGTTTTTATAATACTTTTTGATAATAGTAAGGGATACAATATCCCAGACTCTGACAAGGATCATATCAGTGGATCCTCCAATAGCCCCATGGGACAAGTTGGATTACCCTCATTATATAGATAAGGAAACTAGGACTTAGAGAGAGTCAATACAATGTCCAATGTCACACAATCAGTAAATACAGAAATCAGGACTCATACTCAGGCAGCCTGATCAAGAGCCCTAATTCTAAAACATAGTGCTGGCCCCTCAATAGCTACTACTCACAGTTGCTACCTCCAGGGACAAAGATTCCGAGACCCTTAGAGTGAGAAAGGAGCTTAGAAATGAAATTTCTCATTTATTTTTATTTTTTGTTGTTACTAGAGCAAGATTTTATTTTTGATAATAAAAGTGTTCTCCTTGAAACATGCCCACTTCATGTACATGTGTAAGGAGTTTTTAATGGCATAAGGAATGGGTTCCATTTTCTGAATTACTTTTTTTTCTCTATTTTTTTAAAGTTACATTAAAAAATTGCGAGGTCCCCATATAGCCCCCCAAACCTCTAGCCCCACCCCACCCACATCAACAACCAATTTCATCATTGCGGGGCATGCAGTTTCTCATTTATTAAGTGAGGAGACTGAAGGAGAACAACTGAAGGTCATGGTCTGGACATTTAGGGACAGAATTGAAATTTGAGATCAGTGCTCATTTACCTATGTTTTTGCTTGTATTTTTTTCTTGAGGCAACCATTGAATTGGATAAAAAGACTCCCTACATTGCTGAGGAAAATCTCTTTTCCTGATTATAGTTGCAATCAGCTGTATATGCAATCAACTGACTACATAAACTAAATCCTGTTATGTCTTTGCTCAATGCAATAGTAAACTAATTACAGACATATTAGGGAAGGAATCCATTCAACTCTGCAAAAAAGGAGAAATAAGAACAGTAGTTGAGATAGTTGCATTGAAAAAAAAAAAAAAGAACAGTAGTTGGAAAAGTAAATCCTTTAACAAAGGTCCTCTTCAAACCCAACATTTTCCATCATCTCATCCCTCAAGCCACAACCATACCTCCAACCATTCCCTCCCCCAGGCTGATTATAATCAACTTACAAGATGACTGAACTGAGAAGATTAAAGAAATCACAATATCTTATAAGTGATAGTCCCAGAGACCAAGATAGAAAATGTCACAGCAACAGTCACACTGCTTTGGTCAAGGAGAAGATCCTAGAAGACTCATGATGTCTGAAGATATATTTTGTATGTTTGTAGTCACCTGAAGGAGACCCTATAAAACAATCCTAATCTTGGAAAC
This sequence comes from Dasypus novemcinctus, assembly GCF_030445035.2. Classification (NCBI taxonomy): domain Eukaryota; kingdom Metazoa; phylum Chordata; class Mammalia; order Cingulata; family Dasypodidae; genus Dasypus; species Dasypus novemcinctus. The sequence goes on along the minus strand of NC_080689.1, from coordinate 81,821,602 downwards.
CTATATGAGTTATCTCATACGTAAAATTTCTGTAGATGTGATTAAGTTAAAACTTCAGATGGGAGAATTGCCTGGATCAAAACATTGGACCCCCAATGCCATCACATATATTCTCATAGGAGGGACATTTGACCACAAATAGAAAATAAAATGGTATTAAAACAATAAAGACAGTAATCAGAATCCTTGAGGACTGAAGCAAATCAGCCACAACAATCAAATTATTCATTGCAATAAGGCTCTTAATATAGGTCTTCTGTGGTGGAATCCTGGTGGATTTTAGTACCAAGCATGGGGTGGTGCCATAACAAATACTAAATATGTGTAAGTGACACTGAAAATGGTTGATGGGTAAAGACTGGAAGAATTTTGAGGCCTTTGATAAAGCCTAGATTCCCTCAAGGAGAACATTGGTAGAAATATAGACATTTGCTTCTGTTGAGGGCTCAAAGGAAATGACAAACTGTTACCTTAAAAGGGAAAGCTGAAAATCCTTTTATATAGAAGCAGAGCATTGCTGAATTTTGTCTGAGTGTTTTTTGTGTGAAAAGCAGAACTCAAAATCAAGAAACATCTACACATAGCCTAGGAGATTTCCAAGTGAAGAATTCACACCGTGTCCCAGGTTCATCTTGCTATGTATGTAAACTACAGGAGGAAAGGTAAAATGATAAAGTGAAGAAAAAACTGTTAAGTAAAAGGAGCTATGAATTATGATTTGGATAATACTCCATCTGTCTAGATTGCAAGAGATGCTAAAATTAAGATATCAACTGTAAAGAAAGAATGAACTGGAGATAAGTTCAAGGGAGACTTGACAGCTTTTGCAAGTGGAAAGACATTAGGCATGTGCATATGGATGACTTCAGCCAAAGAGCAGAAATGAGGAACAGAGATGGGAATATCCTGGAAAGATCTGTGGAGGACCCTCTTGTCTAATGTGAAATGGAGAGAACACATGTGCAAATTTAATACCAGATACTACTATATATTAGGTATTAAATTTTCAATAATATTTCAGATTTTTCTAATATAAAATAAAAAGATGCATAATTCACTGTACTTACATTATTCAACCTGCCATACATACATCATCCATCATGCAAGCAATAGTTGCTTAATGGACATTTTTTACTGACTTTAAAAATATCTATTGCTACCCAAATAGATTTCAACCCATCTTTTTAATCAAATTTTAGATTGAATTCATCCTAACTTGTCTTATTTCATAAACTTCCTGGAAAATTCCATGTGACTATGTCAGGAAAACACATATTCCATATTCTGTATTTTTATACTGCTTTGTAGCAAAGTGTCTTTGAGTCATACAAAGAGATGTCACTTAAAAATTCCTGCTGAATGAACAGACAACATTAAGTCAAGTTATTTCAGTCTATGAAATTGTTTTCATATGCACATTTTTTACTTTATTGAAGTATATCACTTATGCATAAACTTACATAAAAAATATGTATATAGTAATAACTGTGAACTTACAAAACATACATATATAACATAATACAGGACTCTCACACCTTCCTCTACCACCAGTACCTTGCATTGTTGTTAGACATTTTTAACTAGTTATTAAAGAACATTGTCAATATATTACTACTAACTAAAGTATTTTCCCCCAACCCACCCTATTATTATTATTATATTTGTATCACTTATATATGAAGATACAAAAACAATAAGTTTATAGTAAAAGTTGTGAACTTACAAAGCAAACATGCATACCATCATACAGGAGTCCCATACATCAACCCTCCACCAATACCTTGCATTGTCATGAGACATTTCTTACAAATGAAGAAAGAATATTGTCAAAATCCTACTACTAATTATAGTCATTATCTTACATTTGGTGTATTTTCCCCCAAAATACCCTGTTATTATTTTTTAATATATTTTTATGATAGAAGTTGTAATCCTATAGACAATCATGCACATGTGCAGAATTCCCAAACAACATCCCTCAATCAACACACCACACTGTGGCGGGATATTTGTTACAGGTAAGATAATGTCATCTTATTATTACCACCTCCATAGTGTACATTTGGCACACATTTTGCATACTGACCCATTATCAACAAAGTACATCTTTAGCATAGTTGTGAGAATATTATATTATTACTGCTAACCACAATTCATAGTTCACTCCAGCTGTATTTTCCCATGCTTCCCCACATTCCCACCACCCTGCAATAATGATGTACATTAGTTCCCTGAGACCTTGTTCAATTTTTTCCATTCTTTTCTTCCTCTGTTCTTTCATATGTTCACTTTCAGAGGCCATTTATTAAGCTCACCAATCCTTTCTTCTGCCTCCTCAAATCTATTTATGATTCCAATATTTTTTATTTGAATTATTGCACCATTCATTTCCATAAGATCTGCTTTTTTTGTGTGTATGTATCCCTTCAAATTTTGGTTTGTGCTCATCCAGTGTCTTCTTAATATCCTTAATTTCTTTAGCCATCTCATTGAATTTATTAAGGAGATTTGTTTGAACATCTATGATTAGTTGTCTCAATTGCTTTATGTCATCTGGAGGCTTATCTTTTTCTTTTAACTGGGCCATATCTTCCTGTTTCTTGGTGTGGATTATAATTTTTGTTGTGCCTTGACATCTGGCTTACTAGAGTATTTATTTTGGGTGCAGTTTTTCTCATTAGTTTCAGGCTACCTGCCCTTTCTCCCTTGCTGGTTGTGCAGTAGGAGTCAAGGATGTAGTTGGTGTTACAAGATATGGAGGCTGAAGCTGCCCTCATTGCACCAGAGACCAAGGAAGCTTCTCCCAACGTTCTCCTTTGCCAGGAGTAGGGACAAAGTCACAGCTTTGTGGAATAATACAAGTTGTGTTGGCCTAGACTGTAGCTGCCCAGAGAACCTGAAGAAGCTTCACACCCCTTTCTCCCTTGCCTTGGGTAGGGGTGGAGCTGTAGGTGGGGAAACAATCTATGAAGTTAAGGTCCAAAGATGACCACAGTTGCCCCGGTAGAATTCCGATTATTCTGTCTTTGCCAGCCAAATATACCTGCGGTTACCTGGATAGGCTTGTACAGGGTCCGCCAGCTTCCTCCCTGCAAGAGGTGGGACTGAAGCCTGGGCTAAGGTTGCAGGGTGATCTGGGTGAAATAAACTGATTCCTACAGTCACTGTGATTTTTTTCAGCCTGGTTTCCCCTTACGCAAAATGGAGGACAATGGCCTCTTTCAGACTTCAACAGTTTCAAACTTTAGATGTTCTTAGGGTTATATTTTAGTGAGCCAAATTTACTAAACAGTAGCTGCAAGCAGTGGCCAAACATCTCCTCCTCCCCTGTTTCTGGGAATGGAGCTTCCAATTCCAGCCACAGAATTGCTCCTGGGTGACTTGCACAGTCAACATCAGGTGATCAAATGCCTCTGAGACTTGGCCAGTAATTTCCTAGAGAGGCTGCTGCAGGTCCCCCAGCCTCCTCCCTGTTGAGGAGGGGCTGGAGCCTAGGCAGAACTGCAATATGGCCTGGATGGAATGAAACCAGTCCCCACCAGCACTGTGATTTTCAGTTGTCCCCGCTTCCCCTCTGCCAGGTGCTGAGTTAAGATGCCAGCTACCAGCCTCTTTCTCACTTGAACATATTCAAACTTTAGCTGTTCTTAGGATTATATTTTTGCTGCCAAATTTACTCAGCAGTAGCTGAAGTTAGTGCCCAGCCACATCTTCCTTCCCTGCTTTTTAGAAGTGGAGCTTTCAATTCCAGCCATGGAACTGCTCCCGAGGCAGCTTGTGCCTACCATGGAGGATGGGCACCAGACCTGGTGGCTTGGAGTGCTCTACTTATGAGTCTTCTCTGCAGATGGGCAGTCTCATCCTTCCATTCCTTCCAGTATGTTGCAGGATGCGCTTCTGGTCACCTGGAGCCCCCAAGCAGGTGCTTCATCTAGCTCAAGAGCCCTGAGTATTTACAAAGTATGCCCTGTAGCAGGAGCTGACTCTAGACGCTCCTTCCTCTGACTCATCACGCTGGCTGTTCTATCAGGTTATGCACATTAAAAGAATTATGTGGAAATATAGTTGAGGATATTATGAGGAATTGCAAATATTCCAAAGTTCCCATTTATTTGATCCTAATGCACTTGTTTCTTGTACAGCACCATGTCCCTGTAATAGAATTCAGTTGTAACCAAACTTTTCTAATTTAAGCGAAAGGCCTATTAGAGGTCCTCAAGAATTATGAAATTTCAGACTCCATAACCAGACTCCCTTCCCACATTATTGGTTTGTGCTCTCCTTAACCAGAAGATTTTTGAAAATGTTATATAATCAAAAACAATGTCAGCTGAGCTTAAAGGGGCAAAAATTTAAGAAGGCTGTGGAATTACAAAATACAAAACTATGAACTTCAAAAATCTTTTGAAGAAAAACAAAGTATGATACCTTACTTTGCCAGGCTGCTGTCAGAGGTACTGCAGAATGGGATGGCTTGAACACTGGGAGTTTTTAGGCCCACAGCTTTGAGGTTAGGATAACTCCACTACTGAGACAGCAGCAAGGCAATGCTTTCTCCCCAAACTCTACAACATTCCAGTGCTGGATACCAGAGATCCCTGAGTTTCCTTGGCTACTATCCCAGCCTTGCTTTCATCGCAGTGTCATCTTCTTTCTCCTCTGGTTTCTGTTGACTCCATCTTCTGGCTCCTCCCTGTGGCTTCTATATCTTTGAATGAATATATCATGCTCATAACAGAATCCAGTGATGTGGATTATGGCCCCCTTTCACTCAGGTGGCCACACCTTAACTCAAATAACATATTCGAGGTCCTATCTACAATGCACCCACACAGACAGGAATACTGACAATGATTAAGAATATGTATATAATAAAAAATACACCAGATAGCACAGAGGACAACTCTGCAGGGGGAGTTATAACAAACATGGGCTCAGAGGCCAGAGACCTGGGTACAGAAACCAAAGCCAGAAGTCCAGAGGGCAGAGACGTGTCTCCAAGGACATTCCATAGGTCATAGAGATGACCCCAGACAATGAACCTAACAGAACTTCAGGATTTCAAAATTACTTCAGAACAGTGCTTCTCTTCTTCCGTTCATCCTCTCCATTTTGGAATCAGGATATCTGCAACATATATACTATGCCTGCCCCACAAGTGTATTTTGGAATCTGTAAAATTCATTTCTTGTGACTGGTCTATAGAGAGAAATGAATTTACCCCAGATTGGATCCTACTGAGATCCAATGCCTCAATGCCTCCTGAAGTATTGAGCTAGGCCTGTAAAATACAACCAGGAGATGCTGAGCAGAAGTACCTGCCCTGACAGAGGGTCCAGTAGGAATGGAGTGAGAGTGGCAGACAAGACCTTCAGAGGAGATTCTGAACCTGTGTGGCCAGGATTATACCTGTATGTCATACATGGAGGAAAATAGCAGGGACCAGAGGAAGGGAAGAATGAGGAGTCAAAATAGGAAAGTTTAAATAAAGGAGACACAGGGAAGAGGTAGTTGATCCATCAGGGAATAAAACACTCTGAAATGGGCTTTCATTTCATCTTTTGGAGCAGAAGAATCTAGAATTAGTCTGCCAGGTGGTAAAAGACATGTAGTGCAGTCAACCCAAAGTCAGGCTGATGGCCAGTTAAGGGACATGTGAAGGAGATCAAATACAATTAAGCATAGAACACCCAGGCCTCAGGGCCCTGCCAGATAACTATACACCAAGAGTAGGCCCAGGTGAGCCAATGAGGCCCCCATATGAACAGACTGCACAGCTCACCAGAAACTCACCAGCTAACGCTTTATGATACTGGTTTTGGGCATGGTATTTTACATGAGAGTAGCTAACTGACATATTTTCATCTTTTAAATTGTTATTCATTGTTAAGCCACAATCTCCTCTCCAGACCTGATTTATTTTTCATCATAAAACCAAAAATTGGCCTAGTGTATATTTTTCATGCGTGCTTTTTTCTCATCACCTACAATGATAGGAGGGATTTTTGCAACTGACAGAGGAACCATTTAATAAATATTTCTTGAGTGAATGAAAGACATGGATTCAATGATTAAAATACCTCTCATTACTAAGAGTAAGAGCAGTTATGTGTGTCAGAGAGTTTGGTGTATTCTCCTCTGCTTTGATGAGACATTTGGTGAAACTAAATTTCGTCCACCAACATATTTATGAAGAAACTTCAGAAATGATACTAGAATATTCAGAGTATTCCCCCAGCACACTGAGAATAATGTGTTCATTAAAATTTATCCAGGGAAGCTCATGTGGCTCTATTGATAGAGCATCTGCCTACCACTTAGGAGGTACAGGGTTCAAACCCAGGCCCTCCTGGCCCGTGGGATGAGCTGGCCCATGCACAGTGCTGATGGGCACAAGGAGTGTCAAGCCACGCAGGGGTGTCCACCATGTAGGGGAGCCCAATGCACAAGGAGTGCACCCCAAAAGGAGAGCCACCCCATGCATGGAGAGCTGATGCAGCAAGATGATTCAAAATATGAGACAGATTGCTGGTGCCACCGATAAGAATACAAGTGAACACAGAAGAATACACAGGGAACAGATGCAGAGAGCAAACAACGGGGATGGAAAGGTGAAAGGAGAGAAATAAATAAATAAATAAAAGAATAATAAATAAACTTTATTCAAAATGTTCAGGTTACAGCAGACTTAAGAACCATGAATTCCTTCAGTGCCAGAGGATGGTAAGAGAGAAAGTTGACAATTGGTGAAAGAGTTCACGAGGAAAGTTCTCACACATTTCTAGAAGGTTAAAGCTGAAGAATTAGAGAGTCATGATGAAAGAATCAGAATAGCTGAAAGAGAGGGAGAAAAGAAAAAGGGCTTTACAAAAGGAGGCAGACTTTCAGTTATTCTATAAATATTTGGATATAGACTGTTCTGGTTAGCCAGGCTGAAATGGGTTGGCTTCCACAAGAGGTATTTATTAACTTACAAGCTTACAATTTAGAGGCTGAGGAAATTGTCTAAATCAAGGCATCATCAGGCAATGCTTTCTCCGCAAAAACCAGCTGCCAGTGGTGCTAGAATCCTCTGTCACGTGGCAAGACACATGGTGATATCTGCTTGTTTCTTCTGTAACTTCCAGGTTTCATTGCTTCAGATTCTTGCTGCCATGGCTTTCTCCTTCTTTGTCTGAATCTCATTCTCTTATAAAAGACTCAAGTAAAGGGACTGAGACCCACAGTGATCCAGGCATGAACTGAAGTAACCTACTCAAATGGTTCCACCTACAATACTTTACACCTGCAGAACAGATTCACCTTAAGAGCCTACTTTACTGAGGTCCATACTGCTTCACATCATCAAACATACATATATTCTATTTGAATTATTTTTTTCTTTTTAAACAGATGGAGCATACAACATTAAGTAATATTTTAAAGAATAAAATTATATATGTGTCATTTTAAATATATGGGAATAAGATGAAGTAAACACAAACCTTATAACAATATAGAAAACATTTAATTTTTAGAATTTTATGGTTCAACCATTTTATAAGAGAACTATAGAAATAGCTTGACAATCGCAGGAATATAAAGCTCACTGGAAAATTTTATATCTAAACTGAAATCAACATATGTCATTGGCTGAGCATCATCCCTTAACCTAAGCATTCTTCACTGAGTATAGTATATTAAGGCATCCACAATTACTAATTGATGGCAATAAGAAATGAAAATAGTTATCTAAATAAAAAAGGAAGGTAGAGTAGGATATCAAATCATCTTTTGTGACACTGAAAAGAAAGGCTTGGATGGCAAAGTGTCCAGGGAAGAAAGAGTAAGGGAGGAAAATGACCTTCCATAGAGGAAGTTTTTAATATGAAGGATCAAGGATTTAATCTTGGGAAGCACCAGAGTTGGAAGATGACGGAAGAGAAGGAAGAAGATGGAAGAGACAAGGAAAGAAGATGATGTTTAAACATAAAGGAGGTACAATGAATAGAGAATCAATCCATCAGGGTGTAAAGTTTAAAAGACCCTAGCCTAGAGGGTCCAGTCACCCTGTAATTAGATCTAGCCAAGTAAAAAATAGATTTCTATGGTACAGACCCTAAAGGATGTAGTTTCTCAGACTGATGGAAGAAGCAAACTTATTCAAGTCTAATTGAACAGGAAGCAGCTGGTGTTGCAAGACTCACTGCCCTACAGCCCTGGGGAGGAGGTTTGTGCTTGAGGTTGAAGCACTGTGGGAGGAGAGCTCTGACGTTGCTGACAGTAATAATTTCTCACATCTTCAGGCTGGAATCTACTGATGGTGAGAGTGAAATCTGTCCCAGACTCACTGACACTGAATTGATCAGGGACCCCAGATGGCCAGTTGGATGCAGCATAGAAGAGCAGTTTAGGAGTCTGTCCTGGTTTCTGCTGGTATCAGGCTAAGTAGCTGCTAACACTCTGACTGGCCTTGCACTTGAGGGTGACGGTCTCTCCTGCAGATGCAGCCACAGAGCCGGGAGACTGGGTCATCACGATGTCCCCACTGGCGCCTGCAACCAGAAAAGAACATAGAGCATACATTCAACCACAAATGTATAAAATATGTATCTAAGTGTAGGTTTTTAAAATTTTTCATATATATTCACATCTGCTTTAGACGAAATGGTTTGCTCATTCTGCATGTTAAAACCATTCTCCAGCTTTATAAAGATAATACCCTTCTAAACCTCTCACCTGAGGCCCAGAGTACAAGCAGGATGAGCAGTTGGGAATGTGACATCATCTTGCTCACTTGTCTGATGCACTATGGCTCCATCTCCAGGGAAACTGCATTAATAGAGCTCTGAGCAGACAACCAAGTCCCCGAGGAGCATATGCAAATCAATAGAGAGTATAAAGTCAAATGTACCTGTGCAGTGAGTTGTGAAGATAAATAATAGATGGAGATAAAAATACCATGACCAGAGGAAATGTAACTACAAGCCTGCAAAAGGCAAGATATCAGCTTAACAACACAACTTTCAATGCTATTCAGCACAATTCGGAAAATGAAATATTTTATATGCAATTGTGCTTTTCCAAATCAACTGCACCCATCTTGAAAACAAAAGGAATTTGTAAGAAAATACATGCATCTGTAAGTGTAATATCAGAAATTATTAAGTGTTATAAATATGGTGCCAAAACCTAGGTGGAACATACTCATATCATTGGGTAGATTAAGATGTAGTGCACGTATGGTGTATCTAACTCAGTCTATTCTAAATTTTAACATCCCTAAGGAACCTCACTTAATATTTCCAAAACAAGTCCTCTGTATTGCCCTTAATACAATATTACTCCCAGAAAGGAGTTACCAATATTTACAAGTCATCCTTAGGACTATCATTTAAGTCAACCACTTTCTAAAATCACTAATGAAGTGATTAGCAGACCTGAAGTGCAACACCTCCACCTAGTGGTCATACGTAAAATGACTTAAGCTCCCAAGTTCAGATAGAGAATTTCTTCATTTATTTCTACCCAAAAGTAATGATACTTTTAGAATTATGCAAATAACAATGTCATGAACACTTCTACGCATAGGATATTAAATTATGAACAAGTAGAATGATTCGTTTTACTGGGAGGTTACACAGTAAACAAGTAACATTTCTGAGACCTTTACTAACCTGCTTCTTTGAGATTTCCTCCTCTGAGCTAAGCTGTTACTCAGGAAAGGTAGGGCCGTGTGAACCTGGTCCATTTCAGGATCAACCCTCTGCATGAACAGTCAGAGGCAAGAGAAAATTTAGGACACTTTAACAATTATATAGATAAAAAATTCTGCCACTATCATGAGTATAACTTTTCCTGCCGACTTTTTCCAAAGCTCCTGAGGTTTCCCATGATGTGGAATGTCCTAAGGCATTTATTGTTCTAATTCTAATTAATAAATTCATTTTCTGTAGTTTCCCTCCTTATGAGCACTTTACCTTAGGAGGGGTCCCCTCCCAGCATTCAAGAATGGTGCTGCACATACCCACGTCAACAGGGACATCATTCCTTCTCATCAACAATCCACCCTGTACTTAGAACACCAAGTATCTGTGTTTAGAAGGTGTTAATAATTAATTCAGATGTGTTCTTTACACCCATGTATTTTTCCTCCTCTTCCATGAAGTTGCATTTAATAAACATTCTTAAGTTTACTTATTTTGCTTGAATTTCTCTCCTTAATTGATAGGTTTCCTGCATCAGTGCAATATAATTTCCTTCCCATTCTTATACACATTCAAAAATTTAAAGTTTTCATGGATGACAGGATGATAAAATAAGATGTGTCTGTGCAGGGTAACTGGCCCAGAGGGGTCCACGTAAAATGTGGAGTAAGGAAATATTGTCTTCAAGTAGGGGACAGTTGGCCTAATGCGTGAATGGAGGAGGGGGCTGTCCTTCAAAGCCCAGTGAAGAGCACTTCAGAAAATGAACAGGGCTTGGGAAAAGATGGTCCTGGATATTTAAGAAAGACTAATTAAACAGAGTGTGAAAGCAGAACGGGCAAGATCCAAGAGGAAAATTAATTCGATGAAAGGTTGAGACTTAGGTTATATACTATGAAAATCCATGAAAAAAGAGTTAGAATTAATTTTTCATTTTAGCAGGTATTTCTGGGTCATTTTACAACCAATAACACTCTGAAGATGCAGACACAGTGGAAGGCACTAACATTTCAGTGCAGCTGGGAAAATAGCTTTTCTACCGTCTTCTTCCCTAAAGTCATATATTGATTTTAAAAAGTGAAATTTTCCAAATGCTCTCCCAATGCCAAAGATCCAATTTAGGCCAAATCAATCTTTGGTAAATGATTTAAAAAGAACACATTCTGTTAAGTAGAATTCTAAAAAAGCCTGGAGCCTCCTGCCCCTGGTATATACACACCTTCTCTCAATTGTTGAAACACTGTTCAGGTGCTGCTGTGAAGTGATTTTGCAGATATCCTTAAAGCTGTTGACTTTAAGAAGGGGGGTCCATTAAATTTTGCTCTACTGGTCAGAGAGAAAGAGCCCAGAGAAATTTATAAACAATTAGATTTTGAAATAGAAGAATACATCTGAAATTGGTTGTGGAGTTCCAGGGGACCATGTGGCAAGGAATGCGGGCAGGCTCTAGGAGGAGAGAGCTGACAGCCGACAAGGACATGGGATCTCAGCACTGCCACCTGAGGAACTGCATCTGCCAAACCCCATGAGCTTGGAAGAGAACTCTGTACCCTGGACAGAAGGCAGCCCTATTTAACCATGTAGGAACCTGAGAAGAGAATCAACATTAGACCCAGACTCCTGATCTATAAAACTCTGACCTAATAAATTGCTTATTATGAAATGAGAGAAAAGTGATATGTGTGTGTATGTATGTATATATTAAAATGAACCACATGTTAAAAGGGAAGTCATAAATCCAGATACAAGAGTTATCATCCCATTTAGCTCATGGTTGAATGATACTGACACATGTCTCTTCTCATGAAATGTGCTGTGTTTTATTCCCCTTTAATCCCACAGATGATTTCTTGATGTGTTACCAAATCCACAGGGTTAGAGATCAATACTGTGCTATGAAAATACAGGTAAGAGCAGAAAAACAGCTTTGAAGGTGGTCAGAAACTGTCCCCTCTGCTTCCATGGCCATGTTCTCTGACAGCTGTAGAAATTCTAGACAGGAGGGTGGGGCAAGATGGTGGTTGAGTGAGTGCACCTGATAGTCTCTCCTGCAAAGAAGTGGCTGGGCAGCGTTAGAAATTCTTCAGGACCAGGCCGTTTTGAGATTTTGCATGGCAGGAGGTGTCTGGACATTGATTTCATGGGAAGGTAACAGAGAAAATTTGTGTAAAAGGTAAAATTGAGGCTCTCTTACATGGAGTTAGGGGCTGCGCGGGGACGCTCCCTCCTGGGGCGGGTGGAACTGCAGCACCAGCACTGCTTCAGTGATTCCTGGAGACTCTGTGGTACTGGGGAATTCATAAGCCCTGAGTGGGCTATTAAAGGGCTAAGAGGGCAAGAGGCCTTCGCAAACCGATTTGGTGAGACAGATGGGAGTTTTTTGCGAGGCGGGGAATTTTTTATTTCTGACAGGAATAATAGCGCTTCTGGCTAGAGCCCCGTCCCCAAGGCCGGCTGCTGATCTGCAGTGGCCTTAAATCGCTTGCAGTAAAGAGACGTCACCAGGAGGCTATTTCAGGGGATTGCAGGGTCAGAGGCGTCTGGAAGCCGATTAGGGGAATCTTTTGAGAGGCATGGGATTTTCGGTTTTGGACACTGATACAGTGCTTCCGGCTAGAGCCCCGCCCCCTGGCCTTGGCTACGGATCTGCAGCGTCCTTAAATTGGCTGCAATATAGAGAAGCCCCCAAATGGCTGTTTGGGGGCTTGCAAGGCAGGAGGTGTCCTGAAGTCGAATTGGTGATACAGCCACAGAAGAGACCCTAGAGAGAGGGGGAATTGCGAGTTTTGGACACATAGGTCAGAGTTTGTGGATGTGACTTCTCCCATAGGGCTGGCACCCAGCTGAGGGGATCCCTGAAGGCTGTGTTGCACTGCGGTGCTCCCAGGCTCCCTGTTAACCAGATTTGACATGGCCAGGTCTGTGTCCCCTAAGCCCTGGTGGCCCACACCCCAGAGACTCACACCTCTTGAGTCTGCAATATCACAGACTTTCCATCCCTGAATCCACCACGCCCTGAGGTCCATCTGAGGTCCTTGAATGTCCTAGCACTCAACATTTGCGGATTTTTTTTTATTTTAATTTTTACTTTTTATTTTTTATTTTTTATTGTCCTGGTTGCTAATATTACATTATTTCCTAGTCTTTTCTCCCCCTGTATCCCCCAAGGTCTTTTTTTTTTTTCATTTATTTAGGGGGGTTTTTTGTTGTTGCTGTTGTTCATGTTCTATATCTTCTTTTCTTTTCCTTACTTGTTCCCCTCCTTTTTCTTTACTCACCCTCCCTTTTCTTGATTTCTTCTCTCTTTTTTTCTCTCTTTTCTCTTGTCCCTCATTTTCTTCTTATTTTATTTTATCTTAATTATACAATTGGTGCTGCAGGGAACACCTCATATTTGCTGGGTTTACTCATCCTCCGTTGCCTCATTTCTGTGTGAATTGATTTAGGCTACCTACACTATCCCCTTTCCCCCACATCTTGATATCCTCCATCATCTACTGTCTCTCCTATATTCCCCCTCCCTTTCTTTGATCCCCAAATTGTCTAACCTTAATTTTTAATACCTTTGTTTTGTTTTCTGTCTTTTATCCACTCTTGAAACTATTGCCTTTCTTTTCTCTTTCCCTATCTCATGAAAACACTAGCTTTTTAATTCATACCGTATTCCTCCCATACTCAGTTGACTACCTCATTATACCTACTCTACCTACTGCTATAACTGTACCCAACTTACAGGAATCTAATATCCATCCTCCCAGATCTCATATTGTTGCTCTGTTAACATTTATTACCAATACTACTTTACACGTTTTCCTTTCTTACCCAATTGCCTTTCCCTGGCCCTAATAATTTCCTTCAAAGTGAACTCAGCCAGCAATAAGAAATTAGAATAAGAATAAAGTGACAAAAAGAAGATATAACACTTACACACAAAAAAACAGCTAATTAATCCCCAAGATTAGACAAAGAAGCTAAGGAACTGATTAAACCCATCAAGATAAAATGATGACCAGACAGCAATGAAAAACTACAAACCAAACCAGTAATCACTGGTTGAATCCAATGAACAATGAATTGGCTGAATCCAATAAACAAATTAAAAACCAGGAAGGGGAACAGAACTACACACAAGTAATTAAAGATCTCAGAACATATATCACAGACAAATTTAATGAAGTAAAAGAAGAGGTTAACAATATAAATACAACACTTGGAGGGGAAATTGCAGACATACGCAAAAAGATAACAGATATGATGGGGATGAACACCACAGTTCAAGAAATCAAAAATACACTCGCAGTAAATAGCAGCAGATTAGAAGAGGCAGAGGAGAGAATTAGTGATGTGGAAGACAGTACATCAGAAATCAAACAGATATTAGAATTGATCGATAAAAAGATAGAAAAAATCCAGCTAGGACTTAGGGATCTGAATGACAATGCAAAATGCACAAACATACATATTATAGGCATCCTAGAAGGAGAAGAGAAGGGAAAGGGATCAGAAGGAGTGTTGCAGGAAACAATGGCTGAAAATTTCCCAAATCTACTGAAAGAGACAGATGTACATATCCAAGAAGCACAATGCACCCCAAACACCGTAAAACCCAACACGCCCACCCCAAGACATATACTTGTCAAATTGTCCAATGCTCAAGACAAAGAGAAAATTCTAAAAGCAGCAAGAGAAAAGAAAACCATCATATACAAGGGAAGCTCCATAAGATTAAGTGCTGATTTCTCATCTGAAACCATGGAAGCAAGAAGGCAGTGCTATGATATAGTCAAGGTACTAAAAGAAAAAAATTTCCAACTAAGAATACTCTATCCAGCTAAACTAGCATTCAAAAATGATGGAGAGTTCAAAATATTCACAGATGAACAGAAATTGAAAGAGTATGCCAACAAGAAACCTCCCCTTCAAGAAATTCTAAAAGGAGTTCTGCAGGAAGAAAGGAAAAAACATGACAGGAAGAGTTGGAGGAGAGTGTAAGAGCAACAAAAAAGACAAAAAGAGAAGAAAAACAAACAAACAAACAAAATATGACAAACAGAAATGCAATCAAAATATGGCTAACATAAATAATTTCTTGAAAGTAATAACACTGAATGTCAATGGATTAAACTCACCTATCAAAAGATTCAGACTGGGACATTGGATAAGGAAATATGACCCATCTATATGCTGTCTAAAAGAGACACATCTTAGACCCAGAGATTCATGAACGCTGAAGATGAATGGTTGGAAAACAATGTTACAAGCAAACAATAACCAAAAAAAGGCAAGAGTAGCTATTTTAATATCAGGCAAAATAGACTTTAAATGCAAAACAATTGTGAGAGACAAGGAAGGATACTACATATTAGTGAAAGGGGCAATCTGTCAAGAAGAACGAACAATCATAAATATTTATGCTTCTAAAAAGGGCGCCTCTAAACATGTGAGGCAAATGCTGGAAAAACTAAGTGAAAGAATAGATGCATTTACAATTGTAGTTGGGGATTTTAATACACCACTATCAACTCTGGACAGAACATCTCAAAAGAAACTCACTTAAAAAATGAAATATTTGAACAGTATATTAGAAGAGCTGGATCTAATAGATATATACAGATCATTACACCCAAACACAGCAGGATATACATTTTTCTCAAGTGCACATGGATCATTCTCCAAGATAGATCATATGCTAGGCCACAAAGAAAGGCTTAATGAATTCAGAAAGATCGAAATCATACAAAATACTATCTCTGACCACAGTGGAGTGAAGCTGAAAATCTGCAAGGGCCAGAGGCCCAGATTTCACACCAAGATATGGAAATTAAACAGCACACTCTTAGAAAAACAGTGGGTCAAAGAGGAAATCTCCAAAGAAATCAATGACTACCTTGAAACAAATGATAATGATAACACAACTTACCAAAATTTATAGGATGCAACAAAAGCAGTACTGAGAGGGAAATTTATAGCCATAAATTCATACATGAAAAAAAGAAGAAAGAGCAAAAATTGAAGATCTAACTGCACATTTGGAGGAATTAGAAAAAAAAACAACAAAGTAATCCCACAGGAAGAAGAAGGAAGGAAATAACAAAGATAAGAGCAGAACTAAATGAAATAGAAAATAAGAAAGCACTTGAAAAGATAAACAAGACCAAGACCTGGTTTTTTGAGAATATCAATAAAATTGACAAACCTTTAGAGAGACTAACAAAGAAAAAGAGAGAGAAGAAGCAAATACAAAAAATAAGAAATGAGAAAGGAAAGATCACCACTGACCCCACAGAAATAAAGACTATCATAAGAGGATACTTTGAAAAACTATATTCCAACAAAAATGACAATTCAGAGGAAATGGACAAATTCCTAGAAACACATAAGCAGACAATATTTACAAAAGAAGAAATTGAAGATCTCAACAAACCAATCACAAGTAAAGAGATAGAATCCACCATTAAAAACCTCCCAACTAAGAAGAGCCCAGGGCCAGACGGCTTCACAAGTGAATTCTACAAAACATTCCAGAAAGAACTAACACCAATCCTGCTGAAACTATTCCAAAAAATCGAAACAGAAGGAACGTTGCATAACTCATTCTATGATGCCAACATTACCCTAGTACCAAAGCCAAACAAAGACACCACAAGAAAGGAAAATTACAGACCAATTTCTCTAATGAACCTAGACGCAAAAATACTTAACAAAATACTTGCTAATCGTATTCAACAACACATTAAAGAATTATACATCATGACCAAGCGGGATTCATTCCAGGTATGCAAGGATGGTTCAACATAAGAAAATCAATCAATGTAATAATCATATAAACAGATTGAAGGAAAAAAATCTCATGATTATATCTATAGATGCAGAAAAAGCATTTGACAAAGTACAGCACAATTTCTTGATAAAAACACTCCAAAAGATCGGAATACAAGGAAATTTTTGAACGTGATAAAGAGTATATACGAAAACCCACAGCCAGCATCATTTACAATGGAGAAATCATAAAATCCTTCCCTCTAAAGTCAGGAACAAGACAAGGATGCCCACTCTCTCCCTTTCTATTTAACATTGTCTTAGAAGTACTTGCTTGAGCACTGAGGCAAGAACCAGATATAAAAGGCATTCAAATTGGAAAGGAAGAAATCAAAATTTCATTATTTGAAGATTTCATGATCCTATACATAGAAAACCCTGAGAGGTCTACAGCAAAGCTTCTAGAACTCATAAATGAGTTTAGTAAAGTCGCAGGTTATAAGATCAATGCACAAGAATCAGTAGCATTTCTGTACGCCAATAATGACCAAGATCAGGAGGAAATCAAGAAACAAATACCATTCACAATAGTAAGTAAAAAAATCAAATATTTAGGAATAAATTTAACTAAAGATGTAAAAAAATTATACACCGAGAACTATACAAGACTGTTCAAAGAAATCAAAGAAGACCTAAATAAATGGAAGAATACTTCCTGTTCATGGAAAGGAAGACTAAATATTATTAAGATGTCTATCCTACCAAAACTGATCTACACATTCAATGCAATCCCAATAAAAATCAACACAGCCTTCTTTAAAGAACTAGAAAAACTAACTATGAAATTTATTTGGAAAGGAAAGAGGCCCCAAATAGCCAAAGAATATTGAAAAAGAAAAACGAAATTGGAGGAATCACACTACCTGACTTCAAAACATACTACAAAGCTACAGTAGTGAAAAAAAGCATGGTATTGGCATAAGGAGAGACACACAGACTAATGGAATCGAATTGAAAGTTCTGATATAGAACCTCATATATATAGCCATATAATATTCGATAAAGCCACCAAACCCTCTCAACTGGGAGAGAATGGCCTATTCAACAAATGGTGCTTGGAGAACTGGATATCCATATGTAGAAAAATGAAATAGGATTACCACCTCACACCTTATATAAAGATCAACTCAAGATGGATCAAAGACCTAAATATAAGAGCGAAGACCATAAAGACCTTGGAAAGCAGTGTAGGGAAACATCTACAAGACCTTTCAATAGGAAATGGCTTCATGAACATCACACCAAAAGCATGAGCAGCAAAAGAACAAATAGATAAATGGGACTTCCTCAAAATTAAAGCCTTCTGCACCTCAAAGGAGTTTGTCAAGAAAGTAAAAAGGAAACCTACACAACGGGAGAAAATATTTGGCAACCATATATCCAATAAAAGACTTATAACTTGCATATATAAAGAACTCCTATATCTTGAAAATAAAAAGATAAACAACCCATTTAAAAAATGGGAAAAAGGTTTGAACAGACACTTCTCCAAAGAAGAAATACAAATGGCTAAAAAGCACATGAAAAAATGCTCCAAATCTCTAGCTATCAGGGAAATGCAAATCAAAACTACAATGAGATACCTTCTTACTCTCATAAGATTGGCAGCTATGAAAAAAACAGAAGAATACAAATGCTGGAGAGGACGTGAAGAAAGGGGAACACTCATCCACTGCTGGTGGGAATGCAGAAGGATCCAACCATTCTGGAGGACAGTTTGGCGGTTTCTCAAAAAACTAACCATAGATTTGCCATATGACCTAGCAATTCCACTGCTGGGTATATACCCAGCAGAACTGAAGGCAGGGACGCAAACCGAGATATGCACACCAATGTTCATAGCAGCATTGTTCACTATCGCCAAAAGTTGGAATCGACCCAAATGCCCATCAACAGATGAGTGGATCAATAAAATGTGGTATATACATACAATGGAATACTACTCGGCTGTTAGAACAAATACACTACAAACACATGTGATAACATGGATGAATCTTGAGAACCTTATGTTGAGTGAAGCAACCCAGGCATTGAAGGACAGATACTACATGACCTCAATAATATGAAATAAGCAAGCTGCCTCAGAGACCTAGAGACTGGAAGATAGGCTTACAGGAAATTGGGGGGTAGAGGAAGGATGTAAGCTGACATCTACATGGGTGAAATCTATAATAAGTTGGAGGTAAGTATGTGGACAAGGAAGAGATAAAATGGGGGCACAGGGTTACCTTTGGGTGGAGCTTTGGGGGTTTGAAGGGGCTAGGGATGGGCAAATGGGTAATATTGCCCAAGAAATTGGGGGGAGGATGGGGCAACACATGAACATAGGAGATTGTCAGGTGTTGGTTGAGAGTAAAATTCTGAGAAAAACTTTTCAAAATATAATTAGGAAAGTTACCTGTTTAAGATACTCAAAGGGGATAATCTGACTCAGGACAGACTCCTAGGGAATATCTGAATGCTCATTTAGCCAGAGTGGGTTATACCATTGGGTAGAGACCCATGCAATGAGAGTGAAGATAGACCCATAACCTGGAGAGGACTGGTGCCATCAAATAAAGGGAACTGTATCTCTCAAGAGAAATGGTGGCTCCCAGAGCATTAGGGCAGTTGAACAAGTCAAGCCCTCAACACTGTTGCAAGTATCTCTGAACATGGCTCCTCAAGAAATGAAGACTGACTGTCACTGTGGGCCCCAAGGGGAGGGGGAAATAGATATTGAATAGATGGAACCAAAGTAAATGTGAGGGCAAAAGAAGTGTTTCACAAGAGTACACAAGGATGGATATAAAACATGTAATATTACACCAAAAACATATAGGGGATGACAGACTAATAATGTAAACCACAATGTAAAACATAGGATAACAAAAAAATTTAGAAAACTGTGTAGCCTAAAGTATAAACCACAATGCAAACACAAATGTTACCTTGTTTGAAAGCTATTGTCTCAATATCTGTACATCAGTTTCAGTAAATATGATATGAATAAGTTAAAAGATTATCACTGTGGAAGGGAAAAGGTTTTATAATGGATATGTGGGAGTACTGTATATTGTATATATGAATTACTGTGATCTAAGGC
This sequence comes from Dasypus novemcinctus, assembly GCF_030445035.2. NCBI lineage: Eukaryota > Metazoa > Chordata > Mammalia > Cingulata > Dasypodidae > Dasypus > Dasypus novemcinctus. The sequence goes on along the minus strand of NC_080689.1, from coordinate 81,802,012 downwards.
TCTTGTGAAGAAAAGCTCAATAATTAGGGAAAAAAGAAAAGAAAAAGATAGGATGTAGAATTTTTCCAAATCAATATATATTCTATATCTAACCTTTAAACTCATCGCTATATTCCATTTTACTAGTAAGGGAACCTGACATTATATTGGGCTTCACTTTTCAGGAAGTTTTGCATCACAGAGTGGTTCAACAATGGCAGTGGAGGAATACTGGTATGGGATGTTATTGACAGGGGACATATGGTTGACAGGGAGTTATACAGGGCATGTGTCCAGGGTGGGTGGAAATGTTTGGATATACTCATAGTGGAAACAATTAAAAACAACAGGTGGGGGGTTACTGGGTTCCTGGCTAGGGGGGTGCTCTGTCGTGGTCCCTAGGGGAGCAGCAGCAGTCCCCTAGGTGCAAACACAAGGACCAGAAAGGAATGAGGGTCCAACAGTGACCCCCTGATACTAATGACTATGCTTGGGAGCCTATACACCTGAAATAAGAACAAGGCCTAGAGCAGCACTGTGCCTAAGAGTTCCCTCCTGACAGCCTCCGTGTTACTCAAATGTGACCAGTCTCAAAGCCAAACTCAGCATGTAAATGCAATGCCTTCCCCCCAGCATGGGACATGACACCTGGGGATAGCCTTCCTGGCACCAAGGGATCAGTACCAAGTACCAGCTGATGACGTAACTAGAAAATAACCTTGAGTTAAAGGTTCAACGCAGACCAGCAGAATATCCCTGTCTACATATAATATCAGGAGTTAAAAATGCTGTTTGACCTAAAGTAAGGGGGAAATGGAAAGGACAAATGAGTTTATATGGCTATGAGTCTCTAAAAAAGAGTCTGGAGGTTGTCAGAAGGATTGCCCTTATGCACACCTGAGCAGAGTCTCAGAGACAGATAAAGTAGATACAACCCCAGGTATTGGTCCTTTTGAGGGCTAAGGAGACCCACGGGTTCTATGGTCATGGCAGATGGAGTTCACTGCCATGTCAGCTGGCCCTTCTTTGGAGCTGGTGTTTTTGTGTGATGGAGCTGGACTCAGATGGGATCTCTTTTCACAATTCTTTCATGCTACTTTACTGGAATTGTAGTTGGTGCTGGGGTTTAAGATATATCTAGGGGATTTGAATCTCTGGACTGACAATATGATAGCCAGGCCCTGAGCCTCAACAGACTTCAGCTCCTACACTCTGATTTATTTGATTTCCCCCACTCAGCTAACATGGAGTTGAAGAATGTTGACCACCACACCATGGAGCCTAGAGTACCTACAACTGAGAGCAGGAGGATTGCTTCCAGTATCCATGTGGAATCTAAGCCCCCTCTTGACATAGATGTGGAATGGACACAACCAAGCCAAGGTCCACAGGAAGGAGGAATACAGTAAGGATTAGAGTGGACTTAATGGTATTCTATTCATGAACTATTGTGGATAATAATCGAGAAAATGTGGCATTGGTGTGGAAAAAGTGGCCATGGTGGCTGCTGGGTGTGGGGAATGGAAGGAAGAGATGAGATGTGGAGGTATTTTTGGGACTTGGAGTTGTCCTGAGTGGTGCTGCAGGGACAATTGCTGGACATTGTATGTCCTCCCATGGCCCACTGGATGGAACGTGAGAGAGTGTGGGCTATGGTGTGGACCACAGGCCATGGGGTGCAGCGATGCCCAGAGATGTACTCACCAGATGCAATGGATGTGTCATGATGATGGGGAAGAATGTTACTGTAGGGGGAGTGGTGGGGTGGGGGTGGTGGGGGTGAATGGGACCTCATATTTTTTTAATGTAATATTTTTTTAAATGAATAAATTGAGTAGAATTTGGAAAAAAAAAAAACAAATACAGTACAAACACATGTGATAACTTGGATGAATCTTGAGAACCTTATGTTGAGTGAAGCAACCCAGGCTTGAAGGACAAATACTACATGAACTCTCTGATGTGAAATAAGTAAACCAAGCTGTCTCAGATAGCTAGAGAAAGGATGACAAATTTAAAGGAAATTGGGATTAGAGGAAGGTTGCAAGCTGAAACCTACATGGGTGAAATCTATGATAAGCTGGAGGTAAGTATTTATACAGGGAAGGGATAAAATGGGGGCATATTGAAAACTTAGGGTGGGACTTTGTGGGCTTCAGGGGGGCTAGGGATGGGAGGATGGGGCAGATGGCCCAAGAAATTAGGGGGATAGTGGGGGAAACATTTGAACATAGGAGATTTTCTGGTATGTGGTTGAAATTACAATGTAGAGAAAACTCTTTAGAAAATATAATACAGAAGGTTATTTGTTTAAGATGCTTAAGGGGGGAGGCATGTGACAAGGGGCAAGCTCTAGGGAGTGTGTGAGTGCTCATTTTGTCATAGTGGGTTATATCATTGGGTGGGGAAGCATAAAATGAAAGTTAAAGTACACCCACATCCTGGGGAAGACTAAAGTTCTCAAACAGGGGGAATTGTATCTCTTGAGAGAATTGGTGGCATCCAATGGGTTAGAGCAGTCAAGTATCTCAAGCTCTTAACATTGTTGTGAGTATCTCTGAATATGGCCCTTCAAGTAATGAGGATTGATTGTCATGGTGGGCCCTGTGGGGAGGGGGAAAAAAGGTGTTGAATACATGGAATCAGTGTAACTGTGGGGCAATGGAAGTTTTCCACAAGATCATGCAATGATGAATATAGGACATGTTAAATTATACCAAAAATGTATAAAAGCCTACAGGCTAAAATGTAAACCATAATGTAAAACATAAGATAACTAAAATTTAGAAAATTGTATAGTCTAAAATATAAACCATGATGTAAACCCAAATGGAACCATGTTTGAAATCTATTGTTTCAATATCTGTACATCAGCGGCAGCAAATATAATATGAACATGTAAAAAGATCATTGTTGGGGAAGGGAGAAAGGGTTTGATGTTGGATATGTGGGAGTATCATATTTTGTATATGTGAATGACTGTGATCTAAAAATTTGTGAACACAAACTTAATACTTAGAAAAAAAAGAAATGATGTAGACACTGAGGAAGAAATGGAAGAAATTGCCTTGTCACTCTACATACAGTGCAACACTTAAGCAGTTATGAAGGGCAAAATGCCAAAAACAAAGCTTTTAATTTTTTAATTTTTTGATACCCCAATTTATTTTTCTTTATTTAATTTTTCTAAATTACTATGTATTCTATATCTAACCTTTAAACCCATCACTACATTCCATTTTACTCTTAATGGAACCTGGCAATATATTGGGCTTCCTTTCTGAAGAAGTTTTGGACCACAGAGAGTTTCAACTATGGTGGGGGAGGAGCACTCAAATGGGCTGTTATTGATGAGGGGCACATGATTGGGAGGGAGTTCTCCAGGGCATGTATACAGGGTACATAGAAAGGCTTGGATATTTTCATAGTGGTTACAGTTGGAAATGACAGCTGAGAGAGTGCTAAGTTCCTGGCTAGGGGAGCTCTATCACATTCACCAATGCAACAGCAACAATCCCCCAAGTGCAATGTCCAAGACCAACAAAGATGGATGGTCCAACAATGAGCCCTTGATACTGATGACTCCGATTATGAGCCTGTGTGCCTGAAATATGAACTATGCCTAGCGCTGCATGATGCCTAAGAGTTACCTCCTGAGAGCCTCCATTTTGCTCAGATATGGTCACTCCCTAAGCCAAATTCAGCATGTAGATGCATGGCCTTCCCACCAGCATGAGACATGACTCCTGGGGATGAACCTCCCTGGCACTGAGTGATTACTACCAAACACCAACTGATGATGTAACTAGAAAAAGAACTTGATGAAAGGGTTCAACTCAGACTTGCAGAATATCTCAGCCTAGATATAATATCAGGTGTTAAAAACTGCTTTTTTATTTTGTATAAAAGGGGGAAATGGAAAGGACAAATGAGTTTACATGGCTATGAGTCTCCAAAAGAGCCAGGAGGTTATCAGAGGGGTTGCCCTTATGCACACCTCAGCAGAGTCCCAGGGACAGATAAAGTAGATACAACCTCAGGTATTGGTTCTTCTGAGGACTACAGAGACCCACAGGTTCTATGGTCATGGCAGATGGAGTTCAGTGCCATGTCAGTTGGCCCTACTTTGGATTTTGTGTTTCTGCATGATGGAGCTGGACTCAGATGTGATCTTTGTTCACAAAACATAAGATTTTTGAGAATATTATATTATCAAAAATACTGCCAGCTGAGCTGAAAAGGACAATAAGAGGATAAAATAAGAAGGCTGTGGAATTACAATATTCTATAAACTGATAAAACTATGAACTTTCAAAAACCCTTTGAAGAAAAACAAATTGTGATACCTTACTTTGCCAGGCAGCTATCTTAGGTAGTACAGAATGGGATGGCTTGAACACTAGGAATTTATAGGCTCACAGTTTTTAGGTTAGGAGAAGCCACTACTGAGAAGGCAACAAGGCAATGCTTTCTCCCCAAACTCTACAAAATTCCAGTGCTGGCTACCAGAGATCCTTGAGGTTCCTTGGCTACTATCCCTGCTTTGCTTTCATAGCAATGTCCTCTCCTTTCTCTTCTGGTTTCTGTTGACTTCTATCTTCTGGTTCCTCCCTATGGATTCTATATTTTTAAATGAATGTATCATGCTTATAACAGAATCCAATAATCTGCATTAAGGCTCCTTTCAATTAGCTGGGCCACACCTTACCTCAAATAACATATTCCAGGTCCTATCTACAATGTGCCCACACAGACAGGAATACTAGCAATGCTTGAGAATGCATATATACTTCAATCTACACCAGATAGGAGAGATGCCAGTTCTGTAGGGAGAGTTATAACAAACATGGGATCAGAGATCTGGGTATAGAAGCCAAAGCCAGAGGACCAGAAGGCAGAGACATGTCACCAAGGACAATCCATAGGCCAGAGATGACCCCAGGCAATGAACCTAACAGAACTTCAAGACTTCAAAATTGCTTGGGAGCTGTGCTTCCTTTCTTCCTTTCATCCTCTCCCTTTTGGAATTAGGATGTCTGCAACATTTATACTATGCCTGCCCCACCAGGGTATTTTGAAATCAGTAAAATTCTTTTCTACTTGCTGGTCTACAGAGAGAAATGAATTTGTCCCACATTGGATCCTACTGAGAATGTAAAAAACACCTAATTTACCTAATTTAGATGATTTAGATGGTAATTTGTGACTATTCAGGAGATAACATTTAGGATGAGTTTTGGGAAATGAGTTGAGGCTATAATTTTTTAGATATTTGGGTATGTTGGGATGAGGACAAGGTATTTTGCCTGTGGAATAAATGGGCATCATTGGGGTTTAAAGAAACACACTATACACTGAATACCCCCCTGAAAATAACTTGTCTTAAATCCTGGTGCCCATGCATGCTACCTCATATGAAACATTCATTGTACTTTGTTTAATCTGACATGGAGAGATTATTCTAGGATTTCAGGTTAGGCATAAATGCAATCACATGTATTCCTATAGAAGGGATGCAGGATAATTTGACAGACAAACATAAAAGTGCAAGAGAGAAAAGAGCATAGAGTAATTTGAAGATGCTGGACTTGAAAGCTGGAGTAATTAAGTCCCAAAACAAAAAATTCCAGCAGCCTCCACGGGCTGGTAGAGTCATGGAATATATGCTCCTGAAGAGCTTCCAGAAGTGTGGCCTTTAAAATCTTTGATTACAGCCTTGAGATACTAATTTCAATTTGTCGGCTTCCAAACTGTGAGTGATTTGAATTCTATTATTGTGAGTTATCAAGTTTCTTTTCAATTTGTTGAAGCTGCCACTACTCTAATCATTAATAATTGATGAATAACTGTGGAATTTTTAAAAGAGATATGAAAAGATTATTAACCGTTGGAAACAAGGATTTTCTTTGTATCAGGTTTGGCTCATAGCTTGTTATGTGTGTTGAGTGTGTTGACTCATTTTGCCTCACGACATCCTCACAAAACCGGGACAATTATAATATACACTTTATATCTGAGACAACCTTCACATGAGAGGTTAAGTAATTTAATTGAGGACACATGGGCAGAAAGTATCAAAGATGTACAAAAAAATAGCTAAATTGATACTTGAAGGGAAAGTGTCATGGGGAAATTTGCATGTATTTATAGTTAGGATTAGAATACAGGGGAATGGCCATTAATAGGAAAAGAAGGACAGAGAGAGATAATTTTCTTTATTTTCTTTATTTTCAAAAGAGAAGGAATAAAGGATAAAGGCATTGAGCTAGGACTGTAAAATACAATCAGGAGATGCTGAGCAGAAGGAACTGCCCTGACAGAGGGTCCAGTAGGTAAGGAGGGAGAGTGACAGACAAGACCTTCAGAGGAGATTCTGAAACTGTGTGGCCAGGATTATACCTTTATATCATATATGGAGGACAATAGCATTGACCAGAGGAAGGGAAGGAGAAGGAGAGGAGTCAAAATAGGAAAGTTTAAATAAAGGAGGCACAGGGTAGAGGTAGTTGATACATCAGGGAAAAAAACACTCTGAACTGGGCTTTCATTTCATCTTTTGGAGCATGCAAATAGCCGTCAGAAGAATCTTAGAATTAGTCTGCCAGGTGGTAAAAGAAATGTGGTGCAGTCAACCCAAGTCAGGCTGATGGCCAGCTAAGGAGCATGTGAAGGAGATCAAAGACGATTGAGCCCAGAACACACACCTCAGGGGACCTGCCAGATAACTATATACCATGAGTAGGCTCAGATGAGTCAGTCAGGCCCCCATATGAACAGACTGCACAGCTCACCAGAAACTCACCAGCTAATGCTTTATGATACTGGTGTTGGGCATGATATCTTACTTGAGAGTAGCTAACTGATATATTAACATCTTTTAAATTGTTTTTCATGTTAAGCCACAGTCTCCTCCCCAGACCTATTTTTCATCCTATCACTAAAAAATGGCATAATGCATATTTTTCACATGTGTTTTTTTCTCATCAACTACAATGATAGGAGGGATTTTTGCAACTGACAGAGGAACCACTTAATAAATGTTTCTTGAGTGAATGAATGACATGGATCCAATTATTAAAATGCCTCTCATTACTAAGAGTAAAGAGCAGTTATGGGTGTCAGAGAGTTTGGTGTATTCTCCTCCTGTTTGATGAGACATTTGGTGAAACTAAATTTCATCCACCAACATATTTACAAAGACATTTCAGGAAAAATACTAGAATATCTGGAATATTTCCACTAGCACACTGAGAATAATGTGTTAATTAAAGTTTATTCGGGGAAACGGATATGGCTCTACTGATAGAGCATCTGCCTACTGCTTAGGAGGTGCAGGGTTCAAACCCAGGCCCTCCTGGCCCATGGGGTGAGCTGGCCCATGCACAGTGCTGATGGGCACAAGGAGTGTCAAGCCATGCAGGGGTGTCCCTTGTGTAGGGGAGCCCAATGCATAAGGAGTGTACCAAAAAGGAGAGCCACCCCATGCAAACAAAGCACAGCCTCCCCAGGAGTGGCACCACACACACCGAGAACGGACACAGCAAGATGATGCAACGAAAAGATGCCGCTGATAAGAATACAAGCGAACACAGAAGAATACATAGCGAGTGGATGCAGAGAGCAGACAAAGGGGGCAGGGAGGTGAAAGGAGAGAGATAAATAAATAAATAAATAAATAAATAAATAAATAAATAAATAAAATAAACTTTGTTCAAAGTGTTCAGGTTAAGACAGACTTAAGAACTGTGAATTCCTTCACTGCCAAAGGATGGTAAAAGAGAAAGCTGACATTGGTGATAGAGTTCAGTAGGTAAGTATTCACATATTTCTAGAAGGTTAAAGCTGAAGAATTAGAGAGTTGCCATGAAAGAATGAGAAAAGCTGAAAGAGATGGAGAAAGGAAAAAGGGCTTTACAAAAGGAGGAAGACTTTCAGTTATTCTATAAATATTTGAATATAGACTGTTCTAGTTAGCCAGACAAAAATGGGCTAACTTCCACAAGAGGTATTTATTAACTTACAAACTTACAATTTTGAGACTGAGAAAAATGTCTAAATCAGTGCATCATCAGACAGTGCTTTCTTCCCAAAGACCAGCCTCTGTCACATGGCAAGACACATGGAGGCATCTGCTTGTTTCTCCTGTAACTTCCAGGTTTCATTGCTTCAGATTCTTGCTGCCATGGCTTTCTCCTTCTTTGTCTGAATCTCATTCTCTTATAAAAGACTCAAGTAGAGGGACTGAGACCCACAGTGATCCAGGCATGAAGTGATGTAACTCACTCAAATGGTTCCACCTACAATAGGTTACTCACACAGAATGGATTCACCTTACAATCCTACTTTACTGAAGTCCATCCTGCTTCAAACCATCAAAAATACTTATATTCTAATTGCATTATTTTTATTTTTTAAAAGATGGAACATACAAGATTAGGTAATATTGTAAATAATAAAATTATATATCTGTCATTTCAAATATATGGGAATAAGATGAAGTAAACATAGTCCTTAAAACAATATGGAAATCACTTAATTTTTGGCAAGTTTTATGGTTCGACCATTTTAAAAGAGAACTATAGAAATAGGGTAAAATCACAGGAATATGAAGCTCACTGGAAAATTTTACATCCAGACTGAAATCAACATATGTCATTGGCTGAGCATCATCCCTTATAACTAAGCAGTCTTCAATGAATATAGTATATTAAGGCACCCACAGTTACTATCTGATGGCAATAAGAAATGAAAATAGTTATCTAAATAAAAAAAGAAGGTAGAGCAGCAAATCAAATCATCTTTTGTGACAATGAAAAAAAGGTTGGATGGCAAAGGGTCCAGTGAAAGAAATGTGTAAGGGAGGAAAATGACCTTCCATAGGTGAAGTTTTGCATATGAAGGATCAAGGATTTAATCTTGGGAAGGACCAGAGTTGGAGGATGATGGGGGAGAAAGAAGAAGATGGAAGGGATAAGGAAAGAAGATGATGAATTTTTAAACTTTAAGGAGGTACAATGGAGAGAGAATCAATCCATCAGGGGGTAAAGATTAAAAGGCCCCAGCCTAGAGGGTCAATTCACCCGGTCACTTGATCTCACCAAGTAAAAAAAAGATTTCTATGGTACAGTCCCCTAAAGGATGTGGTTTCTCAGACAGATGGAGGAAGCAAACACATTCAAGTCTATTTGAAGAGGAAGCAGCTGATGATGCATGACTCACTGCCCTACAGCCCTGGGGAGGAGGTTTCTGTTCAAGGCTGAAGCACTGTGGGAGGATAGTCATCATACTGCTGACAGTAATAATCTCCCAGATCCTCAGGCTGGAATCTGCTGATGGTGAGAGTGAAATCTGTCCCAGATCCACTGCCACTGAATCGATCAGGGACCCCAGATGGCCGGGTTGATGTACCATAGAAGAGCAGTTTAGGAGCCTGTCCTGGTTTCTGGTGGTACCAGGCTACGTAGCTGCTAACACTCTGACTGGCCTTGCACTTGAGGGTGACAGTCTCTCCTGCAGATGCAGCCACAGAGCCTGGAGACTGGGTCATCACGATGTCCCCACTGGCACCTGAAATCAGAAAACAGCATAGAGCAAACATTGAATCACAAATGTATAAAATATGTATCTAAATGTAGGTTTTCTTATTTATCATATATATTCAGATCTGCTTTGGATGAAGTGGTTTGCTCACTCTGCATGTTAAAACCATTCTCCATATTCATAAAGATAATACTCTTCTAAACCTCTCACCTGAGGCCCAGAGCACCAGGAATAACAGCAGTTGGGAATGTGACATCATCTTGCTCACCGGCTGATGCGCTCAGGCCCGATCTCGAGGGAAACTGCATTAATAGAGCTCTGAGCAGACAACCAAGTCCCTGAGAAGCATATGCAAATCAACAGAGAGTATAAAGTCAAATGTACCTGTGCAGTGAGTTGTAAAGACAATAATGGAAGGAGATAAAAAAATCATGACCACAGGAAATGTAACTACATGCCTGCAAAAGGCGATAAATCAACTTAACACCACAACTTTCAACAATGTTCAGCACAATTTGGAAAATGAAATATTTTATCCACAATTGTACTCTTTCAAATCAACTGCACCCATCTTGAAAACAAAAGGAATTTGTAAGAAAATACATGAATCTGTAAGTGTAATATCAGAACTTAATTAAATGTTATAAATATGGTGCCAAAGCCTAGGTGGAATATACTCACATCATTGGATAGATTAACATGTAGTGCACGTATGGTGTATCTATCTCAGTCTATTCTAAATTTTAACATCCCTAAGGAACCTCACTTAATACTTCCAAAACAAGCCCTCTGTATTGCCCTTAATATATTACTCCCAGAAAGGAGTCATCAAATATTTACAAGACACCTTAGGACTATCATTTAAGTCAACCACTTTCTAAAATCACTAATGAAGTGATTAGCAGACCTGAAGTGCAACACCTCCACCTAAAGGTCATACGTAAAATGGCTTCAGCTCCCAAGCTCTGATAGAGCATTTCTTCATTTATTCCTACCCAACAATAATGATACTTTTAGAACTATGCAGATAACAATATCATGAACACTTCTAGGCATAGGACATTAAATTATGAACAAGGAGAACGATTCGTTTTACTGGGAGGTTACACAATAAACAAGTAACATTTCTGCAGCCATTTCTAACCTGCTTCTTTGAGATTTCCTCCTCTGAGCTAAGCTGTTACTCAGGAAAGGTAGGGCCATGTGAACCTGGTCCATTTCAGGATCAACCCTCTGCACGAACAGTCAGAGGTAAGAGAAAATTTAGGACACTTTAACAATTATATGGATAAAAAATTCTTCCACTGTCATGACTATAATTTTTCCTGCGGTTCCTTTTTCCAAAGCTTCTAAGAGATTTTCCTTGATGGGGAATGTCCTAAGGCATGTATTGTTCTAATTCTAATTAGCAAATTCATTTCCTGTACTTTGTCCCCTTATGAGCACTTTACCTTAGGAGAGGGTCCCCTCCAGCATTCAGGAATGGTGCTGCAGACGCCCACATCATCAGGGAAGGCATTCCTTCTCATTTACAATCCACCCTGTTCTTGGTCCACCACGTATTCATGTTTACAAATGTGTTTTTTCCTCCTCTTCCAAGAAGTTGCATTTAATATACATTCTTAAATTCGCTTATCTTGCTCAAATTTCTACTACTTAATTGATAGGTTTCCTGCATCAGTGCAATATAATTTCCTTCCCATTCTTACACACATTCAAAAATTTAAAGTCATCATGGATGACAGGATGATAAAACAGGATGTGGGGTTGTGCGGTGGCGATCCTGGGCCCCATGGTCCCCGCATGCGTGATCCCCAGGTCCGTGTCCCCTGAGCCCATGGCCCGTGTTCCACGGATCTACGTGGCCTGGATCTACAAACTCCCGGACTTCCCTTTCCCAAGTCCAGCACTCCCGGTGGTCCGGGATTGCCTTAGCCCTCTGGTTTTGAACTGACTCCATGGGTGGGTGGGAGGGCCTGGCTAGTGTGGGTTCGATTTTCTGGTGTTCCCCCCCCCCCCCGCCTTTTTTTTCTTGTCTTTTTTTCTTTTCTTGCACTTGGAGCATACCTGTTGACTTGGGGAGAGTCTGGGAAGAGAGGCGTGGCAAATCTGCTGAGAAAGCCAGATTCACCTAAACACCCTGGGATTGGAAACTTGGCCTGGGAGAAAGTGGAGTCAGAAAAATCAACACGCCCTCTCATAGCATACCTAAAGGAGAGGGACTGTAGGAACTGCTTCCAAGCCTCCAGTAGCATACTTGGGGTTCCTGGTGAGGTGTGGGTGCTCTCTCTCTGGAAATTAAGAGTCATCGTTTTCTGTGCAGAGCTGATTCAACAAGGACCCACTTGAATCTCCTACCGGACCTCTCAGGCAGCTTTCCTGCTGCTTGGGAGAGAGGGAAGTGAGAAAGGGAAAAAAGGGGGAACGTCAGATTCCTAAGTGTTTTATTTAACTACAAACAAGATTCCTTGCCTGAAACTTTCCCTAGTATTTGGTTGGCTTTTCCTTGTTTTTCCTTCCTCTTTATCCCCCCAAGGCCCTTTTTTCTTTTTTCTTTCTTTCTCTTTTTCTTTTTCCTGCTTACTTTCCCACTCACTTTTGTCCCTTTTTTTCTCTTTCTTTCTTCTTACATTAGGTGCTGCAGGAAGAGCTTCACATTTCCTGTATTTCCTCATCCTCCATTCACTCTTTTCTGTATGTACCGATTTTGGCCATCAACAATATTCCCTTTCCTCTATCTCTTTCTATCCTCCATCATTGATTGTTTCTATTACCTTACACCTCTCTTGGTTAGCCCCTCTTTTTTTTTGACCTTTTATTACTAACACCTTTGTTCTGCTTTCTGCCTTATATTCACTCTTTATATTGTTGTCCTCTCTTTTCTCTTCCCTTGCTCCTGAACACACAGGCCTTTTAATTCACACTGTATTCCTCCCCATATTCAGATTTTTATCTACTCTACTTTTCTTACTGTTATAACTCTACATACCTTACATGAGTCTAATATCCATTCTCCTATATCTCACATGGTTCCTCTGTTAGTATTTGCTATCAATGCTATTATTATTCATTTTCTTTTCTTATTCCTTTTGCTTTCTCTGGCCCTAATATTTTCCTTCAAGTGAACTTAGCCAACAACAAGGAAATAGAATAAGAAGACTTAACATGCATGCAAAAACAACAACTAATTAAACTCCAAATGAGAAAAAGAAGCTAAGAACTGACTAAACCTGTCAAGATAAAATGATGACCAGACAGCAACAAAAATCTACAAACCAAACCAATAATGAGGAAAATATGCCCCAGTCCAATGAACAAACTAAAAATCAGAAAGAAGAGCAGAACATCAAACAAGTAATTAAAGATCTCAAAACATATATTAGGGACCAATTTGATGAGGTGAAGGAAGAGATTAAGAATATGAAGAAAACAATTGGAGAGAATACAGAAGAAATTGCAATCATACATGAAAATAGAACGGATAGGATGGTGATGAACAGCACAATTCAAGAAATCAAAAATACACTCTCAGCAAATAACAGCAGACTTAAAGAGGCAGAGGAGAGATTAAATGATGTGGAAGACAGTACATCTGACATCAAATAGATAGTAGAACTGATCAATAAAAATATAGAAAAAAATCCAGCAGGGGCTTACAGACCTGAATGACAATGCAAAACATGCAAACATATGTATTATAGGCATCCCAGAAGAAGAAGAGAAGGGAAAGGGGACAGAAGGGATGTTGGAGGAAATAATGGCTGAAAACTTCCCAAACCTATTGAGGGAGATGGATGTACATGTCCAGGAAGCACAATGCACCCAAAACACCATTAATCCCAACAGGCCTACCCAAGACATATACTTGTCAAGTTATCCAATGCTCAAGACAAAGAGAAAACACTAAAGGAGCAAGACAAAAGAGAACCATTACATACAACGGAGGTTCCATAAGATTAAGTGCTGATTTCTCATCTGAAATCATGGAGGCAAGAAGACAGTGGTATGACATAGTCAAGGTACTAAAAGAAAAATATTTCCAAATGAAAATACTCTATTCAGCAAGTTAGCATTCAAAAATGATGGAGAGTTAAAAGTATTTACAGATAAACAGAAACTAAGAGAGTATGCCAACAAGAATCCTGCCCTACAAGAAATACTAAAGGGAGTTCTGCAGGAAGAAAGAAAAAACAAGAGAGACAGAGTTTGAGGAGAGTGCAAGAGCAACTAACAAGACAAAAATGAAAAAGAAAATCAAACAGAATATGGCAAACACAAATCCAAAGAAAATATGGCTAATATAAGAATTTCCTTAAAAGTAATAACACTGAATGTCAAAGGATTAAACTCACCTATCAAGAGACTCAAACTGGAGGATTGGATAAGGAAATATAACCCATCTATATGTTGTCTGCAAGAAACTCATCTTAGACCCAGGCATTCAAGAAGGTTTAAAGCGCATGGCTGGAAAACAATCTTACAAGCAAACAATAACAAAAAAAGGACAGGAGTAGCTATATTAATATCAGACAAAATAGACTTTAAATGCAAAAATTGTGAGAGACAAAGATGAACACTACAAATTTGTTAAAGGGATAATCTTTCAAGAAGAAAGAACAATCATAAACATTTATGCTCCTAACAAAGGTGCCTCCAAATATGTGAGGTAAACACTGGAAAAACGAAGTGAAGAAATAGATGCCTCTACAATTATTGTGGGGGACTTTAATAGACCACTTTGGACAGTACATCACAAAAGAGAATCAATGAAGAAACAAAGGCTTTGAAAATATATTAGAGGAGCTATACCTAATAGACATATACAGAACATTACACCCAAATACAGCAGGATATACATTCTTCACAAGTGCACATGGATCATTCTCCAAGATAGACCACATGCTAAGCCACAGAAAAAGTCTCAATGAAAATTCAGAAAGATAGAAATCCTACAAAATAATTTCTCTGATCACAGTGGAATGAAACTGGAAATCTGTAAGGGCCAGAGACCCAGATTTGGCACCAAGATTTGGAAGTTAAACAACACACTCTTAGAAAAACAGTGGGTCAAGGAGGAAATCTCAAAAGAAATTAATAACTACCTTGAAACTAATGAAAATGATAACACAACATATCCAAACTTAAGGGATGCAGCAAAAGCAGTACTGAGAGGAAAATTTATAGCTATAAATTCATACATCAAAAAGAAGAACTAAAGTTGAAGAACTAAATGCACACTTGGAAGAATTAGTTAAAAAAAAAAAAAAAAAGCAAAAAAAAAAAACTAACCCCAAAGGAAGAAGAAAGAAAGAAATAACAAAGATCAGAGCACAACCAGGAGAAGAATGTTGCTATGGGGGGAGTAGTGAGGTGACAGGGGTGGGGGGTATAAGGCTACCTCATATTTTTTTAATGTAATATTAAAAAATGAATAAAGAAAAAAAGGGAAAAAAAGAGCACAACTAAATGAAATAGAAAAGAAGAAACCACTTGAAAAGATAAACAAAACCAAGAGCTGGTTCTTTGAGAAGATCAATATAATTGACAAATGCTTAGCTAGATTAACAAAGGAAAAAAGAGAGAACATGCAAATACACAAAATAAGAAATGAGAAAGGAGATATCACCACTGACCCCACAGAAATAAAGACTATCATAAGAGGAAACTTTGAAAAACTATGTTCCAACAAAAACTACAATTTAGAGGAAATGGACAAATTCCTAGAAACACATTAGCAGCCTACATTGACAAAAGAAGAAGCTGACGATCTCAACAAACCAATCACAAGTATAGAGATAAATCGGTCATTAAAAACCTCCCAACTAAAAAAAGCCCTGGGCCAGAAGGCTTCACAGGTGAATTCTACGAAACATTCCAGAAAGAACTAACACCAATCTTGCTTAAACTCTTTCAAAAAAATTGAAACAAAAGGAACATTGCCTAACTCATTCCATGATGCCAACATTACTCTAGTACCAAAGCCAAACAAAGACACCACAAGACAGGAAAATTACAGACCAATTTCTCTAAAGAACCTTGACACGAAAATCCTCAACAAAATTCTTGCTAATAGTATTCAACAACACATTAAACAAATTATTTTGGGTTCATTTCTGGTATGAAAGGATGTTCAACATAAAATCAGTTAATGTAATACACCACATAAACAGATTGAAGGGAAAAAATCACATGATCATATCTATAGATGCAGAAAAGCATTTGACAAAATACACACCCTTTCTTGATAAAAAGATTGGAATAGAAGGAAACTTTCTGAATATGATGAAGAGTATATATGAAAAACCCACAGCTAACATCAATGGTGAAATCCTAAAATCTTTCCCCCTAAGATCAGGAACAAGACAAGGATGCCCACTATCTCCCATGCTATTTAACATACTTGCTCCAGCACTGAGGCAAGAACCAGACATAAAAGACATCCAAATGGGAAAGGAAGAAGTCAAAATTTGACTATTTGCAGATGACATGATCCTATACATAGAAAACCCTGAGAAGTCTACAACAGAGCTTCTAGAATTTATAAATAATTTCAGTAAAGTCACAGGTTACAAGATAAATGCATAAAAATCAGTAGCATTTTGGTACACCAATAATGAGCAATCTGAGGATGAAATCAGGAATCAAATACCATTCACAATAGTAAATAAAAAAATCAAATACCTGGGAATAAATTTAACTAAAGAGGTAAAAGACCTATACACAGAAAACTACACAACACTGTTCAAGGAAATCAAAGAAGACATAAACAAATGGAAGAATATTCCCTGTTCTTGGATAAGAAGACTAAATATTATTAAGATGGCTATCCTACCAAAACTGATCTACAGATTCAACGCAAACCCAAGAAAAATCAACACATCATTCTTTAATGAACTAGAGAAACTAACTATGAAATTTATTTGGAAATGAAAGAGGCCCTGAAGAGCCAAAGACATATTGAAAAAGAAAAACGAAGTTGGAGGAATAACATTACCTGAATTCAAAACATACTACAAAGCTACAGTAGTGAAAACAGCATGGTATTGGCACAAGGAGAGAAACATTGACCAATGGAACCGAAATGAGAGTTCTGATATAGATCCTCATATATACAGCCATATGGTATTTTACAAGGCCATCAAACTCTCTCAACTGGGAGAGAATGGCCTCTTCAACAAATGGTGCCTGGAAAACTGGATATCCATATGTAACAGAATGAAAGAAGATTACCAACTTAGACCTTATACAAAATCAACTCAAGATGGATCGAGGACCTAAATATAAGACCCAAGACCATAGATCTTGGAAAGCCAAATAGAGAAGCATCTACAGGACCTTATAATAGGAAACAGCTTCATGAACTTCACACCAAAAGCACAAGCAGCAAAAGAACAAATAGATAAATGGGACTTCCTCAAAATTAAAGCCTTCTGCACCTCAAAGAAGTTTGTCAGGAAAGTGAAAAGAGAGCCTACACAATGGGAGAAAATATTTGGTAACCATATATCTGATAGTAGATTTATATCTTGCATATATAAAGAATTCCTATATCTTGAAAATAAAAAGACAAACGGCCCATTTAAAAAATGGGAAAAAGATTTGAACAGACACTTCTCCAAACATGATATACAAATGACTAAAAAACACATGAAAAAATGCTCAAAATCCCTAGCTATTAGGGAAATGCAAATCAAAACAACAAGATGCCATCTTACTCCCATAAGACTGGCAGCTATCAAAAACTCAGAAGACCACAATTGTTTGAGAGGATGTAGAGAAATGGAAACTCTCATCCACTGCTGGTGGGAATGCAGAAGGATCCAGCCATTCTGGAGGACAGTTTGGCAGTTTCTCAAAAAACTAGCTATAGATTTGCCAAATGATCCAGCAATTTCACTGCTGGGTATGTACCCAGAAGATCTGAAAACGAGGACACAAAAAGATATATGCATATCAGTGTTCATAGCAGCACTATTCACTATTGCCAAAAGTTGGAATCAACCCAAGTGCCCATAAACAGATGAATGGATAAATAAAATGTGGTATATACATTCAATGGAATAATACTCAACTATAAGAACAAATACAGTACAAACACATGTGATAATATGGATGAATCTTGAGAACTTTATGTTGAATGAAGCAACCCAGGCATTGAAGGACAAATACTACATGACCTCTCTGATATGAAATAAGTAAACCAAGCTGTCTCAGAGAACTAGAGACTGGAAGAAAAACTTTAAGGTAGTTGGAGGGTAGAGGAAGATTTTGAGCTGACAGCTACTTCGGTGAAATCTATGATAAGCTGGAGGTAATATTTGTACAGGGAAGGAATAATATGGGGGCATAGGGATAACTTTGGGTGGGGTTGTGTGGGCTTTAGGGGTGGTAGGGATGGGAGGATGGGTCAGATTGCCAAAGAAATTGGGAAGAGGGTGAGGGGAACATATGATCAAGGGAGATTTTCAGGTATGAGGTTGAAATTGTGGTGCAGAGAAAACTCTTTAGAGAATATAATATGGAAGGTTGCATGTTTGGGATGCTTAAGTGGGTGGGCATCTGACACAGGGCAAGCTTCTGGGGAGTATGTGAGTGCTCATTTTGTCATATTGGATATCATTGGGTGGAGACCCATACAATGAGAGTGAAGGTATACCCACACCCTGAGGAGGACTAGTGTTCTCAAACAGAGGGAATTGTATCTCTCAAGAGAATCAGCAGTTCCCAATAGGTTAGGGCAGTCAAGTATGTCAAGCCCTCAACATATTTGCAAGTATCTCTGAATATTTTCCCTCAAGTAATGAAGATTGATTGTCATGGCGGGCCCTGAGGGGAGGGGGAAAGATGTGTTGAATACATGGAATCAGGGTAACTGTGGGACAATGGAAGTGTTCCACAGGATCATTACATGATGGATATAGATCATGTTAAATTACACCAAAAATGTATAAAAATCTATAGGCTAAAATGTAAACCATAATGTAAAACATAAGACAACCAAAAATTTAGAAAATTGTGTAGTCTAAAATATAAACCATGATGTAAACCCAAATGGGACCACGTTTGAAAGCTATTGTTTCAATTCTGTACGTTAGCTGCAGCAAATATAATATGAATATGTAAAGATCACTGTTGGGGAAGGGATAAAGGGTTTGATGTTGGATATGTGGGAGTACTATATATTGTATATGTGAATCACCATGACCTAAAACTTTTGTCAAGAGAAACTTAATAATCAGGGGGGGGGGGGGGGGGGGAAAGAAAAGAGGTAGACACTGAGGAAGAAATGGAAGAAATTGCCTTGCCGCTGTATATACAGGGCAATACCTGTCACAGTGACGACAAGCAAAATGTCAAAAACAAAGCTTTTTCATTTTTTCATTTCTTTGATACCCCAATTTATTTCTTCTTTGTTTAATTTTTCTTAATTTCTATGTATTCTATTAATTTCTATGTATTCTAGAATTTCTTAAATTCTATGTATTTAAACCCATCACTATATTCCATCTTTCTATTACTGGAACAAGGCAATATATTGGGCTTCCATTTCTTAAGAAGTTTTGGACTACAGAGAGGTTCAACTATGGTGGGGGAGGAGACTTGTGTGGGGTGTCATTAGTGAGGGGCACATGGTTGGGAGGGAGTTCTCCAGGGCATGTATACAGGGTACATAGAAAGGTTTGGATATTTTCATAGTGGTTTCAGTTGGAAACAACATGTAAGAGAGTGCTGAATTCCTGACCAGGGGAACTTTATCACATTCACCAATGCAACAACAACAATCCCCCAAGTGCAATGACAAAAACCAATAAAGATGGATGGTCCAACAATGAGCCCTTGATACTGATGGCTCCGATTATGAGCCTGTGTGTCTGAAATATAAACTAGGCTTATAGCTGTGGGGTGCCTAAGAGTTACTGCCTAAGAGCCTCCATGTTGCTCAAATGTGGACACTCTCTAAGCCAAACTCAGCATGTAGATGCACTGCTTTTCCCCCAGTGCGGGACATGACTTCCAGGGATGAGCCTCCCTGGCACTGAAGGATTACTACCAAGCACCAGTTGATGATGTAACTACAAAAAGCCATGAACAAAGAGGTCTACTCAGACCAGTAGAATATCTCAGGCTACATGTAATATCAGGTGTTAAAAACTGCTTTTTGACTTTGGTTAAAAAGGGGGAAATGGAAAGGAAAAGTGAGTTTATATGGCTAAGAGTCTCCAAAAAAGAGTCGGTAGGTCATCAGGGGGTACCGCTTATGCATGCCTCAGCAGGGTACCAGAGACAGCCAAGGTAGATGGAAACCCAGGTGCTGGTTCTCCTGATGGCTGCAGCGACCCACAGGTTCTATGGTCAAGGCAGATGGCTCTGGAGATCAGGGCCATGTCAGTTGGCCCTACTTTGGAGTTTGTGTTCCTCAGTGTGATGGAGTTGGACTCAGATATAACCTTTCTAACGATGCCTCTTCTATTACTTTTACTGGACCTGTGGTTGGTGTTTGGGTTGGTGTATACTCAGGAGACCTGAATCTCTGAATCGTCCATGTGACAACCAGACCCTGGGCTTCAGCAGACTTGTAGCTCCTACCCTCTGGTTTCTTGGAATTACCCTGGCCAGCTGACAGGGAGGTGAAGAGGGTCAACCACCACATGGGAGCCAAGAGTGCCTACAGCTGCAAGCAGGAGAATTGCATCCATCATCCATGTGGATTCTAAAATTCCTCTTGATGTAGAGGGGGACTGGACATAGCCATCCCAGGTCCACAAGATGGAGGAATAGAGTATGGATTAGAATGGACTTACTGGTGTTCTGCTGGGGAACTATTATGATTTTAAGGGAAGAAATTGTAGTAGTGATGTGGAAAGGGTGGCCACAGTGGCTGCTGATGTTCGGGAGAGGGAAGAGATTCGGTGTGGGGGCATTTTCAGCATTTGGAGTTGTCCCAGGTGGTGCTGCAGGGATGGATGCTGGACATTGTGTGCCCTGTCTTGGCCCATTGGGTGGACTGGGGGAGAGTGTGGACTACAATGTGGACCACTGCCAATGTGCTGCAGCAGTTTTCCAGAATGTATTCTCCGGGTGCAGTGGATGTGCAACAATGATGGAAGAGATTGTTGATGTGGGAGGGGTGGCATGGGTGGGGTGGGGACTATATCGGGCCCTCCTATTTTTTTAATGTAACATTTAAAAGAAAATAAAACAGAAGAAGAAGAAGAAAAAAGTGCCGTTTTCCCACCATGCAGGGTAACTGGCCCAGAGGGGTCCAACTAAAATGAGGAGTAAGGAAATATTGTCTTCAAGTAGGGGACAGTTGGCCTAAAGAGTGAATAGAGGAGGGGGCTGTCCTTCAGAGTCCAGGGAAGAGCACTTCAGAAAATGAACAGGACTTGGGCAAAGATGGCGCTGGATAATTAAGAGAGACAAATGAAACAGAGTGTGAAAGTAGAACAGGCATAAAAATAAATAAGATGAAATATTTGAAGCTCAGGTTATGTACTATGAGAATCCATGGAACAAGAGTTAGAATTAATTTTTCATTTTAGCGAGTACTTCTGGGTCATTTTACAAGCAATAGCACTGCAAAGATGCAGACACAGTGGAAGTCACTAACATTTCATTGCAGATGGGAAACTAGCTTTTCTGTCATATAATGATTTTTAAAAGTGGAATTTTCTAAATGCTTCCCCAATGTCATCTGATTTAGGCCCAATCAATCCTTGGTAAGTGATTTAAAAAGAACACATTGTATTATGTAGAATTCTAATAAATCCTGCCCCTGGTATATACACACCTTCTCTCGGTTATTGAAACACTGTTCAGGTGCTGCTGTGATATGATTTTCCAGATATCATTAAAACTGTTGACTTTAAGAAGGGGGTCCATTAAATCTTGCTATAATGGTCACAGACAAAGAGCTCAGAGAAATTCAAAAATAATTAGTATTTGAAATGGAAGAATACATCTGAAGTTGATTGTGGAGATCAGGGGCCATGTGTCAAGGAATGTGGGCAGGCTCTAGGAGGAGAGAGCTGACAGCCGGCAAGGACATGGGATCTCAGCACTGCCACCTGAGGAACTGATTCTGCCAAACCCCATGAGCTTGGAAGAGAACTCTGTGCTCTGGACAGAAGGCAGCCCTATTTAACCATGTAGGAACCTGAGAAGAAAGGCATCAACATTGGACCCAGACTCCTGATCCTCAAAACTCTGACCTAATAAATTGCTAATTAGTTCTGAAATGAGAGAAAAGTGATATATATACATGTGTGTGTATGTGTATATATGTATTAAAATGATCCACAAGGTAAAAGCGAAATCATAAATCCAGATACAAGAATTATCACCCCACTTAGCTCATGGTTGAATAATGCTGACACATGTCTCTTCTCAGGCAACGTGATGTGCTTTATGCCCCTTTTACCCACAGATGATTTTCCGATGTGTTTCCATGTCCACAGGGTTAGAATGAATACTGTGCTATGAAAATAGAACAGAACGAGCTTTGAAGGTGGTCCGGATCTGTCCCCTCTGTTTCCATGGCCATGTTCTCTGACAAATGAATAAATTCTAGACAGGGCTGTTGGTAAGAGGGCAGTGAACTGGGGACATCCCAGGTAGACCTGAACCAAGCTGCTGTGTTCACATTTGCTTAAGATTCCGGAATGTTTCAGATTCCTAAATGTGGATGACTCGTTCCTTCTACATGGGACAACATGGGATTGTAGCATTTTGTCTTGATCTAGGAAAGAAATGTCTTATGCTTCCATTTATTTCGAGTTTACAATTCTAACATTTTATTTAATTTTCTATACTCCTGATGTTCAAATGACCAAAAAAATCTCAATTACTTATACATAAAGTCAACTTAGCAAGAACATTTTCTGGGCACAGCTCACACTACCCAATGAACTTACTGGGGGGCAGTCAAGTCAAGTGCTGCTGTTGCAGACATGAAATCAGGCTTATCGATATATGAGGCACGATTCATAGGCAGCCAGATCTAACGTGCTTCAGGGTTCTCAAACAATTCTACATCATCTAAGGAATTCTTGTTCCCCAGTATAGATGCAGGGCCCCAGTGAATGTGATCAGTTAGTTTGGGCATGAATGGATGAAAGTAATGTGTTAGCAAATTCTTAATATGAAGGCAAAATTAATCTTTAAACTTGAAATGATGAGGCTTGTTGCCAAATGCATAGAATATTAATGTACAGAATAAAACATTACGCTATTCCCTTAAAATGGGAACAATGCATTAGCAGTGACCAAGACATTTTTCAGTAAACGTCATATGATATTCCTGCAATAGATTCATGGCAAAAAAAAAAAAAAAAAAAAGCATGTGGTGTCCTCGATTGGAATCTGGAAGGGAGAAATGATAAGAGTAAAAAATTAGATATATTTGAATGATGTCTGGAGTATCCTTATTAAATTCATAACAATGTAAATCTCTTAGTTTGACAAATGTACCATGATAATGTAAGATGGTAACATTAGGGGAAGTGGGAAAGGGTGTGCGGGAACTTTCTGGACAACTTCTATAACTTATATACGAATGTAAAATAGTTCAAAAATAAAAACTTATTTAACAAAACACGAGGAGAGATATCTCAGTATAGCTGAGTGAACATTGTATTTAACCAAGTTAGGTCTGAAAAGATGAGGTCATGTAACATAATCCTACTCTAAAGCCAGACCCCATTTGCAGTGACATTAAAACATTACTCCAAACATTCAGCACTCACTTTGCAAGTGAGAGCTGCACAACTTGAAATACTGATTTTTTGACTCCAGGTTTTACTGACCGCATTGGACCCTTTTGTCCAAACAAACCTACTTTAGAGCAAACTCTTCAACCAGGGTATGTGTCCCACTGGTAGGCAAAAAGGTTTTCCCAGGGGTTCATGCCTGAGAATAGGTTTAATGGAATACATTTCTACATCTATATATTCTGCTCTGATTCTTTCTTAAATTGGATCTTCCCAAGAAGAGGCAAGTTGTCCTCTTGACTCTCCTTTCCCAAGTCATGTGCACAATCACCCTTAACTGTTTTAATAAGATAAATGAGCACTCACTCATCTTACTGTAGGCATTTCCATGGGATCCATAAAAATATGCAACAAGAAATGCAGGGATTTTTCAGAGATCCATGTGTGTCAACATACAGAAAGTGAATGACTCTAGAAACTGGCTACTTTCCTGTGGTGTTAAATATTTCACACCCAACAAACTGAAAAAAGATCTGCTTGAGTTTTCAGCCCATATATTCCAACTTGCAATGAGGGAATTTCAAAATTCATAGCTTGAGTCCACCCTGTTTATTCTTGTCTCTTCTATATTTTAATAACAACCTGATTGAAGACTTTACATTTACTAATTGGATCTAGCTAAAAAGTACAAGCTGAAATTTCCCACGTTTTTGAATAAAGAAATTAAAGATTCCCAACTAATTTTGAATAAGATTTCAGAAAATGTTACATGATTTCTTTACAAAATATTTATTAACATAGAAAACACCTTGGTTACTTTATGCATTTGAACAAAGGCTCAAAAAGTTTTGGAGAGCGGTGGACTTGGCCCAGTGGTTAGGGCATCTACCACATGGGAGGTCGGCCGTTCAAACCTGGGGCCTCCTTAACTCATGTGGACCTGGCCCATGCGCAGTGCTGATGTGCAGAAGGAGTGCTGTGCCACGCAGGGGTGTCCCCCGTGTAGGGTAGCGCCACGCGCAGGGAGTGCACCATGTAGGGAGAGCTGCCCAGCATGAAAGAAAGTACAGCCTGCCCAGGAATGGTGCTGCACACACGGAGAGCTGACATCAAGATGACGCAACAAAAAGAAACACAGATTCCCCTGCTGCTGACAACAACAGAAGCGGACAAAGAAACAAAATGCAGCAAATAGACACAGAGAACAGACAACCGGTGTGGGGGTGGGGAAGGGGAGAGAAATAAATAAATAAATCTTTTAAAAAATTTTGGAAATTAACCTATAATAAACAAAGAGAGAAGATTGGGAATGGATTATATTGTTTTTATTCAATATGAAATTTTCTAAGTTCCTATTCAGTTACTCTGCATGTGCATGTGTGTGCATGTGTGTACAGATATCTGTGCTTAGAAATATATATATATTTAATATATACATATTATAATACTTATGTATATAAACATTTATAAATTTTGATCACCGGGAAACGGACTTTGGCCCAGTGGTTAGGGCGTCCGTCTACCACATGGGAGGTCCGTAGTTCAAACCCTGGGCCTCCTTGACCCGTGTGGAGCTGGCCCATGCGCAGTGCTGATGCGCGCAAGGAGTGCCCTGCCACACAGGGGTGTCCCCCGCGTAGTGCAGCCCCACCCATAAGGAGAGTCGCCCAGCGCGAAGGAAAGTGCAGCCTGCCGAGGAATGGCGCCGCCCACACTTCCCGTGCTGCTGAGGACAACAAAAGCGGACAAAGAAACAAGATGCAGCAAAAAGACACAGAAAACAGACCACCGGAGGAGGGGAGGGGAATTAAATAAATAAAATAAATAAATCTTTAAAAAAATTTTTTTTTGATCACCATGGTTTCTGTTTGTGTGAATTGAATGACAAGGTTTCTTAGATGGACATATGAAGAAGTTTCTATGAAAATCAGATAAAAGAAAATCTCATCATATTTGCATTCTTAAATTGGAAAGAAAATTATTCTTACCACTATATTTGCTTTGTGAAAATCTGTCCTATCGTTACCACACACATTGAACATTTGTATTCAATATTAAAGTTTTTACTGAATTTGCAATAGTATTAATAATAGGAGACATTGGGCCTAGAGCAGAATGAATCTTCAGAAGCTTTTTCTCTCCCTTTCCCCCGAGAATTGATACCCACCCAGAACCTCAAAATGTAGCATAGGGTCACTACAGATGGAGTTAGTTAAATTAAGATGAGGTCGCCATGGAATAGGGGACCAAATCCGTGGGCTGGTGTCTTTCTTAGGAGGGGACATGGAGACTCAAAGCCACGGAGGAGGGCAGTGTGAAGACGGGCAGAGAGGCAGGTGCCCCCAAGCGAGGAACCACCCAGGACTGGGAACCCCCGAGCATGAAGGGGCTCTCCTCACAGCCTCGACTGACCCAGCGCTGCAGACACCTGGATTTTGGACCCCGGCCTCCCAAACTTTGAAGAAGACGTCCTTGGTGTTGCTGGAGCAATCGTGCAGTCGTCCACACTGTCCAGGTGTGGCCCAGGCCCACCAGAGGTGGTGCACTTGCCATGGCCACAGCAATCCCAGGTGCCAGCCAGGGTAAGTCCTGGAAGTACCTGCCTTTGAAAAAGGCTCCCTGGGGTCGGGGCCACTGCTTCAGAGTCAGCGTCACACCTGAGCAGCACATCCTAAGGGCTCGATGCTGGATTCTTTCTCTGGGGTCCCACGGGTGGGCAGGCTTACTGGATGGCAGAGTGGGGGACACAGACTCCTGCATGCCTTTAGCTGCCAGGTGTGCACTTCATCCTCCTGGGGAGGCTGTAGATCAGGGGGTGCCCTCCAGGTCCTGGTGGTTTGGCTGCATGATGGATTGCAGGGACAGGAAGTGGCTCAGCGAAATGTCATGGCCAAACTTGAGGTTTGTCACCCTGAGCAGGTTCATCTAGAAAGTTACTAAAAATAGGATGAAAAATGAAATCAGTATTGGAACTAAACTATTTTATAATGGAAGCATCTGAGGTCATTGATGGAAAAGACACATCAATGAAATGTTTGTGAAACCATTCTTTTCCTAGTGGAGAAAAAAATTGTCATTTTATATTTCATACATTCACAAAAAAACATATAATTAAAGAAAAGCAAAATTAATTTAGAAGAACCCCCATTTGATCTAAATGAAATCTCACATGTCAGAGATATTTAAATATATCCTCAGCAGATACATGTGGTAAATTGGTGTTAGGAATAATGCTACTAAAGTAAAAGTTTCCCTGAAATACAGATGCTAGTATTCTGCCCCTGATGTGTGTTATGGTTTCAATGAGGTTAGCCCTCATGTCATACTGTAAATTTCAACAAACCTTTAGTGCAAGTTATACTTGTGTTATCGTCTAATCTTTGTCAAAAAAGAAATCATTGAGATCTTCCTCATGGCTCAAATGTGGCCTTTCTCTAAGCCACACTCAGCATACAAATGCATTACTTACCTCCAATGTAGGACACGACTCACAGGGATGAGCCTCCCTGGCAGTGAGGGTTACTGCCGAGCACCAACTAACAATGTAACTGGAAAAAGACCCTGACAAAAAGGGGGAAGGCTAAAATGATTTTATATGGTTAAGAGACTTCAAAGTGAGTTGATATACTCATAGTGGCAACAATTAAAAACCACAGCAGGGGGGGTACTGGATTCCTGGCCAGTGGTGCTTTGTCGTGGTCCCTAGGGGAGCAGCGACAGTCTCCCAGGTGCAGCGGCGGGGACCGGGAGGGAGTGAGGGTTCAACAGTGAGCCCCTGACACTAATGACTATGCTTGTAAGCTGATAAGCCTAAAATAAGAAAAAGGCCTAGAGCAGCATTGTGCCTGGGAATTTCCTCCTGTCAGCCTTCATGTTACTCAAATGTGGCCAGTCTCGAGGCCAAACTCAGCATGTAAATGCAATGCCTTCCCCCCCAGCGTGGGACATGACACCCGGGGATGAGCCTCCCTGGCACCGAGGGACCACTATCAACTACCAACTGATGATGCAACTGGAAAATGACCTCATACGGAAGGTTCAAAGCGGATCAGTGGAATATCCCTGTCTACATAAAATAACATGACTTTAAAATGCTGTTTGACCTAATGTAAGGGGGAAATGGAAAGGAGAAATGAGTTTATATGGCTACGAGTCTCTAAAAAAAGAGTCTGGAGGCTGTCAGAAGGATTGCCCTTATGCACAACTGAGCAGAGTCTGAGAGACAGATAAAGCAGATACAACCCCCAGATATCGGTTCCTTTGAGGGCTAAAGAGACCCATGGGAGTTATGGCCGTGGCTGATGGGGTTAACTACCAGGTCAGATGGCCCCTCTTTGGAACTGGTGTTTATGTGTGATGAATCTGGACTCAGATGGGATCTCTCTTCATAAGACTTTCATGCTAATGTGCTGGAGGTGCAGTTAGTGTCGGGGTTTAAGATATATTTAGGGGATTTGAATCTCTGGACTGACAATGTGATAGCCAGGTCCTGAGCCTCAACAGACTCCAGCACCTACAATCTGACTTATTGGGCTCACCACACTCAGCTAAGATGGAGTTGAAGAAGGACAACCACCACACCATGGAACCTAGAGTGATTACAACTGAAAGTGGGAGGATTGCATCCAGCATCCATGTGGAATCTGAGCCTCCTCTTGACATAGAGGTGCAATGGACACAACCAATCCAATGTCCACATAGAAAAGGTGGCATTGGATTGAGAAAAGTGGACATGATGGCTGATGGGTATGGGGAAAGGCAGGAAGAGATGAGAGGTGGAGGCGTCTTTGGGACATGGAGCTGCCCTGGATGGTGCTTCAGGGGCAATCACCGGACATTGTAAATCCTCACAGGGCCCACTGGATGGAATGGGGGAGAGTGTGGGCCATGATGTGGACCGTTGACCATGAGGTGCGGGGGTGCCCAGAGATGTACTTGCCAAATGCAATGGATGTGTCATGATGATGGGAAGGAGTGTTGCTGGGGGGGGGAGAGGTGGGGTGGGGGTGGTAGGGTTCAATGGGACCTCATATATATATTTTTTTAATGTAATATTATTACAAAGTCAATAAAAATAAATAAATAAATAAATAAAAAAACAAAGTGAGTTGGGAGGTCATTCCAGAGGTTATGCTTATGCACATTTTTGCAGGATATCATTGACAGCCCAAGTAAATATTGCCTTAAATAGCAGAGCACCTGAAGTCCCTGGAGACATCCAGACACAAACAGCAGGGAAAACAGCTCAGCAGTTTGGTGCCCTCTCACTGAGCCTGAGTTTGGAATTTATACTCCCCAGTGTGACAGAGATGGACTCAGTTTCCCTAAACAGGCTCTTCTATTTGAATCTAGAGTTAGTACTAGAGCTGATAAGTATATGCCCAAGAGACAAATCTTTGGACTGTCCATGTGCCAGTTGTAACTGTTTATCTCAACAATTACCAACACCTACTTTCGAGGTTATTGGACTCACCCAGGAAAACTAACAAGGAGATGATGATGGACAACGAACATTTAAGGAACAAAGAGAGTCTGCACCTACAAGCATGATAGTCCTATCCATATGCCCCATGGAATCTAATCCCACTGTCAGTTGGAGACAGAGTGGGCATAACCATTCAAGAATCATCAGGATTAAAGAATGAATGATGGACTAGAGCAGGTTTACTGTTATTCTACTATAGACGGGATTCTGGCAATGGAAGAAATTTTCTCTTTGATGTGGAGGAAGTGTACACAGGAGTATCTAAAAGGAGGGAGAGGGAAAAACATATTCCTATGTGGACATTTTCAGGATGTTGGAATCATCGTGAATGACATTGCAAAGACAGATACAAGTCATTGTATATCTTATCATAATTTACAAAATTGTGCAGGAGATAGTGTAAACTATAATGTAAACCAAAATCTATGCCAAGTGTCAGTGTTCTAGAATGAGTTCATCCATGATAACAAATGCACCAAAAAAATGAAGGATGTTGTTAATGTGGGAAAATGTGGAAGGAGTTGGAAGGAATATTTTTATGTAATATTTACATAATATAAATATTATTAAAATTTCTTTAAAGTATAAAAAAGAAATGGACCATTTAAAAAAGAAAATATTCATTATTTTTTGCTTTTTAGCATCATTTTTCTATTTTTATTGCTGCCTAAAAGGTTTTTGAGAACAAAATGCTTGAGGGAAACAATAAAATAGTCACAATGGACCCAATACACTAATGACAGAAGCACTTTAGCAAGAGAATTTACATTGCCCTTTATTACTTTCTCTTTTTTTAATTAAAATTATTTATTTTTACGAATTACATTCAAAAAATACGAGGTCCCAATCAACCCCACCGCCCCCACCCCCCAATCCCCCCACAGCAACACTCTCTCCCATCATCGTGAGACATCCATTGCACCCAGTAAGTACATCTCTGAACATCACTGCACCCCGTAGTCAATGGTCCACATCATAGCCCACACTCTCCCCCGTTCCATCCAGTGGGCCCTGGGGGGGGGGTCTACAATGTCCTGTAATTGTCCGTGAAGCACCACCCAGGACAACTCCACGTCCCGAAAATGCCTCCCCATCTCATCTCTTCCTCCCATTCCCCAAACCCAGCAGCCACCATGGCTACCCTTCCCACACCCATTCCACATTTTCTCTGTGGACATTGGATTGGTTGTGTCCATTGCACATCTATGTCAAGTGGGGGCTTAGATTCCACATGGATACTGGATGCACTCCTCCTGCTTTCAGTTGTAGACACTCTAGGCTCCATGATGTGGTGGTTGACCTTCTTCAACTCCATGTTAGCTGAGTGGGGTCAGTCCAATAAATCAAAGTGTAGGAGCTGAAGTCTGTTGAGGCTCTGGGCCTCGGTGTCTTATTATCAGTCCAGAGATTCAAATCCCCTAAATATATCTTAAACCCCAGCACCAACTACAATTCCAATAAAGTAGCATGCAAGTCTTGTGGGAAGAGATCCCCTCCGAGTTCAATTCCATCATGTAGAAACACCAGCTCCAAAGAAGGGCCATCTGCCATGGCAGTGAACACCATCTGCCATGACCATAGAACCCGTGGGTCTCTTTAGCCCTCAGAAGAACCAATACCTGGGGTTGTATCTACTTTATCTGTCTCTTAGACTCTGCTCAGTTGTGCATAGGGGCATTCCTTCTGACAACCTCCAGACTCTTTTTTAGAGACTCATAGCCTTATAATCTCATTTCTCCTTTCCATTTCCCCCTTATATTAGGTCAAACAGCATTTTGAAGTCATGTTATTATATGTAGACAGGGATATTCTGCTGATCCGTATTTAACCTTTAATTCAAGGTCATTTTCTAGTTGCATCTTCAGCTGGTATGTGGTAGTGATCCCTCGGTGCCAGGGAGGCTCATCCCCGGGTGTCATGTCCCACGTTGGGGGGAATGCACTGCATCTACATGCTGAGTTTGGCTGTGAGAGTGGCCACATTTGAGTAACGTGAAGGCTGTCAGGAGGAAACTCCCAGGCACAGTGCTACTCTAGGCCTTGTCCTTATTGCAGATGTATAGGCTCAAAAGCATAGCCATTAGTATCAGGAACCCACTGTTGGGCCCTCCTTCCTTCCTGGTTCTTGCCGTTGCCCCTGGCGGACTGCAGCTGCTCCCCAGGGTCCATGACCGTGACCCCCCGGCCAGGCGCCCAGTACCCACCCCAGCTGTTGTTTTTAATTGTTTCCACTATGAGTATATCTAGACATTACTATATACCCTGGGCATATGCCCTGTATAACTCCCTGTCAGCCATATATATCCTGTCAATAACATCCTATATCAGTATTCCTCTGCTGCCATTGTTGAACCACTCTGTGATTCAAAACTTCCTGTAAAGTGAATCCCAACATAATGTCAGCTTCACAAGAGTCTTAGATCACTGAAATTCATATATACAATATACAGTACTTCCCCAGATCCACCATAAAACCTTTTCCCTTCCATAGCGATAATCTTTTAGCTTATTCATATTTCCTGATACTGATGTACAGATTCCGGGACAATAGCTTTCAAACAAGGTGACATCTGTGCTTACTATGTGGTCCATACTTTAGATTGTACAGTTTTCTAAATTTTTTAGTTATCCTATGTTTTGCCTTATGGTTTACATTATTAGTCTGTCATCCCCTATATGTTTCTGGTGTAATATTACATGTTTTATATTCATCCTCGTGTACTCTCACAGAACTCCTCTCTTGCCCCCATATTAACCTTGGTTCCTTCCATTCCACATCCATTTCCCCCCTCCCCTTGAGGCCCACAACGCCAGCCAATCTCTATTTCCCAAGAAGCCCTGTCCAGAGATCCTTGTAGCAGTATTCAGGGCCTGACTTTCTCAACTGCCCTAATGCCCTGGGAGCCATCCTTTCTCACTAGAGATACAGTTCTCTCTATTTGATGGCATTAGTCCTCCCCAGGGTGTGGGTCCACCCCAACTCTCACTTCTTGGGTCTCTTCCCAATGGTACAACCCACCTTGGCAAAATGAGCCTTCAGCTATTCCCCCGGAGTCCGTCCCGCATCAGACCATACCCCCTGAGCATCCTAACCAGGTGTCCCTCCTACTTATACTTTGATATGATTTTCTCAACTTTTTTTTCTCAACGGACACCTGACACTCTCCCATGTTTGTATGTTTCCCCTCCCTCCCCCGAATTTTTGGACATTATTACCCCTCTTCCCATCCCCAGCCCCCCTCAAACCCACAAAGCCCCACGCAAAGGCAACCCCTTGCCCCCATTTTGTCCCTTCTTTTTGCTCATACTTACCACCAGCTCATCACAGATTCCACCCCTGCAGACATTAACTCACATCCTTCCTCCACCCCCCGCTTTCCTGTAAACCTCTTTTCCAAATTCTAGCTCTCTGAGGCAGTTTGCTTATTTCATATCATTGAGGTCATGTAGTATTTCTTCTTCAATGCCTGGGTTGCTTCACTCAACATAAGATTCTCTAGATTCATCCATGTTATCACGTGTGATTGTAGTGTATTTGTTCTTACAGCCGAGTAGTATTCCATTGTGTGTATATACCACATTTTATTGATCCATTCGTCTGTTGATGGGCATTTGGATTGATTCCAACTTTTGGCGATAGTGAACAATGCTGCTATGAACATTGGTGTACATATATCGGTTTGTGTCCTTGTTTTCAGTTCTGCTGGGTATATACCCAGCAGTGGTATTGCTGGGTCATATGGCAGATCTATGGTTAGGTTTTTGAGAAACCGCCAAACTGTCCTCCAGAATGGTTGGATCCTTCTGCATTCCCACCAGCAGTGGATGAGTGTTCCCCTTTCTTCACATCCTCTCCAGCATTTGTATTCTTCTGTTTTTTTCATAGCTGCCAATCTTATGGGAGTAAGATGGTATCTCATTGTCGTTTCGATTTGCATTTCCCTGATAGCTAGAGATTTGGAGCATTTTTTCATGTGCTTTTTAGCCATTTGTATTTCTTCTTTGGAGAAGTGTCTGTTTAAATCTTTTCCCCATTTTTTAAATGGGTTGTTTATCTTTTTATTTTCAAGATATATGAGTTCTTTATATATGCAAGATATAAGTCTCTTATCAGATATATGGTTGCCAAATATTTTCTCCCATTGTGTGGGTTTCCTTTTTACTTTCTTGACAAACTCCTTTGAGATGCAGAAGGCTTTAATGTTGAGGAAGTCCCATTTATCTATTAGTTCTTTTGCTGCTCGTGCTTTTGGTGTGATATTCATGAAGCCATTTCCTATTACAAGGTCCTGTAGATGTTTCCCTACACTGCTTTCCAAGATCTTTATGGTCTTGGCTCTTCTATTTAGGTCTTTGATCCATCTTGAGTTGATCTTTGTATAAGGTGTGAGATGGTAATCCTCTTTCACTCTTCTACATGTGGCTATGCAGTTCTCCAGGCACCATTTGTTGAATAGGCCATTCTCTCCCAGTTGTGAGGGTTTGATGGCTTTATTGAATATTATATGGCTATATACATGAGGCTCTATATCTGAACTTTCAATTCGATTCCATTGGTCTGTGTGTCTCTCCTTATGCCAATACCATGCTGTTTTCACTACTGTAGCTTTGTAGTATGTTTTGAAGTCAGGAAGTGTGATTCCTCCTATTTCGTTTTTCTTTTTCAGTATGTCTTTGGCTATTCGGGGCCTCTTTCCTTTCCAAATAAATTTCATAGTTAGTTTTTCTAGTTCCTTAAAGAAGGCTGTGTTGATTTTTATTGGGATTGCATTGAATGTGTAGATCAGTTTTGGTAGGATAGACATCTTAATAATATTCAGTCTTCCTATCCATGAACAAGGAATATTCTTCCATTTATTTAGGTCTTCTTTGATTTCCTTGAACAGTCTTGTATAGTTCTCGGTGTATAGGTTTTTTACCTCTTTAGTTAAATTTATTCCTAAGTATTTGATTTTTTTATTTACTATTGTGAATGGTATTTGTTTCTTGATTTCCTCCTGATCTTGCTCATTATTGGTGTACAGAAATGCTACTGCTTTTTGCGCATTGATCTTATAACGTGCGACTTTGCTGAACTCATTTATGAGTTCTAGAAGCTTTGTTGTAGATCTCTCAGGGTTTTCTATGTATAGGATCATGTCATCTGCAAATAATGAAATTTTGACTTCTTCCCTTCCAATTTGAATGCCTTTTATATCTGGTTCTTGCCTCAGTGCTCGAGCAAGTACTTTCAAGACAATGTTAAATAGGAGCGGAGGCAATGGGCATCCTTGTCTTGTTCCTGAGTTTAGAGGGAAGGATTTCAAGATTTCTCCATTGTAAACAATGTTGGCTGTAGGTTTTTCATATATACTCTTTATCATGTTCAAAAAGTTTCCTTGTATTCCGATCTTTTGGAGTGTTTTTATCAAGAAGGGGTGCTGTATTT
The DNA here is from genome assembly GCF_030445035.2 of Dasypus novemcinctus. Taxonomy (NCBI): domain Eukaryota; kingdom Metazoa; phylum Chordata; class Mammalia; order Cingulata; family Dasypodidae; genus Dasypus; species Dasypus novemcinctus. The sequence continues at coordinate 81,767,872 of NC_080689.1, read as the reverse complement.
TGTCAAATGCCTTTTCTGCATCTATAGATATAAAAATGTGATTTTTTTCCTTCAATCTGTTTATATAGTGTATCACATTGATTGATTTTCTTATGTTGAACCATCCTTGCATACCTGGAATAAATCCCACTTGGTCATGGTGTATAATTCATTTAATGTGTTGTTGAATACGATTAGCAAGTATTTTGTTAAGTATTTTTGCATCTAGGTTCATTAGAGAAATTAGTCTGTAATTTTCCTTTCTTGTGGTGTCTTTGTTTGGCTTTGGTACTAGGATAATGTTGGCCTCATAGAAGGAGTTCGGCAATGTTCCTTCTGTTTCGATTTTTTGGAATAGTTTCAACAGGATTGGTGTTAGTTCTTTCCGGAATGTTTTGTAGAATTCACCTGTGAAGCCATCTGGCCCTGGGCTCTTCTTAGTTGGGAGATTTTTAATGACTGATTCTATCTCTTTGCTTGTGATTGGTTTGTTAAGATCATCAATTTCTTCTTTCGTCAATATGGGCTGCTTATGTGTTTCTAGGAATTTGTCCATTTCCTCTAAATTGTCATTTTTTTTGGAATATAGTTTTTCAATGTATCCTCTTATGATAGTCTTTATTTCTGTGGGGTCAGGGGTGATATCCCCTTTCTCATTTCTTATTTTGTGTATTTGCATCTTTTCTCTTTTTTTCTTTGTTAGTCTTGCTAAAGGTTTGTCAATTTTGTTGATCTTCTCAAAAAACCAGCTCTTGGTCTTGTTTATTTTTTCAAGTGCTTTCTTATTTTCTATTTCATTTAGTTCTGCTCTTATCTTTGTTATTTCCTTCCTTCTTCTTCCTGTTGGGTTACTTTGTTGTTGTTTTTCTAATTCCTTCAAAAGAGCAGTTAGTTCTTCAATTTTTGCTCTTTCTTCTTTTTTAATATGTGAATTTATGGCTATAAATTTCCCTCTCAGTACTGCTTTTGCTGCATCCCATAAATTTTGGTATGTTGTGTTATCATTATCGTTTGTTTCAAGGTAGTCATTGATTTCTTTTGAGATTTCCTCTTTGACCCACTGTTTTTCTAAGAGTGTGCTGTTTAATTTCCAAATCCTGGTGTGAAATCTGGGCTTCTGTCCCTTGCAAATCTCCAGCTTGACTCCACTGTGGTCAGAGATAATGTTTTGTATGATTTCAATCTTTCTGAATTCGTTCAGCCTTTCTTTGTGGCCTAGCATATGATCTATCTTGGAGAATGATCCATGTGCACTTGAGAAAAATGTATATCCTGCTGTGTTTGGGTGTAGCGATCTATATATATCTATTAGATCCAGCTCCTCTAATATACTATTCAGATGTTCTGTTTCTTTGGTGATTCTCTTTTGAGATGTTCTGTCCAGAGTTGATAGTGGTGTATTAAAATCCCCCACTATAATTGTAGATGTATCTATTCTTTCACTTAGTTTTTCCAGCGTTTGCCTGACGTATTTAGAGGCACCCTTGTTAGGGGCATAGATATTTATGATTGTTCGATCTTCTTGACAGATTTTCCCTTTCACTAAAATGTAGTATCCTTCTTTGTCTCTCACAATTGTTTCACATTTAAAGTCTATTTTGTCTGATATTAATATAGCTACTCCTGCCTTTTTTTGGTTATTGTTAGCTTGTATGATTGTTTTCCAGCCATTCACTTTCAATCTCCATGTGTCTCTGGGTCTAAGATGTGTCTCTTGTAGACAGCATATAGATGGGTCATATTTCCTTATCCAGTGTCCCAGTCTGAATCTTTTGATAGGTGAGTTTAATCCATTGACATTCAGTGTTAAATCGTTCAGAGAATTATTTGCGGTAGCCATATTTTGGTTGGATTTGTGTTTGTTATATTTTGTTTGTATTATTATATTTTCCCCTTCTATTTTTGTCTTTTTTGTGACTCTTACACTCTCCTCCATCTCTGACTGTCCTGTTTTTTCCTTTCTTCCTGCAGAACTCCCTTAAGAATTTCTTGAAGGGGAGGTTTCTTGTTGATATACTCTTTCAGTTTCTGTTTATCTGTGAATATTTTGAACTCTCCATCATTTTTGAATGCTAGTTTAGCTGGATAGAGTATTCTTGGTTGGAAATTTTTTTCCTTTAGTACCTTGACTATATCATACCACTGCCTTCTTGCCTCCATGGTTTCAGATGAGAAATCAGCACTTAATCTTATGGAGCTTCCCTTGTATGTGATGGTTTTCTTTTCTCTTGCTGCTTTTAGGATTTTCTCTTTGTCTTGAGAATTGGATAATTTGACAAGTATATGTCTTGGGTGGGCCTGTTGGGGTTTATGACCAGTGGAGTGCACTGTGCTTCTTGGATATGTACATAGGTCTCTTTCAGTAGATTTGGGAAGTTTTCAGTCATTATTTCCTGCAACACTCCTTCTGACCCCTTTCCCTTCTCTTCTCCTTCTGGAATGCCTATAATACGTATGTTTGAACGTTTTGCATTATCATACAGGTCCCTAAGTCCTATCTGGATTTTTTCTACCTTTTTATTGACCACTTTTACTATCTGTTTGATTTCCAATGCACTGTCTTCCACATCACTAATTCTCTGCTCTGCCTCTTCTAGTCTGCTGATATTTGCTGCAAGTGTATTTTTGATTTCTTGAATTGTGGTGTTCATTTCCATCATATCTGTTATCTTTTTGCGCATGTCTGCAATTTCCCCTCCAAGTGTTGTCTTCATGTTGTTGACCTCTTTCATTACTTCATCAAATTTGTCAGTGATAAATGTTCTGAGATCTTTCATTGCTTGTGCGAAGTTCTGCTCCCCTTCCTGATTTTTTGTTTGTTGATTGGATTCAGTCATGTTTTCCTGATTACTGGTTTGGTTTGTAGATTTTTGTTGCTGTCTTGTCATCATTTTTCCTTGACAGGTTTAATCAGATCCATAGCTTCTTTGTCTAGTCTTGGAGATTAATTAGCTGGTTTTTTTTTTTTTGCATAAGTGTTATATCTTCTCTTTGTCACTTTGTTCTTCCTATTCGAAGTTCTTATTGCTGGTTAAGTTCACTTTAAAGGAAAATATTAGTGCTGGGGAAAGGCAATTGTGTAAGGAAGGAAAAAGTGTAAAATAGTATTTGTGATATATGTTAACAAAGCATCAATATGAGTTCTGGGAGGATGGAGGTTAGATCATGTAAATTGTGTAGAGTTATAGTAGTAGGAAAGTACCTATAATAAGGTAGACAACTGAATATGGGAGGAATATGGTACGTACTAAGAAGCTATTGTTTTCGTGAGAGAGGGAAAGACAAAAGAAAGGTAATCGTTTCAAGGGCAGATACCAGACGGAAAACTAAACAAAGGTATTAGAAATTAAGAGTTAGACACTTAGTGGATCAAAGAAAGGGAGTTGGAATGTAGGAGAGATAGCAGATGGTGGAGGATATCAAGTTGTAGGGGAAAGGGGTTGGTGTAGATAGCCTAAATCTATTCACAGAGAAATGAGGCAGTGGAGGATGAGGAAACCCAGTAAATGTGAGGTGTTTCCTGCAGGACCTATTGTATTGTTAAGATAAAATAGAATAAGAAGAAGATCGGGGACAAGAAAGAGAGGATTTAAAAAAAAAAGAAAAAGGAAAAAGAGACTTTGGGGGATACGCTGGGAGAAAATACTAGGGGATAATGCAATGCCAGGAATCAGAACATTAAAAAACTGGAATAAAAAAAAAATAGAAATAGAATAAAAATAAAAGCAAAACAAAATAAAATAAAGAAGAAAAAACGCAAACTTTGAGGGCTAGGATATTCAATGGCCTCAGATGAACCTCAGGGCGTGGTGGATTCAGGGATGGACAGTCTGAGGTATTAAGGCCTCAAGAGGTGTGAGTCTCTGGCGTGTGGGCCACCAGAGTCCAGGGAACTCAGACCTGGCAACCTCAAGTCCAGTTAATGGGAATCCTGGGAGCACCACAATGCATCACAGCCTTCAGGGATCCCCGCAGCTGGGTGCCAGCCCTATGGGTGAGGTCTCATCCACAAGCTCTATCCTGTGTTCTGTGTCCTACAATTCACTCACTAGGGTCTATTGTGTGGATATATCACCAATTGACTTCAGGAACCCTCCCACCCTGTGGTCCCCAGGAACGTCCACCTGGGGGCTCCTCTAGGCTGCAGCCAATTTAATGACTCAGATCAATAGCCAGGTCCGGGGGAGGGGCTCCAGCCAGAAACGCTAATAGCAGAGTCGAAACCCGAAATTCCCACGCTTCGCAAAATATTCCCCTAATCAGGTTCCAAACGTCTGGCACCCCGTGAGACCCCGGTAGCGTCTCTTTGTTGCTATCACTTTGCGACTGCTGTAGTTCCGCAGCAGGGGTGGGGGGTGTGGGGGCGTGGCTCTAGGCGGAAACGCTATTGTTTGTGTCCGCAATCACAACTTCCCCCTGCTTTGCCCGAAAACCCCCGTCTGTCTGCCCAAATGGGTCTGCAAGCACCTCCCTTCCCACAAACCCCCAATAGGCCGCCCAGGGCCCACGAACTCCCCAGTACTGCAGAGGCTCCCAAAAAAAATTAATTAATTAAAAAAAAAAAACAACCAAAGAACAGAAACCCCTCCGCAGGCCCGGCTCTGCCCGCCACTGCCCCGGCCTGGCTCCGGCGTCCGCCGCCTGCCGCCCGCCGCCGCGGCCTGGACCAGCTCCGCCTGGCTCCGTACGCCGCCACGGCCCGGCCCAGCTCCGCCTGGCTCCGTACGCCGGGCCGCCGCGGCCTGGACCGGCTCCGCCCAGCTCCGCTCGCTGCAGTGGCCCGGCCCGGCTCCGGCGTCCGCCGCCCACCGCCGCGGCCTGGACCAGCCCCGCCCGGCTCCGCACGCCGCCGCAGCCCGGCCCGGCTCCACCCGGCTCTGCTCGCTACAGTGGCCTGGCCCGGCTCCGGCGTCCGCTGCCCGCCGCCGTGGCCTGGGCCAGCCCCGCCCAACTCTGCACGCCGCCGCTCCGCCCGCTGCTGCCCGGCTCGGCCCGCCCGGCCCCGCTCGCAGCCGCCGCAGCCCGGCCTGGCTCCACCCGGCTGCAGCCCGGCCCGGCTCCACCTGGCTCCGTACGCTGCCGCGGCCAGGCCAGCTCTGGCCTGGCTCAGCCCCATCGCACGGCGCTAGATGCCTCGGCTCCGCCTACCCAAGGAGGGAATCCTCCACACGTAGCCGGGATCTCCGTGTATATTTCACAGACGGATCCTCTCTGTTACCTTCCCTCCAAATCGATGTCCAGACACCTCCAGACCAGCAAAAATCCCAAAACAATCCGGTCCCAAAGAGTCTCCAACGCCGCCCAGCTGATTCCCTGCAGAAGACCCTAACAGGGAAGTTCACTCAGCCGCCATCTTGCCCCCTCTCTCTGCCCTTTATTACTTTCATGGCATGACTCCTGTGTCTCTTCTCCAGCAAATATTTTACATTTAATTAACAATAAGTTCCCATGTTTGCCACTATTTACACCAAGTTCAACTTGGCACCTTCGTGCATCAAGGTGGACAGCACAGACCCAGGTAGTGTACCCAAGAGAATGGGGGTTTTGAGATGCATCAAATATTTCACCTAACATCTTCTGAGACTAGATGGAGTTAGCTTTCCCAAGATGATAAGGAAATGGTGAGGAACATAAGAATGGTTGATATAGGTCTCTCCCAGACTTAACCACAAGGTAGAGACAGCTCTGTTCTCTACACTGGCATCTCATTAACTAAGATCAGAGCAGAGGCTAGAAGCAAAAACATGAACAAACAATTACTAAAACCACAATGACTTTTTAAATTGTAGCTATTAATGACCCTTTCTAGGTAAAAAAAATCTGGAACAAATGTTAAACTGCAAAGTACACTACAGTAACTGATATAAAGGTACACTTTGCAGGCATTCTTGAAGACAGAAGTTTGAGTAAGTGACAAAAGAACTCAATCACTGAAAGTTGACCAATTACATAATCAACTAAGATAATCTCGGCATCTCAAATTAGATGAATATCAGAATCAGGTGTCAAAATGGTTAAAAATATGAATCTTGAACCACATTAGGACAAACTAGTCAGAACTGGAGTTTAGGAATCTGTTCTGAACAAAGTCACCAAATTTATAGCCTTCTGCGCAAGTCCATGAATGGGCATTTAGAAACTAATGATGCAACATATAAGCTATCCCAATGACATCAAGGGCATTTTTTAAAATTAAATGTTTTGGGGGAGGAGCAAGATGGTGGCTGACTGAGCTTGCCTTGCGGTCTCTCCTGGGAAGAGGCAGCTGGGCGCCGCTGGAGGTTCTCCGAGAACAGGCTTTTTCAGGATTTTTGCAGGGCAGGAAGTGTCTGGACATCGATTTGGTGGGAAGGTAATGGAGAGGATTGGTCTATAAGATATAATTTGGGTTCTGTTGCCCAGAGGTGAGACCTGCACACGGGTTGCCCCCTCCTTGGGGGTGGGTGGAGCCTCAGTACCAGCACTGCGGCCTGCTTTTTGGTGGCTCTGTGGTGCTGGGGAATTCGTGAGTCCTGGGCGGGCTGTTGGGGGGTTGATGGGACGGGACGCCTTTGCGGATCGATTTGGGGAGACAGACGGTGTTTTGTGGTGAAGTGGGGGAATTTTTGATTGCGGACACAATAATAGTGCTTCTGCCTGGAGCCACGCCCCCACAAGCCCAGCTGCAGATCTGCAACGGAATTAGATTGTTGGCAATAAAGGGATGTAATTGGGAGGTTGTTACAGGGTGCGGCGAGGGAGGGGGACACGTCTGGAAGCCAATTGGGGAATATTTTGCGAAGCCTGGAAACTCCGGTTTTGTCGGAGTTCCCAATTGGAACCCCACCCACTGCGGGACTTCTGATCTGCGTCATTAAATTGGCCGCGGTGTAGAGGCGCCCTCAGGTGGCGGATTGTGGGATCACAGAGTGGGAGCTGTCCAAAAGCTGAATTGACGATATATTCACATAAATAAACCCTAGTGAGTAAGTGAATTGCAGGATTCAGACATAATATAGAGTTTGCGGATCAGACTTCCCCCATAGGGCTGGCACCCAGCTGCGGGGATCCCTGAGGGCTGTGTTACACTGAGGGGCTCCCAGGCTTCCTATTGACCAGATTTGAGGTTGCCAGGTCTGAATCCCCTAAACTCTGCTGGCCCACACCCCAGAGACGCACACCTCTTGAGTCTTCAATATCTCACACTTTCCACCCCTGAATCCATCACGCCCTGAGGTCCATCTGAGGTCCTTAAAAGCCCTAGCCTTCAACGTATGTGTTTTTTCTTTATCGTTTCATTTTGTTTTGTTTTTATTTTCATTTTATCTTATTTTTTACTTTTTTAATGTCCTGATTGCTAATATTGCATTATCCCCTAGTCTTTTCTCCCAGCGTATCACCCAAAGTCTTTTTTTATTCAGTTATTTAGGTTTTTTGTTGTTGTTGTTGTTGTTGTTGTTGTTGTGTTAGTTGGTGTTGCAATTGTGGTTCGTGTATATCTGTTTTTTTCTTTCCCCTACCTGTTCCCCACCCTTTGCCCACCCCCTTTTTCTGTCTTCCTTTCTTCTCTTCTTTCTTTCTTTTTTTTCTCTTTTTCTGTTTTCTCTCTCCCTCTTTTCCCTCATTTTCTGCTTATTTTATTTTAACTCAATTATACAATAGGTGCTGCAGGGAACACCTCACATTTGCTGGGTTTTCTCATCCTCCACTGCCTCAATTTTGTGTGAACTGATTTAGACTACCTACACTATCCCCTTTCCCCTACATCTTGATATCTGCCATCATCTACTGTCTCTCCTATATTCCACCTCTCACCTCCCTTTTTTGATCCATAAAATGTCTAACTCTTAATTTCTAATACCTTTGTTTTGTTTCCTGTCTGTTATCCACTCTTGAAACTATTACCTTTCTTTTCTCTTTCCCTCTCTCATGAAAACAATAGCTTTTTAGCTCATACCATATTCAGTCATCTACCTCATAATAGGTACTCTACCTGCTGCTATAACTCTACACAATTTACATGAATCTAACCTCCACCCTCCCAGATCTCATATTCTTGCTTTGTTAACATATATCACCAATACTACTTTACACTTTTTCCTTGCTTACACAATTGCCTTTCTATGGCACTAATACTTTCCTTTAAAGTGAACTTAACCAGCAACAAGAAATTAGAATAAGAAGAACAAAGTGACAAAGAGAAGATATAACACTTACGCAAAAACAACAGCTAATTAATCTCCAAAACTAGACAAAGAAGCAAAGGAACTGATCAAACCCATCAAGATAAAATGATGACAAGACAGCAACAAAAATCTACAAACCAAACTAGTAATCAGGAAAACATGGCTGAATCCAATCAACAAACTAAAAATCAGGGAGGGGAGCAGAACTTCACACAAGCAATGAAAGATCTCAGAACATTTATCACCGACAAATTTGATGAAGTAAAGAAAGAGGTTAACAACATGAAGACAACTCTTGGAGGGGAAATTGCAGGCATACGCAAAAAAGATAACAGATATGATGGGAATGAACACCACAATTCAAGAAATCAAAAATACACTTGCAGCAAATATCAGCAGACTAGAAGAGGCAGAACACAGAATTAGAGATGTGGAAGACAGTACATCAGAAATCAAACAGATAGTAGAAGGGGTCGATAAAAAGATAGAAGAAATCCAGCTAGGGCTTAGGGACCTGAATGACAATGCAAAACGCTCAAACATACGTATTATAGGCATTCCAGAAGAAAAAGAGAAGGGAAGGGGTCAGAAGGAGTGTTGCAGGAAATAATGGCTGAAAACTTCCCAAATCTACTGAAAGAGACCTATGTACATATCCAAGAAGCACAGCACACTCCACTAGTCATAAACCCCAACAGGCCCACCCAAGACATATACTTGTCAAATTATCCAATTCTCAAGACAAAGAGAAAATCCTAAAAGCAGCAAGAGAAAAGAAAACCATCACATACAAGGGAAGCTCCATAAGATTAAGTGCTGATTTCTCATCTGAAACCATGGAGGCAAGAGGGCAGTAGTATGATATAGTCAAGGTACTAAAGGAAAAAAATCTCCAACCAAGAATACTCTATCCAGCTAAACTAACATTCAAACATGATGGAGAGTCAAAATATTCACAGATAAACAGAAACTGAAAGAGTATACCAACAAGAAACCTCCCCTTCAAGAAATTCTTAAGGGAGTTCTGCAGGAAGAAAGGAAAAAACAGGATAGGCAGAGTTGGAGGAGAGTATAAGAGCAACAAAAAAAGACAAAAATAGACGGAAAGAAATATACAAACAAAATATGACAAACACAAATCCAATTAAAATATGGCTAACACAAATAATTCCTTGAAAGTAATAACACTGAATGTCAATGGATTAAACTCACCTATCAAAAGTTTCAGACTGGGACATTGGATAAGGAAATATGACCCATCCGTATGCTGTCTACAAGAGACACATCTTAGACCCAGAGACGCATGGAGATTGAAAGTGAATGGCTGGAAAACAATCATACAAGCAAACAATAACCAAAAAAAGGCAGGAGTAGCTATATTAATATCAGACAAAATAGACTTTAAATGCAAAACAATTGTGAGAGACAAAGAAGGATACTACATTTTAGTGAAAGGGAAAATCTGTCAAGAAGATCGAACAATCATAAATATTTATGCTCCTAACAAGGGTGCCTCTAAATACGTGAGGCAAACGCTGGAAAACTAAGTGAAACAATAGATGCATCTACAATTATAGTGGGGTATTTTAATACACCACTATCTACCTTGGACAGAACATCTCAAAAGAGAATCACTAAAGAAACAAACATTTGAACAGTATATTAAAGGAGCTGGATCTAATAGACATGTATAGATCATTACACCCAAACACAGCAAGATATACATTTCTCAAGCCCACATGGATCATTCTCCAAGATAGACCATATGCTAGGCCACAAAGAAAGGTTGAATGAATTCAGAAAGATTGAAATCATACAAAACAATATCTCTGACCACAGTGGAGTCAAGCTGGAAATTTGCAAGGGACAGAGGCTCAGATTTCACACCACAATTTGGAAATTAAACAGCACACTCTTAGAAAAACAGTGGGTCAAAGAGGAAATCTCAAAAGAAATCAATGACTACCTTGAAACAAATAATGATAACACAACATACCAAAATTTATGGGATGCAGCAAAAGCAGTACTGAGAAGGAAATTCATAGCCATAAATTCATCTATCAAAAAAGAAAAAAGAGCAAAAATTGAAGAACTAACTGCACATTTGAAGGAATGAGAAAAACAACAACAAAGTAACAACAGGAAGAAGAAGGAAGGAAATAACAAAGATAAGAGCAGAACTAAATGAAATAGAAAATAAGAAAGCACTTGAAAAGATAAACAAAACCAAGAGCTGGTTTTTTGAGAAGATCAACAAAATTGACAAACCTTTAGCAAGACTAACAAAGAAAAAAAGAGAGAAGATGCAAACACACAAAATAAGAAATGAGAAAGGTGATATCACCACTGACCCCACAGAAATAAAGACTATCATAGGAGGATACTTTGAAAAACTATATTCCAACAAAAATGACAATTTAGAGGAAATGGACAAATTCCTAGAAACACATAAGCAACCCATATTGACGAAAGAAGAAATTGATGATCTTAACAAACCAATCACAAGCAGAGAGATAGAATCAGTCATTAAAAATCTCCCAACTAAGAAGAGCCCAAGGCGAGATGGCTTCACAGGTGAATTCTAGTAAACATTCTGGAAAGAACTAACACCAATCCTGCTGAAACTATTCCAAAAAATTGAAACAGAAGGAACATTGCTGAACTCCTTCTATGATGCCAACATTACCCTAGTACCAAAGCCAAACAAAGACACCACAAGAAAAGAAAATTACAGACCAATTTCTATAATGAACCTAGATGCAAAAATACTTAACAAAATACTTGCTAATTGTATTCAACAACACATTAAATGAATTATACATCACGACCAAGTGGGATTTATTCCAGGTATGCAAGGACGGTTCAACATAAGAAAATCAATCAACGTAATACACCATATAAACAGATTGAAGGAAAAAAATCACATGATTATATCTATAGATGCAGAAAAAGCATTTGACAAAATACAGCACCCTTTCTTGATAAAAACACTGCAAAAGATTGGAATACAAGGAATTTTTTTGAACATGATAACGAGTATATATGAAAAACCTACAGCCAACATTGTTTACAATGGAGAAATTCTGAAATCCTTCCCTCTAAACCCAGGAACAAGACAAGGATGTCCATTGTCTCCCCTTCTATTTAACATTGTCTTAGAAGTACTTACTCGATCACTGAGGCAAGAACCAGATATAAAAGGCATTCAAATTGGAAAGGAAGAAGTCAAACTTTCATTATTTGCAGATGACATGATCCTATACATAGAAAACCCTGAGAGGTCTACAACAAAGCTTCTAGAACTCATAAATGAGTTTAGTAAAGTCGCAGGTTACAAGATCAATGCGCAAAAATCAGTAGCATTTCTGTACGCCAATAATGAGCAAGATCAGGAGAAAATCAAGAAACAAATACCATTCACAATAGTAAATAAAAAAATCAAATACTTAGGAATAAATTTAACTAAAGAGGTAAAAAACTTATACACTGAGAACTATACAAGACTGTTCAAGGGAATCAAAGAAGACCTAAATAAATGGAAGAATATTCCTTGTTCATGGATAGGAAGACTGAATGTTATTAAGATGTCTATCCTACCAAAACTGATCTACACATTCAATGCAATCCCAATAAAAATCAACACAGCCTTCTTTAAGGAACTAGAAAAATTAACTATGAAATTTATTTGGAAAGGAAAGAGGCCCCGAATAGCCAAAGACATACTGAAAAAGAAAAACGAAATAGGAGGAATCACACTTCCTGACTTCAAAACATACTACAAAGCTACAATAGTGAAAACAGCATGGTATTGGCATAAGGAGAGACACACAGACCAATGGAATTGAATCGAGAGCTCTGATATAGAACCTCACATATATAGCCATATAATATTCAATAAAGCCACCAAACCCTCGCAACTGGGAGAGAATGGCCTATTCAACAAATGGTGCCTGAAGAGCTGGATAGCCATATGTAGAAGAATGAAAGAGGATTACCATCTCACACCTTATACAAAGATCAACTCAAGATGGATCAAAGACCTAAATAGAAGAGCCAAGACCATAAAGACCTTGGAAAGCAGTGTAGGGAAACATCTACAGGACCTTGTAATAGGAAATGGATTCATGAATATCACACCAAAAGCACGAGCAGCAAAAGAACTAATAGATAAATGGGACTTCCTCAAAATTGAAGCCTTCTGCACCTCAAAGGAGTTTGTCAAAAAAGTAAAAAAGGCGCCCACACAGTGGGAGAAAATATTTGGCAACCATATGTCTCATAAGAAACTTATAACTTGCATATATAAAGAACTCATATATCTTGAAAATAAAAAGATAAACAACCCATTTAAAAAATGGGAAAAGATTTAAACAGACACTTCTCCAAAGAAGAAATACAAATGGCTAAAAAGCACATGAAAAAATGCTCCAAATCTCTAGCTATCAGGGAAATGCAAATCGAAACTACAATGAGATACCATCTTACTCCCATAAGATTGGCAGCTATGAAAAAAACAGAAGAATACAAATGCTGGAGAAGATGAGAAGAAGGGGGAACACTCATCCACTGCTGGTGGGAATGCAGAAGGATCCAACCATTCTGGAGGACAGTTTGGCGGTTTCTCAAAAACCTAACCATAGATTTCCCATATGACCCAGCAATACCACTGCTGGGTATATACCCAGCAGAACTGAAAACAAGGACACAAACCGATATATGTACACTAATGTTCATACCAGCATTGTTCACTATCGCCAAAAGTTGGAATCGACCCAAATGCCCATCAACAGATGAGTGGATCAATAAAATGTGGTATATTCACACAATGGGATACTACTAGGCTGTAAGAACAAATACACTACAAACACACGTGATAACATGGATGAATCTTGAGAACCTTATGTTGAGTGAAGCATCCCAGGCATTGAAGGACAAATACTACATGACCTCAATGATATGAAATAAGAAAGCTGCCTCAGAGAGCTAGAGACTGAACGATAGGCTTACAGGACATCGGGGGGTGGAGGAAGGATGTGAGCCGACGTCTGCAGGGGTGGAATTTATGATGAGCTGGTGGTAAGTATGAACATAAAGAAGAGATAAAATGGAGGCAAGGGGTTGCCTTTGGGTGGGGCTTTGCGGGTTTGAGGGGCCTGGGGATGGGCGGATGGGTAATATTGCCCAAAAAGTGGGGGGAGGGAGGGGTAGCATACGAACATAGGAGAGTGTCAGGTGTTGGTTGAGAGTAAAATGCTGAGAAAATCGTATCAAAATATAATTAAGAGGGATACCTGTTTAGGATGCTAGGAGGGGATGGTCTGATGCAGACAGGCTCCTGGGGAATGTCTGAATGCTCATTTTGCCAGAGTGGGTGGTACCATTGGGTAGAGACCCAAGTAGTGAGAGTTGGGGTGGACCCACATCCTGGGGAGGACTAATGCTATCAAATAGAGGGAACCGTATCTCTCGAGAGAAAGGGTGGCTCCCAGGGCATTGGGGCAGTTGAGCAAATTAGGCCCTGAACACTGTTGCAAGTATCTCTGGACGTGGCTCCTCAGGAAATGGAGGTTGGATGTCACTGTGGGCACCAAGGGGATGGGAAAATGGATGTTAAATGTGTGGAACCAAAGTAAATGTGGGGTAAGAGAGGAATTTCGTGAGAGTACACAAGGATGGATATAAAACATGTAATATTACACGATAAACATATAGGGGACAACAGACTAATAATGTAAACCATAATGTAAAACATAGGATAACTAAAAATTTAGAAAACTGTATATCCTAAAGTATGGACCACAATGTAAGCACAGATGTCACCTTGTTTGAAACCTATTGTCTCAGAGTCTGTACATCACTTTAAGTAAATATGATATGAATAAGTTAGAAGAATATCGCTGTGGAAGGGAAAAGGTTTTATGGTAGATGTGTGGGAGTACTGTATATTGTATATATGAATTACTGTGGTCTAGGGCTCTTGTGAAGAGAAGTTCAATAATTAGGGGGAAAAAAGAAAAAGATAGGATGTAGAATTTTTCCAAGTCAACACGTATTCTATATCTAACCTTCAAACCCATCACTATATGCCATTTTACTAGTAAGGGATCCTGACATTATATTGGGCTTCAATTTTCAGGAAGTTTTGCATCACAGAGTGGTTCAACAGTGGCAGTGGAGGAATACTGGTATAGGACACTATTGACAGGTGATATATGGCTGACAGGGAGCTATACAGGGCATATGTCCAGGGTGCATGGTAATGTTTGGATATACTCATAGTGGCTACAATTAAAAACTAAAGCTGGGGGGGTACTGGGTTCCTGGCCGGGGGTGCTCTGTCGAGGTCCCTAGGGGAGCAGCAGCAGTCCCCCAGGTGCAACGGTAAGGACCAGGAAGGAATGAGGGTCCAACAGTGACAGCATGATACTAATGACTATGCTGTGAGCTTATATGCCTGAAATAAGAACAAGGCCTAGAGCAGCACTGTGCCTGGGAATTTCCTTCTGACAGCCTTCATGTTACTCAAATGTGGCCAGTCTTGAAGCCAAACGCAGCATGTAAATGCAATGCCTTCCCCCCAGTGTGGGACATGACATCCGGGGATGAGCCTCCCTGGCACCGAGGGATCACTACCAAGTACCAACTGATGATGCAACTGGAAAATGACCTTGAATTGAAGGTTCAATGCAGATCAGCAGAATATCCCTGTCTACATATAATAACATGACTTTAAAATGCTGTTTGACCTAATGTAAGGGAGAAATAGAAAGGAGAAATGAGTTTATATGGCTATGAGTCTCTAAAAAAGAGTCTGGAGGCTGTCAGAAGGATTTCCCTTATGCACAACTGAGCAGAGTCTAAGAGACAGATAAAGTAGATACAACCCCAGGTATTCGTTTCTTTGAGGGCTAAAGAGACCCATGGGTTCTATGGTCATGGCAGATGGGGTTCACTGCCATATCAGATGTCCCTTCTTTGGAGCTCATGTTTCTGCGTGATGAAATCGGACTCAGATGGGATCACTTTTCACAAGACTTTCATGCTACTTTACTGGAATTGTAGTTGGTTTTGGGGTTTAAGATATATTTAGGGGATTTGAATCTCTGGACTGAAAATATGATAGCCAGGCCCTGAGCCTCAACAGACTTCAACTCCTACAATCTGATTTATTGGACTCACCTCACTCAGCTAAGATGAAGTTGAAGAAGGACAACCACCACACCATGGAGTCTAGAGTGCCTACAACTGAAAGCAGAAGGATTACATCCGGTATCCATGTGGATCTGAGCCTCCTCTTGACATAGAGGTGCAACAGACACAGCCAGTTCAAGGTCCACAGAGAAAAGGTGGCATTTGAGTGGGAAAAGTGGACATGGTGGCTGATGGGTATGGGGAATGGCAGGAAGAGATGAGATGTCGAGGTGCCTTTGGGACTTAGAGTTGCCCCAGATGGTGCTTCAGGGGCAATCATCGGACATTGTAAATACTCCCAGGGCCCACTGGATGGAATGTAGGAGAGTATGGGCCATGATGTGGACCATTGACCATGAGGTGCAGAGATGACCAGAGATGTACTTACCAAATGCAATGGATGTGTCATGATGATGGGAGTGAGGGTTGCTGGGGGGGGAGTGGTGGGGTTGAATGGGACCTCATATTTTTTTAATATAATATTTTTACAAAATCAATTAAAAAATTAAAAAATAAAAAAAGTGAGACATGAACTTCGGTAAAAAAAAAATTAAATGTTTTTAGCAAGATTTTATGAAGATTGAGATAAATGGAGATTAACATGGTGATCATTATAGTTATCTTAAAAGTAAAGAAATGGCAACCTAGTTAAGGATTGAAAAAATGTAGATGTGATTTTGAAATTAAAGATCAATCTCTGACTTTATTATGATCTTGGAAAAAAGCAGGAATGTGCAGAGTATTCAATAGAAGAACTGGCAGAAAAATAGGTTACATCAGAAACTAGAGGATTCTGAGATGCGAGGATATATCTTTATTATGCTAAAGACTCAGAACATAATACACTAAGAAGGAACAGCCACCTGTAGAGCCTGAAAATGAAGACAATGCCCAAATGTGGTCTTTTTGCCAGGCACTGCTCAAATATTTTACATGTATAGACTCACTGAATCTCACAATAATCCTAAAAAATATGAAACAATTTTTATATCTTTCAACCACGGAGTAGTAAAGTAGATTCAATATCCGGGACTAGGAAGTGCCAGAACTATAAACATTAACTTCATACTTTAGGGATCAGGAATCAAGGTCATAGAGAAATCTATACTTATTTATTGATAGGCATATTTACAAAATAAAGTGGTTCTTAGTAGGGGTATGAAAGACATGATTATCCATCTTTTGTGTATTGCTTTCTTTTTTTAAATAAATCAATTTTATGGAAACATATCAATAAAGCATGAATCCACATGAAATGTAATATCAAACTTATTTAGTATAACTTATATTTAACCTGATTTTTGCACATTGATTCTGTATCCTAACAGTCTACTCAAATCATTTATTAGCCCCACATAAGAATAAATATTCATGACCATTGTAGACTTCATTTCTGTAGCTGGTACATGGTTAAAGTACATATTCATCACTACATTCTTCCACTAACTATTCCATGTTCCCTTCACCCTCACCCAGCACCTCAGTTGGCCGTTTTTCTTTGCCTGATGGGATGACTCAAGCCTTCATTCCTGAAGATTCTGAGCCACTGATAGTCATAGCTGGATTGACTTGTTTCATTTATCCATTGACTTTAATCACAGTGTATGTTAATACTAGGTTCCCAAGGTCATCTGCATACAAGACAAACTCTTCCTTACCTCCATTGTGTAGTAGCAGTCCTTTTTCTCTTGATAGGATCAATCACCCCAGCCAGTACAGCAATTCCCTTCTTTCTCTTTTGATTCAGAGGCATGAAAAGACCAATGTGGGCAGGCTGCAGTTTTACCATCAAGATAAATGGAAACGAGTTTGTGTTTCCAGGTGTAAGCACTTCTCCTTAGGGACTAAGACCTGATGACAAATTGAGCTTAAGTTTGCAGGGACAGGAAACAAAAACTTTCTTGGTGGATTCCTGGGGCAATAGTGAGTGGTGCCACTGGCATTTCCACACATTGATTCCAAGATTGTGAATCCCAGCTAGGAGAGAAATAGCACCAAAGAGTGAATGCTGATTTAGAGCAGACAAACCTTCCTGGAAAGCATCGCCCCAGCCCTGCAGATGCTGTCACCTAGTTGACAAACTAAATGCACCCTCATAAAGACCAATACACTCAGATGGAAGAACCCTGTATTTTGTTGGTTTATCTCCCATCGTCTCTCATCCAAAAGTCAGGTTATTCATAAACAGCCATTATTATAACCCTAGTACACAAAAGAGTACCAGGCCTGTAGGAGATTGCAACAAGTATTTGTTTAATAAGTATATGAATGAAAAGGTAAATAAAGAAATGACATAAATAAATTATGTCAACTTTATATAAAAGTAAAACAGAATTCTCAGCAATAAACTAATTAGTAATTTTAGATTTTTTTTGCCAGTTCATAAATTAGCAGAAATGAGAATAGGTTAGCATAGCCATAAATATTCTGGAAAAATAAATTTTGATACAGAGTAATGCTACCAAATATGAAAAATATTTTGGGGATTAGTGCTCTTAGATGCAAACAACAGAAATGGAATGAGTTTAAGCTAACCAATAATGAAAGTACAAAATGAATATCGTGTGACTTACAGATCTGATCACAGCTTTGGGCAGCATAGGAAATGTGTTGGAAGTCTGGGACATCAAAAAAAGAGAAAGACATGATCCCACTCCTACCACAGATGGGTGGTGGGCATTCCTTATGGCAACATCAATGCTGGATGCCAGTCATAAGACACTGGAGGTTGAATACATCTACTGCTGCCTTCATGGCAGAGGATTCAGTCTGAAATATTTTAGACTCAGAGATGCATATTAAAAAATGTCTACATGTTATGCCCTAATTGTTTGACTCTAGCAAGTGTAAATAAATGGCTAAATGCAATTACTTCATTCCAACTTAGTGTTATTAGAGAATCCAAGACAAAATATAACCTCTTCCTGAATATAAATATATAGGAAAGGAGAAGTAAAACTAGCAAGATGGTGGCAGAGTAAGGAGCTCCCAGAGGCAGCTTGTGCTACAGGGCAGTTAGTAATCACCCAGAGCTATCTAAAGCACCTGTCGGGTGGCTCCAGGAGACAAGAAGGTCATCCTGCAACATCACTGAAGGATTGGAAGGAGGATTCTACCCATCTGCAGAGAAGATTTGAGAGTAGGGCACTTCACATACCATAGGCCCATACCCATTCTGCAAATATAGAAAAATAGCAGATCTTATTGGAATAAAAGACACAATAAATGAAATTTAAATACACATGTCATATAATAGCAGATTTGAGAAAGCAGAAGAAAGGATTTGTGAGCTTGAAGAAATGGCCACTGAAAGTGAACAAACATTCTACATCCTATCTTTTTCTTTTCTTTTTTCCTAATTATTGAGCTTCTCTTCACAAGAGCCTTAGATCACAGTAATTCATATATACAATATACAGTACTCCCACACATCCGCCATAAAACCTTTTCCCTTCCACAGCGATAATCTTTTAACTTATTCATATCATATTTACTAAAACTGATGTACAGACTCTGAGACAATAGCTTTCAAACAAGGTGACATCTGCGCTTACATTGTCCATACTTTAGGCTATACAGTTTTCTAAATTTTTTAGTTATCCTATGTTTTACATTATGGTTTACATTATTAGTCTGCCGTCCCCTATATGTTTTTGGTGTAATATTACATGTTTTATATCCATCCTTGTGTACTCTCACGAAACTTCTCTCTTGCCCCCACATTTACCTTGGTTTCATCCGGGGGGAAATGGAAAAGACAAATGAGTTCATATGGCTATGAGTTTCTAAGAAAGAGTCTGGAGGTTGTCAGAAGGAATGCCCTTATGCACACCTGAGCAGAATCTCAGAGACAGATAAAGTAGTTACAACCCCTGATATTGGTCCTTTGAGGGCTAAAGAGACCCACAGGTTCTATGGTCATGGCAGAGGGGGTTCACTGCCATGCCATTTGGCCCTTCTTTGGAGCTGGTATTTCTGCATGATGGAGCTGGACTCAGATAGGATCTCTTTTCACAAGACTTTCATGCTACTTTACTGGAATTGTAGTTGGTGCTGGGGTTTAAGATATATCTAGGGGATTTGAATCTCTGGACTGACAACATGATAGCCAGGCCCTGACCTCCACAGACTTCAGCTCCTACACTCTAATTTATTGGACTTACTCCACTCAGCTAACATGGAGTTGAAGAATGTCAACCACCACACCATTGAGCCTAGAGTGCCTACAACTGAAAGCAGGAGGATTCCATCCAATATCTATGTGGAATCTAAACCCCTCTTGACATAGATGTGAAATGGACACAACCAAGCCAAGGTCCACAGGAAGAAGGAATACAGTAAGGATCAGAGTGGACTTAATGATATTTATTCATGAACTATTGTGGCTAATAATCAAGAAAATGTGGCATTGATGTGGAAAAAGTGGCCATGGCGGATGCTGGGTGTGGGGAATGGGAGGAAGAGAAGAGATGTGGAGGCATTCTCGGGACTTGGAGTTGTCCTGGGTGGTGCCCCAGGGACAATTGCCAGATGTTGTATGTCCTCCCATGGCCCACTGGATGGAATGTGGGAAAGTGTGGGCTACGGTGTGGAACATGGGACATGGGGTGCAGCAATGCCCAGAGATGTACTCACCAGACGCAATGGATGTGTCATGATGATGGGGGAGAGTGTTACTGTGGGGGGAGTGGTGGGGTGGGGCGGTGGGGGCGAATGGGGGCCTCATATATTTTAATGTAATATCTTTTAAAAAAATGAATAAATTGAGTATAATTTGAAAAAAAACTATGAATTTAATTATTAATAAAATAAATATCAATAAAAAAAGAAAGTGAACAAACAAAAGAATAGGTGAAGGAAAGAAGGGGAAAAAATCAAAGTGTCTCAGGGAAATAAATGACAGGCAGAGACATGGAAATGCACATGTCATTGTTGTCCCAGAAGAAGAGAAGGGAAAAGGGACAGAAGGAATATTTGAAGACATAATGGTAGCAAACACCCCAACCCTATTGAAGGACATAGATTTCAATATCAAGAAGCACAAATTACTCCCATCCAAATAAACTGAGTTTGTAACCAAAGGACCACCATTGCAGGAAATACTAAAGGGTGTGCTACAGCCTGAAGAAAAAGACAGGAGAGAGGGGCCTGGAAGAGAGTCTAGAAATGAAGATTATATCAATAAAATAAAAGCATCAGAAGAGTAGGGAAAATAATACATGACAGATAAAACCCAAATATTCAGGAATAAACTTAATCAACAATTTAAAGCACTTGTATCCAGAAAAATACAACTAATTTTTTAAAGAAATAAAAAAGACATAAATAATTGGAAAAACATTCCATGCTCATAGATTAGAAGAATAGATATCATTAAGATGAAACTTCTACTCAACTTGATATACAGATTCAGTACAATCTTGATAAAAATTCCACCATTATTTTTAAATAAATAGAAAATATGATTATCAGCTTTATGTGGAAGGGTGAATGGTCCTGAAAATTGGAGAACTCATATTTCCAAAATTTTAATCGTATTACCAAGCTATTTTGGTAAGAACAGCATGGCACTGACATAAAGACAGACAAATAGACCAATGGAACCAAACTGATGGTTCAGAAACAGACACTCACATCTATGGTCAAGTGACTTTTGACTAGCATGTCAAAACGCACTTAGCTCTGGTAGAACAGTTCATTCAACAACTGGTGCTGAAAGAACTGGATATTCACACCCAAAAGAAGGAAAAAAGACCCCTATCTCTCACCTTATCCAAAATTTAACTCAAAATGGACCAAAAACCTAAATATAAAAGCAAGAACCATATTGCTTCTAGAAGGAAATGTAGGAAAGTATCTTTAAGACCTGGTAGTAGGTGGTGGTATCTTAAAGGAGATAAGAGGATGATAGAGATGTGCTACTGATGTTTAATGTATGTAGAAGATTTATTTCACTTTACTGTAAAAGTGTGGAAATGTACAGAGTTGATGGTAACACATTTAGTGAGTAAGAGCTGGTTTATAAATTGGGTTGTGGCTGAAAATGGTAGTCTAGGGATATAAATGCCAATTGAAAGAAAAGTAGAGAATATTCTAGGGAATGAATAACACAGGAAACACAGAAGTGAATGAGAATTGTGGTTGATGGCACAGAGGCAAGAGTGTCCTTGGTGAGCTAGAGCAGGTGTACATCACTATTACAGGGTGGTAGGAATGTGGAGAAGCATTGGAAAAATACAACTGGAGTGACTAATGGACTGTGGTTAATAGTAATAGTGTAATATTCATGCATTTATGCCAAAGATGTACTGTGTTGATAATGGGGGAATATGGAAAAAGTGTTCAAATGTACGCTATGGACCTGGTAATAATCTGATGATATTATCTCATAATCTATAACAAATGTTCCATCATGGTGTGGTGTGTTGATAGAGGGGTATTGTTTGGGAATTCAGCACATGTGCATGAATGTTTTGTAAGTTTACAACTTCTGTCATAAAAATATATTTAAAAAATAGTATTAGGGTGGGTTGAGGGAAAAATACACCAAATGTAGGATAAGGACTATAGTTAGTAAGATTTTAGCAATATTCCTTCATAATTTGTAACAAATATCTCAAAACAATGCAAGAAATTGGTGGTGAGTTGTTACATGAGATCCTTGTATGATATTATGCATGTTTACTTGTAATTTCACAACTTTCACTATACACTTATTGTCTATGCATGTTCATGTATAAATGATATAAAAAATAATAGAGTGGGTTGGGAGAAAAATACTTTGGTTAGTAGCAATATTTTGAGGATACTCTTTAATCATTAGTTAAATATAATTCACAAAAATGCAAGGTATCGTTGGTAGGGTGAGGTATGAGAGCCCTCTATGATGTTATGTATGTTTGTTTTGTAAGTCCACAACTGTTAGTATAAACTTATTGTTTATGTATGTGTATGTATGACTGATATACTTTAATAAATTAAAATATATATATATTTATAGAGAGAGAGACAGAGAGATAGGTAGATATATAGATGATAGATAGATAGATAGATAGATAGATAGATAGATAGATAGATAGATAGATAGATAGATAGATAGATAGATAGATAGGAAAGACAGGCTTAAAAGGCTTTAACCCCTAACACTGTGCTCTGAGAATTTCATCTTCATCTTCACTGGTTCATTGCAGGAACGTCCTTCAGCCAACATACCCTTTATAGCAACACTGTTGACCTGAGCCTCACAAATGGAAACTTTTTTTCTGGAGTTTTTGGCCAGAGAAATATCAATTAATAAGCTGAAAAATGCTCAGGCTCCTGGTCTACTGTGGCCAATGACAGATTTTTACAAACTTGAAATTTTCCTAGTACATGATCCTCCTATTCAGGTAGATCCAAGATGTTATATAGGATATGACATAAATGCTACTAGCAACACAAGCTTCTCTACCTAACACAGAAACTACATATTTGCTTAATTATTTTTCGTATGCCTGAGTTGCACAACATCTCTGGATCAGTCCTCTGTCATTTCCTCACAACCTTAAGACTTTGATCAAATCATTCCTTCTCAGTAGAACCTTCCATGACATTCCATGTCCCTAACTTTTAACTCCTCCATGTTCCATGCTTATGAACATGTGCCTTTACAACTTTTCCTACAAAGAGATACATTCCTTTCCTCTTGAATGTGAGCTTACCATGTGAATTCCATGGATCAAAACAATGCAACCATAGGAAATTGCTGTGGTTTTAGGTTTTCAAGAAACAAAGAAAGGCTGTAAGATGATGACCCATTTCAGAACCTCAAGTCCCTGCTCCACTGTGTTTCAGATGAGAGAAGAGGTGCAACCTTGTATATGGTATTTTCCTTCCAAGGTCACCCTCCTGTTCAGATATAAAATCCATCGTATTAAAGTAGAATATTAAATAAATGGAGCAATTACATATAAAAGTAAATATAAATGTAAAAAAAAAGAAAATTTGTATTTTCCCTCATTCAAGAAGGTAGACACCTTTACTCTCCTCGCTTTCTTAGCTCACCTACTATAGAAAAGTTCAGATTGGAAATAAATTCTCTGTCCTTTTCAGAGGTATGTATATTTTTAAAAGATAAATAGGGGCTTAATTACTGATCTTTTTTCTTTTATTAGTCACTACATGTGTACTCTCAAGATTCTTAACGTTCTGTTAGAGAATGTAGCAGGACTCACCAGGATGGGAGTTTAATATTTTCTTTTTTATTTTGTGGGTCTCCACCCAATAATATGACACCCTAGGACAAAGTGAACACATTCAAGACCTTAATATTCATGTGAAACAATGAACATAGTTTCCTGAAAAGCTGAAACTATGTGGTTACCAAAGTTTCCAAAGGGACAGAGAGGGAAGACTAGGTGGAACATAGGGTACATTTAGAACCCTATGTTCTGGAACTGGAATTGTTCTGCATTACTTTTCAATGATGGATGCATTATGATACATTATGTCAAAACCCATAACATAGTGGAGTGCAAAGTGTAAACCATGATGGAAACCATTGTCCATGGATAGGAGCAATGCTTCAATATTTGTTCATCAATTTTAACAAAATACCCATGTCAGATATTATAAATAGGTTAAAATATGACAGGAGGGGGTGGGGGTTATATAAGAATCCCCTATTTTTCAATGTGACTTTTCTGTGATGTAAACCTTCTTTCAAAATACAATAAAATAAAAAACTAGTAAGACACTGAGGGAGCATACAGAAGAATTTATCAATACACATAAAAGGTAGATCATACAGTGATGAAAGGTGTAATACAAAAAAATTGGTTTCGTTTTTGGGGGAGGTTTTGGATAAAATAAAAGTTACAACTATGGCAGGGAAAGAGAACATATACTATTACTGTGTGGTGAAAACTGTGTGGTCAAAGTGTAAACCAAAACATAAGCTATAAATCATGGTTAATAGCAATGTTTCAATACTTGTTTATCATTTGCAACAAATATCCAACTCTAACAAAAGTTTGTTAATGGGGGGAAGTATGAGGGATGGGGATATGGAAATCCCTCATATTTTTTACGTAACTTTTACATAATCTAAAACTTCTATAAAAATAGAAGGAATATCTTCCTCAATCACCTGGGAACCATCTCTTGGAAATGGAACCATCAGGAAAACAATGCCCTTCTCTCCCATTTCCTCTGGGAGATGAGGTGCAAAACTGAAATGGACACCTGGCTCCAGGTTGAAAAACTACCTGATGCCATAAAAATATAAGAATTTTCTTTTTCTTTTTATGTTTCCTTAAAAACAGTCAATTAACTAAGCCAGAGGCTCACCTCCATTGTCAGATGAGCTTCAGATGAACTATTTGAGATGAATGGAGCTGTAATCTTCTTACTGGAGGACTAGATAACATTTACTTTGAGAACATGTGTACAATTAGTTGTTATCCTACTGACTGTCTAAAAAGATGATATTTTGTTCTGTCTTTGCAATACCTTTAGAGAATTATCTGGAAGTGCATCAATGTCCTATTTAATTCACTAATCAAACTGTTTCCTTTCTCTTCTACCTTTTTGGAGTAGTTTCATGATTGGCAGGATGTTTTGTTTTGAA
The DNA here is from genome assembly GCF_030445035.2 of Dasypus novemcinctus. NCBI lineage: Eukaryota > Metazoa > Chordata > Mammalia > Cingulata > Dasypodidae > Dasypus > Dasypus novemcinctus. The sequence continues at coordinate 81,742,930 of NC_080689.1, read as the reverse complement.
TTATATTTTCCCAAAGTCTAATGACATGGATTGAATAAACTGGAAACTTACTGAATTAAGTGGATAATTTACAGGAATTGTGGGCACATAGAAGTCAGGTAAAAGAGGCTGAATTATAGTCTTCCTTCTGGATCTTCATATTTTGGAATACCAAGCAGATAAAACACTAGTGAAAAAGTATGGGAAATATGGGCTCTATAAGCCCATGAGAAACAACATGTAGTTAACTAATCTGGAAGCCAAAATTTTCTCTGCTAGTTTTTCTCCTAAAGGAGTACTATACCTCGATTAGTTGGGAAAGGGCTATGAGAAAACAGTAGTGATGTTGCCTCACAAGGATTCCTTTGATTTGGATAAATTAATGTATTTGTTGGGTTCTTTAGACCTCATCTCAAGCACATAAATTCCTGGAATTCATGTAATGTACATCATTTTAGAGGAAAGGAGAACATCCTATCAAAGGCTTGAAGGTAAGATTGTGAAAATTGGAAGAGGAAATGTAAAAATAAAAGCCACTTTCTCATTAATGGTGCCTTCTTTCTTTCTCTATTGTCCTCATTTGATAGGGTAGTGACTCTCTTGTTAGGGGCTTATGTGGCTGGTGATTTTAAATTGAAGCTTATGCTCATTTATTGTTCAGAAAATCCAAAGACCAATAAAAAGATATGCAAAATCTACTTTGCCTGTGCTCTTGAAATTGAGCAAGAAATCCTGAATGACAGTCCTCTGTTTACAACATGGTTATCTGAATAATTTAGGCCCACTAAAGAGACCTACTGCTCAGAACAAAAGATTCCTTTCAAAATATTACTGCTGAGTTTGGCTTAGAGAGTGGCCACATTTCAGCAACATGGAGGCTCTCAGGACGTAACTCTTAGGCACACTGCAGCTCTAGTCCTAGTTCATATTTCAAGCACACAGGCTCATGATTGTAGCTATCAGTATTAAGAGCTCATTGTTGGACCATCCGCCTTTATTGGTCTTTGCCATTGTACATGGGGGATGGTTGCTGTTCCATTGGGGTTGTGATCGAACTGCCCTGGCAAGCACCAGCTGATGATGTAACTAGAAATAGACCTTGAATAAAAGGGTCAACTCAGACCAGCAGAATATCTCAGCCTTCATATGATATGAGGTGTTAAAAACTGCTTTATGACTTTGAATAAAAGTGGGAAATGGAAAGGACAAACTAGTTTATATGGCTATATGTGTCCAAAAAAGAGTCAGGAGGTCATCAGAGGGGTATTGCTTACCCACACCTCAGCAGGGTCCCAGAGACAACCAAAGTAGATAGAAGCCCAAGTCCTGGTTCTCCTGAGGGCTACAGAGACCCACAGGTTCTACGATCATGGCAGATGGCTCTGGAGTTCAGTGCCATATCAGTTGGCCCTACTTTGTATTTTGTGTTCCTGAGTGTGATGGATTTGGTTTCAGATATGACCTTTTCGACATATGCCTCTTCTGTTACTTTTATCGGACTTGTGGTTGGCGCTGGGGTTGGTGTACACTCAGGACACCTGAATCTCTGGACTGTCTTTGTGACAGCCAGGCCCTGAGCCTCAGCAGACTTGCACCTCCTATCCTCTGGTTTATGGGACTTGCCCTGGTCAGCTAACAGGGAGGTGAAGAAGGTTAACCACCACAACAGGGATCCGAGGGTGACTACAACTGCAAGCAGGACAATCGCATCCATCATCCATATGGAATCTAAGCTCCCTCTTGATATAGAGGGGGAGTGGACATAACCATCCCAGGGTCCACAGGATGGAGGAATAGAGTATGCATTAGAGTGGACTTACTGATATTCTACTGTGGAACTATTGTGATTAGTAATAGTAAAAATTGTAGCATTGATGTGCAGAAAGTGTCCATGGTAGCTGCTGAGGATAGGGAGAGGGAAGAAGGAATATGATGTGTGAGCATTTTCAGGACTTGCAGTTGTCCCGGGTAGGACTACAGGGACAGATGCTGGACATTGTATGTCCTGCTATGGCCCAAAGAGTGGACTGGGGGAGAGTGTAAACTACAATGTAAACCATAATCCATGTGGTGCAGCAGTGCTGCAAAATGTATTCACCAAATGCAATGAATGTGCCACGATGATGAAAGAGGTTGTTAATGTGGGAGGAGTGGGGTGAGGGGGTTGGGAGGATATGGGGGCCTCATATTTTTTTAATGTAACATTTTAAAAAAATAAAGAACAACAAAAAATTTATGTTACAGCACATTGAAAATGCGCTTGGTCATCCAAGAGCTCTGATGGAGTTGTACAATGAAATCTATATCATTTTCATATCTGATAACCCAACATCCATTCTGCAGGCCATGAATTGAGAAGTCATTTTGAATTTCAGACCTTATTATTTAAAAATACATTTTATAAGCTATAGTTGCCATAAACAGTGTGTCTTCTTATGGATCTCAGTAAAGTCAATGGATAAAAATTGTGAAAATGATTCTCCATTTTAGATGACATTAAGTATATTTGTGATCCATGGGAGAAGTTCATACTGTCAAAATTAACAGGACTTTGAAAGAAATGGATTCCAACTCATATGGAAGAGTTGATGGAAAATAGCTGTAGATGGTGTAGATATAAAAAAAGAACTAGAGTAAGAAGTGGAGCCTGAAGATTGGACTGAACTTCTGCATCTCATGATCAAACATTAATATTTGAGGAGTTGCTCCTTACGAATGAACAAAGAAAATGGCATCTTGAAATAGATTCTATTCCTGGTGAAGATTCTTCTTGAGAACATATGGATCATTCTCCAGAGTAGACTACATGGTTGTTAACAGAGCAAGTCGCAACAAATTTGGAAAGATTGATATTTACAAAGGAATTTTCATGACCACAACAGAATGAAGCTGGAAATTAATAAGGGGCAGAAAACCAGAACGGCACAAAGATATGAAAGTTAAACAACACATTCTTAGACACTCAGTGGGTCAAGGAGGAAAAGGCTAAAGAAATCAGAAACTACCTTGAAATGAGTGAAACTGGGGACACAACATATCAAAAAAATAGGGGATGCAGCAAAAGCAATGATGAAAGGGAAATTTATAGCCATAAATGCTTATATTTTTAAAAAGCATAGGTTCCAGTGCTTCACTAAAAAACGACGAACAGATGCCTCTTTCTGCCACAAGAGATCTATATGCTGCTGTAACAGAGCTAGGCACCACCACAAAAAGCAGAGGCTACAAGCCAGCTGATGCCACAGCCCACAGGCAGTGGGTAAGGTTCAGGCCATTAGGCTCTCACCTGTCATGATCAAGGTCCTGGGTTTCATTCCTCTTGCCTCCTGGAGAAGGTGAGCAAACAATGAGTAGACAGACAAAAGAACCATCTGGGGGAAAGGGGAGATAAATAAAGATAAGTGAAGTAATTTTTTTAAAGCAGCTTTAAAAAAATTTGACAAACCCTTAGCTAGACTACCAAAGAAGAGAGAGAAGATGCAATTAAAGTAAAAAATGAGAAAGGAGATATCACCACTGATCCCACAGAAATAAAGAGTATCATAAGAGGATACCCTCAAAAATTGTATGCCAACAAGATGACTAACTTGGATGAAATGGACACATTTCAAGAAGCATACAAGACCTATATTGATGAAAGAAGAAGTCGATGATGTCAACAGACCAATCACAAGTATTGAATAAGTCATGAAAAATCACTCAACCAGGGAAAGGGACTTGGCCCAGTGGTTGGGGCATCCGTCTACCACATGGGAGGTCCGTGGTTCAAACCCCGGGCCTCCTTGACCCGTGTGGAGCTGGCACACACGCAGTGCTGATGCACTCAAGGAGTGCTGTTGCCACTGTGTAAGGGAGCCCCACATACAAAGAGTGCACCCTGTAAGGAGAGCTGCCCAGCCTGAAAGAAAGTGCAGCCTGCCCAGGAATGGTTCCGCACATGCAGAAAGTTGACGCAGCAAGATGACACAACAAAAAGAAACACAGATTCCATGCCACTGAGAACAATAGAAGCAGACGAAAAGAAGAACACACAGCAAATGGACACAGAGAACAGACAACTGGGATGGGGGGATGGGGGAAAGGGAAAGAAATAAATAAAAATAAATCTTAAAAAAAAAAAATCACTCAACCTAGAAAAGCCCAGGTCAGATGACTTTCACCATTGTACTCCCATCTGAAAAAATCTGAGTAGACCATTTTAATACTTCCAAGTACTGAAAGACCTGGACAGACAAATTGAACAGCTCTGAGATTCCTGTACCCTACAAGAGTAGATCACCACTATTACTAGAGCTGTTGTACTTGATTTCACCTGCTGGATTTTTCTTGCTAAGAGACTTAATATAGAACTCTTGCTCTGTATCAATGCTTGGGAATACTCATGTTCAGTAGGAAAAATGAATTCCTAAACTGTGTTTTAGGGCATCTCATAAGATTTCACATCAAGGACTTTCTTTTGAAAGTGAGTTTCTTTAAAAGAAGCCTTGGTAGCGAAAGTGGATGAGAAAGTATGGTACTATGTGTGCAAGAAGGGTCGGGGGAGGATAAACAAGTAAGTTTTGCACAGTGACAAGTGTGTGTCCTTGACCTTTAGCAGGATTCTTGAACTTTTCACACTTCTCCTGATTTTGCAACATCCTGACTTATCTCTTCTAAATTAACAGGCTATTTCCCAAATAAATGGATATAAATGGGTTCAGTTTCCAGAAGTAATGAGCTAGGTGCCTCAGGTCAACAATTCTGGTAAAATAATAATAATAGATGCTGAAAAACAATAACAAAATAAAGAAAGAAGACTAGAAAAGACTAAACAAAAAAAGAGCAAAGAAGAGAGAGTAGAGAGGAAAATGTATAACTTTGAGCCCAAATTTTATAAGAGTCAGTGACCAAATAATTTTTTTACTCTAAAGCCATTTTTATCCAATATGTATTTAAGGACAGTACAAATGGCCTACCTTCAGACGCAGAGCTTCTGAGGGCTCTAGAGACATCTGGACAGAGCAGGGAAGACAACCAGCAAATCAGCACCCCATCAGTGGGCCTTAAACTGGATTTTGTGTTAACCTATCTCTCCAATGTAACCAACTTAAGCTCATTTATAATTTCCTTTCACGTGATTCTTCTTCCCCTTTCATTTGAAGCTATAATTAGCACTATAGCCATTAAATATCTGTCCTAGAGCCTTAAACCTTCAGTCTGTTCAACAGCCAGTTGAGATTGAATCTCAAAACAGTTGCTACCAACACCTACGTCCAGTTTATATGATTCAGTCAGGACAACTAACAAAATGGTGGTGATAGACAAGGTCCATCTGGAAAAGATCACAGAGTATCTACAACTTAAGTCAAGACAGTTCCATCCACCTCCCCCATGGGATCTCAGCCACCTCTAAGTCAGAGCCAGAGTAGGCATCAGCATCCCCAAAAGTCTCACAATTGAGGAATGAATACATGTAAGTGTGGAATGCAGCTATCGAACAAAGTAAACTTACTATTATTCTAGTAACTGAAGATCTTGTAATATTCATATAAAGACAGTGGTATCCAGAGGTTCTGAGGGGAGGGAGAGGGGAAAATATGTGTAACGGGGCATTTTTGAGATATTGGCATTGTTCTGCATGATATGGAAATCGCAGATACTGGCCATTACACATTTTGTCAAATTATAAAATTGAGAGCTGCAAAGTGTAAACTATAACGTAAACTATAGGCCATGTCTGGTATCAATGCTTCAATATGCGTACATCATTTGTAACCAAATACCACACCAGTGAAGATGTTATTAATAAGAGAGAATGTGGAGAGGGAGACAAGATGGTCGCTGAGTAAACTTGCCTTTGTGGTCTGTCCCGGGAAGAGACGGCTGGGCGAGGCGGCAGGTTCTCCAAGGTGAGGCTTTTTCGGGATTTTTGCAGGGCAGAAGTGCCTGGACATCGAATGGGTGGAAAGGTAACGGAGAGGATTGGTCTAGTAGATATAATTTGGGTTCTGTTGCCCGCAGGTGAGACCCGCGCACGGGCTCCTCCCTGTTGGGGGTGGGGGGAACCGAGGTCCAGCCCGGCGGCACCGCTTTTAGATGACTCTGAAGGGCTAAGGAGTTCAGGAGCTTCTGGGTGAGCTGTTGACAGGTTGATTTGACAGATCGCCTTTGTGGATCGATTTCGGAAGATAGACGGTGTTTTGTTGTGAAGCGGGAGAAACTTTTGAGTGAGAACATAAACAATAGCGCTTCCGCCTGAAGCCCCGCCCCCAAAAGCCCGGTAACCGTTCTCCAACCCAAATAGGCTGTAGGCAATAAAGAGAAGTAATTGGAAAATCGATCTAGGCTGCGGCAAGGCGGGGGGACACGTCTGGAAGCAGATTAGGGAATATTTTGCGAAGTTTGAGAATTCTGGTATTGGAATCTGTTTTCCGTGTCACTGGCCGGGCTTCGGATCTGTACTAGTAAAGTGGCTGCGGTGTAGAGGCGCCCTCTAGTGGCAGTGGTTTGGAATCATAGGACGGGAGCTGTCCAAAAGCTCAAATGAAAGATAACTACTAATGAGCCCAGCAAAGTGAATTGCAGGGTTCAGTCACAATATAGAGTTTGCGGATCTGACTTCCCCCATAGGGTTGGCACCCAGCTGTGGGGATCCTTGAGGGCTGTGTTACACTGCGGGGCTCCCAGGCTTCCTGTTGATGAGATTGGAGGCTGCCAGGTCTGAATTCCCTAAATTCTGGTGGCCCACACTACAGAGACTCACACCTCTTGAGTCCTCAATATCTCAGACTTTCCATCCCTGAATCCATCACGCACTGAGGTCCATCTGAGGTCCTTAAATGCCCTAGCCTTCAACGTTGGCATTTTTTCTTTATCGTTTCATTTTGTTTTGTTTTTATTTTCATTTTGACTTATTCTTTACTTTTTTCAATTTCCTGATTGCTAACACCGCATTATCCCCTAGTCTTCTCTCACAGCGTATCCCCCAAAGTCTTTTTTTACTCAGTTATTTAAGGGTTTTTTTTTTTTTTTTTTTTTTTTGTCATAGGTGCTGTGTAGTGGGTGTTTTAATTCTGGTTCATGTATATCTGTTTTTTTTTTTTTTATTTTTTTTTCTTTCCCCTACCTGTTCCCCACCCCTGACCACACTCTTTTCCTTTCTTCCTCTCGTCCCTTCCACCCCCCCCCCTTTTTTTTCTTTTTTTTTCCCTTTTTATTCTGTTGTCTCTCTCCCTCTTGTCCCTCATATTCTACTTAGTTTATTTTAACTCAATTATACAATAGGTGCGGCAGGAAACACCTCACATTCGCTGGGTTTTCTCATCCTTCACTGCCTCATTTCTGTGTGAACTGATTTAGGCTACCTACACTATCCTCTTTCCCCTACATCTTGATATCCGCCACCATCTACTGGCTCTCCTAAATTCCACCTCCCACCTCCCTTTCTTCGATCCACAAAGGGTCTAAGTCTTAATTTCTAATACCTATGTTTTGTTTTCTGTCTGTTATCCACTCTTGAAAATATTACCTTTCTTTTCTCTTTCCCTCTCTCACGAAATCAATAGCTTTTTAGCTCATACCATATTCCTCCTATATTCAATCATCTACCTCATAATAGGTACTCTACCTACTGCTATAATTCTACACAATTTACATGAATCTAACCTCCATCCTCCCAGATCTCATATTCTTGCTTTGTTAACATATATCACCAATACTGCTTTATACTATTCCCTTGCTTACACAATTGCCTTTCCCCAACACTAATACTTTCCTTTAAAGTGAACCTAACCAACAACAAGTAACTAGAATAAGAAGAAAAAAGTGACAAAGAGAAGATATAACACCTATGCAAAAATAACAGCTAATTAACCTCCAAGAGCAAACAAAGAAGCTAAGGAACTGATTAAATCCGTCAAAATAAAGAGATGACCAGAAAGCAACAAAAATCTACAAACCAAACCAGTAATCAGGAAAACATGGCTGAATCCAATCAACAAACCAATAATCACGAAGGGGAGCAAAACTTGGCACAAGCAATGAAAGATCTCAGAACATTTATCACCGACAAATTTGACGAAGTAATGAAAGAGGTTAACAACATGAAGACATCACTTGGAGGGGAAATTGCAGACATACGCAAAAACATAACAGATATGATGGGAATGAACACCACAGTTCAAGAAATCAAATATACACTTGCAGCAAATATCAGCAGACTAGAAGAGGCAGAGCACAGAATTAGAGATGTGGAAGACAGTACATCAGAAATCAAACAGATAGTAGAAGGGGTCGATAAAAAGATAGAAGAAATCCAGCTAGGACTTAGGGACCTGAATGACAATGCAAAATGCTCAAACATACGTATTATAGGCATTCCAGAAGAAAAAGAGAAGGGAAGGGGTCAGAAGGAGTGTTGCAGGAAATAATGGCTGAAAACTTCCCAAATCTACTGAAAGAGACCTATGTACATATCCAAGAAGCACAGCACACTCCACTAGTCATAAACCCCAACAGGCCCACCCAAGACATATACTTGTCAAATTATCCAATGCTCAAGACAAAGAGAAAATCCTAAAAGCAGCAAGAGAAAAGAAAACCATCACATACAAGGGAAGCTCAATTAGATTAAGTGCTGATTTCTCTTCTGAAACCATGGAAGCAAGAAGGCAGTGGTATGATATAGTCAAGGTACTAAAGGAAAAAAATTTCCAACCAAGAATACTCTATCCAGCTAAACTAGCATTCAAACATGATGGAGAGTTCAAAATATTCACAGACAAACAGAAACTGAAAGAGTATACCAACAAGAAACCTCCCCTTCAAGAAATTCTTAAGGGAGTTCTGCAGGAACAAAGGAAAAAACAGGAAAGTCAGAGTTGGAGGAGAGTATAAGACCAACAACAACAAAAAAAAAGACAAAAAAAATATATACAAACAAAATATGACAAACACAAATCCAATCAAAATATGGCTAACACAAATAATTCCTTGATAGTAATAACACTGAATGTCAACGGATTAAACTCACCTATCAAAAGATTCAGACTGGGACATTGGATAAGGAAATATGACCCATCCATATGCTGTCTACAAGAGACACATCTTAGACCCAGAGACACATGGAGATTGAAAGTGAATGGCTGGAAAACAATCATACAAGCTAACAATAACCAAAAAAAGGCAGGAGTAGCTATATTAATATCAGACAAAATAGACTTTAAATGTGAAACAATTGTGAGAGACAAAGAAGGATACTACATTTTAGTGAAAGGGAAAATCTGTCAAGAAGATCGAACAATCATAAATATCTATGCCCCTAACAAGGGTGCCTCTAAATACGTCAGGCAAACGCTGGAAAAACTAAGTGAAAGAATAGATACATCTACAATTATAGTGGGGGATTTTAATACACCACTATCAACTCTGGACAGAACATCTCAAAAGAGAATCACCAAAGAAACAGAACATCTGAATAGTATATTAGAGGAGCTGGATCTAATAGATATATATAGATCGCTACACCCAAACACAGCAGGATATACATTTTTCTCAAGCGCACATGGATCATTCTCCAAGATAGATCATATGCTAGGCCACAAAGAAAGGCTGAACGAATTCAGAAAGATTGAAATCATACAAAACATTATCTCTGACCACAGTGGAGTCAAGCTGGAGATTTGCAAGGGACAGAAGCCCAGATTTCACACCAGGATTTGGAAATTAAACAGCACACTCTTAGAAAAACAGTGGGTCAAAGAGGAAATCTCAAAAGAAATCAATGACTACCTTGAAACAAATGATAATGATAACACAACATACCAAAATTTATGGGATGCAGCAAAAGCAGTACTGAGAGGGAAGTTTATAGCCATAAATTCATATATCAAAAAAGAAGAAAGAGCAAAAATTGAAGAACTAACTGCACATTTGAAGGAATTAGAAAAACAACAACAAAGTAACCCAACAGGAAGAAGAAGGAAGGAAATAACAAAGATAAGAGCAGAACTAAATGAAATAGAAAATAAGAAAGCACTTGAACAGATAAACAAGACCAAGAGCTGGTTTTTTGAGTAGATTAACAAAATTGACAAACCTTTAGCAACACTAACAAAGAAAAAAAGAGAGAAGATGCAAATACACAAAATAAGAAATGAGAAAGGCGATATCACCACTGACCCCACAGAAATAAAGACTATCATAAGAGGATATTTTGAAAAACTATATTCCAACAAAAATGACAATCTAGAGGAAATGGACAAATTCCTAGAAACACATAAGCAGCCCATATTGACGAAAGAAGAAATTGATGATCTTAACAAACCAATCACAAGCAGAGAGATAGAATCAGTTATCAAAAATCTCCCAACTAAGAAGAGCCCAGGGCCAGATGGCTTCACAGGTGAATTCTACAAAACATTCCGGAAAGAACTGACACCAATCCTGCTGAAACTATTCCAAAATATCGAAACAGAAAGAACATTACCCAACTCCTTCTATGATGCCAACATTACCCTAGTACCAAAGCCAAACAAAGACATCACAAGAAAGGAAAATTACAGACCAATTTCTCTAATGAACCTAGACGCAAAAATACTTAACAAAATACTTGCTAATCGTATTCAACAACACATTAAACGTATTATACACCACGACCAAGTGGGATTCATCCCAGGTATGCAAGGATGGTTCAACATAAGAAAATCAATCAATGTAATACACCATATAAACAGATTGAAGGAAAAAAATCACATGATTATATCTATTGATGCAGAAAAAGCATTTGACAAAATACAGCACCCTTTCTTGATAAAAACACTCCAAAAGATTGGAATACAAGGAAATTTTTTGAACATGATAAAGAGTATATATGAAAAACCTAAAGCCAATATTGTTTACAATGGAGAAATCCTAGACTCCTTCCCTCTAAACTCAGGAACAAGACAAGGATGCCCACTGTCTCCGCTCCTACTTAACATTGTCTTAGAAGTACTTGCTCGAGCACTGAGGCAAGAACCAGAAATAAAAGGCATTCAAATTGGAAAGGAAGAAGTCAAAATTTCATTATTTGCAGATGACATGATCCTATACATAGAAAACCCTGAGAGATCTACAACGAAGATTCTAGAACTCATAAATGAGTTTAGTAAAGTCGCAGGTTATAAGATCAATGCGCAAAAATCAGTAGCATTTCTGTACACCAATAAGGAGCAAGATCAGGAGGAAATCAAGAAACAAATACCATTGACAATAGTAAATAAAAAATCAAATACTTAGGAATAAATTTAACTGAAGAGGTAAAGAACTTATACACCGAGAACTATACAAGATTGTTCAAGGAAATCAAAGAAGACCTGAATAAATGGAAGACTATTCCTTGTTCATGGATAGGATGACTGAACATTATTAAGATGTCTATCCTACCAAAACTGATCTACACATTCAATGCAATCCCAATAAAAATCAACGCAGCCTTCTTTAAGGAACTAGAAAAACTAACTATGAAATTTATTTGGAAAGGAAAGCGACCCCGAATAGCCAAAGACATACTGAAAAAGAAAAACGAAATTGGAGGAATCACACTACCTGACTTCAAAACATACTACAAAGCTACGGTGGTGAAAACAGCATGGTATTGGCATAAGGAGAGACACACAGACCAATGGAATCGAATTGAAAGCTCTGATATAGAACCTCACATATACAACCACATAATATTCGATAAAGCCACCAAACCCTCTCAACTGGGAGAGAGTGGCCTATTCAACAAATGGTGTCTGGAGAACTGGATAGCCATATGTAGAAGAATGAAAGAGGATTACCATCTCACACCTTATACAAAGATCAACTCAAGATGGATCAAAGACCTAAATATAAGAGCCAAGACCATAAAGACCTTGGAAAGCAGTGTAGGGAAACATCTACAGGACCTTGTAATAGGAAATGGATTTATGAATATCTCACCAAAAGCACGAGCAGCAAAAGAACTAATAGATAAATGGGACTTCCTCAAAATTAAAGCCTTCTGCACCTCAAAGGAGTTTGTCAAGAAAGTAAAAAGGGAGCCCACACAGTGGGAGAAAATATTTGGCAATCATATATCTGATAAGAAACTTATAACTTGCATATATAAAGAACTCCTATATCTTGAAAATAAAAAGATAAACAACCCAATTAAAAAATGGGAAAAAGACTTAAACAGACACTTCTCTGAAGAAGAAATACAAATGGCAAAAAAGCACATGAAAAAATGTTCCAAATCTCTAGCTATCAGGGAAATGCAAATCAAAACTACAATGAGATACCATCTTACACCCATAAGATTGGCAGCTATGAAAAAAACAGAAGAATACAAGTGCTGGAGAGGATGTGAAGGAAGGGGAACACTCATTCACTGCTGGTGGGAATGCAGAAGGATCCAACCATTCTGGAGGACAGTATGGCGGTTTCTCAAAAAACTAGCCATAGATTTGCCATATGACCCAGCAATACCACTGCTGGGTATATACCCAGCAGAACTGAAAACAAGGACACAAACCGATATATGTACACCAATGTTCATAGCAGCATTGTTCACCATTGCCAAAAGTTGGAATCAACCCAAATGCCCATCAACAGATGAGTGGATCAATAAAATGTGGTATATACACACAATGGAATACTACTCGGCTGTAAGAACAAACACACTACAAACACATGTGATAACATGGATGAATCTTGAGAACCTTATGTTGAGTGAAGCAACCCAGACATTGAAGGACAAATACTACATGACCTCAATGATATGAAATAAACAAGCTGCCCTAGATAGCAAGAGACTGAATGATAGGCTTACAGGAAATCGGAGGGTGGAGGAAGCATATGAGCCGATGTCTGCAGGGATGGAATTTAAGACGAGATGGTGGTAAGTATGAACACAAAGAAGAGATAAAAGGGGGGCAAGGGGTTGCCTTTTGTTGGGGCTTTGCGGGTTTGAGGGTGGCTGGGGAGGGACGGATAGGTAACATTGCCCAAAAGTGGGGGGAGGGAGGGGTAGCATACGAACACAGGAGAGGGTCAGGTGTTGGTGGAGAGTAAAATGCCGAGAAAATCATATCAAAATATAATAAAGAGGGTTACCTTTTTAGAATGCTCGGAGGGGAGGGTCTGATGCAGGAAGGGCTCCTGGGGAATGTATAAATGCTCATTCTGCCAGAGTGGGTGACACCATGGGGTAGAAACCCAAGTAGTGAGAGTGGGGGTGGACCCACATCCTGGGGAGGACTAATGCCATCAAATAGAGGGAACTGTATCCCTCGAGAGAAAGGGTGGCTCCCAGGGCATTGGGGCAGTTGAGCAAGTTAGGCCCTGAACACTATTCCATCTATCTCTGGAAGTGGCTCCTCAGGAAACGGAGGTTGGCTGTCACTGTGGGCACCAAGGTGGAAGGGAAAATGGACGTTAAATGTGTGGAACCAAGGTAAATGGGGGGTAAGAGAGGAGTTTCTTGAGAGTACACAAGGATGGATATAAAACATGTAATATTACACCATAACATATAGGAGATGACAGACTGATAATGTAAACCATAATGTAAAACATAGGATAACTAAGAATGTAAAGAACTGTGTATCCTAAAGTATGCACCATAATGTAAGCACAGATGTCACCTTGTTAGAAAGCTAATGTCTCAGACTCTGTACATCACGTTAAGTAAATATGATGTGAATAGGGTGTAAGAGTATCGCTGTGGAAGGAAAAAGGTTTTGTGGTGGATGTATGGGAGTGCTGTATATTATATATATGCATTGCTGTGGTCTAGGACTCCTGTGAAGAGAAGCTGAATAATTAGGGGAAAAAAAAAAAGAAAAAGATAGGATGTAGAATTTTTTCAAGTCAACATTCTTTATCTAAGTTCTTTATCTAACTTTATCCAAGTTCTTTATCTAACCTTTAAACCCATCGCTATATGCCATTCCCTAGTAAGGGACCATGACATTATATTGGGCTTCAAATTTCGGGGAGTTCTGGATCACAGAGTGTTTCTTCAACAATGGCAATGGAGGGATACTGGTATGGGATGCCAATGACAGGTGATATATGGCTGACAGGGAGCTGTACAGAACATATGTCCAGGGTGCATGGTAATGTTTGGATATACTCATAGTGGCAACAATTAAAAACCACAGCAGGGGGGGTACTAGGTTCCTGGCCAGTGGTGCCCTGTCGTGGTCCCTAGGGGAGCAGCGACAGTCTCCCAGATACAGCGGCAGGGACTGGGAGGGAGTGAGGGTTCAACAGTGAGCCCCTGATGCTAATGACTATGCTTGTGAGCTGATAAGCCTAAAATAAGAACAAGGCCTAGAGCAACATTGTGCCTGGGAATTTCCTCCTGTCAGCCTTCATGTTACTCAAATGTGGCCAGTCTCGAAGCCAAACTCAGCATGTAAATGAAATGCCTTCCCCCCAGCGTGGGACATGACACCCGGGGATGAGCCTCCCTGGCACCGAGGGACCACTATCAACTACCAACTGATGATGCAACTGGAAAATGACCTTAAATGGAAGGTTCAATGCGGATCAGCAGAATATCCCTGTCTACATAAAATAACATGACTTTAAAATGCTGTTTGACCTAAAGTAAGGGGGAAATGGAAAGGAGAAATGAGTTTATATGGCTACGAGTTTCTAAAAAAGAGTCTGGAGGCTCGCAGAAGGATTGCCCTCATGCACAACTGAGCAGAGTCAGAGAGACAGATAAAGCAGATGCAACCCCCAGATATTGATTCCTTTGAGGGCTAAAGAGACCCATGGGAGTTATGGTCATGGCCGATGGGGTTAACTACCAGGTCAGATGGCCCCTCTTTGGAAATGGTGTTTATGTGTGATGAATCTGGTCTCAGATGGGATCTTCCTTCATAAGACTTTCACGCTAATGTGCTGGAGGTGCAGTTAATGTTGGGGTTTAAGATATATTTAGGGGATTTGAATCTCTGGACTGACAATGTGATAGCCAGGTCCTGAGCCTCAACAGACTCCAGCACCTACAATCTGATTTATTGGACTTACCACACTCAGCTAAGATGGAGCTGAAGAAGGACAACCACCACACCATGGAGCCTAGAGTGATTACAACTGAAAGTGGGAGGATTGCATCCAGCATCCATGTGGAATCTGAGCCTCCTCTTGACATAGAGGTGCAATGGACACAACTAATCCAATGTCCACATAGAAGAGGTGGCATTGGATTGGGAAAAGTGGACATGGTGGCTGATGGGTATGGGGAAAGGCAGGAAGAGATGAGAGGTGGAGGTGTCTTTGGGACATGGAGCTGCCCTGGATGGCGCTTCAGAGGCAATCACCGGACATTGTAAATCCTCACAGGGCCCACTGGATGGAATGGAGGAGAGTATGGGCCATGATGTGGACCATTGACTATGAGGTGCAGAGGTGCCCAAAGATGTACTTACCAAATCCAATGGATGTGTCATGATGATGGGAATGAGTGTTGCTGGTGGGGGGGGGGGGGAGAGGCGGGGTGGGGGGGTGGGGTTGAATGGGACCTCACATATATATTTTTAATGTAATATTATTACAAAGTCAATAAAAAAAATTAAAAAAAAATACCATTTACAGGATAAAAAAAAAAAAGAGAGAGAGAATGTGATAGGGAAAGGTATTGGGGTATATGGAAATCCCTGTATTTTTAATGTAACTTTTCTGTAATCTAAAACTTCTAAAAATAAATTTAAAAATAACTGGTGAAGTAAGAACTGCCTATACTGTAATAAGAGTGAATGTTAATTTATTAAACTTCCCAATGAAAAGACAGATTAGCAGAATGGGTGAGAATATATAAGCTACTTCTATGCTATCTACAAAAGACTCGCCTTAGGCCTAAGCATATGAAAAGATTGAAAATGAAAGCCTGGAAGAAGAAATTCCATATATGCAGTCTCCAAAATTCAGATAGCTCATTGTTAGTGTCTAGAAACACTACTGATTTTTGCTAGTTGTACTGGCATCAAGCCACTTTGCTGAACTCATTTACTTGAACTAGTAACTTTGTCATAGATATGTCAGAATTTTCTAAATATAGGATTATATTATATGCAAACAATGAGAGTGTTACTTCCTTGTTTCCAATTTTGGTGCCTTTTATTTATTTTTCTTTTCTAAGTACTTTAGCTAAAACTTCTAGTACAATGTTGAATAACAGTGGTGACATGAGCATCCTTGTCATGTTTGCAATCTTAGAGGGAATGCTTTCATCACTGAGAATGATGCTGGCTGTGTGTTTGTTTTTTAACTTTATTTTATTTATTCATTTTTTTTTTAATATTACATTCAAAAAATATGAGGTCCCCATTCACCCCATCACCCCCACCCCACAACTCCCCCCCCCCCCGCCCCCAGCAACACTCTCCACCATCATCATGACACATCCATTGCATCTGGTGAGTACATCTCTGGGCATCCCTGCACCCCATGGCCTGTGGTCCACACCATAGCCCACACTCTCCCACGTTCCATCCAGTGGACCATGGGAGGACATACAATGTCTGGCAATTGTCCCTGCAGCACATTCAGGACATCGACAAGTCCCGAAAATGCCTCCACATCTCATCTCTTCCTCCCATTCCCCACACCCAGCAGCCACCATGGCCACTTTTTCCGCACCAATGCCACATTTTCTCGATTATTAACCACAATAGTTCATGAATAGAATATCATTAAGTCCACACTAATCCTTACTGTATTCCTCCTTCCTG
The DNA here is from genome assembly GCF_030445035.2 of Dasypus novemcinctus. Taxonomy (NCBI): domain Eukaryota; kingdom Metazoa; phylum Chordata; class Mammalia; order Cingulata; family Dasypodidae; genus Dasypus; species Dasypus novemcinctus. The sequence continues at coordinate 81,726,221 of NC_080689.1, read as the reverse complement.
TGGGCCTTGGCTTGGTTGTGTCCATTCCACATCTATGTCAAGAGGGGGCTTAGATTCCACATGGATACTGGAAGCAATCCTCCTGCTTTCAGTTGTAGGCACTCTTGGCTCCATGGTGTGGTGGTTGACATTCTTCAACTCCATGTTAGCTGAGTGGGGTAAGTCCAATAAATCAGAGTGTAGAAGCCGAAGTCTGTTGAGGCTCAGGGCCTGGCTATCATATTGTCAGTCCAAAGATTCAAATCCCCTAGATATAGCTTAAGCCCCAGCACCAACTACAATTCCAGTAAAGTAGCATGAAAGGATTGTGAAAAGAGATCCCATTTGAGTCCAGCTCAATCACGCAGAAACACCAGCTCCAAAGAAGGGCCCACTGACATGGCACTGAATTCCATCCGCCATGACCATAGAACCTGTGGGTCTCTGTAGCCCTCAAAAGGACCAATACCTGGGGTTGTATCTACTTTATCTGTCTCTGAGACTCTGCTCAGGTGTGCATAAGGGCAATCCTTCTGACAACCTCCAGACTCTTTTTTAGAGACTCATAGCCATATAAACTCATTTCTCCTTTCCATTTCCCCCTTACATTAGGTCAAACAGCATTTTGAAGTCATGTTATTAATGTAGACAGGGATATTCTGCTGATCCGCATTGAACCTTTAATTCAAGGTCATTTTCTAGTTGCATCTTCAGCTGTTGTTTGGTAGTGATCCCTCGGTGCCAGGGAGGCTCATCCCCGGGTGTCATGTCCCATGCTGGGGGGAATGCACTGCATCTACATGCTGCGTTTGGCTTCAAGAGTGGCCACATTTGAGTAACATGAAGGCTGTCAGGAGGAAACTCCCAGGCACAATGCTACTCTAGGCCTTGTTCTTATTGCAGGTGTAAAGGCTCACAAGCATAGCCATTAGTATCAGGAGCCCACTGTTGGACCCTCATTCCTTCCTGGTTCTTACCATTGAACCTGGGGGACTGCCGCTGCTCCCCTAAGGACCACGACAGAGTCCCTCCGGCCAGGAACCCAGTACCCCCCCAGCTGTTGTTTTTAGTTGTTTCCACTATGAGTATATCTAAACATTACCATGCACTCTGGACATATGCCCTGTATAACTCCCTGTCAACCATATATAGTCTGTCAATAACATCCCATATCAGTATTCCTCCTCCGCCATTGTTGAACCACTCTGTGATCCAAAACTTCCTGTAAAGTGAATCCCAATATAATGTCAGTTTCCCTTACTAGTAAAATGGAATATAGCGATGAGTGTAAAGGTTAGATATAGATACTTATTGATTTGGAAAATTTCAACATCCTATCTTTTTCTTTTCTTTTTTCCGAATTATTGAGCTTCTCTTCACAGGAGCCCTAGATCACAGTAATTCATATATACAATATACAGTACTTCCACACATCCACCATAAAATCTTTTCCCTTCCACAGCGATAATCTTTTAACTTATTCATACCATATTTACTGAAACTGATGTACAGACTACAAGACAATAGCTTTCAAACAAGGTGACATCTGTGCTTACATTGTGGTTTATACTTTAGGATATACAGTTTTCTAAATTTTTTAGTTATCCTATGTTTTACATTATGGTTTACATTATTAGTCTGTAGTCCCCAAATATTTTTGGTGTAATATTACATATTTTATATTCATCCTTGTGTACTCTCACGAAACTCCTCTCTTGCCCCCACATTTACCTTGGTTCCATCCATTCAACATCCATTTTCCCCTCCCCTTGGGGCCCACAGTGACAGCCAATCTCCATTTCCCAAGGAGCCACGTCCAGAGATTCTTGCAATGGTGTTCAGGGCCTGACTTGCTCAACTGCCCTAATGCCCTGGGAGCCACCCTTTCTCTCGAGAGATACGGTTCCCTCTATTTGATGGCATTAGTCCTCCCCAGGATGTGAGTCCACCCCCACTCTCACTACTTGGGTCTCTATCCAATGGTACAACCCACCCTGGCAAAATGAGCATTCAGACATTCCCCAGGAGTCCATCCCATGTCAGACCATCCCCTCCGAGCATCCTAAACAGGTAACACTCCTAATTATATTTTGATACGGTTTTCTCAGCATTTTACTCTCAACCAACACCTGACACTCTCCTATGTTCATAGTGGCCCCTCCCTCCCCCCAATTTTTGGGCAATATTACCCCTCCACCCATCCCCAGCCCCCCTCAAACCTACAAAGCCCCACCCAAAGGCAACCCCTTACTCCCATTTTATCTCTTCTTTGTGCTCTTACTTACCGCCAGCTCATCATACGATTCCACCCCTGCAGACATCAGATCCACCCCCCGATTTCCTGTAAACCTATCTTCCAGTCTCTAGCTCTCGGAGGCAGCTTGCTTATTTCATATCATTGAGGTCATGTAGTATTTGTCCTTCAATGCCTGGGTTGCTTCACTCAACATAAGGTTCTCAAGATTCATTCATGTTATCATGTGTGTTTGTAGTATATTTGTTCTTAAAGCTGAGCAGTATTCCATTGTATGTATATACCACATTTTATTTATCCATTCATCTGTTGATGGGCATTTGGGTCGATTCCAACTTGTGGTGATAGTGAACAATGCTACTATGAACATTGGTGTGCATATATCGGTTTGTGTCCCTGCCTTCAGTTCTGCTGGGTATATACCCAGCAGTGGAATTGCTGGGTCATATGGCAAATCTATGGTTAGTTTTTTGAGAAACCACCAAACTGTCCTCCAGAATGGTTGGATCCTTCTGCATTCCCACCAGCAGTGGATGAGTGTTCCCATTTCTTCACATCCTCTCCAGCATTTGTATTCTTCTGTTTTTTTCACAGCTGCCGATCTTATGGGAGTAAGATGGTATCTCATTGTAGTTTTGATTTGCATTTCCCTCATAGCTAGAGATTTGGAGCATTTTTTTATGTGCCTTTTAGCCATTTGTATTTCCTCTTTGGAGAAGTGTCTGTTTAAATCTTTTCCCCATTTTTAAAATGGGTTTTTTATCTTTTTATTTTCAAGATATAGGAGTTCTTTATATGTGCAAGTTATAAGTCTCTTATCAGATATATGGTTGCCAAATATTTTCTCCCATTGTTTGGGTTCCCTTTTTACTTTCTTGACAAAATCCTTTGAGGTGCAGAAGGCTTTAATTTTGAGGAAGTCACATTTATCTATTTGTTCTTTTGCTGCTCGTGCTTTTGGTGTGATATTAATGAAACCATTTCCTATTACAAGGTCCTGTAGATGTTTCCCTACACTGCTTTCCAAGGTCTTTGTGGTCTTGGCTCTTATATTTAGGTCTTTGATCCATCTTGAGTTGATCTTTGTATAAGGTGTGAGATGGTAATCCTCTTTCATTCTTCTACATATGGATATCCAGTTCTCCAGGCACCATTTGTTGAATAGGCCATTCTCTCCCAGTTGAGAGGGTTTGGTGGCTTTATTGAATATTATATGGCTATATATATGAGGTTCTATATCAGAACTTTCAATTCGATTCCATTGGTCTGTGTGTCTCTCCTTATGCCAATACCATGCTGTTTTCACTACTGTAGCTTTGTAGTATGTTTTGAAGTCAGGTACTGTGATTCCTCCAATTTCGTTTTTCTTTTTCAATATGTCTTTAGCTATTCGGGACCTCTTTCCTTTCCAAATAAATTTCATAGTTAGTTTTTCTAGTTCCTTAAAGAAGGCTGTGTTGATTTTTATTGGGATTGCATTGAATGTGTAGATCAGTTTTGGTAAGATAGACATCTTAATAATATTTAGTCTTCCTATCCATGAACAGGGAATATTCTTCCATTTATTTAGGTCTTCTTTCATTTCCTTGAACAGTCTCGTATAGTTCTCAGTGTATAAGTTTTTTACATCTTTAGTTAAATTTAATCCTAAATATTTCATTTTTTAATCTACTATAGTGAATGGTATTTGTTTCTTGATTTCCTGCTGATCTTGCTCATGATTGGTGTACAGAAATGCTACTGATTTTTGTGCATTGACCTTATAACCTACGACTTTACTAAACTCATGAGTTCTAGAAGCTTTGTTGTAGATTTCTCAGGGTTTTCTATGTATAGGATCATGTCATCTGCAAATAATGAAAGTTTGACTTCTTCCTTTCCAATTTTATTGCCTTTTATATCTGGTTCTTGCCTCAGTGCTCGAGCAAGTACTTCTAAGACAATGTTAAATAGAAGGGGAGACAGTGGGCATCCTTGTCTTGTTCCTGACTTTACAGGGAAGGATTTTAGGATTTCTCCATTGTAAACAATGTTGGCTGTAGGTTTTTCATATATACTCTTTATCATGTTCAAAAAAATTCCTTGTATTCCAATCTTTTGCAGTGTTTTTATCAAGAAAGGGTGCTGTATTTTGTCAAATGCTTTTTCTGCATCTATAGATATAATCATGTGATTTTTTTTCCTTCAATCTGTTTATATGGTGTATTACATTGATTGATTTTCTTATGTTGAACCATCCTTGCATACCTGGAATGAATCCCACTTGGTCGTGATGTATGATTCGTTTAATGTGTTGTTGAATATGATTAACAAGTGTTTTGTTAAGTATTTTTGCGTCTAGATTTATTAGAGAAATTGGTCTGTAATTTTCCTTTCTTGTGGTGTCTTTGTTTGGCTTTGGTACTAGGGTAATGTTGGCATCATAGAAGGAGTTAGGCAATGTTCCTTCTGTTTCAATTTTTTTAAATAGTTTCAGCAGGATTGGTGTTAGTTCTTTCTGGAATGTTTCATAGAATTCACCTGTGAAGCCATCTGGCCCTGGGCTCTTCTTACTTGGGAGGTTTTTAATAACGGATTCTATCTCTTTACTTGTGATTGGTTTGTTCAGATCATCAATTTCTTCTTTCATCAATATGGGCTGCTTATGTGTTTCTAGGAATTTGTCCATTTTCCTTTGAATTGTCATTTTTGTTGGAATATAGTTTTTCAAAGTATCCTCTTATGATAGCCTTTATTTCTGTGGGGTCAGTGGTGATCTCTCCTTTCTCATTTCTTATTTTGTGTATTTGCATCTTCTCTCTTTTTTTCTTTGTTAGTCTCACTAAAGGTTTGTCAATTTTGTTGATCTTCTCAAAAAACCAGCTCTTGGTCTTGTTTATCTTTTCAAGTGCTTTCTTATGTTCTATTTCATTTAGTTCTGCTCTTATCTTTGTTATTTCCTTCCTTCTTCTTCCTGTGGGATTACTTTGTCTTTTTTTTTTTTCTGTTTATCAATGACAATGAATGTACCATACTGATGAAAGATGTTGCTAATGTGGGAAAATGTGAGAAATGTGCAGAGCAGGGCATATGAAATCCCCTGTATACTCTCTGTAACATTTATGTAATCTAAGTATCTTTTAAAAAAATAAAAAAAGGAAAAGAAAAAATATTGTGATAAATAAAGCAGACACTCTCAAGTATTTTTTGGCACATTTATGTCTTGTCTTATAATTTCATTCTCTCAATGTCACTATTAAGTGATTCTGTAAGTACTAAGAAATAAGAAAGAAAGAAAGAAAGAAAGAAAGAAAGAAAGAAAGAAAGAAAGAAAGAAAGAAAGAAAGAAAGAAAGAAAGAAAGAAAGAAAGAAAGAAAGAGAAAATTGGGCCTAGATCAGTCATTCCTCAGGGGACCTGTCACATATTGGGAAACCAGGAGTATGCCCAGCTGAATCAGTCTACCCTGCCCATATTAATAGACTACACAGCTAACCAAAAACGCAACAGCTTAAGTTTTATGCTACTAGGTTTGGGAGTGGTATATTACATGGCAGAAGGTAACAGATAAATTGTCTTCCTTTAAATTGCTATCCAATCTTATGCCACAAACATTTCCCCTGACCCTGATTTATTTTTCTTCCTACCTCTAAAAAATGGCATATTATGCATTTTACAGTTTACATATGTATATTATTTCACCTCAGCTATGAAAGGAGAAGGGATCTTTGCAACTGATGGAGTAACCACACATAAATATTACTTGCATAAATGAATGACATGGATTCAATTATTTTAAAATGCCTGTCAATACTAGTAGTGAAGAACAGTTATGCATGTCAGAGTGTTTGGTGTATTCTCCTCACATGTGATGAGATATTTGGTTAAACTAAACTTCACCCACCCTTGTACTTATGAAGCAATTTCAGAAATAATACTAGAATGTCTGGAGTATTTCCACTTTTACACTGAGAATAATGTGTTAATTAAAGGTTATCCAAAGTGTTCAGGTTACAGCAGATTTAAGAAATATAGATCCAGTAATAATGCATAGAGCACTATCAGAAAGAAAGTGGGCAATTAATGAAAATTTTGGAAGGAAAGTTTTCACATATTTCTAAAGCCATCAAGCTGAAGAATTAGAGACATGCCTTGAAGGAACAAGAAGAGCTGAAAGTGATGGAGAAAAGAAAAAGGGCTTTACAAAAGGATGCAGATTTTCAATTATTCTGTATTTGAATATAAATTTTCCTTGTTTGCCAAGCTATGAAATGGGCCCACTTTAACAAAAGGCTTTTATTACAAGTTTTCAATTTTGAGGCTGAGAAAAATGTCTAAACCAAGTCATCACTAGGTGATGCTTTCTTCCCAAAGACTGGTGCCAGTGATGCTGCACTCCTCTGTCACTTGGCAAGGCACTTGGTGGTATCTGCTCATCTTTTACTCCTCTTCTAGGTTTTGATACTTTCACATTCCTGCTGCCATGGCTTTCTCTTTCTTTATCTGAATCTCATTCTCTTAAAAAAGATTAAAGTGAAGTGAATGAGACCCATATTGGGCCAGGCATCAACTGAAGTAAACTACTCAAAAAGTTCCACCTATAAAATAGGTTACACCTAAAGATGGATTAACTACAATGTAACCACTATCCATGTGGTGCAGCAGTGCACCAAAATGTATTCACCAAATGCAATGAATGTGCCATGATAATGAAGAAGTTGTTAATGTGGGAGAAGTTGGGTGAGGGGGGTGGGAGGTTTATGGGGGCCACATATTTTTTAATGTAACATTTAAAAAAATAAAGAAGAAAAAAATCATACCTAACTGAGGTCCATATAGCATCAGACAATTAAATAAACATATATTGCATTTTGCATTATTTTTCTTTTTTCCACAGAGGGAATACAAAATATTTGATAGTGTTGTAAAAAATAAGCTTGTATATATGTCATTTTAAACATATGAGAATAAGATGAAGTAAACACAGATCTCATAGCAATATGTAAAACATTTAACTTTTGGTGAGTTTTATGGTTCAACCATTTTATAAGAGAACTATAGTGTTGGAGATTTGGACCCAAAGCATATCGGGAATGAAAGAAAGAGAAAAGGGAAATGGAAACAAAGAGAAAGAGAGAGTGAGAAAGCTGGGATCAGGGGGTCTGTGAGTAGAGACTCATCAGACAACTTTGTTGTTCACAACGGGCTCTCTATATACCCCAGTGTACGTGACAACAAGCAGGAACATGTAGCCTATGTGACAATAAGCAGGAACACGTAGCCTACGTGACATCAAGCAGCATTACCCATATGTCTAAGGAATTTTTTAAAAATCTTATCTCAAGGTACAAAGTCAAAGTGTTCTGTTCACTAAGAAAGGTATGTGCTCATCTTTTCTTTCAGCCTTTAACAGCTTCATCCCATTTGCAGGGAACTCTTAATTACCACATTCTTTAGGGTGCAAGCATGACCATGGAGACAGCACTAGCATGGAGACAGCACATCTCTCCTTGTGAGGCCACTGTGCCTCAGTTTCCAACATCTCCCCCTTTTTGTTTTAATTGAGGTGACTGCACCTGTCTTAGGTTGCCCTCCTCTGAGAGTCTTACCCGTCATTGTCTACCGGCCTAGCTCTTCGACTTGGGGTAATTACTGAAGTGCTTTTGCTAGCACCAGATTATTTGCATGTCCCATGGCTGTTACCCTTTGCAATTTTCTTCAAAAGCACTGTCTGGCACAGGCGAGAATCATGAGCAAAAGAACAAATATGATTAGCCCTATTCCTAAAGCTGACAGGAAATGCTGTGATTTCCACCAATTAACTGGGTTAAATTTTGTAATATGTGAAATTATATTTGAGAAAATATGGTTATCATTGTCTACATGAAATTGATTTTGAGACATTTCTAATATTTTTCTTTGTAATTCCATTATTTCCAGAGAGATAATACTTTTATGGCCTAGAAAATGATTCTTAATTTTTCCCCATTCTATATCAGATGAATTATAGGCAAAAGGAGTAATACAAAAGTTGCCTTCAAATAATCTCTCCTGCAAAGAAACGGCTGAGTAGGGTTGGAGTTCTGCTGGACTGGGCTGTTTTGGGTGCTTGCAGGGCAGGAGGTGTCTGGACATTGATTTAGTGGGACGGTGACAGAGGAGATTCTTACAAGAGGTAGAATTTTGGGTCTCTTTCACGGAGGTTGGGGTTGTGAGTGGGACCCTTCCCCCTGGGGCTGGCAGCCCAGCAGTGGCAATTCCTGTAGGCTTTGCTGTGCTGAGGAGTTCCCAAGCCCTGAATGGGTTGTTTCGGGGGCCTGCAGGGCAGGAGGTGTCTGGAAGTCAATTTGGTGAAACAATGACAGAGGAGATTCTTGCAAGAGGTGGAATTTTGGGTTTCTGACATGGAGGTCAGAGATTCTGGCTGGAGCCCCTCCCCCTAAGGCTGGCTGCTGGGCCCTGGCGATCCCTGGGATCTTTGTTGTGTTGAGTGTTCCCAAACCCTGAGCAGGCTTTCGGGGGCTTGCAGGGCAGGAAATGTCTGGATGTCAATTTGGTGAGATAGTGACAGAAGAGATTCTTGCAAGAGGTGGAACTTTCAGTTTCTGACATCTGACACAGAGGTCAGAAGTTCTAGGCAGAACCCCTCCCCCTACACCCGGCAGCCCACCCGTGATGGTCCCTGAAATCTTTGTAGTGCAGCAGCACCCCCAGCAGGCTGTTTCAGGGGCTTGCAGGGTAGGAGGTATCTGGATATTGATTTGGTGAGATAGTGACAGAAGAGATTCTTGTGAGAGGTGGAATTTTGGGTTTCTGACATGGAGGTGAGAGGGTGCAGGTGGGACCCCTTCCCCTAGGGCTGGTCCCAGCTGCAGAGATCCTTGAAGGCTGTGTTGTGCTGTGGTGCTCCCAGGCCACCAATTAACCAGATGCATGGTTCCCAGGTCTGAGTCCCCTAAATTTTGGTGGCCCACGCTCCAGAGACTCACATATCTTGAGTCTGCAATATCACAGACTTCCCCTCCATGAATCCACCACACCCTGATGGATATCTGAGGTTCTTGATTACCCTAGCCCTTGGCATTTGTGGGTTTGTTTGTTTTTTTTTTTTTCTTGTCTTAGTTGCTAATATTGCATTGTCTCCTGGTATTTTCTCCCATTTTATCCTCCAAGGTCCTTCTTCATTTATTTATTTATTTTTCTCCTTTTCTATTTCTTGCTTGTTCCCCCCCCTTATTCTTTGCCCATCCCCTTTTTCTCTTTGTTTTTTTCTTTTCTCTCTTTTTCTTCTTATTTTACTTTATTTTATTTTATTTATATAATAGGTGCTGCAGGGATCGCTTCACATTTGCTGTGTTTCCTCATCCTCCATTTCCTCTTTTCTGTGTGTATTGATTTTGGCCATCTACACTATCACCTTTTCCCCACATCTTGCCATCATCCTTCATCTACTGTTTCTCTTACATTCCACCTCCTTTTCTTTGGCCCCCAAATTGTCTGACTTTTAAGTTCTAATACCTTTGTTCTGATTTATGTCTTTTATCCACTCTTGATATTATTGTCTTTCTTTTCTCTTTCCCTCTCTCATGAAAACACTGGCCTTTTAATTCATACTATATTCCTCCCCATATTCAGTTCACTGTCTCATTATAGGTATTCTACTTACTGCTATAACTCTACACAACTTACATGAGTTTAATACCCATTCTCCCAGATCTCACATTGTTGCTGTGTTAACATTTATTACTAATACTACTTTACACATTTTCTTTTCTTATTCATTTTGCTTTCCCTGGCCCTAATATTTTCCTTCAAAGTGAACTTAGCCAGCAACAAGAAAATAGAGTAAGAAGAACAAAGTGACAAAGAGAAGACATAATACTTATGCAGTAACAACAATAAATTAATCCCCAAGACTAGACAAAGAAGCTAAGGAATTGATTAAACCCGTCAAGATAAAATGATGACCAGACAGCAACAAAAAACTACAAACCAAACCAATAATCAGGAAAACATGGCTGAATCCAATGAACAAACTAAAAACCAGGAAGGGGAGCAGAACATTGGACAAGTAATTAAAGATCTCAAAACATATCTTAGAAACCAACTTAATGAAGTAAAGGAAGAGATTAACAATATGAAGAAAACACTTGGAGAGAAAATTGCAGACATACCCAAAAAGATAACAGATACAATGGGGATGAACACCACAGTTCAAGAAATCAAAAATACACTCTCAGCAAATAGCATCAGATTAGAAGAGGCAGAGGAGAGAATTAGTGACATGGAGGAAAGTACATCTGAAATCAAACAGATAGTAGAACTGATAGATAAAAAGATAGAAAAAATCCAGCTAGGATTTAGGGACATGATGACAATGCAAAACACACAAACATACGTATTATAAGCATCCCAGAAGGAGAAGAGAAGGGAAAGGGGACAGAAGAGGTGTTGGAGGAAATAATGGATGAAAACTCCCCAAATCTACTGAGAGAGATGGATGTACATGTCCAGGAAGCACAACGCACCCCAAACACCATAATCCCAACTGGCCAACCCCAAGACATATACTTGTCAAATTATCCAATGCTCAAGACAAAGAGAAAATTCTAAAAGCAGCAAGAGAAAAGAAAACCATCACATACAAGAGAGGCTGCATAAGATTAAGTGCTGATTTCACAGGCAAGAAGGCTGTGGTATGATATAGTCAAGGTATTAAACAAAAAAAAAATTCCAACCAAGAATACAATACCCAGCTAAACTAGCATTCAAAAATGAAGGAGAGTTCAAAATATTCACAGATAAACACAAAGTGAAAGAGTATGCCAACAAGAACCCTCCCCTTCAAGAAATACTAAAGGGAGTTCTGCAAGAAGAAAGAAAAAAACAGGAGAGGCAGAGTTGGAAGACAGTGTAAGAGCAACAAAAAGACAAGAGAAGGAAAAAACAAACAAAATATGACAAACACAAGTCCAATCAAAATATGGCTAACATAAATAATTACTTGAAAGTAATAACACTGAATGTCAATGGAATAAACTCACCTGTCAAAAGATTCAGACTGGGATATTGGATAAGCATATATGACCCATCTATATGCTGTCTACAAGAAACACATCTTAGAACCAAGGATTCATGGAAGTTGAAAGTGAATAGCTGGAAAACAATCTTACAAGCAAACAATAACCAAAAAAAGGCAAGAGTAGCTATATTAATATCAGACAAGATAGACTTTAAATGTGAAACAATTCTGAGAGGCAAAGAAGGATACTATATATTAGTGAAAGGGACAATCTTTCAAGAAGAAGGAACAATCATAAATATTTATGCTCCTAACAAGGGCACCTCCAAATACGTGAAGCAAACACTGGAAAAAACTAAGTGAAAGAATAGATGCCTCTACAGTTATCGTGGGAGAATTTAATATACCACTACAACTTGGACAGAACATCTCAAAAGAGAATCATTAAAGAAAAAAAATTTTGAACAGTATATTAGAGGAGGTGGATCTAATAGACATATACAGATCATTACACCCGAATACAGCAGGATATACATTTTTCTCAAGTGCACATGGGTCATTCTCCAAGATAGACCATATGCTAAGTCACAAAAAAAGGCTCAATGAATTCAGAAAGATTGAAATCATACAAAATAATATCTCTGACCACAGTGGAGTGAAACTGGAAATGTGCAAGGGTCAGAGGCCCAGATTTCACACCAAGATATGGAAATTAAACAGCACACTCTTAGAAAAACTGTGGGTCAAAGAGGGAATCTCAAAAGAACTTAATAACTACCTTGAAACTAATGAAAATGATAATACATCATACCAAAACTTATAGGATGCAGCAAAAGCAGTACTGAGAGGGAAATTTATAGCCATAAATTCATACACCAAAAAAGAAGAAAGAGCCAAAATTGAAGAACTAACTGTACATTTGGAAGAATTAGTTAAAAAACAACAAAATAACCCCACAGGAAGAAGAAAGAAAGAAAGAACAAAGATAAGAGCAGAACTAAATGAAATAGAAAATAAGAAAGCACTTGAAAAAATAAAACCAAGAGCTTGTTCTTTGAGAAGAGCAATAAAATTGACAAACCCTTAGCAAGACTAACAAAGAAAAAAAGAGAGAAGATGCAAATACAAAAAATAAGAAGTGAGAAAGGAGATATCACCACTCACCCCACAGAAATAAAGACTATCATAAGAGGATACTTTGAAAAACTATATTCCAACAAAAATGACAATTCAGAGGAAATGGACAAATTCCTAGAAACATATACGCAGCCTATAGTAATGAAAGAAGAAATTGATGATCTCAACAAACCAATCACAAGTAAAGAGATAGACTCATTCATTAAAATTCTCCCAACTAAGAAGAGGCCAGTGCCAGAAGGTTTCACAGTTGAATTTTACAAAACATTCCGTAAAGAACTAACACCAATCCTGCTGAAACGCTTCCAAAAAATTGAAACAGAAGGAATATTACCTAACTCATTCTATGATGTCAAAATTACCCTAGTACCAAAGCCAAACTAAGACACCACAAGAAAGGAAAATTACAGACCAATTTCTATAATGAACCTAGATTAAAAAATCTTCAAAACTTGCTAACTATATTCAACAACACATTAAGTGAATTATACACCATGACCAAGTGGGATTCATTCCAGGTATGCAAGGATGGTTCAACATAAGAAAATCAATCAATGTAATACACCATATAACCAGATTGAAGGAAAAAAATCACATGATTACATCTATACATGCAGAAAATGCATTTGGCAAAATACAGCACCCTTTCTTGATAAAAACACTGCAAATGATCAGAATACAAGGAAATTTTCTGAACATGAAATAGAGTATATATGAAAAAAACACAGCCAACATCATTTACAATGGTGAAATCCTAAAATCCTTCCCTCTAAGATCAGGAACAAGACAAGGATGCCCACTCTGACCCCTTCTATTTAACATTGTCTTAGAAGTACTTGCTCAAGCACTGAGGCAAGAACCAGATATAAAAGGCATTCAAATTGGAAAGGAAGAAGTCAAAATTTCATTATTTGGAGATGACATGATCCTATACATAGAAAACCCAGAGAGGTCTACAACAAAGCTTCTAGAACTCACAAATGAGTTTAGTAAAGTCACAGGTTATACAATCAATGTGCAAAAATCAGTAGCATTTCTGTACACCAATAATGAGAAAGCTCAGGAAGAAATCAAGAAAAAATACCATTTACAATAGTCAATAAAAAAATCAAATACCTAGGAATAAATTTAACTAAAGAGGTAAAGATCTTATCCACAGAGAACTACACAACACTGTTCAAGGAAATCAAAGAAGACCTAAATAAATGGAAGAATATTCCCTGTTCATGGATAGGAAGGCTAAATATTATTAAGATGTCTATCTTACCAAAACTGATCTACACATTCAATGCAATCCCAATAAAAATCAACACAGCATTCTTTAAGGAACTGGAAAAACTAGCTATGAAATTTATTTGGAAAGGAAAGAGGCCCAGAATAGCCAAAGACATATTGAAAAAGAAAAATGAAATTGGAGGAATCACACTACCTGACTTCAAAACATACTAGATAACTACAGTAGTGAAAACAGCATGGTATTGGCACAAGGAGAGACACACAGACCAATGGAACCAAATTGAGAGTTTTGATATAGATCCTCATATATATAGTCATATAATATTCAATAAAGCCACCAAACCCTGTCAACTGGGAGAGAATGGCCTATTCAACAAATGGTGCCAGGAGAACTGGATATCCTTATATAAAAGAATGAAAGAGGATAACCATCTCACACCTTACACAAAAATCAACTCAAGATGGATCAAAGACCTAAATATAAGAGCCAAGCCCATAAAGACTTTGGAAAGCAGTGTAGGGAAGGATATACAAGACCTTGTAATTGGAAATGGCCTCATGAACTTCACACCAAAAGCACGAGCAGCAAAAAAAACAAATAGATAAATGGGACTTCCTCAAAATTAAAGCCTTCTGCACTTCAAAGGAGTTTGTCAAGAAAGTGAAAAGACGGCGGTGAACTTGGCCCCGTGGATAGGGCGTCCACCTACCATATGGGTAGGTCCACAGTTTAAACCCCAGGCCTCCTTGACCCATATGCAGCTGGCCCATTTGCAGTGCTGATGTGCGCAAGAGTGCCGTCCCCCGCATAGGGGAGCCCCACAAGTGAGGAGTGCGCCCCTTAAGAAGAGCTGCCCAGCATGAAAGAGAGTGCAGCCTGCCTGGGAATGCCACCGCCCACACGGAGAGGTGACACAACAAGATGATGCAACTAAAAGAAACACAGATTCCCGTGCCACTGACAACAACAGAAGCGGTCAAAGAAGACGCAGCAAATAGACACAGAGAACAGACAACCGGGATGTGCAGATGGAAGGGGAGAGAAATAAATAAATAAATAAATCTTAAAAAAAAAAAAAAAGAAAGTGAAAAGAGAACCTCACAATGGGAGACAATATTTGGTAACCATATATCTGATAGGAGACTTATATCCTGCATATATAAAGAACTCCTATATCTTGGAAAAAAAAAAACAACCCATTTATAATATGGGGAAAACAGACACTTCTCCAAAGAAGAAATACAAATGGCTAAAAAACACATGAAGAAAAACTCCAAATTTCTAGCTTTTAGGGAAATGCAAATCAAAATTACAATGAGATACCATCTTACTGCCATAAGATTGGCAGCTATGAAAAAAACAGAAGACTAAAAGTGCTGGAGAGGGTGTGTAGGAATGGGAACACTCATACACTGCTGGTGGGAATGCAGAAGGATCCAGTCATTCTGGAGGACAATTTGGCTGTTTCTCAAAAAATTAGTCTATAGATTTGCCATATGACCCAGCAATTCCACTGCTGGGTATATACCCAGTAGAACTGAAAACAAGGACACAAACTGATATATGCACACCAATGTTCATAGCAGCATTGTTCACTATTGCCAAAAGTTGGAATCAACCCAAATGCCCATCAACAGATGAATGGATAAATGAAATGTGGTATATACATACAATGGAATACTACTCAGCTTTAAGAATGAATACACTCAGCTAACATGGAGTTGAAGAAGGTCAACCACCACAACATGGAGCCTAGAGTGTCTACAACTGGAAGCGGGAGGAGTGCATCCAGTACCCATATGGAATCTAAACCCTCACTTGACATAGATGTGCAATGGACACAACCAATCCAATGTCCACAGAGAAAATGTGGAATGGGTGTGGGAATGGTAGCCATGGTGGCTGCTGGGTGTGGGGAACGGGAGGAAGAGATGAGATGTGGAGGCGTTTTCGGGACGTGGAGTTGTCCTGGATAGTGCTTCACGGACAATTACGGGACATTATAGATCCCCCCAGGACCCACTGGATGGAACGTGAGAGAGTCTGGGCTAGGATGTGGACCATTGACTATGGGGTGCAGTGATGCTCAGAGATGAACTTACCAGGTGCAATGGATGTGTCATGATGATGGGTGAGAGTGTTGCTGTGGGGAGAGTGGGGGGCGGGGGCGGTGGGGTTGAATGGGACCTCATATTTTTCATAATGTAATTTAAAAAAATAAATAAATAAATAAATAAAAAAAGAATGAATACACTACAAACACATGTGATAATGTAGATGAAGCTTGAGAACTTTATGTTGAGTGGAGCAACCCAGGCATTGAAGGACAAATACTACATGACCTCAATGATATGAAATAAGTAAACCAAGCTGCCTCAGAGAGTTAGAGATCAGATGATAGAATTAAAGGAATTTGGGGGGTAGAAGAAGGTTGTGAGCTGACAGCTACCTGGGTGAAATCTATGATAAGCTGGAGGTAAGTACAGGGAAGGCATAAAATGGGGACACAGGGACATCTTTGGGTGGGACTTAGCAGGCTTGAAGGGGTCTAGGGATGGGACAATGAGTAATATGGTGCAAGAAACTGGGGGGAAGTTGGGGAAACATATGAACATAGGAAATCATCAGGTGTGTGGTTGAGAGTATAATGATGAGAAAATTTTTTCAAAAATATAATGAGGAAGATTACCTGTTTAAGATGCTTAAAGGGGAGAATCTGACACAGGACAGGCTTCAAGGGAGTGTGTGAGTGCTCATTTTGTCATAGTGGGTTATACCATTGGATGGAGACCCATATAATGAGAGTGAAGGTATACCCACATCCTGGGGAGGACTGACGTTCTCAAATAGAGGGAATTTTATCCCTCAAGAGAAATGGTGGCTCCCAATGCATTAAGGCAGTCGAGCATGTCAAGTCCTCAACATTGTTGCACATATCTCTGAACATGGCCCTTCAAGCAGTGAAGAGTGTTTGTCACTGTGGGCCCTGAGGGAAGGGGGAAAGAGGTATTGAATAGGTGGAATCAGTGTAACTGTGGGGCAATGGAAGTGATCCACAAGATTATGCAAGGATGGATATAGGGCATGTTAAATTACACCAAAAATGTAGAGGGGCTTATAGGCTAAAATATAAAACATAATATAAAACATAAGATAACTAAAAATTTAGAAAATTGTATAGTCTAAAATATAAACCATAACGTAAACCCAAGTGTAACCTTGTTTGAAAGCTATTGTCTCAGTATCTGTACATCAGTTGCAGTAAATATAGTATGAACATGTAAAAAGATTATTGCTGGGGAAGGGACAAAGTGTCTGATGTTGAATATATGGTAGTACTGTATATTGTATATATGAATTACTGTGGTCTAAAACTTTTGTGAAGACAAGCTTAATAATTAGAAAAAAGAAAAAAGAAAAAGAAAGGACATAGACACTAAGGAAGAGATGGAAGAAGTTGCCTTGCCAATGTGCATATGGGGCAACACTTATTACAGTGATGGGAGGCAAAACATCAAAAACAAAGTTTTTTCATTTTTAAATTTTTTGATACCCCAATTTATTTTTATTTTAAATTTTTGAAGTTAGTATGTATTCTATATCTAACCTTTAAACCCATCACTATATTCCATTTTACTATTAATGGAACCTGGCAATATATTAGGCTTCATTTCTGGGGCAGTTTTGGACCACAGAGGAGTTCGACAGTGGCAGGGGAGGAATACTGGTGTGGGGTGTAATTGGGGGGGGGGGGTGCATGGTTGGGAGGAAGTTCTCCATGGCAATGTGCAGGGTGCATAAAAATGTTTGGATATTTTCACAGTGGTTACAGCTGGAAACTACGGCTGGGGGAGTTCTGAGTTCCTGGCAACGGGAGCTCTGTCGCATTCTCTAATGGAACAGCAACAATCCTCCTAGTGCAATGGTTAAGACCAATAAGGAAAGATGGTCCAACAATGAGTCTTTGATGATAATGAATATGCTTGTTAGCCTGTGTCTGAATTAAGAACTAGGCCAAGAACTGCAGTGTACTTAAGAGTTGCCTCCATGTTGCTCAAATGTGGCCAGTCTAGAAGTCAAACTCATTATGTAAATGCACTGCCCTCCCCCCAGCATGGGACATGACTCCCGGGGATGAGCCCCCTGTTGCCGAGGGATTTCTTGCAATTACCAGCTGATGATGAGGCTGGAGAATGTCCTTGAATAAAAGGATCAACTCAGACCAGTCGAATATCTCAGCCTACATTTAATATCAGAAGTTAAAAATGTTTTTAGATTTTGAATAAAAGGGGGAAATGGAAAGGACAAATGAGTTTATATGGCTATGAGTCTCCAAAAAAGAGCTGGGAGGTCACCAGAGGGGTCACCCTTATGCACACCTCAGCAGAGTCCCAGAGACAGCTAAAGTAGATACAACCCCAGGTATTGGCTCTTCTGAGGACTACAGAGACCCACAGGATCTATGGTCATGGCAGATGGACTTCAGTGCCATGTCAGGTGGTCATACTTTGGAGTTTGTTTTCCTGAGTGTGATGGAGTTGGACTCATATGTGATCTTTGTTCGCAAGCCTCTCCTGTTACTTTTACCAGACCTGTGGTTGACACTGTGTTTAGTGTATACTCAGGGGACCTGAATCTCTGGACTTTCCATGTGATAGCCAGTCCCTGAACCTCAACAGACTTGCAAGTCCTACCCTCTGGTTTATTGGACTTACCCCAGCCAGCAAACAGAGAGGTGAAGAAGATCAACCAGCACACCAGGGAACCAAGAGTGCCTACAACTGCAAGCAGGAGAATTGCATCCATCATCCAAGTGGAATCTAAGCACCCTCTCGATATAGAGTTGGAGTGAACATAACCATTCCAGGGTCCACAGAATGGAAGAATAGAGTATGGATTAGAGTGGACTTACTGATATTCTATTCTGGAACTATTGTGATTAGTAATGGAAGTAAATGTAACATTACTGTGGAGAAAGTGGCCATGGTAGCTGCTGAGGGTGAGGAGTGGGAAGAAGAGAAGTGATGTGGGAGCATTTTCAGGACTTGGAATTGTCCTGGGTGGTAGTGCCAAGACAGGTACTGGACATTGTATGTCCTGCCATGGCCCACTGGGTGGACTGGGGGAGAGTATATACTATACTAAAATGTTGGCCATTGATCATGTGGTGCAGCAGTGCTCAGAAATATATTTACCAAGTGCAATGAATGTCCCATGATGATGGAGAAGGTTGTTGTTATGGGAGGAGTGGGGTGAGGGGGTGGGGGGGTATATGGGGACCTCATATTTTTTTTAATGTTACACTAAAAAAAGAAAGACAAAAAAAAAGAAAGACAAATATATTCACTGTCACCACTGTTATTCAACATTGTATTAAAAGTTCTAACTAGAGAAGTTAAGCAAGAAAAAAGAAAGAAAAGAACATCCAAATTGGTAAATAAGAAGAAAAACTCTCACTATTTGCAGATGGCATGATCCTACATTTAGAAAATTCCTAAATATCTATGACAAAGCTACAAGAGCTAATAAATGAGTTCATCAAAGTGGCAGGACACAAGACTAAACATGGAAAAATCACTAGTGTTTTACACAGTAGTAACAATCTAAGGTTGAAATCAAGGGGAAAATTCCATTTATGATGGCAAAAAATATCAAACAACTAGGAAATAGTTTCACCAGGAATGTAAATGATCTATAGACAGAAAAACTAAAAAACAGTGCTAGAGAAATCAAGGAAGACCTAAGCAAATGGAAGGACAATTTGTGTACTTGGATTGGAAGACTAAGTATCATAAAGATGTTAATTCTATCCAAATCCATCTTTTTATTACTTTTTATTTTTCATTAAATTATCTTTTTTTTAAATCATAAAAAATGTTACATTAAAAAATATAAGAGGTTCCCACATAGTCCAAACCCCACCCCCCACTCCTCCCACATCAACAATCTCTTTCATCATTATGCTACATTCATTGTATTTGGTGAATACATTTTGGAGCATTGCTGCACCACATGGATTATAGCTTACATTGTAGTTTAACTCTCCCCTAGTCCATTCAGTGGGTTATGACAGGATAGATAATGCCCAGCTTCAGTCCCTGCAATAACATTTAGGACAACTCCAAGTCCCCAAAATACCCCCACATCCCATCTCTTCTTCCCTGTCCCTGCCCTAAGCAACTACCAGGGCCACTTTCTCCACATCAATGCTAGTTTCTTCCATTACTAGTCACAATAACTTTATAGTAGAATATCAGTAAGTTCACTTTAATCCATATTTTATTCCTCCATTCTGTGGACTCTGGGATGGTGATGTACATTCTACCTATATATCGAGAGGGGTCTTAGATCCCACATGGTTGATGAATGTGATTCTCCTGCTTGCAGTTATAGGCACTCTCGGTTCCCTGATTTGGTAGTTGAACAGTTTTACCTCCTTGTTAGCTGACCTGCGGAAGTTCAACAAACCGGAGAATAGAAGTTGCAACTCTGCTGAGGCTCAGAGCCCAACTGGCACATGGCCAGTCCAGAGACTCAAGTCTCCTCTGGATATAAACCAACCCCAGTGCCAACCACAAATTCAGTAAAAATGACAGAAGAGGCAAGTGTAGAGAGGTCACATCTGAGTCCAACTCCATCACATCAGGAACACAAATTCCAATATTTATAGAGTCAACACAATCCCAGTTAAAATTCCAATGGCACACTTTACAAAAATAGAAAATTTATTTGGAAGGGAAAGGGGCCCCAAATAGCCAAAAGCACCCATCAAAAAGAAGTGCAAAGTTGGAGGACTTTTGCTTCCTTACCTTAAAGCACCTTACAAAGCTACAGTGGTCAAAACAACTTGTAACACAAAGACAGACACATTGATCAATGTATATGAACTGGGAGTTCAGAAAAAGACCCTCACCTATATGGTCAACTCATTTTTTATAAACCTACCAAATCCACTTTCCTGGGACAGAACAGTCTTTTCAACAAATGGTACTGGAACAACTGGATATCCATAACCAAAAGAATGAAAGAGAACCCCTATCCCACTCCCTGTATAAGAACTCAAACGGTATCAAATACATAAACATAAAAACCAGGACTATGAAACTCCTGGAAGATAATGTGGGAAAACAATTTCAAGATTTGGTAGCAGGAGATGGATGGTTAGATCTCACACCCAAAGATTTAACAACCGAAAGGAAAATATGTATATAAATGGGACGACCTCAGAATTAAACACTTTTTTACCACAAAGGACTTTCTCAAGAGGGAGAAAAGTAACCTACACAATGGAAGAAAATATTTTGGAATCACATATCCAAAAAGGTTTTAATACCAATGTAGAATATACAAAGAGATCCTACAACTCTACAATAAAAAGTCAAAAGAACCAATTAAGAAATGGACAAAAGACTAGAATAGACATTTTTCTAAGGAGTAAAAACACATGAAAAGATGTTCAACATCACTAACAATTAGGGAAATGCAAAGCAAAACTACTATGAGTTATCATTTCATACCTAATAGAATGACCAATATGGAAAGAAAAAAAAAAAAAAGGAAACTTCAAGTGTTGAGAAGGATGTTGAGAAACAGGAATGCTTATTCGCTGTGGCAGGATTGTGGCAGGTGCAGTTGCTGTGAAGGGTTCACAGTTTCTAAAGCTAAACATACATTTGCAATATGACATGACAACACCACTACAGGCAATACTATCTTGCATATCTCACCCTAGTCCCTCCCTTGGATAAGGGAATTCCAAAGAGCATGGATGACTTTTGAGTTCCTGAGACTGACAACTTCACTGTGGAGACCAAATTACACCTGTGGTTGATGTCTAATTCACATATGAGGAGGCAGGGTATTTCCAACTACAAAAGATGATGCAAAATTCTGATGATGAAAGTGCCCAACCTCCAAAGCCCCAGATTCCTGACATGAAAGAGGATCCTGGGTTCTGACAAGGGTCCAGAGTCCTAATTAATAGAGATGGAATTTGAACTCAACACTGAAGGGTTGGTAGCATTTGACTCATGAGTAAAGAAGCACTAGGTTATGAGATGAGAAAGGGCTCAGCACATTTAAAAATCAGGAAGGAAGACAAGCAGGGCAGGGAGTGGAGTCATAGAAAGAAACAATGTTGGATCATAGAGTGGTCAAGATATCAACAGATTTAGAATCAAGTGAAGATTCCATGAAACTCCGATGCCCAGTTGCCACCTACTGAGGGGACATCAGACCCTCTGGGGGCAGGATCCCAGCATCGGTAGTTTCCACAGCTCCCCCGGAGACTCCATTCACAGCAACCGAGGCTGAGAACCACTGATGTGGACATAGGAGGCCATGACAAGGAGTTTGGATTTTACTCTACATGCATTGAGCAACCTTTGAAGAATTCAGAGCAGGGTGACTGAATTAACAAAAAAAAGAGTGTGTTTTATGTTAAGATTGCTGTGGCTGCTATGTGAAGGATAATAATTTGGAAGATTTGTTGCTCCTCAACCACCTATCTAATTATGCTTGCCCTAATTGGGTCTAACAAAAATTATTATGTGCTAAGCACTTATTAGATTCCCAGGCACTATGGTAAGTAATTTTTTATACTATTTCACAACGCACTCACATTTGATATAGAAAAATGGCATATGAATTTATATTTTTGTCTTTTCAGTAAAACTTTTATTTAGAATACTGTGCAATTCACCATCTAATGTCTTACATGTAATACCCTCAAGACAGGAATTTTCTTCTACTTTGATACTGGGAAAACTTAGTCACATTAGAAACTGGAATTTTTTCCCAGGATAAGAGGCCTGCATATTTATATGTTTAGCTGTTTTCATTGGCTTTCAGCAAGCTCTGAGCCAGATTTTATATTCAATTTCAACACTAGTTTTTGGGGGTTTTTTTCAGTAAAGTTTACAGAAGCAAAAGTTACATACAGCAAAATCACTCTTTGTAGTGTATACTTCTATGAGTTTGGTCCAAAGCACAGTTGTGTAACCACAAAACAATGTAGAACAGTTCTATGAGGTTTAAAAGACCTCTTTTGCTAATGTGTAGTCAACCTTCCCTCATTCCCAGTCTCTGGCAACCATTGGGCTGTTTATAATCCAACAGTTTTTGCGCATCCAGAATGCTATATAAATGGAACCCTACTGTGTGAAGCCTTTCAAGTCCACTTCTTTCATTATATAATGCATTTGAGATTTGTCCAACTTGTTGCATGTATCCACACATCTCACTCCTTTTTAGTGCTGAATAGTATTCCATTCTGAAGATTTACCACAGTTCACATATTTATTCACCAGTTTCAATACATTTGGGCTGTTTCCAATTTTTAATGGTTATTATTGCTGTAAAGATGTGTGTGCAGGTTTTTGTGTGACATAGGGCTTCAATTCATTTGGGCATGAAATACCTAGGAGGGGGTTGCTGAGTCATAATGCAGGTACATGCATAACTCTATAAGAAACAGTCGGCAGTTTCCCAAACAGCTGTGCCATTTTGCAGCTCTCCTGTAATGCATGATCATGCCAGTTGCTCAACCTGGTGTCGTCAGGTTATTGGAAACTTCTTCAATGAAGTGCACATTCAAAATTTTTCCTAGTATTTATTGAGTTGTTTCTTTACTTATTAAGAGTTTCTTATACTTTTTTGAACACGAAATAAAAAATTTTAAAAAAAGATGTAGATTCTGAGGAAGGAATGGAAGAGATTGCCTTGCCACTGTACATACACGGCAACACCAACTACAGTGATGGAAGGCAAAAGATCAAAACCAAGTTTTATGATATTTTCCTTTTTTTAATACCACAATTTATTTCTTACTTTATTTTAGTTTTTCTAAATCAGTATGTATTCTATTTCTAATCATTAAACAAAAAATTACTATTTCATTTTCCTACTGATTGAATTTGGCAAAATAGTAGGCTTCATTTTTTAAGAAGTTTTGGATCACTGAGGGGTTCAGCTATGGCAGGGGAGGAGCACTGGTGTGGGGTGTCATTGATGGAGGACACATGGATAGGAGGAAGGTCTCCAGGGCATGTATACAGGGTATATAAAAATGTTCAGATATTCGTTGGCTATTGTCATAGTAGGTAGAGTTACACATGACAACTGAGGGAGTGCTGAGTTCCTACTCCGGGGAGCTCTGTCACATTCCCCAATGGAACAGCAACAATCCCCCAAGTGCAAAGACTAGTGAAGAAGGATGATCCAATGATGGGCCCTTAATACTGATAACTATGTTTAGGAGCCTATGTGCTTGAAATTTCAACTAGGCCTAGAGCTGCAGGGTCATAAGAGTTACCTCCTGAAAGCCTCCATGTTGCTCAAACATGGTCACTATCTAAGCCAAACTCAGCATGTAAATGCATTACCTTCCCTCCAATTTGGGAAATGACTCCCAGAAGTGAGCCTCCCTGGCACTGGGGGATTACTACCAATCACCAGCTGGTGATTCAAATAGAAAAAGACCTTGAATAAAAGGGGTAAATGGTAAAGACAAATTAGTTTATATGGCTTAGAGACTTCAAAATGAGTCAGGATGTCATCAGAGGGGTCAGACTGATACACATCTCAGCAGGATCCCAGAGACAACCAAAATAGATGCAACCCCAGGTACTTGTGCTCCTGAGGGCTACAGAGACACACAGGTTATACAGTCCTGGCAGATGACTCGGGAGTTCAGAGCCTTGCCAGTGGGCCCTACTTTGGGATTTGTGCTCCTGAGTGTGATGGTGTGCGACTCAGATGTGACCTTTCTATAAATGCCTCTTCTTTCACTTTTATTGAAACTGTGGTTGGTGTTGGGGTTAGTGTATACTCAGAAGACTTGAATCTCTGGAGTGGCCATGTGCCAGCTGGGCCCTGAGCCTCAGAAACACCTACTCTCCAGGTCACTGGACTTACCCAGGTAAGCTAACAGGGAGGTGAAGATGGTCAACCACCACACCAGGGAACCAAGAGTGTTTACAACTGCAAGCAGGAGAATCAATCCATCAGCCATGTGGGATCTAAGTCACATTTAGACAGAAAGTTGGAATGTACATCACCATCCCAGGGTCCACAAGACTGAGGAATAAAATATGGATTAGAGTGAACTTATTCGTATTTTACTATAGAACAACTGTGACTCTAACAATGGAAGAAATTGTATCATTGATGTGGAGACAGTGGCCACGGGAGTTTCTGAAGGCAGGGAGAGGGAAGAAGAGGTGTGACGTGGGAACATTTTCAGGATTTGGAGTTGTCCTAAATGATATTAAATCAGGGAAAGATGCAGGACATTATATATCCTGCCATAAACCACTGAATGGACTGGGGGAGAGTGTAAACTGCAATGTAATCTATAATCCATTGGTGTAGCAGTGCTCCAGAATGTATTCACCAAATGCAATGAAAGTGCCACAATGATGAAAGAGGTTTTTGAGGAGTGGGAGGAGTGGGGGGAGTGGGCAGTGGGATATAAGAGTAGCTCACATCTTTTAATGTAACATTTTTTGTGATCTATGTATATTTTTTTAAAAGACAAGTAAACATGAAAAATTAAAAAAGGTTTTATATATTCAGCACACCATTCTTTTATCATGTGTATGTTTTACCAATATTTTCTTCCTGTGTATGTTTTAGATTTTTATTTTATTAACTGTATCTTTTGAAGAGCAGAAGTTTTTAATTATGATGAACTACAATTTCTCAAGGTTTTTATAAGCATATTTTTAATTCAATTTGCTTTTTCTCTTTTCATGCTTATTTAATAATTCCATCATAACTTTTTAAATTAAACCCAAATATTTTGGAGGAAAGAAGAAAGTTATAAAAGCAAGATATAAACAGACTAAATTGTGTAGAAATTTTAGAAACCTCTTGGACTGCTTACAGATATACTCAGAAAATCTCTTAAAATATACAGTTCTTACAATAGATTGAACTGCACCAAATAAAAACGGTGATCAAGAGAACTACAGAATAGTATAAGAAACTTTGTGATATAATTTTTTAGAGCAAAGTTCAAAATTGTTAAAATTATGCAAATAAATGTGTAAATGTATGAAAATGCTGTCAAAATGCAGGTAAATGAGATGAAGTTTGGGGAAGGTCAAAGATTATACAGGAGAGAAGCGAACTTGGCCCAGTGGTTAGGGCGTCCGCCTACAAGATGGGAGGTCTGCGGTTCAAACCCCAGGCCTCCTTGACCTGTGTGGAGCTGGCCCACACGCAGTGCTGATGCGCTCAAGGAGTGCCCTGCCACACAGGGGTGTCCCTCACATAGGGGAGCCCGATGCACAAGGAGTGCGCCCCGTAAGAAGAGCCACCCAGCGGGAAAGAAAGTTCAGCCTGCCCAGGAATGGTGCTGCACACATGGAGGCGACACAACAAGATGACACAACAAAAAGAAACACAGATTTCCGGTGCCGCTGATGAGGATGGAAGTGGTCACAGAAGAACACACAGCGAATGGACACAGAGAGCAGACAACTGGGGGAAAGGGGAAAGGGGAAAGAAATAAATAAAAAATAAATCTTTAAAAAATAAAAATCCAAGAAATGTTTAAAAAAAAAGATTATACAGGAAAGTGGATGTGGCCCCAGTTATGGATTTTCTGCCTACCGTATGGGAGGACCCGGGTTCAATCCTGGTGCCTCTTGGTGAGAAAAGAAGAAGAAAAAGTGTGCCTGAGTGGTGAGCCACTGCCCACTTGAGTGACCACGTGGTAAACCTGTGCCCACGCAAATGAGTCACGCAGCAAATGATGATGCTTGAAAAGAGAGATTAAGAGGAGATTCAGGTGGCAGACTTGGCCCAGTGGTTAGGGCGTCCGTCTACCACATGGGAGGTCCATGGTTGAAACCCCAGGCCTCCTTGACCCGTGTGGAGCTGGCCCATGCACAGTGCTGATGCATGCAAGGAGTGCCCTGCCATGCAGGGGTGTCCCCGTGTAGGGAAGCCCCACACGCAAGTAGTGTGCCCCGTAAGGAGAGCCACCCAGCACAAAAGAAAGGGCAGCCTGCCCAGAATAGCATGGCCCACACGGAGAAGTGACAAAACAAGATGATGCAACAAAAAGAAACACAGATTCCTGTGCCGCTGACAACAACAAAAGCGGACAAAGAAGATGCAGCAAATAGACACAGAACAGACAACCACGGTGGGCGGTAGGGGAGAGAAATAAATAAATAAATAAAGAGGAAATTCAAAGTGAAGTGCAGCAGAGACTGTCAACTAGGTGACACAACTGACAGGGAACCTCTCTCCACATCAGGGTCTCCAGAATCAAATCCCAGTGAATCCTAGAGGAGAGAAAATGAGAAAAGAAGACAAAAAAAGAGAAATAGGTACAGAAGATCACACAGCGAATGGACATGGACAGCAAAGAGAGCAGGGTGGGCAGGCAGGAGGAGGGGAAGGGGGAAAATAAATAAATCTTTTTAAAAAAAGATTATACAGATATAATAAGTTTATAAATTTGTGGGGGGTTGTTTTATTTTACACTTCCACCTAGATTCTTTAAAAAACTTTTTTATTCATATATTCTTTCTTTATTATTACCTTTTTAAAAAAGATACATAGATCACACAAACTGTTACAAGTCTTAACAAAAATGTTAAGACTTTAGAAATCATTTCCAATTTAAAAAATAATTTAAGATTTATCTGTATCTGGTCTTCGCCCTGGAAATCTTCCATGACCTTTGGTCTAAAAGTAGTAAAATCTGTCCTAGCCTGTAATTTCATTACTTTTGTTGCCTAGAGTGCACAATAACCCACCCAAGACCGCGAGGCACAGGTTAGCCTGATTATTTATGCAACACTGCCATCTGCTGACCTAATCTTGGAGCTGCATGTTAACTTTACTGCACCTAGTGAACAAGAAGAGGTTGTTTCCTCTTACTTTTTTTTAAAGATTTAATTTACTTTTTTATTTCACCCCTTGAGGTTTGTTCTTTTTTTTTTTTTCTGTCTCTTCTCTGTGTCCATTCGCTGCGTGTTTTTTCTGTATCTGCTTGTCTCCCTTTTGCTGGATGATCTTGCAGCACCAGCTCTCCTTGGCACACCCACTGTCAGCTAACCGCAATGCACCGGCCAGCTTTTGCCTTCACAAGGAGGCCCTGGGACTCGAACCCAGAGCCTCCCATATGATAGAGAGGAGCCCAACTGATTGAGCTACAGCAGCTTCCCCTTATTTTTTTAATATTTTCCAATCTTGTTTCAACCACCTCTCTCATCCCATTGCCTCCCGCATCTCTCTCTCACACACACCCCACATGGGGTATGTGAAGGGAAATCTCAGACAGTACTTATTTCTTCTGTCAAGAGAGTCAATGCATTGATAACTGATGAGGACTTGTTAAAACGACTACCAGGCAATTAAGATACCTATACATTTAAGAGTAATTCCCTAATGTCAACTAATGCTCAGTCTCTGATCACATTTCCTCAATTGTCTCAGAACAGTGTTTTACAGTAACTTTTCTTAAATTAAGATCCAGGTGCAGAAAAATATATGGTTAAACTTTACCAAAACCTAAAATAATCCCTATATGTTAATTTTTTCAGGGAATAATAGAAGAGGGTAAAATATTAGAGTTTACCAACATAAGTCATATCCTAGGCCTAAGATAATCTTGAAACCAAAATAGAAGACTGAAAGTGAAGAAGAAAATTATAGAAAAATTCACTTGAAAACATCAATGCAGTAATGCAAGAGAAAATATTACAATGTGGTATTAGAATGTCATTCAACCTCATGTAACTGAAATCAAACTGGAGAAGCCTGATGGAATGAGGTGTATTTTTCCTCAGAAATGCTGGGGGGGAGTGAGCGGTTCAGGTCTGCAGCAGCTGCCCCAGGACCCAGCTTCCTTCTCCCTGCCTTTTCAACACTCTAACTGTTGTGGGATGGCTCCTCTACCATGTTCCAGACCAAGAAAGCATAAGGAAACCAAAGAACAAGGAAGCAGCAATTCCTCCGACAAGAAGTTGCAATTATCCCAGAAATTCACAACAGAGTGCACATTATGTCTCCCTTGCCCTACCTGCATGGAAATGAGAAATCTGATTTTGGCTAAGACACTATTGACTTGTACAAAACTGTAATTTTGATGTTAAAGATTAAGGGGATAGGGGGAGGGAGATAAGGCGAACACCTATAACAAATAAGAAATGTAAAAAACCACAAGTGGGCATTCATTATGAACAAGCAATTCAACAACAGATGGGACCCCAGTGGTAAATAAATACTTTTAAATGATCAAACGTCTTAGGAATCATGAAAATGCATATTAAATTAACAATGAGATACAATTTACTTATCCATTTGCCTGGCAAAAACTGAAAAATTGAAAAAGCTTGAAAATATCAAGTATTGGAGAAAGGGAAACCTCCTATGCGATTACCACTGTAAAGGTAGGATCTTAAATTGGTAAACAAAACTTGAAGATCAATTATCAAATTTCAATATGTACACACCTCCAACTGAAAACAGTATCCCTTTTAATTAATACTGCAAAGAAATGTTCAAATACATGAGTCCTGGAGCAGCTGCCATGCTGGAGAAAGGCACATTTTCTAGTGGTGCTTGGTCATTTCTCATTCTTTCCCTGATTTCAGGAAATGTGTTAAAATACCCCCACCTTGATTTGGGGCAACCAGGTGGCAACTTTGCAGGGAATTTTCTGGCTTGCAAAGACTTCCCGGGTGCCTCAGGAAATGTAACGGAAGTCCATTTACTGGGAGACCAGACTCCTGCCCCACTGCCAGCCCAGTGGTTCCCCAGCTGTGCAGCCTTGAGCGAATCCCCTCCTCCCTTAGAAGACGTGCCTCCTGTCAGCCATGTATAGAGCTGGAAATTGTCTCTTCCAGTTCAAACAACCCACAAGCTACAAAAGCCCCAGGGAAGCCCTCACTCCATTCACTTTGTATTAGCCCACCGTGGCCCCAGAGTCGTGCAGGATTGAGACCGTCCTGATAAGGCAGGGCTGCTGCCTGCTGGGTTTAGACATCTCCACCTTCGCTGCAGAAGTCATCGGCCTGACCACCAGAGGGCACCAGAGGAGACGAGGCTGGAACAGCAAGCACCACGTGGCTGCCCAACTATCCTTGTTCATTTCAATCACTTAGTCAGTATTTATTCAGCACCAACTGTGTGCCAAGTACTTGTTACCCACTCGGGGTACAATTGTGAATGTGGGGAGCCACGAGATGCCCCCTGAGATCCAGAAAGTGACGGCAGAAGATGAATAATATTAATTTTCATGGGGTTGGAAGATATGACATCCTGGGCAGAGATGAAAGCCAGTGACATACTGTTTATTTTAGTGACCCTAGTTTTATCCTGTTTCAATTTCCTTAGCTGTTCAAGCAGATACTATGGAATGGGTTGACTTAAACAATGGGAATTTATTAGTACGAATCAAGACATCATCAAGGTGACACTTTCTTCCCCAAGACTTTGGCGTTCTGGGGCTGGTGGCCGTGATCCTGGTCCTAGTCTCCTCCGTACATGGCAATGCACATGGTGCCTCTCTGCGTTCTCCTGGGTTCTGCTGACCTTCAGCTTCTAGCTTCCCATAGCTTTTTCTCTCTGTCTGATTTTCACCCCATTTATGAAGAGCTCCAGTAAGAGGATTACGACCTCTCCTGATTGAGATGGGTCACGCCTTAACTGAAGAAACCACATCAAAAAGGTCTACTTACAATGGGTTCACACCCACGGAATGGAGTAAGTTAAGAACATGCTTCACTGGGCTATGGACGTCCAAGCCATCCCATATCCCGGGCTGATGTGGCCTGTACAATATGGCATATTTGTATGCACTGTTCTGGATTTCTGTCAGTAAGTTTGGCATCTGCCCCTGTGTGAAGAACTTCTCCAGACTCTCAGCCAGCAAACTTGAGATGACAATCTCTACTCTCTCTCTTCACTTCCTTTTAAAAGACATGAAATCACTGGATTTAGGGTTCAAGGAATAGAGAGAAGCCCTTCCAATCTGGAGTGGCCCTCGGTTTCTTTCATGGGTTACTCCAGGTAGTGGCAACATCAGAGTTATGCCAAATCAGAGAACGAATTACAGAGGGTTCCAATTTTTTATATTCTTGACACAGAAACACAAAGAATTAAAAAGAATTTGCCTGAAAACCATCTTGTATTAGGTTCTTTAGGAGGAGGTAGGTCTTTGAAAACTCCTCATATCCTTCTATGGTGGTGGATTTATTACAGTTTATTTCTCTTCTTGGGTTATTTTGTTCTTTTTTGAGGGGGGTGGAGATGTGTCCACTTCGCTTAGATGTAAACAACAACAACAACAACAACATGACCTGTAGGGTTTTGCTCTGAGTATGAGGAGAAAATGGAGAGGATAAATATTCTACCAACCCAGCCCTGCTGAACCCAGACACCCAGCATTACAGAACCTCTGTGAAAATGAGGGAAGAAGAGTCCAGCATGAGGAAGGAGGGACACAGAGAAGGCAGTGGCCACAGGAACCACAGTCAGGAGATCAGTGCTTCTTTTGGAACACAAATCTGAAACAAGAAGGGAATGTATGATGAGAAAACTCTGCAAATACTAAGATATCCTGGGAAGGGTGCAGCCTTCACCAGCATTTCACAGGGACGCCTGGGCAATTTTATTTAGATAAGAGGAAAGATGCCCACAGAAGTTTAGAAAATGAAGAAAAATCCAGGCAGCACTTGCTTAAAATACTCCTTTAATCTATTGTTATAATTTCTTTCCTGTTCCTTTTGTCTATTAGTTTCTCTCTTGTTCCTTTGTTAAGCTTGCCAATTTGAATATTTTATTGACCCTTTTCAAATAAAAAAACATTTTATTTTATTCATCAGATTAACATTTTTTGGTTTTCATTTCCTTCTCTTTTTATTTTTACTAATTGCTTCCTTTTAACTTTCTTTTGGTTTACATTGTTATACTATGGCTAACTCTTTGAGTTTTATACTTAGGTTTTTCAATATTTCTTTGTGCTTTTATCAGTAAAGGCAATACATTTTCACCTGAGAACCACTTTGACCACATCCCATAGATGGACATGTAGTATTCTCCTTGTATTTATTTTTAAACAATCTAGTGAATTGTAATTTCATTTTCTACTGGGGGCTGGACTAGAGATTAGAAAGAATCTATTTGAAACTTATTTTGCTCAACTACAGAACCCAAACAGAAATATACTCTGCCACTTATTGAGAAGTTGTTTTTCACATAAGCTCACTTACGGAAGAGCCAGAAAATCTTTAATACATTGAGACCAGGTGAAAACAACTCTATCATATATTGTCATTTCTGTGGATCCATGTAGGATAGAAAGAATGATGGAGCTGGGAGGGAACATTGGAGAGTAGAAGGATCAAGGGCTTTTTTAGTTGTCTTGGTTCAATGTTCTATATCCATAATTATTTTTGTCTACTTGAAACATCTATTTCTGAGAAAATCATTTTAGAGCCTTCAGTAGAAACAATTTTTCTCAGGTTCTTTTTTTTTCCCCCCGTTTACGTCCCATTGGCTTTTTTTTTTCCCCTTTACATCCCATTGGCTATATTTTTCTAATTAATTTATTGTTTTAGTTCCTTTTTTTTAATATTACATTCAAAAAATATGAGGGTCCCCTGTACCTCCCACTGCCCTCACCCCACGACTCCCCCCATGGCAACATTGTCCTCCATCATCATAACATATTCATTGCATTTGGTGAATACATCTCTGAGCCTCGCTGCACCTCATGGTCAATGGTCCACATCATAGCCCACACTCTCCCAGGTTCCATCCAGTGGGCCATGTGAGGATCTACAAAGTCTGGTAATTGTCCCTGCAGCACCACCCAGGACAACTCCAAGTCCCGAAAATGCCTCCACATCTCATCTCTTCCTCCCATTCCCCACACCCAGCAGCCACCATGGTCACTTTTTCTACACCAATGCCACATTTTCTTCAATTACTAATCACAATAGTTCATGAATAGAATATCAGTAAGTCCACTCTAATCCTTACTTAATTCCTCCATCCTGTGGACCT
This sequence comes from Dasypus novemcinctus, assembly GCF_030445035.2. Taxonomy (NCBI): domain Eukaryota; kingdom Metazoa; phylum Chordata; class Mammalia; order Cingulata; family Dasypodidae; genus Dasypus; species Dasypus novemcinctus. The sequence goes on along the minus strand of NC_080689.1, from coordinate 81,693,585 downwards.
TGGATTGGTTGTGTCCATTCCACATCTATGTCAAGAGGGGCCTTAGATTCCACATGGATGCTGGATGCAATCCTCCTGCTTGCAGTTATAGGCACTCTTGGCTCCATGGTGTGGTGGTTGACATTCTTCAACTCCATGTTAGCTGAGTGGGGTAAGTCCAATAAACCAGAGTGTAGGAGCTGAAGTCTGTTGAGGCTCAAGGCCTGGCTATCATATGGTCAGTCCAGAGATTCAGATCCCCTAGATATATCTTAAACCCCAGCCCCAACTACAAAAGAACCAATACCTGGGGTTGTATCTACTTTATCTGTCTCTGAGACTCTGCTCAGGTGTGCATGAGGGCAACCCCTCTGATAACCTCCAGGCTCTTTTTTAGAGACTCATAACCATATAAACTAATTTGTCCTTTCCATTTCCCCCTTGATTTAGGTTGAAAAGCATTTTTAACTCCTGTTATTATATGTAGACAGGGATATTCTGCTGGTCCGAGTTGAACCTTTTATTCAAGGTCATTTTCTAGTTACGTTATCAGCTGGTACTTGGTAGTGATCCCTTGGCACTAGAGAGGCTCATCCCCGGGAGTCATGTCCCACGCTGGGGGGAAGGCAATGTATTTACATGCTGAGTTTGGCTTTGAGACTGGCCACATTTGAACAACACAGAGGCTCTCAGGAGGTAACTCTTAGGCACACTGCTGCTCTAGGCCATGTTCTTATTTCAGGTGCACAGGCTCACAAGCATAGTCATTAGTATCAAGGGCTCATTGTTGGACCTTCATTCCTTTTTGGTCTTTGCCGTTGCACTTGGGAAATTGTTGCTGTTCCTTTAGGGACTGTGATAGAGCTCCCCTGGCTAGGAACTCAGCACTCCCTCAGTTGTTGTTTTAATTGTTTCCACTATGAAAATATCCAAACATTTTTATGTACCCTGGATATATGCTCTATAGAACTCCCTGTCAACCATATGTCCCCTGTTAATAACATCCCACACCAGTATTCCTCTGCTGCCATTGTTGAACCTCTCTGTAGTTCAAAACTTCCTGAAAAGTGAAGCCCAATATATTGCCAGGTTCCCTTAATAGTAAAATGGAATATAGCGATGAGTTTAAAGGTTGGATATAGAATACATATTAATTTGGAAAAATTCTACATCCTATCTTTTTCTTTTCTTTTTTCTAATTATTAAGCTTATCATCACAAGAGTTTTAGATCACAGTAATTCATAGATACAATATACAGTACTCCCACATATCCAGCATAAAATCTTTTCCCTTCCACAGCAATAAACTTTTAACATATTCATCCCATTTTACTGAAACTGATGTACAGATATTGAGACAATAGCTTTTAAACAAGGTAACATCTGTGTTTACATTGTGGTTTATACTTTAGGCTATACAATTTTCTAAATTTTTAGCTATCCTATGTTTTACATTATGATTTACATTTTAACCTATCAGCCCCTATATATTTTGGTGTAATTTTACACGTTTTATATCCGTCCTTGCGTACTCTTGTGAAACACTTCTATTGCCCTCACAGTTACGTTGGTTCCATCTATTCAATACCTATTTCCCCCTCCCCCTAGGGCCCACAGTGACAGTCAATCTTCATTTCTTGAGGAGCCATGTTCAGAGATACTTGCAACATTGTTGAGGGCTTGTCATGCTCAACTGCCCTAATGCCCTGGGAGCCACCATTTCTCTTGAGAGATACAGTTCCCTCTATTTGATGGCATCAGTCCTCCCCAGGATGTGGGTATACCTTCACTCTCATTATATGGGTCTCTACCCAATGATATAACCCACTCTGGCAAAATGAGCATTCACATATTCCCTAGGAGTCTATCCTGCATCGGATTATCCCCTTTAAGTATCTTAAATAGGTAACTTTCCTTATTATATTTTTGAAAAGGTTTTCTAAGCATTATACTCTCAAGAACACATGCCAATCTCCTATTGTTCATATGTTGCCCCACTCTCCCCCCAATTTCTTGGGCAATATTACACATCCCTCCATCCCTAGCCCCCTTCAAACCCCCAAAGCCCCACCCAAAGTTAACCCTATGCCCCCATTTTATCCCTTCCTTGTACACATACTTACCTCCAGCTTATCATAGATTTCACCCATGTAGATATCAGCTTACATCCTTCCACTACCCCCTGATTTCCTGTAAGCCTATCATCCAGTCTCTAGCTCTCTGAGGCAGCTTGGTTTACTTATTTCATATCATTGAGGTCATGTAGTACTTGTCATTCAATGCCTGGGTTGCTTCACTCAACATAAGGTTCTCAAGATTCATCCATGTTATCACGTGTGTTTGTAGTGTATTTGTTCTTAACACCGAGTAGTATTCCATTGTATGTATATACCACATTTTATTTATCCATTCATCTGTTGATGGGTATTTGGGTTGATTTCAACTTTTGGCAATAGTGAACAATGCTGCTATGAACATCGGTGTGCATATATCAGTTTATGTCCCTGTTTTCAGTTCTGCTGGGTATATACCCAGCAGTGGAATTGCTGGGTCATATGGCAAATCTATAGCTAGTTTTTTGAGAAACCACCAAACTGTCCTCCAGAATGGTTGGATCCTTCTGCATTCCCACCAGCAGTGAATGAGTGTTCCCCTTTCTTCACATCCTCTCCAGCACTTGTATTCTTCTGTTTTTTTTATAGCTGCCAATCTTATGGGAGTAAGATGGTATCTCATTGTAGTTTTGATTTGCATTTCCCTGATAGCTAGAGATTTGGAGCATTTTTTCATGTGCTTTTTAGCCATTTGTATTTCTTCTTTGGAGAAGTGTCTGTTTAAATCTTTTTCCCATTTTTTAAATGAGTTGTTTATCTTTTTGTTTTCAAGAAATAGGAGTTCTTTATATAAGCAAGTTTTAAGTCTCCTATCTGATATATGGTTACCAAATATTTTCTCCCATTGTGTAGGCTCCTTTTTACTTTCCTGACAAACTCCTTTGAGGTGCAGAAGGCTTTAATTTTGAGGAAGTCCCATTTATCTATTTGTTCTTTTGCTGCTTGTGCTTTTGGTGTGAAGTTCATGAAGCCATTTCCTATTACAAGGTCTTGTATATGCTTCCCTACACTGCTTTCCAAAGTCTTTATGATCTTGGCTCTTATATTTAGGTCTTTGATCCATCTTGAGTTGATCTTTGTATAAGATGTGAGATGGTACTCCTCTTTCAGTTTTTTACATATGGATATCCAGTTCTCCAGGCACCATTTGTTGAAGAGGCCATTCTCTCCCAGTTGAGAGGGTTTGGTGGCTTTATTGAATATTATATGGCTATATATATGAGGATCTATATCAGAACTTTCAATTCTGTTCCATTGGTCTGTGTGTCTCTCCTTATGCCAATACCAACTGTTTTCACTACTGTAGCTTTGTGGTATGTTTTGAAGTCAGGTAGTGTGATTCCTCCAATTTCATTTTTCTTTTTCAATATGTCTTTGGCTATTCGGGGCCTCTTTCCTTTCCAAATAAATTTCATAGTTAGCTTTTCTCTTTCCTTAAAGAAGGTTGTGCTGATTTTTATTGGGATTGCAGAATGTGTAGATCAGTTTTGGTAGGATAGACATCTTAATAATATTTAGTCTTCCTATTCATGAACAGGGAATATTCTTCCATTTATTTAGGTCTTCTTTGATTTCCTTGAACAGTCTTGTGTAGTTCCCTGTGTATAAGTTTTTTACCTCTTTAGTTAAATTTATTCCTAGGTATTTTATTTTTTTATTGACTATTGTAAATGGTATTTGTTTCTTGATTTCCTCCTGAGCTTGCTCATTATTGGTGTACAGAAATGCTACTGATTTTTGCACATTGATCTTATGTCCTGTGACTTTACTAAATTCATTTATGAGTTCCAGAAGCTTTGTTGTAGACCTCTCAGGGTTTTCTATGTATAGGATCATGTCATCTGCAAATAATGAAATTGTGACTTCTTCCTTTCCAATTTTAATGCCTTTTATATCTGGTTCTTGCCTCAGTGCTCGAGCAAGTACTTCTAAGGCAATGTTAAATAGAAGGGGAGACAGTGGGCATCCTTGCCTTGTTCCTGACTTTAGAGGGAAGGATTTTAGGATTTCACCAATGTCAACAATGTTGGCTGTGGGTTTTTCATAAATACTCTTTATCATATTCAAAAATTTTCCTTGTATTCCAATCTTTTGGAGTGTTTATATCAAGAAAGGGTGCCATATTTTGTCAAATGCTTTTTCTGCATCTATAGATATAATCATGTGATTTTTTCCCTTCAATCTGTTTATATGGTGTATTACATTGATTGATTTTCTTATGTTGAACCATCCTTGCATACCTGGAATGAATCCCACTTGGTCATGGTGTATAACTTGTTTAATGTGTTGTTGAATATGGTTAGCAAGTATTTTGTTGAGTATTTTTGTGTCTAGGTTCATTAGAGAAATTGGTCTGTAATTTTCCTTTCTTGTGGTGTCTTTGTTTGGCTTTGGTACTAGGGTAATGTTGGCATCATAGAATGAGTTCGGTAATGTTCCTTCTGTTTTGATTTTTTGGAGGAGTTTTAGCAGGAATGGTGTTAGTTCTTTCCGGAATGTTTTATAGAATTCAACTGTGAAGCTGTCTGGCCCTGGGCTCTTCTTAGTTGGGAGGTTTTTAATGACTGATTCTATCTCTTTACTTGTAATTCGTTTGTTGAGATCATCAATTTCTTCTTTCATCAATATAGGCTGCGTATGTGTTTCTAGGAATTTGTCCATTTCCTCTCAATTGTCATTTTTGTTGGAATATAGTTTTTCAAAATATCCTCTTATGATAGTCTTTATTTCTGTGGGGTCAGTGGTGATCTCTCCTTTCTCATTTCTTATTTTGTGTATTTGCATCTTCTCTCTTTTTTTCTTTGTTAGTCTCACTAAGGGTTTGTCAATTTTATTGATCTTCTCAAAGAACCAGCTCTTGGTCTTGTTTATCTTTTCAAGTGCTTTCTTATTTTCTATTTCATTTAGTTCTGCTGCTCTTATCTTTGTTATTTCTTTCTTTCTTCTTCCTGTGGGGTTACTTTGTTGTTTTTTTACTAATTCCTCCAAATGTGCAGTTAGTTCTTCAATTTTTGTTCTTTCTTCTTTTTTGATGTATGAATTTATGGCTATAAGTTTCCCTCTCAGTACTGCTTTTGCTGCATCCCATAAGTTTTGGTATGTTGTGTTGTCATTATCATTTGTTTCAAGGTAGTTATTGATTTCTTTTCAGATTTCCTCTTTGACCCACTGTTTTTTTAAGAGTGTGCTGTTTAATTTCAATATGTTGGTGTGAAATCTGGCCCTCTGGCCCTTGCAGATTTCCAGGTTCACTCCACTGTGGTCAGAGATATTATTTTGTATGATTTTTATCTTTCTGAATTCATTAAGCCTTTCTTTGTGGCCTAGCATATGGTCTATCTTGGAGAATGATCCATGTGCACTTGAGAGAAATGTATATCCTGCTGTATTTGGGTGTATTGATCTGTATATGTCTATTAGATCCAGCTCCTCTAATATACTGTTCAAATATTTTGTTTCTTTAGTGATTCTCTTTTGAGATGTTCTGTCCAAAGTTGATAGTGGTGTATTAAAATCTCCCACTATAAGTGTAGAGGCATCTGTTCTTTCACTTAGTTTTTCCAGTGTTTGCCTCACGTATTTGGAGGCACCCTTGTTAGGAGCATAAATATTTATGATTGTTTGTTCTTCTTGAGAGACTGTCCCTTTCACTAATGTGTAGTATCCTTCTTTGTCTCTCACAATTGTTTCGCATTTAAAGTCCATTTTTTCTAATATTAATATAGCTATTCCTGCCTTTTTTTTGGTTATTGTTTGCTTGTAAGATTGTTTTCCAACCATTCACTTTCAGCCTCCATGAATACCTGGGCCTAAGATGTGTTTCTTCTAGACATCATATAGATGGGTCATATTTCCTTATCCAATGTCCCAGTCTGAATCTTTCAATAGGTGAGTTTAATCCATTGACATTCAGTGTTATTACTTTCAAGGAATTATTTATGTTAGCCATATTTTGATTGGACTTGTGTTTGTCATATTTTGCTTGTTTGTTTTCCTTCTCTTTTTGTCTTTTTTGTTGCTCTTTCACTCTCCTCCAACTCTGCCTCTCCTGTTTTTTCCTGTCTTCCTGCAGAACTCCCTTTAGTATTTCTAGAAGGGGAGGTTTCTTGTTGGCATACTCTTTCAATTTCTGTTTATCTGTGAATATTTTAAACTCTCCATCATTTTTGAATGCTAGTTTAGCTGGATAGAGTATTCTTGGTTGGAAATTTTTTTCTTTTAGTACCTTGACTATATCATACCACTGCCTTCTTGCCTTCATGGTTTCAGATGAGAAATCAGCACTTAATCTTATGGAGTCTCCCTTTTATGTGATGGTTTTCTTTTCTCTTGCTGCTTTTAGAATTTTCTCTTTGTCTGGAGCATTGGATAATTTGACTAGTATATGTCTTGGGGTGGGCCTGTTGGGGTTTATGACGTTTGGGGTGTGTTGTGCTTCCTGGATATGTACATCCGTCTCTCTCAGTAGATTTGGGAAGTTTTCAGCCATTATTTCCTGCAACACTCCTTCTGTCCCCTTTCCCTTCTCTTCTCCTTCTGGAATGCCTATAATATGTATGTTTGTGCATTTTGCATGGTCATTCATGTCCCTAAGTCCTAGCTGGATTTTTTCTATCTTCTTATCGATCAATTCTACTATCTGTTTGATTTCCAATGTACTGTCTTCCACATCGCTAATTCTCTCCTCTGCCTCTTCTAATCTGCTGCTATTTGCTGAGAGTGTATTTTTGATTTCTTGAACTGTGGTGTTCATTCTCATCATATTTGTTATCTTTTTGCATATGCATGCAATTTCTCTCCAAGTGTTTTCTTCATATTGTTAAACTCTTCCTTTACTTCATTAAGTTGGTCTCTAATATATGTTCTGAGATCTTTCATTACTTGTCCAATGTTCTGCTCCCCTTCCTGGTTTTTAGTTTGTTCATTGGATTCAGCCATGTTTTCGGGTTTGGTTTGTAGTTTTTTGTTGCTGTCTGGTCATCATTTTATCTTGACGTGTTTAATCAGCTCCTTAGCGTCTTTGTCTATTCTTTGGGATTAATTAGTTGTTGTTCTTGTGTAACTGTTATATCTTCTCTTTGTCACTTTGTTCTTCTTATTCTAATTTCTTGTTGCTGGCTGAGGTCACTTTGAAGGAAAATATTAGGGCCAGGGAAAAGCAATTGTGTAAGAAAAGAAAATGTGTAAAGTAGTATTGGTAATAAATGTTAACAGAGCAACAATATGAGATCTGGGAGAATGGATTTTAGATTCATGTAAGTTGTATAGATTTATAGCAGTAAATAGAGTATAATGAGATAGCCAACTGAGTATGGGGAAGAATATAGTATGAATTAAAAAGCCAGTGTTCATGAGAGAGGGAAAGAGAAAAGAAAGACAATAGTATCAAGAGTGGATAAAAGATAGAACCAAACAAAGGTATTAGAAATTAAAAGTTAGACAATTTGGGGACCAAAGAAAGGGAGGTGGAATGTAAGAGAGACAGCAGATGATGGAGGATATCGAGATGTGGGGGAAAGGGGATAGTGTAGGTGGCCAAAATCAATTCACACAGAAACGAGGAAATGGAGGATGAGGAAACACAGCAAATGTGAGGCGTTCCCTGCAGCACCTATTGTATAAATAAGATAAAATAAAATAAGAAGAAAAAGAGAGAAAAGAAAAAAAAGAGAGGAAAACAAAGGGGGGTGGGCAAAGAAAAGGGAGGGAAACAAACAAGAAAAAGAAGAAAGAAAAAAAAGCCTAAATAAATGAAAAAGGACCTTGGGGGATACAATGGGAGAAAAGACCAGGAGATAATGCAATATTAGCAACCAAGACAATAAAATTCAAAACAAAAAAAAAAGAGAGAGAGAGAGAGAAAGGAAAAAATAAAAAACAAACGCTGAGGGCTAGGACAATCAAGGACCTCAGATGGGCCTCAGGGCATGGTGGATTCAGGGATGGGAAGTCTGTGATATTGCAGACTCAAGAGGTGTGAGTCTCTGGGGTGTGGGTCACCAGGGTTTAGGGCACACAGACCTGGGAAACATGAATCCAGTTAACAGGGAGCCTGGGAACACTGTAGGGCAACACAGCCTTCAGGGATCCCCGCAGCTGGGCACCAGCCCTATGGGGAGGGTTCAGACCCACAAACTCTGACCTCTGTGTCAGAAACCCAAAATTCCCCCTCTCACAAGAGTCTCTTCTGTCACTGTCTCACCAAGTCGACTTCAGGACACCTCCCACCCTGCAAGCCCCCGAAACAGCCTGCTGGGGTCACCCCTGTACTACAAGCAGTTCGGGGACTCCGCAGATGGGCCGTCTGCCCTAGGGGGAGAGGCTCTAGCCAGAAGTTCTGGTCTCCGTGTCAGAAACCCAAAATTCCACGTCTCGCAAGAATGCCTCCGTCTCTGTCTCACCAAATCTACTTCCAGACACCTCCCACCCTGCAAGCCCCCAAATAGCCCACTCAGGGCTTAGGAATTCCCCAGCGCAGCAGAGCCTCCAGGAATCGCCACCGCCATGCTGCCCACCCCAGGGGGAAGCATCCCATGCACAGCCCCCATCTCCATGAAAGAGACCCAAAATTCTACCTTTTACACGAATCTTCTCTGTCACCGTCCCACTAAATCAATGTCCAGACACCTCCTGCCCTGCAAACACCTGAGACAGCCTGGTCCAGAAAAATTCCAACCCTGCTCAGCTGCTTCTTTGCAGGAGAGATTATGAGGTGCACTCACTCAGACGCCATCTTGCGCCGCCTCCCTCAGGTTCTTAGTCTATCTATAAGATTTTATTTTCTTTATGTATTTTGATGCAATGTGATTGAGTATAAAGGTTCCTCACTATTAAGTCTTCTGGGAGAATTGTACTTTTGCCTCTAACTAAAATGTTCTGATCCGTGAATCCTGAGTTCAAAATTTACAAAACAAAAAGATGTAATGAGATCCTATTTCCTAGCTGCACCTCACATATCCTGAGAGCATGGTGACCTCTCATTCTGAGGAACCACGTTTCTGACCAACTGCAGTCAGGGGGGTGTCATAGGTCCACCCTGTGCTAACCCAGGGGTGAACTTCTGACCAGCCAGGCCAAGCAGACCTCCCTGCTTGCAACCTGAATCTTGAGATGGGAGAAGAAGAGACCGAAGTCATTTCAGGCTTTCCAATCACAGTGCCCTGGACAGAATGTTCCTGCTTCAAGGACATTTGAGGGTGAGGGGGAACATAAATTAGAGACTTGAAGGCATCGCCCATCTAGTGACATCCATGAGTCCAGGAGAGATGGGACCAGCCCAGCTCCCCCCATCCCACCACAGCCTCTCCCTCAGCAGATTCCTGCTGCTCCCTGAGTCCCAGAGGATGCTCCAGGCCCAAGCACCTACTAGCTCCTGTCCCTAGGAAAACTGGAAATCATAAATCCACTGCTTTGCTCCCTCAGTCCTCAAAAGATATTTACAAAAATAAATCCATCTGATATAAATATTTTTTCTACACTCTAGCCTCTTTAGTCTTATGATTGATCATTTTGCTATATGACATTGAACATATTTTACTTTGCCCCTTGGTGTTTTGCCCTTTAATTCTACATTTCTCATATCCCATATTGTCACTTTTGCTTTCTTTCAATTGGCAGTTTCCTGGCATACTTTTATCCATTGCATTAGTTCCAGCCATTTCACGTATTAGTTTTAAATGAATTTTATATAAATACCATATAGCTAAATTTGTATTTTATCTACTCTTTGTCTTCCCATTGTGAAATTTTCCTATTTTCATTGTCAAAGTATAATCAGAAAAACTAAAATATAATTCCCATGCCGATAGCTTACAAACACGCGTCAAAGATTTGCTAAAAAAAAAATTGTTAATGACAGAACCAGCCGATGACAAACCTGGTCCAGAGGAATAAACACACACACACACACTCACACACACACATCTCTATCAAGACTGGAAAGAGATTGATAAATGAGATGCAAAACTGGGTAATGACCTAAGGAGCAACAAAACCATAAGCTCCGGGGTTATCATCACTACAAGACCAAAATTATCTATCATTTTCATGGTTATCAATTTTCTCTAGGGTAACATCTAAATTGATGAATTCCAGGCCTTCTTCAAAAGTAAAGAAAACTCAGGTTTGGTATGGAGAAAGTGGCCATGGTGGCTGGTGGGGGTAGGGAGTGGGAGGAAGAGATGAGATGTGGGGGCATTTTCGGGACTTGGAATTGTCCTGGGTGGTGCTGCAGGGACAGTTACTAAACATTGTATGTCCTCCCATGGCCCACTGGGTGGACTGTGGGAGAGTGTGGCCTATGATGTGGACCATTGACCATGAGGTGCAGCGGTGCTCAGAGATGTATTCACCAAATGCAATGAGTGTCTCATGATGATGGAGGAGATTGTTGTTATGGGGGAGGAGTGGGGTGGGAGAGTGGGGGTATATGGAGGCTTCATATTTTTTGTGTGTAATATTAAAAAAATCAAGACAAACAAACAAAAAGCCATAGAGTCATCATTTTTATTTATTTTCCAGGGTTTTATCTAAAACCTTTTAATTAAAGGTAAAAGATCACATAGAATGTTACATTTAAAAAAATAAGAAATTCCCATATAACCCACTCCCCACCCTCCACCCCTATCATTTTTGTAAATTGTATTTTTTTAAGATACATACATCACAAAAAAAGGTTACATTATTAAAAACCTAAGAGGTTCCCATATACCCACCACTCCCCTACCCCAACCCTCTCACTCCAAAACCTCCCCCATCACTGTGGCACACTCATCGCACTCAGCAAACACATTTTGGAGCACTGCTGTACCACATGGATAATAGTTTAGCCTATAGTTCACACTTTCCCCCAGGACATTCAGTGGGTTATGGAAGGATATATAATGTCCAGCATCTGACCCTGCAATATCATTTTGGACAATTCCAAGTCCCCAAAATGCCCCCTCATCACATCTCTTCTTCCCTCTCCCTGCCCTCAGCAACTACTCTGGCCACTTTCTCCATATCAGTGATACAAATTCTTCTATTACTAGTCACGAAGGTTTTATAATAGAATGTCAGTAAGTCCCCTCTAATCCATATTTTATTCTTCGATTATGTGGACCCTGGGATGGTGATGTCCACTCCACCTCTATATCAAGAGGGGCTTAGATTCCACATGGCTAATGAATGCAATTCACCTGCTTCCAGTTGTAGGCACTCTTGGTTCCCTGGTGTAGTTGTTGACCATCTTTACCTCCCTGTTACCTGACCTGGGTAAGATAGTTTCTTTAAAACCCCTAATTATAGTTTGACTGTTATGTGTGGACTTGGTGCCTCCATCTAATTTAGTATTTCTATTTATCATATTTTCCTCTTGGGTTTTGATTACCCTGTCCAGAATTTGGCTGGATTGGTTTAGTTATCTTTCCACATCTTGTTCCTTCAAGTGGTTTGGAAGTGTTAAATCCTGTCGCTGTTCTGTGTCGACTAACATTACCCTTTTTTATTTCCATCACTGTCCACACAGCCTGAAGGGGAGAGCCAAGGTCTCTGAACACGGGCAGATGCTCCTCATGTGATTCCACCTTCCACTGCCCACCTCACCCCACCTCAGCCCGTGAAGAATGAGGTGGGCTTTCCCCAGCTCTGTGCAGACAACCAGCACTGCCTGGTTCAAGGGCCAGTCCTGCTCACACAAAATAATAGAAGTTTCTAGATTCCAGTTTCTCCATCAATTTGATCACATAAGTTAAATCTTTGAGGTTTTCCTCAAAATTTGTTTTCTGCTAAATGAACTCCAATCATGATTCTCCAACTATGAGATAAATTTAGCATTTTTCTATTTTTTCTCTGATTTCAAAGATTTTGAGAGCATGAAATACTGAACATAAAGTCCACATGGTCAAGGGTTTCAATCTCTTCTTTTCCTCCTGGTCTGCCTTCATCCTATCTACTCTTCTTTGTTGGAACTTTATCTAGGTCTCTGCCAGGATTACCAGGATAATGTGAGAAATAGGAGACAGTGGGCTTCGCTGCTTCTTCCCAGCAACAGACCAGCAGGACTTGACTGTGTGGATGAGGATGCGTGGGAGCATCAGGAAGCAGCCTAGCTCAACCCTAACTAGCACACAGAAGCACCAGTCAAAGGAGAAGCAAGGCTATGAGAGTGGATTTAAGACACCCCCTAAATCCCCAACAGAAATTGTTTTCAATTAAATTTTATTTTTAAAGAAACTTTAGACTACATAAATGTTACATTAATTAAATAGAAGGGATTCCCTTTATATATATATATTTTTTTTTTTTTTTAGATTTATTTTATTTACTTTATTCATACTGCCAGTCCCCCAGATGGCTCTCTCATCTGTCTGCTCGCCTTCTCCAGGAGGCACTGGAAACCAAACCAGGGACCTCCCACGTGGGAGGTGAGTACCCAATGGACAGAGCCACATCTACTCCCTGTGGCTGTGGCATCTGCTGACATGTGGCATCTGTTTGTTGCATCGGGAGTGGCATCTAGCGCAATGTGGCAGGACGTGGCGTCTGCTCATCTTCTTTTAGGAGGCACTTGGACCCAAACCGGTAACTCCCATGTGGTAAGTTGAGCCATATCTGCTTCCCTATAAGAATATTATTTTTAAAAAACAAACCCATAAAGAGAGGAAGAACTGAGCAGGAGGCAACAGCAGCAAAATATTAGACCTTATAATGCAGATGTCACGTGGTAACCAATTTAACTGATCCAAGAAAGCAAATAAGAGCATTAGTAGGACCAGAAAGCATAGAGACATCAGAATCTTTCAGACACTGTGCTCGGAATATGCATTTCCGAGGCATGAAGCAAAGTCAGGGCAGTAGAAGGAAAGATCAGTGTCTAGGCTCTTCATGGAGATGAGCAGGACCCAGAAGGGTAGTCCTAAGTGCTGGACCCCAGACCAGCAGGGAGCAGTTGTGTGTCCATGACAGACCTGAGGACCGTGACAGCAGAGAGAGCAAAGAGCATGAAGAACCAACCAGAACACACTGATCTCATAGCTCCTCCAGAGCTACCTGATCTCCATAGTTGTCCATTACAGGTTTCTCTGCTGTGCCTGGAGCCAAATGTCAAGTAGGAAGCAGGAGGGCAGGGAACTCTCAGCACAGTCAAGGTGCTGTCTCACCATCACTCATGACTGTCCAGCTGGAAACCACAGCGCTCAGTATGCAAATCTTGGTGGCTGAGCTAAGCTCCTCCCAAAGTAGTAAATCCTGACACAGAAGCTGCTTTTTCTCTTCCATTCTGAGAAGCAGAACAATACCTGTAGCTTAATGTCCCCTTAGAAATGAGAAGAGAGTCTGCATTTTCAAGAGTGGAACCCGAATCTGTGGTCTTGTTGCCTGTACACACTTTTCACCCTGGTCAACTTCACTTCTCCCAGCACCTCCTTCTTCAGAAACTAGTGGAGCAGACACAGCTCGGAAGCAGCAGAGGAGCAACTCTTTCTCAGGTGACCTGTCTCCTTCTTTCTGACTAAAGGGACACAGCCTTGCCCTTTGGGGATTTAGAGAATGTCCTTCAAGACATTCTTGGCACTCTATTACTGAAAACAGACAATTAGCTCAGATTCTATGCATCACTGGATGGAATCCCCAAATGTCTGCCTCTCCTTGTAGATATCAGCTTAAATCAAGTGAAAATGGTTGATGTTATGATTCTATGGAGGAACCAAGCTGAGGTGAAAAGAATCACCTGCATTGAACTCTACCATGTCTGATGAGCAGGACAAAACATATATGCAACAACAGACTTCAAGATGGATTATCAGACACAAATATTCCAGAACCAGGTAGGGAAGCTACCACCTCTCAAACCTTGCAGAGAGCAAAATTGTGGCATCGTGTCCCTGATACACTGGGTGATTTACTGTATGTGAGGGACACCTCACCATATAGACTGGCTAATTATGTCAAATAAAAAGTAAATACAATGTTTCTCGGCATCTTAGATCTGAGGAACATTGATAAGAGAGAGTATAATAATTTTCAAAATGATTTAGAGATGTATCCTTAGTCTCTCTATTTCTCTTTCTTTCTCCCCTCTCTTTTCTTTCTTTTTCTTTCTCTTCTCCATAAGTAGTTTAAGGGTTTATTGTGAGAATCTAACTTTGCTGGGGTCAAAGTCTCAGTGATAAATTTGTTGAAATGCTCCCCAAGAAGTCCTATTTCCTCCCCTCTTGTACAGTCCACCCAAGAACCTATCCGACTGCTTCACTGACTCTTCTCTTTTCCTCCATCCATCTGGTCAACGTCCATCATGGATGCTTCATAGAATGGCAGGTCCTGGCAGGGCCTCCAAGGCATCCTTTGCCACATAATGAACCACACACATACCAGACTTCTCAGTAATCCATTCTGTTACAACAGACATCACAAAAATCATTCCTATAGAATACAATTGTGCATGATCAACAAAATGCCTTTCATTACAATGGTTTTTAAAATAATCATCTTTGATTAGTAGCAAATACTTTTTTCTAATAGTCATTCCATTGTACTCTTCACATTATATTTCCACTTTACTCATTTAGGGTCATATATCCCTTGTACAACCAGGTCATCTCTTCATTCCCCTTTCCAGCTCCAACACCCTCACAGCTTCTACATTTGTGAAAGAATTCTCCTAGGCAGAACCATGAAAGCCCTTGATTTTTTTGCATTCTTGATTTAAAGATTACAGAAAAGTATTCAATTTGACAAAGAAAGCTCATGTATGTAACTCCTTTAAGAATTATATGTAGAATTGCATATGAATGTTGAGGATTCTACTAGGCAATGTCAGAGTTTACTTTTTTCAAAATATAGTTTTATTGTTTCTGAAGACCTTAAAATGGATTTATTCCCATAATTAAAAATCAAATAATCCAAAATATATGGGAAAGTAGAAAGAAAAAGTGTCATTGTTCCTCTTCCCTTCACAGCATATCCTGTAATTTCAGCAAATTACTGAGAATAGTCTGCTTCATATCCTGTATTAACCTGTATTAATAAACATTTAAATTCCATTCAAATGGGATCATGGTATTACATTCTCCATAACATTCAGTCAAACCTGAGTGTTTACCTTCCATGTGACTATATACAGACCCACTTTATCCTCTTACTAGCTGCTGTCTCTTCCATTGCATTGCTCTATCCTAATTAGTTTAACTAAACCCATATTGATTAAGACATCAGTTATTTTTCACTTTTTATCTTCTAAACAAGATTTATCTGAGAAGACTCAAATATACACCTGGGCACATTCACCCAGTCGTTTCCAGCCCCAGCACAGTCCGGGAGTTTCTTTTTCCTACCCACTATCCCGTACTTTCTTCCATGCCTGCAGCTTCCATTGGGTGATTTCACCCTCGGGGTCTAGCCTGCTGAGCAGTGCAGTTCAGTGCCTTACTGCCCAGAGCAGGTGACTGAACCTCTCAGCATTGAGGTTTCCTCACCAACAAAACAGGATAATATTAGTTTCTAGTCTATAAAATGTGGAGAATAATTAAAAGTGATGTCCATGTACAATGTCTAGCACTTTGTAAGAGCTCTGTAAATGTCGGCTATTATGGTAGGAATTGTTATATCTCTGAAGAGAAAGCCTCTTTCCATCCTTCTTTCAAACCACGTTGGCTATATCTGGGTCAGCTATTCTGCACATGTCATTTCCACTTGCCAAATTCTCTCTTTTCTCTACTTCCAACTTGACGCTGCCCTTTATTCATCTTTGGTGAGACCCACTGCTGATTTTGCTATTCAAGGCAACTAGCCAAGCTCCCAGTGACAGAACCAAAGAAACCTGCCCATGCTCTTCAGAATGACAATTATAATGTCTTTTATATAGCTTGCTGTTGTGAAGGTCGGTATCAGAACTTAGTCCTATTACAATTTAGCAGTGCTGAGCTATTATTGATTTTTAACTATCTGGTTTCTTCATTCATTCTACAAATGTTTGCCAATTATTTGCCTAGTAAAGACACTGGACTGGGCCTCCCAAATACAATAGAAATAAAATATCAACCATCTGACAATCTAGTAGAGGAGAAAGAATCTGACAGCTGATAAGAGCAATTAGGTGTTCTAGGCCCAATTGCCTGCCTCTGTGCTCTGCATGATTTGGTCAGCTGCTTGGAGATAATCAAAGAGACAGGAGTCTTAGAAACAATTAGGTGTTCACATTCTAACCCAAGTAGGCAGAGATATTGTCGAGTAGAGGATGTGTTTTCTAAAAGCCGAATGACATAAAGATCTGTAAGGAGTTTAGCCTGGTGGGAGCAATGTAGGCTGAGGGTGGGAGTGGAGGGTTACAAGGGAAACAAGATGACAGTAGATGAAGCTGTTCACAAAACAACGTGAGGTTTTTGGTATCCCTGTTTGTGTTCCTATGGAAATGCCGTGGCATCCATGATTCCCTGGCAGCCCAAAGACAGCAAGGACCTGGGTGAGCTCCGCGGAAATGGTGGCACCTGTGTTGGGCTTTACCTGCCCTACAACAAGAGAACAATCAGTCAAAATAAAATCTACTTGCCTACTCTCTTGACCTTCATTTTCATGTCATGTCATCAGTTGCTTGATAGCAAGTACATTTCAAAGAAATGCATTTGCCTTGGATTGGTATACAGTTAGTCTGTCTGTTTAGAAACAGCATCATGGCCAAGGAACAGTTCCAACAGGAAGACAGTCTGGCATTAACCTTTACTTAGAGACGGTAACAAGTTTCTTACTTTCACTGAATGAGGGTTACCATTTGCAAAGCACCTCTCCCCATCAGGAGAAGGTATGAAGAGGTGGCAATCTTTATATTTTGTTTGTTTTTCCTTCCCAATTTACATTCAGCCTACATTAGGGGAAGGAAGGAGGGAAGCAATCCTGATATGGTAAATAAAATGCTAGAGAAAGGGAATGTTGGGCCATGGACAAAAATGTATTAATCTCTAGAACTTCAGATTTCACCTAAGGAAACAAACATTTCCTCCTGTCAGGAGAACCCAGGGCTCCCATGCCTGCTGGAAAAGGGAGTTAAGATTCAGCAGCTGAGCCAGGCTCTGTTCCACTTCAATGAGAAGGGTTTTTGTACAGCCAGACATCAGAGAAATATCACTGTGTTGGACGTTCGGCCCAGGGACCAAGGTGGAACTCAAACGTGAGTAAAATCCAAACTTTCCTCCCTCGGTTGTCTGTGTCTTGTGATCCTTGTGTTATAAAATGACCTATAAGCTGACTCTTTGCAGCCAGACTCTGATATCCTATGGGGTAAAGATAAAGATAAAGCCTTAAGCAAACTTGAGAATCGAGTGCACATTCTCTGTTTCTCTGAAGGACAAGATTCAGTCACTGGGTGAGAATAACTTGCCTGAGTGATAGTTTCAGAAATTTACTGGGGAGCATCATCATAGATTCTGAACAGAGCCTTGCTCAATGGTCAGAAAGGGAAACTCAGTTTTTGTATGAGTGAGAGACTAAGAGAAACCACTGTGTGTACAGTTTTGGCGGCGGGACCAAGGTGGAACTCAAACGTATGTATTTTTCCAACTGTTTCTTACTATTTCTGTCCATTGGATTTGCCTATTGTTCCTTTTTGTGTATTTTCAGTAGTGGCAGGCCAGGGATGTAAAAAATTTCATTCCTAGATTAGATCCAGAGAAGGGAAAATTGTTGCCCAGGAGGCTAACTGATGGCTAATTTTTGTGATTTCCAAATCAAAATAATTTAATTGGAGAAGGGGTCTTGGTGCCCCTCTCAGGAAAAGTTTTTGTAGAGGAGGAAACTTAAGAAGCAGCACTGTGGTTCACTTTCGGTGAAGGGACCAAATTGGAACTCAAACGTAAGTACATTTTTCCTCCATTATTTGTGAAGTTTTTGCACTGTTGTGACATTTGTGTGAATTTGTGATATTTAGGCTAAATTAACTATGCCTAGTGACCCAAAAGTAAATGGCAGAAAATCTGCCAACTGGGTGAGCGAACCAATTGCTGGATTTTTTAAAGGTGAATAGGATTTGTAGGGAGAAAGAGAAAGAAAGAGCTGGAATTCTCTCCAAATTAGCCAACCTAGTCTGATTAGGTTCAAAAAGAGGAGGTTTTTGTTGAGGGGGAAGTGTGGGTCCTATCACTGTGGCTCACCTTCGGCCCGGGGACCAAGGTGGAGCTGAAACGTAAGTGCCCTTCTCTAACCATTTTTCTTGTAGATTTGTGAAATTGGGGGCTTTTCATATTTGGGATATGGGTTGAGGTCAGTTCTAAGGAGCATGGGATTCTCCCTGAAATCAGATGAGTAAGGGGCTGACAATCGGTTCATCTCAAGGAAGAACGTAGAGCCAGTCAGTTGATGCGGCATTTAAATGGCCAGATTTTCTCCATATCAGCCAATGTAGTAAGAATGGCAGTAGGAAGGAATTTTTGTTGAGGAGAAAGTAATTAAGCTAATACTGTGGATCACCTTTGGCCAAAGGACCCATCTGGAGATTAAAAGTAAGTAATTTCTCTCTACTGCCTTCTGAAATGTATGTCCAATTGCCAGAATTGTCTGTTAGAGGCTTAAATATAAGTTTTGTGATGATAGTAATTGAGAGCAGTTCAGATTTGTCATCAGGTTAAGAAAGTTAAACTCAGTTCCAAATTTAGATTTGGAGACCAAAAAATGGTGAAAATTGATCTAAATTAAATAACTCAGAAAAAAGTGTGTAGATGAATGAAGAACCCTTGGAATTATAAAGAAGAAAAGTAATTTCATTTTCATTGGGTTTTGCCAAATATTTTATTGGTTTTTTGCTCATCATATATGATTAAGAAAAGGAGAGAAATGTATTTCTTAGTCTGTGTTCTCTCTTCTACCTCAGAATTATTTCACAAGTAGAAAAATCAATAGTGTGAACTAAAAGCCAGCAAAAAGCTAGAAAAGTATACCCAATTGTCAAGTAGAAGAGGTGGCTCAATGTCATTTTTTAGAGTCCGAGTGGTAGACTGTCAAAATCAGCTTGGAATGTTCATGCTCTTCTATAGGAAGAAGGCCTTGACATGTTATCTTCTTTTTGTTGTAATCCAATTTTTACATTAGACTAAATATGAAATGATCTTTTATGATAATGGTGTCAAGACTGTTGTCCCCAAAATCCCAGTTTCAAAGAAATGTTTAAATGAAGGAAAGTAAAATAATTGCATTTTTAATTGGCCAAGGACTAGTAGAAAAGCAGGAAACATTTTATTTGAAGAGTGGCCACATTTTTATACCGCCAAGGAGGCCGTGGCACAGCTAGCGTGGGCCATAATCTTCTTGGCAGTATTTCTTCACGATTGAGTGACTTCCGTGGCCATGGCGCTCATGTGGCAGTGAGTGCCTGGCTGTTAAGGTCTGCAGCAACCCGGCACTGATCCGTTTAAATTTGCCGTGGCCTGCTCTTCGTGACACACAGTGATACAAATAATGCCACGAATGAAATGTGGTGGACATAACCTAATGTGGAAAAAACAGGTAATGTATCTATTTGTTAGAGATTTCAGATATAAAATTCACATTCATTTCTATTATTATATCCCCTTAATTTTCACTAGGGGACTATAAAGAACTGAAAGAGATTTTTTTCAGTGATATATAAATTATTTCAATACCTGTGATAAAATTTATTTAAATGATAAAAGCATAATCCAAAAAAGATAAATATATATAAGTCTTTCAGGGCAACCTCCACAGCAGCAAAATTTAATGCCAGCAGTCTAACCTCTCAGGTCTTGATACATTTTACTGAATTCACATCAAATATCATTAATAAATATTAACCGATAAATAGAAATAAGCTAAATTTGTGATGTTTTTAATTTTCAAAAATTGAACTGATTTGGGTAGGAGTATAATATTTCAGTTGTACAAAATATCTAATTATTTATAAATGTGATTAATAACATAAACATATTTTCAATACCTTAATTTTTGATAGAAAAATTTTAATCTAGGTATTTTAATCCCATCGCCTCTAAAAGAGTTTATTAATTTGGCTTTCCTTAGCATCAGCTGATTTCAAAAATGATGTTTAAGGGGGATTATTCTGGTCTCGACAAACTTGGCAGAGGTATTTGGGCCTTTAAAATCTATTAAAAGCTAATAAGATTACTTGAAATAATGCCTAGATCTAATGGAGTAATTGTTCGATGTTTTAATGTGTAGGGAAACCCAGATGGGGATATCACAGAATGTTTTCCCTCTCCTTAATTCCTAGAGATCATATTTTTTTTCTGCATGGCTAATTTATGCAATGCTCTGGAAAAATTAGTCATGTAAGGTTAAAAGAGAAATTTAAAAAGTACAGTGTCTTATGTTGAACTGCTTGGCTAGCTTTATAAGAACCTTACACTTATCTGCTGACTTCTCCTAGCAAAGGATTCTCGATTTGTTTTGTGACTTTAAAGGAGAGCAAACTGAGTGGGCTGTTGGGGACTTGCTGTCCCACTCGGGGCTGGAACACAAGGGGGATTTCCAGGGGCCACCTGGCAGCTGCTCAAGGTCAGAGCTGAAGCCAGCCAGCTCCTCCTGGGCAGGTGGCCAAGGTCGCAGTGGACCCCAGATCATCTCAGCACCCCTGGGCTGGCTGAACTTTGCCCCCACACAGCTAGAGACTCGGGCCAGGGCCAGGACTCACCTAGAGCCTCTGGGGAGGGGAGAGTGGGTGGCAGGGCCCAGAAGGCAAAGGGCCCTCCCCCTCCAGGCGCAGACATGGGCTTGGGGCCCACTCTGCAGGGTGCATCCAGCCCTGCCACGGCGAGGGAAGCACGGGGGGCGGGGGCAGCCTCGAGCCTAGGGCAGCTCTGGAAGGGGGACGGGGCAGTGGGAGCCGGAGCCTTCCCCAGCGGCCGCTGCCTCCTCTTCCTCCATGGGGACAGCCCACACCTGTCCTGGGTTTCGAACTTGGAGGGTCAGAAGAGGTGTGGGTTTCTCTGCCCGTGGCACTGAGATCACTGCACGAGGCAGGGAGAACAGGGGAAGGACAGAAGGTGAGGTCAGACCAGCCAGCCAGGAGACCTCAGGTGGTGTCAGAGTTAGAGCAGCAATGAGCCACCCGAACGCAAGGAAAGAGCCACAGGAGAAAGAGGTTGTTGATGTGGGAGGAGTGGGGGGGTATATTGGAAACTTTTTTTAAAAAATGGGTAGGTGGCGATGAGCAGAGACTCAGAACCGTTGAGCCCAGCACGGGGCCTCCTAGGCTCGTGGCTGCACTGACACGGAGTAGGCATGTTGCTGTGTGTCTGTCCCCACGCGCCCCGCCTGACCACCCCTCTGTGCTTCCCTCCCCAGGGAGCGTGGCCCAGCCGTCCGCCTTCCTCTTCCCACCATCCTCGGAGGAGCTCACTACTGGAAAGGCCTCCGTCGTGTGCCTGGTGAACAGCTTCTATCCCGGTAACGCCAAGGTCACCTGGAAGGTGGATGGAGCCGTCCAGACCAACAACGTCCAGAGCAGCATCACGGATCAGGACAGCAAGGACAGCACCTACAGCCTCAACAGTGTCCTGACGCTCCCCGCAGCCCAGTACAACACTCACAACAAGTACGACTGCGAGGTCACCCACGAGAGCCTGAGCTCCCCGCTGGTCAAGAGCTTCAACAGGAACGAGTGCTAGAACCTGCGAGGCCGCCCCAGCCCAGGGCGCTGCCTCTCCCCAGAGATGCCCGAGCCTCTCTCAGTCCTCCAGGCCCTCCCCAGCTCACCTTCCCCCTGCCCCTTTGGCTTTAAGATCCTAATATTTGGGGAAAAACAAAAAAAAGAATGAACTAATAAAGTAAATGAAAATGCTTTGCACTTGTGGTTTCTCTTTCCCTGACTTAATGTGGTAATACATTGTTTTTCAAATTGCCAATTTTTCCTTCTAAGGAACTAAGTCATTAGTTGCCTCAAGGGCACCACCATTTACAGAAATCCATCCTCTACCCTGCCCTCTATAAGAGCCCACTTGTCTTCAGAGCCTGCTCCACCGCACAGGGCATGAGAGGCTGCCTTGCTTTCCCTTCTCAGCCAGCCCATGTGGTCTTTCCAGGGAGGACGTTCTCAAAGTCACATATGCTTGGCCCATTAAACCTCTCCTGAGAACTTAACCCAAAGCAAGTTTTTAGAAGGAAACAGCTATAAGGTGAGTTATTTCCTTCAGCGGTATATTAAAAACAACAACAACAACAACAAAACAATAACAGTAACCACCTAAATGAATAAGCAATAAGAAAACAAAGCTTTTGCATTTTTTAATTTTTTGATACTCCAATTTATTTTTACCTTAATTTTCAAATTAATACGTATTCTATATCTAACCTTTAAACTCATCACTATATTCCATTTTACTATTAATGGAACCTGGCAATATATTGGGCTTCACTTTTGAAGAAGTTTTGGATCACAGAGAGGTTCAACAATGGCAGGGAGGAATACTGGTGTGGGATGTTATTGACAGGGGACACATGGCTGGCAGGGAGTTCTACAGGGCATATATCCAGGGTACATAAAAATGTTTGGATATTTTCATAGTGGATACAATTAAAAACAACAACTGAGGGACTGCTGAGTTCCTAGCCAAGCGAGCTCTATCACAGTCCTAAAGGAACAGCAACAATCCCCCAAGTGCAACAGCAAAGACCAAAAAAGAAGGAAGGTCCAACAATGAGCCCTTGATACTAATGACTATGCTTGTGAGCCTGTGCACCTGAATTAAGAACAAGGCCTAGAGCTGCGGGTGCCTAAGAGTTCCCTCCTGAGAGCCTCCGTGTTGCTCAAATGTGGCCAGTCTCAAAGCCAAACCCAGCATGTAAATGCATTGCCTTCCCCCCAGAATGGGACATGACTCCCGGGGATGAGCCTTCCTAGTGCCGAGGGATTACTACCAAGTGCCAGCTGATGTAACTAGAAAATGACCTTGAATAAAAGGTTCAACTCGGACCAGCAGTATATCCCTGTCTACATATAATACCAGGAGTTAAAAATGCTTTTTGACCTGAATCAAGGGGGAAATGGAAAGGACAAATGAGTTTATATGGCTATGAGTCTCCAAAAAGAGCCGGGAGGTTATCAGAGGGGTTGCCATTGTGCACACCTCAGCAAAGTCCCAGAGACAGATAAAGTAGATACAACCCCGGGTATTGGTTCTTCTGAGGGCTACAGAGACCCACAGGTTCTATGGTAATGGCAGATGGAGTTCAGTGCCATGTCACTTGGCCCTACTTTGGAGTTTGTGTTTCTGTGTGATGGAGCTGGACTCAGATGTGATCTTTGTTCACAAGCCTCTCCTGTTACCTTTGCCAGAACTATAGTTGGTGCTGGGGTTTAATATATACCCAGGGGACCTGAATCTCTGGACTGACCATGTGATAGCCAGGCCCTGAGCCTCAACAGACTTCAGCTCCCACACTCTGGTTTATTGGACTTACCCCACTCAGCTAACATGGAGTTGAAGAAGATCAACCACCACACCAGGGAGCCAAGAGTGCCTACAACTGAAAGCAGGAGGATTGCATCCAGCATCCATGTGGAATCTAAGTCCCCTCTTGTTACAGATGTGGAGTGGACACAACCATTCCAAGGTCCACAGGATGGAGGAATAGAGTATGGATTAGAGTGGACTTACTGATAATCTATTCATGAACTATTGTGATTAGTAATTGAAGAAAATATGGCATTGGTGTGTAGAAAGTGGCCATGGTGGCTGCTAGGGGTAGGGAATGGGAGGAAGGGATGAGATGTGGAAGTGTTTTCGGGACTTGCAGTTGTCCTGGGTGATGCTGTAGGGATAGTTACCAGACATTGTATGTCCTCCCATGGCCCACTGGGTGGAACGTGGTAGAGTGTGGACTATGATGTGGACCATTGACCATGAGGTGCAGCTGTGCTCAGAGATATATTCACCAAATGCAATGAATGTCTCATGATGATGGAGGAGATTGTTATGGGGGGAGAAGTGCGGGAAGGGGGTGGGGGGTATATGGAGACCTCATATTTTTTTAATGTAATATTAAAAAAATAAATAAAGACAAAAAAATGTTTAAGTCCATTATGGTACTTGAAATCAATGGAGTGTTAAGCCTTGGCTACATTTTTAATGGCATGTTGGGGCCTTCTGTGTGCCAAGCACCCTAACGAGCTCTTGAATCCTCACAACCTGTGAGGTCAGAAATGAACATTAAACTGTCGGGCAGGTTCTGGAGGGCTCAGAGCTGGTCATGTTCCATAATCCAGCAGTTCCACTCCTAGATGGAATCATTCCCCTCCTAACACCTGTACATCAAAAAAATTTATATGTAATAGTGCTCGGAGTCCAAAACTGCAAATAACTGAAATGTCTGCCCACAGTGTAAGGGATAATTACCTCGTGGTATACATACACATTGGAACAGTGCTCAGTAAGGAGACACAACACCCCACAACTACACCCAACACTGTAGACGAATCTTATAAACATGATGTTAAGCAGAGGAAACCAAATGCAAAAGGTACATTCTGTACGTGTCTATCCATATAAAATTCAAAAACAGAGAGAAGTAAAATAAAGCTAGACATTGGGATGGGGTCCTCTTGCATCAGGTGGGGTGGGTGATGACTGGGAGGGCCAAGAAGAGGGTCTGGAGCTCCGCACTATTCTGCCCTCCGTTTGTGCAGTGCTGCTTTGTGAAAGCTGTATGATTATGACTTGTACACTTTTCTGTATGTATATTATATTTCAAAATAAGTTCATCTAGAGGAATGTCTAAGACCCAGTTTACAGGTAAGAGAGGCTGAGAAGAATAGTAACAGGTCGAGGCCGTACAGCTGGCAAACGGTGGGCAGGGATCAAATCCCTCCTGCCTGAACCCGCCCTCTGAAGCCCCCACTGCTCTCCTTCCAGCGCTAACGGGGCTCCACAGACCACGGGGTCAGACATGCTCCTTCCCCGCCTCCACCCCCTAGTGAGGAGCACCAGGTATGGAAACAGAAGGGCGCAGGCTTCAGCAGGGCACAAAGGACAGCGCGGGGGGCCCACGTGTGAAGCGTCACGTATTGGGGTGGGGTGGGGGAGCAGGTCAAACCCACTCTGATTCTCCTCCCACTTCTGTGTGGGCACCGAGCCTTCCCCTCTCATTCTCCCACCCATCCAGCTCACACTCACTGAGTTTGCTCTCAGCAAACACTCTTAAGGAAGTACAGACACAGCTAAGGCAGTATCCCTTCCCTCGAACAATTGATAATCCAGTTTTTCTACTCTTTTTCCTTTCCCTCGTCCAACCTAGAGCAGTGGGTGGGAAAGCACGGTGGTGGGAAAGCTGGATAGGGCAACCCCTTGCCATCCTTCCTCTAGAGAATATTCACTATTACCATGTTTTTGAGACTTAGTAGAGTTCAGAAAGGCTCAATACCATCCCTTCAAATTACATAAACTTGCTCACCCATCCCTGGGAGCCACATCCAACAATTAAGGGTTCACCTTATTCTTTTTTTTCCCCACAGATTTAAAAACACCTTTATTCAACCACTCCCACCCCACCTCAGGCTTAAGCCTCAGCTAGACACTCTACCCCCAGCGTTACGCCAAGAACCAGAAATTCCAATGACTTTTTCGAGGATAATTTACCCCCCTCCCTGTTGTTCGCACTCACAGGGACTGCTCATCTTCTTATTCTTTTTTAGGAGGCACTGGGAACTGAACCCGGGACCTCCCATGCGGGAGGGAGGTGCCCAATTTCTTGAGCCACCCCTGCTCACTACTTGTTGTGTCTCTCATTGTGTTTCCTTGTTGCATCATCTTATTGCATCAGCTTGCTGTCTTCTTTATGAGGCACCAGGACCAAATCTGGGGACTCCTGTGTGGTCGGCAGGCACCCAACTTCTTGAGCCACATCAACTTCCTCATCACTGCACAGATTCCCTGGAACAGCCTGATGAGCACCGAAGGTGCAGCCTTTCAAGGATCTTCCAGCTCTGGCATTATGGGAATTTTGCTGCTCAAACACCAGGGGAATAGTAGACTCCAAAGTGCTGTGCACCATGGTGGGAAGACATCACAGCCGAGCTTTGTCTCCAACAGGAACCCTGCTGAGGCCCAGCATGTTCAGTCTCTGCTCCCATACTGCTCTGCAGCTACAGCTATTCCTCAACATTGAAACTAAGCTGAGTGTCAGCAGGTTTGACACAGGATGGGTGCTCAGCAGACATTCTCACCTGACTCTCCAATGCTCTTCCGTTAAATTCAGCTCATGCTGCCCTCACCAGCCCTTAGCTCCTTAAGCATTCAGCTTTTCAGTAAAAACTTAGCCTTCTTTTCTCTAATCGAACATCCTGTAGACTCAGAGCCTCTGAAAATCTGAATCTTAAATTTTACTTTGCGTTAAACAAGCCACACATGGCCAGGTGGCTGCAATATTAGACAGTGCAGACAAGATGCCCGGTACAGGAGATTTGGGAGGGGGAAGCAACGGTCTGAATTTCTATTACCTTGCTCTGTAGATGGAGCAGAGCAAGGCGTCAAACCATTTCAAAACTGTTCTCGCAAGCACTGTAGGAATGCTCAGGGTCTCTGCAGACCCAAGCACACTGGAGGCTTGCAAGCCCCTCGTCCTTCTGTGATTCATCTATGAACCTGACGTCAGCTCCGCTTCAGAAAGCAACACTCTGAAGCCAGACCCCAGGACCCAACAAGTAAAACCAGGTGTCATGGGATGAATTGTGCCCCCTGAAAGGGTATATTGAAGTGTGAACCTCCCCATACTGTGACCGTGGCCTTATTTAGAAATAGGGTCTTTGCAAGTACACTTAGTTCACATAAGGTCCTGCTGGACTGGGGTGGCCCTAACCCAGTGGCTGGTGTCCTAGTAAGGAGGGGGCGATTGGAAACCAGCTCGGGAAGGTCAGGTGGGAGCGCAGGGACACACCTGCAAGCCAAGGAAGGCCAAGGCTGGCTGGAAGCCCCGGGAGCTGCGGGAGAGGAGGGGCGGTTTCTCCCTCTGAGCCTCCAGAGGAGCCAACCCCGCAACACCCTGATTTCCAGCTTCTGCTCCCCAGGACCCTGAGAGAATACATTTCTGTTTGCTTTTTAGTTCAATAGAGCTTTGCCTCAGGCTGCAACGAGCAGAGGTTGTTCCAGGAGCTGGAGGGAAGGGAAGGTGGGCAGACACGTCCAGCATCCCTCGGGGGTTCCCTGGACTTCACAGACTGTGCTGAGGGTGGGGATTTTCCAGGCGGCTGGAGGACAGGTGGTGGAATCCTGAGCTGACCCAGGCAGTTTCTGCTGTATTTCGCAATGCAGTTTGTGGCCCTTTGTTGCAGCATCGCTAGGAAGCTAACCCAATGAGGCTGGCAAAGAAGAGCGCTCAGCTCCCCCAGGCTTCCTTCCACAAGGTCCAGTGGCCCCAGTAAGGGTTCGTGCACCCCAGTATGGCTGAATCCCCTCCCAGAAACGGGCACCGTGGGGTCTGAACGTTCCTTGAATCTGGAAAGTTCATGCCAACATGTGTTCAAGTCCAAGCAGGCGAGAGAGCCAGGCTGCACCTGTGGGCTGTGAACATGAACTCTGGGTCAGAACTCTGCCATTTACAGGCTGTGGGACTCTGAGAAAGGTTCTTCACCGACCTGGGCCTCATGTTGTCTCCCTTAAAATGCAGATAACGATAGCCACCACCTGGTAGGTTAAAAATAACTGCGAAGATTAAAAGCGATGGCAGGTGAGGAGCTCACACCCTGGCACCTCTGAAAGCCCAGTGGGTGCAGCCTATTGAGTGCAGACAGCTCTGAGCATGCGTAGTGGTACATGTAAGAGAGAAGAGAGGGGAAAGGCAAAAGCAGGGAGGAAAAGGAAAGAGAAGAAATTAAAGAGGGAAAGGGGAAGGGAAGGGAGAAGAGGAAAATAAAAAAGAAAGCAAGAATGAGGAAAGGATCTCTGGCAAAGAAACTAGGAAGGGCCTGCCCTGGGACACCCCGTCAGGCAGGGCTGCTGTCCTCTCTCAAGGCAGAGAGAGCGTCTCCACACTCTGCACGTAGCAAGTGGGAAGCAGCGACTCCTTCTGACATGGGGAGACCCACCCATGGCAGAGGACATCAACTGTTTGGGGGAAAAGATGTCTGGACATCTGGAAAGAGCATGTGGACTGTGTATAAACTAAGACACAGTGAGAAGAGCCAAGACTTCCTGGTAGCTGGAGGAAGTTTTATAATAATAACAAAAGTTTAGCCTTCCAAGACTGGGGCAGTCAGCTGCTCACCCCTCACCCCACCTGTCCCCGCTTTAGGCCACGCCCACCGCCCCAGGCACCCCTGAGTGCACCGCTTCCCCCACATCCACCTCAGCTGGTGTGCAAGACCAAGAGCCTGTTTGGAGACCTCGAGGTCCTTTTCCAACTCGGACGTCCAGGCCTCAGGATGGGATCCTCTCTGGTTTCAAAACTGGAATGTAGCTTCTGTTTTTAAATTATTTCTATAAAAGGAGGTTTTTAGAATACTCCATGTTTCTTCATGTTGATGCTAACACGTTCCTGCCCACAAGACCTGGAGCAATTCCATGAGGTAAACACAGTATTTTGAAGAAATGGGAAAAGGGAGTGGAGTGGATGAGTAAACAAAATAAAAAGAACAGGAGGGGGCGGATGCAGCTCATGGTTGAGTGCCTGCCTCCCATGTACAAGGCCCCTGATTCCTCCTTAAAAAGAAAAAACAGGTAAAGGAAAATGGAGAGAAAGAAATTGGGAAGGCAGAGAGAGAGGGGAGGAAAAAGAAGCAAAAGTTGAGTGATGAGAGGATAAGATATGAAATAGGAAGAGAAAAGGGAAAGCAGAGATGCTTGTTTGTTGTTTGTCTTTTTATAGCACGCCTTGTTCCTGGCTTTGACAATTCCCAGTCCTAGCTTTTCAATCTGTCTCCCTCCAACCTAACAATTTTATTTGCACTTTCTTGAAATCCTGGCTCCCAGTGAGATCACGTGTAGGTCAGGCCTTTTCATCTTCCCATAGAAGGAGACACTTAGGCTGGCTCTGGAGCTTGGGGAGGAAGAGGAGGGTTTATAAAGGCTAACGAGGTGGGACCTAACATTGTACCAAACTACATTGTTGATGAAGTGGCCACTGGAGGATGTAAGGCCAAGATGCCAGGACACGGGCCCTGAGCTCCGAGGCCCCATCCCCATGGGTGAGCACAGGTGAATTACCACCAGGGGTCAAGGCAGCTGGGATTTAAGCCTGGAAAGACTCAGTGGATAAACTATTGAGCTCCTTTTCCCACATCATTGTCTGCACATAATTGCCCAGGAAAATAGGCTCACAAGTCATAATAGGAAATTACTCGAATTTTATGCCTCATTTTTCTCATATGTAAGGGGAGGAATATGACTTAGTAACACTGATGTGAGGATGAAATGAAAAAATTCAACTAAAGTGCTAAGCACCTGGCTTAATACACACTCTAGCTGCTAAAAATGTCAATCACTGCACGTAACAGGAGTAGCTCAATCTGCCTATTGTTTGACTTCCTTCCAGGGCTCCTTGAGCCCATTCTTCACAGTCATAAATCTTTCAATCTCCAAGATATTTGAAGCTTGCTGTTCCTCTCTGTCTTCAGCACAGCCGTCACTGGCCACACGTGGCTACTGAGCCTGGAGATGAGGCTAGTCCATACTGAGACTTGCTGTAAGTGTAAAAACACATCAAATTTGAAAACTTAGTACAGAATTATGTGTATGAAATACCTGATTAATAATTTTTATATTGACTACATGTTGAAATGGTAATATTTTAGATATATTAGGTTAAATCAAATAAGATATCAGAATTAATTTTACAGCTTTCTTTTTACTTTTTTAATGTGGCCACTGGAAATTTTTTAGTTATATATGTGGTTCTCATTATATTTCTATCCGGCGGGGCTGTCTAGATAATTCTAAGCTACCACACCTGTCCCAAGCTTTATACAAAAAGTTTTGAACTTAACATTAATCTGCCCCATGGAAAAATGAGATGAATTTCCCTGGGCTCACACCCAAAACGTTAGCAAAGCTTAGAGTAATTATTAGTGAAAAGATACTTTCCAGTCCAATCCCCTCATACAGATGAAAACTCCAGCAGAGGGACGCCTGCTTCAGATTGTTCAGCTGCTAAACCCCTGGGCTCCTGTGTCCTGACATCTAGTTTGCTACTGATTCCTCTTTACCACTCTATCTCCTTCTGTACAATTATCCCTCAAAAAAATCTCTCGATACCTTTTTCACAAGTATGGGTATAGAAGTTGCAACAATGTAAGCCATAATTACATAACTTCCTTGGAATACAAATATACTCGGACTCAAATAGTTATAAGATGAGAAATACCAGAGGCTTCGAGGGGAGGGAGGGGGAAGAATAGGTGTAACATGGGGGTATTTCGGGACACTGGAAGTGGCCTGCATGACATTGGAATGAACGATATGGGCCATTATACATTTTGTCATAACCTATAAAATTGAGCGGAGCAGAGTATAAACTCTAATATAAACTATAGTCCACAGTTAGTAGCAATGCTTCAATATGTGCTCATCAATTTTAACAGCTGTATCACACTAATGAAAGATGTTAATGTTGGAAAGTATGGGAGGGGAAGGATTGGGGCATATGGGAAGAATCCTCTATATTTCTCATGGGACATTTATATAATCCAAATCTTTAAAAATTAAAAAAAAATAATTTTTTAAAAAGGTGTGAAATATTTTGCAAAGCATTAGAGGGTAGTAGACCTAACTTCTCACATATCTACACAAGCTCACATATTTACTGGACATGACATATGATGTAGGGAGCTAAAGGGAGGTTAGCAGCTTCTACCTGCCCCTCCCAATGCTAGCAATAGTGGGGAATGTAAAACTGTATGAGACCAGTTTCATGCTCCTTGCCACTGATGAGCTTACAATGTAATTCCACAATCGAGACACACACAAGAAACTGAACCAGTCCCTTAAGACAACAGCATCTGATGGGAAAGGCCGTGTGGGGAAGCTGAAAACTTGTGACCAATAGTCCATGGACTTGAACCCCAGTTTACTCACTCATTTAACAAGCATTTATTGAATGCCTGAAATGTGTCCGACGCTGTGTTATATGCTGAGAACACCAAACAGGTAGAGCTTCCTGCCCTCACGGAGCTTCTAGTCTAGTGGGGGAGAAAAATAATAAACAATATTAATAAGTATAAAATGAACTATCTTAGATAATGATAAGTGCTAAAAAGAAAATTAAGGTTAGGAGGAAGGGCAGAGGTTGCTGGAGCAGGTTTATATGTTTAGGTAGTTCAGGAAAGGTGTCAGTGAGAAGGTAACATTTAGGGCAAGAACTAAATGAAGTGAGGAAGCAAACCATGTGGATGAAGAGGGAAAGATATTCTGGGCACAGGAACAACAAACAAAAAGTCCTGGGGTGGGTGTGTGCCTGGTGTGCTCACAACCAAGGGAAGTGGCCGGCATGGCGAGGAAGAGGAGCAGATCATGTAGGTTCTCATCAGTCACAGAGTGAACGTTTCTACTCCAAGAGACATGAGCGTTGGTGAGTTTTGAGCAGAGCCATGATTGCCTTTGACTTGTATTTAAACAGGATTTCACTAGAATGTTCTGATGAGAACAAC
Organism: Dasypus novemcinctus; assembly: GCF_030445035.2. NCBI lineage: Eukaryota > Metazoa > Chordata > Mammalia > Cingulata > Dasypodidae > Dasypus > Dasypus novemcinctus. The sequence goes on along the minus strand of NC_080689.1, from coordinate 81,661,920 downwards.
CATCAGGGGTTGGTGCAGGGGCAAGTATGGAGGTAAGGGCCAGAGCTAGGAGGCTATTATAATACTGTAAGCTATCTTGAAAGTGGACCTGACAGACTTACTGCCTGTGGAGGTGGGAGGGAGAAAGAAAGAGAGAGAGAAGAAAAGGGTGACTCCAGAATGCACAGGCTGAGGAATTGGAAGAATGCAGTTGCTTTAATTGAAATTAAGGAAACCTATAGAAGGAGCAGATTTGGGAGGAAAGACCAAGAGCTAAATGTTGATCCATCTGGAGTTAATTTTTTGTATGGTATAATGCAGGGGACAAGGTTCATGAATTCCCCTATGAATATCAAGTCGTTATAGCATCATTTATTGAAAGCCTTTCCTTTCCCCATTGGATTGCTTTGGCCTTCATTGACAATCAACTGAATACATCAATTTGGTCTATTTCTGGGCTCTATTTCATTTCAGTGTTCTATTTGAATATCCTTATGCCAAGAGATACTGTCTTGATTTCTAGAGTTTAGGAGCTCTATTTTGGACATGTTCAGTCTGAGGTGCCTGTTAGACCACCAAGTAGAGACGTTAGGTAAACAGCTGGTTATGAGTCTGGAATTCAGAAGAGAGGGGCCAGTGTTGGAGACATAGGTGTGATGTCTCCCTCATAGAGATGGTGTTTAAAATCCTAAGACTGAGTGAGAGCACGTAGGGGCTGAGTATGGATGAAGGAATCCAAGTTCTGAGCTGGGAGACACTCCAACTTTAAGAAAGTTGGCAATATGAGGAGGATCCAGGAAGGTTTGTGAAGTATCAGCCAGAGAGGGAGAAGGAAAATCAGGGGGTAGTGGTGCCCTTGAATGCAGTCCAAGTGCTACAAGGAGGAAAAACTGACCAACTATGTCAACAGCTGATGACAGGTCCAAGAAGATTAGGAATGAAAATGAACCACAGGAGTTAGCAATGAGGCAGTCATTGATGAACTAGATAAGAGCAAATTCTGTGGAATGGCAGGGGCAAAAGTTTTGACTGGAATGGGTTCAAATAGAATGGGAGATGATAAATTGGAAACAGCCATCATGGACAACTCTTGAAGGAAAGAGTTAGAAAAGGGAAGCAGTAAGGCAGTTCCTGGAATAAGAATTGGTGTCTACTCAGGGTATATTTTAAATTAAACTAAATGACCAAATTTTTAAGTGTTAATGATAATGATCCAGTGGAGAGAAAAGTCTGATGCTGCAAGGGAAAGAGGAGAAAATTGCTGGAGTGATGTACTTGAGTAGGTGAGAGGAGCAGATGGAGCACCACTGGAGATGTTGACCTTAGCAAGGGACAGAGATGGTTCACTACAGAAGAGAAGGTTGTATCCACAGGTGCAGAGCAGAGAGGAGCAAGGCTGTCTTGGGAATTGCTCATGACTTCTCCAATAAATTTGTATCATTTGCATATTGTAGGTTTAGTAGCCTGGGAAGACTTTGTAAATTTAAGCAAAGGGTCTGAGCAGGATGAAGCTAAGAGGAGAAACAATGGGGAAGAAGGGGGAAACTGTCTAGGATGATTCCTTTCCACCTGCCAGTTCCTCTCTCCTTGGCTCCACTTGCCAACATTGTCATGGACAAAGACCCCCATGGACACCCCAACAGATGTCCCCTCTGAACCCTGCTTTCCTTTCCCCCCACACCCTCCATCCTCCCTCTCCTCTGTCCCTTCTTCTTCTTCTCCATCCCCCATTCTCAGGTAAGCAATGGCTTCCCTTTCTCCTTCCCCCTCTCTCTTTCCCCAGCTCCTCTCAGCCTTCCTCCCCTCCATTTACTGACCCATCTCTTCTCAGGTTTCAGCTAGTCCTTTCTACCCCTGCCATGTGGCATCTCATGTGGCAATTTATCTCTTTATGAGAAGGTTCTATCTCCCAACTCTGGCCCTACTCTTCTGTATCCCTGAAGCTAGCAAGGTTCTCTGGGTAAAGTCTGGACAGGGTTGAAGGAAAGGAGAGGACAACGGAGCCAGGGAGGCAGAGGAGAGCAGGGAACTGACATTAGCTAGTACTGCCACATGCCCTGCTTCCCAAATAAGGAATCTAAGGCTGAGAAAGGTGATGCCATGTGCTTAGGACTACGAAACTCCTGAGCAGTAGAACCATGACTTAATCCAAATACTAACTAATAAAAGAATCAGACTAGATGGTGAATAAGCTTCTTCCTTCTCTATGAGTCTTTCTCAAGAATATATACAAGCTTTTATTTTACCTTGGGTTCACTGTGGAAGCAAATGAGAAACATGCCATGGCCTATGTCACACTAATAAAATGTTGATAATCAAGATAAGAAACAAAACAAGAACAGAGGAGACCTGTGATACAGCTGATGGTTCAACAAATGCCAACGTGCAGCAGGTTTTTGTAATACTTTATGATAATAGTAAGGGATACAATGTCCCAGACTCTGACAAGGATCATATCAGTGGATCCTCCAAAAGTCCCATGGGGCAGGTTGGATTACCCTCATTATATAGATAAGGAAACTAGGACTTAGAGAGTAAATACCATGTCCAATGTCACACAATCAGTAAATCCAGAAATCAGGATTCATACTCAGGCAGCCTGATCAAGAGTCCAAATTCTAAAACAGAGTGCTGGCCCCTCAATAGCTACTACTCATGGTTGCTACTTTCAGGGACAAAGTATTAGAGACTGTTAGAGTGAGAAAGGAGCTTAGAAATGAAATTTCTCATTTATTAATTAAGGAGACTGAAGGACAGCAAATGAATGACATGGTCTGGTCATTTAGAAACAGAATTGAAATTTGAGACCAGCACTCGTTTACCTATGTTTTTGTTTGTATTTTTTTTCTTGAGGCCACCATTGAGTTGGATAAAAAGACTCCCTACAGGGAAGCGGCTGTGGCTCAATCAGTTGGGCTCCTGTCTACCATATGGGATGCGAACCCAGGGCCTCCTTGTGAAGGCAGGCTCGCCTGCATGCCGTGGAGAGCTGACGGCCCATACACCACAGAGAGCTGGCACAGCAAGATGACACAACAAAGGGAGACAAGCAGATACAGAAAAAATGTGCAGCGAATGGACACAGAGAAGAGACAGCAAAGAAATGGAACAAGCTGCAAGGGGGAATGAATGAATAAATAAATAAATAAATAAATAAAAAGAGATCTTAAAAGAAAAAAAAGACTCCCTGCATTGCTGAGAGAAATCTCTTTTGCTGATTGTAGTTGCAATCAGCTGTAGATGCCATCAACAGACTATATAACCTAAATCCTGTTACGTTTTTACCCAATGCAATAGTGAACTAATTAGAGACATCTTAGGGAAGGAATCCATGGACTTCTGCAAAAATGGAGAATTAAGAAAGGTAGTTTGTAAATAAACTCCTTTACCAAAGGTCCTCTTCATACCCAGTATTTTCCATCATCTCATCCCTCAAGCCCCAACCATGCCTCCAACCATTCCCTCCCCCAGGCTGATTACCATCAACTTACAAGATGAGTGAACTGAGAAGATTAAAAAAGTAACAATACCTTATGAGGGATAGTCCCAGAGACCAAGATAGCAAATGTCATAGCAACGGTCATACTGCTTTGGTCAAGGAGAAGATCCTTTGGGGAACTGAAACCAGAACCCTGAGCACATCTGCTGGTTTCACTCCCACCCTCCTCTGACGGGCTGGGGCTACACTTTACACCCTTTCAGAAGTTCCTATGGCCCCTGCACCTGGGGCCCTCACAGCACCTGGCCAGGGCTGTGTCCAGTGCTGCAATGGGAGGAACAGCGATCCTAACACTCATTGTTATCACTCACCTTTCCTCACTGCCCCATCTCCAGGCCTAGGATTTGTTCCCCTTGGAAAGCCTCAGCTCTGAATAGTCATTGTGCTCTAAGAGGCTGACATGGTAATAGGGCCCATAGTGACTCCCTGTGAGAAAGGAACTGGAAGCAAGAAGTTTCTTCTCAAGGTCCAGAAAGCTCCTGGGAGTATTTGAGAGCAATGAGAAATCATTTATACTGAATATTTTGGGCATCTCGGTGAACAGCTCAGAGGCTGGGAAGGGTAGGGAATAGCTATAGCAACATTGCAGGACATATTTCTGTATACTTCCCAGAACCCCTGACAGAAGCCTTCTGCCCACCACATCCCTGTCCCATCCATGCATGTAGTTATCCATACATCCCTTCACCCAGTCACAGTTTCAGTCTCCTGCCCTTCTCTACCAAGCAACCCTAACTGCTACAGACAAAACTTGTTTTTATGTTGGAATGTGTGGATGTCCACCTTCATTCATTCTATGCACCTTTATTAGCATCTTCACCAGCCAGCCTCTGTACTATGTTCTGCAGATAACATAGTGAACAAGACAGAGCTCTTGACCTCAAAGAGCTCCTAGCCTAGTAGGGAAACTACCAGAAACTGCAATAAGGAACAATGGGATGAAGTGGGGGTGAGAGGTCTAGCACAGAGAAGGGACACATAACACATGCTGGAGGTCAGGGAAGATGCAAACCTTCACCCTCCTGCCCAAGCATTAGCCAGCCCAGGAATTACCTGATGCAAGGTTGTCTTCATCCATCAGTCCACTGCTTGGGGCCTCCAAATGGGAAGCTGTGGGTTAATGAGCTTATAAACTTACAAACTTACTTACCCATCTTGGTCTTGTGTTCTTTATCTTTAGTAAAGCAATACCCATAATCTCGGTCTTAATATCATTGTGAAAATTAAACAAAATAGTGTATATAATTCACTTAGAACAGGGAGCATATACTCAATCTACTATCCTTTTTTTAATTCTTAATTATTAATAGGTTCTTTGGTTCTATGGCTATGCTCAATGGACATCCTCCTTGTAGTAATTCCACAAGGTAGCTTTAAGTTTTGTCTGAAATCTTTATTTCTTCCAACATGTAATAATACACTCCAGTTCTCCTGCTCATCTTTATCTATTTGAAATGTAAAGGCAAGAAAAATCTCTGAAAGATAGAGAAACTGAGTTGCAAAGTGAAGGCACTCTTTGCTGAGGCAGTATCTCACTCACAGGCCTGAGAATCCAGTTCCATTCAGCATATTTCCCCCCAGCTCATCCTGCCTGATGCCAAAATGGAACATATGAAGTGTTGCTGGATTAATGTGGAAGGTGCATTTCCCAAAAGACCAATATTTCATACCGAAGAGAAAAAAAGATGTGTCTCTGGTCATCAGCTTATGACTCCCAGTGGTCCCACTATCAGCTGTCTTCCCAGCCAAAAGGACAGTAAGCTCAGGGTATGTTTCCTGTCCTTGCGGAAAAGGAGAATCTGGAAGCTAAGAAACCACAAACTCCTCTTGGGCTTCATGCCAATTAGACCTGCCTTCTCGCCCTGGAAGTTCATAAGCAGGCACGTGATGGTAAATCACTAATGTCCTCTAATGACTTCTTTTCACTGTGCAAAGAAACAAATGACAAGGAAAACACTAACATCGCAGAAGAAAATGAGAAAATAAACAGATGCACAATTTGGGGGTCATAATAAATTCTACCAGACTCCTACAGCTCCCGACCCCCCAGTCATGCCTGGATCGGTGCATTCTGTGTGCTAAGGGCTGGGAAGCTGCACAAGGAAAACGGTCACGGCTGGCCCTGTCCACACGGGTCTGCAGCAGGAAGTACAGGCCCTCACCTTGGACCCTTCAAGAGCCCCAGCACAAACAGAAGCTCGAATCTGTCCCCAGGACCTGAAGTAAAACAAGGATCTCACACCTCCTCCCATTCCACGTTCACGCTACACTTCGCACACTCAAGGATCCACATGTGGGCTTCCAACACGTATTTTCTTTTGCCCAACTAAGACGTTTTTCCAAACCTGGGGACTCTCTTGTGTTCAAAGTGACCAATCCAAATGAATAAGTCTGCATTCCTCCAGATGTATTCATTTCCTCTCTCTCTTCTTTTTTTAAGGAACAGAAAATATACTGTGTATGTGTGTGTATGCGGAAGACACACAGGAAACAGAACAACATTTTATTCAACAAATTGATGTTTATAATTCAATTCCATTGAATTTCAATTAAATTTTTTAAAAAGATTGGAGGGACAGAAAATAAAGAGAAAGATAAATCATAAGCAATAATGAATGAGGAGAGAAAAGACAGAAAAACAGAGAGATGGGGAGACTCCAGAGGCAGCACGAATCAGGTTGTTCTCCGGCGTGCGCGTGGGCTGTGGGCTTCTCACAGCCGATGCACGATAAACTGGGCAATGAAATGTGGATCAGCTGACCTGCCACTCACGGTCCCAGGGTTCAGCTGCTTGATGATATCACGTTAAAGAATCTCTACGGGACCGTAGTCAGCAGAGCAGCCCACCCAAAGTTGAAAAGAGTGAGGTCGCCACATCCTCCAGGGCTGGAGGGGCCCGAGGCTCGCAGCTCCCCAGCAGCTTGTCTTCACATCGCCTCGTCTCCCTCCCCGTCCCTTCCCTTCTGGTATTGCACAGGCTTCAGGACACAGTATCTCCCAGACTGTCTTTTTTTTTTTCTTTTAGTAAGTCATATTTTATTTGCTAATGACTTTACACGTTGGCAGTGACCGTGAAGCTGGCATTGTCAACACTTCTTCACATAAAGAATGTGTGATTCAGAGTTGAGTGGATCACTTTATTCTTTATATCAGGTCTGTATTTTTTTAGTTAACTTTTTGTTTTTAAAGAAACTTTAGATTACATAAATGTTACATCAAAAACATAAGGGGGATGGAGGAACAGAGTATGGATTAGAGTGGACTTACTGATATTCTATTCATGAACTATTGTGATTAGTAATCAAAGAAAATGTGGCATTGGTGTGGAGAAAGTGGCCATGGTGGCTGCTGTGGGTAGGGAGTTAGAGGAAGAGATGAGATGTGGGGGCATTTTCGGGGATTGGAGTTGTCCTGGGTAGTGCTGCAGGGACAGTTACCGGACACTGTAGGTCCTCCCATGGCCCACTGGGTGCACTGTGGGAGAGTGTGGGCTATGATGTGGACCACTGACCATGAGGTGCAGCAGTGCTCAGAGATGTATTCACCAAATGCAATGAATGTCTCATGATGATGGAGGAGGTCGTCGCTATGGGGGGAGGAGTGGAGAGAGGGGGATGGGGGGTATACGGGGACCTCATTTTTTTTAACGTAACATTAAAAAAATAAAGACAAAAAATAAAAAATAAAAAAATAAAAAACATAAGGGATTCTCATCTACTCCAACCCCTCCTCCTCCCACAGTCTTCCCCATTAACAACATCCTTCATTGGTTCCTGATTGTCTGTAACAAAAATAATAAAGTCCTTGGAACAGGAGAAGCTCAGCACACACATACGAGTGATGGCTCCTCTGGTCCCTCCCTCACCACCTCCCCCGGCATGACCCCCACCCCCTCACGGATCCGTGTCTGTCCAGAGGATTGACCACGCTCACGTTCTGCAGACTGGTTTTCCCCACCCCAACCTCAATTTGGCTTTCTAATATGAATCGTTGCCCAGAAATACAGAAACACCTAATTATTATGTAAGAAAAACAATTCACTTCTCTTAAGTACTGTATTCTGCAGTGAGTTAATAAGTAAGGTTAAAGTTCCTAAAACTCAGATTTTCACTGGGCCTGTCTGACAACAGCTACAGATAACGTCACCCACGTTGTCAGATTCATGACATGCCCCAAAATAACGAGGCACAAATAGCACGTTATTTGAAGCGCTATCACAGTTGTTTACTCTATAACTTATATTAGCTGTTTACTTGCAGGTATGTCTGAAAATCAACAAAAACAATTGGTTCTATTTCCAAATAAAATTGGTTCTATTGGTTTAGATGACCTAAAGAAATACCATCTTCCCAAGAGACTGATGAATGAGCTCTGATGATTGTACACATCACTGTGTTCTCCACATACCATCTGTCACATCTGGATTTGATTCATGTAAATGCTAAGCTCATCTGCCTTTATTTTCTATCAAAAAGTAAGCTACTAAAAGCAGGCCCTGTGTCCACTGTAGTGAGCCAAGCAGTTTCACTCAGAAATTGTGTATCAAAGCAAGGGCTGGAGGACCTATGGAGAGTAACTCTTTTTCAGTATTTTTTTAAAAAGATATTTAGATTACATAAATGTTTATATAGAATATAGAGGGGATTCCCATATGCCGTCTCCCCACACTTCCCACGTTTTCTCACATTGGCAACATCTTTCATTAGTGTGGTACATTCATTGCAATTGATAAACACATTTTGGTGCATTGCCACTAAGCATGGATTATAGTTTACATTGTAGTTTATACTCTCTCCCACTCAACTCTGTAAGTTGTGGCAGGATATATTAATATAATGGCCTGTATCTGTCATTATGATATCATTTAGGATGGTTCCCAAATTCCAAAAGTGCCACCATATTGTACCTGTTTTTTAGAGAGTCCCTCTTTAGTTCCACACTTCATTTTATGATTCTCCTACCATTGATTTAGGACCCAAACTAGAATTCTTCACCTGGACCTTTAATACTTGCTGTGCCTATTATCACAAAGCACAGTGCCTTGGTCATAAGAGCATGTGTTGAATAAATAAATGAGTGAATGAATTAATTCATGGATTGTTGATCATTGACACATGTTTGTGGACCTGTATGTGGATTGTTTTTCTGCATGTGGTTATTTATTTGTTTCCAAGACGTATCAACTCACAGAGTGTGACATTATTACCCCAGTTTACAGATGAAGAAGCAGAACCAGAAAGAGTGAGACTTGCTCCAGGACAAAAGCCATTGCTCAGGTACCTGCCCTTCAAGCCCAGTGTCACATCACCACCCACCGGGAGCAACTCCATTGGACCCGATAGCTCAGGCCTCCCTGAAGAGTCCACTGCCCTGTAGTCACCTTCCAACCACAGCCTTCGGGGAATGCTCTACTGATTCCTCTGTCATCCTTGTAGGGCACGCCCGCTCTACGTTGCCTTGTGCGTCAATGCACATTGATTGCACCTCCTGGAGCCAGCTGTTGGCCATGACTTTTCACTTCTCAGAACTCCAGATTGGCTAGTTCCACTCCACCAACACCGCTCCCAACCAAGCACCACACCAGTCTCACCCCTTCTGTGACACAGAAACCGCACTTCCACTTGGAGTCAAGAAGGCAAGTCTGCATTTGTCAGAGTGGTTTGACCAGATGCAAGACATCTCTGAGTTGTCCAGGCAATAGGTCCTTATTTGCCCTGAATGATTAGGACTATTGCTCTTTCACAACTGTAAAGGATTGTGTGTATGTGTGTGTGTGTCCAGACAAATTTGCCAAACAACTTATTCAGTTTAAGAATAAACCTTTAAAAATATTTTTTGTGAAGTTAAAAAGAAATATTGAGCACAACAGGTATTGCTCAGTGATTGAGCACCTGCTTCCCATGTACAAGTCCTGGATTCAATCCCCAGTACCTACTAAAAAAAACAAAAGAATCTATAAAAACTCCAGGATTTATTTTAAAATGTGATAAGTTTTTACTCTTTGTTAAAAATGCTTTATTGATAGGAGAAAGAGTCTAAAGAAGAGATTGGATTACTGAAGGAATAGAATTACCAATAAAAATGTTTTTACAAGGGCTCCCAGAGTGCAGGGAACTGTGAGGAGAAAGTAGGACATGGATATCACAACCCCTAGGAGATATCCAAAGGTGTCTGTGAGAAAAAAAGCACAAGCCTTGCAACAAAATTGGGTACAAGCAAGAGTAAATCAAAACAATACATCAGACACTAATGTGCTGATGGAAACCAAGTAAAATAACAGTGATAGAGGCCAGTTAGAATTAATAAAAAACAATTGGATGGAAGAGCTGAAGGTGAATTCCTAGAATGTAGAACTGGGGAGAAGAGGCCAGGAAACTAGACTATACTCTTTATTTTAGCAAAAAAAGTAGGCTAAGGGAAGCAGCTGTGTCTCAAGCAATCGAACTCCCTTTTACCATAAGAAGGAACCAGGTTCAATCCCCAGGACTTCCTGGTAAAAAAAAGAAGGGAAAAAAAAAAAGGGCAACTCAGACCCATGCAGCAAGGCAATGCACCCAAAAGACAATGATGCAACCAGATCTTAAAAAAACAAAAACAGGACTCAGGCCAAGAGCACGGGACTGACTTACCCGACCCTGTTGGTAGTTGACGTTGAACCAAGACCAGAAACCAAATCTCAAAGCATTCTGTCCAATACTCCCTCCTCTCCTCCACACTCTCAAGTAAATTTCAACAAGGAGGCCTTGAAAAGTTGGCACATGGGGTGAGAAGGGGCCCAAGGCTTCCCCTGGTAGCAGCAATGACGAGAGGGCGAGCCATGCTGCTGTGTTAACTTCTCATTCAGCAGGGAATGATTTAGACTCAGCACTCAAGTGACAGTGGACTGGTACGCATTGGATTGGCTTGAATAAGGTTGAATTCATTTGATTTGACTTGAACTGAAAGTTAGAAACCCTCTGAGGATCACATTTGGATTGCATCTCCTCAGATTCTCAACAAGAAGCCCCCGACTCAATCTGCGGACAAACGAAACCTCAGCAGACATCACTATCTACATGGAATCCATGTGTCTTGGAAAAGTCAACACATCTCCAAGGGTAGCTTTGGGGGAATTCTTTTGAAAGTGAAGGGCCCATCTGCCAAAATTCAACCTAAATCACTTCCTGAATGATCCTTTGCTAGGTTGATTGTTCGTATGCTGCTTTTTCATGAAGGGATACGTGCTTATCTGGGGGCTAACTTATTCTTGGGAAAACCAGGCTTTTTCCGGAGAACTAGCAGGCCAAATCCCTGCCTAAAAGCAGAACCCCTGGGGCCTCACCCTTCCTTCAGAGTCAATATCAGGCTGCAGGGAGCTTGAAAAAGAAGACCCATAGAGGTGGAACTGGGAGAGAGAGGACTCCTTCACCGGCTGGATTTGTTGCCCCTTTTCCACATGTATCCTTTTTGTCTCATCTAAAATATTGCTAGCTTCTTGCAATCAGAGCCCACCTTAGACATATTTTAGCCACAGCTCTAATCAATAGCTAGCAAGCACTCATGAACAGAGTAAATGGAACTTATTTGACCCTGAGTGAACACACATATTAGGGCCTGATATGCATCAGGCACTTGCTCAGTAGCTCCACATTCTTTCTCTCATTCAATTGCCACAACACCACTGTGAAGGAGATATTTTTATTTCCAGTTAAAGGAGGAAACTGAGACACTGGACTTAGGGTCAGTTTGACCACCAGTAAAAAGCCGAAGGAGTTTTATAAACATCCATCTCTTAAAGCCCAGTCCCTCAAGATTTAGAGCTTTTAACAGTAATCTTTTCTTCTTGTCAAAAAGGAAGAACTGTTGCTACAGAAACACTCCTCCCTCAATATTAAATTAAATCACCCACTGTTATCTGTGATCCTAAGCCCATTCACTTGGACTTATTCAAGCTTTTAAGTGGTAATGTGTAACGTAAAGTTGGTACGATGGTAATTTTTAACCATTAAGAATAATTTTTAGTTCCAGTCTTTCCTGCTAGGGATGATAAACACATATTGAAATATCGCTACTAAGCACGGTCTATAGTTTACCATTTTATATCTGTGTTTTTTATTAGAGCTCAGATTTTGGAATTCACTATCTCCATCTGTTTAATTCTTCCTGCAGTATTATGTGTTCATCAATTGTAACAACTGTTCACACTAATGAAAGATGTCATTAATGGAGCAAAGTGTGGAAAGACGAGTGGCTGGGGGATATGGGAATCCCTTATATTTTTGATATAACATTTATGTAATCTAAAGCTTCTTTAAAAGTAAAGAAAAAAATAAATGCTATTTCCCAACAAAAGAGGGGGAGGGGAAAGCTACTGGTAATGCTTGAGGTTAACAAGTCCTCATTTGACACGTGAAGAAACTAGAGAGGTCAACTGACAAGCAGAAGGTTTCACAGAAGTCAGGAAAATGCCACAATGAGGGGACAACTCTCCATCGTTTCATTAACCTGAACAACAGGGGGAAAAGCCAGGGGGTTTCCATTGTGCCACGTCGCACGGAACTAAGTCTTCTATTTTAAGAGCCCAGCCCTGCACCTGCTCTGCCCAGATGGGCTTGGCCAAAGAGGAAATGAAAACAAGCTTTTCTCACTACAAGGTCCACGTCGCAGGTTGCTTAAGCCGCAACGGGGGAGCCAAATATTGCTGATGTGTACCCCACAGGGTGTACCCCCAAGATTCCCAATTCAGTTACTATAGAGCTTGTCCCCATAACCCCAAGGGGGAAAGTAAGGCCAAGTCAGAGGAAGGGACCCAGGTAGGCCCGTGATGGGGTGATTAAGCAGGAGGGAGGGGAAGCAAGAGAAGGTGCAGCCACAGACTAGAAGAGGTGCAAGCCTGAAGGCCCTTCTTAGCATGTCTGGAAAAAAAGGAATTGTTAGGCCTTAGAATAACTTGCCAAGGAAAGCATAAACACATTTGTGTAATAGTTTCTTGGGTGTAATAATAAAAGTGGGGAGGAAAGATTGTTGGCTCTGGAGCCAGGCAGACCTGACTATGAGCGCAGCTCGGCCACTAACTTGGCTGACCCAGCCTCAAGCATGTTACCTGCACCATCTAAGCCTCAGAGTCCTCATCTGTAATTTTAAGATAGCAGCAAGCACTTCTTTGGAGATTGTTGGATGGATAGCTACAAGTTACAACACAAAAGCAGAAGGTGCAGCTGTCGGTAAAGGTTAACTAGTCTTGTTAATTTTATCCACCTACATGTGAATGTGGCTTTACAGTTTTCAAAAAGTTGAGACAAGATGCTGTCCTACTCTATCTCCTTATCAGAACATAAGTAGTAAATCCTCTCCTCAGGGTTCCACTAGTGATACAGAGACCACTATAAAGAAACCTCCTCCTTGCAAGAACAGGCCGCTCAAATTCTAACCCTGTAAATTCTAGTTTAAGTCATGTCTTTAGACCTCCTCCCTCTATCCTATGATTTAAAATATGCTGTGTGCCCAGTTATCAAAATCCACAAGCCCTTTGTCTCTAGCAAAGATGAAATAAAAAATATTCAGTAAATTGTTAAGGAAATTGTCAAAACTTAAATAACCTCAGAAAATTCCCTGTTGGCTGCTTAACCTAAAGAATGGGTTATTCTAATTAAAATAAACTGAATTGATTTAAAAATGATCATGACTGAAGTTAGATAAAACCCATAGATTTGGTTTCCTTTCTTTAATGATTTTCTTTCTTTGACTATTCAGAAGTCACTTGGAAATCTCACAGTAAATTACTGTACTACTCTGAAGAGGAGGAAATTTTGGCAAATTAAGATTCTAATTCATAAAATACCAAATAAACTTCATTTCACATATGCATAGTTCTGAGTAAAAGAGCATTAAAAAACTAAAAGGACTTTGGAATTGTAAGGGGCCCCTGTGATTGTGATTATTAGTTGCCTATGATTTCTGAACTAAGGTAATTTTCCTTAGTGGAAGGAGAATAAACAACGAAGATTCACTCTGGAGTCGAAACAACAGCAGTAGGAAGGGGTTGGCCTGGGTGATTGTGAAGGTCCTTCACATCTAAAGTGCTATGATTCCTACACGGCGTAGCAAGAGCTGCTCAGGTTCTTTCTTGGACATGTTGTGCTATGTATAGTGTGGAAATAACCACTGTACTAGGAAAAGAGGTCTTGCAGCATTCACTTTAGGGGGGATTTTTAAAGTTGCACCAAATGAAAAAGCATAGAAGAAGCACTGCTCTAAGGAAGTTGACTGGGCAAAGAGAAACTAAAACAACACTCCGCCAGAGATGGGCTGGTGGTCGTCCAGATCGGCCTCGAAGCCCGAGAGTGTGGCCCTGTGCAGGTCTCCGCAGGCCTTGAGGAGCTTGCCGCCTAAAATGTGTGCACCACAGGGACTTTGAGAACGCTAGGGTGTTCAAGATGGCATGGAAGACTACCCAGATTATTTAATCAAGGCAGACGGGAGATCGCACGTAAAGTAAACCCAGAAATCCCCAAGTATCCTGACTCGAGCGTCAACATTGGGCAAAAGCACCGAGGTAACTCATCTGTGCCTTGGGTGAGGATTGAGCCTTCCACCCCAAATGGCATGTTTAACAACAGTTAGGGGGCCTAGAATATAAGTAAAACCCAGGATGGTCCAGTACCTGGTACTGGTTCTGCCCCTACATGATGCCAAGTGAGTTGTGTAACCCATCTGACATAAACCTCAGTATAAAACTGGGGATAAGAACACCTGCCTGCATTCCACGAAGCACTGAGATGGCCATGCAACGTTCAAGGAAACCTTTTGCAAGCTTATGTGCACAGCTCCCAGGGAGACAGCTCCCAGGGACGGCAGCAGGATTCATCCCACGACAGGCAACTTTGGGAACCTCCCTGGTGTGGCTCAGACCCGTCCCTCCACAGCACAGGGCTCCCAGCCCACACTCCTTACTGCGCTCACGTGGAGTATGCACTGATCCTGGGTAAAAAGACTGACAAGTTCCCTCACCCCCTCTTTCTGGATGAACAGCTGCAGTTGCAGTCAGAAAAGGGAGGTCACTCTAATGTCCACTTTACTGCTCAAGGTTTGTGACAAAAAACCTACAGAACTGACCATCAAATAGTAACTCAAGTCAGACTCTGGCCCTGGAGCCAATGGGTGAGTTGTGTGTTTCTCAGGGAGAAGATGTGCAGAGATCAGCATCTGCAGAGGACACATTTTCGTGAGCACGTATGAATGTCCATGTCCTACCTCACACCCAGGCACAATCTTTTTTAGTTGGGAGAGGAGGGACCTAGTTGTGTGGAAATAAACTGTAAAATAATCCTCACGCAGTTGGAATAAAACGATCACGAAGCAGGTCATTAGCATTGTAAATGGGTATAACGTTTTGAAAAGCTATTTAGTAAGACATAATAAAAGTGACTAAAAGTATTCTTCCTTTAACTCAATCATTTCAAGAAGTCTAAGAATCAAACATAAGAAAAATCCTAAATGCCCAGCAGTAAGAGAGATGGCCAAGGAAATAATGGGAAGCCAACTAAACAGAAGAATAGTTAAGTGAGATGAGACTTCTGAAATCTATGTGGCAACGTGGAAAACCATAAAGTATGAGGCATTTAAAAGGTAAAATGGGGGATTCTACACACTCTACAATCACCGCTATGTAAAAATCTGTGCTTATGAACAAAGACGGTAAAGAGAACACGGACAAAAATGCTAACACTAATGTTTTAAAGTGCAAAGTTGTGATGTTTATCATTTGAAATTTTTACTGTTAGAATATCATTTTTTAAATAAATCATTGTGCAAGAACAGCCAGAAATAGCAGCTACATACAGCAGGGAAAACATAGATTGAGAGGTGTAGAATTTTCTTGTTTGCCTGTTTTTTGTTTATTGTTGTTATTGAAATAATGAAAATGCTCTAATAATGATTGAAGTGATGAATGCACAACTATGTGGTTACACCAAGTACCATTGATTGCACACGTTGGATGAATTGTTTGTTTTATTAGTATGTATCAATAAAATTGATATGCTCAAAAGTAAAGATAAAAAATCTAATTAAAAAAGAAAGAAAGGTGTTTTAGCTAATTAAATCTCTCTTTAATTTCTCACATCCATTTGTCTCGTTCAGTTCTTGAGTGTATATAAAAGGCAAAAATACATTAAGAAAGAAAGAAATACCATTTTTTACAACAAGTAATATCCAGGGACAGGGACAGCACAGGAACAAGCTACCAGCATTGCACAGTGGAAGGACGAAACAAACCTTTGTCTTATTTTCAGATTCAGACGGAACTAGTCCACTGAGCACCAGGCCTGGGCCCTGGGCAGGTCATTCCAAAGGCAGAAAAGCCTGCCCAGCGCCCAAGGAAAGATGAACGAGGAGGGACTGAGAGGTGACTGCTAAGGGTGGGGCGTTTTTCTTTTGGGAGTAATGAAATTGTTCTAAAATTTTTTATGGTAATGAATGCACAACACTGTGATTATACCAAAAGCCATTAACTGTACACTTTGGGTAGATTTAAGATATGTGAATATATCTCAATAAAATTGCTTTTACAAGAGATGAAATAGGGTTGTACATGTTACCAGAAGGCAGCGAGAGGCTAAAACATGGGACTGTGCAACACAGGGAAGCCTGCTGTAGAGGAAGAAAGACTAGTCAACAGTACAAAATAAAAATGTTCTTCCATGAACCAGGAAAAATGCACGTCACTTTACAAGGTGTAAATCATAAAGTGGGATATGGGAGGAAAAAAACAACTAATGCAAACTATGGACTACAGTTTATAGTAAGATTGTAATATTCTTTCATCAAATGTTAGGTGTTAATAATTGAGGAGTATAAGGGGTGTGAGGTTTTTCTTTTTGAAACAATGAGAGTGTCCTCAAATCGATTGTGGTGATGAATGCACAACTCTGAGAGCCACTGATTGTATACTCTGAATGGATTTTATAGTAAGTGGATAAAATTGTTCTTTCTAAAAAAAAAAAGCCAATTGCTTCCCAACAGTTTGAACTAAATTATCTGAAAGGTAAAATTTCCAACTTAGAAAAAAATGCTTCTCAGAATCATAAATTATCTTTCATTGTCAAGTGACATGTGAATCATAAAAGTTAAGTTCAGACATTCTGAATTAAGAATTGAAAATATGCTTGTCTAAAATGAACTAACAAGTGTATGTTGAGGTACAAAATGTGTTTTAGCTAATTAAATCGCTCTTTAATTTCTCACATCCATTTATCTAGTTCAGTTCTCAAGTGTATGTAAAAGGCAAAAATACATTAAGAAAAAAACTATAGTCATCAAATATTTCACTTGATTTTGGGTATTTTTCCATCTAATTTTTGGAAAATTATACATATACATAGTAAAACATTCAAACAGTACAAAGAAATATCAGCATTTCTCTCTACCACTCCATATCCCCAGACTAAGATAACATTTAATAAAGTATTTTAACTATAAAGCAAATTTCTTAATGTGGATCTGGAAAAGGCATAACAAGAAGCTAGACTTAGATATATGGTTTGTAGAAGCTTTCCTCACAGAGCAAAATAACTTTTGAATTACTTCTAAAAGCAAATCTTTTGTAATCTATTTACAGTTATCCTTGCTATAAATTTCAGATTATGAGGGTATTATTTTAATTACAGAAAATTATTCAGAAAAAATATTTCTAGAATTTAGTCTTTTATTTGGAGCATTTTCTCATTGCCATGATTTATACTTGATACAAACTCAGAATTAGAAGTAATCTGTGGGGTTCCAAAAGAAAGGCGTACACAGAAAATGTATTTCACCCAAACTTATAATTAATGAGTACTTGCCACACGCATTAAATTATAAACAAAATCTACAGTTACTTTGAGAAAGAAGGATTCCTCTTTTCTTCTCAAAATCTTTAAGCATACATATACAATTTCATATGCACATATGACATAAACAATAAGCTATCTTAGGCATAGGGATGTATTATGGTGAATTTTATGGTATGAATTAAATCTCTATAAAAAATAAGAATACATTTAAATAAAATACAAGCAATCTACATGTAAGAGAAAGGCGCTGATTTGAGGCATAAGCCCAGAGAACACAACTCTCAGCTCTGCAAACTACCTCAAGAAGTTGCAAGGTCAATGCTCCCCAGCCTTATCAGCCCGGGAGAATGCTTCTTCAAAGGCTCCAAGTTTAATGCTGAAATAGCTCACTTTGATGAAACCTGGCTTATTTTTCACAATTAAAATTGCCTCCATGGCCTCCTTACCCTTTCAAATCGTGTTTTGCTTCCACAATTTATTTACAGTTCACCGAAGCCACTTTTTCCTTTATGCAACTTTATGCACTTTTAACTCGCCCAAGTCAAAGCACACTCTTTAAGTTGCAGAGCAGGCCGCTGGCAAAGGCAAACTCTCCACAACTATATGAGGCTCTTCTTTCACCTCCACGGGGCCTCCCTTGGATTTCCCAACAATATTCCTTACACACACGCGCAGCACACTGTGCGGGGAACCCACCCTGGTGGGGTCCCAGGGCCCGTTCTTACCCACAGTTTCCGTACAGGCGGCAGGCGGGCCGCGCTCACTGTGGGAGCCCCAGGGCAGCTCCCGGGGGGCTGCAGGTGCCCTCGGCACCCGCGCCCAGCTGCATTTCTGCAATGTCCACTCTTTAGAGTGTGACCCCTTATCCCTAGGAGGCTTCCCCACTCCCTGGAGCAATCGCCTCTGGCCCCTGAGGACCTGTGCATAGATGCCAGGAGAAACCCTTTGCCTGAAAAGGTCGCTGGGGGGCTTCAGCGAGGCGGCAAGTCCAGCCGTGTCCGGGCCGGCCAGCGCTTTCAGCAGCGAGAAGGCCCTGGGCACCCAGGCAGGCAGGTGAAGGTAAGGGTCAGGCAAGCAGAAGTCCCCAGCACAGGAGACACACACCTCCACTGCCCAGAAGTGGCCAGGGGCCATTTAGCAAGGCACCTCCCGCTCCCCTTGGGGCTCCGCCGGCTGCGCCCCGGCCGGGCTCCCAGAGCCGCTGACTGTGGACGGCAGGGCTTGGGGGACAGCGGGAACGCGAACCCGGCTCCCCGGCCCAGCGTTTTGAGGCGCTTATTCAGGGAAAGCCCAGACGGGATTCATGGCGTTCACTGCCGCGCGGCATCTCGGGTTGAGAGCGCCGGCTGGGAAGCCCTGGGCCGCTCGAGAGCCGCGTCAGGCCAGGCACAGCCAGCACGGTGAGGGCCAGGCCGAGCGGACGCACGCCACCCTCGGAGGGTCACGGAAGGCTCGCGGTCCAGGGACGCTTCGCTCGGCCTTCTCAGGACTCGTGGCAAGGGCAGGTGGGGGGAGGTGGGGGCTTCTCCTCCTGGCCTAAAATGGAAAGAGGGGCAGCTCTGAGGTGGAGGCTGACAGACACAAGCCATCTGGGGGCAGGGGCGAAGCAACAGGGAGACAGTTCCCACAGGAGCCCACCGCCAGGGCTGGGCCTCCAGCCGGCCTGGCCTTCAGCCGGGGAGGCCTTGATGTGCTGGGCTGGAGCGCCCCCTGCCGGCGGCGTGAAGGAAGACATCCAGTCCTCGGGCTGTGGCAGGCCCGGCAGGAGGGACAGGAATCTACAGCGTCCAGCCCTCCTGGGCGGCAAGGCTGCATGGCTGGCGTTTGCTGTGCATGCACACATAGATACATACATACGTAGAGGAATGCACACATACATACATACGTAGAGGCATGCACACATAGATACATACGTAAGTGCATGCATACACGGATACATACATAGAGGCATGCACACATAGATACATACATACGTAGATGCATGCATACATAGATACATGCATACGTAGAGGTATGCACACATAGATACATACGTAAGTGCATGCATACATGGATACATACATAGAGACATGCACACATAGATACATACATACGTAGAGGCATGCGCACATACATACATACGTAGAGGCATGCACACATAGATATGTACGTAGATGCATGCATACATAGATACATGCATACGTAGAGGCATGCACACATAGATACATACGTGAGAACATGCATACATGGATACATGCATACGTAGAGGCATGCATACGTAGAGGCATGCACACATAGATACATACGTACGTAGATGCATGATACATGGACACATACATGCACAGATATATACATACATATATACACATGCATACATAGATATATGCACGCATACATATATAGATACATGCATTCATAGATACATGCATGATGTATGCATACATAAACACATACATGCATGTATACATACATAGATACACATACATAGATGCATGCATGTATGCATACATGCATAGATATATAGATGCATGCATACATACGTGCATACATATATACATACATATATTGGTAGAGATATATACGTACATGCATATTATCTTCTTAAAAACACTATATGCCATTGCCTCCACCCTGCCATATTTTATTTTAATAACATTGCTCCAGTTCATTGGAAAATACAGAAAAAACGTATGAAAATAGAAACCATACATAATCCCATCTGCAAAGATAACCACTTGTAGCCACATTCAATATGCCTAATTTCCATCTTGTTCAGACCATGCTGTATGTTGTTCATTTATTTACTCTCAGATGCATTTCCTGCCCTGGCCTCCATTGCCAATCTGGCCACAGGGAAGCGCTGGCAAGAGAGTAGGGAGTGGGAGGAAGAGATCGGCCAGGTACGTGTCCCTCACCCTGCTGTGGGGAGGAATTTTCCAGAGTGGCTGCATGGCCTCCATGGCTCTAGCACCTGCCAAACGCCCACCTCCTGGTTCTGGTGGTACCACCTTCTCTAGCTCTGGACTTCCTGCTGTTATCCACCTCGGGGTGTTGCAACATAATGACTGGCTTCTCCGTTCTTCCATCACTTGTGAAACATTCCTCATCATAAATTTCCTTTCTTTGAAACACCTAGAACAGTTTATTTTCCCAACTGGATTATGACTGACACATGCCATATGGATAATTTTTTATTTAATAATGTATTACTTAATAATTTTTTACTCAATATTATATTTTAAAGGTTTTCCTATATGCTTAGTTCTTTACAAATATTTCTTCTTTTTTTTTGCATTTATACTTTTTTGTTTTTTTAACACTTTTTTTAATTAAAGTTAATAGATCACAAATAATGTTATATTAAAAAACATAAAAGTTTCCTATATATCCCACTCCCCACCCCCCACCCCCATCATTTTTATAAATTGTATTTTTTGAAGATATATACATCTCAAAAACTGTTACATTAAAAAACATAAGATGTTCCCATATACCCCCCCCACCCTCCCACACCAACAACCTCCCCCATCATTGTGGCACACTCATCGCACTCGGTGAACACATTTTGGAGCACTACTGCACCACATGGATAATTTTTTACCCTGTAGTTCACATTCTCCCCCAGTACATTCAGTGGGTTATGGCAGGATATATAAAGTCCAGGCTCTGACCCTGCAATATCATTTAGGACAACTCAAAGTCCCAAAATGCCCCCACACCACATCTCTTCTTCCCTCTCCCTGCCCTCAGTAACTACTGTGGCCACTTTCTCCACCTCAATGCTACAATTTCTTCTATTATTAGTCGCAATAGCTTTATAGTAGAATATCAGTAAGTCCCCTCTAATCCATATTTTATTCCTCCATTCTGTGGACCCTGGGATGGTGATGTCCACTCCACCCCTAGATCAATAGGGGGCTTAGATTACACATGGATGATGGATGCAATTCTCCTGCTTGCAGTTGTTGGCATTCTTGATTCCCTGGTGTGGTGGTTGACCATCTTCACCTCCCTGTTACCTGACCTGGGTAAATCCAACAAACCAGAGATTAGGAGTCGCCACTCTGCTGAGGCTCAGGGCCCAGCTGGACATGGACAGCCCAGAGATTCAAGTCCCCTGAATATACGCCATCCCTAGCACCAACCACAGGTTCAGTAAAAGTGACAGAAGAGGCATGTGTAGAAAAGTCACATCTGAATCCAACTCCATCACACTCAGGGGCACAAATGTACCAATATTTGTTAATGGTTGCATAACACCTTACTCTATCACACCTTAATTGACTCACATCATTTGAGTGTCCAATTTTTGCTAAAATATGACACCTGTATGAATATCTTTGTACATAAATTTCTATCCTCATTTATGGGAGAGATTCCTGGAAGTGACTAAAAAGAAATAAACATTTTAAGAATCTTGGTTTACACTGGCAAAAATTCTCCAGGAAAAAAAAGTTTCAACCAATTTACAACCCCACCAGCAGTCTAAGACAGTCTGTATCACCATGCCCTCTCTGCAGCTATGACTACAACATTAATTTGCTAATTTTATAGGCCAAAATAAAGGCATCCTGTTATTATTCTATGAAGAACAACAACAAAAAAATATTATTGTTATTCTTTTAGTTTAGATTTGTTTTGTTTTTGTTAGTGAAGTGGAACATTTTTCAGGTGTTTATTAGTCATCCTCATTTCCTCTTCAGTAAACAATCTGTCCATTTTATTTTTAAGTCCTAGCAAGTCTCTTATTGATCGAGGTATCAGGAGGCTTACTGGGCACAAACAACAGAAGCTGACTAGTAAAATTACACAGAAAGGGGATTATTAAAAGGACACAGGGGAGTGGATGTGGCTCAAGTGGTTGAGCACCTGGTTCCTGGTGCCTCCTAAAAACAAACAAAAAGGCAAGAAGCAAACAAACAGGAAAACCAACTCAGGGGAACCGATATGACTCGGTGGTTGAGCTCCAGCTTCCCACATTTGAGGTCCTGGGTTCGCTCTCCAGCCTCCCGCACCTCAAAAAAAAAAGGATGTAAGGATATCTCCATGCAGCTCCAAAAGGATGAGAAAGCTGGAAAAAGAGGGTCAAAAATAGGTGGAACCCAGATGTGCTGGTTTGAAGCTGTAGGTGCACCAGAAAAACACGTTCTTCAATCTAATCCATTCCCGTGGGTGTGAGCGCATCATCACCAGGGCCTTTTGATGGGGCTGCTTAGTCAAGGTGTGGCCCATGTCAAGGAGGATGGGTCTTAATCCACCTGCTAATCCTTTATAAGAGAGTGACATTCAGACAGAGGGGGAAAAAAAGCCATTGAAGCAAGAGCCTGAAGGCAACGAAACGGAAACCGGGAGGAGAAGGGAGAGAGCAGCAGACACCGGCAGGGCCTCGCAGCCTGCAGAGGAGCCCGGGATCGCCCACAGCCGGTCTCAGGAGGAGAGCCTCGCCTTGACGACGCCTTGACTCGGACATTCTCACAGCCTCAAAACTAGAAGCAAATAAAACCTTGTTGTGCAAGCCAAGCCATTTCATGACACCTGCTTTAAGCAAACAAAAACACAAGGGAACCTGGTATACCAGAAATACAGCCAAAGGCCTGCCCTGAAACAGTTGGAGTTGGTGGCCCCCACTGAGCGGAGGCTCCAGGGTCCTTCCTGGCACTGCTGCCCCCACCCTTGAATCCCCCAGGCTACGAATGCTACACGTCTTCGTGCCCCTCTGCCGTTCCCTGCGGCAACTTGCAAACGAAGCCTCTGAGCCGCTGATTCCCAGCCCCCCGACCCTCCCCTGCAGAAGCAGAGTCCCTTTCTCTGTCTCCTCGACTCTGGGCTGGCGTTTGACTTCCTGTGGGCAGCAGAAGGCAGCACGAGGGACGCCTTGGCTACCGAGGAAGCCCTGTGCTTCCACAAGAACGGTCCATCCTAAGGCCCAGCTGCCACGCCGAGAGGAAGCCTGGGGACAGCGAGAGGCCGGTCACCACCGGGACGACGAGCCCTCCACACCACGCCCCGCTCGACCTGCAGGCCTGGGCGCAAATCAGTCGTGTGGGTGTTTCAGGCCACTAAGCTCCCGGGCGATCTGCTGTTCAGCAAGAGATAACTGAAAAACCGCCTTAAGGTGTAAATCCTGGGTGGGAGCAGCCAGTGGGTCCAGCTGGGTTCTGCACCCCCGCTGCCAGGAAGCAGGGAGAGCCAGCGCTCCAACTCTACAAGGAGGGGAGGCCCAGGTCCCCAGCAAGCTCCCAGGGAGGACCCCCCAAACAGGATCAGGGGCTTCAGACACTGGGGCAGAGCAAAAAATAATAATCTGCCAACTGAGTATCTGTTTTTTGTACACAAGCCTACCTTGGCGATATCACCGTAATAAAGTAAACATTACAATAAAGCAAGTCACATGAATTTTTGGGTTTCCCAGTACGTATAAAATTATGTTTAAACTATGCTGTGGTCTATTACGTGTGCAATAGCATCGTGTGTAAAATCCAATATACATACTTTAATTAAAATGATCCAAGATGGGAAGCGGATGTGGCTTAACAAGTTGGGCGCCCTCCTACCACATGAGAGGTCCTGGGTTCGGGTCCCGGTGTCTCCTAATGAAGATGAGCAGACACCGCGCCTGCCGCAATGAGCAGACGCCTAAACGAGCAGATGCCACAAGCCAGCAGTCGCCGCGGCCTGCAGGGAACAGATGTGGCTAGGCCGATGGGCCCTCGTCTCCCATGTGGGAGGTCCCGGGTTCCGTTCCTGGTGCCTCCTGGAGAAGGCGAGCAACAATGAGCAGACAGAGGAGAGAGCCATCTTGGGGGGGGGGGGGGGGGGTTGGCGTACATTTTTAAAAATAAATAAATCTTTTTAAAAAATTGATCCAAGGCATAAAGTGAGAACATGCTCCTGGGAAAATGGCACCAATAGACTTTCTTTTTTTTTTTTAGACTAGTTTATTTATTTATTTATTACTCCTCCCTACCTCCCTCCCCTAGTGTCTGCTCTCTGTGTCCATTTGCTGTGTGTTCTTCTGTGTCTGCTTTGTATTCTTGTCAGTGGCACCAGGAATCTGTGTTTCTTTTCGTTGCGTCATCTTGCTGCATCAGCTCTAGACTTTCTTGACATAGGGCTGCCACAAACTTTCGGTTTGTAAAAACACAGTATGTGTGAAGCACAATAAAGCAAAGCCCAGTACAATGAGGGCATGCCTGTATCAAGGTTGCTGTATGTGTGCTCTTAATGACAAATATTGATGGCGGTGCCTTTCTCAAAAGCTATATTTCTATTTCCACTTTATATTTCATTGCATTTGTTGGAACTTCCTAAACAATGTGTCATTTTAACAGAAGCACCTGGAAGTTAACTGGATTTAGAAAATGTCAAAGTTCCTGCCCTCAGGGTAACAAATGGCACTCCTTAACTTCTCAGAAAAGAAATATTCACCTGAGAGATTTTCCTGGCAGCAGAAGCACCCCTGACAATGCAGGCTTGCCTGCCCCGGCACCGGATAGAAGGCATCCCATCAGTAGAGAAGGACCTCAGGCGAGTGGAAGCCCCTGACCCCTTGGTGGGCTCATATCTGATTTCCCTGCACAGACTCTGCCCCTCCCAGCCCACCCCCTTCCTGCAGCCAGGGCCGCCTCTGATCCTGCCGCCCCCTCCCTAGACCCCTTCGGCATCTCCTGCACCCTCAGGGGAAGTCCAGGTGGGACCGGCCGCCCTCGCTGGCTTCTTCCCTCCCTTCTCCCACCCCTCCTGAGTTCTGTACGGCAGACCCCTGCCCATGACGGCCATGCAAAGCAGCCCCGTCCTCACTAACCCTCCTCTCCGCACAACCCATTCCCCTTCCTCGAGCGCTTCCTTCCCCCTCGCTGTCTTCCCACCATTCTGCATGGTACTTTTTACTCCTCATCTAGGATTCAGATAAAGAGCCACCTACTCTATGAAGCCTTCCCTGACTGCCTCAAAAAAATAGACACACACTTCAGATAAGCACATTTGGCACTCTACAGAGACATAAAAAATGTTAATGGAATAATTTTTCTTCCAGTGAATTTCAAACAAAAGTTGGCAAGACATTATAGGAAAAAATTAATTATGGAAAAATAGCATATGTATACAAAAAAAGAGAGCACCAAACCCCACATTCCTATGATTCAGTTCATGGTTTCCCCACCCCCTGGCCATCCCCCCATATAGCCATTTTGGACTTCCCAATGCTCTTAATACCAGGGATCAAGGAACCAAGAAATATACATCCACAACAATCTGAGAGTAACTTAATATTGATTAAGTGCTTTATGTACCAGCAACTGTTCTAAGCACATGGCATGAATTAGCTCATTTAGTCCTCAAACCACCCCAACTATATTATCCCCACTTTAAAATGAGGAAATTAAAGCTTAGAGGTGAAATAAATTGCCCAAGAGGTAGAAATGGGATTTCAAACCTAGGTTACGATCTTAATCATACTTACCTCTTTCAGAAAAAAAAAAAATTATCATTGTGTCAGTTTGAAGTTATTTATGAATTCCAAAAAGAGATTGTGTTTCTAAACTGGTCTGTCCCTCTAGGCATAATACCCTCTGATTGTATTAGATTCAGCTGAGACGTCGGATTAAACCACATTAAGATTAGAGCTTTGATTCAATCGCATCAGTAGGCTGTGACTCTGATCAAGTCCCCGCCCCACAATTATATGGTGGGCCATATAAACAGACACTCAGGAAGACACACAGAAGAAGACACACGGGAAAAGAGTGCTCCATAGATGCCAGAGGAGAGAACTTTGTCATGACACAGAAGAGGAGAGAACTTTAATCCTGTGGCCCCGGGAAGAGAGACAAGCCTGTACCAGCCTGTAGCTGAGAGAGAGGAAGGCTGAACCCTCACAGAGATCGGCCGCCATCTTGCTTCAGCACGTGGCAACTGACTGTGGTGAGAAACCAACCATGAGTTGGACTCTCTGGGTCCTGTAACTGTAAGCTTTTACCCCAAATAAATACCCTTTTTAAAAGCCAACAGATTTCTGGTACTTTGTGTCAGCACCCCTTTGGCTAAAACAACAGTAAACTTAAATAATCGTTTAAGTTAGAAGCTGAGAGAAAGGCGTTCTCTTTCTGGGAGTTAAGGTCACTTAACAGGCTGGAAGAGGGTCATCTGCTTGAAGCACAGATAAAGTAAGTTCAAACTGGGGCATGGGAGTGGCGTCCCCTGGGATACCTCCTCAATTGGGCTCAACCCTCTGGGGACCCTACGAAATAATCAAAAGGTCACACAAGAGCCCCAGGCCGGCTCCAAGAAGTCGGAGGAGGCTTAAGCCAGAAGAGGGCAATGCCTGCATTCCCCTGAATTCTACATCTGTGAGCTCCTACATGGCAGCCACTTGCCACACGTGGCCACGGAGCACTGGAAATGTGGCTAGTCCAAACAGATTTGCGGAAGTAAAATACACACCATACTGCAAAGAATCAGCACAAAGAAAGAATGTAAAATATGGGTTATCTGTTGAAATAGTAATATTTTAGATGTGTCGGGTGAAATAAAATATTGTATTAAAGTTAATTCTCCTTTTGCCTTTTTAGCATGACTACAAGAACATTTAAAAACATACCATACTGGGAAGCAGACGTGGCTCAAGTGATTGGGCTTCTGCCCACCATATGGGAGGACCCCTGGGGCCTCCTGGTAAAGGCGTGCCTGCATGGCAAGCTGAGTGCCCGCGCAGCTAGCTAGTGCCCACGCGGCACTCGTGCATGTGCAAGTGAATCATACATCAAGATGATGGCGCAACAAAAGAGAGACAAGAGAGACGAAGGGGAGAGTCAAGGCGAGGCACAACAGAAATCAGCAACTGAGGCGGCGCAGGTGACAGGGAACCTCTCTCGCCATCAGAGATCCCCAGGATCAAATCCTGGTGAATCCCAGAGGATAAAAACAAGAAGAGAAGACAAAAAGAAATAGGCACAAAAGATCACACAGTGAATGGACACAGACAGTAAAACACAGCAGGGAGTGGGGAGGGAGAGGGAAAAATAAAAAATAAAAACTTATCATACACGTGGCTCATATTTCTGTTGGACAGCACCGTTCTTCGCCATACTTTCATTGCCCTGGGCGCCAGCTCCCTGCGGGCTCTCAACTTGTGAAGGCTTCTCACAGGTTCACAAAGAAACAAGAGACAACATTACACGGGCCTGTACAATGTTGTACACGGGCCAAGCGCAGCTGAACTCAAGAGACCAGAGCTCTGGACACTTCAGAGCTCTTAAGCGGGCCAGTGACTGGTCTAACACTCCACTAGAACAGCTTCTCAGATGAAAGGAGGACGAGCACAACTCTTCTCACTACAACTCGGGGCATGATACCCCCAAGCCTGGGAACTCCCTCTCAACGTAGCTTGTGATCAGGGAGAGCTTCAGCGTTCTCATTTCCACAGGACGAAGGCACGGGGAGATGTGGCCGGCCAGGGCTTCATTCCCGGAGAAGGACCCGCTTCCTCTCCACCTTCCAGCAGAACAAGGGGTTCTCAGGGATCCGACCTGACAAAACGGAATTCCAACAATGACTTCATCTTCTCTGTCCGTCAGCAGAACGCATTGCGCACAGCATACCGGGGCTGCCTGTCCAGGAAGACCTCTCCTTGCCTGCAGGCGGCTTCCACGCTCGGCCACGGTCAACGCCGCACCCTCCCCTCCTCTCCAAGCCCGTGGTGGACGCTGTTTGGTGGGGCTGTCCGAAGGCTGGACTACACTGGAGTGCCCTGCTGCCCTCAAAAACAGCCCAGTTACCAAGAAAGGAAAGGCCCTGAAGCCATGTCTGGAGCATCGCTGACTCCCGGGTCAGTGGAGAGTGAAGGCTGATGCGGTGCTAAACACGGCAGCCCCCGCGGCCAGGCGTGACGGGAAGTGAGCAAAGCAGGCACCTAAGGAACTCCCCAGACGCCAGCGAAGCCCGATGCCCCCCAGGGCCCACCACGCAGGGCCCACCACGCGGCACCCAGCAAGGGCTCGCTACCTGTGGCCGCACGCCCTAAAACGAGCTCCCGTGGCGGTGGGAGCGGCCCGGCTCCAGCGACGAGGCCTCGGAGCCGCTGTGGGCTGGAGCTCACGGCCGGTCGCGGGGATCTGCTGGACAGAAGCTCACCGAACGCCAGCCCAGTTACCGCTCTGCACCCTTGTCTGAACACAGCAGAACAGCGCCCAGGTCCCACGCCCAGAAAGGCCAACATGCCCCCGCCTTGGCTAATGAGAGACTGCTGCGGCGTGACGCGTTCCAGCTCCTTCCACTCGTCTTGCCTAAGTATGGAGGGACCAGACCACAGGATCACCTGCTCCTGGTGGCACCAAACCAGAGCAGAGCCCTGCATCCCTGGTCCAGTCCTCGCACCCTCCGCCTCGGCGCCACAGCGCCCCCTGGCGGTGACTCCCTCACTCGGCAGGTGAGTAAACCCACCTCGGTCCACCTGTGCGTGTCTTCCTGAACGGTTCTCAGCTAAGGGAATGAACACTCCTTAGCCACAAACACCCTTTCCCCGGCTATCAACTCCTATGGTTGCCACTGTGCCTATACCACAGGGGGAAAGGAGGGCGGGACGGAAACAGGCACAGGCGAGGCAGCAGAAAAATCAATGTTTTTGTCAAGCTTCATTCCAGAGACAGCCAAGGGTGACCTCTGAAGGAGACTTTCCCCACAGCCTATGTGCAGCGTTCTACTCCTTCCTCACTCTAAAGGAAGCTCCTCAGAATACAGAAATTTATATTCTAGGATTAACCAGGAGCCAGTATACACACACACATAAATCATCCACATACTTCAGTACTTTTAATTATTTGTGGCTGAAGTTACAGATGATGGACAACAATTATGAAACACAAACCATTCAGGCTACCACCAGCGTGAAGTGGGAGCAAGGTCTAGAGCCAGGGAAGCACAGTCTGCTTCCCGTGACGGTACTGACACTGAGCCTCAGTTCCTCAGTCTGCAAATTAAAAGAACTAATACCATAAAACTGCTGTGAGGACACAGGCAAAAGGCCCAAAACTCTGCCTGGCACACAGTAAGTGTTCAAAAAAGTGATAATCCGCTCCTTTTCCTTCCTTACCATCTTCAGAGAAAAACGTTGAAACTGTTGAAAATAGGAAATTAAATATAGCATGTTAAGCCAAGCCCCCCTGCTCAAATTAAAAGTTGCAAGCCTCTTGAAAAGATTACTGTAAAGATCCACTGGTGCTTTCCCATAAAAAAGTCACAGCATGGCATTTCTGGCACTTGTTAAGGCCAATATGAGCATATCCTCCCTGAGATCACAAAGTTCCTGAAAAGCAGGGGCTCCAAGCTGGCAGGGCCACTAACCAGCTTCGTGACCAGGAACAAGCAACTTGGCCTCTTCAGGCCTGTTTCCCCACCATAAACTGGCACAATGTTTCAATGCAAACTTTTAT
The DNA here is from genome assembly GCF_030445035.2 of Dasypus novemcinctus. Lineage (NCBI taxonomy): Eukaryota > Metazoa > Chordata > Mammalia > Cingulata > Dasypodidae > Dasypus > Dasypus novemcinctus. The sequence goes on along the minus strand of NC_080689.1, from coordinate 81,632,224 downwards.
GGGATATAGTGGAAAATTTGTCTGAAGTTTTAAGGTAAAAGCCCAATATTTCAAAGAAGTTTCTCCCACTCTTACATTCCAGTACTGCACACACCATCCATGAGTTTGAATTTGGTGAATCCCCAAAAGAGATTGTTTTTGAACTAAGCCATTCCTGTGAGTGTGGTCCCTTTGATTGCATTAGATTCACTTTAGATCCCTTAATTTTTTTTTCCATCAAAAAAAACTTATTGAAGTATATCATTCATGCATGAACATAGGTAGATAGTAAATAACAACATGAACGAAGTTGTCATGAGAGAACTCTGAAAAACAACTTTTCCACCTCATCTCCCACCTTTTCTCAACTGTGCTCGTTCACAACCCTTCCACAGTCCATGCACTTCACTCCTCCGCTTTGCAGTTTCTCTGTCCGCGTGACATCCTGCTCACCAGGCTCTAGCATCCAGAACAGTTACTCATCTTTGTGTCCCACCCTCTCCTTCCCACTAGTGCCCGGCAAGGATTGGCACAGGACTTCATGAAAAGTCTGATCAATGAAGAGTATCAAAGGATAAAGCTCTAGTTGAAACCAAAATGGAATATTTACTCAAATCCAAGTAATTTCCCTCCTCTGATGCCTCCCAGAAAGTGTGGCAGTTTTAACTTGGCTATAAAGCTCATCCAAACACCAAACTTGAGTGTCACCCCAGACTTACCACATGTATCTGTAAATTGTTTTCTCCAGCAAAACCACACTTAATATAAACAATTTTTTCAAATTTTTAATCAAAATTTACCCCTAGAAGAATCTGATGTGTGCCTAAAGCAGTAGGTCTTGTCTTTTCTGCAGCTTATGAGAAGAAAAACTTCACATTAACAAAGGAATTGCAGTTTGGCCACAGCTGTGAATGTCTGAGACCCACTGAAAATTAGCACATAATATAGAGTATGCAGGTGTTTCTCAGAAACCAACCTTAACTCTTTTGACTATCTTTTTCTCTAAATTTAATACACACAATGCTCAATCCACAGCAAGTAGTTATGAAGCCGGCTAGTAAGATAGGGAATCAATAGGTGGATCTGGGACCTGGCCAGAAGTCCACGTGGACGTCAATAGCCCCGAGACAGCTGCTGGAGGACCTTCCCCAAGATTCTGTCACTCAGAAGAAGACTCCTTCAGAAGCCAGGAGAAGCCAGGATATTCCCCAGGTACTTTATCATTGGGTGCTCCTGGGAGATGGATAGAGAGATAATCAAAACAGCAAACAGCTGGAGCTCCTCCCCTGCCATTAGCAAAGGAGTGGGATAGGTAACAGTTCAAAAAGGCAGGAACCAGGCCTGAGCGCTCTCTCGTGTGCTCTCTCGCCTGTGGACCCCTGTTCCTGCCCTCTGTGCACCGTTTTCGCCATTTTTCCTCTTCCATGTGGCCACGCAAGTAAACCTGGGGATTTATAATGGGAAATTGTAGCCTGTAAAGCAGCCCACTTTATCACTTTTCAACCCCTTCCTCTCTACCTGGGACCCCTGATCTGTTATTTTCTCCCATTTCTGTCCCTCCTTGCCTGACTAAATTACTCACCTAACTTACCCGACGTGCTCTTGAAATCAGTGAAGAACCTAGACAAAATCTAGTAACATTAATATTTGGCGAGCCAGTCCAGGAGCTTATTGGCCCACAGCCTGTTTAATGCCTTCCTTGGGTTCTCCATTTTAAACGGGTTCACCTTTGAGGCCCCACGGGATGTAATTCCGGGAGGGAAGAGGCTGGGGCACAGGAATTCTCTGCATCCACACCACATGCCCTGGCTTGTAAGATCTGACCCCAGCCAGGATGGCTGGGACATAGGGCAGTGGCTCAAACCACAGCCCTGCCGAGACAGAGGGGCCCCAGCAGGGCGCCGGCCCTGCGAAGCTTATTTTTCAGGCCCTTTTAGCAGCCAGGGTCTTTGCCCTTGGGCCTGCCCGCTGCTGCCTTCTCCAGCCCTCTCCCCTCAGAGGCAGCACGGCTATGGCAGAGAGTCCCAGGGGCTTGCCCCTCCCAGCGGGTCCACGCCTTTGCAAGCTGCTTTCCTTTCCAACCACACCCAGCTACCAGGGGGACGAAGTGGGAAGGGGCAGGCAGAGCCAAGGTGGACGCTGTGGAGTTCCTTTCCCCAGGGTGGTCACAGGCCAGGACACTCTTGCATAATTAACCTTTACCCATGTTTTACCTCCCTACCTCTTGCTACTGAATTTTCTCTTTACAGGTTTGTGTTAGAATGCATTGGAATGTCTTAAAAACTGTGAAACTGGGAAAATGCCTTTGCTAGCAAGGAAGCTATTGCCTTAGAGCCCCAAGGCCTGTTAACTAGAATAATTAATCTCTAATCACGTAATGGCCTTTTGATGGCTGGTCTAACTGGGAAACCATCAGACAGTAAAGTCATAAAACTAGAACTCCATCTAAGACCTCTGGAAGGATAGGAGGAAGAAGCTTCCTGCCCCTTCTCCAAGGAGGCTGGGAGAGCATCTGATCTATTTGATCTGTCTCCCAAGTCCAGGCAGCCCCAGAAATGCCCGGCAGCAGGGTTTCTGATTCCAGGGTGGCAGGAATCAGAGAAGCAACCCTGAATGACCCCCAAGACTTTTGAAGGCTTGGGTGCTTCGGTTTGGAGAGCAGCCAAACATTTCCTGAGATTTAACTTGGGAACTTCTGTTTGGGTAACAGTGCAGTCGGTCTCGGAGCCTGGAACGTAGGGGTGCTGAGAACCTGAGCTGTAAACTGAATGGCCCCCATTCCTTGGGCCCTCCATTCAGAGAGCAGCCAAGTATCCCGAGACAGACATCTCAGGTGCTTTGATTTGGGGCCACTGCTCAGTCTCCCACCAATTTGGCTTGGGCACTTTGATCTGCTATCTGGAATCAGATATCCCCAAGGCATAGGTCGCCCACAAGGATGCTTGTGGGACAGGCAGGCTCTGAAAACTGAGATCCTCAGGATGCTGGGACAGAGCTGCAGCTCCAAATTATGTGGAATGGTGAACGTTTTAGTCAGACTAGGACTCTGGGACACAAGATCGGTCAACTAAAAGGTGCTTCTTCATCTTCTTAGAATAATGGGCGCAGCCTCTAGCATAGCAGGAAACTTCCCACAGGAGTCTCTTCTCAGGAATCAGGACATTCTGCCTCCTGCTGTCCACATGGCCACAGTACAGCCAAGAGCACCCTCTGTCTAGGACCCTGAATCCCAGTTAAACCAGTGTAAGAAGAGAACCTATCAAGGCCCAGAAACCTCGTGTTGTGGCTCCTTAGAGAAATGAGGAAATACACCTCAAACTTCTCAGTTTAAACTCAGTTGTGCCTATAAAAGGTGTAAATAGAGATCAAGATCCAGCCCAGTTACTAAACCTCTCCTAAAAAAATAAGAAACCTCATGTGCCATCAATTTACATCAAAGAGTTCCTAAAAATGCCAAAGGTATAAAATTCTCTCTTCTGTTTTAATCTGTGCTTAACTTTGTGTCCAACTTTGAAATCTGTGTTTAACTTTGTCAGTTTGCTTGTGCCTAGGACATCAGATTTGGGGCTCACCTGTTACAAGATGGATAACAGTAAAAGGTAACCTGAATATGAGTCTTTAATGTCAATACTGTCTTGCTAGTGGATTTAATGTATAAATCACAAGTGGAATTAATTCAACTGCTAAAAAAAGCAGAGAAACTTCACAAACCAACTGAGAGTTAAGATCATTTAAAGATGCCTTTATGTAATGAAACAGAAAGATAATAAATTATAATTGGGGATTTAGCCTAAATCTACTATTGTAAGTGTAAATTCTAAACTGATCTTACCTCTGTTTATGGTCACTTCAAGCCTAGCCTCACCGCTTGCCTTTGCTTATGGGTATTTCATAGCAGCTTCTGCCCCTATGGCTCAGGGGAAAGCAAGCTTGAAACGTCCCTGTCCCTGCCCTACTGTATTAGTGACCCTGCTTTCTCTCGTGGCTCCATGTGTGGACCCAATCGCTGCCTGGTGGAACTCTTGGCCCTCGGGGTTGAACGTCCACTCTTCCAGTCCAGCGGCCGCCAGAGTCCTGCCATCTCTGAGGACTGGGAAGTGAAGGAGGCCTCCTGCCTTGACTGCAGGATTCCCAGAAGTGACAATTCATGAGAGAAACCAGTTTCCCTGAGGCTTCGATAGCCTCAGTGAGTATGCATAGTCTTGCTCATCCAAGGTCTGCTAAAGTCAAAGTAAAAAAATAAGTTCTGAAGCAAAGGAAAATTGTATTAAAGGATTGGGGACATTTTGGTTATGAGTCAATAATTAAGGAATGAAATTCTTGTGCAAAATTGCAGGGTCACAGTGCAAATTAGAGTAATTAAAAGGAGCCTTCAAAAAAAATCTTTTAAATGTTATTTCACAGTTAAACCTATTTTGTAAAAGAATGAAAGTTTCAAGTAACTTTAAGTTGGGTTTCTGTGTCAAATTATTCAAGTCTGCCTATTTGCTCAGTGTATATCTTCATACATTGGGATGATAACATCAAATTAACAAATAAAAATTCTTAAAAGACCTCTATTGTTAAAAATTTAATATGCAATTATATATGTGATGAATATTCCTAGAGCCCAAATTAGGCTAAGGACAGAAACATCACATAGAAATCTAAATATAGAGACTATTGAGAAAGGAGAAATTTTTTTCCTGAGCTCTATGACGTAACCAGCCCCCAGGGCCTTCTCTTTGCAACAGCTCTGAGGGAGGGACTAGGTGTAACAGATTAAAACTCTTCTAAGCAGAAAGAATTAAAAATCAGTTTGTCTTATAATTCCCCAAGTTGAACCTTTTAACAGCCTTAAAATAATAGTACTTAATAATTCTACCACCAAATTTCAGTAAGTAAAAGTCCTTGAAAGCTATCAATATATCCTTTTCTAAGTAATGATTCAAACAAATTAAACAATTTTAATATATTTGAGAACCTAGCAGTCAGTATGCTTTTAAAATTATTCAGTTTTAGAATTTTATTAAAAAAGGGTTTAGCCTCCTGTAAAGGAAAGAAAAAGAACATTATTTGCATAAAGTATAAATTTCAATTTATTTAGCTTGGGTGTTATCTCTGTTTATAGAATACCAAGTAAATAAATTAACATTATATGTATTAAATCTCTAAAATGATAAAAGTTGTAAGTTCATGTTTAATGAAATTAAGCTAAAGAAGAAAATGTAGATCTGCCCTCTTAAATGGATAAAGTAAATTTCATCGGTGCTAACTGTAATTTAATAAGATTTTCTTAAAGTAAAGCAACCAGCCTATGTGGTTTGTGGTTAATTATAAAGAGTTTGTAAAAGCATCTTCTAAACTGAAGCATTTAAATGGCTAGTTCTAAGAAGCCATTATTAACTGGAAACCTAAATTGATATTAATGGCAAAAAGTAACTTCATAGCAGTAAAAACTGTCTGGAAGTTACCTCAATGTGCATATGCAAGTGGTAGTAATGAAAAGTTACCTTGATTCCACTGGGAATCTTCAGTTTTTTGTTTTTTTTTTTTAAATGGAAGTAGTTTTTTCTTCTACTGCTATACATTGCATTCGAAGTATTTAAAAGGTGTATAAAAACCAATAGATAGACTTCAGCATTGTCAGACTCTCTTGTGCATTCAAACTAGGCCTTCAATACACTGCGGATTGCCTCTCCATTTGAGTTATTGACTAGATAACTCAAATTATCTTCGTTTTATTAAAAGAATAAAAGTATACACTACATCTCTGGTTGTGCTCCTGAAGTCAACGGAGACTACATTGCAGTTTCAAACTCCTGCAGCAGCCAACGGTGGCTCAGTACAGCCAAATGTACAGTGGATATCGCCTCCAGACTGGCATTTCACAGTGCTGAAGGGTGCTAAGCACCAGGCTGGTGGAATACTGGAACCTACTTTCCTAGCTTCTCTCTAGGGTCAACGATACTGCAGCTTCTGTGAAGAACATACCAAGTGGAGCAATGATCACCAGAGTACTGAGCGGAACTTAAACACAACTGAAACATTATGGCCTACTCCCATGGAACGATAACATGTATGGTATTGCAAACCTGGAACTTAAATCTATTAATTGCAGCTCAAAGAGAAATTTGTGCATTGGGTAGTACATTAATTAGTATTAGGTACTGTACCTATATGCTATTCTAGATATATGCCTGATGATTATGGTGATATCTTCTTTCTATTCTAGACCATATGCAGAAAAACATTACACATGTTAAAAGTCCTGGTAAACTTCATTTTCTAAGTAGTTTATGAACGTGCTTAACCCAGGTGTCCCTCCTAGCCCTTGTTCTAGAACCTGTCCCACGCACACTAGGAAAGGATTGGCAGATCCACATGCCACCCTACCAAGGCTAAATGACGTCCCACCAAAGGGAAATAGTAAACGAGGTGGCCACTTCCGCTTAGCCCATTTGAGATACTCCATAAACAGTCTTTCCTCACCCAGGACCTGGCAACCAGGTTCAGATAAAAACTTGGCAAGAAAACGAGCCTCGTTCTCAATTAGAGCCAAAATGTAAAGAACTTTACTCTGTAGTTCTGATCATTCCCACAGCTATTAAAGTTAAAAGAATTTCCAGCTTGGTGCACTAATCCTGAGTGAAGCCAGCTGCCCAAGAAAGTGCCAGCTCACCAGAAGCACCCGACAGGATGTACGAATACCAGTCAATGGACGGCCTGAATTACCTCTTCAAGGAAAAAAGCTAATAGTATCTATGTCAAAGTCAGCTGTTCCCTCTAACTCTAGCCCAAATGTCTATTGCTAGGGGGAAGTCAAACTAGACATTCCTTTAAGAAACCTTGTCTGTTTCCATCTCCTTTAACTAAAAAGGCAATGCCTCTTCCCATTCCTCTCTCCTACCATAGGAACTGGGATTGGCAATTTATACCTAACCCCCTTGTCTATTACAATTTCTCTCTAGTTAACCAACAGCATAAAATAACTCAAGGAAGAATACTGTTTTCCCACCAACTCTTGGAAAATGCAGCCTTTGCAGGCATCTGGCCTTTTCTACTTCTATGGTGCAGTGTCCTCTTAGTGAGACCATACATTTTCCAAATTCCAATCAAGTCTATTTCCTCCAGAATCAACATCTTGTTAGCCATATGGGGACTTCACCCAGCTTCACCCAGGATCTCCTCCAGCCGAGATAGACTAGCAGGAGGGTTTTACACTTTGTCAGGTAGGACCTACTGCCCCTAACCAGTAGGAAGTAGCTACAGAAGAAAGATCATCTCCCTTCAGCACCCCTTTAAGAATAAAGGTGTAAACTCTGAAGGGGGAAATGAAGCCAGCTAGTAAGATAGGGAATCAATAGGTGGATCTGGGACCTGGCAAGAAGTCCACATGGATGTCAACAGCCCCGAGACAGCTGCTGGAAGACCCTCCCCAAGATCCTGCCACTCAGAAGACCTCCTCCAGAAGCCAGAAGAAGCCAGGATATTCCCCAAGGACTTTACCATTGGGCGCTCCTGGGAGATGGATGGGAAAGATAATCAAACAAAACAGTAAATAGCAAACTGTTTACCAGTACATGGTAAATGGTAAACTCCTCTCCTGCCATTAGCAAAGGGGTGGGATAGTTAACAGTTCAAAAAGGCAAGCACGGGGCCTGAGTGCTCTCCTGTGCTCTCACCTGTGGACCCATTCCCGCCCTCTGCGCATCACTCTGACCATTCTTCCTCTGCCATGTGGCCACACAAGTAACCCTGGGGATTTACTATCTATAATGGGAAATTGTAGCCTGTGAATCAGCCTGCTTTATCACTTTTCAACCCCTTCCTCTCTACCTGGGACCCCTGATGTTATTTTCTCCCATTTCTCGTCCCTCCCTGCCTGACTAAATTACTGGCCTCACTGACCCGATGCACTGTTGAAATTCATTTCTGCTGCATAATCAAGAACCTAGACAAAATCCGGGAACAGTTATATCACTAAAAACTCATGCCACAAGAGCTTTGAAGTATCACTTCAAAAATTAATTTTATCAAGTTTTCTCAGCTAAGCTCTAGTGCTCATCTGGTGCAAAAATTATCTGTGCCTTCTCCAGACCAAAACAGTCTTGAAAAATAAAGCCCTCATAAGGACAATTATTTCAAAGAGCCTCTTGAAGAAAGAGGAGGAGCAAAAAGCTTCTTTAATGCTGTCCTGATTAACTTTTATTCTGTACCTTGATTTAACAGAATTTAGACACCACCGAGTTTGGTAGAGAAATGACTGCGAGTCACGTGCCGAGTCGGCACGGGGAAGTCCAGGCTCTGTCCGCAGCACCTTTTAGGACAGCGTGCATTTGCTACCGTCCAGGCTAGAATTATCCCTGCACTGGTCACGGCCTTTCCTTCCTCTTGTCTATGAGGCTGTTTTCTGGACAGTTCTCTGCTTATTGGGAAAACTAAAGATTTACGATTGGGGAGAATAAAGAGGAAACTAAGATTACTCATTTTTTCTGCTTATCAGCTTCCAAGTCTAAAAGAGATTTGACTAACATGAAACTTGGCAAATAAGTTTTAATTCTGGTTCAGCTATGTAATCAGTCATCCACTACTCAAGAAAATTGAAACTTTTTTGACAAAGGTCTAAGAAATAAATATTTCCTTGGAAAACTGATGTAAAACTCTCCCAGAGATAAAGGAGATATTTAACTACTCTTTGTAAACTTGGTGACTAAAATTGATTCCCGTTTTACTGTAAAACTATTACAAAGTCTAAAATGAAGACAAGAGAGTCAAAATGGCACCAAACTCTTTTATTTTAACCTTCAAACAATACAAGGATGTGACAACTTCTGATGCTGAACCACCCAAGTAATAAGAAACAAAAGAAAATATTAACAACAAAAAGAAAATCATTTTTATAAAAAATACTTCACATTTCATAGCAGTGCTTCGGCAGTATTGGCAACAGTTTCTGGCTAACTGCTTCGAACAGTGGTCAGAATTAACGCCTTGATCTTAGCACAAAGTAGAGCCACGTCTTCTGTCTGAGAGTTTACTCTCCACGTGCTCCACCGGCTGAGTTTTGTAAACCTGACCTGATAATTTAACCAAGTCTTGTGCAGGATCACAACAGAAACTAAAAACAGAGAGTGGCAGAAAAGTAAACAAACTCCAAAGTTTCCAGTAAGGCATCAGGAAGTCACTGCTGGTTGAGTCCTTCATTTTACCAGCTTAAAAGAAAAGTTTGATTTTTATTTCTCAGCAAACCCAATATTCAGAAGCTTCAACAGCAGGTTTTAAAGACAGTCCCTCCTGCTTTTTTTGGTAAATGTTTCATATAAAACATGAAATCAAGTTCTACTTTATTAATAAAAAAAAGAGTATTTTTAATAGTAAAAATATATATGTTTATGTATTTCTCTTTTAAAAAGACATTTAACAACAATACTTCAGAAGACTGGATTTAGCCCCCCACCCGCCAGCTTCCACGCGGGCACGGACACATTAAGGCACAGGCTCACGGAGAGGCTCGTCCGCCGCGGCTGAGAGCTGGGCGCAGCAGGTGCGCGGCCGCCCGCGGCGAGTCAGCGGAAGGGCCTCTCCCTCGTGCTCACCGAGCCGTCCTGCATCCCGAAGTAGACCTTCTCGGCCATGTTGATGAACAGGCCCGTGTCCACCACGCCTGCAGGACGAAGGGCAGAGAGAGCGTTAAGCCTCAGCTCCCCAAGGCCAGCAGAGAAGCAGGACGCAGTGACGGGAAGCAGCACCAGGCAAGAGCGTCCTCTGAGGCCTCCCCTCTTCCCCTCTTCCTGCAACCCCTTCCTCCCCTCCCACCCTGGCTGACTCTACCCAAACAGGCCAGGCTCCTCCCTGCCTCTCAGCCCTGCGCGTGCCGGGGCTTCTGCCTGGACGGGCCATCTGTCGGCGCCTCCAGGGGCCGGCTCCTTCCACCCGTTAAGAAGCAGGTGACAAGAGGCCCCGACTCCAAGCAGCCCCCACGCCCAGGCAGTCAGACACACCGTCAGACCTGAGAGGTTTCCTCAGAGTGGGAGAAGAAATGTGCAATACCCAACAAAGGCTCTCATAGAAACAGGGAAGCGGACACTGGCTCAACTGACAGAGCGTCCACCTACCACATGGGAGGTCCATGGTTCAAACCCCGGGCCTCCTTGACCCGTGTGGAGCTGGCCCATGCAGTGCTGATGTGTGCAAGGAGTGCCCTGCCACGCAAGGGTGTCCCCTGCATGGGGACGTCCCATGCATGAGGAATGCACCCCACAAGGAGAGCACCCCCATGTGAGAAAAGAGCAGCCTGCCCAGGAGAGGCGCCACGCACACGGAGAGCTGACGCAGCAAGATGACACAAGCAAAAGAGATTCTTGTCAGTGCTGCTGACAAGAATCCAAGCAGACACAGAAGAATACACAGCGAATGGACACAGGGAGCAGATATGGGGGGGGGCGGGGTCAGGAAAGGGAGAGAAATTAATAAATCTTTAAAAAAAAGAACATAGAAACGACTGCTCAGAGGAATAAGAAAAAAGAAAGACTAACCCATCAAAGGGGTGGGCAAAGACTTAAAAAGGTACTTTACACAGCGGCTATCCAAAATGGCCAATAAATAGATTAAAAGGTGCTCAAATTCATTACTCAGAAGGGAAAGCAAACTATAATGAAGGGTACCACCAGACACCCACCAGAATGAACTCAATGAATCTGGCTAGGATGTCAAGCCCCTCCACGCCAACGGTGGGGTGTAAATGGTATATCCACTTGGAGAACTGTCTATGAGACCATCTTCTGAAGCTCTACAGTCTCACCTAATGACACAGCAATTACACTAGGCACACGTGCACGTGCTTAGGGCACATACAGTCATGCAGAGACAGGTGTAAGAACCTTTCCTGAGAGCTGGAAACTGCCAATGTCCAAATGCCCAAGAGTAGATGGATTCTTTTCTCACACACGTACAAATGACAGAATACTACTGAACAATGGGAACGAATTACAACTACACTCACCTTATACACACATATCACACACAAGACGACAGCCCTGTTCAACTACCAGAGAAACAGTTACCAGAGAAAAGAAAAAAAACTATCAGAGAAAAAGTGCAGTGGGCAAGGGCCCGGGATGCAGAGAAACCAAGCACCTGCCCACATTTCTGGGAGAAGGGGAGAACAGGATGACCGATGGAGCCCAATTTAGCACCACCTAGCAAAATTACAGATGCAGTTATCCTTTGATCCAGCAGTTAACTCCCTTCTAGCAAAGGAGTGGAAACATAAATAGTCACTGGTGGGTATCTGGTTAAATAAATTATACTACAGTCATTCAGTGATATAAAAAATGAAAGAAAAAAGAATGAGGAAGCTCCCTTGTGTACTAATGTATCAAAATACCCAAGATGTGAGAGCGCAAGAAGCATATGTGTGTCATATGCTACCACCTGTGTAAAAAGGAGTGGGCTGTGTCGCTGTTCCCCTGGGGCCGTTAGCTAGACGGCTTTCGCCTCGGTGAGGCGAACTTCTCGAACCGGTTGAGTGACGACGGGGCCCCGGTACCACACAGCCAGGTTAAACACACAGTAACCACCCCGGAGACGCAGGCTCGTGGCGCAGGTCTGGTTTACTGGGGAAGTGGTACAGCTTATATAGGCAGGGGTGGGGGCTTGAGGTGACGTGTCAATTATAGACAGGCTAAGGGGATCGGGATAATATGAAGCAGCTACTTGATGGGATGAGGTAGTTTTCAAGTTGGCACGCGCGGGCTTCTCTGGTGGGAAGCTGGCTAGGAAGAAGGGAGGTGCCTTTTGTGATAGCCATTGTGTATGCATAGCGGCCATTCTGGCTACATGTTGTTTGCCAGCAAGCTCACCAACAATATCTCCGTTTTTGTTTTATTTCAAGACTGCAATAACTGCGCCTGTCTTAGGCTGTTCTCCCTTGAGAATCTTACCCATCCTTGGCTACCAGTTACGAGTCATTTATGCCACGCAGCTGCGCCTGTCTTAGGTTGCCTCCCTCTGGAGGTCTTACCCGTCTCTGGCTGCCAACTGAGCTTTGTGGCTGGAGGGAAGGTGGCTGTGCGCTAGCTACACGGCTACATGGCAGTGGTGGCTTCGGTTTCTTCTTGCGCAAGCGGTTGGTACTGGCGGAGTTGCATGGAGTAAATTGTGGAGGCAGAAATGTTTTCTATTCGCCTCTGCAACCATTTTAAGAGACAAGGTGCTATAGTGAAGAAAATAACGATTAGTATAAGAGGACTAAGTAGGGGGGTGAGCCACGCTGTAATGGGAGAGGAAAACCATCCAAGAAAAGAATTGGCACTGTTTTGATTGGTATATAAGTTTTTACATAGCTCATTAAGTTTCTTTACATTCTGTTTTACGACTCCAGATTCATTAATATGGTAACAGCATTCTTCTTGGAGGAATAGGCATGTGCCTCCTTTTTCAGCTGTGAGTAAATCTAAGGCTCTGCGGTTTTGTAAGGTTACTGGGCGAGGGAGGTTAGTTGCTGCTGCAGAGTCAAGGGACTGTGCAGTGGATTCTATACTGATTTGATGCTGTTGTTTAAAGTATTGTGAACTGATGAGAGCATGACTGAGGGCGCCGCTTGCTGTGGCGGCTGCAGCGACTGAAGCTGCAAGGCTAATCCCTACTAATACGGGGAGGAAGGCGGCTTTTTTTGTATTGGTGCGAGCAGTGTTTTTATTTCACCTTCACTATACAGTGTGAGTTGAGGGGTTAGGGCTCCTAGTAGACAAGGCTGCGGATAACTGCTATTGAGGCAGGTGAGTAGGGTGCGATTACACCATAGGTGGAGGCCGGTAGGTGCAGAGAATGTAGAAGAAACTGATACGTTGTGGGTGCAGGGAAACGAATGGTTGATGAATGAGAGAGAGTTGTTGATAAAAATGCAAGTGAAATTGACGAAGTTGATGTTTGCTAGAGGGATATTAGGTATAGGATTTTTACAGTGAGAACTACTATGGTTTGAGGTATGTGAGTTGTTAACAAGTATGGGTATAGCAGCAAGCAGTGGGCGATTGAAAGCTGCACAGAGGAAGCAGTGAGAGGGGCTGGACACAATGTTAGATTGATTGAGGAAAGAGAGTAGATTCAAGGAGTTGAATCCAGGAGGGGAGAACAATTTGGAGGGGCTTGTGATTAAGGGCTGCGTTTAAAGATTTTTCTGCGTTTAGAATTTCTTGATTAACGCTTGGGAGACTACGAGAGACATTGTATAGGGAGAATTCTCTGTATATGTTGAGGGTGCTAGTGGGGTATTGGCTCAAAGGCCATTGGTAGAGTAGACTCCGGCTACCCATCTGGGGTGCCAGGGATCTGTAATGCGAAGAATTAGTGAGGAATTACAGGGGTCTTGATAAACGAGGCAAAAGGAGCGTGGCGGGGCTTTATCTTTTTACAATTATAGAGGTCTTTCAAATCTTTTTTGAACAGGCAGTCAATGGGCACGGGGCATATGCAGCCCCAGGAGAAAGAAGGGCAGCTTCCATATGTGCGATCATAGCCAGAGGCAGGGCTGTGGGGGGAGGACGGTGGGGGTTGACATAAATTTATAAAGACCATCTCAAGGAGGACACAGTTTTGGTAACAGTGACTGCCTCTAGAAAAGGCAGGGGAGGGGGGGTGGGGGGTAGCTTTTCACGTCTACTTTTTTGCAGTTTTGAACTACATAAATTCACGTGGAAAAATAAAATTAAAACTTCCAAAGACAGCCCCAGAGAGATGATGGACGGATGGACGGATGGACGGATGGACAGACGGGAGGGAGGGAGGGAAGGTGATTCTTCAACTGTGGACGGAACGCCATCAGGTAGAGAGAAAAGCCCTGGATACAAGGTCCCTGGCACTGAACTGCCTACGTACACAACTGAGCTCAGGCACTCGAGACCCATCTCGTAAAAAACCCTATGACCCAAGGAACACCTTCCACCTGATCCAAGAGTCAAACAAGGTTTGCAAAGGCTTAAAGGGGAAGCAGAACGAATGGGCAGCACCCTCGGGTCTCACCCTGGAGCAGCCTCCCCCGGGTTACTGAGATGCTGGAGCTGACCGCCTCCCCTTCCCCCTGACTCCTTCCCCAAAACGTGGAGGAAAGAGCAGAAGAGGCGACAGGTGAGCCCGGGGCCCTGCACAGGATGCTGCGCTCTGGGTGCAGCCCAGGGAAACACCGAGGCGGCGGCCGGCCGCGCACCTGCCCAGCCGTCCTCAGTGTCCGCGCACGAGCGTGAGTGTGCAGCAGGCGGGCAAGGGGCGACAGGGACTGGATGCGTGCCCTACCTCCTCCTCCCTTCATCTTGGCTCGCAGCGAGTCTAAGGGACCAAATCAAGAGAAAAAGGAGAACGGGAAGAGAAAATAAACCACTGGGACAGTCCTGGCAGCAGGCTTTTTTCATTTCCTCGCTTTAAGTTCCTAATAAAACCCCTTTTAGGATATAGCTTCTATTTCCTTAGGTGGAAAGTCAAGTACGGGCAAAATTTCCTTGCCAAGGACATCTCAATGCCTTAAGCCAAGAAAGGGCTGTGCAGGAGGAACGGAGCTACGCAAGAAACCCGCTTCCAGAGGCAAGGCCGACACTGGTGAGCCTCCCCCCGGCCCCCGCCCCTCAGCTTGTGGGCACTGTCATCGGGGAAAATCCCCCCATTTTACTAACAGTGACCTCTACTCTTCCTTCTCTTCCTCTGCCTTCTTGGCTCTTTGGTTCTTCCATTTAAATAACAAACACTAAGCGAAAGAAGCAACATAATTCAACCTTTGAATTGCCAAGGGATTGTCAACAGAAGACTAACATAGCAGGCTAAAGCAGAATTGGAGGAATGAGCCTCTTAAACAGGGCATCTAGTCACACCATTTTCATTCCCATCCAACTTGGGTAACTTAGAATCTAGAATACTAAATTAACGGTGAAGACAGTGTCTTTCCTTCCTGGGGCTTTATTCACGCAACCAACACTTCTTTACAAGTTGGGTACTGTTTTAACTCGTTCAATCCTCCCAGCGGCCCTCTGAGGAAGAAACTGAGGTTCTGCGATATTAACTAACTACTCAAAGGTCACACTGCAATGGCCAGACAGCTGCTCCAGAACTGCTCTTAGCTACTGCGCTCTGCTAACATGACCTCGTCTGCCTCGTGAGCCAGTTCTGGCCAAAGAACACTCTACAACACCAAGTATCCCTCTCGGACTCACCTCTGCCATCATAAGGGACTGGTGGCTCTGAGTCTGCCTCCTCCTTTCCATCCCTCGTACCCGTTCAGCACCTCCTGCGGGCAGGACTAGCTACAGCCTCGTAACTCATGTCTGCGCCGCCCACCCAGCCTTCACCTCGGGTCCCAGGTCCTGGCTCCCGCTCCAGTGCGCACGGACACAGGCTGTGCTAGAGCCCCCCACCTCCAGAGGCTCAAGTCACACAACCCCTCCCTGGCCTGGCACTCGAAAACCACGGGCTAAACCCAGATTAAAAACCACGATCTGGAGGCAGATGCCACGGGGCCCCTCTTAGCACTGCCACGCAGGAGCTGTGGGCCCGGAGCACAACGCTTCGCCCTCCTGAGCCGACCCCGTGAAAGTGGGGAATCAAATGAGATCTTTTCCAAGCACTCAGCACAGTGCCTGGATTATACCAAGACTGCTCTGGGCCAAGGCATGGGTCCAAAGCCACCTCCCCTCCGTGAATCTTTCCTGAACTCCCCAAAACCCACTCTTTGTGCACTCCGGGCTTCTGGGGTACGCCATCGTACTTGTAGGCATGGCCTCTACGCAGCACACACCGCCTCCCCAGGCTGACGCCAGCTCCTTGAGGGCAGGTTCCAGTACTATGAATCAGCATTCCCCACGGGAGGCGGCACGGCACACGGCCCCCAACACGTGTCCAGTGGCGGTAGAGGAATGGCGTTATTTGTCCCCACAAAAATCAAAGAGGCTGCAGTCGAGCTCCGGGGAGGAGAGCTGGACACTCAGAGATGGTGCCTAGTTCAGACAAGCCCAACTCGCCCTCAGCTCCAGGCCTAGCCAGCTAAGAGGAGCCGCCAACGCACGACAGAGCCGCCAAGGGGTAAGCATCCTGGGGGGAAAGGAGAAGCGAAAAGGCCCGGAGTTTGAGCTCCGTTAAGTCACAAATCACAGACATGGAATAAAGGAAGTTCTTTTTTCCAACCAAGTCTTACAAAGCCCAATTCCAACGTGCCCTTCTGTGGCCAGAGGCAAGGGAAGGTTACGAAGAGGGGGGCTTTCTCTACCAGGTGTGGTCGTGTGAGGCTTTTAGGGACCCCAGAAATTCACATCCTCACGGCTGATCCATTCCCATGGCTGCTGGAGGTGGGACCTTCTGATTAGGTCGCCTCAGGAGAACACAACCCAGGGTGGCTCTGAATCCTCTTAGTGGAGACCTTTGTAAACGGGATGAGTACAGGGAGAGGCAGAGAGAGACCCACAGAAGCACAGAAAGCCAGGGGAGCCGAGAGAGAGCCCGAGGAAGCCAGAAGCCGAAAGCGACGGGCCCTGGAAGAGAAGGAGAGGCGAGCAGACGACACCGCGTGCCAGTCTTTAGGAGAAAGGTGCCACACGGTGTCTCGACCCGGACATCTTTCTCAGCCCCAAAACAGTCAGCCCACCACCTGAGAAAGCCCCAGTGTAAAGGACAACCCGTTCCTGGTATACTGCACGTTGGCAGCCTGGCAGAACGAAACGCCCGGCCAAGGGCACTCACGGTACCTGGGATCATCTTGATCGCCGTGTTCACTTCGCCCCACTTGTGCACCTGGTCAAACTTCCAGTCCAGTATGAAGTTCCCGTTATCCGTCACCACAGGGCCCTAGGAGGTAATTTCCACACTGAGCGAGGAGGTTGACACGGGCGGGCAGCAGGAGGGCAGGGGGGTGCAGGCGAGACCCAGGACGGGCACCCCATCAGCCCCGCGCCAGCCAGCACCCCTGCCCTGGGCCTGCCGAGGGCAGGGGTGAAGCAGATCCGAGCCGCAGGGAGACGAGCATCTCAGCCCTGGCGCCTCGAGGGCCAGGCTCTTCTCCGACAGTGAGGCTCGGCACGGGGCGGCGGCAGCAGTGCCAGGTGCCACCCGTGCAAGCGGCCACTCCAGGACGGCTCACGTAAGGCTGCAGCCATGGTTCCAGCAGAAACCTTCAGCCACAGGGCGGACGGCGCCAGGCCCATCAAATGCCAAAGGATGTTAATTCGCCCATCGAAAAGCCAGGGAGCAGTGATATGGACAGGGGGGCTGCAAATGTGCTGGCTGTGTTACTACTTAGGAGAAAAGATACTTTAAGTGAACAGGACAGACATGTTCAAACTTGAACTGGCTGCAAAAAGTCCAGGCCGGGGGCAGTTTTAGCTAACTAATCCCGAATTCCTTAACAGCTCTGGACACTGGGAAAGCAGACTGTGTGTTGAGGAACACAAATACTGATGAAACACCAGGGACAGAGGCCAGGAGGCCCGACCCCTGCAGACTGGAGGAGAGGGAGCTCAGGTAAAACCCCTCGAGGAGCGGGCGTAGCTCGATGGAGGCCTGCTTCCACATCCGAGGCCCCAGGTTCTACCCTCGGGACCTAACAGAAATAAAATAAACTTTTAAAAACCCCGAGGGCCCGAAGGCAGCATGCTGGGGTTCTTGCTTCTCGAGAGGGAACTCCCAACCATCTCCTCCTTGCCTTCGAGCTTCCAAGTGAGCCATTATCACCACCACCAGGATCAGGGCTGTGGTTTGTTTTTTTTAAAGTTACACAAATATTAGAACTAAAACAAATTAAAATTAAAATGTATCATGGTAGAATCACAGTTTTTTCCCTTCTTTGTATTTTCTAAGCTTTTTATATTAACTATTTCTATAATTTTGGATTATTACTGTGCCGAATGGTTTATTTAATTGTACCCAAAAAAGCACTTTAGAAGCTAAAGGGAAACATCTAAGGACTAAATGACTGGAGCACACTCTTGGGGAGGGGGTCACACCCCCGAGAAATTCTACTCTTGTCGTTTTAACCACAGAATGAGGGAAGAGAGGGAAAACTACACCAGAGAACCTGACAAACCCCGCCCCAAGCAGCTTCCCAAAGCCTGTGCTCAGCGGGTGCTGCACAGGGCGGCCCCAGGCCCCTGGAGACCCCACGAACAAGGTCAGCTCACACCCCAGGACAGAGAGAGAAGGAGGGGTCTATACACATGAGGGTGAACAAGGAAGCTGGTAAGGCCAGCTCTCTAAACACAGACAAATAGATTAAAAAAGAAAAAGCCACCCGCCCCACCTCGGTTCCGTGCCCCTAAAGCCACCCGCCCCGCCTCCATTACGTGGCCCCAAAGCCACCCGCCCCACCTCCATTACGTGGCCCCAAAGCCACCCGCCCCACCTCGGTTCCACGGCCCCAAAGCCACCCGCCCCGCCTCCATTACGTGGCCCCAAAGCCACCCGCCCCGCCTCCATTACGTGGCCCCAAAGCCACCCAGCCCGCCTCGGTTCCGCGGCCCCAAAGCCACCCGCCCCGCCTCGGTTACGTGCCCCTAAAGCCACCCGCCCCGCCTCCATTACGTGGCCCCAAAGCCACCCGGCCCGCCTCGGTTCCGCGGCCCCAAGGGACACCGCCCGGAGACCTGGTGCGCCCTCTAGAAACCTCCCCGGTGACTTACCGCCTTGTTGATGGCCAGGCGCAGCTCAACTGCACCCCCAAACTTCTGGGTCACAGCGCGGCTCACGGGGACGTAGGCCATTGGAATGACCTCGATAGGGATCCCTTTATGCCACTGGTCCCCCAGGTTCTTCGAGTCCTTCCTGTAAAGAAAGGGTCAAAAAGTAAAACGAAAATAAATATGCTCCACGGAACAGGAAAACACCAAATTCAGGAACGGGGATAACTCTACGGCATGAGGGCAAGGGAGTCAACCAGGGAGAAGTACACCAGGGACTTCACATGCGCTGCTGTTTTACTGCTAAGCGAAAGAGATACTGACGTGAACGGGACCTAAATGCTGAGATCTGACCTGGCTGGCATTTGTGGGTATTATGCTCATCCTCCAGCTACAGCATTTCCTAATAAGTAAACCCGAATCCACATGGATTTTAACAGACATGCGCACACGACTGTCCACTCCCAGACTCTCTGGTGGGGAATCTGAGGCCCTGGCTGGACTGCCCACAGCTCAAGGCCCGGGCGGCACGTCCTGACCCCGGAGGAAGCAGGGTGCGCGTCCCTGTCCGTGAGCGGGGTGCCCTGCGCCCGGCAGGATGAGACGAGCGACACAGGAGTCGGAGACCCCGGCTCGGCGTGTATCAGCGCGGGAGCAGAATATAAACCTGCCTCGATACAACGCCCAAGGTGCCGCCCGTCAGCCTTCAGGGTCACACAAGGCCAACCTGCCCCTCCGCTTCTCCTCTTCCTCTCTGAGGTGGTCACGCGGCCTGGGGTCCACAGGAGCCCCTCGGCGGGCAGTGCCCACCACCAGACGCTTACCTGAAATCGGCGATCACGATGAAGCGGCTGGCGTAGCCTGCCACGATCTTCTCCTGGGTCAGGCAGCCTCTAAGGACGGGAAGCAGCGAATGAACACAGGATTAGGAAAAAGACTTGACTGGGAGCTAAGGTCGGCTGGAGGAGACCCAAATCTGCTCAATCCTGTCACCCAGGGGGAAATTTAACTTTTAACTAAGAGACACCTCCAGCCCCGTCACGCCACTTCTAATTAAATGGACTATACAGAACATTAGCCTGTGTCTGGGCAACCTGGAAACCAGGCCGCAGTTCCCACACGGCAGCATAACCCAACCATGCTGCCCCAAGAGGAAGAACTGTCTTAGGAGACGGCACCTGCGCGAGACACGAAAGGCAGAGTCTGCGGTGGGTTATGGCAGGATAAACTATGTCCTGCCTCTGTCCTGCAATACCATGCAGGACAACTCCGAGTCCCGAAAATGCCCCACATCACAGCTCTTCTTCCCTCTCCCTGCCTCAGCAGCTCCCGTGGCCACTGTCTCCACACCAGTGATACAATTTCTTCCACTGCTGGAGTCAGCGGGAGCAGGAGAGACTTGGACAACCTCCCGTCAGTGACGAGGCACTCAGGGAACGAGGCTGTGAGCCAGGATCCTGAGTCAGGAGATCCGGGTACAGGCCCAGCTCTAAACGACCTCGTATCTACACTCAGGAGGAAAAGAACTTATAGGAAAATGTCTTGTAAAAATTAAAGTGTGACTTTAAAAAAACTGAATCACTCAATGGCCTGATTCAGGCTCCTGGTTTCTCAATTTAGGATTCCCTACACCCCCAAATCCAACACTGAAAAAAACTCTACAAAGGCTTTCCAAACGAATGAACGTCCTCCTAACTGCAGACAGAGTAAGAGCAGTTTCAAAGCAGAGGCACACACTGGCGCCCACGGGCCTGATCCGGCCCCATGGCAGGCTGGTCTGGCCTGCAGTTTTGGAGTCTGAATCAACTAGAACAGACAGGGAGGGCAGTGCACCCCACTCCCCACCACTCCCTACTGCCTGTCAGCGCGGCCTGCTCCCAATGTGCACGATGCATGGCAGCCCTGCCTGAGTGGAAGGGGTTCCTCTACACGCCTCGCGGCACCAAGTCAGCAGCAGAGCCCTCGGCTCTGCCCCTAGAAGGCCTGAGAGACCACAGCAGCTTCCAACAAGACCCTTCTGTCCCTGAATGAACGAGACTGTGGAATTAGAAAGAACCCGTCGGGAGGACGCTCTCACGTAGGGGGTGGCCGCTAGGGCCAGGCCGGCCACCAGGCCAGGCGCCGTCAGGGTCCCCGCAGGGACACGAGTGCACGTCCGTCCCGCGGCAATCCGCTCACCCCGAGCGCCCCGTGCTCTGGAGTCCCTGCAGCACTCACCCGCCACCCTTGATGAGGTTGAGGTCGGCGTCTACCTCGTCGGCACCGTCGATGGCCAGGTCGATCTGGGTTGGGGAAGGAAGGGCATTTAAACTCCCGGAGGCCCTGGCCGTGGCCCACCGATCCCGAGCAGCCGGCTGGGCGGCTCGCGTCACCCCCGCTTAACGACCGGGAAACTGAGGCTGCGAGAGGAGAGGCGGCTCCGCCGGGGTCACAGGGGACAAGGGCCGGGCCTGAGGCCAAGCTCCTGCCCACACAACTCCCTGCCTCGCCGAGGGGCCTCTCTGTGGACGGCTGACCTTACTCAGCCCACATATCCTAACAGGGTGACGGCCCCCCGGGGCCATGACGGGCTCTGGAGGTGGACCTCGCGGGAGCTTTCGCAGTGGGGCGCAGCAGGGAAGCAGGTCTGCTGTACATCCGTGCCACTACAATTCCACAGGGGCGGGGCGAGGACGTGAAAGAGCCTGAGAAACCCTGACTAGGAAACACAGGCAGTTCCGAGCGGGCCTGGTGAGGGGTTCTTAGAAGCTGGTGCACACGGGACACGCTCCCGGCCTGGGAAGTACCTGCCTGCCCCAGTGCAGCTGGCACCCGGGCTCCCCCGGTGAGGAAGCGCCACTGCCAGGCCAAGCGCAGCAAGGGGGGAACAGGTTCACCCGTCTTTCAAATATCAAAATCAGTAGTTATGTGGTTCCCGTCACCATGGACGTCCGCCCGGGCAGTGCGGGTACCTCACGGGCAGGTCTTTAAAGCAGCAGCAGGTGTCTGCGACGCTCCAGGCCGCGCTTGCCCTCTGACAGCCTCTGCCCTCTATCCGGGGCCCGCCTGCGGCTCCTCCCCACTGCACTGACCCCACCGGGCCGGGACGGCACCCAGCGGCTGGAGGGGGGCCTTTCCCGCCTGGCTCCAGGCCCCCTTCAGCCCAGCCCCCTCCTCACGGCTGCGGGACAGTGATGGGGCCCGGGCCCCAGTGCTGCCCACTGGCCGTTCCCACGGTTCTCGCTGGCCCGAGGCCCGTTTCCTTGGTGACGTGGGTAACTAACTCTGCTGGACGACCGTCGAGTCCCAACCCCGGCCCGGATGTCCAGCGGCTGTGGCCAGCTCCCGCCCCGCCCCCCGGCTCCTGGGCGCACTCTGTCCTGTCGCTCGGTTGTGTCTGCGCACCCCGCACTGCCTGCACACCCACCTGCAGGGTCCCGCCCCCCACGCAGCTGACAAGGCCCTAACCAGCTGCACCCCAGAGCCAAAGTTCAAGGCCCAGCTCTGCAGGTACAAACTGCCTGGCCCTGGGCAGGTACTTCTCACCTGGGCCTGCCCCGCACCTGGACAAATGGGATGACGATGGCACCACCTCCAAACAAGTGGACGTTCCACTGTTCAGCACAGGGCCAGCCCTGGGCTCGAGAGGACGCCGTCAGGGCTCAGGACGCCGCTCGCCCTCGCCACCCCGTCAGCCCTGGGCCGCCCGCGTTTACCTCTTGACCACACAGCCCAGGCTGCCCTGGCGGTGACGGCTCACCTCCAGGGGTGCGCTCGGCAAGCCAGCTCCCCACTACCGCAGGACAGGGCCTCGGGAGTCCTGGCTCCAGCCCGGAACTCACCCCACCCTTCGCCACGCTCAAGCGGTGAGCAGAGGCGCAGGGCCCAGCGGGGGAAGGTCCAGGACGAGCCGCCTCTCCACGCGGACATCAGCCAGCGGCTCTCGGGGCCCTGGCTGGGACGAGGGACCAACTCTTCCCACACCCCACGGGACACGCACGGGACACGCGCGGGTGGCAGGGAAGACAGGCTCGGGCGCCGCTCACCTCGGGGTGTCGGTCCAGGTCGCTGAGGGTCAGGCCGTGCTGCAGGATGAGCTGGCGCGCCTGGGGGACAGGAAAGCCAGCCGTTCACTTGGGAGGCACCCCCAGGCCTGAGCCCCAGGCCCAAGCCCCAGGCCCGAGCCCCAGGCCCGAGCCCCAGGCCCGAGCCCCAGGCCCAAGCCCCAGGCCCAAGCCCGCACCGTGAACAGCAAAACCGGCTGCGAGCGCCCCTGGGGAGCTGGAGGACAGATGGCAGACCTGCCTAGCAGAGACCCTGCCGGGAGCCCCTCGCCAGCAGCCGGCGTTAGGACGACACCGCTGAATCCTAAAGCATCTGGCAAAGTGTTTAAAACTGTCCTAAACAGGAACCAAACCCACAAAATATCAGAAAGTCCAACAGCAGGGAAAAAACAAAAATGACAAAGACTGAGGAAGATTTCTGTGAATTGACATGGAGTGATTTCCAGGCTATACTGTTAAGGAAAAATAAGCAAAAGGCTATATACCCTCCAGAGTTCTACAGTGAGACTTCTGGAATGGCTAAGTGAGGAACTTGGCAAATCCTCTCCCCAAAAAGTAAGGATAAAAGTGAACAAAAGTTTGGACCAAGGGTAAGACACTGAGGAAAGATTCAGGATGTCTGCGGAAAAGCCAGCACCATTTCCTAGAAATGCCTCCCACTTAAGTTCAAAACCGGGAGAGCCAGGCAAAGGCGCCGAGAGCCGGGAGCGCCCCCTCCAACCACGGGGGCCCCCTCACTGCTCATGGTGTGCAGAGGGGCCCTAGGATGAAACGCTTCCTCCAGAGGCAGGCTGTTAAAATATTTCTGCTTACAGCAAAAAGCACCAGAGCTTAAGAACCAGAGGGTGTAGGTTCTGATCTCAAATGAACCAGCTACACTGACCGTTGGCAAGTTTTCTTATCTATAAAAAGGTAGGCATGGATGAAACGACTGGGCCAATATTTCCAGGCCGAAATCCTACCACCCTAACAATAAAATACAGAGGCCCTGAAATTGCAATGGATGGGCCTTATTTGAATCAGGATTCAAAAAACTGTAAAAAAATATTTTAAAAGGATAAGAAAACAAAATTTGAATCCTAGATATGTGATGTTATTGAATATTACTGTTGTGATGTTTAAAAGACCCCCTATTTTCCAGAGAAACATAATAGAACATTTACAATGAAATATTACACCTGAGATATATTTCAAAATAATGTGGGTGGAAGGAAATGGGGTACAGATGAAAACAAGATTGACCCTGAACTGACAGCTGTTGAAACTGGGTGATGAGTACATGGAAGTTCCTTACCTTGTTCTTTTGTTTCTTAAAGATACATAAATCACAAAAAATGTTACATTAAAAAATATAAGAGGTTCTCATATACCCCACTCCCCACACACCCCACTCCTCCCACACAAGAAGTGTGGTACCTTCACTGCATTTGATGAGTACATTTTGGAGCTTGGCTACACAGCATGGATTTTAGTTTACATTGCAGTTTACACTCTCGGCCAGTCCATTCAGTGGGTTATGGCAAGACACATAATGTCCAGCATCTGTCCCTGCAGTATCATTCATGACAACTCTAAGTCCCAAAAATTCCCCCACATCACATCTCTTCTTCCCTCTCCCTGCCTTCAGCAACTCCCACAGCCACTGTCTCTGCATCAATGACACAATTTCTTCCATTGTTATTTATCCCTTTTTAAGTTTGAAATTATCCATAATGAAAAGCTAAAGTAAAATGATGACTAAAAACAGCAAGCTAAAAAAAAAAATGCAAGGTTCTGATTATTAAAGAGAAGTGCCCAGTGAAGGTGGAAAGCAACAATAAGAATGGCAATGCTGGGGTACGTCGCAGTTCCTAGATTCCTACAGTGTATGGAAGAAACCATCCTAACCCCAGACCCCAGGGCTGCGAAAGCACGGGGGCAGGGCTGGCAGGCAGCTGTCCCAGGGCTGGTCTGTGCCAGCGGCACGGGGCGCGCGGCCAGGGTGGCAGGATGCTTCTGAGAAGCGTTTCATGAAGAAGGCGGATCCCGGGGAGAGCCCACTGCACATGTGCGCCCGCCCGCCCTCCCCTCCCTCTCGCACACACCTTGCACGCTCGGGGAAACCAGCTGCCCAGCCCTGAGGACACAGCCCCGGGAGCGGCCCACGTGGCGCTGGGTGAGCAGCCCGTGCGGCGCCGAGGCCCGCTGTGCGCCTGGTTGCGAAGTGGAGCCTTGGACCCCACTCGAGTCCTGGGTCAAGTCTTGAAGACGACGGCAGCCCTGGCCAAGCTTTTCACCGCAACCCCGTCACAGGCCCGAGGCCAGGGCCACCCAGCTAAACCACTCCGATTCCTCAGATGCAGAAGTCAGGCGAGATAATAAACGTCTGTTGTTATAAGCTGCTGCGTTTTGGGGCAATTTGTTCCGCAGCAACAGACATCTAATACAGATGGTGTGAGAAAAATGGTAAGAATCGTGTATAGCTTGGTGTGAGATTCTAGCATGGCAAATAAAGTTGTGACACATGATGATTTCCTATTAATTTTACACACTTTAGAAACAGTACTGAATTATGTAAATGTATGTTATATAAAAGCCGGATGTGAGGAACCTGTTCAACAGAATTCCTATGAAATAACCCCTGGGCAAATACGTTGTTTTAATTTGAGAGCATTTCTTACGTTCCAGGCAAGGAAGCCCTACTTGCCCAACTAGAGCGTGGCTGGGCGTGAGCCAGCACGCTTCCATTCTCACATAGCCCAACAGCATTAGCCACACAGAGCCAAGAGCCAGATAAATAATCGCTAGCTGCTTGTTCCATCTAAGAGGAGGCACCTGGGGAAACCTCTGTTTTTAGGAAGCAGTGGACGCCAGGGGTTCTCACAGTGGTGAGGAGGGGCACAGCCAGGGCCAGACAAGCTCTCCTACCTTCCTGCCCCACCTAGGGACCAGGAAGAGAACTGGGAGAGCAACAGGGGATGGGAGAAGAAAAAGGACAGCAGGGGAGCGGCTGCTGCGAGGGGAAACGACGCCTCTGTAAGTGGAGATGCTGCTGATTTTCAAGTTCTCTGAGGTCAAGGTCTTCCCTCCGCTCTCAGATGCCTGGCCCTCTCCCAAAAGCCAAGCCCCCCGCCCACATGAATGTCACCCCCAGGAGGCGGTTCCTGAGCCCCCGCCAAGAGGTGGGCTCTCCTTCCTCTAAAAGGCACATGGCCTCTACTTCTTCACCCTGTACTTGTGGCGGTCTCACCCCAAAACAGTGTCTATGTACTGTTCACTGGCCTCCAGTCCCACCTCCAATAGGTGGTGGTAATTTGGCCTGCGCATGAATTCAAACTTACCTAAATCTGTATCCAAGTGTCCCTAGTTTCTAGAAAGCCAATGAAGCGATACAGACCCTACAGGCTTTGAATATTCATTAAGGATGTAGACTGAATGTGTATTCAAACTTACATCCAGGGAAGCGGACGTGGCTCAACTGATAGAGCCTACCATATGGAGAGTCCAGGGTTCAAACCCCGGGCCTCCTGACCTGTGTGATGAGCTGGCCCATGCCCAGTGCTGATGTGAGCAAGGGGTGCCCTGCCACACAGGGGTATCCCCACATAGGAGAGCCCCACACGCAAGGAGTGTGCCCCATAAGGAGAGCGGCCCCATGTGAAAAAAGCACAGCCTGCCCAGGAATAGTGCTACACACACAGAGAGCTGATACAGCAAGATGATGCACCAAAGAGAGACACAGATTCCCGGTGCAGCCAAGGGTGCAAGTGGACACAGAAGAACACACAGCAAATGGACACAAAGCAGACAACAGAGGGGAAGGGGAGAGAAAAATAAATCTAAAAAATATATATATATGGTATCAAGTATATTAAAAAAAAAGAAAAAAACTTAAAAAAACTTACATCCAGACAGAATGTAGGTGATATGTTAATTCAAGCTTACTTGGAATGTGGGTGATATGCTAATTCAAGCTTAGCTGGTATTCAAACAAACCCTTAAACCCTACTAAAAAAATAATAAAGAGGCTTTTTGGTGCCAAAAACCTCTCCTGGCCCCACCCCATGTGTCTCTTGTATAAAAATAAGCTAGAGGCCCTACTCGGGGCTCGGCTTTCTGGACAGGAGTCCCCCAGGCCTGGCCGGTGGTAATAAACCTCCTTCTCAGAGAATACCTGCGCCCTGGCCTTCGGTACGCGCTCACTGAACCCTCTCTGCTTCCGCTACGGTAGAAGGTAAAACGTAAAGTTTTCGGGTATCATTGTGAAATTTATGAGAAACAAAAGGACTGTTACTGCCACAGTCCCTAACAGGACTGGGGCCGTGGCTAGGAAGGGCGGAGGGTCTGATCACATGGTCAGGTTTCTGGTACCCCACTCGCTCTGGGACCTTGCCTTCTCTCCTGCCCAAATTCAACTTCCCCAAGGTCGAGGGCTCTGAGTCACCCTTGAATCCCCTCTGGTTCTTAGCAAAACCTTCTGAATCTACAGTTAGTAAGCATGTATATTTCCATACCATACATTTCATATCAAGGGCAGAATATAAGAAGTATTTAGACAGATGGAGACCGGCGGGGAGGAGCCCCGTTGGCACTGGGCGAGGGGTAGAGGTGGGAGAGACCAGTCAAAGGTGGGAGAAGGGAGAGTTGGGGCTCCTGCTGATGCGAGCAAGCTCAGAGGCACCCACGCAGTAGGACCGTGAGGTCGCTGGACCCTGGCCCCCTGTGCACCCTCAGAGACCGACGGGCTTACTGAGCCCCACGCGGTGAGTGATGATACAGGACCCTTAGGGGAGCGTGGATCTCTCCCCCACGTCACTGCTTACCGTCCGTCTGCGGAGATGAGGGTGCAGACAGGAGTGCAGGGCTTGCAGGGGCTGCAGGGGCTGGGATCACAGCTGTCATTGTCCCTGCCCCCGCCCCCAAGCTGCAGAGCACACATCACGTACCTGCCAGGCTTCTCCCAGGCCAGGTGCTGCCGGGGCCAGGTACTGGGGCTGGGGGCTGGTGGTGGCCGTGGTGAGAGAGAGTTCAGCAGGACAGTAGTTGTATCCAAGAGTTAAATAACTATTAATACTAAATCATTACACAGATGTCCTTATATTATGAAACAGCAAAAAGTTACTACCTGAATTACCGAAGCTGGCTGGAGTGGCCCCACCCGTTTATGGTTCCTCTAGACTTAGCCTCGCCCTTGTGTATGCTTACTATTGGGATGGTAATTCTAGACTGACTCGCCCTTGTGTATGCTTACTATGGGGAGGGTAACCACTCCACCCACCTGCTTAATATCCATATGGAAAGACCCGTAACTGACCTGGGTTCAGGGATCCCAAATCTTGGTGACTGACTGCAGATGCGACCCCACCCTCATCAGTCCTGTTCAGCCCTTCATGTTTATTAATGAAGGAACATGGGTTCAACTCCACCCAATTATTCACTGGCATACCGATGTTATAAAATATTAGAATTTCTGCAAATCAGGGGACAGCATTGGGCCATGAGGTCATTGTGCTCCATTGCATACACAACCAATAAAGCTCACTCTCTCTCTGAAACGCTGGTGTCTCAGGAATTGGCTTTAAAGACACATTGGGAGGAAGGAACCAGCTTTTGCTCAGTATTATGTTCATCCAAGATGCGTCTGGTTGTTGGTTTTTTTTTTAGATTTAATGTCTTATTTATTTGTTACTCTTAGGAAGTCTTATTCTTGACTGGACTCAGACTTTGAGGTGGAAGCTCTCAGAGAGGACAGCTTCCCTCTCTTGGCAATCTGTTCTTGGCGTTTTTCTTCGGCCTCCTTCATTCTATTGGCCAAAAGTTTAGCATATTCTGGAGCCTCCTCCTTCTTTCTCTTGGCACACTGTTTCTTCAGGGCAATACGCCGACATTTATGTTGCAGGACCCGGGGAGTAACAAGACGCTGAACCTTGGGTGCTTTGGTCCCGGGTTTCTCACCTTCTTTGTTCAGGGTTTTCTCACAACATACTGGCGGACGTCATTTTCTTTAGAGGGACTGAAAAGTTTGTGGATTCTGCTAGCTCTTTGGGCCCAGGCGACGAAGCGCAGTAGTATCGGTTAGTCCAGGAACATCCTTCTCTCCTCTTTTCACAATAACCACATTGAAAACCCTCAGGTTGGCATCCACCACGCAACGCCGCGCAGATGTGCGCTCTCTCTGCAGTCCTCCTTGGCCTACAGCACGACTGTCCCTTGCTCAGGAAGAGGCGCACACGGCCATGGGTCAAGACGCCCTGCTTCATGGGTAGCCTTGTAACTTCCACCACTGATTCGGACAACATAGCCCTTCCACGCTTCACCCAGAGCGTCAGCACCGACTTCCGTGGCCACTGCTTTTCACAAAAGGTACAAGGCTCGGCTCATCGTCCACTCTGATGCGCTTCGGCAGCCGGTGGCTGGGAAGGAGACGTCCAGCTACGGCCTGGAACCTAGAGAGCCAGGACCTCGGCGACGCCTCCCACTGGGGCTCGATCCATGCCCCTCAGGCTGGTCTAACGTCCCCCATTGCTTCCTGCCTTCAGATGCGTCCAGTTTTATAGGGTACGAGCCCCTCGGGCGTGGTGGTACAGGAGTCACCACCGCATCCAGCCTGGAGCTGGCTCTTACTTAGTACGCGCTCCGTAAGCGGGCGCTGAATGAATTACTGCTACGAAGCTTCACATCTTCCTTCTTGTTCTTGGCTTAGACCAGATCTGACATTCAAGTGTTTTCTTTTCCTCCTCTAAAAGCCTCCAACTTTACAGTGGAAACCTACAAAAATCATTTAAATACATGTAGGTTTACTTGTTTAAAAACTGGTGCAAGATATTCCAATTACCTTTTGATCATTTAAGGAGGCTGCATCTGGCTACACTTAGCACAAACTGAGTTTGCATCTGAGGAAAGAGAACTGTGCCCAAGGCCTGTGAACTCCAAATGACTCCTCATCCGCCTCAGTAGCTGGAACTGGCCCCCATTTTCCAATCTGGGTACCCTGCTGTCAACCAACCAGGTGGGTTAGGACACACTCTTAAAAACACAGAATTAGGGACAGTGGCAGAGGAAGACGCTCCAGCACTCAGCCCTCCACCAGAACAGCTACTCAACAGGCAGGAACTGTCTGAAACTTCTGAAATTCTGGAAGCCGGTGGAACACTGTAGAGTATGCAGAGAAGAGCAGGAGGAAGAGCTGATAAAATACAGTAAAGAATAGTACACTGCTCTGCCTGTGCAGCAGCTAACAGCACTAGTCCCCCATTCTCGGGGCAGGCTGCTGTGGGGTCCAGCCCCTGGCTAGCTCACTGGTGACAGAAAGGGACACAAAAATCCTCTTTGCCACTTCCCCAAGAACACAGGTGGACATGGATGATCACTGATCATGGCACTTGTTTTAGAAGGTATGGGGGATTGAACCTAGGACCTCGCACATGCAAAGCAGGCACCCAGCGACTTGAGCTACAGCTGCTCCCCTGATCCCAGCTTTTGATTAGCAAATTCAGATCACTGGGGGGCAGGGATACAGGGCCAGCCTGGCTCCAACCCATGCCTCCTGGTCAAAGGCAGTGGAGGGGTCTTAGAGCAGCTACACTTTCTCAGGGTTACAGGGACAGGAAGCTGAAGGGCTGCACTTGCTGGGCAGAGCACGAGGGCTCGGCTGTGGGGAGGGCGGGAGAAGCTTCTGGCGCCCTTCCACATCCCCTCCCGGGGGCACGTTGGACCAGCCTGCGCCCCCTTTGTGGGTCCCGGGCCATGTTTTGACTCGGGAAGTCGGCCTTGAGAAACTCTTCTCCAGCTTGCCCCCTCCCAAATTTGTCCTCCAGGCAAAAGCAGCTTGAGTCAAGGAAAGGCACTTAAGAATTATAGAGGCAGAGAGTCTGAGGCTAATACCAGGGAAAGGGAGGTCTACTTCCCGGGAGGCAGAAGGCATCCAAACCCCTGCAATCAGGGGCCTCCCAGGACAAGAGAGAGGCCAAGAAAGGACAGGGAGGACCCCGCACAGAACACGCGCCCGGGGCAGGCCTTCCGATGGAGGGCTGACGCCAAGCAAATCTGTCTTATCACCAGCTGGTCCCAAACCAAGACACAGACATCCCAGGCATAAATCCCAGAACTAACATTTTAAAATAATAAAATGTCCATTGTGCAACCAAGAGTACAAGACAAAGAGACAAGAAATGATGGCCCATCAAAGGAAGAGGATAAAAATCCAGAAATCAATGAAGACCAGAATGTGAATATAAAGAACAAAGACTTTTAAAAAATGATCTCAAAAATGCTCAAGAAGATGAAAGAAAATACAGACAAAGAACAAAAGGGTATCACGAAAACAATGAATGAGCAATGCGTGAATTTTAGTAAAGAGATAGGTATTTTAAAAAGGAACCAGGGGACAGATGTGGGGCGCCCAACACAGACGAGCAGACACAGTACACAACAAAGAGACACAGAGAGCAGGCAGTGAGCACAAACAACGGGGGCGGGGGGACGGAGAGACAAATAATCTTAAAAAAAGGGGGGGGGCCAAACAGAACTATTGGAGTTGAGGACCACAATAACTGAAATCCCAAAGGTGTTTCAAGAACAGATTAGAGCTGGCCGAAGAAAGAATCAGTGAATTCAAAGTCAAGACACTTGAAATGAGTCAAGATAAGCAGAAAGAAAAAAATTTAAAAAGTAAAAATAGCCTAAAACACCTCTGGGACACTAAAAAGCATACCAATATCATATTATGGGGGTCCCAGAAGAAAAGAGAGAAAGGGACAGAAAGAACAGTCAAGGAAATAATGACAGATAACTTCACAAACTTCACAAAAGGCATAAATATGTAGACCCAAGAAACCCAGAGAACACCAAACAAGATAAAAATGAAGAAAAATATACCCTGTCACACACTGATCACACTACTGAATGCCAAGGTCAAGGAGAGAGTTCTGAGAACTGCAGGCGAAAAGCAGTATGTTACGTACAAGGGAGTCTCAGAAAGAGTGAGTGTGGATTTCTCATCAGAAACCAGAGGCAAGAGGCAGTGGGTTGAAATTCTGGGTTGAAATTCTTAAAAGTGCTGAAAACAACTGTCAACCAAGTTGTTTTCATCTGGTAAGACTTTCTTTCAAAAACAAGGGAGAGATTTAGACATTCTCAGATAAACAAAAGCTGAGGGAGTTTATTACACTACGCCTGCTCTACAAGCGATGCTGAAGGGAGTTCTTCAGACTGAAAGGAAAGAACACTAGACAGGGGTTCAAAGAAACATAAAGAAATAAAGACCTGTGCTGAGGGGAATCATTTGGGTAACTATATATGCCAGTATTATTGCAATGTATTGTTTGGTATGTAACTCCACTTCTTATCTCCCACAGGTGCTAAAATACAAATGCATAAAAAGTAATGAAAAATCTATGGTTTTAAACATGCAATGTGCAAAGATATAAGTGCTAACAAGTATTTAAAAAGGTGGGGGGATTAGAGGGGTATGGGAAAAGTATATATGTATGTTATTGAAGTCAAGGTGATTAAATATGATTATTACAAACTAAATATGATTATTACATATTTAGGATGTTAAATTTTAATCCTGTGGTAAGCACAATATATTAAAAATATATCCAGACAGAAAGAGAAGGCATCCGATGTGGTTTACATCCAGAATATTGTGAGATACTTTCTAGCCCTCTTGACCCACCTGGCTGTCAGCTACGGGCAGGCAGGCGCACCCCTCCCAAGAGGGGAACTTGGCGGTCTCCTCTGGAACTCCGACCAACCGGAGGGAAGACAAAAGATCTGACACCAAGAGTTGCCCAAGGGAATGGCTTTGCAGACAATGCCAGAGTAATGACAACACTTCATCCTGAGGATGAGCTTCAACATGAGCAGGCAGGGAAGCAGATGTGGCTCAAGCATTTGGGCGCCAGCCTACCACACTGGAGGTCCCAAGGTTTGGTTCCCGGTGCCCCCTAAAGAAGATGAGCAAGATAGCAGGCTGATGCGATGGGCTGGTGCAGTGAGCTGATGCAACAAGATGACACGATGAGATGATGCAATGAAGAGACACAATGAGGAAACACAATGAGACACACAACAAGCAGGGAGTGGAGGTGGCTTACGCAAGTGGGCACCTCGTGGATTTAGTTCTCAGTGCCTCCTAAAAAAGAAAAAGGTGACAAGCACACAACAGACACAGCGAGTACAAGCAACCTGGAGGTGAAGGGGAGAAATAAAAACAAAATAAATCTTATAAAAAAAAAAAGCAGACAGCTAAGGAATGCCAGAAAAAGGAAAGCATGAATATAACTTTTTTTAAAAAATCACAATAATCCAGCATTATTCTGACTGCTGTTTGTTACTACATTTTTGTCGAAAGTCAAAACTGAACACTTAAAATGGTGAATTTTACCATGTGTAAATTATACCACTAGTAACCTGAAGAAAAGCAACTTTGAGGAAATCCGATTTTTGGTGTGTTCTTTGTTTTGTTTTGTTTTTTAAGCTTTCCTCATATAGTCTACCATTAATATCCTCAGAGGCGTAAGAAAATAAATTTTCAAAATTGAACCCACAGAAACAAGAACAAGGAGCCATTTAAAAAATTCTCATGGCGGCAGAGCAGCGGCCACGGAGGCAGCCCGAGGGCGCAGGCTCAGGAGCCCCGCGGTGTGCGGTGCGCCGTGGGCGCACCGGGCTGCCCAAGCTGGGTGGAGCCGCCGCCCGAGGCTAGTGGGCCGAGGCGCGCTGCACAACTTCGGCACAACTTCACCTCGGTGCTCCTGTCCCGCCTCGCGGAGGCGGGGATCACCTGCCCCCCCAGCAGCGGTCCAGAAGGAGACCACCGCGCTGCGTCCGGGCCGGCCGATGGACTGCCGCGCGGCGCCCCTCGCCTCCTCCGCACTCCATCACGACCGTTCGATCCCCTCTCCCTGGCGGTGCGGGCCATGCAGCGCTGGGCCCCGCCTCCCGCTAAGCCTGGGGCAGGAGTGGGGCTGCTCCGGCCTTGTGGGCGTGCTCCTCGGCAGAGCTCCCTTCCCCAGGGCACTGACCCCCAGAGTCCCGCTTGATTACTGGGGCTGAATTTGTGGCTACACTTGCTCGTGGGCGCTGGGTCCCACTTGCGTTACTTGGTGCCTTCCTGTTTCTACTGCAGAAAGTGAAGGCCAGCGACTAAAAGAAAAAAAACAACTTTCAGGAGAGTGAATGTAGCTCAGTGGTTGAGTGCCTGCTTGCCATGTACCAGGTCCTGGGCTAGATCCCTGGTACCTCCTAAAAATAAACGAGAAAACCAACTCTCACAGGGGAGCAAACGTAGCTCAGTGGTTGAGAGCCTGCTTCCCTTAATACAAGGTCCCAGATTTGACAGCTGGTACTTCCTAAAAGCAAACGAATGAAAAAAACAACTCTCATTGGGGAGTGGGTGCAGCTCAGTGGTTGAGCACCTGGTTCCCATGTACGAGGTCCTGGGTTTATTCCCCAGTACCTCCTAAAAATTTAATTAAAAAAATAATAAATCTTTCAGAGGAAAAAACCTCTTAGAAACTAAACATATGAGAGAGAGAAAAAAGCTCAATAAAAAGGTTAGAAAAAGACAAAGCCAAGGATATACCAGAAAGTAGAGTAAAAGGACAAAACAAGCCAGTCTACAAGCACCAAAGCCAAATAAGGGTCCAGAAAGAAAGGCCAGAGAAAATAGGGAAGAGAAAAATCCAAGAAATAACAATTTTTAATCCCCAGAATTTAAAAAATGTGCATTTGCAGAATGAAAGGTTTTATCAAATAGCTAAGCAGTGGATGAAAACAGACCCACATCAAGACGCCTCACGGAGAAATTTCAGAACACTGGAGACAAAGAAAATATAAGGGAATAAGGATTGAGAAAGAAAAAATAGTTTTCCTACAAAGGATCATGAGTCAGAATGACATCTTCTCAACAGCAAAACTGAAAACCAGAACACAGCAGAGAAATGCCTTCAAAATTCTAAAAGAATGATTTAAGAAGTCTCTACCTAGCCAAATGACAGACTGTGAGGAAAGATGGAACAAAGACATTTTCTGATAACCAAAGTGTCAACAAATTTGCATCCCATGCACTTGGGAAGCAACCTAGAGAATGTGCTTCACCAGAAGAAGGAAACAAAACAAAAGGGTGGGGGCAAGAAGGAACAGGCTCACAAAACAATAGGATCCAAAAGCAGAGAGAGAAGATGGAAATCTCCAAGCTGTGAAGGGAGACACCAGGAGGACAGCTGGATAGGACAGCTGGATGCCACAGCCTACCGCATAACTAAGTCCACCCACCCAGAAAGATGGCCCCAAGATGATGAAACTGACTGGCAGGACTGGAAAGAAGTGATTATGTCCAACTGGGTCAATGTTTAAAGGAAATAGTAAGGAGTACACAGACAACCAAGCAAAGAAAAAACCAAGGCTACACTTGTTTACCTTTGGAGAAAACAAAATCCTAGGCGTGTAAGGAAGAGTAACTATAGAATACCACGTGGTTTTGCTGCAAAAAGCACAGCCACAATTCTGTAAGCTCTAAGTAAAGACCTAACCAAAATGCAACTGCATTGGGAAGACTGGGAGAAGGGAGTGTGTGAGCTATGACCAAAGAGACAGAAGATAACCACTCACTTTCCTTAGTTCAGAGTCAGAATTATTGCTTAAAATGGGAAAATATAAGAAATAGCAAGAAAAGCACTTAACTGTGAGATAGTGAGGATCAGAGCAAATATCCAATCAGCTAAAAGAGTTAAAGTTTTCCCTCTAGAAAAATACACCAAATATAAGACAGGGACTACAGTTAGTAGTAACATTTTGAAGATGATCTTGCATGGTTAGTAACAATATTTCACAACAATGCAAAGTGTTGGTGGAGGGGTAATGTATGAGACCCCTGTATGATGATATGTATGGTTATTTTTTAAGTTCGTAATCTTTACGATACACTTACTGTTCATGCATGTTCATGTATGAATGATATACTTCAATAAAAAGAATTTTTTAAAAAAAGGTATTTCCCTCTAAAGAGCAAGAAACAGGCGGGGGGCGGTGCTTTTTTTAATAAAAGACAAATTATTTAAGTCATGTGTAATTTTGATTAAAAATAAATATCAATATCAAATGATTTATTAAATAAGAAATAAAAATACTGGATGATCAAGTCACTTGGAAAGATTACACACTTGACTTTCCAAAAGACTCAGGAAACTTACAAGTCACTCTGATTTAGTCTTTCAGGAGAGCAGGATCGAACATGCAAAAGAGGCGATGCAAAAACCACTCCTTTCCTGTGGCAAGGAGCAGGAACTACGCCCTGCCTTCAGCCGCGCGGCTGCCCCCCTTGCTCAGTGCCCACGAGGCTTAGCATCCAGGAGCTCCGACCACTCGCACTGGCCTAACCTCCTGTCCTTCCACTGGAACCCCTGCCTCACTCCCCGCTCCAAAGGCTAGACCTCCACACGCCGACTCAGGAGGCCCCTCGGGGCTCCCTAACTGCCTCCTCCACTCAGCAGAGCTGGCACAGGCCAGCGCTCAGCAGAGGAATGGGACCGGCCTCCGGGACGGGGACAGTGTCCTAAGAAGGCTTGGCTGTCCAAAACTGACCCCAGAGAGCCCCAAGAGCACCACCCACCTGCAAGGTGAGCCTGCTTTCCTGGTTCATAACATCATCTTGACTGACCCCATGAAAAACTGTGCATGTGGCTCTCCCCGCAACGGCCAGGTGCGGGCAGGGAGGACGACTCTTTTCCTTCCACTTCCCCAAGTCTACTCTCCCCTCCTCTTTCCCTACATTTAACGGAACCCACTGTTTTTCCCCACCAGCCTCTACCCTTTTATGGTGAAAGAGCTTGAGACATGGATTCAAAACACTGTACCTGCATTACTAACAAACCACTGAGTTCTTTTTAGCCTCGGTTCTTTCATCTACAAATGGGGACAGTATTCCTAAAGATAGATGCCACATGGTCATCTCTAAATACTCCCAGGTGCCTAAAGCAAGATACCCTAAAAAAAGTCACTGAAGGAACAAACTTATGAATCTAAAACCAAACTTTCCATGAGCAATCCTCGGTCAATAAACTCCTCGCCTGCTCCTGGCTCTCTCATCTAGAACAACCCAAAGCCACACGTCCACGTCCGCAGGGGGCCAGCAAGTTGAGCACCAGGTGCGCCCAGATGCCGTATGGAGAGCAGGACATACCTGGAAGGACGTGGGGATGCAGACGAGGTTCAGGTTCTCCTGCTTGACTCTTTCAGCTGTGGAGACAAAAGCCGTGTTGGTGGGTTTTCCCTCTTCTCACTTTATTTTGACGATCACATGTAAGGTCTGTTTGAATCCAACAGGGAGGGAAAGGCTGTCTCCCACTGACAGCCGCCTTTCATTGTGTCCCACCCTTGGTGAAAAGCTGGTGACTGCCCTTCTCTCCCAAGACAGGGACACCAAAACGCCTATGGAGTTTAATACTAACCTCAGAAAGAGCATCGGAAGTGCCTGCTAGTATTACATCCTGGCAACATTCTAAGAACTGTGTACCTATGAACTCTTTTAATCCTAACAATCCAAAAGGTGAATTATGATTACTGTCCCCATTTAACAGATGAGGAAACTGAGGAAAGGAAAGGTGAAGTAACTTGCTAGTTACACCTAGTAAGTGGCAGAGCTGGGCTACGATCGATCCCAAGCAGTCTAGCTCCAGTCTTTTGTTGGTCTGCCTCTTGGTTAGGTTTAGGTACCACTATCAAGAAATCCACAGTTAATTCTACGACCTAAAAGCCTCCACATGCTAAGGTGAAAGGTATATACGACTAAAGCCCCTTCCTGGCCAATAAGAAGCTTCCAGAAGCCATCATGCCAGCATGGCAAAGGCCCCTGAAGGACAAAGAGTTCTTGGGACTTGGCCCCTTGGTATCTAGAAGATGAGGTAAGCATTGAGGTAAGGCTCTCCTCTGGTCTTTGTTCTTACAAACAAAAGCGGGGCAGTAAAACCTGTTGAGCAGCCACTGGAGCTGATAATTCCTGAGCCTTTCGCAAGCTCAGAGACACCCCAATCAGAACGAAGTCCACACCTGAAAGAACCAGCAACCCATACCAGGAGACTCATATTCACCCCGGGGTCATGGACAGGGCAAACTGCTCACTCTGTCCTCAATTGGTCAGCTGAGATGGCTGGAAGAACCTGCAGGTTTCAGCGGGCCCAGCTCAAGGTCCCTGGGACCACAGAGAACCAGGGAGGCGTGTGACACCAAGATGATTAAGATTCCAAGGAGCCCTCCCCCTAAACCAGCTCTCCCCTCCAGCTGAGCAGGCCACAAAGCAACGGCTTCCCTCAAGGTGGCTGAAGAGGCCCAGGAATGCCTCTTTCCAGAGAAGTAGAAACACTCAACTGGCCTCACAGAGGCGGCCCCTCACCCGTACGCCCCACGGCTGGAGCCAAGCTGGGCAGGCGCCAAACCTTTGCCCCACTCCACCTCCCGGCCCCATCACCCCACATAAAGCAGCCAGTAGACAAACAGGGCACGCACCTATTCGTTGCACAGCATGGACAATTGTAGAACCACTTCCAATTCCCAGCACTTGGTTATTCTGCCAAAAAGAGAAGAAACCAACAGTTAACACCATTAATGCCACATTTTACTTCCTCTTCAGCCTACCTCCTAGACCTGTGAAATCATGCTGTGGTCAGCAATTCATCCACGCAGGTGCAAGGAAGGTACCGTGCCCATTTTGCAGAAACGTTAAATGTTGAGCCTCAACGCTGCACTTAATCCTGGTGCCCGGGGGCAACTTATCACCAGAGCCCTCCTCTCCATCTCGGACACTGCCAACGTCACCTCCTCCTCCCCACTTCCCACCAGACAAAATTATTGGCATTACATCTTGCAGCATACAAGGTGTTTGCCTAACAGAAATGGCCTGCAGACAAATGCAGAAGGGTTTCTGGCCAACTCCAGGCAGAGAATCAGAAAGGACAGGAAAAAAGACCCTGCGCCTGGGGGAGTCCTAACAGCAGAACACTGGCGCTTCTGGTTTTGAAGCCTCACCGGACGAGCTTAACCACTGAGCCCAGGGGAATGACCGCCTTCACGGGGTGGCATCCCAGGGAACGTCAGACACATCAGGCCTGCTATCTAGAGGTCTCTCAAAGTCAGAAGGGGGATGGGAGGGTCTAAAGTGTTAAAAGAAATAAAACAAAATAAGAGTTTCTACCGCTAAGAGATTTCAAGTGGAGTCTGTAAGTAATTCTGGAGCTGCATCTTGTGCAAATCTCAGCTGGTGTCACAAACTGCCACAGTATGCAAAGCGTCAAGCAACTATGCTCCCGAAACTTTAAGGACATCAGGACATAAACAAATCATAAGATAAAGAACCCGGTTAACTAATCTGAAAGGCAATCGGGAGTACCCCAAATATGCACTAACCACAACCTGTGTAAGCTTCTCCTTTAAAAACCCTTGCCTGACCCTGGTGCGCTGCAGGTGGGAATGAATTAAGATGGTGCCAGGGCTGTGCAGGCCGTTCCCTGGTACCTCAGATGGTTACAGGGAGTTACCTACAGCATGACCCAGGGGTTCCACTCCCGGGTGTGCACCCAAGAAGACTGAGAGCAGCGGCTGAGACGCTCTTCTACCAGTCTTCAAGGCAGCATTATTTACAAAACAGTCAAAAGGTGGAGGCAGCCTAGGGGTTCAGCATCTGATGGTGGAAGAAAAGAGGTGAGCCCTGCCCATGCAGTGGGGTATCGCAGTGGGGTATCACTCAGTAAGTCACGGGAGGAAGTGGGTCCTGATACAGGCTGCAGCATGGGTGAACAGTGGGGAGATATGCTGTCAAGTACGCCAATCACAGAAGGACAGACACTGTACGACTGCATTTGTATGGAATGTCTAGAATAAACAGATCGCAGCGATGGAGAAGGCACCGGGGCCAGGAAGAAGGAGCGGGGCTGTGTGATGAGCGCCACGCTTCTCTTCTGGGTGACGGGTGCTTCGGTAATGGATGGTGGTGATGGTAGCACTGAACTGTAAACTTCAAAAACGGTTAAAATGACAAATTCCGTGATATATATTGATGTATGCATGTAACCACAATTCTTTTTAATTTAAAAAAAAAAAAAAAAAAAGCCTAGCCTGGAAATGCCAAACGGGGACACAGTTTGGGTTGCTACATGAAACTGTGCTCGCTGAATAGCAATCCTAAGACCCAAAAGCCAAATAAATGCCTTTATCGTCCTGCAGCTCAGTTTGTTATCTCGGGTTGACAGAAGTAACCTCAGAACAGCAAGGCACCCCAGCAACTACCCAGAGGACGCCAAGGGGAGCCTATTTTGCAGGAACCCCCCCCCCCCGGAGAACATGGAAAGAAGGCAAAGGCTCAGTTAGGGACACGAGAAATGGGCTTCGTCTTTAACAGCAAGG
The DNA here is from genome assembly GCF_030445035.2 of Dasypus novemcinctus. Lineage (NCBI taxonomy): Eukaryota > Metazoa > Chordata > Mammalia > Cingulata > Dasypodidae > Dasypus > Dasypus novemcinctus. The sequence goes on along the minus strand of NC_080689.1, from coordinate 81,592,191 downwards.
ATGTGTAACAGAGCTAGGGCACTTCCTGAGCAGAAAGGGAAGGAGAAAGGTCTCACAACACCAAGCAGGCATCAACAGAGAGCGGAAGGCACCACGTCAGCAGGCCAGGGGCGGAGGACGGCTCAGCGGGTCTGTGAGGCCACTAACAGCCAGAGGGGGTCGGGGCACCGGCAATCAGGAAGTGGCGTTGGGTTTAGTTTCTAAGCAACTTCCTGGGGACTACTTCCCACCAGTTTATGGCAAAACAGCTCAACACCAAAGGAGGAGCTACTGTTTATCAAGCACATACTAAGCAGCTTACAAAATGTTAGTATAAGTCACGTCTCACAACCCCTTAAAACCACTTATTGGGATAAACTCAAAACTATCGGCAAAAATTTAAGACTCTGAAGTGAGCAGGAGATTAACCGATACCCTTTCAGTGGAATGAGGGAGGCTCCAGTATCATTATCTGATCCAACCCGGGTGAGTGCCTTTGTCTTTGGTTAATCTATTTAACCACTCTCTAAGGATAGACCTTAACCTGTAGGAAATACTTAACATTGAAAATAATCCTTATCCACAGAAATGCACATTAATTATTTCTGTGAGATGCAATTGATGATTACCCTATAGATAGGTAGGTTCTTACAAATTCATTTTAACATTCATGCATTGCATATAAATTTATGGTTCTTTGACTTCTCCTGTGAGCAGGATGAAACCTGTTTTCTAATACCCTCATTTATTTAATGAGGGAAAACAGGTACCCTCCAGGAGTGTACTCTTTAGAGGGCTGGGAGACAAACACACAGCTGCCTGGAACATAAGACACATAGAGGTATAAAGTGCATAGAACTGCAGAGGAGAAAAACCTTTCTACCCTTAGGAGGATAAAGAAATATGAGAGGGATGGCCTTTGAACCATACCTTGAAGGACAAACAGGATTTTAACAGGAAAGGACAGAGGACAGGAATGGACATTCTAGGCCTAGCACAGTGACACTGAAACACACAATACTACTCAGGAGGAGTAAGGGGACACAGCATAAGAATAAGACGACCGTGGGCTCAACCGGTGTTTCCTATTTCCTCCACCACGCTCTGAACCTGGCACACAGGCGACGCTCCAGATGTGTTACATGGAAGTAAGGAGGGGGCCACTTGGGGACCACTGTGCCACCAGCAGATGAGACCTTCTGAAGATGACAACACACACTTGGGAGGACACCGCTTGGGCGGTTGGCAGAGCGGACAAGATAAGGGCAACTGCAATCCTCTGGCCACGACAGAACCCAAACCTGGAGAGGTGGCAGGCCAAAGGAAAGAGACAGCTCTGAGAACCCTTCCAAAGGAGGCAACGCAGTGCAGCACACATCCTACCTCAGTCAACTTAGACAAGTCTTCAACAACTCCAAGGCACCCAGTGCTCAGCGTGACACCGCCTTGCACCGGGGTTGAGGGCAGCCCCCAAGGTGAGGCAGGCTAGTTTAGGGAATGAGAAGACGAACCTCGGACCTGGCAGGAAACCACAGCCGTGAAACACACACCTAGTGAAACCCGCATGAGGGAAGGACCCCCACCACCCAAAAGCTGCTGGAAGAACCTCTCTGGAATCTTCATCCCGGATCAAGGAAAAGCCCGGATAGCCTCAAGGGGCCTTACCATTGGGCCTCTCCCCCTCCAGGGGAATTGATGGGTACAGTCACCAATCAAAACAGCAAGGCTGGGACCCCCTCCCCCAAACACTAACAGGGGAGGAGTAATTAATGGTTGCAAAAGCAACTGCAAGAGCTCTCTCTGGGTTTCTGCTTGGACCAGCCTACAGGTATACTGTGGGACCCATAATCTATTATATTCTCCCGTTTCTATTCTCTTCTCTCGGTTCCTTAATAAACTACTGGCCTAACTGAACTGGCATGTTCTTAAATTCTTTTATGTAACAGCCAAGAACGTAAGAAATCCGGCAACAGAGGGGGCAGCTCAACCTTGACAAAGGCACATGACTGCTCAGTAAATTAGTGGACATGAATTAGTCTGTTTGCAAATTACAGGGATTTTTCTCCTCCTTCCTTCACTCACATTTCTGGCCACTCAACAACTGCTTGACACATATAGGCATGCAATAACACCTGCTGAGTGAATAAAATGAATAGATCGACATTTAAGAGCAGAAAATAGTAAAACTCAAGTAATGCTGGTATCTCAGGAAAGAAGTTTGCCAGGGAAAGTGGGTGCAACTGAGGCAGGGTGAGATGCCCCATGAACTGATGTGGCTGCCAAGGGTTTGGGGCTCTAGTCTGAGGGACGGCTTGCAGGTTTTTTTTATTTAACCAAATACGTAACTATAAGACACAGATCTGGGAAACATGCCACCAAATATTACATCAACAGGTTATTGGGAAAACTTAAGACTTGGGGCTTGTCTGTTCCAACAGATGTCATTTATCCATCCACTAGCTATTCTAGACATCAAAATACTTTTGAAATTTCAGTTTTTCATCTGAGGTGCTGAAGCCAAACATAGGGCCAGATTGCAAGTTTTACACTATCTCTGTGAATACCCACAGAAAATCCTATCACTAAACAGGTTTGCAACAACCTACAGCAGAATGGCAAAGGAACAGGTAGAAGCGTTGGAACAGGAGTCACTCCGTTTGGGTTCTCAGGGCCCTTCGGCCACTCTTTAGACACTGAGCCACAAGTGGCTCTTCCCACTTAACCAGGCTGCCGTGAGGCTCAAACTTCATTTACGCAAAATCCCTTCATACAGCAAAGCGTTGACAAATGTAAAGAACTATCCTTAGAAGAGGACAAGGTAATCTAATAACACTTTCTAAATAGAAAAGGGAGACAAACCGCCAACATGGCCAAGGAAACTCCACTACTGGACAAAGATACTCCACTTGGCCGCCGTCAAAGTGCTATAATTAACTTGACCAGCGATAAATCCAGTCGGGCTCCACCAACACCACCACACCCGCCGCTAAACAAACAACTGGGGCCACGACCTCCCCGCCTAACAGCCCCGCCTGGAAGAACAGCATCCGCCAAACCTCAGCGACGTTTAACGCCTGGGCGCCGGGTTCCCACCCTGGGCTCTCCCTGGGCTCTGCCTGGGCGCCCGGTTCCCCACCCTGGGTTCTCCCTGGGGGCCAGGTTTCCCACCCTGGACTCTCCTGGGCGCGCGCGCGCCAAGCTAAGAAACTCCCAGGAGCGAAATTTCAAAGCACTGTGCCACCCAGCTCTCACCTATGCCCCCTGCCCCAAAACTCGACCGTATGCCACTTGCTGATAAGGAGGCAACACGGCAAGTCCCTTCTAGCACTGGCCCCAAAGATCAGGCACCACCAGGCTCCACTTTACAAACTGTTACTCGACCCGGACGCGGGGTATGGGGATAGCTCAACTTTTGAGGGGCTCGCCCCCAATCCATTCTACATGCACACCGCCTTTAAGGGGCGGAGAATAAAGGGAGCCTGCACCCGGGTAAAAGCACCCCCTCCCCGCCCACGTACCACCCCCCCCCCCCACCCCCGCCAGAAACCTGGGCCACGGCGGCCGTGCCCAGAGCGGGCACCAGGAGCGCCCCTCGTCGCTCACCCTCACGTGGTTCTCCACGGCCGCGCGGCCCGCCAGCCTCTTGGCCTCCTCGGCCTTGGACATCGTGGAGGGGGCCGGGCAGGCACGACCGCCACCCCCGCCGCAAAGGCCCGCACCGCCCGCGCCGCTGTGGGGCTCGGAGTGCGCGCGTCCGGGCGGCTGTACGTGGGAGCCCGGGGCGCCCCAGCTGCCGCCGCCTCCGCCCGAGGCCGCGCCCCCGGCCCGCCCGGGCAGCGGGGCCAGGACCCGCCCGTAGAGGGTGCTGAAGGGCCCGGGGCGCTGCATCCCGACGCCGCGCTCCCGCCTCGCGCGCGCTCCCGCCCCCGTCGCCCCGGAGCCCGGCCCGCCCATGCGCACGGGCCGCATCACCGCCGCGGGGGCTCCCGGGAAATGGAGTTCCGCGGCCCCCGCGGCCCGAGGCCGCGCTGGCCCCTGAACTACCCGCCCCATGGTGCTCCGCGGCCCGACGCAGCTCGCCGGCGACGGGCTCCGAGAGGGGCGCCGAGGCCCCGGGTCCCGCGGGGGGCGCTAGGGGCTCCTGCCTGGAGTCGCTGCGTTCACGCCGTCGTGGGAGAAGCCGGGTGTCAGTTCTGTCCGTCCTCGCGCCGGAGAAGGGCGCGTCGGAGCGGGCACGGTCGTTTTCCCCGCGGGAGGACTTGGTCGTGGACAAGAAAGACCTCCTTGTAGGCTCGTGCTCCCACGGCCCTGGCGCCCGCTGGAGTCCTTCCTCCCACCCGCGGGCCGGGATCACGTGTCCAGTCCTCTACCCCAGGCGCTGTGCTGCCTTTGGCCTTGTTGGATGGCGGGCTCGGTCCTGAGGGAGGCTGACCCCGCCCCCGTGCGTACAGGTGCACCTGCGGTCCTTGGACACTAGCGGGCTGAGTGAATTTAACAGCTTTCTTTTCCCCTTGTCTTCTCTACCTTTAAGATGCTTACGGAATAGTAGGGGACAGAGATTCTAACTGTCCTCGTTTATGGGTGAGGAAATTGACCTTTCCCCATCCACACCCACCACTGGGAGGTCCGTAAAAGCGTGTGACTCTGCGTTTGTACCCCTCGCCCATGTTGGAATCCGACCTCTCCTTCTTCTCCGCGCCTTCCTCTCGGGTGTGCAAAGCCCCCCGTTGCTGCCGCCCTCATCACTTGGGTTTTCTTTACTCTGCCGCCCGCCCTGGGTCGTCGATGTTGGTCTGCAGAAGGAAAAGGTCTTTGAGGTGATGCTTGAATCTAGGTTTTAGGCAGAATTCTGCAATTAGCTTGATTAATAGCGAGCCTCCATTTATGTGGGTCTCTGCACTGTGGAAGTACAGCCTTAGGCAAACTTGTGGCCTTTCTGCAAATTCTTGGGGGCAGACTTTCCCACGACTCAGGCTCCCTGGATCCTCAACACCCACTACCAAAAGGTTGGTAGAGCAAGCGTAAGTGGCCAGGCTCTGCTTTACCCCGCTCGCCTCAGGGCCTTTGCCTGCGGCTGGCCACCACCTGAACCCCTCTGTGTACCCGCCCACTCCCCATCTGCACTGGCAGCTTCTGTCTGTCCTTCAGACCAAAATGCTACCTCCTCAGAGAGATCTTCCTGACCACCCCATACAAATGAGAGTCCCCACCCAGCCTCTGTCACTTCACCCATCATAGAACTTTTCCTGCTCGGTTATTTGGTTTTGTACTTGTTCGTCATCTATCCTCCTTTGTAAAAGGTATTTTTAAGGAGAGGGGCTTTGCTTTTTTCTCTACAGCATCGTTCATTCCCTTTGAACACAGTCTGGCATGTAGATGGCACTCAACAAATGCCTAAGGCATGACCCAATAACGAATCAATTTCATGCCTTAACCCCATGCTCCGCCTTCAGCCATACAGAACTCCAGTCTTTACACACATGCTTTTATTTCCCTGTCTTTGCACACACCATCTACCTTTCTATAATAAGTTCCAGGGTTCATCTGCTCCACTCAGTTTCTTGCTACGTTACTCCACGGAATCCTACTCCTAGTTGAGATGGTTGCTCTTCTGTCTCCCAAGAACTGAAGCAGCCTAGTAAGATAGGGAATCAACAGATGGATCTGGAACCTGGCAAGAAGTCCACGTGGACGTCAATAGCTCCAAGACGGCTGCTGGAAGACCCTCCCCAAGGTCCTGCCACTCAGAAGAAGACTTCCTCCAGAAGCCAGGAGAGGCCAAGATACTCCCCAAGGACTTTATCATTGGGCCTCACAGAATTGATGGGTGGGGTATCAATCAAACAGTAAACAGCTGGAACTCTCCCCTACCAATAGCAAAGGGGTAGAATAATGGTTCAAAAAGCAGGTACAAGTCCTGAACCTGTGCTCTCTCGCCTTGGGACCCCTGTTCCTGCCTTCTACATCCCGCTCTCCCTGTTTTTCCTCCGCAATCATGGCCACACAAGTAAAACCTTGCATTTATAATCTATAATGGGGAATTATAGTCTGTGAATCAGCCCGCTTTATCATTTTGCAGCCCCTTCTTCTCTACCTGGGACCCCTGATCTGTTATTTTCTCCCATTTTTCTTCCCTCCCTACTTTAATAAATTACTGGCCTAACTGACCCAACCTGCTCTTGAAATTCATTTCTGCAGCATAGTCAAGAACCTAGACAAAATCTGGTAACATATTTGGTGAGCCACAGCTAGGAAGTTATTTGTGAAGGGAACCATGGCCTACAGCCTTTTTAATGCCTTCCGTTGGTTCTCCATTTTAAACGGGTTCACCTACGAACCCCATAGGATGTAATCCTGGGAGGGAAGAGGCTGGGGCACAGGAATTCTCGATGTCTCCGCTGTGTGCCCAGGCTTGTTAGATCTGACCCCAGCCAGGTCGGCTTGGGGCATAGGGCAGTGACTCAAATCACAGCCCTGCCAAGACAGATTCCCCAGCAGACTGCTGGGTGCTAGGAAGCTTCTTTTTCCAGCCCTTTCAGTAGCCATTGGGCCTGCCCTTCCATTGCCTTCTCCTGCCTTCTCCCCTTAGCAGCAGCACAGCAATGGTGAGAGCTGGGTGCTTGTCCCTCCCAGCGGGTCCATACCTTTGCAAAGCAGCCTTTCTATCTGACCACAGCTGGGGGGAGGGAATGAAGTGATGCAGTGGAAAGGCAGCAGGAAGAGCCAAAGATGGATGCCGTGGGAGTTCCCTTCCCCAAGGCCAGGACGCTCTTGCAACATTAACCTTTACCCATGTTTTTACCTTCCTGCTTCTTGCTACTGAATCTCTTATTACATGTTTGTGTTAAAATGCTTTGGAATGTCTTAAAAACTGTAAAACTGAAAATGCCTGTGCTAGCGAGGAAGTGATCGCCTCAGGGCCCCAAGGCCTCTAAGCTAGAACAATTGATCTCAAGTCATTTAATGGCCTTTTGATGGCTGGTCTAACTGGGAAACTCCTAGACAGTAAAGTCAGAAAACCAGGACTGCGTCTAAGACCTCTGGAAGGATAGGAGGAAGAAGTTTTTGCCCCTTCTCCAAGGAGGAGCAATAGTCGGCTTGGCAACTCCAGGTTGAAATCTATTCAACCCCAAGATCTACTTGGCCTGTCTCCCAAGTCCAGAATGGCCCCAGAAATGCCTGGCGGCAGGGACTCTGTGATTCCGTGGGGTGGCAGGAATAAGAAAGCAGCCAAAATTTCCCTGATATTTAACTCAGGAACTTCTGTTTGAATAACTGTGCAGTCAGTCTTGGACCCTGAAATGTCAGGGGTGCCGAGAACCAGAGCAGTGAGCCCTGAGTGGCCCCCATTCAGAGGGCCCTTCCATTCAGAGGGCAGCCAAATAGCCCCTGAGGCTTCTCAGGTGCTTCGATTTTGGGTAACTGCTCAGAACCTCTCCACCAACTTGGCTTGGCTCATCGGTCTGATCTCTGGAATTATCACACGTGCTCCAGGACCTGGGCCACCCACAGGGACGCCTGCAGGCCAGGCTCTGAAGTTTAAAATTCTTGGGACCCTGAGAACAGAGCATCAGCTCCAGGTTATGCGGGTGGTGAACATTCTAGTCAGACGAGGACTCTGGGGTGCCAGATCGGTCGGCTAAAAAGGGCTTCTTCATTCCTCCCAGAATAACGGGTGCAGCCTCTACATAGCAGCAAACCCCCACAGGAGTGTCTTCTCAAGAATCAGGAAACCCTGCTACTGCTGGTCTACGTGGCCCCAGGAGAGCCGAGAGCACCCTCTGTATGAAACCCTGAATTTCAGCTAAACCAGTGTAAGAAAAGAGGACAGGTAGATCTGAGGCCCAGAAGCCTTATGCCATGTCTCCTTAAGGAAAGGAGGAAGTAAACCTCAAACTTCCATTAGTTTAACCTCAGTTGTGTGTATAAAAGGTGTGAATAGAGATCAAGATCCAAACCGGTTACTAAACCTCTCCTGAAAAATAAGAAATCTCATGTGCTATCAATTAAAATAAAGAGTTCCTAGAAATGCTAAAGATATAAAATTCTTATGTTTTAATCTGTGCTTAACTTTGTGTTCAACTTTGAAATCTGTGTTTAACTTTGTCAGTTTGCTTGCACCTAGGAAATCAGATTCTGTGTTCACCTGTTACAAATTGGATAACAGTGAAAGGTTACCTAAAAATGAGTCTTTAACTGTCAATACTGTCTTGCTAGTGGATTTAATGTATAAATCACAAGTGGAATTAATTCAACTGCTAAAAAAAAAGTAGAGAAACTTTTCAAAGTTGTTCAAGAGATAGACTTTAGCATTGTCAAACTATCTTGTGCATTCAAACCAGGCCTTCAATACACTGCAGGTTGCCTCCATCTGAGTTATTGGCTAGGTTGGTCACTGACCCCTAAAACAATAAAGATATCTACTACATTTCTGGTTGTGCTCCTGAACTCAGTGGAGACTATATTGCAGTGTCAAACTCCTGCAGCAGCCAACAATGGCTTGATATAGCCAAATGTGCAATGGATATTGCCTCCAGACTGGCACTGTTTCATAGTGCCAAGGGGTGCTATGCACCAGGCCAGTGAAATACTGGAAGCTACCTTCCTAGCTTCTCTAAGGTTAATGGTGCTGCAACTTGATGGCTGTGTGAAGGGCATACCAAGTGATGCAATGATTACCAGAGTACTGTGAGTGGAACTTAAACGCAATTGGCATTATGGCCTACTCTCATGGACAGATAACATGTAAGGTATTGCAAACTTGGAACTTGAGTCTGTTGCAGCTCAAAGAGAAATGTATGCATTGAGTAGTGCATTAATTAGTATTAAGTACTATATCTATATCCTATTCTAGATATATGTCTGATGATTATGGTGATATCTTCTTTCTATTCTAGACCATGTACAGAGAAATATTAAACATGTTAAAAGTCCTGGTAAACTTCATTTTCTAAGTAGTTAATGAACATATCTGTAAGATAAAAGAATAGCCACCATGCCTAAGAACAGTGGGGATAACAGCCCTTTCAACTTAAAAAGCCACCAAATTAATGGGGGTGACCTCTCCATCTTCACCCCACAGCAGATGGAAGACATTCTTAGCCCATATCTCCCTCCTAGCCCTTATTCCTGAACCTGCCCCACTCATACCTGGGGAAGACTTGCAGATCCACATGCCATCCTACCAGGGCTAAGCATTTCCCACCAGAAGGGACATGGCAAATGAGGTGACTAGGACCCACCTAAGCGTATCCCCTTTGAGATAGTCCATGGGTAACCCTTTGTCACTCAGGACCTGGAAACCAGGTTCTAATCAAAACTTGGCAAAAAAATAGGCCTGACTCTCAATTAGAGCCTAAATGGAAGGGACCTTATCCTGTAGTTTTAATCACTCCTATAGCTATCAAAGTTAAAGGAATTGCCAGCTTGGTGCACTAATCCTGAGTGAAGCCAGTTGGTACCCAAAAAAGTACCAGCTTACCAGAAGCACCTGACAGGATGCATGAATTCCAGTCATTGGATGACCTGAAATACCTCTTTGAGAGCAAAAGCTAAGTAATGTCTGTGTCAAAGTCAGCTGTTCCAACTGTAGCCCAAATGCTTATTGCTACAGGGAGGACAAACCAGACACCCCTTTTAAAAACCTTGTCTGTTTTCATCTCCTGTAGCTTAACTAAAAAGGGCAATGACTCCTCCCATTCCTCTCCTCTACCATAGGAACTGTGATTGGCAATTTATACAGAAACCCATTGCCCATTGCAGTCTCTCCCTAGAGTTAGCAAATACTATGAAATAAGTGAAGGAAGAACACTGTTTCCCACCAACTTTGGGAAATTTCAGACTTTGCAGCACCTGGCCTTTTCTACTTTTTTGGTCTGATATCTTCTTAGTGGAATCATATATCCTTAAGATTCTAATCAAGTGTATTTCTTCCGGAATCAACATCTTGTTAGCCATATGGGGACTTCATCCAGCTTCACCCAGGATGCCAGATCCATCTCCTCCAGCCGAGATAGAATAGCAGGAGGGTTTTACACCTTGTAAGGTAGGGCCTACTGCCCCTAACAAGCAGGAAGAAGCTACAGAAGAAAGATCATCTCCCTTCAGCAGCCCTTTAAGAATAAAGGTGTGAATTCTCTGAGGAGGGGAAATGAAGCCGGCTAGTAAGCTGGGCAATCAATAGATGGATCTGGAACCTGGCAAGAAGTCCACGTGGACACCAATAGCCCCGAGACAGCTGCTGGAAGACCCCAAGATCCTGCCACTCAGAAGAAGACTTCCTCCTGAAGCCAGGAGAAGCCCCGGGTATTCCCCAGCGACTTTATCATTGGCCCTTATGGGACTGAGGGGTGGGGTAATCCATCAAAACAGTAAACAGCTGGAACTCCTCCCCTGCCTTTAGCAAAGGGGTGGAATAATAAATGGTTCAAAAGTAGGCAAAGGCCTGAACTTGTGCTCTCTTGCCTTTGGACCCCTGTCCCTGCCTTCTGCACCCTGCTCTTGCTGTTTTTCCTCTGCCACAATGGCCATGCTAGTAAAACCTGGGCAATTATCATCTATGATGGGGAATTGTAGTCTGTAAATCAGCCCGCTTTATCACTTTTCAGCCCCTTCCTCTCTACCTCAGACCCCTGAGCTGTTATTTTCTCCCATTTCTCTTCCCTTCCTACTTTAATAAATTACTGGCCTAACTGGCCTAATGCCTCTTGAAATTTGTTTCTGTAGCATAGTCAAAAACCTAGACAAAATCTAGTAGCAGCACCTTGAACCCTCTTCTGTCATTATCTTGCTCTGTTCACTTGAGTGTCTCAAAGAACGACAGTCCCTGGAGTCAGAGACTTGTCCATTCCCCATAGAATCACGGTGCATGGCTCACAACGTCACCAGTGACTGGTGTCCTACAAAGCTCCACTGGCTGGGTCTCTCTTATTTTCTCATTCCTCCCTGTCCCTCTTGTCTCCATCCACATTCACGTCTTCATCCCTGCCCTCTTTGAACCCTTCTATTCCTCACATCTGCCAGTGACGCCCACTGACTCTTGTGGCCATTCTGAAATCCCACTGGCAGTGATTGGGGCCAAAGACTCTGCTGATCCTTGGAGCAATGTGAGCATCATGTTCCTGTGACACTTTTCATCTGCATATTTAATTAATAATACCAGGACCATGCTAAATGCTTTGCAGATATATTATCACATTTAATCTTCTTGAAAGCTCTCAGACATGGGTACGATTTTCTCCATCATACAGATGAGGCACAGAAGAAGTCCTGACTCACCCAAAGGAAGTCACTCTGCTTGTAAGCGAAGCTCAGACGCAAATCTTCAGTGACCCTAGGACCAAACTTTGATCTAATAAAACATGAGACAAAATGGTTAATACGGGAGAGGGAAAGAAGAGAAAAACTATAAATACAGATGAGTATGTTTCCTGTGGCTGCGACACAAACTGGATGGCTTAAATCAACAAAATGTATTCTTACAGTTCTGGAGGCCACGTGTGAAATCAAGAAGGCAGCGGGGCTGTGCTTCCTCTGAAGACTGGAGAGATTCTGCTCCTGCCTCTTCCAGCCTCTGGTGGCCCCAGGTGTGCCTTGTTTCATCTTCTTGGCTGTGTCTTCTGTCTCAAATCTCCCTCTGCCTTTCCCTTGTAAGGACACTTGTCATTGACTTTGAAGCCCACCCAGATAATCCAAGATGATCTCTTCCTCTCAAGAGCCTTAGTTATGACTGCAAAGACCCTTTTTCCAAGTAAGGAAACATTCACAGGGTCTGAGAATTAGCACATGGGCCTATCTTTTGGGGGACCACCATTCAACCGACTACAATGAGAAAGTACTAAATAAAGAAAAGCACACTGTACTTCATTTTGGATGCCAGACTACTTCCAGGGTCTCACAAAGGTGTGATTAATCTACTTTGCCATGTCAATAATCCTTCAAAAAGACTGGGTTATTTTCTAGATGTGCCAACACTGAGAATTACCACCACATAGGGTTCATTCTTCCCTCTTTCATGGACTCTTATATCCTTGGGAAAGTTCAGGGCCAGAATGAAGGATGGGGGTGTGTGCAGAGTCCACAGTCTAGCCCTATTGCTCGTGGGGAGAGGGAGGCCCCTGGGTGCCTCACTTCCCTGATGGTTCCGGGTGATCCGGGCTGAGAGGAAACAGGCAGCAGAGCACTGTGTCACTTACTGGTGGGATGGTGGCCTCCACCAGGGAGGTGCACAGCCACCATTTTGTACCTGCCAGGGATTCGGTCAACCGGGAAAAACTAAATTATGTTAGCCATGAAAGGTATTGATTCTGGCCCATGCATGGATGGAATTGCATCCGCAGGGCACATGCCCCCTGCAGCATCCTCAGGAACCCAGGCATCTCCTGGAGTGCCCCACTGGAGCCACCTTATCCATCAACTTGTCTTTATTTAGTTTTTTGAAATAGGTTTGAATGACACATAGAAAAGGAGAGGGAAAGAGGGAGGAAGGAAGGAAGGAAAAAGAAAGAGAAAAAAGAAACAGTGGGAAAAAATAATAAGGTACACATGGGAAGCAGCTATGGCTCAAGTGATTGCACTCCCGTCTACCATATGGGAGGCCCTTGGTATGATTCCTGGGGCCTCCTGGTGAAGGTGAGCTGGACTGTGCCATGGAGAGCTGGTGGCCTGCTCTGCAGAAAACTGGCCCAGCAAGATGATGCAACAACGGGAGACCAGCAGATGCAGAAGAACGCATAGCAAATGGACACAACAGACAGTGAGCACAACCAGCAAGGGGGGTGGGAATAAATTTTAAAAGAAAAAAAAAAGGTACACAGGAAAGGGATGTGGCTCAAGCAGTTGAATGCCTGCTTCCTAAAAAAAAAAAAAAAAAAAAAAAAAGTCAACAAAACAAAACAAAGAACAAGTCAACAAATGAGAAATTCAATGTGGGAGCCGATGTGGCTCAGGGTTGAGCACCGGCTTCACACATGTGAGGTCCCAGGTTCAATCCCTGGGCCCGGTATCTAAAAAAAAAAAAAAGTGCACAGTTGCGGTCACCCCTCGGGCTGAAGTGTGGTTTGCTGACCTGGCAGGGGAGCGGCCACGGTAGGCCTATTCCAAACCGCTGCCCCCATAATAGGGTGGTTGGTCGGGCCCACCGCCACCCCTGAAGGAAGCTCGGCATGGGCGCAGAGTGCCCTCGGGTCTCCCCTTCTCGGCAGCCATGCTTCCGCGGCCGCCCCTCCTCCCGGATAGTGCCACACGATACCTTCTTTTTCCCTGCGCAGGCGCAGGGCAGAAAATTCCAGTCCACCTTTTCCCCTCCCCCCGACAGCAGCAACAGCCAGGCGTGGGCAGGAAACTCAAGTCTGCCCTCTACCTCAGCAACAGCAGCCACCAATCCCTAAACCCTGCCACTTCCCCCAGCAACAGCAACAGCCAATCCCTAACCACCACCCCTCCCCCGTCCAGTACCTCCCACTGACCTTTCGCCGGCAACCAATCAGAACGGGGCGTGGCTTCGACCAATCAGCCTTCCCCAGCCCCTATAAAACTGTTGCCTCTCCCTCAATAAAGTTGGACTTGTGTGTTTACCTTGTCTCCGCGGTAGTTCTTCTGCCGTACGCCCTCCAGTCCTGAGAGCCCCCGACAAGGGCCTGGCCTCCCTTGTCCCCAGTTCGTCGCCTGCTTCTCCGGGCGACCCCGTCAGCCGAACCACGCAACCCCTGTGAGACCGACCCCTCGTCTGCTGCCGGACCGACCCCTCGTCCCAAGTGGGACCGACCCCTCGTCCTAAGCTGGACCGACCCCTCGTCCGCAGCCAGACCCCACCTTTACCGACCGAGCAAGCCGCCACACACAGTGAACAGGAAGTTGCTCTCTGTCCTGTCCACCAGCCTCACAGTTTTCCCCAGAGGTAGCCAATGTTATCAGTGTCCAGTACGTGTACATGTGTATCCTCTTTGTATATGGTTTTGAGCCATTTTCATTTAATGGTATAAAACAGACTTATTTTGGAGTCAAACATTTCCCTGCATTTTCTTTTAGGAGTTGGATAGTTCTGGCTCTTAAATTTAAGTGTTTGATCCATTTTGAGTTAATTTTTGTATAAGCTGTGAGGTTGTGGTCCTCCTTTTTTTTTTTTTCCTTCAGTTTTTGACTTGTTTTTGTTTTTGCAAACAGTGATCCAGTTTTCCCAGCACCATTTGTTGAAGAGACTATTCTTTCCTAAATGAGTGGCCTTTGCCACCTTGTCAAAAATCAGTTGACCGTAAATGTGAGGATTGACTTCTGAATTCTCAATTCAATTCCATTTGTCTATATGTCTATTCTTGTGCCAGTCACATGCTGTTCTCACAACTGTATCATTATAAGTCTTAAGATCGGAAAGTATGAGTCCTCCTACTTCATTATTCTTATTCAAGATGGCTTTAGCTATTTGGGGTCCATTACCCTTCCATATAAATTTGACCATTGGTTTTTCCATTTCTGCAAAGAAGATTGTTGGAATTTTTATTGGGATTGCATTGACTATAAATTGCTTTGAATAGGATGGACGTTTTAATATTTAACCTTTCAATTCATAAACACAGAGTGTCCTTCCATTTATTTAGGTCTTCTTTGAAATCTTTTAGTAACATGTTGTAAGTTTCTATGTGCATTCTTGGTTAGATTTATTCCTAGATATATGCTTTTATTTGCTATTGTGAATGGAATTTTTTCTTGATTTCTTCTTGCAATAATTCATTGCTTGTACATAGAAACATGACACATTTCTGTGTGTTGATCTTGCACCCAGTAACTTTGCAGAATTCACTTATTAGCTATAGGAGCTTTGTTGTGGGTCTTTCGGGATTTTCTGTATATAGGATCATGTCATCTGCGAAAAGGCAAATTTTTACTTCTTCCTTTTCAATTTGGATGCATTTTATCTCTTTTTCTTGCCTAATTGCTGTGGCAAGAACTTCATACAATCCTGAATAATAGAGTTGACAGTGGGCATCCTTGTCTTGTTCATGATCTTAGAGCAGGGGCTTTTAACCACAGGTCCACTGACCCCCAAGGGGTCCGTGGAAAGATTTCAGGGGGTCTGTGAGCTTGAAATGAAAAAAAAAATCAACTTATTATCTTTATTTCTCTGACCTCCAATGGTGAGTGTCATAAATCTATCTGCCACTACTTTCTGAAATGGGGTCTGTGGTTTTCACCTGACTGGCAAAGGAGTTCATAGGGCTAAAAAAAAAAAAAAAAAAAAAAAAGACTTAAAAACCCTTGTCTTAGAGGGAAAGCCTTCAACCTTTCACTGTTACGTAGGATGCTAGCTGTGGGTTTTTATATAAACCCTTTATCATGTTGAGGAAATTTCCTTATATTCCTAGTATTATTATGTTTTTATCAAGAAAGGGCACTGAAAAAAAGTGGATGTGGCTCAAGTGATAAGGCCTCCGCCTACTATACGGGAGAACCCCGGTTCAATCCCTGGGGCCTCCTGGTGAAGAAGAAGAGAAAGTGTGGCAAGTCGAGTGCCCATGTAGGTGCCCAGGTGGCAACCAAGTGCCCACGTGGTGAGCCAAGTGCCCACATGAATGCCCACGTGGTGATCCAGGGCCCACACAGTGAGCCAAGTGCCCAGGTGAGGGCCCACATGGTATGCCAAGTGGCCACGTGGCGATCCAGTGCCCACGTAGTGATCCAGTGCCCACGCAGTGATCCAGTGCCCACGCAAGTGCCCATGTGGCGAGCTGAGTGCCCACAGGAGTGGTTGCGCGTCAAGCCAGTGCCCGTGCAAGTGAGTCACGCAGCAAGATGATGACACAACAGAAGAGAGAGGAAGGGGAGAGTCAAGGGGAAGCGCAGCAGAGACCAGGAACTGAGGTGGCGCAGGTGACAGGGAACCTCTCTCCACATCAGAGGTCTCCAAGATCAAATCCCAGTGAATCCTAGAGGAGAAAGAAGAGAAGACAAAAAGAGAAATATATACAAAAGATCACACAGCAAATGGACACAGACAGCAAGGAGGGGGAAGAAAAAAAATAAAGATTGCAATTTAGTTTAAAAAAAAAAAGGGGTGGGCCCAGCAGGTGGGGCAGGGTGTGGAGGGCTAGCAGGTGCCGAGCCCCCAGGCTGTGGCTTACAGCCCCCCCGTGCCGGTCCTGCAGGAGGTGGGGGTAGAAGGTGCTGAAGATACTCCGCTGTCCACCCGCCTGCGCAGCCCGGGGTCCGCTGAGGTGGCCGGGCTGGCCCAGGCCTGCGAGGGGCCGCGGGAGGGTCCCAGAGTGCGCCGGCGGCCCCCGGGGCAGGAGAGGGCGGGGGGCTGCCAACCGCCCGGCCGCTCTTCCGAGGGCCACAGGACAGGAGAGGATACCCGCGAGGGCCCGGGGGGTCGCAGCGCCCTGCTCTGCCGCGCCAGTGTCCTTGGCAGGGTTGTCCAGCCTCTGAGCTGTCCCCCTCACCCTTTGCCCCTCCCTTCCTCCCAGAGGGGAAGGGCCTGAAGCTCCTGCGCTAGGAGATGGTTTTGAAAATGAGGGAAAGTGACTTCTCCCGAGGGTGGCATGTCATTCCCCACCACTGTGTTTGGGAGGCCAGCGGTCACTCCCACCAAGGACAGCCATGGCCGCGTGTCAGGCCAGGGAAAGGGGCAGGTCTAGCCGCTCCAGGGAAACGCCTGAGGGTGTTAGCGTGGCTGCCCCGGGGGTGGGGGAGTGGCGGGTCACAGACTTTACCCGCCCATGCCCCCATCCTGCCACTGGAGAGTCTGATGCGGGCAAAAGGGGCTCTCTTCTCCTGATGAGTCTGTAAAGCCAGTTCCTGAGACACCCGGGTTGCAGAAAGTTTTGCTGGTTGCATAAGCACCGGTGCACAGTGGCCTTCTGGCCCAAGAATGTCTTCCCAACCTATAGAAATTCAATTAACACCAGGGTGCTAATGAATAATTAGGGGGAGCTGGACAGAGGTTTCTTAATTAATAAACATTAAGGGATGGACAAACTGAAGGTGGACCCCAAACCAAGGGGAGTTACAGAGTAACCATCATTTTCAGAGATCAAAGTTCTGAGACAGGAAGTGCAGAGTAGAGGTCCTTTATTACCCACATAGAGTAGACAGGAGGGTGGAGTGGCTACCATCCCACTAGAAAGCACACGCAAGGGTGAGGCTAAGTCTAGAGGCGCTTGCGAGAGGGCGGAACCTGTGGATTAAGGTTATTCGTCTCTGTGCTTATTAACGCTGATGTGTCTCAATACTTCCCCTCTGTAAGGGTGTGTGAACATTGGCCTTTTGGAGGTCGTTGGCCCCTTAAAACTATGAACCAAGAATGCGGCCCATCTTTAACAAAGGTGATGAGCCGTCAATTTCAGATGATTGCCCATATTTTTCACTAGATGCAGTGAGAGCTCGGTTGAGAATTAGCTACAGTTAATGAATACTGACAACTACAAAGCTATGGGTGCTAGAGCCTGAAGATGTTACCTGCACATCAGGCATTAGGACTAAGCCGTTACATCGGGCATGTGGGCTGGTGCTGGTGGTGTTGATGTGAAAGTTTTGTAAGATAATTGCTGTTTTAGTTTTAGGGAAAATGAGTCTAAATCTAATTTTAACTTAAAAAAAAAATCTCAATAGATCAAAAGCCTCTTAACCATGTGCATATACAAACCCCAAGCCGAACTGATGTTTTACATGGGATACATGGAGATCATGTATACGGTAGTTTTTCAAAAAGCTAACAGGACATCATGTAAATTCAGCCTAGAGCAGAGAACTTTTGGACTAAGTAGGAATGAAAGGAATAAATGGGCCAGATAAAACATGTTTAAAAAGTGACTGTTCCCTATCATTGCCCTTGTAATCTCTGGTTTGCTGGATTAAAATAGTTAATAGCTAATACTTTAGTGTCTTCTATGTGCCAGCACTGTTCTAAGTACTTTCTGAAGCTGGCTACTAAGATAGGGAATCAATAGATGGATCTGGAACCTGGCAGAGACTCCACGTGGACATCAAGAACCCCAAGGGAGCTGCTGGAAGACCCCCACACACACACACAAGATTCTGCCACTCAGAACAAGATTCCTTCAGAAGCCAGGAGAAGCCCCAGATGTTCCCCAAGGACTTTATCATTGGGCCCTCCTGGGTGACTGATGGGAGAGATAACCAATCAAATGGTAAACAGCTGGAGCTCCTCCCCTGCCATTAGCAAGGGGGTGGGATGATTAACAGTTCAAAAAGGCAGACACCAGGCTTGAGCCCTCGCTCTCACTCTCTCCCACCTGTGGACGCCATTCCTGCCCTCTACACGCTGCTCTCACCGTTTTTCCTCTGCCATGTGGCCTCACAAGTAAAACCTGGGCATTTACAACCTATAATGGGGAATTGTAGGCTGTAAATCAACCCTCTTTATCATTTTTCAGCCCCTTCCTCTCGACCTGGAACCCCTCATCTGTTATTTTCTTCCATTTCTCTTCCCTCCCTGCCTGTGTAAATTACTGGCCTAACTGACCTGCTCTTGACATTCATTTCTGCAGCATAGTCAAGAACCTAGACAAAATCCGGTAACACTTTCCACATGTCCTTATGCAATCCAGTGGGGTAGTTAGGGCGGTTATTTTTGTTTTAACCATGAGGAACTTGGCCAAGGTCATGCAGCTAAAAAGTAATGAGACTGTGACGTGGACCCAGGCTGCTGTCTCTGAGAACGTGCTCTAGGCCATGCCCAGAACCATGACTGCTAGGACGGCAGACTACAAACTGGAAGTCGCACAGCACAAGTCGATTTTCATCAAATGTTCTGTACTTCTTAATGCTTGGGTTATGCTGATGAGGGAGAAAACAGCTGGAGAAGGATGTTATCTCCGCAAGAACATGAGCTCCCCCAAGACCAGGATGCTCATTTTGTTCAGTGATTTGTCCAAGGTGCCTGGGGTTGCCTGGCACTTGGCAGGTACTCACTGAATGACTGCAGCTCCAAGAAAGGGGGAAGCTCCGAGAAAGGGGGAAGAAAAGCCCATGCCTTTGTTACAGGATTTATTTCAACCCATTTATGAGATTTTTTTTTTTTCTGGGCTGGTTTAATTGTTTTGCCCACTACCGACCCCAAGTGCAAGGGCAAAAACCAGTGAAGAAGGATGGTCCAATGATGAGCCCTTGATAGTGGTGACTATGCTTATCAGCCTGTGTGTCTGAAATTTCAACTAGGCCTAGAGCTGCAGGGTGCCTAAGAGTTACCTCCTGAGAGCCTCCATGTTGCTCAAATGCAGCCACTCTCTAAGCCAAGCTCAGCATGTAAATGCATTACCTTTCCCCCCAGTGTGGGACATGACTCCTGGGGATGAGCCTCCCGGGCACTAAGGGATTATTACCAATTGCCAGGTGGTGATGTGACTAGAAAAAGACCTTGAATGAAAGGGGTAAATGGTAAAGACAAATGAATTTACATGGCTAAGATACTTCAAGATGAGTTGGGAGGTCATCAGAGGGGCTGCCCTAATGCACATCTCAGAAGGATCCCAGAGACAGCCAAAGTAGACACAACCCCAGGTACTGGTGCTCCTGAGGACTGCAGAGACACACAGGTTCTACGGTAATGACTGATGGCTCTGGAGTTCAGTGCCTTAGTCAGTGGGCCCTACTTTGGAATTTGTGCTCCTGAGTGTGATGAAGTTGGACTCAAATGTGACCTTTCTACACATGCCTTTTCTGTCACTTTTACTGAACCCATGGTTGGCCCTGGGGTTGGTGTATACTCAGGAGACTTGAATCTCTGGTCGGGCCATGTACCAGTTGGGCCCTGAGCCTCAGCAGAATTGCAACTCCTACTTTCCAGTTCATTGGGCTTACCCAGATCAGCTAACATGGAGGTGAAGATGGCCAACCACCCCCCCCCCCCAGGGAACTGAGAGTGCCTACAGCTGCAAGCAGAAGAATTGCATCCACCAGCCATGTGGGATCTAAGCCCCCTCTTGATTTAGAGGTGAAGTGGACATCACCATCCCAGGGTCCACAGGCTGGAGGAATAAAATATGGATTAGAGTGTTACTGGTATTCTACTAAAGAACTATTGTGACTCTAGCAATGGAAGAAATTGTATTATTGATGTGGAGACAGTGACCACAGTAGTTGCTGAGGGCAGAGAGAGGGAAGAAGAGATGTGATGTGGGGACATTTATGGGACTTGATGTTGTCCTGAATGATATTGCAGGGACAGATGCTGGATGTTATATATCCTGCCATAACCCACTGAATGAACTGGGGGAAAGTGTAAACTGCAATATAAACTATAATCCATGTGGTGCAGCAGTGCTCCAAAACATATTCACCAAATGCAATGAATGTGCTACAATAATGAAAGAGGTTGTTGATGTGGGAGGAGTCAGGGGGGTGGGGGGTATATGGCAACCTCATATAAAAATTTTTTATAGATTTTTTTTTTAAGATTTATTTTTTATTTATTTCTCTCTCCTTCCCTGCCCTCCCCCCCCCCCCGTTGTCTGCTCTCTGTGTCCATTCACTGTGTTTTCTTCTGTGTCCACCTGTATTCTTGTCAGCAGCACCCAGAATCTGTGTCTCTTTTTGTTGTGTCATCTTGCTGCATCAGCTCTGTGTGTGTGTGGCACCATTTCTGGGCAGGCCACACTTTTTTTGTGCTGGGCAGCTCTCCTTATGGGGCTCATCCTTGTGCATGGGGCTCCCCTATGTGGGGGACACCCCTGTGTGGCACAGCACTCCTCACGCACATCAGCACTGTGCATAGGCCAGCTCATCACACAGGTCAGGAAGCCCTGGGTTTGAACCTTGGACCTCCGATGTGGTAGGCAGACGCCCTATCCGTTGGGCCAAATCTGCTTCCCCTCTTATATTTTTTAATGTAACTTTTTTGTGATCTATGTATCTTTTTTAAAAAAGACAATTATAAATAAATAAGTAAATATTTAATTAAAAAAAAAGAATGTATCAGAATCAGAATTGTCACTGTACATACAAGATAACAGATCACACAGTGATGAAAGACAATGAATAAATTTTTTCAAATTTTTAAATTTCAAAAAAAATTAAAAAATAAAGTCACTACTGATAATACAGGACTTTCTTCTGTCATTTTGCTATTTAGCCTTTGTAAATCTTAAACCTTTTTTGTGCCTCAATTCTTCTTAGTGTCTACTTTTCTATTATTTGATTTTTTGTGTTATACCATATTGAGTGCTTTCTCTTTTCCATCACAGTATTTTTTCATCTGTTTTCCTTGTGGCTAATATGGAGATATAATTTAACATATTAAATATATAACAATCATATTCAGTTTGATATCAACCTAACTTCAATAGCATTCACATATAATTTTCTTATACCCTTTCATCCCCTTACCTTTTTTTGGTACTCATAACCACTTATATCTTTGTACAGTGTATGCCCACAAGCATAGCTTTATCATTACTTTTTTATGTATTTGGATTTTAGCACCTGTAGGAAGAAGTGGAGTTATATACCAAACAATACATTACAATAATAATGGCATATATATAATTACCCAAGTGGTTCCCTTTACCACAGATTTTTATTTCTTTATTCCACTTAGAACAACTGTCTAGCATCCTTTTTCAGTCTGAAGAGCTCCCTTTAGCATTGCATGTAGGTCAGGTCTAGTAATGAGCTCCCTCATCTTGTTTATCTGGGAATGTCTTACTCCCTCTCATTTTTTAAAGAAAGGCTCATCAGATACAAAATTATTCATTGGTAGCTATTTTCTTTCAGTACTTTAAGTATTTCAACCCACTGCCATCTCACCTCCTTGGTTTTTATGAGAATTGGTGCTCAGTCTAATTGGGACTCCTTCTACATAGCACATTGCTTTACTCTTGCAGCTTTCAGAACTCTTTCCTTGTCCTTTGCATTCAACAGTGTGATCAGTATATGACTAGGTGTATTCTTCTTCATGTTTATCCTGTTTGCTGTTTTCTTGGATTTTGGATGTGCATATGCATGTCTTTTGCCAAGTTTCAGAGGTTCTCTGTCATTATTTCTTTGAATATTCCTTCTGCCCCTTTATATCTTTCTTCTCCCTCTGGATCTCCCATAATGTGTATATTGACACACTTAATTGTGTCCCAGAGATGTCTAGGCTATTTTCACTTTTTATGCATGTTTTTCCTTCTGCTTCTCAGCCTGACACATTTTAAGTATCTTGTCTTTGAGTTCAGTGATTCTTTCTTTTGCCCATTCCAATCTGTTTTTGAAACCCTCCTGGGCATTTTTCATTTCAGTTCTTGTAGTCTTCAACTCTAGTGGTTCTTTTTAAAAATTTCTGTTTATCAAGATTCTCATATTGCTCATTCCTTGTTTTCCAGATAGCATTTAGTTCTTTCCCTATATTTTCCTTCATCTCCTTGAGAATTTTTATCATCATTTATTTACATGTCTTTGTATGGTATGTCCACATTCTGGTCTTCATTGTTTTTTGTTGTTGTTGTTTTTCTGGATTTTTATTCTCTTCCTTTGGATGGGCCTTCATTTCCTGTTTCTTTGTCTTGTACACTTTTTTTTTATACCATACATTTAAATATAAAAATGTTAACTCTGGGATTTATTGATTGATTGATTGATTCTTGATTTTATCACCAACTTGTGATAGAAATTTTCTTGAACTTCAGACGCTCCTATCAGGAAGGTCTGCCCAAGCTGAATATAGGATGCAGGGTTTTCCTTGTCTTTTGTGGTCTGTGTCTTGTCCTGGGCTTTTTTGCTTGTTAGTTGTTTTGGAGTTCCCCTGTTTATATGAGGTTGATGTCTCCTTTTCTATTTTCCAAGAGACAGCCTCCCTCTCTGGTGTTGGTAGCCAACAAGCCTTTGCCCCAGATTGCAGGTTTCTCTAGTTTCTTAACACTCCTTTCATTGTCTCATGCTGCTTTTTCCTGGAGGGACATTCCGGAGTGGAATTTTCCAAGTCAGTCTTCCCCAACTGAAGCAGAGCCAGGATCCATGAAGGGGGTGCAGACTGGCTCCAAAGTGCCCTGCGGAGGAGATCACCAAGGGCACCCAGAGCTTCTCCAGTGGCTCCCCAAAGCCTGCCCAGAAGATGCAGCTCTGCAACTTACTGTCCCCTGCAGCCCTAAGGAAACAAAGTGCCTTTAAGTCTCCACATCCATGGCCCTTGTCCAAAGTGGTCTGAAACGATGACTGCCCTCAGAGCCATCCCCCAGCAATCCAAATTTGCTAATCAAAATCTGTGATCAGTGATCCACCCTGCCCGCCCCTGATCTTGGGGTAGAGGATTTTTATGTCCCTTTCTGTCACCAGTGAGTTAGCCAGGGGATGGGCACCAGTAGCCTATGTGCAGAGAGAACAACTTATTGTTCTTTACCATAATTTATCAGTCTCTTCCTCCCAGTCTCCACTGGATGCTGTACGGGCTTCTTCTGGCCTCCAGAGCTTCAAAATAGTTGTTTCAGGCAGTTCCTGCCTGTTTAAAATTTGTTTTGATGGAAGGACTGACTCCATCTTCTCACAATCCCCTTACATTTGCATTAACTGCCAGGTATAGTGATTTTTTTTTCCAGCAAGTTTACCTTCATAGTACTCAGACTAAGTTGATTTGAAGTCAGCCTACTTCCCTCCACCTAACCACCAACTTGGCCTGCAGGAAAGGGCTGTGTAAGGGTATGGCTACAAGTTCAGAGTGCTACTTCAGCAAACCCCACCAGGAGGAAAGGAAGGAAAAGGAGAACAGGAGACGATGACTATAGAAACAGGGAGACAAAGACACAGGTCATCCATGGTGTCTGCTTTCCACCATACCCACTTCAGATTCTTACATTCAGATTGGAACTTAGCAGCTGTGGGACTTGTTAATGCTTAAACTGTCACTGTAACACATTATGACAGATCTAGTGCCTTAAAACAACACACATTCTCTAACAGTCCTTGATGTTATGAGGGAAACCCTGCAAGGGTCCCTCTGGATTCTTGCCCAGAGCAGACGAATCGGAGTCCACAGCAGGATGGTCATGAGAGAAAGCAGGTTTACTAACACCGGCAGAAGAACAGGAGATTGGGGTGCCTCACATCTGCCTTCCCATTAAGGTTTTTCTCATAGCTTTTATACTGGTTGAAACAAAGTTAATCATTATGGTCATCATTTCTAAAAGGATCTAGAAAAAATTAGGTTTTGCTTTTCTCAGTTAATCTTAAAATATGCATGGTACCTGGGGTCTGGCAATCTTGGGGTGATAAGGATGGGTAGGATAGTACTGATGTGAAGGTACAGATAAAGGACTGACTGATTGAAGTAAAGAAAATGAGTGAGGAAGTACATAGTTACACATTTTTGTGGAATTAGATTTGATTAATGTTAAATCTGTTGCTCTGTGTGCTTGTGAGCAAGAGTCGCATTGAATTTTTCTAGTATTAAGAAGGTACAGTACAATATCTTAATATTTAAGCTATACTGGGTTTTTCTTGTCCTACAGTTAGAAGTCCAAAATCAGCTTCACTGGGCCAAAATCAGGACGTGAGCTGGGCAGGTGTTGCTGCCTCCTGAGACTCAGGAGAATCTGGTTCCTTTTCCAGGTTCTAGAGCTGCAATTCCTGGCATCCTTTTGTTCAGTAGCTCTTTCTCCACTTTCAAGGCCAGCAGCCTAGCACCTTCAAATCTCTGTCTGTGCCATCTTCACATCACCTTCTCCTCCGTAGCCAAATCTCCTTTTGCCTCCCTCTTATGAGGACACTTGTGACTGCATTTAGGGCCCTCCCAGATTATGCAGATCATCTCCTCATCTCAAGATCCCTAACTCAGTCACATCTGCAAGGACCCTTTTTCCCATGGAAGGTAGCATTCACAGGTTCCAGGGATGAGGGCTGGATCTGGGGGGAGCTGGTATTCATCCTACCACAGTGATGTTCCCACATCTCCTCCACTCTCCCTCCTTGCAGGCGATGATGCTTTGCGCTTCCTTCCCCAGGTGGTGAGCGGGGCGGAGTGGCTAGGGCTAGCCGGTGAGTTGAGTGGAGAGTGGTGCTTTCACACTGGCCCCTTTGACTGCTGGCCGTGGCCCTCAGTGCCCTGGGCAGTGGCCGCTCTGTGAGCCTGGGTTCCTGAGTGACTGCAAGAGCAGAACCCGTACCTACCTGCAATGACGTGACTAAGCAGTCAGCCTCTGGGGTTTGAGCTACTGAGGTTTTGGGGGCGACTTGTTACTGCAGCATCACATAACTTATCAGACTTATGTGGATGTCTCAGAAGGAAAACTGTCGAAGAATATGAGAGAAAGGAAAAGGCTTTTGCTTTTTAACGAGTTTTCATATAAGAAATAGTCATACAGAGAAAGCCTCTGCATTTTAAGAAAACTGCAATTGAAGATTCCTTTCATTATTTTGTTTAATGCTTTTTGGACGTGGGTCTCTGTGACAAATTCCCTAAGAGGTCAGGATCCCAGAAACCTCTGTTTACTCCTCTGCTTAACAGGCATACTTCTTGCTAGTAGACCACAAAAGTCTGTGCTCAGGCTTCTTTGGAATTCAGAGCTTCCACTTCTCAGGAATGGAATAAAGGGCTAATGGATTTCTTAAATAAGTGTTTTCTACTTTTTATATGTTCCTATCATTCCAATATGCCTGAGATTACCTTGTGTTGTCCCTTTATATATCTACCAGGCACCAAACATACGGGCAGTTCTGCACCTTACATAGTTTATGAATGCCTTTAATACTTAGCTTAGAATTATTTGAAATAATTTTATCCCAAAGTTTATCCCGAAGCCACACAATCAATTAAAGAGAGAAGTCACCATTTCTTCTTAATTTATACTCTACTGTCTAGACTAGATCATACAATATATACCAGATAACAGGAAAATGCAAACAATACAGCTACCAACAATGTAAGGGGCTCAAAATTTGCAGTTGCCCCACGAAATTTAACGCAAAAATTTACCCCATTAATTCAATTTTTCTCTTCCTTTAAAGAAATCACTTTTTTGTTCCCATAAAGAACAACTGTCTTCTCTCTTTTTCTTCTCAATCTACCCAGCCAAAGCAGAAGGTTTTCATTTGGATGCCTCACATATTTATGCAACAGATATTTTTGCAACATTTACTATGTGCTGGATGCTCCTCTAGGCACCAGAAATACAGCAGTGGTGATTTAGTCAGGGGTCTCTAGGGAAACCGAACTGACAGGAGATACATATGTGTGTATGTGTGTGCATGTGTATATATATTTGAGTGTGTATAGTCGAAATTACATGAGATTTTTAATAGGAATTGACTCATGCAGCTATGGGAATGGCTAGTCCAAATTCCATAGTGCAAGCTGAGAACTCCAATGAAGGTTTTTGATGAATTCCCCAGGAGAAGCCAGCTGGCTGAAGTAGAGATGGAAACTCTCCCCTCTGACTGCTGAAATCATCACTTCTTCTCTTAAGGCCTTCAGCTGATTGGGTGAGGCTTCTCTCACTGTTTGTGTGGTAATCATCCATAGATGTAATCAATTTACTAATGATTTAGGTCCACAGAATATCCCCACAAAAAACATCAGGCCCGATCTTGCTTGACTGGACAACTGGACACCACAACCTGGCCAAGTTGACACGTGGGTTTAGCCATCACAGCAGGCAACCCCTGCCTTCCGCAGCTCATGCTGAAGTCGGGCCCCTGCCTTCGGTGCCATGGCCAGCATCTTCCAGGGTCCATGGTGCGGTTCCTTCACCTCAAAGCTGGATGATGGTATTAAAAGGTTATTTTCAAAAAACAAAAAGGTAAAGCTTGACTCTTGTAGAGATATAAAAACAACTATGTGTTGGAAATTTTATGTAACTCATTTATCAGGAAACTGGTGAGGTGTTACAACCAGTTTAAAGGAGAAATGAACAACAAAGCACAAATGTAGGATGGAAACAATTAATGTGGAATGTGCAAGCGCAGGCAAAATAAACTTCTTCCACATTGGGTAAGGAAGTCTGCTGAACCCCTACCAGACAGGACAGATTTTTCATCTCTATGGACAACAATTATTCTTCATTGCTATTGTTTATCTATTGTGTACAGAACTGAAAAATAGCTTTCATAGAATCAGATAACCTGGAGGAGTAGCCTCTAGAGTCTAGACAATGCGTAGTTTTCTACTGAAGAACAAAATTTCCCCACAATGCCAGCAAGGCTCCAGCACACACTGTCTCCCTCTAAAGCTCCAGGGATAGCACAGGGTTCTCAACCTTGGCACTACTGACATTTTGAGATGGATCATTCTTTCCTGGGCGGGTGGGGGGAGCTGCAGCAGCCCTGGCCTCCCCCATGAGATGCCAGTAGGACACACACATGAACGCACGCAACTGCGATGACCAAAAATATTCCAGACGTGGTCAGATGTCCCTTGGGTGACAAAATCATACTCAGTTGAGAACCACTGAGCCAGCATTACAGGTCCCCAAGAATATCAGAGTACCAATCCCAAACCCACAAACTTTAGAAAACAGTAAAATCCACAGTTATTTTCTCTTTTCCTTCCCCTGCAGAAACTTCTCCTTAAGTTGCACTTCTCAGACAATGACCACAGTCCTCGTCCCCAGTGGATGTCGTAGGAATCTTAGGAAGGCTGGAGTGGCCGCAGAGTTGTCCTCTCTCCAAACCCACAGAAACAAACACAAAACTGGCTGCAACGAGCAGCCTGACCTCCAGCCTCTATCCCACATCCCCCCTACCTCCCTCCATCCCACTCTTACCTCACACCAAATCGGGTGCAAAGAATCTCAGCCAACCAAGTCACACTTTGACCTACATCCCACGTAAGGGCCAGAGTGTACACAGAGACTGAAAAAATACTCATAGAAACAGTATTTACTCTTGGTATTAATTTATCAAAATTTGGTGTGTTTTTTTTTTTTTTTGAACATTATTTGAGATATACTAAATTTCACAGCCCCTGACAGTAGAGACAAACAGGTTGAAATACACAACTCTAGAGCCTTTGTAATGCAGGATCTGAGAAGAGCAGAGAGCTCTGGAGGAAGGATTTATTCAGTGACGTTAATAATCTATATATTAGAGAGCAGGGAGTGGCCTCAGGAGGAAGAAAAGCCTTGCAGGTTTCAGATGGAAGCAAGCCTGCAGGAGACTCCTCTCAAGTGGCTGCCTTGAGGTGGAGCTGGATGGACCCCAGAGAATCATGTTCTTCAAGATAGTCTGTTCCTGTGGTGTGAACCTATTGACGCAGGGCCTTTTAACTAGGTTATTTCAGTTAAGGCATGGCCCAGGCTGGGTCTTCATCCTTACTGGGGTCCTTTATAAATGGGATAAATACAGAGAGAGAGAGAGAGAGAGAGAGAGAAATCAACAAAACCCAGAAGAAGAGAGAGAGACCAGCAGACGCTGCTATGTGCCTCGCCTTGTGACAGAGGAGCCCAGAAGGGCCGGCAGTGGGTCTTCAGGAAGAAAACACTGCCTTGGGGATGCTTCAATTTGGATATTTTCTCAGTTTCAAACTGTAAGCTAATAAATCCTCATTGTGGGAAGCGGACTTGGCCCAATGGATAGGGCATCCGCCTACCACAAGGTGTGGAGCTGGCCCGTGCGCAGTGCTGATGCGCGCAAGGAGTGCCCTGCCACGCAGGGGTGTCCCCCGCGTAGGGGAGCCCCACGCGCAAGGAGTGCGCCCTGTAAGGAGAGCCGCCCAGCGTGAAAGAAAGTGCAGCCTGCCCAGGAATGGCACCGCACACACGGAGAGCTGATACAGCAAGAAGACACAACAAAAAGAGACACAGATTCCTGGTGCCACTGACAACAACAGAAGCAGTCACAGAAGAACACACAGCAAATGGACACAGAGAGCAGACAACAGGGGGAACTTGGGAGGAGAAGGGGAGAGAAACAAACAAAATCTTAAAAAAAAAAAATCCTCCTCGTTAGAGGGGTTCTTAACCAGGGGCCCACAGACTCCCCGAGGGGTCCATGGAAAGATTTCAGGGAGTTCGTGAGCTTGATTTGAAAATTCAAAAAAAAACATTATTATTGTGGGGACATGTTGGTGTGGGTGTGACACACTTATTAAATAATACACATTATAGCGTGGGCTTTGTAAGGGGTCTGTGGTTTCCCCTACTGGCTAAGGGGTCTGTGGAACGAAATG
The DNA here is from genome assembly GCF_030445035.2 of Dasypus novemcinctus. NCBI lineage: Eukaryota > Metazoa > Chordata > Mammalia > Cingulata > Dasypodidae > Dasypus > Dasypus novemcinctus. The sequence continues at coordinate 81,563,126 of NC_080689.1, read as the reverse complement.
GTCAAGAACCCCTGGTTTAAGCCAACCCGTTTTATGATCTCGGCTTTCAGCAGCCGGGGAAACTAAAACCCTGCCCCACCTCAGTACTTTCCAAGCACTCAACCTCTCTCCAAGCCCTGATGGTGGGGGCTGTACTGTTCATGGCAGAAGCCTCTGGGAAAAGGGTCCACATGCTTCTGTTGAAGAAACCAGGACTGCTGCCCTGATCCTCCCCTTCCTAAGGGGATGTGACGGTCCTTGCTACCCCCAGGGGCTTTGCCGCTCCAGCCTCGACCACAAAGAACAGGGTGAAAGCCCTGTCTGGAAAGGACGGCTTTTTTTTTTTGAGGTCCAGGGGATTGAACCCAGGACTAGTATGTGGGAAGCTGGCGCTCAACCACTGAGCCACATCAGCTCCCCTGAGCTGGTTTTTTCATTTGCTTCCTTGTTGTTGCTGTTGTTTTTAGGAGGCACCAGGAACCAAACCTGGGACCTCCCATGTGGGAAGCAGGCTCTCAACCGCTTGAGCCACATCCGCTCCCCAAAGGGCTGCTTTTGTTCAGGCCCGACAGCTTTCAGCAACCTGTTTGAAGCCTCTTTTTCTCTGAGGTACACTTGTGTTCTTTCTGGCTTTGACTTTCCCAAGGCAAGTAGCCCCTCCCAGGGAAGTCTTCAGATTCAAAATCTTTCACTCTTGAGTGACAGAAAACCCATCTCAAGCTGGCCCAGCCACAGAGGAATTGACTGGTTCCAAAACTTAATATTGCACAACTGAGCCTGAGCCAGTGTTCAGAGGAGGTGAGCATAATCCCTTCTCAGCTAGCCTCCTCTGCGTTGGCGCCATCCTCCAAAGGACTTTGCCTGTGCAGTTCCAAGATGGCTGCCAGAGCTTCTGGTATGCATCCCTCAACCCCTAAACAAAAGGCCTCAGCTTTAATTAACACAATTTGGGAAACGTACCCACTTGGAACCATTGGGGGAGAAGATGCAGATTTTGCTTAGTTTGAGTCTCAAATTCAAAAGCCCATGGACTGGATAGGAGACAAAGCATAAAAATCAGGGTACTCCAGGTCAGCTAACAGAGAGGTGAAGATGGTCAACTACCACAGCAGGGAATCAAGAGTGCCTACAGCTGCAAGCAGAGGAATTACATCCATCATCCTTATGGGACCTAAGCCCCTCTTGATCTAGAGGTGGAGAGGACATCACCATCCCAGGGTCCACAGAATGGAGGAATAAAATATGGATTAGAGTGGACTTACTGGTATTCTAGTATAAAACTATTGTGAATAGTAACAGAAGAAATTGTAGCATTGAGGTGGAGAAAGTGGCCACAGTAGTTGCTGAGGGCAGGGAGAGGGAAGAAGAGATGTGACGTGGGGGCATTTTGGGGACTTTGAGTTGTCCTTAATGGTATTGCAGGGTCAGATGCTGGACATTATATATTCTTCCATAACCCACTGAATGTACTTGGGGAGAGTGTGAACTACAGGTAAACTATTATCCATATGGTGCAGCAGTGCTCCAGAGTGTGTTCACCGAGTGCAATGAGTGTGCCACAATGATGGGGGAAGCTGTTGGTGTGGCAGGAGTGGGGTGGGGAGGTGGGGGGTATACAGGAACCTCTTTTGTTTTGTAATGTAACATTTTCTGAGATGTATATATCTTAAAAAAATACAATTTACAAAAATGATGGGTGTGGGGAGGGGAGTGGGGTAAATGGGAACCTCTTATGTTTTTGAATGTAACGTTCTTTGTGATCTATTAACTTCAATAAAAAGAAAAAAGAAGCATATGTCAACACGGATGAACCTGGAGGACATGATGTTGAGTGAAGTGAGCCAGACACAAAAGGGCAAACACTGTATGACTGCACCGTTGTCAACTAAATATTGTGTAAACTCGTGGAGTTAATAAGTAGAATATAGGTCACCAGAAAATAGGAGTTTGGAGAATAGAAACCTGAGGTACAGTCTGTTCAGAACTGGTTAAAAGTTTGTTTGTAAATCTTTGGAAATGAACGGAAAGTGTTCAAGCATATCATGATGTCTGTAACTAGCAGTGCTATTGTATGGGTATGACAGTTGTTGAAAGGCAAAGTCTAAGGACATGTATGTTACTAGAAGGAAATCTAAAAACTGTAACATGGTATTGTATATGACATTAAAACTTCATGTAAAAGACAGATAGAGGTGATTTTGCATATATAAGACAGTTTTCACAAAATATAAATACAAATACACTAGAGAGAAGTAAAAGATTAGCAGCTATGTATGGTAAGGGATGCATAGAGAGATTGAGAGGAATGAGTATTTGTTTTTTCTTCATTGATATTATTATTATTGGAATAATGGAAGTGGCCTAAGAATGATTGACGTGATGAATGCACAAATCTATGAGATTACACTGAATAACATTGTATACTTTGGACAAATTTATGCTTCATTAATATGTATCAATAAAATTGATTTGTTAAAAAAATCAGGGTACTGTACTGAGGGAGAAAAATGGATGCTGATAAGTTGAAAGTAGCATTTGTTTTTTTGTGCACGGGAGTACCAAGATTATTAGCCTTTTCTTTTGTATCCATTGTGTTTGGCCTTAGTGTATATGTGTTTCTATGGTAGGCTGTCCCAGATTCTTTCTGGAAACAGGTATGGCTATAAATACATTAAATAATCAATAAAATATTAAATGTTAAAATGGGTAGGCATCTCCCATATACACAGCCACCAACTGCTGATGTCAGGGACATAGTCTGTGAATTAGCCATATGGCAAAGGGAAAAAAAGAAAAGATGATAGAATTAAGCAGCTAACAAGCAGGAACAATCTGCAATGAATGAATGAAGGAATTCCAAGCCAGGATTCTAGGTATCGTTGGTCCTCTCTTTCACTCTGTCTAGTTAATCCCATCCTGTCTGTACAGTCTACTTCCTTTCTAACCCTCAGACCCATTCCCCCTTCTTTATGGTCAACACCACCTCTTCGGCGCAGCATTTATCAGTTCTTGATTACTACAACAGCTTCATAACTTCTCTCTTCCCAGTTTCCACAGCCATCAGAGCTATTTTTTTAAAACAGAAATCTGGTCGTGTTACCCCGTTGCGGTGTTACAATGCCACCCCACTGCTTTCAGGATGATTCCCAAGCTTCTTAGCAAGGCAAGCAGGGCCTTCTGTGAGCTGCCTCCTGCCTTTCCTCCAGTAGCAGCCTCTCCCGCCAGCAGCCTCACTACTGAAACACCAGCCGTCGCCGGCACCCAGCGTTCCCCAGGCACCGCGTTTTGTCATGTCTCCACGCCTTTTCAAGGGCCCATGCCTCAGCCTCGAGGTCGCCTGGATAGCCCCCCTCGTCCCCACCACCACTCACACCCCCAGCCTTCGTCTGGCTGACTCCTCATCCCTGAGACCTCTCCCAGGGCTCGCCTCCAGAATAAATCTACCACAGGACTGCTTTACACACTTACGCCTGCCTGCACCCACTGGAGGGCAAGCTCCTTGAGTTCAGAGTCCAGAGCCTGGAGAGCGCGCCTTTTATCTGCGTTCTCGGGACTTTACTCTGGCACAGGATAGACTCTCAAAATGTGGTTATTGTATATACTACTAAAACACACTTTTTAGGAGGTACCTGGGATTGAACCTGGGACCTCGTACATGTGAAGCAGGCGATCAACCACTGAGCTACACCCACTCCCTAAAATACAATTTTAATGTGGTTATTGGATGGCTGGCTGGATGGGTGGGTGGAGGATGAATGGCTAAAGTCAGCATGTTACAATTCTAGTACAAGCCCAGAACTGTATAAGCATTTTACAGCTTATCAAAATACGATTTTAACATGTATAGAAACTGTCTTAGTCAGTCAAAGAGGTGCTGATGCAAAGTACCAGGAACCTGTTGGTTTTTATGAAGGGTATTTATTTGGGGTAAAAGCTTACAGGTAAAGGCCCTAAAGAGTCCACCTCAGGATTACTTTTCTCTGCACAGCCAGCGGCCCATGCTGAAGCAAGATGGCTGCGGACCTCGGCGAGGGCCCGGCCTCCTCCCTCTCAGCGGCAGGCCCGTGTAGGGTTTGTTTCTTTCCAGGCTTCCTCAGCTCTGCTGCTCTGTTCCTTTCGGCTGTATGCTATCAGGCAAATAGTTCGCCTCCCCTGCTGTGCTGTGGAGCTCTTTCTGTTTCCTCATGTGTCTTCTTCTGTGTGTTTGTCCATTTTATAGTCCACCAAGGGGGCGAGGACCCAACCCTGAGTTATGCCCTCCTGATCCTCCAGGTATCTTCTCTGCTTTATCAGACCACCTAGGGGGCGGGCACTCAACGCTGCATGCCCCAACCATGTGGTCGAATCAGAGCCCTCGCCTTAACATAATTCAATCAAAGACATCTCAGCTGAATCTAATACAATCAAAGGGGATCACACCCAGAGGAACAGATCACCTTACAAATGTGTTTTTTTGTAATTCGTAAATAATATCAAACTGGTACCGAAATGATATGGTCTTTTTAAAATTTATTTATTTTTAATTTATTTATTCTTTTTGTTTATTTATTTATTATTTTATTTATTTCCCCCAGTTGTCTGTTCTCTGTGTCTATTCGCTATGTGTTCTTCTGTGTCCGCTTCTATCCTTATCAGCAGTACCGGGAATCTGTGTTTCTTTTTTTTTTTTTAAAGATTTATTTATTTATTTATTTCTCTCCCCTCCCCGCCCCAACCAGGTTGTCTGTTCTCTGTGTCTATTTGCTGCCGTCTTCTTTGTCCACTTCTGTTGTTGTCAGCGGCAGGGGGATCTGTGTTTCTCTTTGTTGCATCATCTTGCTGTGTCAGCTCTCCGTGTGAGCCGCACCACTCCTGGGTAGGCTGCACTTTCTTTCGTGCTGGGCGGCTCTCCTTACAGGGCGCACTCCTTGAGCGTGGGGCTCCCCTACGCGGGGGACACCCCTGCGTGGGCACAGCACTCCTTGCGCGCATCAGCACTGCGCATGGGCCAGCTGCACACAGGTCACGGAGGCCCAGGGTTTGGATGCCCTAACCGCTGGGCCAAGTCCGCTTCCCTATATGATCTTATTAATGAATATTGAAGGAATAATTAATTCATTAAGAAGACCCAATTTATAGTCCCTGTCTTTGTCACAAAAGGGCTGTAAAAACTCTGGAGAATCCCTTCACTCCTCAGGGCTCATAGTCTCATCTGCAAAATAAGGGAACGTGCTCTCTGATCTGTGTGACCGTGTAAATTGCGTCTAGACTCACGGCTTTTTCAGCTCGGCCCATATCCTGTGATTTTACGCTTTGCAGGAAGGGACCACGTCGGGCTTCCACTTACAGACGAGATGAAGCAGGCGCACTTCTCCATGGTCCTTCCCAACATGTAGGAACGTCAACATTACCTGTAAAATCAAACAGCGGGCCTGGAAGGCCAGGAGAGGCGGGATATCAGGCCGTGGGGACCTGAGCACCACCAGCGGCCACGCTGCGCCTCGCGCCCTGGCCCGGGCATCAGACACCCCGCAGGGTACCCGGGAACGCTCTCTCCTCCCTCGGCGCAGGACCAGGGGCAACCCGGACCGCGCGGAGGAGCTTTCACACAGTGAACACCGAATTCCAACCAACCGCCACGGAGAAGCTCGGCCGCCCCGCCGCCAGGACGGGGGCGCGGCCTTCCCCCCCGCCTGCAGTGAGCACCCACTGCCCTGGGCCGGGGGCGGCGTCCGCAGGACCCGCGGGGGGGCCGGGAGCGGGCCCTGGGGGAGGCCACGGGCCGCTTGCAGGAGCCCTTCGCTCCCGGGCTCGTGGGGAGCCTGAGTTCCTCTCCCCCCCCCCCCCCCCCCCCCACCCCCCCCCCCCGCCTGCTGGGAACGCCGCCTCCCCCCGCCTGCAGGAACGCGGCCTCCCCCCACCTGCAGGAACGCTGCACCCCGGGGTGTCCGCCGAGACTGGGCGGGGACGTGGACTCCTTCCCCTCCGCCCCTGTGGAGACCCGCTCAAAGGGGAGATTCAAGTAAGGTCTAGAGCCTCACGAGGTAACCCCCAGAATGTCAGGAAATCTCACCTGGCGTGGAAACAGATGACCAGCCGATGCTGACATCAGCATGGCATATTTGTTGGAATTATGCGACAAGGATTTTGAAGGAGCTGTAATAAAAATGCTTCAGCAAGCAATCACAAATGCTCCTGAAATAAATGAAAACTTAGAAAGTCTTAGCAAATAAATAGAAGAGATAAGGAACCACCAAGTGGAAATTTTAGAATTGCAAGATACAGTAACTGACATTTTTTTAAGAATCAAGGCAAGGCTCCACAGCAGAATGGACAGGGCAGAAGAAAGAATCAGTTGAACTTGAAGATGAAACAATAGAAATACCCAATCTAAACAACAGAGAGAAGATACGCTGAGGGAAAATGATATAAATGAAAATGAAAATAGGAAATGTTGAAAATCAATGAAACAAAAAACTGTGTTTTTTAAGAGATCAATAAAATTGGCAAACCTCTACCAAAACTGACAAAAAGAGAAAAGACACAAATTACCAATATCAGAAACAAAACAGAAGATATAACTACAACCCTGCAGTTATCAAAAGATATTGCAATAAGGGAATACATACAACTCTACTTACATGTGTTTTACAACTTGGATGAAATGAACCAATTCCCTGAAAAGTAAAAGCTACTGCAACTCACTTAATATAAACCAGATCATTTGAATAGCCCTGTAATGATCAAAGAAAACAAATTCATAATTTGAAAGTCCCAAAATAGAAATCTCCAGGACAAGAGGTTTCACTGGAGAATTCTACCAAATATTTAAAGAAGCATTAATACCAGTTTGACCCAATATCTTTAAAAAAAATAGTAGAGGGAATCTTCCCAACCCTTCTATGAAGCCAGTAATACACTAATACCAAAACCAGTTGAAGACCATTCAAAAAAGAAAATTACAGATCAATATCCTTTATGAATATAAACACAAAAAATATTAGCAAACTATTAGCAAAAAGAAGTCAGCAATATATAACAAGAATTAAACAACATGACCAAGTGGAATTTATTTCAGCAATCCAAGACTGGTCCAATAGTTGAAAAGTAATCAGGGTAATGCACCATATGAACAGATTAAAGAAAAAAAATCACATGATCATATCAATTGATGCAGAAAAGGCATTTGACAAAATTCAGCCTACAGTCATGATGAAAATTCTCAGAAAATTAGGAGTAGAAGGAAACCTCAACTTGATGAGAAACATCTATAGTACACCTGTAGTGTCATCATCCTTAGTGGTGAAAGGCTGAATGCTTTCCTTCCAAGGTTGGAAACTGCACCAATGTCTGCTCTCACATTGCTTTCTGTTTTTTTAAGATTTTTTATTTATTTACTTATTTCTCTCCCCTTCCCCACCCCCACTGTTGTCTGCTCTCTGTATCCATTCACTATGTGTTCTTCTGTGTCCCCTTGTATTCTTGTCAGCAGCACCAGGAATCTGTGTCTCTTCTTGTGGCATCATCTTGCTGCATCAGCTCTCCGTGTGTGTGGTGCCACTCCTGGGCAGGCTGCACTTTTTTTGCACGGGGCGACTCTCCTTGAGGGATGCTCTCCTTGAGGGGTGCACTCCTTGCGCATGGGGCTCCCCTACGCGGGGGACACCCCTGCGTGGCAGGGCACTCCTTGTACACATCAGCACTGCTCATGGGCCAGCTCCACACGGGTCAGGAAGCCCTGGGTTTGAACCCTGGACCTCCCATGTGGTAGGCTCTATCGGTTGAGTCAAATCTGCTTCCCTCACATTGCTTTTTGTGTTATTGTGCTAGCCAGCACAATAAAGCAAGAGAAGGAAATAAAAGAGATACAGACTAGAATGGAAGAAATAAAATTGTCCCTATTTGCAGCTGACATGACAGTCTACATAGAAAACACTAAGGAATCTTAAGAGGAAAAAAACCTCCTGAAACTAAGTGAATTCAGCAAGGTCTCAGGATACAACATCAACCTACAAATAATGATTGTATTTCTACATACTAGCAATGATCACATGAAAACTGAATTTTTAAAATATAATACCATCTATAATTGCCAAAAATGAAAAGAAACACTTAGGTATAAATCTAACAAAACAGGACTTATGTGTGGAAAACCATAGTGCATTGATGAAAGGAATTTAAAAAGATCTAAATAAAAGTAGAGACATACTATGTACATGGATTGAAAGATTCAATATAACCATCCCAGGGTCCACAGGATGGAGGAATAGAGTATGGATTAGAGTAGACTTACTGATATTCTACTATGGAACTATTGCGATTAGTAATGGAAGAAACTGTAGCATTGATGTGGAGAAAGTGGCCATGGTAGCTGATGAGGGTAGGGAGAGGGAAGAAGAGATGTGATGTGGGGGCATTTTTAGGACTTGGAGTTGTCCTGGGTGGTACTGCAGGGACAGATGCTGGACACTGTATGTCCTCCCATGGCCCACTGGGTGGTATGGGGGACACTGTAAACTACAATGTAAACCATTATCCATGTGGTGCAGCAGTGCTCCAAAATGTAGTCACCAAATGCAATGAATGTCCCATGATAATGAAAGAGGTGGTTGATGTGGGAGGAGTGGGGTGAGGGGGGTGGGGGGTATATGGGGATCTCATGTTTTTTTTAATGTAACATTTTTTAAAAATAAAGAGAGAAAAATTTAAAAATTTTTAAAAAAAGAAAGGTTCAATGTAGTGAAGATACTAATTCTTCCTAAATTGATAAACAGGTTTAATATAATTCTGATCAAAATCTCATAATAGAATTTATAAAGCTGAAGATTAGAATATTGTAAAATGTACATGGAAAAGAAAAGGAACTAGAACAACTAAAACAATTTTGAGAAAGAAAAAGAGAGTGTGTGGAATCAGTTCTACCTGCTTTTAAGATTTATTATGTAGTCATAGTAATCCAGACTGTGTAGTGCTGGCAGAGGAATACACACATAGGTTAATGGATCAGAATATAGAACCAAGGAAAAGACCCCACTCAAGTAGGGCTTACTTATTTTTAACAAAACTGCAAAAATAATTCAAAGCAGGAAGGAAGGATAGTCTTTTTAAAAAAATTATACTAGAGCAGTAGGATGTTGTATTACTTTCCTATTGTATCTGTAAATAACTACCACAAACATATTGGCCTAAAACACAAATTTACTGTCTTACTCTTCTGGAGGTCAGATTCCATGCCTTTTTCCATTTCTAGAGAGACTGCCAGCATTTCTTGACTCCGGGCACCTTCCCTGCATCACTCCAACCTGTTGCTTCGTAAAGTCACATCTACTACTTTCCATTTCTCCTGCCTGACTCTTACAAGGACCCTTTGGTTATATCTAGTCCATGTGGATAATCCAGGATAATGTCCCCATCTCAAGATTCTTGGCATAATTGCATCGGCAAAGTCCCTTTGCCATATAAAGTCACATTCACAGTCTCCAGATATTAAGACATGCATACTGGCGACGGTTGGGGGGGAGGGGGGAGCGGGCGAGTTATTCAGCCTATACAGATATCCATAGGTAAACATATCACAACTTATATAAAAATTAACTCAAAATGCATCATAGTCTAAAAGGTAAATATGTAAAGATAAAACAATGGTTTTGGACTCATACTGTATAAAAATGTCATTTGTGGCATGAACTACATGAAGGCGGGGGAATGGAGAGGTAGAGAAACATGGTTCATCTATGCTATTGAAGTTAAGTTGCTATCAAAGCAATTGAGACTGTTATAGATTTAGGATGCCAGATTTAAGCCCCATGCCAAAAGAAAGTATCAGAAAATATGCAAACTCATAAAAAGAAATTAGACTGCAGGTTACCAGGGATGGAGAAGGCACAATGAGGGGTTAATGCAAAATGAGTGTAGGTCTCTGTTGGGGGTGGAGGGAATGTCCTTGCCATGAAGGTGGCTGAGGGAACTGCCTCACTGTGATGTGATAAATCCTGCTCAACAGTACGCTGGGGGAGGACTGGAATGGGGAAGATTGTGTTGTTTATATATGTTTCCATAATTTAAATGATGAAAGAAGGTACATTAAAAGCATAATGACAATTAAGTGCAATACATGATACTGGATGGGATCTAAGAATGGAGGCGAAAAGGCTCAAAAGAACATGATTGGGACATAAGAAAAAATTGGAATATAGAATGTAAAATTGGAGTATTGAACTTGATAACTGTACTTAAGATAATTACACAAGTGAATATCCTTGCTCAAAAGAAATGTACAGAGAAGTATTGCGTATAAGGATTTTATGTACATCCAGTTCTCAAGTGTTTGAGAGAGGGAGGAAGGGAGGAAGGGAGGAAGGGAGGAAGGAAGGAAGGAAGGAAAAGAAAGAGTAAAGGTGGAAAAATCTTAAAATTGATGCATTTGGTATCTGGGAGTGTGGGGGTATGATTTTCTGTCTGGGGTTTGTATTATTTTTACAACTTCTTGTAAGTTTGAAATTATTTTAAAAAACAGTAAACAAACAAACAAACAAATGGCCACACAAAAACCTGTACACAAATGGTCACAGAAATTTTATTTGTAATAACCCAAAACTGGAAGGAATAAAAATATCCTTCAATGGGTGGGTGAATGTTAAACAAACTGTTGTGCATCCATTCCATGTAACTCTATAACCAATGAAAAGGAACAAAGTATTGGGATGGATCTCAAGGCATGATGCTGAGGGGGGAAAAAAGCCAATCTCAAAAGTTTACACACTGCATGATTCCATTTATGTAACATTGTCAAAATGACATTAGAGAGCTAGAGAACAGAGTTGTGATTGACAGGACTTCGGAATGGTGGAGGGGAAAGGTATCGGTGAGACTACAAAGGGGTAGCAGGAGGCAAAGTGTGTGGTGATGGAAGAGCTCTGTGCCTTGATTTCAGTAGTGGTGACATGAATTTATGCATTATGATAAAATAGCATAGAACGATGCACACAGGTTGAACTTATATCAGTTTCCTGGTTTTGATATTGTTCTATAGTTATGTAACTATTTTTGCAGCTTTTAATTATTTCAATATAAACATTTAAAAATATACAAATAGATTATTGAAAACTATACTTCTATAGAATTGGTTTTTTAAAAAAGGCATCTGTTAATTGTCTTAACTTTCTAGGTGCTAAAACAAATGTGGTGCAATGTGCTGGCTTAACAATAGGAGTGGACGGGCTCCGGGTTCGGAGGCTGGAAGGCCGGCCTCCTCCTGGGGTGAGAGCCTTCAGTCTGGCCCGCAGGCTTGGGCGTTCCTTGACCTTTCACTCACCTGGCGATGCACTTGGTGACGGCTTCTCCTTTCTCTTCCTCTCTGTGTCCAATTTCCTTTGTTTTAAGGACTTCAGCCATCCGGGACGAGGGTCCACCCTCGCTCAGTTTGGGCACACCTTAGCTAAGAACACCTTCAGAGGTCCTGTTTACAAATGGGCTCACACCCACAGGGCCAAGGACATTTGTGAATGACCACGTGCAGCGAGCCACCTGCGCTGATGCCCTGGAACCAGAAAGAACTAAGTCAAATCCTTGCAGTGCCCCTGACTTTTTGTTTAATCTCAGTGGCATATCTTAAGCTCTCTGAGTATCCATTTCCTCATCTGTCAAAGAGGGATAATATTATCCATAATACAAGGTTGTTTCGAGGAGAAATAATCTGTGTGGAATGTCAAGTTCACAGAAGTGTCCCAAAGGTTTTCCCTTTTCCTTTACCCTTACCCCATTGTAAGATTTCTCATTTAAAACAATTCACAAATCATTTGAAAATATTATTTTTCAGGTGACTATTTTGTTGCTTACAGTCACTGAATAAGGACCTTACCAGCCTTTACCTTCTGTGGTTCAAAGCCCAATACATTCAAAACAAAACAAAACAAAATAAAGCCCCATCAATTCACTCAGCCCAGGAATTGGTGGCTGGCTTACTAGGGAGCAACTCTAAGCATTGCCACCAGGGGGCAGGCCACCCTCTCTGTTGCCTGACCAATTTGGTCCGGGAGGTAATGGTAACCAGCTATATTTAGAGTATGAGTTCTTTCTCCTGCTATGAAGAATTTCTGGAACAGCCCAGTTTCTCCAGATTTTCTGGCCCTGAGGCTTTGAAAGTAATACAATGGAATACTCGGTTAAGCTCAAATTCAACAGTTTACCACATATTCTTCCCTTCTCTTCCCCCTCCATGCTGTTTTTGCTGTCTGTGTCCATTTGCTGCGTGATCTTTGCTATCTGTTTCTCTTTTTGTCTTCTCTCCTTGTCTTTCTCCTCTAGGATTCACCATGATTCGATCCTGGGGACCTCTGATGTGGAGGGACGTTCTCTGTCAATTGTGCCACCTCAGTTCCTGGTCTCTGCTGCGCTTCACCTCGACTCTCCCGGGACTTCATCTCTTTTTGCGTCGTCATCTTGCGGCATGACTCTTTTGTGTGGGACTGGCTCACCACGCGGGCACTCGGCTTGCTGTGGGGGCACTCGGCTCACCACGGGGGCACAGGCTCACCATGGGGGCACTGGCTCACCACACAGGCACTTGGCTTGCTGCGGGGGCACTCGGTTCACCACAGGGGAACTGGCTCACCACGCGGGCACTCGCGCGGGCACTGGCTCACCACGCGGGCACTTGGCTTGCTGTGGGGGCACTCGGCTCAACACAGGGGCACTGGCTCACCACACAGGCACTCGGCTTGCTGCGGGGGCACTCGGCTCAACACGGGGGCACTGGCTCACCACACAGGCACTTGGCTTGCTGCGGGGGCACTCGGCTCAACACGGGGGCACTGGCTCACCACGCGGGCACTCCTGCGAGCACTTGGCTTGCCACAGGGGCACTTGGCTTGCCATGTGGGCACTCGGCTCACTGCACAGGCACTCGGCTTGCCATGCTGGCACTCACACGGGTCCTCGGCTCACCGCGCGGGCACTCAGCTCGCCATGCAGTCACTCGGCTTGCCATGCGGACACTTGGCTCACACACAGGTACTCGGCTCGCCATGCAGGCACACTTTCTCTTCTTCTTCACCAGGAGGCCCCAGGGATCGAACCCGGGTCCTCCCATATGGTCGGCAGAGACCTTATGGCTTGAGCCATGTCCATTTCCCAGCTTACCAAATATTCATCAAGCTCATGCTATGTACACAGGGCTGGAAGCCAGAGCCATTTTAAACGTTCAGGCCGTGGGGCATATTTACTTTTAGGATGTGTGTGTTTGTTGCAAGATGTTTGTCCATAAAATCCTCCTGCACTAAAGTTATGCACAGTTTTGCAAAAGGTATTTGTTTTCCTTTGATGCCTAACTCCCATGACCTGGGCAAAGCTAAAGAGGAATAAGATTGGGCCCACAAAGGTGATTCCGCTGGATTTCAAACTAGCTGTTGCACTTCTCCAAGACTCTTGGGGTCACAGGCTGACCAATGTGTCCTGGCTTCCGGAGACTTCCGCAGTTTCAGCACTGGAAATCCCACATTGTGTGAAACCCCTCCGTCCTCGGCAAATTGGAATGGTTGGTCAACCTACCTGGGGTAGTCTTCCCTTCCTCCCAAAGGGGATTTCATAAAGGGAAATGGGAGTGTACTTTAGCATGACCTTCTCCAGGCCACCAAACCTGTTTTGTCATGGAGCCTGCCAACCAGAATGCCACATCTAGCGATCACAGGGAACAAAACTGCCCCTTGAATCCTTGGACAGTTTTCAATAAGCCACTCTGAGTCGGCAAAGCCTGGAAAAGTACAGTAACGGGATCGAGAGTCCCTCGGGGGGACTTTAGGTCGAGTCATGAGGGGAAGGCCACTCGCAGGAAAAGGCCGTTGAGCTGAGCCCTGAGTGAGAAGATGGAGTCGGCTACGCAACATTCTGGGAGAGCTTTAAAGACCGAGGGGATGTAAGGGCCAAAGCTCAGAGAGTGTTGGTGGAACCCAAAGATGCTCAGTGTGGTTGGAGCAAGTATTGAAGGGGAAGAAGTGTAGGGGATGAGTTGGCAGAGTAAGTCAGAACCGGCCCACGTGAGGCCTTGTGGATGCTGGTAAAGCGCTCAGATGTTGTTACCAGTGAAGACACGCCATTAAGCGACCCTTAAGAGGGAGAGTGACATGATCAGATCGTGTTATTAAAAGACCCCTCTGACCCCCGCAGGGGACTGGACTGACAGGGAGCTGGGGTGGAAGCAGAGAGGCCACGCGGCAGTCTTCCACAGCCTGAGGAGCATGTCCCCTCAGGCTCACCTGAGGGCCGGGCGTGTGGACCACCAGGCACAGGGCCTCCGCCAGAGTCTCACTTGGGTTCCCCAGCTCTCCCTTATTTACAGCTGAGAGGCACCCAGCCTCTCCATTCGAGGCCCCACAAAGAGCCTGTGGTGGGGACCGAGGGACAATTCTCCCCAAGACAGACACCTGCAGCTTAGAACGCTACTGTCCGTGTTACCCTGAGAGAGGGCAGGGTAAGAGGAGAGGAGAGAGGGAGAAGATGTTCTAGTCGGCTAGGCTCCCGGAATCAATACACCAGAAACGGGCTGGCTTTTACCACGGGGATTGATTCGTTTATAAGCTTACGGTTCTGAGGCTAAGACAAATGTTCAAAGTAAGCCACCAGGAAGGCAACACTTTCTCCCCAGAACCTGGCTGCCAGCAATCCTGGACTCCTCTATCATTTGGTGTAGCAATTTGATATTATTGACGAATTCCAAAAATATTGTTTGTAAACTGGTCTTTTCCCCTGGGCATATTAGAGTGTATTGGATTCAGAGGTTTTACTTTTACTTGACTAAATAATGATTAAGGCTTTGATTGGGCCACATCAGTAGGACGCCCCCTTGGTGGGTGGGGACTCACAGAGGAAACACACGGAGGAGGGGGTTGGAGTTTTGAGCTGGAGCTCAAGAAGTGAACACACAGGAGAAGAACACAAAGGAGTAGAGATGGCTCCATAGACAAGGCGGAAGCCCTGGGGAGAGAGGAGGGCCATTCACCTGATAATCTACCTGACAGTCTACAGCTGGCCTTGTGGAGAGAGCACAGCAGCTGAGCCTGGAGAGAAATGGAGCCCCGGAAAGAGAGGAACCCAGGAAGCCTGAGCTCTTGGCAGCTGTCGGCAGCCATCTTGCCCCAACATGTGGCAACAGACTTTGGTGAGGGAAGTAACTCAGGCTTTATGGCCTGATAACTGTAAGCTTCTACCCCAAATAAATACCCTTTGTAAAAACCACCAGGTTGCTGGTATTTTGCATCAGTGCCCCTTTGGCTGACTAATGCATATGGCGGCATCCGCTGGTCTTTCCCTGCTCTTCCAGGCTTTGTTGCTATCAGCTTCTTGCTTCCATGGCTTCCTCTATTGCTTCTGTGGCTTTCCCCCTCTCTCTCTCTGTGTATTCATCCTATTTATAAAGGACTCCAGTAAGAGGGTTAAGACCCATCCTGGGCCATGCCATAACTGAAGTAGCAATTAAAAGGTCCTACTTACAGTAAATTCACACCCAAAGAAATGGATTAGCTTTGAGAACGTGATTTTCTGGGGTCCATACAGCTTCAAATCATCACAGGAGATGTGGTGGGAAAAGGAGAGAAATGGGAAAGGAATGAATACTTTTTAATGTTCTTAATCCTGAAATGCCCACTGAACACTCACTGTCCAATCCTACCAGCTTTTCCACTTCTGTCCAGTCTGATGCTGGAGCTGAACATCAAACCATTGGACATTCCTTATAGAATCTCAGGATGCAACTGCTGAAGTCCTTGAAATAAATGGAAGAGTGAATACAGGACCTGACAGTGTCCGCCAGCCACACGGACACATCTCCAACGTGCCAGGCCATTGGGGAAGTTGGAGTCTAGAAAGGAGCAGAGCCTGTGCTCAGGCATTCCCAGATGCAGGGCAGTGGTGTGAATTCTGATGGCAAAGGCAAGAGAGTTTTAGCAGGTGCCCCAAACGATCATGCCACCTGCCTTCCAGGGTACCCCATTTTACTTACAGACTGGGGGTAGGATTGGACAGTGATTCAGGAATGCCGCTTGGAGAAACAGAGAAGAATTGGCCCAACTGGTCCACACTCATTTACACATTGTCAATCTTCAGCAGCGCCCGCCCTCCTCAAGCATAGAGGCGTGTGAATTTCACGGCTCTGCCTTCTGCTATGAAGAGCACTCAGTTAAGACGGCTGGAAGCAGCCACCCAGTAAATGCTTGATGTAATCTAGGGGGCTGAACAAAGGTGACCATCTGGCCTCAGAAGGCTGTCTCCTGGGTGATTTTCCTGGCAATGCTGGGAGAAAAGGAGTCAGTGGGGTAGACAAGGAGGAGCTGGGCCCCAGTGGGTCCATGCGTGCCTGTAAATCAATCATGGAAATGCCACAGGAGTGTGCCAGGTTTCCCAGGTAAACGAGGCCCGGGGGCCCACGGCCAGCAGCTCGGGGGCCAGTCTGTTTGATCTGGCGGAGACCAGGGTGGGAAAGACACAGGCAGCCCATGACAGGGACTCCCAGCTCCTGAGAACGACCGCAGCTGAGGAGGGAGGGTGGCCGCCGTCCAGCCACGCCGAGGAGAACCTAGTCAGGTCAGCACTGATCACGGAATGTCCAGCCCGCTCTGTTCTCTCCCAGCCTGGGTGGGGTGGTCATTCCGTGTGTAATGCTGAGGCTCAGAGGGAACCAGTTCCGATGGCTATCCAGAAAAAGGTTTTCTTGTCTACTTTTTGTCTACTCTGAGGTAAAATCTGTATAAGAAATGGAGGATAAATGCTTAAATCTTGCTTTTTAGAAGCCTCTGTCACTTTTGACATAGACTTCCTACATGATACATGTCAACGTGGCACTTTTCACATTGTATTTTCTGTTTGCTTAGAATTTTTTATTGTCTTATTTTTTTTTTAAGATACTTAGATCACAAAAACTGTTACATAAAAAAAATATAAGAGGTTCCCATATGTCCCACACACACCCACCCACTCCTCCCACATCAACAACCTTTTTCATCAGTGTGGCACATTCATTGCATTTGGTGAATACATTTTGGAGCACTGCTGCACCACATGGATTATAGTTTACACTGTAGTTTATACTCTCCACCAGTCCATTCAGTGGGTTATGGGAGGATATATAATCTGTCCCTGCAATATCATTTAGGACAACTCCAAGTCCCGAAAATGCCCCCACATCACATCTCTTCTTCCTTCTCCCCACCCTTGGCAACTACTGAAGCCACTGTCTCCACATCAGTGATACAGGCTACAGAGACACACAGATTCTACAGTCATGGCAGATGGCTCTGGGGTTCAGTGCCTTGTCAATGGGCCCTACTTTGGAATTTGTGCTACTGAGTATGATGGAGTTGGACTCAGATGTGACCTTTCTACACAAGCCTCTTCTGTCACTTTTACTGATCGTGTGGTTGGTGCTGGGGTTGGTGTATACTCAGAGCCTTGAATCTCTGGACTGGCCATGTGACAGCTGGTCCCTGAGCCTCAGCAGAGATGCGACTCCTATTCTCTGGTTCGTTGGGCTTACCCAGGTCGGTTAACAGGGAGACGAAGGTCAACCACCACCCCAGGGAACCGAGAGTGCCTACAACTGCAAGCAGGAGAACTGCATCCATCAGCCATCTGGGATCTAAGTCCCCTCTTGATTTAGACATGGAGTGGACATCACCAATCCAGGATCCTCAGGATTGGGGAATAAAATATGGATTACAGTGCACTTACTGATATTCTACTATAGAACTATTGTGACTCTGGCAATGGAAGAAATTGTATCATTGATGTGCAGACAGTGGTCACATAGTATTTTGATCATCTGAGATCAGGGATGGTGTCACTCAACCCCAGAACCTGCCACTTTACATGGAAAATAATATATAATTGATACTCAATGATTGACGAATGAAGGAATGAATGAATGACTATTTTGGGATTTCCTCTCAGGCCCGAGGCTTTCCTTTTTTTACCTTTATGCTGTTACACAGTGAATTCCAGGTCGGCTTTCCTCTGTGATTCCAACACAGAGCCAGGTTGGAGTCTTCTTAAGAAAAAACTCAGAACCTCCAAACTGGAGATTAGACCAAGAATGTGAGGCGGGGCAGGTGGCACTTTGTGAGATGCCCCTTTGTTCAGAGTCATCTTCCCTTTAAGTCTTTTTCCTCTTTAGTCTGCTTGCCCAGCTGTGAACAAACTCTTCATAGTATACTCTGTATCACAACTGAACAAGGTTGGAAAATGCAAACCAATTTTTTAAAATACATTTTTTATTTTTTTAAAAGATACTTAGATTGCATAAAATGTTACATAAAAATCAATAAGGGATTCCCATATGCCCCACTCCCCACACCTTCCACTTTCCCCTGCATTAACAAGTTCTTTTGGGAAACGGACTTTGGCCCAGTGGTTAGGGTGTCCGTCTACCACATGGGAGGTCCACGGTTCAAGCCCCGGGCCTCCTTGACCCGTGTGGAGCTGGCTCATGCGCAGTGCTGATGCGCGCAAGGAGTGCCCTGCCACGCAGGGGTGTCCCCCGCGTAGGGGAGACCCACGCGCAAGGAGTGCACCCATAAGGAGAGCCGCCCAGCGCGAAGGAGGGAGCAGCCTGCCGAGGAATGGTGCTGCCCACACTTCCCGTGCCGCTGACGACAACAGAAGCGGACAAAGAAACAAGACGCAGCAAATAGACACAGAGAACAGACAACCAGGGGAGGGGAGGGGAATTAAATAAATAAAAATAAATCTTAAAAAAAAAACAAACAAACAAGTTCTTTCATTAGTGTGTTACATTCATTACAATTGATGATCACATTTTGGAGCAATGCCACTAAACGTGGATTATAGATTATCGTTTATATTCATCCCGCACAATTTTATAAGTTATGATAAAATATATAATGACCTATATCCACCATTGCAATGTCATACAGGACAATTTCAGGTCCTGAAAATGCCCCCACGTTACACCTGTTCTTCCCTCTCCCTCCCCTTAGAACCTCTGGTGGCCACTGCCTTCATATCAATGATAAAACTTCTTCCATTGCTCGAATAATAATAAGTCTATAGTAGAATGATGAGTCTAATTCTGTCCATTGTTCATTCCCCAATCTTGAGGATTTGGGGATGGTGATGCCCACTCTGCCTCTATTGAGAGGGGGCTGAAATTCCGTGGGCAGAGAGATGGAGCTATCCTGCTTGCAGTCGCAGGCACTCTCTGTTCCCTGGGATGGGCATTGTCCAACCTGTTTTGGCCTCAGCCTTGCCTGTGCACCAGATGCCACCCACTCAGCTTTGCTGGTTTGCTGTCTCTCACTGTGACACCTGGCATTGTGAGTGGAATTGTGTCCTCCAAAAAGGTAGGTTGAAGTCCTCACGTCTGGTACCTGTGAATGTACCTTATTTGGAAATAGAACCTTTGCAGATGTGATCAAGTTGAGATGAGGCCATATGGATTAGGATGGGCCCTAAACCCAAAAGGGACTGGTGGCATTATAAGGAGAGAGAGATTTGGAGACACTCATGGAGGGGAGAGAGAGGCAGAGATTGGGGTGTTACAGCTCTAAGCCTGGGACACCAGGATTGCCAACAGTCACCAGAGGCTAGGAAGAGGCAAGGAAGGCTCTTTGCCTGAGCCCTCACAGAGAGTGTGGCCCTGCCGAGGTGTTTTCATACTTCCAGCCTCCAGAAGTGTGAGAAATCAATTCCTCTTGTTTCAAGGCACCCAGTTTGTGGTAACTGGTTACAGCAGACATAGGAAACTAATATGTCTGGTATATTGGTCAAAATTCAGTTGCAAAGAACAGAATCTACCCTAGCCAGTTGTGGTACTTTGGAACTGTGTGTATCCCAGAAAGTCATGTTCTTAAAGCTTTAAGAACATTTTATAGGTGGAACATTTTGATTAAGTTACTTCAGTAAGTTATGACCCAGGGTAGATCTTAATCCTCTTACTGGAGCCCTTTATAAGAGAGTGAGAGTCAGACAAAGAGAGAGAGAAAGGCAGAAGCAGGATGCTAAAGCAATGCCAGCCAGAGAGAAGGGGGAGCCCAGCAGACACCACCATGTGCCTTGCTGTAGCAGCTTGATATTATCGATGAATTCCAAAAAGAAATACTGGATTATGTCTGTAAACTGATCTCCTCCTCTGGGCATATTAGATTATATTGGATTCATAGGTTTACTTGATTAAGAAATTATGTAAACCTCTCGCGCCAGTAGGGCGTTGAGTCCCCATTCTTTGGTGGGTGGGGACTCACAGGTAAAAGGCATGGCAAAGGACAGAGTGGAGGGTTCTTAATGTTGGAGCTTTAATTTTGGAGTTTGATGCTGAAGCCTTAAGCTGGAGCCCCAGGAGGAGAGGAACACTGAGCCCAGGGAGAAGCAAGCCCTCAACCCAGAGAAGAAGCCTGAACCCTCACAGACGTCAGCAGCCATCTCGCTCCTATATATGAAAATAGACTTTGGTGAGGGAAGTAACTTATGCTTTATGGCCTGGTAACTTTAAGATCCTACCCCAAATAAATACCCATTCTAAAAACCAAGAAATTTCTGGTATTTTGCATCAGCACCCCTTTGGCTGACTAACACACTTGCCATGTGACAGAGGAGTCCAGGATCACCAGCAGCCAGTCTTGGGGGAGAAAGCATCAGCTGATGATGCCTTGATTTGGACATTTTTCTCACCTTCAGAACTGTCAGCATGCAAACCAATACATTTCCATTGTAAAAGCCAACCCATATCTGCTATATTGCATTTCAGCAGCGTAGAAGACTAAAACACCAGCTTGTGCAGAAATGATTTAACTCAGAGTGTATAAAAGCTCACATCATTGTTGGAAGTCTTAAAGACATAGAGTCTCGAAGATTGAGCATTCCAGAATCACTATTAAATCTGCACTAAGGAAATGGTCCATCAGTGGCTCTGCAACATGGGAGTTTGCCATCCCAATTGCATGCTCTAGAATTTTGCTACAATCCACAGAGCAAGATGTTTGTTTATCCTGCCACCTTCCCACTTGAAGTCAGTCCTGAATTCAGATGTTACTTGAATGCTTATGACTGGTGAAACAGTTATCAGATTCAGAACCCTAGAAGCAAAGGGAAGTGTAGTTTTTCAGTTTCTCATCTCTGCAGTACAGGAAGGCACACTGGAAAGAGGCTGGAACATATGTGGAAGGAGCCAAACTACATGTCTGCTGCATATGGGAATTTGTGCCACACTTCATTCAGATTTTACCTCCATTTAAAGTCTTTTTTTTTTTTTTTTTACATTTCTCAATTAAATGTACTGGGCACATAAATTTTCTTTTTGACTCATACAATACGTTACACAATATATTTGGTTCATAGCAAGTGCAATCATACTGTATTTGTCCTTTTGTGTCTGGCTTACTTTGCTCAACATAATATCTTCCAGGTTCATTCATGTTGTCATATGCTTCATGACTTCATTTCTTCTTACAGTTGTATAATATTCCATCATATGACTAGATCACAGTTTGTTATCCATTCATTGGCTGATGGACACCTGGGTTGTTTCCAGCTTTTGGCAATTGTGAGTAACACCACTATGAGCATCAGTTACAGGTGTCTGGTCACGTTATTGCTCTCAGTCCTTCTGGGTATATAACCAGCATGGATTGCCAGGTCACATGGCAAATACATATTCAGCTTCTGTAGGAACCGCCGAACAGTCTTCCACAGTTGCTGTACCATTCTACACTCCCATCTACAGTGAGTAAGTATTCCTATCTCTCCACATCCTCTCCAACACTTGGGGTTCTCTGTCTTTTTAATAGTGGCCATTCTGATGGTGTGAAATGATATCTCATGATAATTTTGATTTGCATTTCCCTAATCATTAGTGATGTTGAGCATTTCTTCATATGTTGTTTTTGTTTAGGTTTGGTTTTTGGTCATTTGTATTTCTTCTTTGGACAAATGTCTATTCAAGTCTATTTCCCATTTTTTAATTGGGTCGTTTGTCTTTTTGTTTTTGAGTTGTAACATCTCTTTATGTATCCTGGATATTAAACCCTTCCAAAGTCTTGGGAGGTGCAAAAGTGTTTAATTTTGAGGAGGGCCCATTTATCTATTTTTTTCTTTTGTTGTGCATGCTTTGGGTGTAAGGTCCAAGAAAGTACCACGTACCACAAGATCTTTAAGGTTTTCTTCTATTTTTTTTTTAAAGATTTATTTATTTATTTAATTTCCCCCCTCCCCCGGTTGTCTGTTCTCTGTGTCTATTTGCTGCGTCTTGTTTCTTTGTCCGCTTCTGCTGTCGTCAGCGGCACGGGAAGTGTGGGCAGCGCCATTCCTGGGCAGGCTGCACTTTCTTTCGCGCTGGGCGGCTCTCCTTATGGGGCGCACTCCTTGCGCGTGGGGCTCCCCTACGTGGGGACACCCCTGTGTGGCACAGCACTCCTTGTGTGCATCAGCACTGCGCATGGGCCAGCTCCACACGGTCAAGGAGGCCCGGGGTTTGAACCGCGGACCTCCCATGTGGTAGACGGATGCCCTAACCACTGGGCCAAGTCCGTTTCCCAAAGTTTTCTTCTAGTAGTTTTCTTCTAGTTATTTTCTTCTAGTAGTTTTATGGTCCTGACTTTTATATTCAGGTCTTTGATCCATTTTGAGTTGATTCTTGTATAGGAGTGAGATAGGGGTCCTCTCTCATTCTTTTGGTTATAGATATCCAGTTGTCCCAGCACCTTTTGTTGAAGAGACTGTTTTGTCCTATTAATGTGAACTTGATAGGTTGTCAAAAACAAGATGACCATATAGGTGAGGATTATTTCTGGATTCTCAGTTCCAATCCACTGAATGATGTGTCTATCTTTATGCCAGTACCATGCTGCTTTGAACACTGTAGCTTTGTAATATATATCAAGTTCAGGCAGTGAAATTCCTCCCACATCACTCTTTTTTTTAATAATAGTTTTGGCTATTCAGGTGCACCTTTCCTTCCAATAACTTTGGTAATTACCTTTTCTATTTCTATCAAGAAGGCTGTTGGAATTTTGATTGGTATTGCACTGAATCTATAAATTACTTTGGATAAGATCGACATCTTCATGATATTTATTCTTCCAATCCATGAACTCGGAATGTCTTTCCATTTGTTTAGGTCTTTTAAAAATTCTTTTTTGCATCATTTTTGTGGCTTTCTGCCTATAGGTCCTGTACTTCTTTGGTTAAATTAATTCCTAGGTATTTGAGTCTGTGTGTGGCTATTATAAATGGAATTTTCTCCCTTATTCCATTTGAGGTCTTTTATCCTACCCAGATTCTCTAGGACCTTGCTATTCAAGTGTGATCTGTGGACTAACAGCCTCAGAACTACCTGGGAGTTCATTAGAAATACAGACCTACTTAATTAGAAGCTGCCATTTAACAAAATCCCCAGGTGATTTATATGCACTGGTTCTCAAACTTGGCTTCATACTGGAATCATGGGCAGAGATTTAAGCACTACCGGTGCCTACTTCCAAACTCCAGAGATTCTGCTATAATTGGTCTGGGGTCTGGTCTGGCCACCAGGGCTTTTTATAGCTAATATGCAGCAAAATTAGAGAACTGCTTGCATAGGAAGCTAGTTCCCAGAAAGCCTTGCTTTGCTTGGTTTGTACTAAGCGTTCACACTGCTCTCAGCTCACTGGGATTGGATGTCAGCACTCTCTCCCTTAGCCTGCTAAGGTCTCAGGCACTCACAGGCTTATGTTAGCTAGTGCAAGGACTTGCTATTTAGCTGGACAGGCTGTGAACATCAGAAGGAAAAGTGCTGGAAATTAAAACTTCCCAATTATCATGAGAAATAAATTCCAGCACAAGTGAGTTACAGATTGGACTGTGTTCTTTTCTTAAAATCTCCTGCTTGGATATTTAACATAATACTTAGCACATTACATATGCCCATTAAATGTCCACAGAAGTGAATTTGATATTGAGAATATACTATGTCTCATATTCAGTACAAATGCTTTCAGACTGGTCATGCTCATGAGAATACATGCTGCACAATTAAGACCTTTTGGATCAGAAAAAATTTCTGTTATGATGACACTCCTGGGCTCCGTGTCATGGGCCCTTGTGAAGGTTGGGTCCATTGCATTCTAAGGCCTATTTCATAACAAATATTTAAAAACATAATGACTTTCAAGAAACGTTTTTTGAATTGAGTATGTGGAGTTATATATTATAGGACATGGGTTTTTTTGTTTTTTTTTTTTTTGAGGGGCCAGGGGCCAGGGATTGAATCCAGGACCTCATATGTGGGAAGCTCAACCACTGAGCTGTTTTGGCCTACTGGCTCTTTTCATTTGTTTTGCTTATTGATTGTTTTTATTTTTTCAGGAGGCCCTGGGAACCGAACCTGGGACCTCCCGTGTGGGAAGCAGGCGCTCAACTGTTTGAGCCACATCTGCTCCCAGGACTTGGATATTAATAAAGTATCTTACTTAGGTAGATGTTCAAAAATATTTGCTGCCTTGGAGTACAATTGGGTCCACATCCAAAACCAGCCAGGTGCCACCTACAAAGCCTGGGAGGAGCAACCATGCAGGAACAGTTGTTCATTTCCCAACGTGTATGTGCACGTGCCCTCCTCCTCTCTGCCACTTGATCACCATGGGTGATGGTGCCATTTTTTATCAAGTGATTTAAGATTTAAGTGACCCCCACTCCTCTAATCCCTTCCATATACATTGTTAGTGGCCAGAATTAGAATAGAAAAGTTATCATTTCACAGTGGCCTAAGATGCCTGAGCTAGTTTATGGTGTAAAATGAACAAATTGTTTCAACATCAGTTTGAGTGGCGTATTTGGTTACAAGAGCCTGGCTTCCAAAAGGGATCTAGTGTTGCAACTCTGAAGAGGAAAGACTAGGAAAAAAAGGAGAGAGTAGGATTTCAGAATTAGAAGAGGAGAAAGAAGTGAAGTTTGGAGAATATTTAGTAGGTGAAAAAAAACAAAAGTCTTAAGGAACCTGAGTTTGAGAGCCTAAGTAGGTCTAACCAAATCACACAGGGTTAGAAATACCCTCGGCATCCATCCAGACCCCTGGAGCGTGGCGCGGGTTCCCTGCTCTTGTACCAGCCACCCTTTCCTAAAGTCCATGGACATCTCCAAATCCACTGTGCTCAGCAGTCGGTCTCTCGAACCTCAAGCTATTGGACTGCGTGGTTGCCTCTCTGCAGCAACTCACCTTCCACTGCTGCAGTGACACTCTGTTCTGCTTTTAATAACTCAGCTTAAAGCTTCTAGTCCTTGGAGGATAAAGAAACGCTTTGGAGAAGGCATTAATATAAAATTTCATGCAAATGAGGCTATTTTGCTGTGTGTATGGGGAGAGTCACCCAGAAGCCTGGCCAAGTGGACCCAGCTCCCCAGCATGGAGCTGGTGACACCCCATCCCCAGGACCAGCTCCCCTTCATCTCCCACACCGGGAGATGCTCTGAGAGGGGAGAAGTGCAGCCTGGAAGGGAAAGCCATGACCCAGGGGCTCTGCAGCTCGCCTGGGAGCAGTTGCTCTGCGATGAGTTTCCCTGATGGCCAGAGAGGAGAAAAGCTGGGAGACTTGAACGAGGGCAGGCGGGGAGTGAGCAGTGAGGAGTGGGGGGCAGGGGCCGCCTGTGGAGTGGGACCACGAGGGCTGGGGTGTAGGTCTGAGCGTGGCAAAAAACTGTTCCTCTGCCCCTTTACTTCCCCAAGGGAGAGAAAAGGGAACTCCCGACATGCAAGCTGGCCGAGCTGGAGGGTTTCAGGTCCGTGCCTAGGAGCAGCCCAGGAATTTTCACAGGGACAGTGCATAAGAAGACTAAGCTTTCTGTTAGAAGTGCTGAGATTTGAGTGTTGCAATATTACTGTAAATGGAAGTATATATTGAGCTTGCGTGCTAGTGGGGCATGCACATGCTAGTTATATTTGCCTAATGTTAAATTGATTGGACAGTAGGCTGGTGCAGATAAAGAAGCTACTTATAAATTCATTTTCAAGGTGCCTACATTCTTGAAGAGGCGTGTGGCAGTTTGAGATTACGTAAGAATTCCAAAAAGGACAGATTATGTTTGTTAACTGGTCTCTTCCTCTGGGCGTGATACCCTTTGATTGTATTAGATTCAGCTGAGACATCTTTGATTAAATTATGTTAAGATTAGGGCTTTGATTTGACCATGTCAGTAGGGTGTAACTCAAAGTCTCCACCCCCTTGGTGGGCCACATAAACGACACTCACTCAAGAAGACGCAAGGAAGAAGATACACAGAGGAAGGGGGCTCCATAGACACAGAAGAGGAGAAAATTTTGACCCTGTGGCCTGCAAAAACAGATGATCCATTCACCTGATAGTCTGAGCTGAAGAGAACAGAATAGTTAAGCCCTCTGCCAGCCTACAGCTGAGATGGGAAGTTGCTGGGCCCACAGAACCTTAAGAGGAAGAAGGAGGAGAGACCAGGCAGAGCCCACCCGCCATCTTGCTTCAACACGTGGAAACTGACTTTGGTGAGAAACCAACTTTGAGTTGGACTCTTTGGGCTTTGTAACTGTAAGCTTTTACCCCAAATAAATACCCTTTATAAAAGCCAATAGATTTCTGGTACTTTGCATCAGCACCCCATTGGCTGACTAATATGAGTGGTAATTATTGTGTTGTGAGATTGGCTCAAAAAATTGAGTCAAGTTCTCAGCAATATAATCGCCATTTTTCTCTCTCTCCTGTAAGTTTCTCAGGACTTCTCAGAGAATTTGAAAACAAATGAGCTTTATGTTCTTTAAGAGATGGCAGGGCCAGAGTAGGCTGGGTTTCTTACATTTATTTGCCTAGGGACCCCTTTCCAAGAAGCATTTTTCAGAACTCATGTTTCATGAAACACATGAAATAGTTGTGACCTTCCTCTGAAGATGCTTTTCCTAGGGCTCCCCAGCTCCAAACCTTTCTGTTCTTTTCCCTTGCCAAACAAACACCTTTGTCTGACATGAGACGCTCTTTGCAACTGCCCCCCTCTTCTACAGGTGCATCTTTCCCCCAGTCCCTGCTCATGATGGGCTTCTGTAGACCAAATTCACCATCCCTGGAGCCCAGGGAGCCCATGTCCACACAAAGAAGGCTTGACTGGCTTTGTGATGACAGTTGAGGGTCCTGTCCAAGGGCCTGTTCTGGCACCTGTACTCAGAGAGTCTCTGGATTTAAAAAAGAATTGAGCTACCAGATTCTGCAGTACCCTTCCAGTTCTGAGAAACTTAATCTGACATAAGATCCCATCACAGGACCTGGTTTATAGCCAAAGGACTGTTTCTAAAGCTAAAGCTTCTGTCTTTATGGTTTTGGTTATTTGCATGGTTTGGCAAAGGCCCAGTGATGGATTCTTCCTTTAGCCATACACACACAAAAAAAGCCCCTGGTATCTCTGCAAGCTAAGAAACATACCCAAATGCCCGTGCCGAGAGGGCCAGTGTGGTCAGGCTGGCTCAGTTAAGTAGCTGCTGGTACTACCATGTGCTCTTTCATTCGCAACTCTTATGCTGTTACAACTCAGAAATTTCTCTCTCTCCCATCCTCCAAGAACTCTTAGTTGGGGCTTACCTCTGCCAGGGCCCTTTCTCTGTTACTGGAACGCTCTGGGTTCTAGGCTTCTAGGTTCTTGGCTATGTTGTATGAAAGAATGCAATGACATGCCATAGGGTAGGCAAGGGAGTAAAAGTTTAAGAAACAAAAAAGAGATAAGTACACAACATTGGACAGGGCTGTGGGTGTGCTCCATGGTTAGATGTGCACGTGGGGCCCCAGGTGAGGCCTTTTTAAAACCCTTCCCCCCTTTTCCTAATGTTGGGGGGGCAGCTCTTTGCTGTTGTTATTGGCTTTCCCACCTGTCAGCTCCCAGGGCCAGTGGGGAGGCCTGTTGTTTGGAGGTATCTGGGGCTTCCTCTGGACCCTGGAAAGAGTTTTGGTGGGACCTGCTGGCCAGGGTCTCGGCGGGGTCTTTGTGGCTTTGCTCTTTAGTAGCAGCCTCTGCTCAAGGGCTTTCTGTGGGGAGTCTCAGGGCCATGCTGTCTGCCAGGTCCCAGCCACCTTCCCCCTTTCACTGTACTAACCTACCTCAACTCCTCCCTTGAGAGCTTACAGGCTTATGGTGAAGGGCGATGTCACTCCTCTGTAGCTGCGTCCTGCTGGTAGGGGGCAGAAGTTCCCTGCCTGAGGACACGGGAAACTCTCTGGCAGTCCCATTGAGGTTGACAGAAGATGGTTCCAGCACCATCATTGGAACTAATTTCTTGTTCTGGAAGGCATTGATTCTGGAAGAAATCAACTTAATTAGAATTTTGAAGATCCGTGGTCCTACTAAAAGGATAAAGAAGGTGGGAAGGGGGCTCATGGCATACTGGACCTTGAGGTGAAAGGCCAGGAGCCTCGAGAGGCCGCGTCTTCCCAAAGTGGAGGGAAGCAGCATTCTGCCTTGAGCTCTTTTATGCTGTTGGTTAACTCCAGAGAGAGACTGTGGTAGACCTGCTGGATTTGGGTATAAACTGCCACCCCAGTTCCCACAGCAGTGGTTATGAAGAGGTATGAAGAGAGGCACTGCCCTGGGCATAAACTCACAAAGACAGGATAGGCAACAAGACCAGCATGTGGCAAACAAAGTAAAGGCAGTGCTTAAGAGAGCCATTCCTTTACCTCAGAGGAAACTTCAATAACCTTCTAGAAAATGTATTAAGTTTACCAGGTCTTTTAACATGTTCAAAATCCCTCTGCATATGATCTAGAAGAGATGTTATTATGTTCATCAGGTATATAGGTACAGCACCTAATACTAATCAATGCACAAGTTCCTCTTTGAGCTGCAGTTCTAGATCTAAGCTCCAGGCTTGCAATACCATGCATGTTATCTCTTCAGGAGAGCAGGCCATAATGCCACTTGTGTTAGTTCACATTCTACTCACATTACCCTGGCAATTACTGCTCTACACGGAATGCCACATGCCAGAACAACCAGCATGTGTGAAAGATCCTAGAGGCAGGCACCAGAGTTTCACCAGCCGGGTGCACAGCGTCCTTCGGCACTTGAAGCAGAGCCAGCCTGGAGGCGGTGTCAAGTCCGGCCATACTGAGTCACTGCCAGCTTCTACAGGAGTCCTTCCCCAGGGGCAGGAAGCACCAGGGGGTGTTTGTATTGCCTCTACCAGCTTTCTTTGAAATAAGGCTGAGGTTTTAGGTTCTGCCTGAGCAATTTCCCTGAGCTTATAATCGAGGGGCTTGGGAACGCACGTCCTTGCCCCTTTGAGGATCCAGGACCGGGGTCTCTGCCCCTCAGCTCTGTCTGACCCCGCCTTCCCTTTCACACAGGTAACCCTAGTTGAGGCAGGTTATATATAAGGAAAAGGGATGATGACCCAGCAGGCCACACAGCCCTGAGACGCCCCGCAGAAAGCCCCTGAGGGGAGGCAGCTTCTAAAGAGCAAAGCCACAAAGACCCCGCCGAGACCCTGGCCACCAGGTCCCACCAAAACTCTTTCCAGGGTCCAGGCGAAGCCCCAGATACCTCCAAACAACAGGCCTCCCCACTGGCCCTGGGTGCTGACAGGTGGGGCAGCCAGTAACAACAGCAAACAGCTGCCCCCCAACATTAGGAAAGGGGAGGGGAAAGGTTTTCAAAGGCCCAACCTGGGGCCCCACGCGTGCGACTCACCCTGTAGCCACCCGTGGTCCATGTTTCAGGCTGTGTACTGTTCTCCTTTCCTTGTTTTTTAATGAACTCTTTACTCCCTTGCCTACCCTATGGCGTGTCCTTACATTTTTTTTGTGGGACATAACCAAGAACCTAGAAGCCCAGACACCAGAGCGTTCTGTTAACACCTCTGTTCCTTCTTGCTGGGCTGCTTGAGACTGAAGAGGGGCACATTCAGTGTGATAACTTGTTTGGCTTTGAACTTGAAAAGCAACCGTGCCCTCGGCGGCCACCGTTGCAGACTAGACTTCCCCCACTCGCATGCCTTGCTTGGCTTCTCCACAGCCAGGTCTGACAAGCCCAAAATGGCCAAAATAAAAAAATTCCATAAATTTAAATTGAACAAGACAGAAACACAAGAAAAAATTCCACCATCTTCTGAAGAAACCATTGAACCGGAGAAGCAAGCAGGCTAATCAGAAAGAGGCCTGCGTGGCCGATATGCACTGTACGGTCTGCAAACTCCTTACTTCACTTCTTTTAGCTGTGAACTTTATAAGGTGCAAGGAGGGCGGATCAAGTTTAAATGACTGCGCCCACTTCGTACATCAGAGTCCAGAACTACCGACCAGGACGGCCGTGCCGTCCCTCCCATCTGCTTGTCTGGCCAGCAGGGAAGGGAAGAACCCACAAGGTGATGAAGAAAAGGAGGTTTTTTTTCGGTTGTTCAAATGATTTTAATTATTGGAATGCATAATTTTTAAATTATGCCAAAAAAGAAAGAAAAAAATTTTAAAAAGGGTAAGCAAAACAAAACCAAAAAAAAGTTATAAAACCTGAAGAAGAAAAAAGCAATCCTGACGAATGTGGGAAACCAAAGCTGTGTAGAGAAACTGCCTTTCTCTCTTCCCTCTTTTCAGAGCTGAGATCAGGATTTTCCCAGAAGCGTCAGTGTCTTTGCCCCGTTTAGCAGAGAGGAAGGTGGCCGCGGGGAGGGGGCCTGGGTGGGGTGGAGGCGGCGGGGGAGACCCTCCCCTCACAGCTTCTCCCTGACCTCACTTCTCCAGCTGCTGCCAGCTCTCCCAGGTAAGGTGGAAAGGCTCGTCCCGGAGCCCCACCCCCTGGAGTCAGGCCAGTGCCACACCTGCCCTGCGGGTTTCAGGAAAACAGCTACGGGTCGGGTGATTGTCACCCTACCGAGAACGCGCCATCAGAGCTCATGATAAGCACACGCTTCCTGCTTTGAAATTTAGGAGCTGCAAGGAAGCTGCGTTCAAAGTGAAAGGACGCTTTCAGAAACCAGGTTTTCGGAAGCCACAGCCTGCTTGGAAAAGGGCCGTGTGGAGACCCTTCAGCGCAGACCGCCCAGAGCCAGGAAGGAAGCCTGCGCGCGCGGCAGGCTCCTGGCCGTGCGGCCGCCGCGGCCCGGGAGAGGCAGGCTGGGGCTGGGGGAGGACAGCGCCCGAGGGGCCGTGCTGCTCTTTCCTCATCTCCTCCGCTTCTCCGACGCTCAGACTCAGCGCCAAGAGAAGGGGGAGGCCCCGCTGCCTCAGTCCCGGAACAGGCCGGGCAAACCCCGCAGTCCGTTCCTTCGCTCGTTCACCGGCCATTTAACCAGCATTCCCTGCGCCTGCCACCCCGGGCCGTGCGCGCGCCGCGCAGGCGCCGGGGGCTGTTGCTCTCGCAGCCCGTCATCTCCCTGCAAGGGAAAGGGCGCCGTCCCCGGCCGCGCGTGGCCCCTGACCCTCTGGGCTTTGGGAATATTGACGGTATTTACCAGGGACCACGGAGCCAACGAGGAACCAATGTGCAGGGCTCGGAAACGCCAATGGAGGGCAACGTAAAGCCGTGTGACCCTGGAGTCGAAGAGGCTGTCAAGATTTTCTCTCGACTTTTTTTTCTGACACCCAGTCCAGCATTATTTCTGTTATATACATGAAAATGACATGACAGACTCATAATCAACACTGTGTGTGCTTTGAATTATTTTTCTAGCTCTCCATCAGCACTGCCTTACAGTCTTCACCAGCTTTCTTTATGACCAACTGCATTAATTTTTGAGATAACCAAATGGGAAATGGTCTGTTACAATGAGCTAGTGGTAGAATGTTTATTTTTTCTACTGTGCACATACAAAGCTTACTGAGGATTACACTAATGTCCCTGATAGCATGAGTGCCATTGGTTCCACCCATTCTCCAAATCTCAGCAGCCTAAGTTTCAGAATAGGAAAGCCTGGAATTATGAAATTTACCCAAAATGGCATCAAAGTTATAATTGAAAGACACATTATATTTTTATTTTAACTGCTTGGCTCTCGAGAGAATAAAAAGGCATGTGGAAAAGCCATCTGGATATTTAGCTAGACGATATTTTGTCATGTATAGCCAAGGAAGGAAAGGAAACTCCATGTCTTCCTATAAATCACTCCAGTGTTTAATAACTGCCTTAATTCTCACCTAAATCTGCCCTCCCACATCTATCTAACATCCTTTTTTCATAATCAGGAATATCACCCTTCTTTATTTTGACAATTCAGCATCACCATCCAGCAGCTCACAACAAGCAACGTGAACCTCTCAAACAGAAGGACTTAGGTGCGGTGGGGGCACAGGTGAACTGAGAGGGACAGAAAACGCAATCTCTGCACCTGGGCCAACGCGTAGCGGTCTTTTGTCATGAGCAGGTAGCAGAGCTCTTGCCCGGAGCCACTGTAAGGCATGTGTATCTTCCTACCCAGAAACCGTCTGGGTTGTTGCCTCTCCTTTATTGGTTTGAACTACATTTTAACACCCAGGGAGTTTCAAAATCTCCATTTAATAGGAAAAGGGCAGGAGAGTGGTAGGTCCTCTAGCACTCTGTGCAGCCCTAGGGGGTAGAGGCCAAGAGATTTATCTCCTAAGGCCCACCCAGTCTTCTGGAACCCCAGCTCCACAGCTGGCCGTGCTAAGGCCTCACCCCAAACTCCTTCCTCTCCTCGGTGGTGGACATCTGTTGTTTCTGTCTGCCCAGCACCCATTCCCTCCTCACCTGATAACAGAACCCTCATTTCCCTGTAGGATGCACTTCCCTTCCCCACGCACACGTGCAGTCACAAAGGACTGTTGCTCAAGATGCCTGGCCCTCCCCTAGCTGAGGATGGACCCGTAATCCCAGGGAGGCTGGCCAACCCTCTCTCCAGGGACTGTGAACTGTGACAGTGTGACTCCCGGACAGAAAATGATGGGGGTGATTTGCTCCCCATGAGTTTTTTTCAGAAGAGATTGCCCATTGGGTCTGCTTCCTAGAATTCTCCAGAGCTACCCTGGTTCCTCTACTATCAAAGACTTTCTTTTTTAATTCTCTGTGTTAGCCAATATCATCTGACAACCAACGTACTTTGAAATGATTAGTGTTGCTTTCTGTGGTTTGCCACAATAAAATCTTGACTGACATGTTACCCAAAGTGTCAATTATCCCAAGATAGTGCAAGAACCACAAGCTGTGGAATTGGGTGACACTGGAAAGGCAGACCTGCTGTCCCGCGGCCATGCAGTCTGCTTCCTCTACTTTCTCAAAGACATGGAGACTCTGGCAGGATTCATTTTGCTTCAGCCTCTGATATTTCTGGACAACTCTAACTACCAGGTCCCCTGTGCCAAAAACAAACTCTCTCTGCTCCACTATTTGTCCCAGCTCATTTACCCTCAAATAGGATATCCCCTAGGAATAACTGCATTTTTCACCTGTTATGAGTCGGCCAACATGACAGCTCTTTTAGATTCATCGTTATTTCCTTTGGAAATTTGGAACAAGGCCCCAGGAGCTCAGCTGAAAGCAGCTCAGGTGGAGTTGCCTATGACTTTGAGGGCAAAAGGCAAAACCAAATAGGATTGAATCTGCCCCATTCACTGCAATATCCACAAGAGCAGGGAAGCTGCTAGGCAGAGGGTGCCTACATGACCCAATAAATGAGTTGAAATGAAAAGATCAACAAGATATATTCTTTAAAAAAAAAAATTTGTTTTGGAAATTTTCAAACCTACCTGTAGCAGTTTGGCATTGTTTATGAATTCCAAAAGTAAATGTTGGACTATGTTTGTAAACTGGTCTATTCCCTGGGTATATTAGATTGTATTAAATTCAGAAGTTTCATTTTTACTTGGTTAAATTATGATTAGGGCTTTGATCAGGTTACGTCCATAGGATGTAAAGAAAATGACAGGGCAAAAGAAAGAGTTGGAATTTTGATGCTGGAGCCCTGGGAATTAAACACACATGAGAAGAACACAGAGACGCAGAGAGAAGCACTGAGGAATTGAGACGGCTCCATAGACACGGCAGAGGCCCTAGGAAGAGAGAGAGCCTGATAGTCTACAGCTGACCTTGTGGAGAGCAGAGCTGCTGAGCCCAGAGAGGAATGAGTCCGGGGAGAGAGACAAGACTCATCCCAGCCTACAGCTGATATTGGAAGAAGCTGGGACCACCGAGCCTTAAGAGGAAGAGGAAGGCTGGACCCTTGCAGACACTGGCAGCCATCGTGCTCCAACACGTCGCAACAGACTTTGGTGCGGGAAGTAACTTATGCTTTATGACCTGGTAACTGTAAGTTTCTATCCTAAATCAAGACCATTTATAAAAGCCAACAGATTTCTGGTACTTTGCATCAGCACCGCTTTGTCTGACTAATCCAATACCAAAGGTAGAAGAGTACAGTGAAGCCGTATACCTCCCAGCAGCTATTAAACAGCTATTAAAGCATGGCCAATATTTTTCCATTTATACCTTTACACAAACCCTTTCCTCTAGGTTATTTTGATGCAAATCTCAATCATCATATCATTCCATATAATTACTTAAATGTACCTCTAATAGATAAAGACTTGATTTTAAACACAGCCACAATGCTATTATCACAACTAAAAATTGCTAATAATTCCTTAGTATCATTACTATTGAGTCAATGTTCAAATTTCCCTGATTGTCTCATAATTTTTTCCCCACAGCTTTTTATTTGTTTCTTTGAATCAAGATCCAAATAAGGTGCTGTGTCTGAGGTCCCCAGGCTACCCCCAGGTTTGGTGACTTGTTAGGAGGACCCACAGGACTCAGCATCTGGTCATACTCGCTGCTATGATTTATTACAAAGAAGGATACAAAGCAAAATCAGCAAAGGAAAAAGGCAGACGGTGCAGTGTAAGGAAACCCGATGCAAGCTTCCAAGGGTCCTCTCTTCACAGAGTCATACATTACATGCCTAATTCCCCCCTCACTGAATAGTGACAACACATGTAAAGTGTTGTCTTCCACTCCTTCAAGATTCAGTGCTCAGGGTTTTTTGTGGGGGCTGATCATGTAGGCACGCTCTGCCTAGCAGGTACACAAATTTCAGACTCTTAGAAGGAAAGTAAGTGGTCAGCATAAGCCATATTGTTTGCACAAACAGTTTAGCCACAGTGAGCCACTCTTCTCAGTTAGGGAAGGTCAGGAACCCTCCCCAAATCCAAGTTCTCAGGTGCCATCCAAGGGCCAACTTTGCAAGCAGGCCTTTTTGAGGATAGCAGCCTCAGACCTGCTATGTGAACTCTTTTATGCACAGGTACATACCTTGCAACTGGTTGCGATTTCTTAAATCTCTTCTAAGCTGTAGGATCTTCTCCATCTCTTTTTTCCCCTTGTAATTTATTTGTTAAGTTTCCCACAGTTTGGATTTTGCTTATTGTATCCATGTGGAGTCATGTAAAACATTCCTCTGTGCCTTTCTTTCCTGTGAACTGATAGTTATATCTACAGGCTTGATCCAATTTAGGTTCAGGGTTTGGTTTTTTTTTTTGCTTTTGCTTTTCTTTTCTTCTTCTTCTTTTTTTTTTTTTAAAGGAAATTCAGTTTCATAAGCAGTGTTGTGTATTTAGCAGGAAGCATGTTCCAGCTGCCTCAGCTCCAGGCTCTTGATCCATTAATTCATGAAGGATGCAGAATGGTGATATCTTAATTCCATTATTCCTTCTTCATTTATCAGCAAGAATACTTCTATAAAGAGAGATCTCCCTCATCATATTTGGTTATTTACTGGTACATTTCTATAGAAATGCACCCCTACTTTTTCCTAGTTTAAAAATCAATGAAGGGAAGCGGAATTGGCCCAGTGGTTAGGGCGTCCACCTACCACATGGGAGGTCCGCGGTTCAAACCCTGGGCCTCCTTGACCTGTGTGGAGTTGGCCCATGCTCAGTGCTGATGCATTCAAGGAGTGCCCTGCCACGCAGGGGTGTCCCTGTGTAGGGGAGCCCATGCACAAGGAGTGTGCCCCATAAGGGGAGCTGCCCAGTACGAAAGAAAGTACAGCCTGCCCAGGAATGGCACCACCCACACAGAGAGCTGACACAACAAGATGACGCAACAAAAAGAAACACAGATTCCCATGCCGCTGACAACAACAGAAGCGGACAAAGAAACAACACACAGCAAATAGACACATAGAACAGACAACTGGGGTGGGGGGAAGGGGAGAGAAATAAATAAATAAATCTTTTAAAAAAAAATCAATGAGGGCAGTAGCAGGTATAGCTCAGTGGTTGAGCACTTGCTTCGCATGTACGAAGTCCTGAATCTCTGTTATCTCTTAAGAAAGAAAAAAAAAAGCAGTGAGGGTCCCTGGAATCTTTCAAAGGTGACATATTTTTGGAGTGTCATGATGAATTTCTGGGTTTACACATATCTGATGGCTTTCAATCAATTTTTGCTCGCTTCTCCCCATCTTTGCCCAGGGGGTGCCTCTGTGGTTCAGAACCTGACTTTTTATATGTGACTCTACTAGTCTTTGATAGCTTTTTTGTAAGACAAGTTATTCCAGGATCATTCTATACATTTCCTATCCAAATCTGGAATGAGCTATTTCTCCAAGAATTCTTGGCTCCTTTGGGTGAAAACTGGTGTTTAGAGTTGATAATCTGGGTATTAGAATGCTATGGTATTCTTATATTAATAAAAAGAAAAAGAAAGCTGTAGAATAGAGCATAGTATGTTAACATTTGTGCAAGAAAGTGGGAAAAATAAATAATTGCATTAACCTATTTTTGCATAAAGAAGCTCTGAAAGAACTCAGAAAGAAATGAATAAAGTAATACTTATTTGGGGAGAGGAAGGAATAGGTGGATTTAAAAAATCACCATTGAAATCTCTTAAGTACCACAAAGAATAATATACAGACATACAAACTCTTAATCAGACAAAGTCAACACTAGAGCAGATTGCTGCTTCTTAAGATGAATATCAGATGAAGTTGTGGGCTTGACTCTGAGGGCCATTTGAGTGAGAAAGGTAGACTTTAAACACTAGAATGACATTGACATTCAGCTCAGCATGAAGCCACACTAGGAACAGTGGCAAGAAGCCAAGACCAACTGCAGGGTTTCCAACCCGACTGCCCAATTAATGATAGTGGACTCTCTGAGGGTGGGGTCCAAGCATCAGTGTTTTTCTAAAACTATCCAGGTAATCCAAATGCATCCAAGATTGAAGACCACTGCACTGAGGGATAGCTCAGCATCATTTCTTGTGTCTCAAGCATGCTGGGGGTGTTACTGAGTGGAATGTTGGGTAGATTCACCTGTGCATTAAAAAGTGTACAAACCTGTACTATTAAAATCCTTGTTTCCGACAACTAAGGAAGTGCTGAGTTCCCATTCCTGGGAACTCTGTTGCACTCCCCAATGAAGCAGCAACAATCCCCCAAGTGCAAGAGCAAAGACCAGTGAAGAAAGATGGGCCAGTGATGGACTCTTGATACTGATGACTATGCTTATGAACCTATGTGCTTGAAATTTCAACTAGGCCTAGAGCTGCAGGGTGCCTAAGAGTTACTTCCTGAGAGCCTCCATGTTGCTCAAATGTGGCCACTCTCTAAGCCAAGCTCAGCATGTAAATGCATTACCTTCCTCCCAGCATGGGACATGAATCCCAGCGATGAGCCTCCCTGGCACCAAGGGATTACTACCAAGCACCAGCTGGTGATGGAACTAGAAAAAGAGCTTGAATAAAAGGTGAAAATGGTAAAGAAAAATGAGATTATATGGCTAAGAGACTTCAAAATGATTCAAGAGGTCATCAAAGTGTCACGCTTATGTACATCTCAGCAGGATCTCAGAGAAAGCCAAAGTAGACACAACCCCAGGTACTGGTGCTCCTGAGGCTACAGAGACACCCAGGTCCTATGGTCATGGCAGATGGCTCTAGAGTTCAGTGCCTTGTCAGTGGGCCCTACTTTGGAATTTGTGCTCCTGAGTGTGATGGACTTGGCCTCAGATGTGACCTTTCTACATATGCCTCTTCTGTCACTTTTACTGAACCTGTGATTGGCGCTGGGGTTGGTGAATGCTCAGGAGACTTGAATCTCTGGACTGGCCATGTGCCAACTGGACCCTGAGCCTCAGCAGAGTTGTAACACCTACTCTTCAGTTTGTTGAACTTACCCAGGTCAGCTAACAGGGAAGTGAGTATAGTCATCCACAGTCTACAACAGCAAGCAGGAGAATCCCATCCATCAGCCAGGTGGGATCTAGACCCTTTCTCAATTTAGTGGTGGACTGGACATTGCCATCCCAGGGTCCTTAGGAATAAAATATGGATTTGAATGGACTTACTAGTATTCTACTGTAGAATTATTATAACTCTAGCACACTATCATTGACACAGAGAGAGTGACCACAGGAGTTGCTGAGGGCAGGGAGAGAAAAGAAGAGGTGTGGGCATTTTCAGGACTTGGAGTTGTTCTCCATGATATTGCAGGGACAGATGCAGGACATTATATATCCTGCCATAACCTACTGAATGGAATGGAAGAGAGTGTAAACTACAATGAAAATGATAATCCATGCTGTGTAGCAGTGCTCCAAATTGTATTCATCAAGAGCAATGAATGTGCCACCCTGATGAAAGATGTTGATGTGGGAAGAGTGGGGGATGGGTGGGATATGGCATATGGGAACTTTTAATTTTTTTTTATCTTATATTTTTTAACATAACATTTTGTGTGATCTATGTA
Organism: Dasypus novemcinctus; assembly: GCF_030445035.2. NCBI lineage: Eukaryota > Metazoa > Chordata > Mammalia > Cingulata > Dasypodidae > Dasypus > Dasypus novemcinctus. The sequence continues at coordinate 81,524,497 of NC_080689.1, read as the reverse complement.
TCTTTTAAGAAAAGATTAAAAAAAGATTTCTTAAAAATCATTTTCTTTTATATCACTTTTCTCTACCCTACTGTCTCCTTGCTTCATTCCCTCTTCCTCCCTTCCTTTCTGCCAAGTATATCTAGTTGAATTGGTGTAAGTTCCATGCTTATATGATGCTCTATTCTCTCTTACATCAATTTGTCCTCCAAAGCAGGGATTCACAACTTCACTGTTTTCTCACCTTCTAGGTTATATTTTTTTCACATGAGTTAGTTCCATTTCTAACTGCCTTCCCTTCCACCACTTTAACTTTCATCCCAGAAAAATATCATTCTCACCTAGATAATAACTCCTGACAACTTGCCTTGACTTCCATCATTCCTGAGATGCGTGTGCAGATCTAGTTGCTCTGGAACCATCATTTTCTCATACTTCATTGTACTGTGCTGTGTGGCTGAGCGTGAGGGTTTCGACCTCGCTCAGGCCCAAGATTCAGTGGTGCTTGCTCCTGCCAAGACGCTGGCGGGAGGTACTCCCAGAGGGAGCACCGGTTCTCCAGGCGTGGGGGACGCGCGGTTGGGGAAAAACCACGGAGACCGCTTGAGCGCAAGAACAGGTCTGCTTTATTACGGAAGTACACTTAGCTATATAGGGTTGGGTACAGGGAGGGGCGTGATGAAGGGAGGGTTGGCTAAGGGGCGACTGTGGACAGGCTGAAGCTGATGGACAGCCCTGAGGTAAGCAGTTACTGGGGAAGAGGGCAGATTGTAGGTTGGCAATATGGGCGGGACTGGCGGGAAGGGCGGTGGGGGCTGAAAGGGGAGGAGGGGTGGAGAGAGGCTGTAACAATTGCTCCTTTTGTTTTAAAAGGAAATAGAAGCAACAAGTTTTGGCGCGCACGGTGGGTGTGAATGGCTCGGTGTGCGCAGCAACAAAGACAAGGATATGAGGAGGAGGAGGAGGAAAAGGAGGTCATAGGGACGGGCACTGGGATAAGACGAGGGGTGGGGGGAGACCACGAGGACCGGCCGGTCGTGAGCGGACAACATAGCATCTGGCCAGGATGCATGTGCCCGCCATTAGGGTCGGCGCATGCCGGCGCCTGGAGTGTGCCGAGCCTTGCCAGCGAAACGGGCTCGTGATGTCCCCGGACCCCCCGCCCGAGGGGGAGGAACAGTTGGGGAGAGGTGAGGGGAGGAAGACAAGAAGCTATAGGTGTGCAGTCTGGAGTAGGTGGCGCAGACGGAAGGGGCGTGGTGGACGGCTGGGGGGGGACTCAGCGGTGGTGAGGCGTTGGTAGTGGACTTGTACAAAGGAGCTGAACACTGCATTGGCTTGATCTTTGGCAAGGTGGACTATCCTTCTGATGGCCCAGGGGCCCACAGTGAGGGCTAAAAGGATAATGAATGATAAGGGGGCCTAGGAATGGGAGCAAGTACGGGAGGAGAGAGTGGAAGAATGCGGAGGAGTAGCTCGCGTTGTCGCGTTCTCTTTGGCATCGCTCCAGGCCTTCGCTGACCTTTTGTAGGCTATCTTCTGCGAGGCCGGTGGTATTGGCGTATACACAACATTCTTCCCCAAGGGCGGCGCAGAGGCCCCCCTCTTTGAGTAGGAGGAGGTCAAGGCCACGGCAGTTCTGGAGAACGACCTCAGAGAGAGAGTTAAGGGAGTTTTTTAGGTGCTCAACAGCTTCTTGGAGATAGGTAATATCTTGATCGACCGCCTGCCGGAGGGAGGAGAGAGAGGCTGATTGCGTAGCAAAGGCGGCGATCCCTGTGCCTGCTCCAGCGAGACCTAAAAGGGTGGTGACGGTAAGGACAGCAGTAACAGGCTCCCTTTTTTGAAAGTGGGAAGAGAGGTGGTGGGTGTGAAGAGAGAGAGAGAATTCATCATCTCCATGGAAAAGGACTCGTGGGGTGAGGAAAATAAGCAGACAGGTTTCCTTAGAGGCATTTAGGATGGAGACGTTGAGGCAGGGGGTTAATCCCGTGGAGGTACAAAGCCACTGGGAGGTGTTATGGGAGATTAAGAATTTGGCGGAAGTGCTAGGAGAGGAGTAGTTAGAGCAGGCGTGCATAAGGGGATGGGAACCTTGGCGGGCATGAACGCAGCGCCCTGTGGAGGAAACAGATTGGAAGGTTAGGGGAACAGAGGAAGTGTTCCAGTTGCATCCGGTAGGAGAATTTTCGGGGGATTCGCTGAAGGTGAGGTTTGTGGCGACGGGTTCATATATAGGAAGAGAGGGGAACAGGCAGAGCCAACAGCTTTTGGTGAGGTTGGGGTGAGAGGAGTTTAGAGAAGTGTACGAAGCTCTGATCAGGTTAATGAGGGGGCTGGAGTACTGACTAGGGGGTAAGCGAGGCTTGGGGCAGTGGGAGTTAAGGGAGGCAGTAGCGAGGGGGGTGCTAGACGAGGGAGAGGGTGCGGCGGAGCAGGACGGAGAGGGAGGCCGTGGCTGTGGAGGATTGAGAACCTGATTTGGACCGACGGCAGAGGGGGATGGAGCCAAGGGTGGGCTTTTCTTAATTATAAAAAAGGCACCATAGTCATAACCGGTCATGTATAGACGAATTCCCCAAGTGCAACCTGCGAACCATCGATCTGAGTTTGAGTCATGGGATTTGACCGTGAGGGTAATGATGTCCCATCGATCACTGGCGCTCTGGAAGGTGAGATATGGGTCTTTGTTTGGGGCTGCAGACCAGCCATAGGCTATGGTTTCGCAGCCCCAGGATGGGCAGTAATAATGTTCTGGGTTATGACAGCCTCTTGCCGAGGAGGGGCAGATATAAAACCCTGAAAGAGTGTGGCCGTGGGGGCCGGTTAGGCCAGTTTTAGGGGTGCCACGGCATTTGGGTGAGGGGGGCAGCCTAGAGCTAAGGTGCCCGGGGGTAAAGCCGCTCAGCGAGGCGCCTATTAGGGTGCTGTTGTCATGGCTAAATCCGGCGAGCTGGCAAACATGCAGTTTGAAGGAGGGAGCTCCCGCGGTTACATTGAAGGCTACAGTCTTTTCAAACTGCCAGAGACCGAGGGTCCAATTGAAGGGCTGGTGACTCGGGTTGGCAGCAGCTGGGAGAGTGAGGGAAGCCAGGATGAAGAGAACGGCTGCGAGGCTGTGTAGAGGCATCATCTGACGGTGCGGCATCTGTGGAGACAAAAGAAGAGAAAACTCCTCGCTCTCCACGCTTGGCGAGCGGGCAGCATGAGGGGGGAAAGAGAGCGGGGTAAGGGTTTGAAACGTTTTAAGAGGGGGCATTTCTTGATGATGGCTGGTGCTGGATCCGGGTGAACGGGGCGATATCTGGGCCATACCCACTGTCGATATTATCTCTCACCGAAGGCATAGGGTGTTGATCGTTCGGTGGAACTAGTGGGTCAGTGGCAGGCTGGATGCAGCGCCCAGGAATCCAGAGCGGCTGCGGCTCAGAATCTGGAAAGACGGCTCAGAATCTGGAAAGACGCAAGCAAAGCCCCTCCCCTGTGCTAGGAGGGGAGCTGGATCTTGCCAACGATTTGTGGCAGGGTCTTTCCAATGGACGAGGGGAACTTGCGAGGGCTGCCACATGGGTCCCCAGTGTTTATGGGTGGGGGAGAGTCCATGGTCATCGAAGGTTAGGAGATTGTGATGAATGAGGCAGGCAGTCACGACGTCGGCGGGGGCCTTGTGGGGAGAGGAGGCCCTTTCTTTTTGAATGAGTAGCTTGAGCTGTTGGTGAGTGCGCTCGACGATTCCTTGCCCCTGTGGATTGTATGGAATGCCAAAATGATGTGTGATGTGATACATCTGCACGAAGCTGGCCAAGGCGGCACTGTGATATGCTGGTCCGTTGTCTGTCTTGAGATCCCATGGAATTCCCATGAACAAAATAGCTTGGCGAAGCGCCTGGACGCAGTGTTTAGCACTTTCCCCCGTAAGAGGGACTGCATAGCACAGATGTGAAAAGGTGTCAATTGCCACATGAAGATATTTGAGGCAGCCAAATGCGCTGACATGAGTGACATCTAATTGCCACCTTGAGTTTGGGCGGAGGCCGCGGGGGTTAACACCCTGAGGCTGCAAAGGCCCAAGTGGCAACAATGGCGCGCAAGTCCAGCACGCGCGCACAAGGTGTTTGCAAGTTTCAATGGGTAGGTCGGGGAAGAGCTTCCGGATGGACCACGTGGAGAAGTGGAATTGGGAATGCAGGAGCTTGGCTTGATTAACAAAGTCTCCAAGCCGCGGCCCGTCGGCAGGGTTTTCATGTAGGAGGACCCGGTTTACCTGGCGGCTGGACACAGAAGCATCAGCGAGGTCATTCCCTTGAGCCAGCGGTCCTGGTAGGCCAGAGTGGCTTCTGATATGAGCAATGAACCAAGGCTGCTGCCTCGCCTCAAGCAGTCGCTGTACGAAGGCGAGCGCTCGGTCAATGTTTGAGTCACTCGGTAAGAAAGTGGCAAGCGGGAGGCTGCGGCACACTTGAAGGGTGTATAGGCTGTCAGTGAAGATGTTGAGAGACTGGTTTGGGTGGAGGTTAAGGACTGCAGCGACGGCTAGAAGCTCACCTACTTGAACAGAGAAGTCATTTGCGAACAGCAGTTGCTGTGGCTCAGGATTTCCAGGAGTGTATATAATGGCTGCAAATGCCGTTTTTGAGGCATCTGTGAAGGCAGTGATGGCTGAGGGGATTGGGTTCCGCGCGGGCAATGGATAGAACGGGTTGGAAAACGCCAATTGAGACATTCCCTGCAGCAATCGGTGATGAGGATAGTGGTTGTCAAAGGAGCCGCGAAAGAGCTCTACCAGGCTCTGCATTTGGGCATTGTTCATGATGAGAGAGGTAACTTCCTTGGCATCTAAAGGCCAGACAATGGTGTGTGGCGGGATGCCATACGTTTGTATGGAGAGAAGTACTAAGTCAGTGGCCAACGCGATCCAGGCCCTTGTAAAAGGGCAGATTTTCGGGAGTTTGCTCTTTGACGTATGCAGAAAAAGGAGAGGGCCATCTTGCCACAAGAGACCTGTGGGAGTGATTGGCGTTGGCAGAACTAAAGCCAAAATTGGAAGGTTAGGGGAGAACCGCTCCAGGCGGCACTGCTGCAGAGCGGCGCTAACTTGCTGGACGACTTCTCGAGCAGCAGGAGTGATGGTGATGCTGCAGGTGGCTGCAGTTGGTGGGCTGTCTTTGGTCTGCAAGAGCTCGAAGAGGGGTTGCATCTGCGCTGTTGTGATGGGCAGCGCCGAGCGAAACCAATTGATTTGTCCGCAAAGTTGTTGGAGTTCAGTCAGCGTCATCTTGTGAGAGATATGAATTTGTGGGCTTGTGGGCTGAATGAAGTGATGAAAATGAAAGCCCAAAAATTGAAAAGGAGGTTGGAGGTTTATTTTGTCTGATTGCATGGTAAGTCCGAGGCTTGAAAGGTTTGTCATTACTGCAGAGAGCAGGTCATTGAGGAGCGCGCTGGAGCTCGCTGCTAAGAGAAGGTCATCCATATAGTGGAGAATGTATGTTTGCTCTGGATGGAACTTTGAGCACAGCGGCTCAATGGCATGGTTGACATAGAGCTGACATATGGTTGGGCTGTTCCGCATACCTTGCGGTAGCACTCGCCATTGGAATCGAAGCGCTGCACCCTGGTTGTTGGTGCGTGGGACTGTAAACGCAAATCGCGGACAGTCTCACGGGTGAAGAGGAATAGAGAAAAAGCAGTCCTTGATGTCAATGGTTGCTGCATGAAAATGTTGGGGGACTGCAGTGGGGTGCAGGCATCCTGCTGAGGTGACCCCATTGGTTTGATATGCTTGTTGATCTCGCGGAGATCATGGAGAAGGCGGTATTTGCCAGTGCTCTTTTTGCTGATGACAAAGACTGGTGAATTGTAGGGACTAGTGGATGACTCTATGTGCCCTGCCTGTAGCTGCTCTTGGACGAGGGCGGAGAGAGCTTGTAACTTGTGAGCTGGTAAGGGCCACTGCTCGACCCAGATGGGCTCCTCTGTGTCCCACTCCAGAGGAATAGGGTCAGGTCTTGAGATGTGAGCAGTGGCCCCTAGTGGGGGGGGGGGCAGCGCAGCTGAGAAGGCCTCTGTGGTAATTTGGGCCTTTAACTGGCTGAGGACATCTCTCCCCCATAAGATGGTTTGGACAGACGAAAGGACGAGTGGGCGAATTTGGCCTTCATGGCCTTCTCGGTCGTTCCAGTGCAGAGGCTGGGACGTTTTCCAGGAGGTAGCGGCTCCCGTGGTGCTGATGACTTGAGGGCCAGTCTCTAGGGGCCAGTGATTGAACACAGCGACTTCGAAGGGAACACAGGAGACTTCAGCGCCGGAATCCAGGAGCCCATCGAGCCATTGCCCATCGATTTTAAGCTCCAATGAGGGTCTCTGGTGGTGCGTGATGGGCATCGTCCACATTATGGCTTGGAAACTCTTCTGGAGGTCTCTTGGGGGAGGGGCTGAGGCCTGCCCCGCTGGGAGTTTAAAGGCTGCTGAGGACTTTGGACAGAACGGCAGTCACGGGCCCAGTGATATCCTTTCCCACAACGCGGACATGGCGTAGAAGGGCCCCTTGGTCGCCGAGACGGCGGGTCGGAGCGAGGCGCTGGGCCTGGCTGAGAGCACTCGTGGACAAAATGGCCGGGCTGGCCGCATCGAAAGCAGATGGAAGTGGAGGTGGATGAAACAGCCATGGCAGACACAAAGGCAGTGGTGAGAGTTTTGACTTGCGGGTCGACGTCGCGGCAAGCAAGGACCCACTCGTGCAGAGCTTTATCACGTATGGGAAGGACTACGGCTCAGAATGGTGCAAGGCATCCGTCTATGATAAGTTCTTTGGCCAGCGCAAACTGGGCATCCTCGCTGGAAATCTTCCACTGACAGGCTTCCAGGACACGGGCGACAAATGCTGGGAAGGTTTCATTGGAGTCCTGAAGCAGCTGCGCGAGCTTGGTGGGCTGCTTGGTGGAAACTAGAGAGAATGACCGCTGGACGAGGACTTTTACCCGGTGCCAAAACCCTGGGTCAATTTCGAGATAAGAACAAGGGTTTGCATAATTGTTGGTCCCCGTGTATGCATCGGAGGGATCGAGGACACCAGCTTGGGCATTCTCCACGATTTGCCGGTCAACAGCTGCTTGGTAATGGGCGCGCCATTCAATAAATTGACCCGGCGTCAGGATGGCACGGGCTAATGCAATCCAGTCATATGGGAGAACGAGCTGGGTCCCCAACTCCTCAAGTAGTTGCTGCGCATAAGGGCTGCCAATTCTGTCTTCCTTTACAGCTTTGCGGAGGGTCCTGACCTCTTCTGCTGTAAAGGGTAGCCAAGTTTGGGGTCGCTGTGGCGTGGGCTGCGGATTCATCAGATACAGCTGGGGGGTTTGAGAAGACGTGGCACCAGGGACTGATGGAGCAGCCAAGGCAGGTGAAGGGCTATTGCCATATGGCGGCGGCAAGGGATAAGCGGAACACGGGTGAGAAAATGGCGGCTTAGCGGTTTCTGGGTGACAACAAAATGGCGGCGGGACCCTTCCGGGCGCCGGACAAGATGGCAGAGCAGCCACATCCGGCAGTGGACAAAATGGCGCGAGGGGCGCTTCCGGTTTAGTGGAAGATGGCGACCATGCTGTTTCCGGGCCCAAACTGGATGCTGACTGGGCAGGAAGAGGCGGGTAGAGGCGGGAGGAGGAGGACACCGGCGGAGAAGAAGCCGGATGTGCGCCATCTTGGGCAGAAGTGGGGGAAGAAGGCAGAAGTCCGCCATCTTGGGGAGCGGCAGGAATGGTTTCTGTCTGCTGCGGGGAGCTCGGGTGGGGAGGTTCGCGCTTGAGAGCGGCAGCAAGTTGGTTAGACAAAGAGTCAGTGTCGGCGGACTCATCGGGATCACAGTCTAGAGGCCGTTTGGGAGAAGCTTCATAAATGGCTTCGGTCGGAGCACCAAGGAGACAGGCGCGAATGGCAACGAGAATGGTTAAGAGGCCTGTTGGGAAGGTGCGTTTCTCATGCTCCATGGCGGAGGTGACTCGATCTATGAGTCGCGAGTATGTGTCCGGGCTCCAGAGTTGGCAGGTGGTGAGCCACGGATTAAAAGGGAGTAAAAGATCCCAGTACTTTTGGAGTTGCCGCACGGAGACGCGGACTCCATTGGCATCTAGCAGGGCAGCGAGGGCCCTGACTTGCGGCGCCTGACGCAATGACAAAGAGGCGCCCATGATGGGATAGGGACGGGACGATGGCAAGGGGTCCCTACCTGGAGAGGAGGACGATCACAGCAGCAGCAGCAGCAGAGAGGGGCTGGGGGAGGAGCCGCCACGTTGGGCGCCAGTTGTAGCTGAGCGTGAGGGTTTCGACCTCGCTCAGGCCCAAGATTCAGTGGCACTTGCTCCTGCCAAGACGCCGGCGGGGGGTACTCCCAGAGGAAGCACCGGTTCTCCAGGCGTGGGGGACGCGCGGTTGGGGAAAAACCACGGAGACCGCTTGAGCGCAAGAACAGGTCTGCTTTATTACGGAAGTACACTTAGCTATATAGGGTTGGGTAGAGGGAGGGGCGTGATGAAGGGAGGGTTGGCTAAGGGGCGGTTGTGGACAGGCTGAAGCTGATGGACAGCCCTGAGGTAAGCAGTTACTGGGGAAGAGGGCAGATTGTAGGTTGGCAATATGGGCGGGACTGGCGGGAAGGGCGGCGGGGGCTGAAAGGGGAGGAGGGGTGGAGAGAGGCGGTAACAGTGCTGGGTACACTGGGCTTAGCAAGTACATATTGGTTGAATGAAGGAAGAAGCCTTCTTTGGGTTCTCTGAGAAAAGGAACTGTGGGGCTGGTTGCCTGCTGAGTTGGGTGTTAAAAGGCAGAAAACTTAAGGGAGAGGGAAAGAGAAAAGCTCCTGCTGTGCGCTCGGCCTTCTGTGTGGCACTCAGGAACCAGGTATGAAAGGCACAGTAACTGCCCTAAGGGAATCACAGTCTAAGGGCAAGCCAGATAATTAGAGAGTGATTAAAATACCTTATGGGTACAGAGTTTCTGTTTGGGGTGATGAAAAAGTTTTGGTAATGGGTGGTGATGATGGTAGCACAACACTGGAAATACAATTAACAGCACTGAAATACACATTTGAATGTGGTGAGAAGAGAAGTTGCAAGGTGTTAATAGTGGGAGGTGTGTTGGGTATATGGGAACTGTATTTTCTCTATGATTTTTCTATAAACCTACACCTTCTCTAATAAAAACCAAAAGGTGATGGTTGTACAACATTATGAATGTAATTAATGTAATTGAATTTTACACTTGAAAAAAGTTAAAATGGCTAATTTTATGTTCTACATATATTACCACAATAAATTTTTTTTTTAATAATAAAAGTTAAAAAGAAATACCTCAGGGAGTGGGTGTAGCTCAGTTGGTTGGCTGCCTGCTTCCCATGTACAAGACACTAAAAAAAAAAAAAGTGGTAAGTGCTCTGCTAGAGATGAGCACAGGTTTTAAGGTAATGAAATGAAGAGGACCAAATTATCAAGGGGAGATGGGGACAGGGGTCAGGGACAGCTTCTTGTAGGAGGCAACATGAGAACTGTGTTTTAGTTTTAACTGAAAAAATACGTAGGTAATATAGGTTCAATGTGGAAAAGTAGAGTGAATTCAGAAGGGACACAGAAGATAAACACAAATGTCTTAAAAAAAAAACAAATACCTTGACTTGTGACAGGTTGCAGGGAGTAATGAGACTAAACATACACGGTCCCACCCTGGGAAGCCATGTTGGTGACAAGTGGTTGGCACACTTGAAAATGTCGACAGAGCACGCTGTGCTCAAACCAGCCCTCTGCAGGGGCAGGTCCCTTGGGAGGTATGGCAGGGACCTGGATCTCAGGCTGTCATCTTTAGATGAGCTTACCTCCATCTCGTGATGGTTGGCGACAAAAGTTATCCAACCAGGGAAAATCTTGAGGGACCTTTTGTTTGGCATTTGCCTCGGGCCCTTTTTTATTTTTCATTGCGTCTTCATCCCATGAGCATCATATATGTGTTCCCAACTACCTGAAGCACACAGAATGCAAAAGGAAATATATATCAGGTTTTCCTCCAAGAAGCTAACAATTCTCTTGGAACATATAAGATGTTGAACCCTATAAGCTCCTTTGAGTACAGAGTTCTCAGTATCTGGCAGGACCTGGTACATTATGCCCTTATGTTTGTGAAGAGTGGGACAAATGTATGGAACAAGTACACAACACTGAGTCGGTTTGCAAGTTATTACTCAGTTGTATGACAGACCATAAGGTCAATAGAAACCTATTTTGTTGTTAATTTTATTTATTCATTTTTTAAAACTATACTGTTTGATACATTATCATGGTTTATAATTTAAAAGATACGAAAGGATATACATTTAAGAGTTTCTCAGAAAAAAAAGTTTCTCTCCTGTTGTGTAACTCTATGAATATATTCAAAACCATAAAACCATAAAACTGTAAATTTTAAATGGGTGAATTGTGTGGTATGTGAGTCATATCTCAATAAAGTTGCTAAACAAAGAAAAATCTCCCTCCTACGTCCTACATTTGTATCTCAGCCACGTTTCCCAGAGGCAACCCTGTTACTTGCTTTCTTCTTCTGGATGTATATATATTATATATATATTTGTTTCCTTCTTAAAAGAAAATCCCAGGACCATCCCTTAGATAGAGAGCTCACCAGGACAGTAGATGTAATAGCCCCTGTGGTCACAGAATGGAGGTCCAGGCAGGCACCAGAGCTGGAAATGGGTTCTTGGGCAGTGAGTGGAAGGGGGTGGTGGAGTGGAGTAAGGGTGGAAAATGCTGCAAGTCAGAGGCAACAAGGAGGCCTGTGGCTTATTTTTGGCACACAGGACCCTGGTCCTAATTAAGATATATTTAGGGGATTTGAATCTCTGGACTGATAATATGACACCCAGGCCCAGAGCCTCAACAGACTTCAGCTCCTACACTCTGATTTATTGGACTTACCCCACTCAGCTAACATGGAGTTGAAGAAGGTCAACCACCACACCATGGAGCCTAGAGTGTCTACAACTGAAAGCAGGAGGAGTGCATCCAGTATCCATGTGGAATCTAAGCCCCCACTTGACATAGATGTGCAATGGACACAACCAATCCAATGTCCACAGAGAAAATGTGGAATGGGTGTGGGAAGGGTAGCCATGGTGGCTGCTGGGTTTGGGGAAGGGGAGGAAGAGATGAGATGTAGAGGCGTTTTCAGGACGTGGAGTTGTCCTGGGTAGTGTCACGGACAATTACGGGACATTGTAGATCCCCCCAGGGCCCACTGGATGGAACGTGGGAGAGTGTGGGCTATGATGTGGACCATTGACTATGGGGTGCAGTGATACTCAGAGATGTACTTACCAGGTGCAATGGATGTGTCACGATGATGGGAGAGAGTGTTGCTGTGGGGGGAGAAGGGGGTGGGGGCGGTGGGGTTGAATGGGACCTCATATTTTTTTAATGTAATTTTTAAAAATAAATAAATAATTTTTTTAAAAAAAGCTTCTTTGCCAGGTGTTATTATAGTTACAAAAGCTTTCTTTTTGGCTCTTGTTTGCATGTATACATCTTTTTGCATATACACTTTACACTTAAGGTGTGTCTTCTAACTACCTATAGTAAAGTTTTCTTCTTTTACCCTGACAATCTTTGTCTTTAAGAGGAATATTTTCCCCATATATAATTAATATAATTACTGATTTTGGCAGTTTGAATAAGAGAAAGATTATGTTTGTAAACTAATCTATTCCTCTGGGTATGATAACTTTGATTGTATTAAATTCAGTTGAGGGATGTATTAGCCAAAAGGGCGCTGATGCAAAAATACCAGAAATCAGTTGGTTTTGATAAAGGGTATTTATTTGGGGTAGGAACTTACAGTTACGAGGCCATAAAGCATCAATTACTTCTCTCACGAAAGTCTATTTCCACGTGTTGGAGCAAGTTGGCTGCTGACATCTGTGAAAGTTCAGGCTTCCTGGGTTCCTCTCTTCCTGTATCTTGCTTCTTTCTGGATTCAGGGTTCCCCTCTTTATAGGGCTTGCTTCTCTTTCCTCTGTTTTACTTAATTCCCAGGACTCCAGCTTAGGACTTCAGCATCAAACTCCAACATCAAAACTCCAACGTGAAGAAACCCTCAACTCTGTCCTCTCCCATGCCTTTTATCTAATGATGTGGCCCAGTCAAAGCCCTAATCATAACTTAATCACGCCGAGATACAGACCAGATTACAAACATAATCCAATATCTATTTTTGGAATTCGTAACCATATCCAACTGCTAAAAGGGGCCTTTAAGATTACTTGGTAAGGTCAACTTAGGGCTATTGATTGCACTACATTAGAGAGGGCATGACTCAAGCTGAGTCCCTGCCCCCTTGCTGGGTCTGCCATAAATGGACATTCACTCAAAAACACACACAGTGGAGAGAACTTTGTCATTTTTATCCTGCCATGTGACAGAAAGGAGAAGGCTCAAACAGCTAAAGTCCCAGGGAAAGAGGGACCATTTGCCTGAGTTCTTGGGAAGACAGCCGAGACTGATGCAGGAAGCCCTGAGAGACAAGCCCTGCGCCAGCCCACAGCTGAGCCTGGAAGGTGCTGGGTCCACGTAGCCTCAAGAGGAAGAGGGAGCCCAGCGGGGAAGCTGAAACCCGACAGAGAGTGCCTGCCATCTTGCTTCAGCACATGGGAGCTGACTTTGGTGAGGAAGTACCTCTTGTGATACCTTGAGTTGGACTTGCCACGGCCTTGGGACTGTGAGCTTTTACCCCAAATAAATATCCTTTATAAAAGCCAACAGATTTTTGGTACTTTGTATCAGCACTCTTTGGTGGACTAATACACTGATATATGAGAATTTAAATCTACCACTTTTTGTTACTTGACCCAACTATTCTTTGTATTTTTTCCTCCTTTTTTCTTTTTTTTTTTTCAACTTTGAATAAATCACAATTTTTAAAAATTTTTTATTTTTAAAAAAATTTATTATTTTCCCTCCTTCCCCTCCTCCAGTCCTGCTTTTTCTGTCTGTGTTGTCTTCTCTTCTCATTTTCTCTCCTCTAGGATTCACTGGCATCAGAGACCTCTGATGTGGAGAGAGGTTCCTGTCAACTGCACCACCTCAGTTCCTGGTTTCTGCTGTGCTTCACCTTGATTCTCCCCTTCATCTCTCTTTCATGCATCATCATCGTGCTGCATGACTTGCTTGTGCAGACACTGGCTCGCCACGCAGGCACTCACATGGGCACTGGCTTGCCACACAGGCACGCTTTCCTCCCATATGGTAGGTGGAAGCTCTATCATTTGAGCTACATCCGCTTCCCCACATTTCCATTACACCATTTTCCCCTTCTATTAGCTTGATGGTTACACATTCTTTATTATCCTTAAAGTGATTGCCTCAGGCTTATGAGGTGCATTCCTGACTCTACTGAAGTGCAATATAAATTAGCATTATCTATCCCACCTAATAAAAGGATCTTTGAATACTTAACTGCATTTAACCAATCCCACATTTATTTTTATGTATTTTGAAATTATATATTTAATACTACACATTTTTAAACTGCAAAGTATGTTAGTATTATTGTACAAAACAATCAATTTTCACTTAGATATACCCCAAAATTTACCCTTTTGATAATCTTTGGTTGCCCTTTATTTCCAAATTTCCATCTTGGATCATTTTCCCTCTGTTTGAAGAACTCTATTTAGTATTTTTTTAAATATCTTTTTAAAAAATTTATCTATTTAGTATTTATTTGTTAAGTCTGCTGAGAAAAATTTCCTCAGTATTTTTTTTTTAATTTCTTTTTTTCCTTTCATTTTTGAAAGACATTTTCATTGAGTGTTGTATGAGAGTTTGGCAATTCATTTCTCTCTACACTTTTTTTTTAAAAAAAGATTTATTTATTTATTTCTCTTCCCTTCCCCCCTGCCCCCCAACCCCAGTTGTCTGTTCTCTGTGTCTATTTGCTGCATGTTCTTCTTTTGTCCGCTTCTGTTGTTGTCAGCAGCATGGGAATTTGTATTTCTTTTTGTTGTGTCAGCTCTCTGTGTGTGTGGTGCCATTCCTGGGCAGGCTGCACTTTCTTTCACGCTGGCAGCCCTCCTTACAGGGCGCACTCCTTGCACGTGGGGCTCCCCTACACAGGGACACCCCTGCGTGGCACAGCATTCCTTGCGCACATCAGCACTGTGCGTGGGCCAGCTCCACACAGGTCAAGGAGGCCCGGGGTTTGAACCGCAGACCTCCCACGTGGTAGATGGACGCCCTAACCACTGGGCCAAGTCCGCTTCCCATCCCTACACTTTAAAAATGTCATTTTTTATCTATTGGAAAGTTACCTGTCAATTTTACTGTTCCTCCTTTGAAGGCAATGTGTATTTTTTATAATGGTTTCTTTTAAGATAGTCTCTCTTATCTTTTCAGCAGTTTTATGGTGATGTAGTTTTTACTAGAAGTGGTTGTTTTTTGTATTTAAATTGTTTGAATCTGTTGTTTGACGTTTTTCCAACAATTTTGTAAATTTTCACTCAGTATTTCTTCAATTATTGTTTCTACCACTTCTCTCCTTCTAAAAGACTCTGATTACATGTTATGTAGACCTTTTCATGATGTCCTCTATATCTCTTAGGTTCTTTTCTGTAATTCCCTCTTTTTATCCTTGTGAATTCAATTTGGAAATTTTCTTCTGACAAGTCTTCCAGATCACTAATGCTCTCTGCTGTTAAATTCATTTACTAAATTATCAAATTCAGTTAATGATCAATTTTATTATACGTATTTATAAAGCATACAGTCCATTTAAACTGGACAGTCAATGGAGTAGCAGTTTGATATTATTTATGAATTCCAAAAATAGATATTGGTCTGTTCCTCCAGGAATATTAGATTGTATTAGATTCAGAGGTTTCACTTTTACTTGATTAAATTAAGATTGGGGTTTTGACTCAGCCATGTCAATAGAATGGCAAGTCCCCACCCCCTTGGCGGCCAGAACTCACAGAGAAAATTATGTGGAAGACAGAGTTTGAGTTTTGATGCTGGAGCCCTGGGAAGCAAATACCTGCCCTGAGAAGCAGATATATGAGGAAAGAGGGAAGGAACCATTAGACATGGCAGATGCCTGGGAAGAGAATGAGCCTGATAGTCTACAGCTGACCTTGTGAAGAGACCAGAGCAGATGAGCCTGGAGAGAAATGAGCCCTGGGGAGAGATGAGCCTTATACCACTCTATACCGAGACGAGAATGAAAGGAGCTGGGACCATGGAGACTTAGGGGGAAGAGGAAGCCTGATCCTTTGCAGATGTTGGCAATCATTGACTGTCAGAAAAGACTTTGGTGAGGGAAGTAACTTATGCTTTATGGCCTGGTGACTATAAGCTTCTACCCCAAATAAATACCCTTTATAAATGCCAACAGATTTTGGGTACTTTGCATCAGCACCTGACTAATACAGAATTTGGTACCAAGAGTGGGGTCATGCTTTTGCAATGACCAAAATCCTGGAACAGTTTTATAAATGGGTAAGGGGTATTTTTTGGATGAATTGGATGAAGGAAAATGCCTAGATTGCTTTGAAGAAACTGTTGGTAGTAATATGGAGCCTAAAGTTACTTTTTAAAAAAAGATTTAATTATTTATTTCTCACACCCTCATTTGCTTTTTTGCACTCCCTGCCTGCTTTCTGTGTCCATTCACTGTGTGTTCTGTGTCTCCTTGTCTTCTCTTTAGGTGGCACCAGGAACCAATCCTGGGACCTTCTGGAGTAGGAGAGAGGTGCTCAGTCTCTCGTATCACCTCAGCAACCTGGTCTGCTGTGTCTTTTATTGTCTCTCCTCTGTGTCTCTTTTTGTTGAGGCATTTTGCTGCACCAGCTCTCCATGTGGGTCAGCACTCCTGCATGGGCCAGCACTCCACATGGGCCAGCTCTCTGCTGAGGCCAACTCACCATGCGGACCACCCCACATCACTTCCCTAAAGTTATTTTTCATAAAGCCTTAGAAGGAAATAATTGTGAGACATTTGACATAAAAGGTCTAAAGTGCTTTGAAGAGACTATTGGTAAAAATATGTATGCTAAAGTGACTTTTTTTATGAGGCCTTAGAAGTAAATGATGAAACTATTATTGGAAACTGGAGGAAAGGCGATCTGTATTTCAAAGTTGCAGAGAACTTAGGAAGATTAACTCCTGATGCTTTATGGAAGACAGAATTTGAAAATGGCAAGCCTGGGCATTTAGCTGAAGAGCTTTCCAAAGTAAACTCAGAGAATGTGGCTTGGCTTCTTGTAGCTTATTGTCAAATGCTAGGTGAAAGAGCTAAGCTGAGAACTGAATTGTTGGGCATGAAATAAACAGAAACTGATTCCAGAAATTCCAAGCCTCTGGAAATCAAGCCCCCAGATGATAGTACCCTGTTTGAGGAACAGACTAAACATGGAACTTGTAAATCAGGATTGGAAATGCCGTTATCCAGGAAAGACTTGTGAAAAGCCTTATTGGCTGGTGACTTGGACCCCTGCTTCTTGCTTGCTAAACCAACAGACTTTTTGTGAGAGCTGTATGAACAAAACCACTATCATCCTGGACTAACAGGGACATCTAAGGGGGATATGGAAGGGAAAATGGCTTTAAGAGGAAAACCGTGGAAGCTGATAGCTGGAATTAAGAGATCTCTTTGGGCCAAGAGAGGAACCCCACCTATGTGTACAGAGAGGGTGGGTTTGCCCCAGCAGTTGAAGAGGGTGGATGTTCCTGCCTGCTGTTCAGGGAGTTTTACCACCCCAGGGTACAGAGTGGGTAGAGCCATTCCCCAAGGATTAGGGAGAGTAAGGTTGACACCCCATATGTCTGAGAGGGGTGGGCCTGCCCCTCATGGACTAGGGAAGGCCAGGTCACCAACTTGTTACTCTGAGAGGGTTGCCTGTATGCCAAAGATTATGGGGGATGTTGTCTTCACTTCACTGTACTAGGAGGGTTTAAGACTTTACCCTGGAGGTCAGAGAAGGTGTGGCCATCACCCCAAGGTACTTGGAGAGTGAGGTCTGGAGCTCAGACTCTACCCAGATGCTTGATGAGGGTGGAACCAAGAAAACAGTCCTTGGGCAAGCCTGTGGAAAGGGTGGGAATCCTTAAGGCCCCAGGGAGAGGAAACCATCATCTTAAGAATGACTTGGCCCAATGGATAGGGCATCCACCTACCACATGGGAGGTCCAAGGTTCAAACCTTGGGTCTCCTTGACCCATTAGATGAGCTGGTCCCTGCGCAGTGCTGATGCGCGCAAGGAGAGCCCTGCCATGCAGGGGTGTCCCCCACATAGGGGAGCCCCATGTGCAAGGAGTGCACCCCATAAAAGAAACACAGATACCCAGTGCTGCTGATAAGGATAGAAGCGGTCACAGAAGAATACACAACGAATGGACACAGAGAGCAGACAACGGAAGGGTTGGGAGGCTGGGGGGGAAGGGGAGAGAAATAAATAAAAAATAAATCTTAAAAAAAAAAAGAATGACTCTCAGATTTTAAAATCTAATGAAGAATGTCCTGCAGGTTTTCAGAACTCTTCTAGACCTGTGACTCATGTTTCCCTCCCAATTTCTCCTTATTGTAATGCAAATGTTTATCCTTTGTCTTTCCCTTTGTATTTTGGAAGCAGATAAATGGTTTTGTAAGTTTCAGAGGTCTACAGCCAGATGGGACTTTGCCCCAAGACCAACTGTTTGTGTATACACTGTGATGTGATTTTGTACTTAGCATTATTAATGAAATTGTGGAGAAGTAGGAGCCTGTGACCACCCCCACCCGAGAGGAAAGTTCCGCAGCCCCCTAACCGCCTATATCTCGCTTCTGTAACAAGATTGCTCGACTGTAAAACCTTATCTCAAGGCCTCCTGTAGAAAGTGTCGTCAGCCCCTAGACCAATCTGACTCAGACCCTTATAAATAACAAAAACTCCCCAACCATTTATCTCCCCTGATAGAATTCCCAGCGCTTGATTAACCACAAACACCTGCTTCTGTACGTGCTTGCTTGCTGAGCTATTGCCCCCCACCCTGAACCTAAAAGCCTATATAAGCAGACTGCCCCCTTGACTCGGGGCTGCTCTCCCCTCTGCGTAGGACGAGGCAGTCACCACGCAGCTATTAGCTCTCAATTGGAACTTTATTCAGAGTCTGAGTCTGGTCGATATCGCTAGTCCATAACAAAATAAGGTGTGTTTTTTTAATATATTGTAATGTCTTTTTAGAATTCAGAGGGTGGAGTGCAGCAATTTGATATTATTTATGAATTCCGAAAATAGATATAGGGTTATATTTGTGAAGTGGTCTGTTTCTCTGGGCATATTAGAATGTATTAGATTGAGAGGTTTCACTTTTATTTGATTAAATTAAGACTGGGGGGGGGAAAGATGTGGCTCAACCAATTGGGCTTCTATCTACCATATAGGGGGTCTAGGATTCAGTGCCCAGAGCCTCCTGGTGAAGTCACGCTGGCCCACGCAGTGAGCTGGCCCATGCGGAGTGCTGGCCCATGTGGGAATGTGGCCCCGCGCAGGAGAGCTGCCCTGTGTGGGAATGCCACCTCATGCAGGAAAGTCGCCCCGTGAAGGAGTGTCAGCCAATGCAGAGAGTTGGTGCAGCAAGATGACACAGCAAGAGACACAGAGGAGGGACAATAGGAAGATGTAGCAGAACAGGGGAGCAGAGGTGGCGCAAGAGAGTAATTGCCTCTCTCCCACTCCAGAAGCTCCCAGGATCAATTCCTGTAGCTTCTAATGAGAATATAAGCAGACACAGAAGAACACACAGTGGATAGACACAGAGAGCAGACAATGGGGGGAATGGTGGTGGGGGGGAGAAATAAATAAACTTAAAAAAAAATTAAGATTGGGTTTTGATTTGGCCATGTTAGTAGGAGAAAACAACAAGGCAGAGGAGAGAGTTTGAGTTTTGATGCTGGAGCCCTGGGAAGTAGATGCACAAGAGAAGAATACAGAGGAATACAGACAGCTCATTATGCATGACAGAGGCCGGGGAAGAGGGACAGACCTAATAGTCTACAGCTGTTCCAACATGTGGCAGCATACTTTGGTGAGGGAAGTAACTTATGCGTTATGGCCTTGTGACTGTGAGCTTCTATCCCAAATCAATACCCTTTATAAATACCAACAGATTTCTGGTACTTTGCATCAGCCCCTTTGGCTGACTAATAAAAATGGTATTTGGCATATCACACAGCTGTGCATTCATCACTTCAATCATTATTTAGAGCATTTTCCTTATTCCAATAATAATAATAAACAAGTAACAGACAAACAAAAAAGCTCTACCCCTTAGAATCACTTCTCAATCTCTCCGTGCTTCCCCTGCTGTACCTAGGTATGTTATTGTTTTGTTTTGTTTTATAGCAGTTTTATTGAGATATATTCACATATGATACAATCAATCTAAAGTGTATAATCAATGGCTTTTAGTATAATCACAGTGTCGTGTATTCATCACCACAAAAAGCTTTAGAACAACTTCATTTCCCCCAAAATAAAAACTCCACACCCCTTAGCAGTCACCTCTCAATCCCTGTATCCTTCCCCAGCCCTATATAATGACTAATCTAATTTCATCTTTGTAAATCGATTTATAGTTACTTTTTTAAAAAAAGACCGATTGATTGATTGATGCATCCCCCCATTGTTTTATGCTCACTGTCTGCTCTCTGTGTCCATTTGCTGTGTGTTCTTCTGTGTCTGCTTGTCTTCTCTTTAGGCAGCACCAGGAAGATCCTGGGACCTTCTGGAGTAGGAGAGAGGTGCTCACTCTCTTGTACCACCTCCGCTCCCTGGTCGGCTGTGTGTCTTATTGTCTCTCCTCTGTGTCTCTTTTGTTGCGTCATCTTGCTGTGCCAGCTCTCCCTGCAGGCCAGCACTCCTGCATGGGCCAGCACTTCAGCACAGGCCAGCTATCCACTTGCACCAGCTAACCTTTCACCAGGAGGCCCCAGGAATTGAACCCTGGACCTTGTATGTGGTCAATGGGAGTCCAATCGTTTAAGTCACATCTTCTTCCTAATATTTACATTTTATAGAAATGGGATCGTACAACATGAAGTACTTTGTGACTGCTTTCTTTCATTTGGTGTAACTTTGTGTGTGTGTCTAATATTAACATCTTATAATATTAACATACATTTGTTCAGTTTCAAAGAAAAACAATTTTATATATGCAATATTATTCATATTCATATTTTACATGCTGTTTTACTGTGCTATACAGTCCCATGTTACATTTTTTACTTTCCTTTTAGTAATATACATGACCTTAGACTTTCCCTTTCAACCAGTGTCATACCCATATAATAGCAATGCTAATTACACCATTATGTTGTGTGTTCACCTCTTCTATTCATTTCAAAAGATTAACGCACATCCTCTTTACCAATTCTGCACAAGTTAACCCTCAGCTGGACACCCTCTAACCTCATTCTATTTTCTGGTGACCTATATTCAAGTTATTAACTCCATGAAATTTCACAATATATTTAGTTCATAATAGCACAATCATACCATATTTATCCTTTTGTGTCTAGCTTGCTTCACTCAACATAATGTCTTCTAGGTTCATCCATGTTGTCATAGGCTTATGACATCATTTCTTCTTACTGTTGTGTAATATTCCATCATTTGTATACACCATGCTGTGTGGACAATGTCATCTGCTTTCATTGCATCTTCTTTGTTTCCGGTTCCTAGCCCCTCAAGTCCTGGATTTCTTGATTGCCTGCTGATATCTTCAAATAGTTTTTTTCCCTCCTAATCTAGCTCTTACAATCATTGTCAGTGGGATATTTGGTCTGGAAGCAGTTATTTTGTCAAAGCTGGATACAGATGTCCCAACAGATAATTCAATGAAACTAATGCGCAGCCCTGATTGGAAACATGATACTGGGAGCCAAGGTGGAGGTTGGTTTCAGCCTGGCACATTTATAAAACTGTATATGCTATGTGAGGATTTTATTTTCTCACCGTTTTGGGGTAATTACACTAATTTTTTCTTTTAACTGTTTTATCCACACACCACACAATCCATCTGAAGTGTATAATCAATGGCTCTCAGGACTTCATTCCTTCTTACAATGACTAGTGTTCCACAGTATGTGTACTCCACATTTTGTTTACCCACTCATTGGTTTATGGACACTGGGTTATTTCAATCTTTTGTCTATGGTGAATAATGCCTCTAAGCACAGATGTCTGTTCGCATCCCCGCTTTCAGTTCTTCTGAATGTATACCTAGTATCATATGGCAGCTCATATGGCAGTTCTATATTTAGCTTCCTGAGGAACTGCCAAGCTGTTTTTCACAGTGGCTGTACCATTCTTCATCCCTACTCATTAGCGAATGAGTGTTCCTATTTTTCCATATCCTCTCCAACACTTGTAGTTTTCTGTTTTTTCAATAGAGGCCATTCTGTAAGGTGTGAAGTATTTTGTAGTTCTGATTTGCATTTCCCTAACCGCTAGCAATGTTGAGCATCTTTCATGTACTTTTAGGCCATTTATATTTCCTCTTTGGAAAAATGTCTATTGAAGTCTTCTGCCCACTTTTTAATTGGGTTGTCTTTTTTCTTTGTTTGTTTTTTTTCTTTTCTTTTTTTGTCTTGGGTTGTTTGTCTTTTTATTGTTGTGTTGTACAATTGCTTTATATATCCTGGAAATTAAACTTATCAGATATCTGGTTTCAAAATATTTTGTCCCATTAAGTAGGCTGCCTTTTCACCATCTTGACAAAGACATTTGAAGCACAAAATTATTCTACTTTGAGGAAGGTCCCATTTATCTATTTTGTCTTTTGTTGCTCATGCTTTGGGTTTAAGGTTTAAGAAACCTTCTCCTACCTTTCTTTGAGGAGTTTTTGTACTTCTGGCTTTAATATTTAGGTCTTTGATCCATTTTGAGTTAATTTTTGTATAAGGTGTGAGAAAGGGGTCTTCTTTCTGTTGGATATGGGCACCCAGTTCTCCCAGCACCATTTGTTGAAGAGACTGTTCTTTCCCAACAGGTTGGACTTAGCCTTGTCAAAAACCAATTGACCATGGCTGTGGGGGTCAATTTCTGAACTCTCAATTCAATACCATTGGTCAATATGTCTATCTTTATGCTAACACCACACTTTTTTTTTTAACTGCTATAGCTTTGTAATATGCTTTAAAGTTAGAAAGTGAGAGTCCCCCACTTTGTTCTTATTTTTCAGGATGTCTTTGGCTATTCGGAGCCCCTTACAATTCCAAATAAATTTGATAATTGGCTTTTCCTTTTCTGTATTTCTGTGTACATCCCTGAAAATCTCCCTTTTGGAGAGATCTCCAAAAGGGCCAGAATGGATCATCCATATCTATCCAGAATAGAACTGTATAAATTCAGGAGTCATAATTGTTACTTACCATCCAATAAAGTATCTATGGAATTTCTCTAGGTTTAACCACTTAGACTAGGGAGCAAATGCGCTTCATGGTGTGACAGACTAAATGATTAGTCACAATTTTTCTTTCCCTCTGGTTTCATGGGGGTACAGTGTACTTCACTGCTGTTTAGATTTGGCCATGTGACTTACTTCATAAGCTACAGAGATGTCAGGCATATGAAAGTGGAAACTTGAAATGTGTTTGTGACGGGGCTTGCCCTCTTGCATTGCTGTTACTGCCTTAAGGAGAAATTGGCTCAGGTAGTCCTTTCTTCCACACAGGATGAAGTATGAGTGGAGTACATCTGAATCCACTCAGTTTGAAGCTAAGCTCCAGTTTAGAATAGAATAGAACTGATAACTTGCACAGTGGGTGGAGCTCAGTGGTTGAGAGCCTCCTTCACATGTATGAGGTCCTGGGTTAAATCCCCAGTACTTCCTTAAAAAAAAAAAAGAATTAACTATTAAGTCACTAAGTTTCAGGGTAGTTTGTTAAGTAGCATTATTGTAACAATAGCTCATGAGTGCTCACTCACTGCCAAGGTACATGAGGCAGAGATCCAAGGCTGAGGCCAATTCCTAGGGGTAGGAAGATGAAAAGAAGTGAAAGTGGGGAAAATGGAGGTATGTAAGATAGAGGAACACGAGGGCAGGAGAGCCAGGTTATGAACCATGCAAACACATGAGGGGGCCCCGAATGACAGGTTTAACTTCTCGGGTTCTTTATTCTTTGATTGCCCCAACCTCTTGGTAAAGTGGGATCAGCATGTGCAATCTTGCGTGGTGGTTGTTGAGAATAAAGGGATGAAGTGGCAGAGGCGAGGCTGTGCTGGAAACCTGCGGGTGGTGTGCTACATCCCATTGAGGAGCTATGTCCCGGAGTTCTAGGCAGTGACTAAAGTACAGTAGCCGTGACCCAGAACCAAGCTGCGAGCAGCTGAGATGAGCTTGCAATGACCAGGAAGAATCTAGAATGCCATAAAGGAGAAATTTAAGGTCTTGAATTATGGGTTTGGTGGGAGTGGTTGTGAATGCTTTAGTAATACTTCAGTCGGAAGATTCTCTGATATAAACTATGGACATGTAAATAAATTATGGGTATAGAGAACTATGACTTTTACAAAATCTACAATTTAACAAACATATTAACTCCCAACCGACACATTCCTAATGTGCATATAGGAATAGCCTAGGGAGTTTGTTAAAATGGGGGTTCCTGGACCCCAGCCCCTGAACTCCTCATGTAGTCAGTCCAGGGCCATACCTCAGAAAACCGTGACACACTGCATCCAGCCGCGGATGAACAGCCCCTTGTCTTTAGATTCAGTCTCTTGGGACCCTAGACCCTTTTCCATGGGCTCCAACTGTAACCGTACTCTCAATGTTTGAAACAGCCACGAGAACACCAGGTTTGTTGTAATGTGCATTGTTTTCCCTAACCAGAATTTTATGAATTTCTCTTTCCAGCATTATCGTCTAACCTCTACCAGGTGACTTCTAATGCTTATTGAAGATCTACCCCCAAACTTATTTGCACATCATATGTCACATCCAACCAAGCCACTTTTAGATGCACTTGTTTGGCCTGCTGCTTGCCTGGCTAAGAATCTTTGAAATTTCAGTTTTCAAAAAACAACAACAAAATTTTAGTTTTTATGTCCTACTGCCTCTTTCAAAAGGGAGGAGAAAAGGCCTGTGTTGCTTTTTTGTTTGTATGTTATTTGTTTTAAGGTCAAGTTTACTGAGGTATAATTTACATACCCTGTTTAGGTATAAAATTCTGAGTTTTGACAAACTTATACACTTGTGCAACCACCACCACAAATAAGATGAGTCACATGAATATTTTGGTTTCTCAGAGCATGTGAAAATTATGTTTACACTATACTGTAGTCTATTAAGTATGCAATAGTATTATGTCTGAAAAAACAATGAACATACTATATTAGTCAGGGTTCTCTAGGGAAACAGAATCAACAAGAGATATCTGTCAATAGTATGCAATTCTATAAGAGTCTCTCATGCAGCCGTGAGGATGCACAAGTCCAGGTTCCGCAGGCTCACTGCAACCAGGGGCTGCAATGAAAGTCCAATGAAGGTTCTTGATGAGTTCTGGGAGATGTTGGTGTCCAAAGACGAGCTGGGAAATTCTCTCTCAATGCTGGAATCACTTCCTCTTTAAAGGCATTCAACTGATTGCGTTAAGCGTCACTCATTGCTGATGGCATTCTCCCTGATTAATATAATTATAACCAGCTATCAGCTAACCAGCTGACTTTACTACTGCAGTAAAGTCAATGGTGACTAAAGCCCATAAATGCCCTTGTATTACAGCTAGCCCAGTGCTTGCTTGACCAAACAACTGGGCACAATTACCTGGCCGAGTTGACACAATTGCCTAACCATCGCACATACCTTAAATTAAAAGTATTTTATTGCTAAAAAATGTTAACCATCATCTGAGACTTCAGCAATTAGCCATTTATTTTTGCTAGTGGAGGGTTTTTGCCTCATGTAGATGGCTGCTGACTGCTCAGGTGGTGGTTGCTGAGGTTGGGGTGTTTGTAGCAATTTCTTAAAATAAGAAAACTATGAAGTTTGCTACAATGATTGACTTCCTTTCATGAAAGATTTTTCTGTAGCATGCAATGCTGTTTGATAGTGTTTTACCCACAGTAGAACTTTCGAAACTGGAATCAATCCTCTCAAACCCTGCCACTGCTTTATCAACCTAATTGATGTACTATTCTAAATCCATTGTTGTAATTTCAGCAATGTTCACAGCATCTTCACCAGGAATAGATTCCATCTAAAGAAACCACTTTCTTTGCTTATCCATAATGGATGAAGCAATGACTCATCCATTAAAGTTTTATCATGAGATTGTAGCAATTCAGTCACATCTTCAGGCACCACTTCTAATTCTAATTCTCTTGCTATTTCCACACATCTGCGGTTACTTTCTCCACTGAAGTCTTGAACCCCCTATGAGGGTTGGAATCAACTTCTTCCAAACTCCTGCTAATGTTGATATTTTGATCTTCTCCCATGTATCATGAATGTCCAGAATGGCTTCTAGAATGGTGAATCCTTTCCAGAAGGTTTTCAATTTATTTTGCCAAGATCCATCAGAGGAATCACTATCTATTGTGGCTGTAATCTCAGGAAATGTATTTCTTAAATAGACTTGAAAGTTGAAATGACTTGATCCATGGGCTTCAGAATGGATGTTGGATTATCAAGCATGAAAACAGCATTCATCTTGTTGTACATCTCCATCAGAGCTCTTGGGTGACCAGGTGTGTTGTCAATAAGCTGTAATATTTTGACAGGAATCTTGTTATGAGCAGTAAATCTCAATAATGAACTTAAAATATTCAGTAAACAATGCTGTAAACAGATGTGCTGTCATCCAAGCTTTGTTGTTCTATTTCTAGAGCACAGGCAGTGTAGACTTAGCATAATTCTTAAGGGTGCTAAGAATTTCAGAATGGTAAGTGACATTGACTTCAACTTAAAGTCACGAGCTGCATTAGCCCCTGACAAGAGAGTCAGACTGTCCTTTGAAGCTTTGAAGCCAGGCACGGCTTCTCTCTGGCAATTGTCTTCCAATAGATTTTCTACATTAAAATTCTGTTGTGTTTTTTTTAAAGTGTCACCACCTTCATCAATGATCTTACCTAGATCCTCTGGATAATTGACTGCAGCTTCTACATCAGCATTTGCTACTTCACCTTGAACTTTCATATTATGGAGATGGCTTTTTTCCTTAAACCTCATGAGCCAACATCTGCTAGCTTCAAACTTTTCTTCTGCAGGTTCCTCACCTCTCTCAGCTTTCATAAAATTGAAGAGTTAGGGCCTTGGTCTTAATCAGACTTTTCCCTAAGGGAATGTTGTGACTGGTTTGTTCTCTTATCCAGACCACTAATTTTTCCATTTCAGCAATAAATCTCTTCTGCTTTCTTGTTCATGTGTTCACTGGAGTAGCACTTAATTTCTTTCAGGAACTTTTTCCTTTTCATTCATAGTTTGGCTAACTATTTTATGTAAGAGGCATAGCTTTGGGCCTCTTTGGCTTTCCATATGCCTTACTCACTAAGTTTAATCATTTCTAGCTGTTGATTTAAAATGAGAGACGTGTGACTCTTCCTTTCACTGGAACAGTTAAAGGACACTGTAGGATTATTAATTGATGCAATCACAATATTATTGCATCTCGGGGACTAGGGAGGCCCAGGCAAAGGAAAAGAGATGGGAGAAAGGCCCAGTCAGTGGGACAGTCAGAATACACACATTATCCACTAGGTTTGCAGTCTTAAATGCACATGGATTGTGGTGCACCAAAACAATTCCAACACTAACATAAAAAAATCACAGAGCACCAATCACCTTGGCAGATATAATAATGAAAAAGTTTGAAATATTTTGAGAATTACCAAAATGTAACACAGAAACGTGAAGAGAGCTCAAACTTTTGGGAAAAATGGCACCGAAAGACTTACTCCATGCGTTTCCATAAACCTTCAGCTTGCAAAAAAAAAAACCAAAAAACAAAAGCTGTATTTGTGAGCACAATAAAATTTTGAAGCAACTGTTCATGCCAGATTCAGGCACAGATACAATTGATCACTCCCATAGCACTTGTGGCAGATTACATTTTCATTCTCTAAAAATTCCTGTATCCATGTCCCTTGCCACGTGAGTTTGCAGTTTCCCTCACTAAAAGCAGGGTATAGTCTCTTGTCCCACTGATGTTGGGTCTGATCACATACCTGCCCACAACTGACTATGGGCAGAAATAACAGGCTCCAGTTCTGATTCTAGCCTCAAGTGATCCTGTACATTTCTACTTACCTTTCTTATGTTAATGCCATTGCCATAAGAAAAGTGTGTTCTGGTTAGATTAGTCAGAACCACTGACATGTGTACGAGTATAAATTTTTGCTGTTTTAAACTGCTGCATTTTGGGATGGTTTCTTACACAGCATTATTATACCAATAGCCAACTGATACAATACTCAGATTTCAGTGTGTGGCAAATTCTGCTGGATCCCAACCCACATAAATTTTTCCCTTTAGGAACAGTTTACAAAAGAAGATATACATATGACTAAAAAACACATTTAAAGATGCACAAAACCATTAGTTATCAAGGACATATGACTAAAAACACAATGAGATACTGTTACATGCCCTCCAGAATAGTGAGAATTAAAAAGACTGACAAAACCAAATGTTGGTGAGGATACAGGACAACTGGAATGCTCATACATCACTGGTGGGGTATAAAATGATATAACCCCTTTGGAAAATTGTTTGGCAGTTTCTTATAAACAAATATCTACCAAATGAGCCAATAATTCTACTCCTGGATAATTATCCAAGAGAAATAAACACTCTGTCTACACAAAGACTTGCATATGAATATTCATAGCAGGCTTTTTTGTAATAGCCAAAAATTGGAAATATCCATAATGTTCACCAAAAGGTAAATGGATAAACAAATGTGGTGTATCCATACTACTCAGGAATAAAAAGGAACAAAGTACTAATGCATGCAACATGTATGAATTTGAAAACTTTATATTGTGTGAAATAAGCCAGACACAAAAGAGCATAGACTGTATGATTATATTTATTAATAATTCTAGAAAATGTAAACTTATCTATTTTGTCAGGAAACAATTACCTGGGGGCTAGGGGTAAAAGGAGGGATTGACTATAAAGGAAAATGATGAAACTCTGGAGATGATGGGAACATTCTGTATCTTGATTAGTGTATACATCTGTAAAAACTTATCCAAGTGCACACTTTTTATAGGTATAGTCTATTGTAAATGTGTTATTCTTCAATAAAGTGGATGAAAAATTCTATCCTTCATTCTTACCAACAGAACCTGTTTTATTTGGAGTGGCAGTATGTTTCCATTGCAGCTCCTGGTGGTTATTTGACATGGTCTGCCCCATGAAACTTAAGTGAAGTCCTTTGGTGGGTTTTCCAGGAAACCTCTTTGATAGGCAACAAATTAAAGTGGTACCTGCTTTTTGTCCTTTTCCTTTTTCCTGTCTGTAACAAAGAAAGGATGTTGTAGTTGTCATCCTGAGATCATGAGATCAGAAGCACAAGGTACAGAATTCATTTATTAATGATGGAAAAATAGAAGGAGCCTAAGCCTAAATAAAATATCATTGTGGAGCTGTTGTTTCGGTCTTGGCTTTTTGTTATGTAAGAAAAATGAAACCCTTACTTGTTTCAGTCACTATATGGTGGGGTTTTTGTTATTTACAATGAAATTAGAATTCAGATACTGACTTTCTCTGTTAATGAACTGAGCCTACTGTTTCTAAATCTAGGACCTGATTTTTTGGAGCAAGCTCAGTTTTAGAATCTTATTGCTGTGTGTGGCCCAAGCTCAGGAAACCTATGTGCTCAGCTCAGACTCAACGACTAGATATCATGCTGGGGCTCAGCTTTCTTAGTTTCTTGAGGCACTTACACTCAGATTACAGAGCTCTGGTGTTGCCACCATGACTTCCCCCCTCCCCACTCTTCTAAAATTGGTAGTCTCTTTCCCCTCCAAGTTATTTTCCCAATCAGTTGACCTTGACTCAGATCTTTTCTTATCTCAGAATGGAAATATTTACAATTTTTCCCTCCCAGTATAAAGCTTGACTATTCTTACTGACAATTCCACTGTGCTCTTCTGCCTGTCCCTTCCTCACAGCACTTATCATAGTTTTAATAAGTACATGTGGAGAAGTGAATGTGGCTCAAGTGTTTGGGCTTCCGCCTACCATATGGAAAGACCCAGGTTTGCCAGGTTTGATCCCTGGGGCCTCCTGGTAAAAAAAAAAAAAAAAAAAAAAAAAGGCATGCCCACGTGGAGAGCCAAGTGCCCCTGCAGCAAGCCAGTGTCTGTGTAGCGAGCCACTGCCTGTGGGTAGAGCCAAGTGCCCATGCAGTGACCTGCATGGCAAGCCAGTGGCCGTGCAGCGAGCCATGCTACAAGGGGTTGACGGAACAAAAAGAGAGATGAAGGAAGAGTCAAGGTGAGATACAACAGAAACTAGGAACTGAGGTGGTGCAAGTGACAAGGAACCTCTCTCCACATCAGAGGTCCTCGGGATTGAATCCAGGTGAATCCTAGAGGAGAAGACAAGAAGAGAAGACAAAAAAAGAAAATAGATACAGAAGATCACACAGCAAATGGACACAGACAGCAAAATCAGCAGGGGGAGGGGGAGAAAAAAATTACATTATTAAAAAAAAAAGTATAAGTGTGACTATTAATGTCCAGCTCTCAAACTAGATTTTAGGCTTCAGAATGGCATAGACTATATTTGTTTTGTACAGATACTTATTTCCAATATATGCAAGTGGCACATGGTGCTTTCTAAATGTTCAATGAATAAGAGTGGGCAAAACTTCCAGGCCATTTACAGGTGGCAAACAAACTGCTAATTCATTAGGTCAGTTTAAGAGCCTTGTTCATGCCACAATAATTTCTTGAAAAAGTTACAAAACCATGAAGACTTGATCCACTAAAATGTACATACTAGCTAATTTCAAATAGGCTGTTACAAATAGTCAACAATCATTTTTCATCTGTTACTTTTCTGACCCTTCATATCCTGTTATAATCCCTCACCTAGGCAGATTTTATGCAGTTTTGTTGAGAAGACAATGGTAAACTGGTTTGAGCTTTCTCATCTATTTTCTCTTTACTTCAAAAGAACTTATTCTCTAGGGGTACTTCCTGCTTTCTACCTTCACTATGGGAGGCATAACTAGTTCCTCCAGATAATTCTGGAGCTTATTTCCTAATCACCCACTCTGTCCACAGCAACTACAGTCTTCTTTGTCACTCTGTTTCCCCTGTGCTCGGGTATTTATTCAATAAATATTTATCAAATGCTTACTAAACCCCATGCACTGTTTCAGTCTCTTGGAATTTATCAGTGAACATATCCTCATATTCTAGTAGAGGGAGACAGACAATAAACAAAACAAATATGTAAATTAAAATATTTAAGGGCTAAGGTAAGAAATAAAACAGGGAGGGTATAGGATATGAAGTGGAGAGAGAATTCAATTTTAAATAGGTTGGTCTGCAAAGGCTTCACTAGGAAGACAACATTTGAACAGGGGCTCCAAGGAAGTGAGAACAAGCCTTACCGGTAACTGAGAAGCAGTTCCTAGTCAGAGAAAACTGCTAATGAAACCCTCAAGGTGGGACCTGCTTGGCCAGCTTTCTAACAGCAAGGCGGCCCGTGTGGCTAAGACAAAGTGAACGTGCAGCAAATAGATGAGGTCAGAAATGTAATGGAAGCCAGACTATGTGGCACCCTACAGGCTATTGTTAGGGTGTTGGCTTTTATCCTAAGTAAACTGGGGCACCATTTGAAGGTTATGCGATGAATGCCATAACCTGCCCTATGTGGAAGGAGAAAAATCAATAGAAAACATTTCATATATTAAAGACTGAGTTACTGGGTCAAATGTAGCCAAGTAAGATGAACCCATAATTATCCTTTCAGTCTAGCAATGGTGGTCTCGGCACGGATTGTTTTGGTGGAGCTGAAAGCCTGACTGTACTGTTTGAGACAGAAGCGGGATTAAGGACAGGAATGTGGAACCCTGCTGAGGAGTTCAGCTGTACAGCGGAACAAAGGTATGTGTGGAAGCTTGGGGGAAGTGGGGTTTTTTGTTTGTTTTGGTTTTGGGTGGGAGAAATCAGAGCATGTCTGTATGCAGATGGGGATAACCTAGGTATGGACAAACGGCCAACATCTTAAATAATCTTCACGGGGTTTTGAGGGGCCTTGAGCCTGCCAGCTGCTCTCCCCATCTTTGAAGGTTCTCCCTTTGTAGTCTTCTGAATAGGCTGTCGAAGGACGCATCTTCCTGAATCCTCTCATGCTTTCACTCATATGCTCAGAAATCTTCCAGGGGTCCGCAAATGGTGTATGAAAAATTCAAATTCCTCGGCTGAACGTCCAGATCCTCCTCCGTTTGCACTTTCGTCTTCCGCTTCGGCGGGAGCCGAACCACAGCCAGACGCCCTGCGGCCTCTGGATAAGTCCCGGCGCTTCTCGCAGTGGCAGGCGGCGGGGAGGGCGCGGGGAGGGCGCGGGAGGCCGCGGGGAGGGCGCGGCAGGCGGCGGGGAGGGCGCGGGAGGCCGCGCTCGCCGCAGCGGACGAGCCGCGGCCCTCGGCGCCCGCAGCCGCCTGCACGGCGGCCTCCTGCACCCGCCGCACCCCTTCCACTGCCAGGGACCACGCCACCTGTCCAGCCACTTATGTTCCGCGTCGCCTCCGTCTTCCCGGGCAGAGGAGCCTTCCGCAGCTTGCCCACCCAGGCCTCCTCCCCACCACCAGGGAGCCGCAGCCGCTCGCTCTCCCTGGGGACACGCCACTCCGCACTCAGAATCGGCCACGTAGTAAGCGCCGCTTCCAACCAATCAAAACAAAGGCACCTCAGCGGTCTGACGGGCACCCGCTCCCACCAATGGTCTTCCAAGCCTCCTCCAGCGCCGGGCTGTAAGGGGCGAGGCCGAGCGCCTCGATGGCCAATCCGTTCCGGGAAAAAGTCTTCCGGCCCCTGTCCAGCTCGCCAATCAAGCAAGAAGGCTGCTGGGAGGGGCATTTCTCATTGGGCAGGCTGTCCGGAAGAGGGCGAAGAGCGTTCCAGTGGATTGGCTAGCGTGATGTTGACAAGCCTGGCAAGCCCGCCTCCGCGAGCATGGCCCGCCTTAGCGCCCGGAGTGGCGGTGACCGCAGCCAATGGGAGGACGGAGGTGCGGAGCGTCGGTTCGACGGGCGATGTCTGAGCAGGGCTGTCACTCGGGCAGCGGCGGCGGCGGCGGCCCAGCTGAGACGTGGCCTGGGGAGCGCGGCTGACGGCCCGGGCCGTGCACGCCGGGTGGCGGTTCCGAGCTTGGCAGACGCGGGCGCCGGCGGCCGGGCCTCGATGCGCGCGCGCGGGGCGGGCCGCTGATGGAGCGCGCGGCGCGCCCGGGGCCGTTCGCCTGGGCTGTGCTGCTGCTGCTGCGCCTGGCGCTGGGGCCCGTGGCCGCGGCCGCTCGCGACCTCGCGGGATCCGCGCCGCACGCCGTGTGGGGCCTGGGGGCGGCGGCCGCGCCCACCTCGGCCACCCGGACGCCGGCGGCGACGGCCGAGGTGACGGTGGAGGACGCCGAGGCGCTGCCGGCGGCGGCGGGCGACCAGGAGCCGCGGGAGCCGGGGCCCGACGAAGAGGCGGAGCTGCGGCCGCGTGGCAGGTGAGGGGCCGGGCGGGGGTCGGGGGTCGGGGCCAGGGCCCGGGGGTCGGAGTCGGGGGTCGGAGGCAGGGGCTTGGGGTCAGGGGTCGGGGGTCGGAGCCCGGGCTGGGGTTGTGGGCTGGGGGTCGGGGATCCGGGCCGGGGGCGCCCGGAAACCCGCGCTGGGCTAACGGGGGCCGTCACTTTCCCCTGATGCCTTGGGCCCTCCTCGTCCACCGAGGAAGCGGGTCGCCCGGGTGGGTGCTGGTTTGACAGCTGTTTAGGGAAAGGACTTTTTCATTTCCCTTTTTAACACACCCCTGTAGGGCGCCCAGACGGGGGTTGAGGTCAGTATTTCTTTAATTGCGATGTGCGGAACACCTGCATCAGAGTCACCTGGGGATCCTTGGGTAAAGCCACAGTTTTCTGGGCCCCACCTCAGTTTTTCTGGATCGCGTTGTCTGGGTAGAAACTCGGAATCTGGACAATTCTTGAGAACACTGAAGTTCGAAAGCTAAGTTTGGGTTCTTGAATATTGGCAGTTGTTTGGCATTTAGAGGATTGACCATATAAACATTAAAGAGTTTTCCCGGCTGACTTAACTGTCCTTAAACTATTATTTTAAGATTCATGTTTGAGGGCATTTTTCAGAGTAACAAATGTAAGGCATTTTAATCGTTAAGCATTTTTCCAGACAGCTAATTTAGCACACCCAGGGAGAAAAAGATTGAATGATGAAAGGAGCATTAGGTGAATTAAACCAGAGAGGGCTAGAATCTGAATTAGAAAGTATTGGAAATTTATAATGTAATTACAAATTAGATTTCAGTTTTAATAAAATATCAAAACCTCGATCTATTTACCTGGAAACCACTATAAAGAAGACAAGTGCTAAAAGTCTAGGCACTATTTGAATATTTACGTGTAGGTTTTTCTTATAAGAAGCAAATTTTTCACATTTTCTTTGGTTTTGCTGACATATCAACTTCTGAAAGTGTTTTTGTTCATCTTAGGTAAACTAATGAAGCAACTATTCAAAGTAAATTACAGGAAGTAGAGTAAGATGCTTTGTTTTTCTTCAACTCTAAGTCCTCTTTAGCATATACTTATTGTCACACACTGGGAGCAAGATGCCCTAGGGATAAGAGGTTAGGCAGATAGTCCCTGCCATTCAGAAGTTTATAGTTTACAGAGGGATAAAATGAGGTGACCTGTCATTGCATTACAGAGCAGAAGTGGTACAAATTCAGGTTTCTGTGGTCTTCAGAGGGTGGGGTGTGAGGGTAAGATGGTAAAAAAAGGCTTTGTGTCAGAATGAGTTGGGTTTTGAAAAGTGGGTAGGATTGTGATGGGCAGGCAAGACAGGAAAAACATCAGGAGGCTGGAAGGTATGTCCAGGGAACCTCTCTCTCTGTGTACATCTCTCTGTGTATATGTGGTGTGTGTGTATGAGAGAGAGAGACACAGATGAGGTGTGCTAGGCAGGGTAGAAGAGACTAGAAAAAATAGGTTGGCACCATCTTGTTTATATAGCTTAACTCATGGCGTCAACATCACCCGGCTGCATGTTAGAACTCCAAAATGAGACATCACCCCAGACCGACTGAATGAGAATCTGCATTTCTAGCAAGTTCCCCAGGTGCCTTTGTGTGTGTGGTGTAGAATATCTGGAATGCCAGGCATGATCAAAGTTGTGCTTTAAGGGTATTTCTCTAGCAGCAGTGTGTACTGAAAACTTGAGGTAAGGGTACTAAAAGGAGAGTGTTATAGCCATTCTGATGAGGGGTTTAGAACACAGAGGGGACAGACTAGGGAGAGTTGCAGCAGAATCTCAGTTGCTGGCAAATGAACTGATTCTTCCTCCCTTGGGGCCCTGTCCAAAGATTGGTACTGGGTGACCAGAGGATGAGAGCTCACACAGGAACGTGACCAGATGGAAGGCAACAGAGAAAGTAAGGGATTTAGTGTGGGACTTAGTGTGGGACTTAATGTGGGACCTGGTAACTTGGAGGTACAGGTGGGGCCTTCATTTCCATGGAGACTTAGGGTAGGGTGGGCAGGTAGAAACGAGTGACTGCCCTTGGAGAGCCAGAGGCCTGGGTACATAGTTGAAGCTGTGAGAAAAAGAAGGCTCGTGACAAAACCTCAAGAAATGCCTTATATTTTGGGGAGGAAGATGAGTCATTGAAGGAGACAGAAATACAGATGGCCAGACTGGAGGTGGCAGATGAGGACTGAGAAGAATGAAGGTTGTGATGCAGAGTTCATTTGAAGAATCCACGTGAAATGTACTCTTCTGCTCCATTCCCCTTTCTCTCACTGCCAAACCTGATGAGAGACAATTTTTAGGACAAGGGACTTGGGATCATATTTATAGGCTGAGAGGAGGGAACCTGTATGGACAGGTTGAAAATGAAAGCAGTGGATGAGGTGGTGAAGGTGGTTGGAGAGACTGCACTCAGAAGCAGGAGGATCGCTTCTCCGAAAGAAGAGAGATTTTTTTCCTGGCAAGAGTAAGTGATCTGCAAACAGAATTGGTAAGGAAGAGAGGCCGGGGTTTAGGTTTAGGGCTCTGCCTTGTAGTGGATCTGCCTGGGAGTGTGGCCTTAAGGTAGTATGGAAAGTTTAAGAAACCTTGGGTAAGTTGATAGTCCACAGGAGAGAAATATGCAAAGTGTCTAAAACTTCTCTAAGTGCTCTTCTAAAAGCAAAAGTAAAAATCTAGAGACTCTTGTCAGTTCCATAATAATAGACCCATATCCTGTTTGTTTCAGGAAGGAGGATTAGGGAAACAGATTTGAATTAACCATGCGTTTTGTGGCAAACAGCTGTGAATATGGTACTTGTACACTGTTTACAAAGAGGGAGGTGGGGAATTAAGATCTTCGTTTTTGCATGTTGTCTTTTAATGCTCCAGAAGCACTGTGAGACTTGCTGGTACATTTTTTTTCCTCTTGATGGAATTAATTGCTTTCATTCTAATTGTACATCTCAGATATGTGAATGAGTAAATTAAGTGGTTTTCATTTAAAAATAGCTAAAATAAACTTGCTTTCCTAATAGCGGACTTGTGTTAGTGCTTCTGTTACACATTGCATTTAGCTGAAATTTAAATAGGATGGTCTCTGAAGAAAGTTGGAAAGACAGGCTCCCCTTGTCAGGTTTCAGGCCTGTCCGTAGAATCTCTGACATAAACACAAATAGCAATTTGGAAAGTATCACTTGGGATCCTCGGCAATGTGGTGGGTACCTTCAGATTAAGAACGTAATGACAATCTTAGATGTTGTAGAGAAAGCAAATGTAGCTGGAGTAGTTGAGCGCCTGCTTTTCATGTATGATGTCCCAGGTTCAATCCCTGGTACCTCCTGAAAAAAACAATAAAAGAAGTTGTAGAGAATCAGGTTTATCCTATCACACTAATTTGCAAAGTATATGCCCCTTTTTCCTGTCTTTAATTCCCCTCTAACAGAAGTGATACTACATTTGACATTAATCTGTGGTACTTCTTCATTTTGTGCACCTGTAAACTGAATTTTTTATATTATGTGAGATGACATATGAAAATACCTTGGAAATGTATGATAATTTAGGTCCTCTTTATTCATTTCTTTTTGTCCTTTCACAAACTGATCTGATGTGAAACAGGTACAGAAATCTGGCCTTCATATGTGATTTATAATAATGCTTTATTTTTAAAAGTAATAGGACCATTGAATAATTGAATCTCAGAATACACTCTTGAAAGGGAACTCAATCATCTTGTCCTATCACTGACCACTCTTCCAATTTCAGACTCTTAAAGTTTACTGAAAACCATACTTACAGAAGACTTTATGCATAACATTCAAAGCAAGTTTTAAATCAAAATAAATAGACTTTGGGTGAGTAATGACTATCTATCCTTCCTCTCTCCAGTTTTCTTTTTTAGGTGGATTGGTGCTTGGATTCTGGATATAATTATGAAAGGATGGAGGAAACTGCTCTTTATTCGAGCCCCGCTCTGTGTGCCCTCCTAGGCATTTTGCAGGGGCCTCTTTTTTCATCGGTTGCTGAGAGCTATAGCTTCAGCCTGGCTCTTCAGTTCCTAATTACTGCTTTTCTCCTGCTTGTAAGATAGCTTTTATACACTTTAATGATAAAATGCTTTAAAATACAAAGAGGAGAAGTTATAGGTTACAGAGCTAAATGTGAGGGGGTTATTTGTATTGTAACCATTTTGCTTAAACATATTTCATAAATAAGCCAGACACAAAAGGACAAATACTGCATGATCAGGCTGATCTGAAATACTAGAATAAGCAAACTCATAGAGTCAGAAACTAGAATACCTGTTACCAGGGGCTGGGGTGGGGTAGGGAATGGGAGTTTATGCTTAATGGGTACAGCGATTCTGTGTGAGTGATGCAAAAGTTTTCGTAATGGATGATGATGACCTTAACACAACGCTGTGAATGTAGTTAACATCACTGAGTTATATTCCTGAATGTGGAATTTCAGGTTGTATGTATGTTACTACAGTAAAAATGAACAACAGCAACAACAACATGGGACTGTACAACACAAACACTGAACCCTAATGTAAACTAGGGGCTATAGTTAATACTGTAATAATATTATTTGTAACAAAGGTGGTACACTAATACAAAGTGTTACTAATAGGAGAACTGAATGTGTGTGTATGGGCAGGGATTGGTTAGTATATGAGAACTCTGTATTTTCTGTACAATTTTTCTGTTAACCTGCAACTTCTCTAAAAAATAACAAAAAAAATCATAGAATACAATAAGAAAAAATGCTTCCAGAAATGTTTTAATCCAACAGAAAAATGTTATCTCTATAACATTGAAAATTTAGGTTGTATTTCTTTAAGATCTAGCTGATATCTCAAACGTATAAAGTATCATTGGTAATTTTTTCCATTATATTTGCTTTGGTTTGGGGCATGGCTAGTCTTGTGATATGTTTAAATAAAGGAGGTTTGACTTGAAAATTTACTTAGTAGGTGAGCACTAGGAAATAAAGTCCAGTTGATACTGGTTTCTTTTTAAACAAGATCATATGCTTCCTTTTGTGACAGCCTATGTTTGGATTGAGGAGGATTCATGAATACATTTAAAAGACATATTTAACTAAATCATATTTTAAACTCTGGAAGTTTTTTCTTTCTTTTAAGAAAGGAAATGAAAAATTTAAAATAAGCAGTTGTTAATTTAAGAGCTATTCAATTTATGTAAGGATCTCCTTTCATATGTGATTAGTCAGCCAAAGGGGTGCTGACGCAAAATACCAGAACTTGGTTTGTTTTGATACAGGGTATTTATTTGGGGTAGGAGCTTACAGACACCAGGCCATAAAGCTTAAGTTACTTTCCTCACCAAAGTCTCTTTTCACGTGTTGGATCAAGATGGCTGCCGATGTCTGTGAGGGTTCAGGCTTCCTGGGTTCTGTCTTCCCAGGGTCTTGCTGCTTTCCTCTGTGGAATTACTTCCCAGGGCTCCAGTTTAAGGCTTCAGCATCAAACTCCAACATCAAAACTCCACCAAGGGGCGGGGATTCAACGCCCTAACGACATGGCCCTATCAAAGCCCTAATCATAACTTAATCATGTCCAGGTACAGATCAGATTACAAACATAATCCAATATCTATTTTTGGAATTCATAACCTTATCAAAGTGATATACTCCACCCTCTGAATTCTAAAAAGATATTACAATATTTGGAAAAAAACATTAATCAGTAACAATGCAAGTACTAAATTATATCACAATCATTTAAAAAAATACAATCTGTCTTGGGGCATAATCCTGTCTGCTATAGACCTCTGAAACTTACAAAGCAATTTATCTGTTTCCAATACACAAATGGACAGAAGGATAAACATTTTCATTACAATAAGGAGACATTGAGAGGGAAACATGAGTCGGGTCCTCTACAGTTCAGTAAACCTGCAGGGCATCCTCCATTCAATTTCAGTCTAAGAGTCATTCTTAACATGATGGTTTCTTCTCCTTGGTGCCTTATGGGAGCCCACCCTTTCCACAGGCTTGTCCAATGGCCATTTTCTTTTTTTTAAAGATTTATTTATTTATTTCTCTCCCCTCTCCCCCCACCCTGGTTGTCTGTTCTCTGTGTCTATTTGCTGTGTCTTCTTTGTCCGCTTCTGTTGTTGTCAGCGTATGGGAATCTGTGTCTCTTTTTGTTGCTTCATCTTGTTGTATCAGCTTTCTGTGTGTGCGGCACCATTCCTGGGCAGGCTGCACCTTCTTTCATGCTGGGCGGCTCTCCTTAAGGGGCGCACTTCTTGCGCGTGGTGCTCCTCTACGCGGGGGACACCCCTGCGTGGCACGGCACTCCTCGTGCGCATCAGCACTGCGCGTGGGCCAGCTGCACACGGGTCAAGGAGGCCCAGGGTTTGAACCGCGGACCTCCTGTGTGGTAGGCGGATGCCCTAACCACTGGGCCAAGTCCGCCGTCCCCCCAGTGGGCATTTTCTTGGTTCCGCCCTCATCAAGCATCTGGCTGTCCACCAAGCTCCATACCTCTCCCTCCAAGAGTGTTGGGGTGATTGCCACATCTTACCAAATCTTTGGGTTAGAGTCTTAATATTACCCTAGCACAGTGATGTGAAGACAACATTACCTCTATCCTTTGGCATACAGGCTCAACCCTCTCAGAGCAAGGAGTTGACCACCTGGCCTTCCCTAACCTTTGAGGGAAAGGTCCACCCCTCTCAGACCTGTGGGGTGCTGACCTTAACCACCCTAATCTTTGGGGAATGTGCCCCACCCTATCTGTACCCTGGAGTGGCAAAACTCTCCTAGAGCATCATGTGGGAACATCCTACCTCTTGAACTGCTGGAGCAAACTCACCCTGTCTGTACACATGGGTGGGGTTCCTCTCTTGGCCCAAGGTGATGTCCTAATTCCAGATCTCAGCTTCCATGGTTTTCCTCTTGAAGTCGTTTCCCCTTCAATCCCTCTTTTCCATGTCCCTTTTATTCCAGGCTGACAGTGGTTTTGTTCATACAGCTCTCTCAAAAACCTTGTTGGTTTAGCATGTAAGAAACAGGAGTCGAAGCCATCAGACAATAAGACTTTTCACAAGTCTTTCCAAACTAACTGCATTTTCAGTCCTGATTTACAAGTTCCAAGTTTAGTTAAGTCCTCCAATGGGGCACTTTTCATCTGGGAGCTTGATTTCCAGAGGCTTGGAATTTCCAGAATCAGTTTCTGTTTACTTTGAGCTCAACAGTTCAGTCCTCAGCATATCTCCCTGTCTGGCATTTTGCTATAAGCTGCAAGCAGAAGCCAGGCTGCATTCTCTGGGTTTACTCTGGAAATTTCTTCAGCTAAATGCCCAGGCTCACCGTTTTCAAATTCTGCCTTCCATACAACACCAGGAGTTAATCTTGCTAAGTTCTCTGTAACTTTAAAACATGGGTCGCCTTTCCTCCAATTTCCAATAATAGTTTAATCATTTATTTCTAAGGCATCATAAAAAGTCTCTTTAGCATCCATATTGCTATCAACAGTCTCTTCAAAGCACAGTAGGTTTTTTCTTCCAAGCATCTCACAATTTCTCCAAAAAGTATCCCTTACCATTTATAAAACCATTCCAGCATTTCGGTAATTGCAAAAGTACTTCCCTACTCTCAGTACCAAATTCTGTAATTAGTCAGCCAAATGGGTACTGATACAAAATACCAGAAATTGGATGGTTTTGATAAAGGGTATTTATTTTGGGGTAGGAGCTTACAGATATCCGGCCATAAAATATGTTACTTCCCTCACCAAAGTGTGTTTTCGTGTGTTGGAGCAGGATGGCTGCTGACGTCTGTGAGGGTTCAGGCTTCCTGGGTTCCTCCCTTCCTGGGACTTACTTCTGTTTCCTCTGTGTGCTTACTTCCTGGGGCTCTAGCTCAAAGACCCTCAAACTCTGTCCTTTGCCATGCCTTTTATCTGTGAGTTCCCACCCTCCAAGAGGTGGGAACTCAATGCCCTAATGACGTTGCCCAATCAAAACCCAAATCATAACTTAATCATGCCCAGGTACAGACCAGGTTACAAACATAATCCAGTATCTTTTTTTGAAACCCATAACCATATCCAACTGCTACAATGTGCTTCTCTGCTTTCCCATGGGGAATTTCTATAGGAGGTAAGACTCCTTTAAAACTGTTTTATGAAGGATTTCAGCATATACATATCAAAACTTGATATACTTTATTGTAAATATCACATATTATGGGTAACAAAGAGCAACCATTTTTAAAAATTGGATCTTCATTATGACATTAGGTCATTTCTGCTAAATTGAGGTGATAATCAGCAATAATAGGATAAATGACATCTTGATTAGTTTTCTGGAAAGGAATTAAAAACTGTATTAGGGGAGTGGGAATGGCTCAAGCAGTTGAGTGCCCACCTCCTGCATGGGAGGTCTTGGTGCCTCCTAAAGAAAAAAAACAATGGGGATACAACAAGCGCAAATAACAAACAAAAACAACAAGCAAACAGACAAGGGAACCTTGGTGGAGGGTGGGGAGAGGACAAACAAAAAAACTTCATGTTATAATAATATACCATTTACCACTTATGCAAACTTAGAGTTAACAGAATGCTGAAACAAGAGTTAGAAAACTCAAATTCAAGCTCCTTTTCAGAGCCTTACTTGGTGCATAACCTTAGGCAAGTCACTTCTTTTCATGTTTCTCAGCCTCTGTGTGTGCGTGTGTAATAGTGTCTGTCCTACCAGGGTGTATTCTTTCAACAAACACTTATTGCCCTTTATTAGGGGTTAGGCACTGTTAGGTGCTAAGAGTAGATAAAGGGGACATTCATCTGGTT
Organism: Dasypus novemcinctus; assembly: GCF_030445035.2. Classification (NCBI taxonomy): domain Eukaryota; kingdom Metazoa; phylum Chordata; class Mammalia; order Cingulata; family Dasypodidae; genus Dasypus; species Dasypus novemcinctus. The sequence goes on along the minus strand of NC_080689.1, from coordinate 81,482,946 downwards.
CTTGAGAAGCTTGAAGTCTGGCAAGGAGACTGTGTTAAAGAATTTATTATAATGGATACTAAGTGATCTAAAAGTATGAGAGAGAATGGAAGTGTCCCATGAGCAGTCCTTGAATGTGCAGAGTGTCCAGAACTTGTCGGCAGCAGGGATGAAGTGAGAAGAGCACAGAGGGCGAGTAAGCCCAAAGCAGTGGTTCCCAAGTCAGGGCTCCCGGACCCCTGCGGATGTGCAGAGATAAAAGTGGAGATCCACGAGATTGTTGGTGTTCTAAAAGAACCTAATGGAAATTGGACATTAAATGAGGAAAAGGCTAATTAAAAAGTCAAGTTTCTTTGCTTTGAGCTAGAATCATATCAAACCTAATATAGTAATTCTAGTTATTTCTCTAAAGAAATCTTGCATATTTTGATTGGTACTTAAATGTTTCTTCCAAAGGTGGGGGAATTAATTATAAGTGACGTTCATTTGGCAAATAAAATCATTTAAGACATGGGGCAAAAAAAATCAATTGACAAAGGAACCTTGTTGAGAAAGCTCAAAACCTTGGTGTGTTGTGTGTGTTTATGTGTATTTGTGAGGGTGGTGCAAGATAGGTGGAGGGAGAAAAGATGGGGTTGGGGGAAGAGGCAGCTGATGAGATGAGGAAAGAACACGGAGACCAGGTTATGACAGGCTTCATGTACCATCCCAAGCTGTGTGGCCTTCATCCGGTGGGCCCAGGGACGCTGTGGAAGTTTATCATGTCTCTGCTGTAGAACCATAACTTGCAAGGAATGAGGGGAAAGTGCCTGAGGCAGGGAAGTATGTCAGAAAGCCCGCTGGCGGTGTTCTGATGAGAAATGAAAATTTGTTCTAGGTCAGGGACCGTGTTAATGAAGAAGAGGATTTAAGAGAAGCTTCAGAAATAGAATCACCAGTACCCCACTATTGTCTAAATGCGGAGGGTGAGGGAGAAGTGAGAGTTATGGTCTGTATCAAATGTGTTGTCAGGGGAGAAAGAAGTAGGTTGTGGGAGGGAAGTTGAGTTCAGACATGTTGTGGTAATAAAAGTAGTGTCAGGGGCGAGGTGGTGAACTGCAAACACTGTAGGTTTGGAGCTGTCTGTCCTATTGCAGGTGGAGTTGAAGCTGGGGCGTTGGCCATCTAGGAGGAGCGTGGAGAACGAGCTGGCATTCCGCCACATGCTGGTCCCAGAGCCTTAGTGGGTGGGGCTCCGGGGGGGGCTGGGCTGTGGAAGCAGCAAAGAGGACTGTCCAGGGTGAGGGGCTGGCAGTGCTGAGGGCCCGAGAACCGCGCTTGAAGTGCCTGCAAGGCACTGGAGTATGGGGCCAGAGAACAGCGCTTGACGCCAAGTGGGCCAAAGAAAGCCTCGTAAACTGAAGCAAGTTAGTGAGAACTAGAAATTTCAAGAGTTTACGACAGTTGGGCAATATGTCCTGTTCATCCAGGTAATGAGTTATGATTTTCACTCTAGGGAAATCACCCTGTGAGGTCGTTCATGTTTACTAATGGGCCTGTCATGTGGGCAGGATGTGGAACTCAAGCAGGGTACTGGTGAAGACACAGACTGTGACGTCCCTCTTGGGATGGTGAACCTTCACTGGTTTTTAACTGGTTTAATAATCATAGGGTGATGCTTATGATCAGGCAGGTTTGGAATATGCTGAGATCAGTGAAGTAGCTGATCTTTGACTCTTGAATAAGGGTCTTTCATCAACGTTCTAGAAACCTTAACGTAGGATGAGTGGATCATGGGGAAGTGGCTTTGTGGCCCTGCTTTTGTAGGATGAGTGGGTCCGTTTTATCTCTAACTGATGTTAGTTCTAAGCGTGTTTGTTAATGATGCCCTCCGATTATCCCTGCATTCAACCTGAGGGCCTTGTTTTCCAGCAGCAGCTCTCTACCTGACGCACTCCTGGATCTGTTTTATGTCAGTGAGCACCTCTCTCTGTCTATGACGAGGTATAGTAGTCTAAATAGGAGCACATCTTTTTTTTGTCCTGGTAGTGATGCTCAATTAAAGCTGCAGCAGAAGGGGCACCTCGCTTTCAGAGGCTGCTGGTGGAAGAAAGCCCACAGTGAATATTAAGATTAGCTTAGAACAGTGCAAGTGTGTTAGGGGGCTGGCATTATTCCCACTGACAGTGCTTAAAATAATTAAGGGGGCCCCATTCACAGCTAATTAAGAACCAGATTACATTAAGTACCAATAGCAGTTACAACAGTGAGGTACTTAATTGTTCCTGTTCATATGTTTGCATTTCTTTTAAATATTGCTCAAATTTGTGCTTACTTTCTAAATATAGTAATCCAAAAATATCTTGTTTATTTTAAAAAGCAGAATAGTTGAACTAAAAAGTTAAATCTTACCTGATTGGTTTTCAGTGAAAAAATTAATATTAACCCCCAAATTACTCATTCAAATGTGTGCTTACAAACACATAAGATATGGATGTAAATATTCTTAGCTTTTTCCTTGATTTGAGGGTGAGAGCTAGAATTTTATTTTCATCTGAATATGCCTCTTCCACACAACTAGGCACGTAGAAAAGATATGACTTTTTGTTATTGTTATGAATGGAATGCCTAGGTTGATAAATAAACAATGTTGGCTCTAAATCTTCAAAAATAGTATCTGAAGAGTCCCCATGGTTTTGGCTTTTATGGGTTAACACTGTTTGCATATGCTGTTTTGTTTCAATTGGAGTTTTTTTCACTGTCATTTATTTGTCGTTAATGATTGTCAAACAGGAAAATTAGACATTTCTATAATGAGACCAGGAAAGAATTAACTTGGCTCTTAACCCTTGCTGTCTAACTCAATTAGATTTTATTCCCTTTATTTGTGAAGTGACACATCTAAGGTATGAATTTTTTATGCCCTTCATTATAAAATAATTTTCTTATTCAGTTATCCCCTTCCCCAACTCTCAATAGATGCATTTAACTGAATCCGGCGAGGAAATTTGGGTTGTTCCCTTTTTGTCTACCTAAAATTATGGGAGAAAAATAAACAAAACAACAAAAACAAGCAAGTAAAATTATTGGACTTTGTAATTTGACAAAAGTCTGTTTTCACAAATTAGACTGTTATTATTTGAAAAATTCAAAATGAGAATTAATGTACAGTTTGGAAACTAAGTTGATTTTATCCACTTGATCAATATCTCTCAAATGTTTCTAATGGGTTTACTTGAGCTGGTTTGTTTTGGTCAAATTGTAGCTTTGCTTTGAATTTACATACATTGTATATCTTAATGAAAAAGAAAAGATAATCTTATAATCCTAACCAGAAATATAAATATACATGCTAGGAATTTACGTGGTCTTTGAAGCCAACAAATGTAACTAACAAATTCCTAGAATAACTGTACAACTCATTCTTTCACTTGCCAGGTATGTATTGAGAACCTTCTGTGCATTTGGGGGAGTATGCTTCAGAAGGAATAGCACCTGCAAAGACCCTGAGGGCAAGGTGAACATGATATGTTTGAGGAATCGGGGAAGTCTATAGCGGGACACTGGTTTTTGTTAACTGTGAGATGCCTGTTGGATGATTTAAATATGGTAAGCAGTTGGATATGTAAGTCCAGAGTTCAGGGGAGATATAAAATTGGGGGGCGTTAGCATATAAAGGGTATTTACAGCAACAAGACTTGATGAGATCCCCAAAACAATTACATTTAGGTAAAGATTTATTTTAAGAAATAGGAGACGAGAAAGAAAATGAGACTCAGAAGGAGTAGTATATAACTAAGAGAAAAAAAATCAGGACAGTACGGTGTCCTGGAAACCACATGAGGAATGTTTTTCATGGAGGGAAAGAGAAGTAACAGATGCCACTGGATGGCCATGTGATCTGAGACCTGACCACCAGACTGATTAGTGTGGAAGCCTTTGCTAACTTAGCCAGAAACAGTTTTGATGGGGTAGTAGGGGCAAAAGCTTGATCAGAAACAGTTCAAGCAGAAGGAGAGGAGAGGATTTGCAAACAGTATTTATTAGTTTATTTATTTTTATTTATTTTCTTTTTAATGTTACATTCAAAAAATATGAGGTCCCCATATACCCCCCACTACCCCCCCTCACCCCATTCTTCCCATATCAACAACCTCTTCCATCATCGTGGCACATTCACTGCACCCGCTGAATACATTTTGGAGCACTGCTGCAGCACATGGACAGTAGTCTTCATTGTAGTCTACACTCTCCCCCAGTCCACCCAGTGGGCCATGGCAGGACACACAACGTTCAGCATCTGTCCCTGCAGCACCACCCAGGACAACTCCAATCCTGAAAATGCCCCTACATCATTTCTCTTCCACCCTCTCCCTACCATCAGCAGCTACCGTGGCCACTTTCTCCACATCAATATTACAATTTCTTCCCTTACTAATCACAATAGTTCCCCAGCAGAACATCAGTAAGTCCACTCTAATCTATTTTTAACAAGGAGTTTTGCTGCAAAGGTAAGCAAGAATGAATTGGAGGGAGAGGGCTTCATTTTGTTTAATCTGATTTGTTGTTTTTTAAGTAAGCTTTATTTCAAATGTATAAAATATCAGACAAAAGGCAGTGTAACAAGTTACGGAAACATTGCTCAAAAAAATTCTGTCCAGGTATTTTTGTTTTGTTTTGTTTCTCTACCCTTCTCGGCCCCCCACCCTCCCAGTTGTCTGCTCTCTGTGTCCATTCGCTGTGTGTTCTTCTGTGTCCGCGTATATTCTTGTCAACGGCACCCGGAATCTGTGTCTCTTTTTGTTGCATCATCTTCCTGCATCAGCTCTCCATATGTGTGGTGCTATTCTTGGGCAGGCTGCACTTTTTTTTTTCCTCACTGGGCGGCTCTCCTTACGGGGCGCACTCCTTGCACGTGGGGCTCCCCTATGCGGGGGACACCCTGTGTGGCACGGCACTCCATACATACATCAGCACTGCATGTGGGCCAGCTCCACACGGGTCAGGAGGCCCTGGGTTTGAACCTTGGACCTCCCATGCGGTAGGCGGATGCCCTATCTGTTAGAGCAAATCCGCTTCCCTTGTCCAGATAATTTTATCTCATCAAATCCTAAAAACAAACTTCAGTTGTTCCTCCAGTGTTCGAAAAGATACACAGAAGAGCACATACTGGTTAAATGATGTGAAGGAGGTCTACCTGTTAATTAAGAAAATGAAGAAACGAGAAAAAATGTTTAATTGTATTGATAGCTCTTAATACTAAACCCCGTATTCTCTTTTTTGACCTTTAGCAATTTGCATTTGCTACAAAACTATTATAATAAGTTATGTTATGTATCACCATATTCTTAACACCTTGTAGTAGAAGAGCATTCCTGCATTTATATTATTCACCATGATCCTTATCTACCACCACAATCACTGTTTTACAGTTCCCATATTATCCTTCAGGTGTCCTCCAGCTAACAGTAATTAAAAACCATGATTTGATTTTTTAAGTTGGGGAAGTAATAGCAGGTTGGGTAAGGAATGCTAAGGGGAATGCCTCAGAAGAGAGGGAATACTTGATGAAGCAAGTGGAAAGAGTTACTGGAGCTGCTGCCAGAAAGGTGTTAGTGGTGGATGGGAGCATGACATTTCACTGTCAGCAACAGGAAGCAGGGAAGGAGGATTCGTGGGTGCAGGTGCCAAGGAATGGATAGGTGCAGTGGTGGGAAGCATTCTTTTCTGATTGTTTCTGTTTAGAAACAGGAAGCATGGTTACAGAGGCATGAGCTTGGAAAGGTGGTGTTGGAAGTATGAAGGGAGAGAAGAAATGAAATTATTACGTAGGATGGTGGCAAAGCACAGAGACCAGCAAAACGTGCTGTGCTTGTTGAGCATCAGGCGTAGCCTCTTTAAGGTTAGTGTCGTGAATTTAAAGTGAGACTGGTCAGCCACATTCAGCCGCACAGATGCAGGAATGGGAAAAGGTAGAAAGTTGCATTAAACCAGGGTTAGCTTTCTGCCTGGCGAGTGTGACAGTTTGAGAGTGGGAATAGGGAGTTGAGGGTATAAGCAAGGAAGTGCTTAAAATGAAGGACTGTGGCAGATAAGAAAGAAGTGAGGGCATGATGGTGGTGAAGATCAGGGTAGCAGTGATAGGACCAGTGTAGGTTCTGGTGGGACAGAAGTTTGTTGAGTCGGAGAAGTAGAGAAAGTAATTGGGAAAGGGAACTTTTTGGCTGAGATGTGATGCTTGAAATTTCAATGGGGCAAGTGGGTTGTGGTGACAGTTACAAGATCTGGAGTTTGACCACAGGAGCAGCTGAGGCAAGGGAGACAGATAATTAAAGAGAAAGAATTGAGGTAGAAGTATGTTAGGTAGTGATAGTACACCAGGAGCTAGGCACCCCAAGGAATAGAGGCCAGTGACCCAGTGGTCAGCTGATGACTGCTAGATGGAGTGATGGATGGAACGGTCTGGTCACATGCAAATCAAAGCTCAGTATTTTTAAGAAGGAGAGGAAGAAATGGTCTGGAAATGGCAACAAGGAGTATCTCTACCCCGTCACTGGGCCTAGTGGTCAGGGGTTATGGGAAATTTTTTTTTCCTTTGCTTCTATAGGGAAACAGTATACTCAGGGAGAGTCAGTTTTCTATTAGAGGAAGAAAAGAAATGAGGTTGCAGAGAAAGTTGAATAGATAATTACTGTATGATCTGAAATTGCCACTTCTTGGTATATACCCCAAAGAATTAAGAAGGAATTTGAACAGATATTTGCACACTAGTGTTCATAACACCATTTTCACAATTGTTCAAAGATGGAAGCAACCAAAGTGTCCATCAATAGATGAATGGATAAACAAAATGTGGTATATGCATATAATGGAATATCATTCAGTAGTAAAAAGGAATGAAATTCTGATACATGAGACAACATAGATGAACTTTGAACACATCGTGTTGAATGAAATAAGGCAGATAAAAAAAGACAAATGTATTATCTCACTTATATGAAATACGTAGAATAAACAAATATTAATACCTAGAACAAAGGGAGTGGGGGTTGGGGAGTTACTGCTTAACAGGTGCAGAGTTTCTGTTTGCAGTGATGAGAAAGTTTGGGCAATGGATGTTGGTGATGGTAGCACAATATTAAGAATGCAGTTAATACCACTGAATTGTACATTTGGTTAAAATTGGAAAATTTTAGTTGTATACATGTTACCACAATAAAAAGTTAAAAAAAAAAAACAATAAGTGAACATTCAGAAAAGAAAAGCGTTAGGAAAGAGGATAGGAGGAACAGATAAGAGGACATTGAGTTCCATATGGGTGTTGGAGTGTGGGAATGAGGGATGACCCAGGCTTTGAATAAGTGACATAAGTAGATAAAGGACATATTGAGGTTGTCTTGGTTTCCTGAAGACGTAAAGTCTTGGCAAGACTGAGAGTGTTGAGGGGAAGGTGGTCTGTCTTCCCTCCCACCGATCGAGGCCTGCAGAGCGCCTTTCTTTTAATGTGTGGAGCAAATGTCCAGGATGTTAGCTGTCTGTTAAATAAGTCAATCTTTGACCTATTGATTAAAATGGCTTTTGTTTATTTTATCCTATTGATTTTTAAATCTACAGATCATTGGTAATTATCAGCACTTTAGATGGGCGAATCGCTGCTCTGGACCCTGAGAATCATGGTAAAAAGCAGTGGGATTTGGATGTGGGATCTGGTTCCTTGGTTTCGTCCAGCCTTAGCAAGCCAGAGGTAAGAATTTCCTGTTCTGTGTGGGCTGAGAATGTAGTCATCGTGGGGAGTTGCTGCTCTCAGTCACTTACAGGGCTAGCACTCGGCGTCCACCTGGGTGTCAGGCTGTTCTGCTGCCTCCTAGCTGTGTCCCCTCAGCAATTACTTCACTTCTCTGTCCCTCAGGCCCCCTCCTGTGGAATGGGCAGGTAGCAGCACCTACTTCAAAGGGCTGTTTTGGATATTAAGTGAGTTAGTCTTATAAATGAGGACTGAGGATACTATCTGCTATATCATCATAGCATATTCAGTAGAACATTATCATCATTTCTTACTTTCTTATTATCAGAAGCTTCCTAGGAATAATAAAATATATATAACTGAGTTTTACTAGTTTGAAATCCATGCTGCAAAATCCTAAAATGATTTCCAGCATTTTTCCTCAAGTGTACCTCCTACCTGGAAGTATAGCGTTTTTCTTGGAATGTGGTTTTAGACAAATTTGATTAAGTGCAGAAAATTTGTGCCTAATAATGCTGAACTCTGGAGGGTAGTGAGGAAAGTGCATAGATTCAAAGAGCCCTTGCTCCCCAGACCCCTGGCACCTGACCCCGAGGCGCTGGCAGGCGGCTCTGCCCCAGGGCCTGGTGCCCTCCCGTGAAGTGAGAACTTGGCCCACCTGGCTGACCTGTGGAGGGGGTAAAAGAAGCACATTTCTTTTCCTTACCCTAGTCTTGACTTTCTAAGAATATGCCTCTTTTTTCCTGGAGCTTCCTCTTTGTTTAAATCTTTAAAGTAAAGTTATGACTGCTGACGTGATGCAGTCACCTCTGTCTTCTGGAATGCCCTCAGCCTTCTGCCATGTCACGCTGATCCTACAGGTACTCTGAGGGGTAGTCTTTCTCCTTTCATCATCAGTCTTTTCCTTTCAAACAGCTCCCTAGCTAGCATCAAATTTGGAAAAGACGAAATTAGCATGAGGGGCTTTGGAATGAACTGCATATTGGTAATAGGGCCTGATGAGACAACTGCTTCTGCTGACCCATCCATAACAACAGATTTTCCTCTGCTCCCCAGTAAACTCAGCCTGAATTTCTTCTTTGGTGCACCTGGGTGGGTACTTAGCAGAATGGTGCTGCCAAATCTCTGCACTTGCTGTGAGCTTGTCAGACAATATTCTGAAAATATCTTCTGAGAATAGTGAACTTTGGTTACACTGTGAGTTATTAACACAAATAGCAATTTGACTGTAAATTGCATTAAAATTTTAAAATTAGTTGTGATACTCAAATTAATTGCTACCCAAACTAAGTTTTCATTTATTTGTGTTCCGCTGGGATTAGGTTTGGTTTTACACGGTTTGCTTTAGTTTAAACTAGCTAGCAGGGCTTTCCTGAGCTTCTTGGAAGTGAGTCCTCAGAACGCTGGGCTGTATGTGAGGGTCTGACTGAACAACCCTGTACTACGAGCGTATGGCCGAGCATGGATGCAGCCGGGCCTTCCAGAGGAAGTCAGGACTGGGAATGCACTCATCCAGAAAGCACTGTGCAAAGTCCTTTGTCTGATGGTGTGAACCCCCATGAACTGCATGCAGAGGTGACAGGGTTTTTGCAAAATTTGAGTGAACAGAAGCACTGCCAGCCTGGACTGAAAGGGACAGAGCAGGGATGAGTTTAAGAAATCTGGGACCAAGAGCATCATGTGTGTGGGAAGAGTGGGTCTGCTTGCAGTGGGCAGGCCTTCTGCCCGCAGTGTCCCTGGAGCGTTCTCCACCGCCCCAGAGCTCAGAGAGTAGGTCTACGCCCAGGTGTTGGGGAAGTGTGTGGCCGCCACCTCAGCGCTTGGAGAGGAGGGGGCCTGCACTGCAGTGGTCAGGCAGAGCGAGGCCACCGCTCAGGGCTTGGAGAGCCCGGCCCAGGCCCCGGCACGGGTGAGAGCATGGCTGCTGCACAAGTGCTGGGGGGGCTGCCGCGCCAGCAGACCTGGGGCGCAAGGCACTGGTCCATGGGCACCGCTCAGACCTTGGGATCTAAGGGAGTTCCCCTGCTAGGTTTCCGACTTACTTGGGACCCATGACCCCTGCTTTCCTTCCAGTTTCTCCCTTCTGGAACGGGAATGTCTATCCTCTGCTTGTCCCACTATTGCTATTTTGGAAGCAGATAACTTGTTTTTTAGGTTTTACAGGTCCAAAGATGGAGAGGAATCTAACCCAGGGTGGACCACACCCAGAATGGATTTTGATGAGACTTTGTACTTTCAATTGTTACTGAAGTGACTTAAGGCTTTTGAGATGTTGTGATGGAATGACTATATTTTGCATATAGGAATAACGTGGGAGATTGAATTATACTCTAATTTAGACATGCTCTTAACCCACATTCCTGTGGGTATAAACCCATTCATCGTAGGTAGGATCTCTTGAAGGTGTTATTTTAGTTAAGAGGTAACGCACCTGAATGAGAATAGACCTTAACCCAGGTTACTGGAGTCCTTTATAAGCAGAAGAACTTCAGGCATAGAAAGAAAAAGCCTTGAGGAGAAGTCAACAGGACACAGACAAGAAGGGAGAGGACATTGCCATGTGACAGAGGGACAGGCCAAGAAACTCCCAGGATGCTGGCAGGCCATCACCAGAGTGCTGCTGACCCAGGAGGAAGCAGCCTCTCGCTTCAGAAACCATGAGCTGGTAAACCCCTGTTGTAAAGCTAACCCAGTGTGCTGTGGATTTGAATGGCAGCCTGGCCAGCTAAGACACGACACAAAAGGTGGTCAGCAAAATCAGAAGATTGTAAGCCGCTTACTACTGAGGTGCAAAGCGTGCGTGTGTCTGCAAACTAAAATATATGCACACACAAAAAGATACACCGTGTGGCATGGCACAGTAGAATGCTAGTAGTAGTAACAACCCAAGTACAATTGAGTGTGTACACTATAAGCAGCTTGTCTTCCTAAGGTTTTCTTACAAGTAGCAATTGCATTACTTCGACTTTCTCATTATTTCTAGTCCTTACCACTATTTGTGGTTGATTAGGGATCTCTTGTTTTAAGTGTCTTCCCTCCCACCTACCCCCAACCCTAAATCCTTTGGAAATCCTTTGGATAGAGAATTCAAAATGTGTCATTGTGTCATCTTTCACAGCAATAAATGAAAAGCTCACTGACTAGCTTTACTTCCCTGCAGGAGAAGAATCCGGAGACCTCTTTGCATTATCTAGGCTTTAATTTTCTATCCTACCAAAAAAAAAAAAAATAGAATATCCAAAGAAATTGGACCATCTGTGATAGGTTTACTAGCTTTTCTGCTGTCTCAAGTTCTTGGGGCCATTTTTGGGGACAGCATGTTCACCGTGTAGATGTGTTGATGATGGCAGTATTGGTCCTGGCTTTGTCATATACACTTGATTTACGCTGCACATAGTGAAATCCACCATGCTCTTCATGAGGCTACATTGTTCCCATTTTGCATGAAAGGAAACTGAACATCAGAGAAATTATTTGCTTGCAGTCACAGATCCACTATATGGTAAAATCAGGATAAACCCAGCCTTGCCTGACTTGTATTCCACTCTGCCCACACTGGGCCCTTTCCCATTTTTTTTGCACCTTTCTTTTACAAACTCAGGCTGTTCATCTAGTATGACGGGCCCCTTTGCACACTTAAAACTTATTGAGGGGAAGTGGATGTGGCTCAAGCGATTGGGCTGCTGTCTACGATATGGGAGGTCCAGGGTTCGATTACCGGGGCCTCCTGGTGAAGGCAAGCTGGCCAGCACAGTGAGCCAGCTCGAGCTGAGAGCAGGCCCACGCAGGAGTGCTGGCCCCGTGGCGAGCTGGCCCAAGAGGAGAGCTGGCGCAGCAAGATGACACAACAAAAAGAGACACAGAGGAGAGACAATAAGAGACGCAGCAGACTAGGGAGCTGAGGTGGCGCAGGAGATTGAGCACCTCTCTTCCACTCGGGAAGGTTCCAGGATTGGTTCCCAGTGCCACCTAAAGAGAAGACAAGCAGACACAGAAGAACACACAGTGAATGGACACAGAGAACAGACAATTGGGGGGGGGGGGGCAAAAAATAAATAAATCTTAAAAAAAATAAAAACAAAACTTACTGAGGCTCTGAAGAGCTTTTATTTTCATGGATGCTATCTATCAGTGTTTACCAAATTAAAAGTTAAAACAGGAGTAGATGTAGCTCAAGTGGTTGAGTGCCTGCTTCCCATACATGAGGTCCTGGGTTCGATCCCCATACCCCCTAAAAACAAACATGAAAAAGACAGTGCTCATAGGGGAGCATAGACAGCTCAACAGTTGAGCACCTGCTTCCCATGTATGAGGTCCTGAGTTCAATCCCTGGTATTTCCTGAAAAAAAAACCCACCAGATTTTAAGAAGATTTATATAGTCATTAAAAATAACAGTAATAAACCCCTTGCATTAAAACAGCATTTTAATGAAGAATAGCTATATTTAAAAATAATAATAATAAGGAAAGTAACATGTTTCACATTTTTTCAAACGTTTAATTTCTGGCTTAATAGAAGACAACTGGATTCTTGTCTGTTTCTGCATTCAAACTGTTGCTTTACTGTCTTGGCTGATACATATGAAGAAGAAAATTTAGTTGCATGCATATGAAAGGAAGGCGTATATTGGAGTAAATTATTAGTCATTTCAGATCATTGTGGATGTTCTTTTTTGGCTCTGCACCAAAACAATGGAAATATCTTAAATGTTTTGCACTGTGATATCTCAAGCTATGTCACTGAATGTTTTGAACTCTGCTGTATTACCATCATTGGTCTGTCTTGCCTTGCAGTGGATCTTTTACCCATGCATGATTTTGTAACATCATCTGGAAGACGCTGATTCACCGAGTTACACAACTCTTTCAGATGTTGACATAGTTCTGTATAGAACATTAAAAAAAAAAATCAAATCTGTTACTCTCACTGTTGATTTCATCACTAAAGCATTGGGAGGCTGTGAGCTCACATTACTAGATCCACATTTTCCAAAATTATAATTTTCCACTGAAACTTGAATTTTATCACAGATATTGCCTATTAATTCCCTTGAATTGAGGGGTTCACTTTGTTTGATTTTTGAGAAAATGTCTGCCAAATACCCAGGACTCATAACTTTAATTTTTCTCTCAGTTTTTCAAATAAAAAGTGGAGCTCCATGAACAAAGCGGCTAGTTCAGCTCACAGCTCCATCACATAATTGCTTGTCCTCCATACTTAAATACTTGGCAGAGTGTTAATTAGTCACACAGAATAGTAAAAAAAATATGGATTCATGGGTCAAGATTTAGTAAAATTAATTTTTACTGTTTCATCAAGGACTTTTTTCCTTTTTTTTTTTTTTTTTTTGCTGAGTGTGTGACAGTGAGGACTTGTGTGTGTGGTGCTTGGGTCAGCAGATACCCCAGCAGTTTTATTCACCGTCAGTGTGGGCGTCAACACTGTGAAAAGGCACCTCATGACCTTGTGGGCCCCTGAAGGAGCCCACAGACCACATGTTGAGAATCGCTGGTTGAGTGTATAGTAGAAATATCGTAAGGAGGTTTTGTGCGGTTATAAACCTTAGCAAGGAGAGAATGAGTTGTGAGCACGAGGCGTGTGTTGTACAGCTGCATGTGTGTTGCTGAGCACCTAGAGGCTAGGTTCAGAAGATGGGCATAAAACCACCAAGTGGGATGCACAGAACATTCCTTTCTAAAATGCGTTTGGTACAGCGTTTTACTCAGGTCCCTAACTTTTTATGAGAAATAACTAATGCTGTTTCTCTGCCTGAAGCCCGGCATTTGGCAGGACTGGGTAGTGCTGGAGAAGGACTCAGTGCAGCAGGCGGCAGGAACTGGTGTGGAGAGGGAACGGGTGCCAGCTGGCGACCATCAGGCATCCTGGCTCCCTGTGGGAATCCTCCAGGCTCATCCAGAGTGGGATGAAGGTGAAGCAGGGTAAAGCCCAGGAGGCTAGAGTGCCTAGAAGATGTCATCTCTGCATAGCAGGATTTAAAGTTGCTTGTTCATCTCATGAGCAGAAGCCACTGGATAAAGGATTTGACAGATTATATAATGTTCTAAGTTATTTAGGACTGAGGAATTGGTTAGGGATCACAGGTATTTTTGCTGGGATAATAAAGTAAAATCAGCCCAGGAACTTTTTAGGCAGTGTGTCATTGTGGAAGAGGGACTAGGATTCAGGAGCCTTCAGTTCTAGCTGTGATCCTTCTATTAATTTGCTGTTTGACCTTGGTCAAGTCCCAGTAGAACTTTCATTTCTCTGTAAAATTATGGGATTGGACTGACTGTAAAAATTGTTCTAACTTCATAAATCAGATACAGTCATATATATACAATACCCAAATTATCTAGAGGAATTTTTCAACTTCCCTGTTTTAATACACTTAAGGAATCTTTTAAAAATAGAGCACAAATCCATTAGAAATTACCATTAGGTGCTTATCTCATTGCCTCTGTCCTGCTCTCATGTTGTCCTTAACGTTTTTGGATTCAAAAGCCTTATAAAATAGTGTATTATTTTGCTGCTTTACATAGTGTCTTGATCACGTTAATGAAAAATTAAGTTCCCAGAGGATAAGGGAGACTGACAACTCCATTAAAAACTAGTGTTTTAGGGAAGCAGATATGACTCAAGTGATAAGACCTCTGCCTACCAAATGGGGGGGACCTGGGTTTGATCCCTAGGGCCTCCTGGTGAAAAAGAAGGAGAGAAAGCATGCCCATGCAGTGAGTCAGTGCCTGCATGGTGAGCCGAGTGCCTATGCAGTGAGCCGAGTGTCCAGCTATTAAGCTGAGTGCCCACATGGCGAGCTGAGTGCCCACATGGCGAGCCGAGTGCCTACGTGGGTGCCTGCACAGCAAGCCGAGTGCCCACATGGCGAGCCGAGTATCCATGTGAGTGCCCGTGCAGCAAGCCGAGCGCCTGTTCAAGTGCCCGCCTGGTGAGCCCGTGCTCGCGCAATGAGCCAGGTGTCCGTGTGGTGAGCTGAATGCCTGCGTGGTGTGCTGAGTGCCCACGTGAGTCCCCGCGTGGTAAGCCAGTGCCCATGTGGTGAGTCGAGTGCCCGCGCAGTGAGCCAGAGCCCGTGCAATGAGTCACGCAGCAAGATGATGACGTAACAAAAGAGAGATGAAGGCAAGAGTCAAGGTGAAGCGCAACAGAGACCAGGAACTGAGGTGGCGCAATTGACAGGGAACCTCTCTCCACATCAGAGGTCCCAGTATCAAATCCCAGTGAATCCTAGAGGAGAAAGATGAGAAGACAAGAAGAGAAATAGATACAGAAGATCACACAGTGAATGGACACAGAGAGCAAAAACAGCAGGGCAGGGGAGGGGAAGGAAAAAATAAAAATAAACATTAAAATAAAAAACTATTGTTTTACATTCTACTTAGAATGGAGTATATATTGCAGGAAAGTTGAGGTGCCTTGGGGCACAGATATGATTTGCCTCTCTTTCCTGCTGACTAGATATTTGCAAACTTCCTCAAGAGAAAGACACAAAACCAAGCTAGAACTGTGTGTGCACTCACGTATTAGAGTAAACGATGAAGCCAAGGATCAATGTCAGCTTTCCCAGTTGTGCCCTAGGTTCTAAGCCCAATAATTTGACAGTTAATAGTAGCAGAGAATTTTTTTTTAAGGTTTATTTATTTATTCCCCCCCCTTCCTCTCCTTCCACCCTGCTATTTTTGCTGTCTGTGTTGTCTTGTCCCTTTTCATTTAGGATTCACTGGGATTTGATCCTGGAGACCCCTGATGGGGAGAGAGGTTCCCTGTCAACTGTACCACCTCAGTTCTCGTTTCTGCTGCACTTCACCTTGACTTTCCCCTTATCTCTTTTAATGTATCATCATCATGCTGCGTGACTCACTTGCGCAGCGCTCTGGCTCACCACGCAGGCACTTGTGCGGGCACTGGCTTACCACGTGGGCACTGGCTTGCCACATGGGCACGCTTTCTCTTCTTTCTCGCCAGGAGACCCCAGGGATTGAACCCAGGTCCTCCCATATGGTAGGCGGGAGCTCTATCACTTGAGCCACATCTGCTTCCCTATAGAAGCAGAGAATTTTGCTTTTAATTTTTAAGAAGGACCACCAGAGTGGAATCTAATTTTCTTCCTTTGGTAATTTATATGCAGATTCAACCTTGAAAAAGCAGTGAGAAGATTTGCCTGTGGTTCCTCACTGTCTTAAATTTTTGTTTTGTAATGTATTAGCATAAGTTTTCTTTGAGGCTCTGGGTGGCATTTGGATCATAAGTCCACCAACTCCAAGTAGCTATTATATCCTTGAACTATTATCTACTTCTTCATATCTTTGAATATGTTCATAAATGCAAAGACCATATTATAATTGTGTTTATGTAACTAGTTTGTCCTTAGATGAATATCTTTAGCTTTTCTTTATTGAAAGATAACATTTGTTTCCTGTTAAAATGCAGACCTGTTCATTCTTTTCTCTCTTGAGAAGAACAAACAGCTCTAATATAAATAGTCTGTAGTTAGAATTTGCGGTTTTGTTTTATTTTAGGTGTCTTTCTTCCCAAGGGGCACTGCCTTTGTTTCAGACAGGTGCAGAGGCAGGCAACTGGTGGTGGCCTCCGTAGCTGCCTCCCTGGGCCCTGTACCCACCTCCAGGCATAGGACTGGTGGCGAGAGCCTTTGACCAGCACACCTTTCAGAGTGACGAAATTGCTTACAAAGGGACCCTTAGCAGACTCTGGAATACTGCTTTAAAAAGAGGTTCTGTATTCTCTTTTAAAGATTCTCCAGTTTATTTTGCAGTTTTCTCATTTGTGCATAAAATGGCACAATTGGAGCCTGGCTATGTCTTCTAAAATGGCCGTTTATTTTGAGTAGTGACTGTCAATCATGTAACAAGCCAATATTTAAATAATTGCTTAATTGCCTTTCTTTTAATTATACAAATGAAACCATGCTTTGATTTAATTTTGTTTTATTAATCTCTTAGCATGGCTGAAAGCAATGCTGTGAACTAAACCAATCTATTCCAGCATGCATGTTGCCAAATGAGAAATTGATTGGATCCTATTTTTTAGGAAATTGACTTCTTATGCATATTATTTACTACTTCATGGATGTATATTACCTAAGTGAAGGCAGAGATAGTTATTAAAATAAGGGTTCTTTCATTATGAATGTGAAAAGTGTGCATAAAAAAAGCTACCCTGGTATTTTTCTTGAAGTGTTTTGTTTTGTAGGTTGACTGTAGGTTAAGGAAAGAAAGAATTAAGCAATTATTATCTTCTTGGTATTGCTCTGCTCTTGGGCATTAATTCATAATCTGAAGATAAAGGCCAAACCACTTCAGGTTTGCTTTTTAATATAGATACATTTCTTTTAGGCATATTACTTGGGATTCATTTTCCATCTACGTCTGGATCTGTGAAAGACTCAAAACGCCTCTAGATAGATCATATAATTAGTTGTCAGTTATGATGCCCCCTTCTCTGTTGAGCCTAAGCTTTAAAGTTTGTATGATTCTCAGGGAGCCTTTATTTCAGCAAATAATACCCTTTCATCATGGTAATTTCATTGTTTTCCGGGAAATTTTAAAAAGTCATTTCTTCAAGTCACAAATAGCCAATTCTGGCATCTACTATTCTAGTCAGCTGCTCATTTTGTTTAATTAAGAGTTACCATTTTATGTTCCATAAGAACTGCATCATTTTTGAAGAACTTAATTATATAAAAATATACCTAGTTTTAAAAAATTCATCACCCCAAACAGAAACTCTACTGATTTAAGAATTAACGCCCCCACTCCCTACTTCTCTGGTCCCTGGTAATCTGTATTCTAGTTTCTGGCTACAAATTTGCATAGTCTAATTATTTCATATCAGTAAGGTCATATAACATTTATCCTTTTGTGTCTGCCTTGTTTCACTCAATGTGATGTCTTCAGGGTTCATCGATGTTGTAACATGTATCAGAATTTCATTCCTTTCTACAGTCCAATATTCAATTTTGTGCATATACCAATTTCGTTTCTCCATTCATCTTTTGATGGACACTTCAGTTGCTTCATCTTTTGGCAATTGTGAATAATTCCATTATGAACATTGGTGTGCAAATATCTGTCCAGGTCCCTGCCTTCAGTTCTTTTGGTATGTGTGTACCTGGAAGTGGGATTGCCAGGTCATATGATGATTGTATACTTTCTGAGAAACCACCAAACTGTTTTGCCCAGCGGCTTCACCATTTTACATTCCCACCAGCAAAGAACAAGGGTCCCTATTTTTCCATGTCCTCTCCAACACTTGCACTTTTCTGTTTTTTTAAATAGAAGGCATTCTAGTGGGTCTCGCGTAGTGTCTCATTGTGGTTTTGATTTGCATTTCCCTAATGGCTAATGATATTAGCATCTTTTTATGTGCTTATTGGCAATTTGTATAACTTCTTTGGAGAAATTTCTCATCAAGTTTTTTGCCCTTTTCTTTGTATAATAAATTTTATTTTTAGAGAAGTTTTAGATTTTACAGAAAAATTACATCAAAAGTATAGGGAATTCCCATATAATCCTTCCCCCGCCATACACATAGCTTCCCGTATGATTAACATCATATGTTAATGTGGTACATTTGTTACAACTGATGAACCAATATCGAAGCATTGCTACTGACTGAAGTCTGTAGTTTACATTATGGTTTACGCTTTGTACTGTATAGTGTTATAGGATTTGACAAATGTATAATGTCATGTGTCTGTTACTGCAGTATCATGCAGAACAATTTCACTGCCCTCAAAATGTACCATGTTCCACATATTCATTTCTCCCCCTCTCTTCTGACTCCCTGGCCACCACTATCTTTTTATCAATGCTACAAGTTCTTCCGTTAACACAAGATAATAATTACAGTATCAATAAATCTACTTTGGTCTGTGGTTACACTCCCCCTTATATTTGTTCATTCCTCAGTTTTGAGGAATGTGGGATTATGTCTACTCCGACTGCTTCCACCTGAGAGGGACTTAGATATTATGGTGCAGATGGAAGGAATTGTTTTGCTTGCCTTGTTTTTTGAGATGGGACTTGTTCATCATCACCATTTTGTCCATTGTCCAGGGCACACCCAAAGAACTGGAGAGTAGGGATTGGATGCAACTCTGCTGGGATTCTGGACTCAACCGGCATATGAACAATCCAAAACTTAAGTCTCAGAGATATGTTCAATGAGTATATTGAGAATTATAAGTTCAAATAAAAGGAGAAGAAGAATCATGAGTAGGAGAATTATAAATGAGTGTAATTACATCATATTGGGGGCATAGATCATGCCATATTCCCAAATAGGACCCACCGAGGGGGTGCTGATCTCATGAGGCTGTGCGCCTTGCCTCTGGTTTCTGGACATCCCCAGTGCCCTTGGGAGTGTTTTGTTTATTGTCTTTTTTTTCTTCAAGGTTTATTTCATTTATTTCCCTCTCCCCCCCCCCACCCCGCTCCATTGTTTTGTGCTCTGACATGGGAGAGAGGTGCTCAATCTCTTGCGCCACCTCAGCTCCCTGGTCTGCTGTGTCTCTTACTGTCTTTCCTCTGTGTCTCTTTTTGTTGTATCATCTTGCTGTGCCAGCTCCCTGGGCCAGCACTCTGCATGGGCCAGCACTCCGTGTGGCCAGCACTCTGCATGGGCCAGCTACCTTTCACCTGGAGGCCCCGGGAATCGAACCCTGAACCTCCCATGTGGTAGATGGGAGGAGCCCAATCGCTTGAGCCACATCCATTTCCCTACTATGTCTTTTGCCCATTTTTTAATTCACCTGTTTGTCTTAATGTTATTGAGTTGTGGGGTTTCTTTTAAATATTCTAGATTTTAAACCTTTATTATCTATATGCTTTCCAAATATTTTTTCCCATCCTGGAGGTTGTCTTTTTTGTTTGTGATTAAATCCTTCACCTCACAAAAGTTTTTTATTTTGGTGAGGTCCCATTTATCTGTTTTTTGTTGTTGGTGCTCATGATTTTGGTGTAAAGTCTAAGAAATTGTTGCCTAACACAAAATCCTGAAGATGCTTCCCCAGGTTTTCTTATAGAAATTTTACAGTTTTGGTTCTTTTATTTAGGACTTTGATCCATTTGGGGTTCATTTTGTATATGGTGTGAGGTAGGGTTCACCTTCGTTCTTTTGCATGTGGACATCCAGTTTCCCCAGTATCATTTGTTGAAGACTGTTCTTTCTCCACAAGTGGACTTATCACCCTTGTGAAAAACCAGTTGGGGTTGGGAAGTGAATGTGGCTCAATTGAGAAGGCCTCTGCCTACCATATGGGAGAACCCGGGTTTGATCCCTGGGGTCTACTGGTGAAAAAGAAGAAAAAGCATGTCTGGTTGGCAAGCCAGTTCCTGCGTGGTGAGCCGAGTGCCTGCATAGTGAGCCAAGTGTCTGCATGGTGAGCCAAGTGCCCACACTGCAAGCCAAGTGCCCATGTGAGTGCCCCCACGGCGAGCCAAGTGCCCACATGGTGAGCCAAGTGCCCAAGCAGTGAACCGAGTGCCCACATGTGAGCCAGTGCCTGCACAGTGAGCCGAGTGCCCGCATGAGTACCAGCATGGCAAGCTGAGTGCCTGCATGGTGAGTCGAGTGCCCACTGAGTGCCTACTTGGTGAGTGAGTCCCTGCGTGGCGAGTCAGGTGCCTGCATGATGAGCCGAGTGCCCGCATTATGAGCCAGTGCCCACTGGTGAGCTGAGTGCCCAAGGCGCAGGTTGAGTGCTTGTGCAGTAAGCCAGTGCCCACGCAAGTGAGCCATGCAAGGTGATGGTGTAACAATAGAGAGACAAAGGGGACAGTCAAGGTGAAGTGCAGCAGAGACCAGGAACTGAGGTGGCACAAGTGACAGGGAACCTCTCTCCACATCAGAGGTCCCCAAGATAGAATCCCAGTGAATCCTAGAAGAGAAAGACAAGAAGGGAAGATAAGAAGAGAAGTAGATACAGAAGATCACACAGCTAATGGACACAGAGAGCAAAAACAGTGGGGCAGGAGAGGGGGAAGGGAAGAAGAAGGAAATAAAAACCAGTTGGGGGAAGTAGATGTAGCTCAAGTGATTGAACTCCGGACTGCCACACAGGAGGTCCCTGGTCAGTTCCCATGCCTCCTAAAGAAGACAGCGAGCTGGTGCAATGAGCAGGTGCAACAAGATAATGCAAAAAAAGACACAAAGAAGATAAACATGGTGACACGGCAAAGCAGGGAGTGGAGGTGGCTCAAGCATTTAGGTGCCTCCCTCCTACATTGGAGGTCCTGGGTTCAGTTCCTAGTGCCTTCTACAGAAACAAGAGAAACAGACACAGCAAGTTCACACAGTGAGGGGGTGGGGAGAAAGAAATCTTTGAAAAACAACAACAGTTGGTTGAAGGTTTATTTCTGCACTCTCAATTCAATTCTATTGGTCTATATCTCTCCTTGTGCCAGTTACCTATTAGCTTTTGTTTAATATCATTTATCTTTACTGATGGATAAAGTTGATTTGGTAGGAGCCTTCAGAGTTTTTTTTTAAATAATCAAAGGAGAATTTGAAGGCTGATAGAGATTTCTGCTAAATCAGAGGCTGCTAACAATTTGATGTTTTGATATATTTAATTCTTACATTGAATTAATCTTGATTTGGTTTTGAGGCTTTGTCATTATTTTTGAAATTTGGTGTTAATAACAGTTCTTTTCTGGAGTTTCCTTATAAAGAATAAAAGAAGGCTCATGATGACTTATGGGTAGTTAGATGTTTCTGAACTTAGTTTATGTTTTTGTTTTTAACATTTTTCTTTAATAAGTGTATGTACTTAAATACATGTGTATACCCTTCACACATGAAATATATTGTAAGTTCAAAATAGCAGTTCTGGATCATTAGAGCTACATAATAACTGTTGTTTGCTTAGCACTGTATAGTTTGCAAAGTGATATCAAATCCATTCTTATTTAATTCTTAAAGTAGCTTTCTGAAGTAAATATGCTTATTATCCCCATTTGTCAAATAAGATCAGGGCTCAAAAAGGTTCTTTGGTTTGTTGATGTAGTAAAGCTGAAACTCAATTCTAGATCTTTGAACTTATTTTTTGTCCTCTTTCCAGTATGTGTGCTTTTGAAATGCCTCAGTGCTTACTAGTGTATTTGCGTTTTCTGTACTGATTATTCCTGTGCTTTATCAAGTATAACTACTCAAAGACATTATGTATATTGCATACCTAGCATGCTGCTTGGTACACACTAAGTGCTTAACTGCGTCCTAAACAATCCCAGTGGGTTAGTGAAAGGTGCTGAACCTAGCGTGTCCGCAGCGGTACTCGTCACTGTGGGTTGAAGGAGGCGTGAGGGCTGTGCACTGGAGGACAGCAGTGCCCGGCACCGATGAAGTCCCTGCCTTCCTGGAACCCAAATGGCACTGTGTGGAGCCGCTGGGGAGACAGATACCAAAGAGTGTTCACAGTGTAACTGAGCTGTGGTAACTGCCGCAAGAACTACAGCACACTAAGAGAGATTGCAGCTAGGATACCTGCCCTGCCTGCTGTGGAGGGTCGGAGAAGACTCCTCAGAAGAAATGTTTACCACTGAGAGTATATGATAAGGAGCTTCGGAAACAAGGGATGGGTAGAGGTGGGGCAGGACTGCTCTGAGAGAGACAGGAGCCTGTGTCAAGGAATTAGCTTTGGGATATTATGATGTGCTCAGGGATTTGAAAGGTGAGGATGGCAGCAAGGGTGAGGGCTGCGGAAAGGTAGCAGAGATGAACCCGTTGGTGAAGGCCGGTCCAGCTAAATGGGGTCTAGTGAGCCTTGCTAAGCATTTTGGGTTTTGCCCCAAGCCATAGGGAGTTGTTGGATTTAGGTGGGGAGAGGTCATGCTGACTGTAGAGACTGGACTGGAAGAGGCTGAGAGCAGAAGGGGTCAGACTAGTTAAAAGACCATGCAGTAGTCCAGGCAGGGGTGACCATTTGGGCTGGGAGGTCAGTGGAATGGAGCAAAGTGACGTGATGGATTCAAGAGAGACAGACTTAAGGAGGGAAGGCCTTATGAAGTTAAAAGTCAAAAGGAGGATTTAGTAGTAAACTAAGAACAGGTGTAGAGAGGAAGGCCATGAGTTGTTTCGATTTGATCAGTTCAGAGTGACTGAAAGATCTTCAGAGATAAGTTGGCATTTGAGTATATGGATCTTGAGCTCACAGAGGAAAACTCTGTACTGAAGTTAAAATTAGAATCATGAGTGTCATGGGAACTGAGAAGGCCAATTACCATGAAAGAGGGTAGGGTGAGAAGAGGACCTGTGACCAAACTTTCAGAATATCTAACATTTTAAAGTTCAGGTAGAGGGGTATGAATCAATACAAGTGACCGAGTGGACTCCAGAAAAAACAGGAAAAAAGTGTTTCAAGCTACATTAGTTTTAGTAGGATTTTATGGATTTTCCTGCTATCCTCCAGATTTCCCCAACTGGTAATTGGTATAAATACTTTATAAATATTTATAAGTTTACTTCCATGATTAGGGTTAAATGAGACAACCTTTTGATTCATTAGAGTCTCACTGAAAGTAGATGTCTGAAATAAAAATAAAAACTCTGGATTATGGAGGAATTGGGGGCAACAGACAAAGGAGCAAGCAAAAAAACAGGAGGCTTATGGGTACTTAAACATTAATCAATAGTTTGGAGAACAGTTATATGAGGACCAAGTGAAATAAATTATGTGAGAATTTTTTTAAACTGGTAAAGTGTTAGTTTTTGTCCAAGGTCACATAGTGAATGAATGGCAGTGTCAGGGGCCCAGGGAATGGAGCCAGGGAACAGGGACTGGTGAGGTGCAGTCAGCTCCTTGTGGGCAAGTGGATTTGTAGATTTCATATGGTGGACATGTGTCTTGGTTTGCAAAACAACTAGCAAAGAGAGGAAGGTAAATGTTCTGGGCAAAGGGGGTTTCCAGACAACAATATAAAACTTTAATAGAATTTTAAAAAATGCACTTTACATCTTCCCAATCTTAGTGGGTTTTATTTTTTTTATTAATCCCTTTGCATCACCACTGTACTATACTAGAGCGGTTCCCTGGAGTTCTTGCGGTGGGAAAGGGAGGTATGCCCTTTTAGGAAATCTGCTAGAATACTTGGCGTTTTTCCTCATGGTCTATAGCTACCCTTTCTCTCTCTTCTCAGTGAGTCTGTATCTTTTTGCCACAAATTCTCCCTTATGTACTTAACCTTATTCTCCCATTTACTCCAATGCTTCTTGGCTTGTACATGGGACTTCGCTTCTGTAACTATCACAACCAGGGTATTCTTTTTCCCTTCTCTGGTTAGAGAACACACTGGATACTGGTCACGCTAATTCCCCCGAGCAAGTTTTGATTTTCAGTCGTACTGTACATGAGTTACTTTTTTTTTTAGAGAGAGAGAAAGCAGCTGTTTTATTCAACTATTTACAGTCATCAAAAACAGTTACTTCATAAGCCATTCCTAGAATATGGCAACAGCTTTTACATAAAATGTTTCTTGGTAATTATACTCATAAGAATAGGTATTTTACTTGTATCAAAGAAAGGAAGAAAGAAAGAAAAGAAACAGAAGTCGCTCTCTGGGGCTGGGTATCTGTCCTCACTAAATAAAGTGGTGAACGGCAGGTCACAGACTTTGAGTTTCTGCCCTGGAGTAATTCTTCCCCATCCTCCTCCAGAGCACATAGGAGACTAGATCACACCCAAAGTTTATTTGAAAGTAGCCATAATGAACACTGGCTCTAAAAAAAAATGGGCGGCCAAACTAAGTAACTTTATGGGCTGTTTCATCCAACAAGCAGTAATGAACTTGTCCAGTTTCAAGCCATTTTCTCTTTTCTCCGAAATCTTCATAAAAATATATTCACTCATTTAAAATGCTTCTCCTTTCCATCTGTGATGTTGCAATAAAAATAAAAGATTTTTTTGCTTATAATGAGTAGCTTAATGGTAAAAAGCATTTTTATCTCAGTCTTGATTTTTCTGGGCTCCATGCCCTAATTTTAACTCAACAACTGCATTTCAACAAAGTTTACCCATGGGTGCGACTTTGAGATTTGAGAGTGTTTTAAGGTCTGAGTCACTAATTCAGAAAACACTAGTATATGCAAACCCAGTTTCCAAAATTCAATGAGGGAAAGTTCTTTTTAGAAAAATGCTAGCTAATAAATGCAGAAAGAATGGTAGAATTAGATGATCAATCAATATTTTTTAAAGGTTTATTTATTTATCCCCTCCCCCCATTGTTTTATCTGCTGTCTGTGTCCATCCGCTGTGTGTTCTTCTGTGACAATTGATATTAAAATGGTGAAGAGTTGATGGAATGGGACACTTTAAAATGGAGGGGTCAGGCTGACAGCCCCTGAACTCACTGATTTGGTTTTTTTTTTTACTTTTTTAAAACTTTGTTTTTAAAGAACCTTTAGACTACAGAAAATTTACTTCAAAAATATAGGGGAGGGAGCAGATGTGGCTCGAGCAATTGAGTGCCTGCCTCCCACATGGGAGGTCCCAGGTTTGCTTCCAAGTACCTCCTAAAATCACCTCCAGATGCTTCCTAAGGAACACAAACAACTAGAAGACAATGAACAGACATCAAGTGAAAACACCAAGCAGACAACAAGAAAAAACAACAAGCAAGACAATGAGCTAACAATGAGCAGACAATGAGCAAAAGCAAACAAGCAGGGAGAAGATGTGGCTCAAGCAGTTGAGCGCCCACCTCCTACATGGGAAGACCTGGGTTCAGTTCCTGGTGCCTCCTAAAGAAAGAACAGACAATGAGCAGACAATAAACAAAACAGATGAGGGAGCCATTTCAGGGGGAAATGTAGGGATGTGTCATAACTTCTGTGATAAAAATATATTTTTTAAAAGTGTAGGAGACTCCAGTATACCCTACCCCCTCCACCATCACATTTTCTCCCATTAATAACATATTAGTGTGGTACGTTTGTTACAGTTGATGAACAAATATTGAGGCATTGTTACTAACCATGGACTATAGTTTACATTATGGTTTACACTTTGCACCGCACAATTTTATAGGTTTTGACAAAATGTGTAGTGGTCTGTATCCATCATTGCAAAATTGTACAGAACAATTTCAATGTCCCCAAAAAACCTCATGATCCGCCTGTTCTTCTCTCACCCTCTCACCAAAACTTTTGATGACAATTATTTCATTAGTATTACAGGTTCTTCTATTACTATAATAATAATAAGTCTACTTTCATCTAGTTTGGGAATAGTTGCATTCCCCCCTTACATTTACTCATTCTTCAAGCTTGAGGAATGATGGTGATGCCCACTGTGCTTCTGATAGAGAGGGGGATTAAATCCCATGGGGCAAATGGATGGAACTGTCTTGCTTGCAGTTGTAGATACTCTGTTTTTTGGGAAGGGCATTGTCCATCATCATCATTTTGTTAGATATCCTGGGTGAGTCTGATGAACTGAAGAGGGAGAGTAGGTATTAACTGCAACTTTGCTGAGATACAGGGCTCAACTGGCATATAAACAGACCAAAGATTTAAGTCTCTGGGACATATTTAATGGGTATAGAACTAATTATAGGTTCAAATAAAAGGAGCAAAGAATCATGTGTAGGGAAATTATAAATGGGTCTAACTCTGATACATTGGGATAAGTAGGTTAAAATATATTCCACGGTAAGGCCCACCAATGGGGTGCTGATTTCATGGGGTTGTTTGCCTTTCCTATAGTGTCCATATATGTCTCTGGAGCCCTGGGAAGCACCCCTGTTTGAGGCTTTGTTTACTGTAGCAGTTAGTGAGATCCTCCCAAGATGTATGTAAGCTTAACTTCTGGAATGACTTCCTAACTCATTCTGAAATCTCTTAGCTGTTAAAACTCTTTTGTTTTTAATATCTCCTCTTTTTGGTCAAGATCTTTTTCCAAATGCATTGCTACTTGGTGCTTGGTAATACTCCTGTGCCAGGGAGGCTCATCCCCAGGAGTCATGTCCCACAACAGGGGGAACATCATTTATATGCTGAGTTTCTCTTAGAGAGAGTCCACATTTGGGTAACAAGGAGGTTTTCAGGAGTTAACTCTTAGGCAATAGCTATTATTAGGCTAAGTTTCAATTTCATAAGAATAAGGTCATAAGTACAAGCATTAATATCAAGGGCTTGGCCCTTGTTCTGTCTTCATTAGGTACTGCCTCTGTACTCTAGAGATTCTTGCCACTCTGTTAGAGAACATAGTAGGACTCCTCAGGATGGAAATTAATATTTTCTTGGTTGTTGTGTGGGTCTCCACCGACTGAGATAACACCCCATGACCCCATGAACACATTCATATTCCATAGAGGCATGGCCCACCTGCATCTTTCCCCACAAATCCCATCATTGCCAACACCCTGCAGCAGTGACCCTCCCCTGCCATAGTTATAATGTTTCTGTAATCTAAAATTTCCTTAAAAAACAAAGCCAGGAACAAATTTCTTGTATTGTGCCTTTCATCACCAGAAGACCTGTTATCTTTTTATGTGTGTTTACAATTTCTTCTATATTAAACTTACTGATTAATAATCACATCATTAAAAGGGGGACAACCACATACTTTGTGCCTCTGAATATGATAGGCTACAGGGATCAGTAAACTATTTTTTGAAAATGGCCAGGTAGTAAATATTTTAGGCTTGTGGGCCACATAGTCTCTGTTGGATCTAATCTTCTCTGCCATCCTAGAAAAAAAGGAGTTATAGCCAGTATGTAAATGAATGAGGATGGCTGTGTTCTAATAGTATTTTACTTAAAAAAACATTCAGTGGGCCAGATTTGGCCCATGAGCTATAGTTTGCTGGTCCCAATATAATAGGAAGTACAGAGCACCATCTGTGAAGTGTTCTTATCAAAGCACACTTTTCAGGAAATACAGGGGATAAAGGAACAAGTTAAATTACATGCAAAATCCAGACTGGGACATTTTTAAGGACAATATGCTAGTTTCTCAGTAAAGTAATGCATGAAAAGGGGATGAGAGAGGTTCTCACGTGGGGGAAAAAAAGACTCAATCGTGTAACATTATTCCAATTCTTCATTGGGTCAAAACTAATTGTAAAATATGTCTTTCAGGAAGCCAGGGAAATTTGAGTTATTGGATTATTTTAAGGAATTACTGTTAATTCTGTTAGATATAATAATGGCATGGTAGGTGCTTTTTAAAAGTCCTTAGCAATGAATACTAAAGTATTTATAGGTGAAATGACATGATGTCTGGCATTTGCTTTAAAATACTTTAGTAAACGAGTATTTGGTGGGTGGGTGGAAAACAGATAAAACAATTGGCAAAATATTGGCAGTTGTTGAAACTCGATATTAGGTATTCAGGAATTATGCTAGTCTCCTCGTGTGTTTTGTTTTGTTTTGTTGCGGTACCAAGGCTGGGGATTGAACCCAGGGCCTCCCATCTATTTGAGAAGCAGGTGCTTAACTGCTTGAGCCACATGTACTCCCACTCTTTATGTTTTTGTATTTGAAAAGTTTCCTCATAAATTAAAGTTGTGTGTATCCTCCAAAAGTAAATGGGTAGGTGGATGGTGGTAACTGAGTAGAAAATATAGGGAAGGACCACATGAAAAAATATTTTTTCATATAATTAAAAGGATTTTTGTTTTCATTGTTGGTAGTATTCATTTTAGAAGTAATACTTCCTTTATTTTCTGTCACTTGAAAATTAGAGTTATTTTCATATTCTAATTTCAGATAGTTGTCTCTGGTTGGTATTCACTGTGTCACCTAGATTTTGTTTATAAATAAAAATTGAATATTTTAACTGCTTTGTGATTGCTTCATTAAAGATTCTGATTGGATCCTTGGTATTGAGTTTGCTAGTCAATGAGACAAGCCTTATATTTTATAGTTATGAAATAGAAAAAGCAAATGGAGGAAATAAATATCTCTTATTTAGACAAAATACCTAAATGTGTATTTGGTAAAAATGACTGAAGGTCATTTTATACCCAAATCATGCAATTAGTTTGAGATATGCAGAGCAGCGAATCAGAACAAATAGCTGCTTACATGGCCAAGTCAGTGGAATGTGAAAATGCATCACCATAACCTACATTTTTTTCCTGCCAAGAGGTTTGCAGCTGACTCTCGGGGTGACTCATTCCTATGCTTAGGGGGTGAGGTAATGCTATTGTGAGGGGTGATGTCATCCCTCCACCTGAACCGCAGACATATATCACTTCTAGTGGCTCTCAAGGAGAAGCACCATCTGCTTTCACATATGTAACTTGGAAGACTTTTGCAGAGAGTGATGCAAAGGTTAGCAGCCATTTGTGTGACTCATAAGCAGCCAATTAGTGAAGAGCAGCAATTTAAAAGTGAACTTCAAAATTCATAACCCAGAAATATCATATGATAATTCAGTATTGAATCATAATGCTTTAAAAAATTTTTTTTACTTTTTGTGTTTCTCTCATTGAGTTGGTACTACTGCTGAGGTATCTTATAAAATAAGGCAGTTTTCTCTTATTACTCAATTTGTTCAATCATATCAAACATTCTTGGTTATGTAACCTATATCTTTAATTGAAGATAATAAGTTTGCTTTATTTTACTTAGAAGGTACTTAGATCATTCTTGAAGAAAAGATGGTAAATTTTCCTCTGCATGAGTTTGTTAGTTGTTTTCTGCACTTAGTTGTCACTGGGTTCCCTAAGGACCTGCTACTGCTTTAGAGGAAAAGAGGTTGTTAATGGAAGAGGAAACAGTCAAAAATAAATGCTTTCTGTTTACAGACCCACCATCTCTTCTTCCTCTTTCTTTTAGTGATTCACACCTGCTCTTCTTGTTTGTACCTTAACCTGGTGTGACAATTGAGATGACTAGATAATTGAAATGCCTGTTTTTTACTTTATCATAGTTTGAATTTACTGTTGTAGTATATACATTGTAGAATAGCTCACAAACTACGAAAGGTACAGAGCAGTAAATATTTGATTTTCAAACTGAAATGCAACTCAAAATGAGAGATCCTATTGGCTAAATGCTGCGTTATTGTTATTGTAAAGTATGCATACTAAATTTATTCTTAATGACAACCTCAAGTTGGACATTCTGCAAAATATAAATATTTTCTATTTCTATTTCTAGGTATGTGATACAAAAGAAAATGCCTATATACCCAGATTCACTTGCCCCAAACCTTGTTTGCCAAAGTTCATTTGCTCTGTCATTTAGGCATGAATGCCTTCGCCCTCGGTTTTCCTCCCTCTTCCTTCCCTTCTTTTTCCTCCCCACACACATGCAGACTCTTTTTTTTTCTGAACCATTTGAAGCTAAATACATGTTGTGGTCCTCCTTACTCCTAAATACTTCTTTGAGTATTTCCTGATAAACACAGTCCCTTAAATAATCACGGTACAGATTAGTGATTTCACAGATTTACACTGATACAATACTTTACTGTCTCTATTCCAGTTTTACCAGCTGACCTATGATGTACTTTCTAGTGTCCTTCATCTCCCATATAGTGTCTAGTTTAGGGTCAGGTATTGCAGCTTTTAATTTGGGTTTGTCCATAGCCTTTTTCTGTCTTTTGTGACATTGACCTGTTTAAAGAATAGTCTCTTTGCCCTTTTTTTTTTTTAAGATTTATTTATATGTTTACTTTTCCCTCTTCCCCTCCTCCTGCCCTGCTGTTTTCGCTATCTGTGTTGTCTTCTCATTTTCTCTCCTCTAGGATTCACTGGGATTCTATCTTGGGGACCTCTGATGTGAAGAGAGGTTCCCTGTCAATTGTGCCACCTCAGTTCCTGGTCTCTGCTGCACTTCACCTCGACTCTCCCCTTGTCTCTCTTTTGTTGCGTCATCATCTTGCTGTGTGACTCACTTGCGTGGGCACTGGCTCACCATGTGGGCGCTTGCGCTTACCACGTGGGCACTCATGCTCCCCACGCAGGCACTCGCACAGGCACTGGCTCACTGCATGGGCATGCTTTCTCTTCTATTTCACCAGGAGGCCCCAGGGATCAGACCCAGGTCCTCCCATATGGTAGGTTGAAGCTCTGTCACTTGAGCCACATCCACTTCCCTCTTTGCCCTTTTTTTAAAAACAAAAATAGGAAGTTCCTCATGTTGTGCTTGTTTGATGTTTCTTTGTGATTAGATTCATGCTGCACATTCCTGGCTGGACTGCTGCATGGGCAGTGCTACATTATGTCTGCTCTAAGAATATCACAGCTCTCAGGCATTGAGGATGTTCATTTTGAATGCCAGGACAAAATATTGTCCAAGTTCTCCACGTTTATTTTCCCCCTTGGCAATGAATAAGCAGTCTGTGGGGAGACATTTTAAGCTTATATAAACATCCTTTTCCTCATCAAAATTTCCACCTAGATTTTATACCATTTCTGATTCTTGCCTGATCCATTCTTTACTATGATGATTGCAAAATGGTGATTTTTCCAATTTCCTCCCTCCCCCATTTATATTTGTCATTTTATTGAAATAAGAGTGTTCCCTTCTCCTCATAGATTATTTTTTATCCAGTTTTTATTGGTATAAGCTCATGAATTCCTTTTTTTCCTCCCCAGTGGTTTATAATTCATTACCATACGTAATTATTTTGGGGCTCAAAATTTCCCAGATTTGGCCAGTGGGACCCTTCTCAAGCTGCCTCTTGTGTTCTTGTGACATGCTCCATCTTTTTTTTTTTCTTTTCTTTTCTTTAGCCCATCCTTACTTTCTGGAATAATGAGATGTTAAAGGGTCATCTTAAACTTACCCTCCCCCAGCTGTTTCTGCTGGGAGCCCTGGTTCTTTCAGTAGGGAATGGAATTAGATACCAAGATCTGTGTGCTAGGTTTGAGTATATTTCTTTAACAGCCACTGAACAAACATTACTATACCTGGTAAATAGTTCTTTGAGGCACAGTAAATACTTTTTGAGAATTTAATGGTGTCCACTTCTAGTTACAACCAAAAGGGGTACACATTCTTAAGGAATGGGAAGGTGTTGTCAGCAAACGTACACTGCCAAAATATTCTTGGATTTCAAAGAAAAAATAAAATGTACTAGCTTAAAGGTCAGGTGGGATTTCAGTGGGTACGGGAGGGTGTTCCAGGGAGAAGAAATGACATTGACAATGACAAAGGAGCCTGCACAGTAACAGTCACATTGGGCTGTGCTTAAGCCTCAAGCCCAGATGCCCCCGTTCCCGCCATGGGAAGGGGGGCGGAGTTGAGAGACAAGGGCGGAAAGGTTGTTTGAGGCTGCCTTGGAGTGGCAGACCTAGGATTTGGGGTCTTTAGTAAGATAATAGAGAGCTGTTGAAGATTTTTGAGTAATGTGAAAACAAGCTTAACTCTGACTCATAGATTAATCTAGAAGATATATAGAAGTAGGATTGAGGAAGTTTCCAGCTAAGAAGAATTGTAAAGAGATTATTATAATAGTTCAGTAGGAGATAACATGACTTTGAACTAGAAAATGACAGGAAGAAGTAGATTAGAACAAGGTTTCAAAGTGCCCTCCAGGACCCTGGAGTGTGTGCCAAGAGGAGGCGTGTGGAGCACCAAGTTAGAACTCAGGAGGTGGCTGAGGGGAAATTTTCAAGCAAGTGTCCCTTTAAAGAAAGGATTGTGTGGGTTACAGAACCAAAAATTATCTAGAGACATGTCTGATAAAAAGTTAACAAGACTGGCATTTGTTTGGTGTCTTTTTCAACTCTTTCCTCTTTTATATTCCTTTTTTCTAAAGGTCTGAGCCTGGTAGTTGTCCAGGGAAATAATTGTGTCACGAACTGAAATAAGTCAAATTGTATTTTTAAAAAATGCCAGAAGTCAGTGCCACAATGCCATACACTAAAACGTGTGCTTATTAATGAGAGACAAGTTCTTGGCCAGAAACCTTGGAGTCATCCCAGACTCCTTTCTTTTGCTGGTTCCCTGCAAGGAACCCACGTGAAGTCCTGTTGACTTCGCCTTCCAGTTGCATTCCAGATGCCAGCACCTTCTCTGCCTTCGCTGCAGGCAGCCTGCTCAGGGCCACCGTGGCCCCTTGCCTTCTACCTCCTCTGTCTGTCCGTCTCCAGCCCTGCCCCCGTAGTCTGTCACCTTCCTTGGGGTTCCAACATGAACAGGACCCCCCCCAGATATCAGTGTAACTGATTGATTCATCCTGAGGTCCTTGGTCAAAAGTTACTCTCTCGATTGGGCCTACCCTGAGCTCCTTGTTGATAATTCCCTCCTCACCACCACCACCCATTTTCCAGGCCCCTTTTATCTTGTTCTATTTGTCTCTTATGGCATTTATCACCTAGCATGCCAGGTAATTTATTTATGTTATGTGTCTCCTATCACAGAGCTTGAGCTCCACAAGGGCAGTGATTTTTTACATTTCTTTTGTTCACTGATTTCTCCCAAGCACCGAAATAGTGCCTGGCACACAATATGTCCTCAGTAACCATCGTTAAAAGGAAAGACAAACTGAGAGCAGAAAACTAGCAGGCATAGTTACCAGGCTCATAGCAGACCGGAGAAAGCAAATAGAAGAAGGGAGGGGAAATTGCTTTAATCAGCCTTGTCAACCCTGTGTTCCGTGGATACCAGTGTCCAAGTCTATGATAGTAATTGGCTGATAAAATAGGCCTGGAGATCCTGCATATGCTTTCCCTTTACTAAAATGTCCTTTTGTACATTAGCGTAATAACAGCTATCCGACCTACCTCTTCTGGAACTCAACCACAAAATTCTTTTCTGGTAACCACCTGTCATTATGGGACACTGTTGCTGTTCCATGGAACGGAGATAGAAAAAACCACCTAGAGGATTATGTGTGGGTCCTGGGAGCGATCGACAGTACAAATTTTGCTTGATGGACTGTGCTGCTTGACATGCTAATTGGCAGGAAGCTGGAGACCAGCAGCTTTTTGTTATTACTCTTCTTGTAAACTTGCAACCCTTTTAAAAGCTAGCTTCTGTTTTAGGTATTTGGGAATAAAATGATCATTCCTTCCCTGGATGGAGACCTCTTCCAGTGGGACCGAGACCGGGAGAGCATGGAAACAGTTCCTTTCACGGTTGAATCGCTCCTTGAATCTTCTTATAAATTTGGAGATGATGTTGTTTTAGTTGGAGGAAAGTCTCTCACTACATATGGACTCAGTGCATATAGTGGAAAGGTGAGAGAAAATGCTGGGTTTATTTTGGGGGAAATCAGAATCATAATCATTACTCTGGGGTTTATTATCACTTTTCCTCTGAGGATCTCATTTATTTTAACAAGGTATCTGTGAAGTAGAAAGGGAAAATACTACTAAGAGAAACTAAATTTATTTAAGATCACAGAATAACAACAAAGCTGAGAATAGGAGGAGGAAGAGAATGAATAAATACAGTCTTCTGTGTGTCAGGTGCTTTTTCGTATATTATTTTAAAATCTTCACAATATTCCTAAGTGTTCCATACTTTTATCCCCATTTTGATTGGTAAGGAAGCCTCTGAAGATTAATAGTAATCATGATGTTAAAATAATTGCTGCTATTCATTTCTCTATCTGATCGTATAATAACCCAAGAGGAAAGTTTGTGCTCATTTTATAGATGAGGCTTTACAAAGGTGAAGAAACTTGTTAGATTTGACTTAGATCTATTTGATAACAAAGCTATACTGTTAAATGGCCTAGACTTTCTTCACTAGTAGCTCTTGGAATATAATCATTATGTGATCTTCTAAGATTGAGTTTTATAATATAAATCTATGATTAGGAGTAATTAATTAAAAATATCATCTTTTTTAAAGGGCAAAAATGTTTTTTTTAACCTCTGAATTGTTTAGTATGTGAACATTTTCTATGTAGATTTAGAATAAATCAGGGAAGAATAAGAAAATGATATTTTTGCCCTTGAGTTTTTCAAATTTTAAAGATTCCTTATCCTATACATTAGGCCCAAAGCACCTCCGTGCTCTTGCGGATGCTTTTCTGCCTCCTCTACCCAGCGTCATCTGCCTTGTATTGAGGCCACCCTTCCTATCTCGCCTTTTTTTTTAAACAATCTTTGTTTACTTCAGCATTCTCAACCTGTTAGACAACGGGATTGCACCTCATAATTGGTTCTCTGATTTGATGTGCTGCTACAGAATTGTGGTATTCTCTGCTTTTTTGTGTGAGGACTTCAAACTGGACCACATTAAGTTGTCTTTTTCCTTTAATGATGATTTAAAGGAATTACTTTTAAACACTAAAACTGTTAGAAAAAGCTCATATTTTAAAAAACCAAATACTCCTACCATACAGGAACTGTAAGGTCAATGTTTTAATTAAATTTTCCTGAAATTTTATTAATGATATTCTTGTTAAAATTTCAAAATTGGTTACCCATTTCTTCTCATACATTCCATGGACTAAAATGGAAGACTGAAAGTACCTAATTCCTTAAAATCATTTCCTGAAATAAATGTTCGTTTGGTACTTTTATGGCTCTAAATAACTAATTTTAAGAGTTTTCAAACTGTTGCTTCTTATTGCTTAGGTGCTTCTTGCATATTTCCTGTTTCCTTCCACTTTTTACAGACTGCAGGGATCATTTTAATGTCTCTGGTGTGCTGTAACTTGTATCCTTACCTGTCTTTTCAGGTGCGGTATATCTGTTCAGCCTTGGGCTGCCGGCAGTGGGATAGCGATGAGATGGAACAAGAAGACATCCTGCTCCTGCAGCGCACCCAGAAAACCGTTAGAGCCGTGGGGCCTCGTAGTGGCAACGAGAAGTGTGTATCCCTCATGTTGCTGGTGATGTTATTTCCCAGTGCATTTACTGCCAGAGTCGTTGGGCTTTTTTGTGTGGACATTTTCTGAACATTTTGTTGCCCTAAAAGCATACTAGTCTTAAGAGAAATGTGGGTCCTAAGTTATTAATAAATCCTGAACTGAACTGCATCAGGATGTGGTGACTAGTACAGTGACTGTATGTTAGTTTAGTTGTAGGTCAGTGATATTTTCCATGGCAGCCTCACTGATCAAAGTTCTTTGAATGCGCAAGGTTCCTAAGGCAAAGTCAGTGTGTTTTCTTTCAGCTTGGATCTGTTTGGCTCTGTACTTCCATTTACAGGTAGTTCACAGTTTGTGTGACTACCTAAATTTTAAAATGATTGTTTTAGTTTGTTTTCTTTAATAAAGCATCATTTATTTGGTCAAATACCTTTTTGTTCCCTTTTTCAAATAATGAATTCCTTATGTAATTTTATATTTAAATATGTGATTAAAAAATAAGACAACTGGACTAGATACGCTGGTTCTAAACCACATGCTTATATTTTTAAAAACTAAATATTTAAATTTTAAACTGCCTGTGTAATGAAAATATTTTAGGTCCCATCTTTATCTTTTGAAATGAACCAGACTTTCACATTTTGTCCTATCTGATGCAGTATAATTCATTTTCCTTTCCCCAAAACTGTTGTTGTTTTTTTCCAAACTCAGTTAAGAATGTATTCTACTTTCCCTGGACTGTGACAATCTGACCTTCTTTACCCTGATGAGATTTTGCTTCCCTAAGTATTTTAAGTGCTTTCTGGGTGTGTAGCCACAAAGGAACAACCTCACAGATTTTTGAGGTACCAGGAGAGGCAAGGTCTGGGGTCTGAGATCCATCCCCAAATATATTTTTTTCGATAGAAGTTAGAATTCTTGGCTATGCCATTTTTATACCTAAGTGATAAAACATTATACTGTCCATAGTTAACTGATTTTTCTATTTACTAGTTGTAGGCAAACATTATGATTGCCACTTTTCTCGGGCTCAATAAAGGTTAAGTGGCTTGCCAGATCTCAATCAATAGCAAACTCAGTTGGAGCTGAGGTGGTATGCCCCTCAGGTTTGGTGTACTGGACCACACTGCCTCTTCAAGGCTATGTTTTCCTACATATCTAAAATCTATGCATTCATCTTGCCTTTCATATTGGCTGTTGGGATATCAATGTAAAATAAATGAATTTCCCTGCCCTTTAATGAAATATGTACAAACTTTCATTAAGAGGTAAGGCAAACTTATACTACCTCATTTTAAGGTAACTTTGATGTGTATTTAGTAAACACTGCTTTGGAAGTAGAAGCATTTTTATGTTTTATGCATTTTATGTTTATTTTTGAAAGAACATCTGTCCCACAGCAATTGTCTGTCCACAATCAGAACCAGTTTCTAAAGGACCAGGACAGAGCTCTCCTGGGCCCCCTTGTGGCAAAAATCAGTAAAGTATGCTTTTCCAGAAGGTTGTGTTGTTTTACAGAAGTGTTTAGTATATGCTTTTTTAATCTAGAAGAGCTCTGTATTATTCGGTCTCTCTATTTCAATGTAGTTCCTAAAATACAACTTTGTAAATTTAAGGTGGAATTTCAGTGTTGGCCACTTTGAACTTCGGTATATTCCAGACATGGAAACTAGAGCCGGATTTATTGAAAGCACGTTCAAACCCAGTGGGAACAAAAAGGAGTCTAAAATTATTTCAGATATGGAAGAACAGGAAGCTGCCACGAGGGACACAGTGATAAAAGTCTCTGTTGCTGATTGGAAGGTTATGGCGTTTAGCAAGAAGGGAGGGCATCTGGAATGGGAATACCAGGTAATTAAACCACTGAAAATTTAACTTACTGTGTTTCTTCCTCTCCCAGTTTGACTATACTCATTGGGTAGAGGAAACTAATTCCATTTTGCATTCTTGACTTGTTCTCTATGCTTTAAGAAATTTGTGGTTTTAAATGCATTTTATGAGTTGAAACTACATAAAACACTGCATGAATTATTTGAAATCTCATTTCCATTTTTGTTTAGTTTTGTACTCCAATTGCATCTGCGTGGTTGGTTAAGGATGGCAAAGTCATTCCAATCAGTCTTTTTGATGATACAAGTTATAGCTCTAACGATGGAGTTTTAGAAGACGAAGAAGACATTGTCGAAGCTGCGCGAGGAGCCACGGAGAGCAGCGTCTACTTGGGTGAGCAGATGTTTCTTATCGTGGAGAGTTCAGGTTGTCAACTAGATTATGTTCCCACCTTTCTCCTTCCCACTTCATGTGTGCCTGGTGGTGGTAGTAGTAGTTTCAATTTCTAAATACACTCTCTTAGGTTACCCTTAAGATTTATACTTTGATTTCCATTTGCCCAGTTCTGAAACTTTTAATTATTGTAGCACCTTGTTTTTCCCTGAGGCCTATGTTAGAAAGGCTTAAAAATGTTCTCATTTCCTAGCATGATTTAAAATTACTGTCTATATCCTCAAAGTCCAGAACTTTCTATTTTTGGGTTTGTATCTATATCAACTTGCTCCACTGCCCCTTAAAGATTAGGTTTATTTCTTTCTATGCATCTATACAAGGGATCTGAAAAAATGAGAACAAAATTCTGGTGTGCTTCTGGGCATTTGGAGATGTTCAGTGTGAAAATATGAAAACTCTTGAATCTAATCATTTGAACTAGTCCTGGTGACCAAATACTCATAAAATTCTTTAATCTTTGTCAATGTGCTCCCCACACCTCAGTCTTAATGAAATATAAGAATTTAAAAGATTAACATGTCATACAGATTTAACTGAATTGTTAGCAGTATCTCTGGAATTGTAGTGCTTTAAGGAGAAAGTTATTTCATCTAAGCTACTAATGCCATAAGAGGACAATGGCTTCCTACCTTTGAATTTCTATTGAGAGAGTTTTCCTGTAATTACCAAAAATGTGCTGCTATTCCATGAGTAACACTGTATAGGTCTGAGTGTGTCAGGCATGATTGTCTTTGAAAAGAGCTGTGTAGCCCATAGAAATAAATGAATCCAATTTTATTAAATTAAAATGAATGTTTTTTGATAAAAATCATTGGCACTTGATAAGGGATGCTAAACATATTTGACAATGTTCTGGTTGATTCAGGAATGTACAGAGGCCAGCTGTATCTGCAGTCATCTGTCAGAATTTCAGAAAAGTTTCCTACAAGTCCCAAGGCCTTGGAATCTGTCAGTAATGAAAATGCAATTATTCCTTTGCCAACAATTAAATGGAAGCCCTTAATTCGTAAGTGAATTATAAAATTTTATAAATATTACTAAAGTGTTCAGAAACTTAATCATGACTATCTTTGCCCTAGTTTTGAGTATTGCAAAGATGGGAATTATTATATACTTTATATTTAATGATAAATGAGAAAGGTATTTCAGATGTTATAATGAATTTTAATTATCATTTAGAGAGTTATTTCTTTGAAGCAACAGTTTCTTCTATAGAAATCAACATTACTGAAATATTTTTCTAACTGAGAAAAACTCTTAAACATTCATTAACCACTTGTATTATTCAGCCAAAGGGATGCTGATGCAAAATATCAGAAATATGTTGGCTTTATAAAGGGTGTTTATTTGGGGTAGAAGCTTACAGTTACCAGGCCATAAAGCATAAGTTATCCCTCACCAAAGTCTGTTGCCACTTGTTGGAGCAAGATAGCTGCCCACATCTGCCAGGGCTCAGGCTTCCTGGGTTCCTCCCTTCCCAGGGCTCATTTCTCTCTGGGCTCAGCTGCTGTGCTCTCTCCACAAGGCCAGCTGCAAACTTTCAGGCAAATATTCCTGTCTCTCTCCCCAGGGCTTCTGCCATATCTAAGGATCTATCTCTTCCTGTGTTCTTCTCCTATGTGTTCACTTCCCAGGCTCCAGCTCTAAACTCCCGACTCTGTCCTTTGCCATGTCTTTTCTCTGTGAGTCCCTACCTACCAAAGGGCGGGGACTCAACGCCCTACTGACTGGCCCAATCAAAGTCTTAATCATAACTTAATCAAATTAAAAGTGACACCTCCAACAGACCAGTTTACAAACATAGTCTAATAACTATTTTTGGAATTCATAAACAAAGCCAAATTGCTACACCACTCCTAAATAACATTTAGCTCTTAACTTATTTATATTCAGAATATTTAGGGAGCCGATGTGGCTTAGTGGTTGAGCACCAACTTCCCACATTTGAAGTCCCAGGTTCAATCTCCAGCCCTAGTACCTCAAAAAAAAATTTTTTTAACATGAAAATTATCTGGCTGTCCCATCATTTTTGAGACATTTAACTTGATTGAATTCAAATAAGTCACCTACTCAGTTATCCTACTGTCCCTTGTATATATTTTTTTTTATTGCACACGTCACATCATATTTTAATTACTTGTTTTAATGACTCATCTTCTCTTCAAGACTGTGGGCATTTCAAAGGCATTAACCTTGGGCCATTTGTTTGGCTTACATGTTTGAACTGAACTGTGGTTGAATATCTATTTATGGAATAAATGAGGCACGTGATTTTTCATTGAAGTCATAACAGTTAGGATTTTACCATTTTTCTTTTAGACTCTCCTTCCAGAACTCCTGTCTTGGTTGGATCTGATGAATTTGACAAATGTCTTAGTAATGATAAGTTTTCTCACGAAGAATACAGTAATGGCGCTCTTTCAATCTTGCAGTATCCATATGGTAAGTGTGATTACTCCTAGGTTGAAGATACTGGGTCTTAAATTTTAATTTATTTAATTTGTTAATTTAAAATTAATTAATAGAATTCATTTGAAGGATAGTTGATTGGAGTGTAGAAAATAAAACACCTTGACCGGCAATGTCATGCCTGGTGGCTAAGAGTGCAAGTTCTAAAGCAAGATTGCCAACATTCGCATCCCACTTTCACCACATGCTAGGTTGGCTACACCTAATTTCTCTGTGTCTTTTTTCCTTCATTGGTAAAAGGAGGATATTAATCATAATATCTACTTACTGGGTTGTGATGAGGTTTAAATGAGATAATAACACATAAAGCCTTAATTAGCAATATGTTTGCTACATAGTAAATGTTCAATAAACATAACTTATTATTCTCATTTAATTATCTTTCTAGATAATAGTCTATATAATACCCACCTATATAATAAAGAAAATAAGTGTTTCCTTAGAACAATGTGAAAATGCTCTAAAATGAGGTTTTAAAACTTTTGTCCTCTGACAGTAGAAATTAGTGCAAAAGTCAAGAGTAGGTGAAATTTGATATGAAAATATATTCCTGTGTAATAAGCAGCAAATTTTTAAAGTTAGAATAAATTCAGATGTTAAGGTCTTCAAATCTTCAAATCTGTATTAGAAAAACCCATCCACTTCTTATCAGTTACTATAGATGCTAGCCCTGGGAAATTATTGTATGATTCCCATGCTTAGAAAACTGAAGGCAACCTTTATCTGATGGTGATCAAAAGACAAGGTAAGAGAGAATTGTGTGATCTGCCCAAGTAATGCAAAATAGAAGGCAAAAAGGATTGCTACTTTCTAAGACAAATTTATTATTTTGACAGCCTGCAATAAGCCAGAGAGTCTGAAGGAGACATCCTCCTTTTGGCCTGTTATGACTGATTAATTGTAAAATTTGGTATTTTTACCACGTGAAAGGAAGACTTAAAATAACTTGAGGGATAATTGAGTATTGTCTAATTCTTTTTTGTATTTAAAGAACTGAATTATTAATGAGGTAATGAATGGGGTGATTCATAAGTATTTTCCTAGTCCCATTATTCAATATAAAGAAAACTTAAAATGTCTGTGGAATAAAGGAAAATGTTTTTGTCTAGTACAGAAGAAAAAGTGAGGCAAATGAGGCAGGCTATTTGAAATATATTAGGGAAGAGAGATGAGAGATGAAACTTAATTTAAAAAGGAATTAACATAAATCATAGGGAAAAAGACAATTTTTAACAATTAAAGATGGGTCTGTTTTGATTTATCTTTAAAAAAAAAAACTTTCTAATGTTTGTTTTTTAAGATAATGGTTATTATCTACCATACTACAAGAGGGAAAGGAGCAAACGGAACACACAAATTACAGTCAGGTTCCTCGACAACCCAAATTACAACAAGAATATCCGCAAAAAGGATCCTGTTCTCCTCTTACACTGGTGGAAAGAAATAGTTGGAACTATTCTGTTTTGTATCATAGCAACAACTTTTATTGTGCGCAGACTTTTCCATCCTCTTCCTCACAGAGTAAGACATATTTTAGATTCTAATTTATTTCAATATGCAAAGAAAACATATTTTGTGGGGATGTACTTATAAATGTATTCAAGTTTTATTGCAAAATGCTTGTTGCCTGTACTCTTGTCTCTACTTTCTCACCTCCCCTTCATTCCTTAACCCCTTGCAATCTGGGTTCTATCCCTACTGTGCCATGAAGCCTCCTGTCAAAATTTTCCATTATCTTCTTTTTGTTAAATTTAGGGGATGTCTCTCAGCCCTTATCTAACTGGACCTTCTAGCTCTTTGACCTTTTTCACCTGACTTCCTTGACCTTGCAGTCTGCCGACTTCCTTCTTTGGCTTGCTTTGGTTGCCTTTCTCCTAGCTCCAGATCCATTAGTTCCCAAACCCACCTTCCTTTTAGGTTTTATCAGGGTACCTCAGATGAGACTTCTCTCTCAGACTCTACTCGTTTTCACCCCTATTCACATCCCAACCGGTTAATCTGGTATTTTTCTCTATCAAAGAAATGTACTGCCGCCCTCAGTTGCCGAAGCCAAAAATCATTCTTCTCTTCCTCTCTTACCAGTCACCAAATTCCGTCAAATTCTTCCTCCTAAATATCTTCAAATGTGTCTACTCCTCTATGTCCCAACTTCCCTTTCCCTGTTACAAATACCAGCCAACATCTCCTGAATACCTGAGGCGTGGTTTCCATGCTTCCGGTCCTCGCCCCGTCTCCAGTCCATTCTCTACACCCTCCGTCTCTACATATCTTCCGTGGCTTTAAAACCTCTAACGGGTGACTCCACATTGCTCTTAGGACAGTCCAGCCTTCTTCTTACAACACACAAGGTTCTGAATGCTCTGTACCCTGCCTGCTCATTACGCATCTCTCACCGCTGCCCTAAACTTTTTCTCTCCTTCCCCTGGGCTCCCTGTGCTGAACTCTTTCAGTGCCCCCAGTGTTTCGTGCCCTCTCTGAGCCTGTGTTATGTCCTAGAACACCCTGTGCTCTTCTTACAGTGTCCTCACTAGGTAATTCCTGAGTCCTCCTCTCTTCCTGCCGTTGGCTGGATGTCCTTGAGGACAAGGACCGGCTCTTCCTGCTTCACCCCGTCCACCCAGCCCCTCACGTGGTGCCTGGCACGCAGGGCTTAGTGAGGACGTGCTGGAAGAGTCAGTGGCTGAGCAGATGAACCACAGTGCTCCCCGGGGCCGTGCCTGTGGTTAATGCCCTCTGTAAAACCTTCTAGGAGATACTGGTACATAGACGTTGTGGGTGAGAAGCCATGTGCAGTGTCCTCTTCTCACCACTTTTTAAGCAT
Source organism: Dasypus novemcinctus (assembly GCF_030445035.2). NCBI lineage: Eukaryota > Metazoa > Chordata > Mammalia > Cingulata > Dasypodidae > Dasypus > Dasypus novemcinctus. The sequence goes on along the minus strand of NC_080689.1, from coordinate 81,439,913 downwards.
CCACTTAGATTGTTGGGAAAGAAAGAACTCGGGTCTTGCCTGAAAGTTTGCACTCATACTCACATACGTGTGGTCTTTCACTTTACACCTAGTTAGATACTATACTGTATATATAATATATGTACATTATAAAGAAACAAAATCCCCTCAGACTAGAGGGAGGGCAATGGGAAGATAAACCTTTTTCATTAATATAATAAAAGGAAATGCTGTATTGTGTGTTTTTATAAATGTTAATTATTATTCATTGTTATTTTATAACTGAAGATTGTTAGGTAATTCGTTCAGCTTTGGACTGGTGGTGACATTTTTTTTCCCCTCACTTTATCAGCAAAGGAAGGAATCTGAAACTCAGTGTCAAACTGAAAATAAATATGACTCTGTAAGTGGTGAAACCAATGATAGTAGCTGGAATGACATAAAAAATTCTGGATATATATCACGGTAAGGGTCTTATAAAATATATGTGTGTGTTATAGCTTCTGGTAGCAACCATTTGATAAATCAAAGAAATGATCTCTAAACTAAGATCTTGTTTAACTCTCTAAAAATATTTATAAAGATATAGATAAATGAATATCTAGGTAAATAAAGCATAGGCTTAGCCTCCAGTAACTTAAACTTATTCTAAGTCTTATCATAAGAGGGATAGAAATAGAGTTTTATGGGAATTTAGAATTTCAACCACCAAATTAAGTTCTTATTCAGTTAATTTAATTATTGAGGGCCTCCCATGTAAGGATTTGTCTTTAATAATACCAAATAATTATTGTGTTTATTACAGTGTGATAATAAGCCTTCATTTGTTACTTCTCAGTTATTTTTTTAAAAGATTTATTTTTTTTTTATTTCTCCCTGTGCCCCATTCCCCCCATTGTCTGCTCTCTGCATCCATTCGCCGTGTGTTCTTCTGTGTCTGCTTGTATTCTCATTAGGCGGCTCCGGGAACGCATCCTGGGACCTTCCGGAGTGGGAGAGAGGCGATTACTCTCTTGCGCCACCGCATCTCCCTTTTCTGCTACATGTTATTTTCTCTCTGTGCCTCTTGGTACGTCATCTTGCTGCGCCAGCTCTCCGCATCAGCCGGCACTTCTGCGCAGGGCAGCTTCCCACGCTAGGCAACATTCCCACGCAGGGCTGCACTGCCGCGTGGGGCCGCACTTCTGTGCTAGGCTGGCACTCTGCGTGGGCCACTCGCCCTCACCAGGAGCTCCTGGGCATCGAACCCTGGACCTCCTATATGGTAGATGGGAGCCCACTTGGTTGACCCACATCCATTTCCCACTCCTCAGTTATTGATTTCATCTTTTATTCTGCCTGAAAAAAAAGTAAAAAAATAGATAACTTTTAAAAGCAGAAGCGGGAGATGGGTCACCCCAAAAGCAGGCAGTTCAAATAATTTGCAAGTGAGATAAAAGTAGAGAAGTTGTTGCAGCCTGTCAGTGCACAGTAGCTCCTTCGATGCTTTGTGGCACGGGAAATGGTGCGTGGCTCATTTTTCATATTTCCTCCTTTGTTTTGATGTCGTACTTAACACTTTCATGATGTGACAGGGGAAGATATGTAAACTTATTTTTTAATATCTAGAGTAATGGTTTATGGTAGAAATGATTAAAGATAACTGAAATATATTTTAGTTTCCATGTATTTAATTATCTAAACTGCATTCATACTGTATTCTCAGAAATTGAGTGTTTGCTGTATTCAGTTTGTTTCAGCTACCAGATTCCCGAGGCAGAATTTACTAGGTGACCAACAAATAGTAAGGGCAACTTTAGTACACTTGTGAATAGCGGTGCTGACTGATAAGTCAGTGGCAACACTGCAGGCAAAGAAGATAAGGGGGAGCGAGGGACCCAGATGGTGCCGCAGGGTCGACTGCAAGGGAAGCCATTCCTTGGTCATTCAGCATTTATTCTGAACAGCTGAGTGCTTTGGGGAAAATTGAAAGACTGAGCCTGTCCCAGAAGAGCTCCCACCTATGGGGTAGATAATATTGGGTAAAACATAAACCTAAGAAAAAAAATGATGAACCAAATGACTAAGTCAGGTTGTGATCTAGGAGAGCATCATAGATAAGGTTACATTTGCATTGAGCCTTAAATCATGAGTTAGTAAGAATTAGACTACACATAGGGACAAAGGGAGAAGTGGGGTATAGTGATTAAGATGAAGAGAATTAGTACAGTGTACTCCAAAATTGAATTAGACTTAAATCAATTTTCCTTTAACTTTATTCAACATGAAGAGGTTGCCTGATTTTTTTTTTTAAGTAAAGGAGCTCTATAAGAATAATACTATCTATTACTTATTGAGTACTTACTGTGTCCTAGGTATTAAGAGCTCTGGATTCTATCATGAGTGTAAATGCCAGCTTTGTCATTTATCAGCCAGGACCTTAGACTTAGATATGATACTTACATTTAAAGGGACTGTAATTATTATTCAAGCTGTTACTCTTTTCAGAAGATGCATCTGTTTTCATTTGGGTGTTTTCTTTAATTTAGGAAGATAATTCAGTGGACCCTCCAGGATTGGGACATTAACTTCATGGGTTTTTGCAGTTGGGAGATGGATTTGTACTGAAGTGCCTTGACAAGCGATTTTTAGGGACAGAGATGATTACTCTTCATTCTTTGTGAAGGTGATTAGCCTGTGGAGAGTTGGGATCTATTGCATCTCCTCTTCAGTCTTTAACTCCATGTTCTAACCAGCTGAGCCAACTACTTCTAAATTAATATGAGTGTGCAAATCATAAAGTAATAAATACAGTCTTATAAAGAACACCTAAGATAATCTAGTTCATTTCCACCTATTCATTCACTTATTCACTTATGCATTTACTCAGCAGACATTTGTTAGACCTTCTATTTGCTAGATAGTGCCTGCCTGGGCTCTAGACATACAAAAAGAAACGAATGCTTTCTTGCATTCCAGGCCCCCATGTGGGGGAGAGTGAGCTGTGTACAGATAGCTGCGGAATACTGAGAGTAAGTATAAACAGAGTACTGTGTGCAGAGTGCTATGGGGACTGTATGACGGGGTCTAGGATGGCTTCACACGGGTGGTGACATGAGCAGAAGGAAGGAGGAAGGGGGTTTCATCACACACATTTACATTCCAGTCAAGTGAAGAGCAGAAGCAGAAGCCCCACAGCTGTGAGAGCATGGTGGAGATTGGCTGAAATCTACCTGGGGAAGCTGAACTAAGGGGAGAGCTAGGCCACAACAAGGAGGTCCATCTGCCAGTGACAGGTGCAGTTTAGTTTCCGTCTGAACACCTTTGGTGACGAGCGAACTGCCTCATGAGGCAGCCCAGCTCTGGTTCCTAGAAAGACTTCTGACTAAAAAGTACTTAAATACAACAGAATCTGCTCAAATTGTTTCAGAACGTTTGTAGGCAATGACATAAAACAATTTTCTAATTTAGAGTATAAACTGGGAGAGAAGATAAAAGGTTAGAGAATTAAAAATATATTTTGGGAGATGTTGGAAAGTATTGGATAGGACAGATCAGTAGTACTATTGCCAAAAAAGTAATTCCCAAGTAAACAGAAGCCTTTAAAAAAAATTTTGTACATTTTTGAATGGCAAAAAATTAGAATATCTTTCTTTCATTTAACAAGCAGAAGATCAAGAATGCTATTAGTGGAATTTAAATGATATTCTTTATTAAAATAAGTTCTGTGAGACTAATTGAGTTTATATATTTTATTATCATAAAATTTTATTATTACCTTACAGCTATTTAAACTATTGCAAACTCTTTAAATTTACCTTTTTTTTTTTTTAAAGATACCTAACAGATTTTGAACCAATTCAATGCATGGGTCGTGGTGGATTTGGAGTTGTCTTTGAAGCTAGAAACAAAGTAGATGACTGCAATTACGCTATCAAAAGGATCCGTCTCCCCAATAGGTAATGAATGTTACTCTTAGTAAATTGGGAATTAGGATTATGTGATCTTATAAGCAAAATGTCCTTTTTGCTTGAAGCTAATCCATTTTTAATCATCTCCATTTATTGAAAACCTATCCTGTGTAGAGTCTACAGAAATCATAATTTCTGACCTTTAGAATCTTATGGTTCTTTTTTTTTTAAGATTTATTTATTTCTCTCCCCTCCCCCCTGGTTGTCTGCTCTCTGTGTCCATTTGCTATGTGTTCTTCTGTGACCGCTTCTATCCTTATGAGCAGCACCAGGAATCTGTGTCTCTTTTTGTTGCGTCATCTTGCTGTGTCTGCTCTCCGTGTGGGCGGCACCATTCCTGGGCAGGTTGCACTTTCTTTCGCGCTGGGCGGCTCTCCTTACGGGGCGCACCCTTGCTCGTGGGGCTCCCCTACGCAGGGGACACCCCTGCGTGGCACGGCACTCCTTGTTTGCGTGGGCCAGCTCTACACTGCAGACCTCCCATGGGGTAGGCAGATGCCCTATCTGTTGGGCCAAGTCCATTTCCCAGAATCTTAAGGTTCTAAGTGCTGGCAATTATCTAAACGTTGTGATCTATTTAGATTACTTAGCATCTACTTTAAAAATATGTGCTTATTTTTTATTCTTCATAAGTTCTGAGTAGTGTAACATGTATAGTAACTATAGCCTTTAATAAATAGCACCATCTAAAAATAATCTATATTTATTGTGGATAATAAGGAAAAGTATTGACAGGACCCATTTGTGGTTCCTCTCCAGTAATAAGCACTATTAACATTTTAATGTATTACCTTTTGTTTTTTTTTCCTGGCATAAATTTGCCTAATTGTAGCACAGTTATGAATTCTGTATAGTTTTGTATGTTGCTGCCTTTATTGCATCCTCAGCATTTTTCATTTAAAATATATTTAAAAGTATTTTATGTTTGGATTATAGCCCAAAATATATATGTACCGTATTTTGTCTGCTCTCTATTGTTAAACATTTCACTAATTCATTGCAACTAAAAGTAATTTTGACCACTCTGCTTCCTTAGTATAGATTCCTAGAGTGAAATGACAGTCTGAGAACAGTGACAATTACGATGATGGACTTTTGGTAGTACCTTCCTTTCCATTAGGTAGAAGCTCTTACTGGTTCTTGATTAAGTGTGTACTAATTGCTGTGCTCTTCTTCTAACTGGTAGTTAAATGTTTTATCCAACAGGTAAGGACAAAGGCATGTGATGGCTTGGGCCTATGGGACTAATTCTTTTCTTTTGGTTTATAACTTTTGAGTAGTTTAAACATTCATGTGTGGAAGGCACCACATAGGATATGAAAATTAAACAAGGCTCCTGCCCTGCAGAAGCCTATACTACCGGGGGTTTTGCACATACTCTCAAGCAATTATAATGCAAGGAAGATTGTGAACCATGTCTTATTTTAATAAATAGCTGTTCAGGAAGAAGAGCCGATGCAGCCGAAAGGCAGCCAAGGAAGTAAAGCTGTATTTATGGAGCAGATGACATTTGTGCTGGACATTCAAGAGTAGCCAAACCCTCGGTAGACTGACAATTAGGGAGGGTTGGCCAGGAACGTGCAGTGGTCTGAGTAGGTGCACTCAGCAGATACTCTGATGGGTGTGGAGTGAGCGGAGCAAAGTGTGAGAGTGGGGGAATATGGAGGAGAGAACAGAAGGCAGGGGAGGGTGGAGGACAGGGGAGGAGGAAGGACGGGGGAGGGGAGAGGATGGGGAAGGGCAGGGGAGGGCAGACGACGGGGGAGGGCAGAGAGCTGGGGAGGGCGAGGGCAGGGGAGGGGAGAGGACGGGGGAGGGCGGAGGACAGAAGACAGGTAGCTGAAGATGGGCAGCACCTGAAATGTAAAGCAGAGGAGGTTAGATTTTATTCTGCAGGCCTTTCCGTGTCTGAGCAGAACGGCATGGTCACGTCAGCAGGGGGTCAGATGGGAAAGGAATGGTGTAAGGACATGAGAAGGGGGAGCTGATAGGATTTGTGGAGACCAGAGAAGTTAGAGAATTCAAAAGTGTACCAGGATTCTTAGCCTGGGAGAGTGGGTGACATTAACAACAGCAAAGCGCAGAGGCAAAGATTGGAGGAGGAAGCTTATGGTGGGATCCTAGAAATGTGTGGTTTGATCTGCCAGGAAAGCTGTCTAAGCAGGCGAAGCCAGGAGTTTCTCTAGTTGAACTTCATTGCCTGTGTTGTTCAGTAGCTGGGACTTGCTATCATTAACCAAGCAAGCTGCCAGCAAACGAGCACGATCCTACAAGGTTTTTGAATTGTAATACGTACCCTCTTGCGGTAGTTGTTCTCACCCTCCTGAGCTTGGGATGCTGAGCTCTCTTTTCTGAATATCTCACTTATCCTCTTCCTCCCCCTACTGAGTCTGTAGCAATTCATTTTTAGTCAGCCAGGGAAGCTTTATTTGAATGAGCCATTAGATGTGCTTGTAAAATTGATTTCCAGAAGGAAAAAATAAAAATGTTAAAATACACACGTTTTTAAAAATACTGGACTTCCCAAAATTATGCCACTAAACCATATTCATCTATTTCTAATTTTGGGTTCAAGAGGGAGAATTTTAATGTTTTCTGTTTTCACTATGGTTACTTCTGCAAATATGAAGAAACTTCAGTGTCTTCTTTTTTTCTCAATTTCAGGGAACTGGCTCGGGAGAAGGTAATGCGAGAAGTTAAAGCTTTAGCCAAGCTTGAACACCCAGGAATTGTCAGGTATTTCAATGCCTGGCTGGAAGCACCGCCAGAGAAGTGGCAGGAGAAGATGGATGAAATTTGGTTGAAAGATGAAAGGTAACTTTGTTAGACAAAGATATAAATACTAATATTTTTCTTTTAAGCTAGTGTTTTCCTTATGCAAAAAAATATTTCTATAACTTTAGGGATCTTTTTTTTAAGAAAATGAACAAACAGGTGTTCTCTTTTTTTTATTTTTGGTGTGTCTCTTGGCCACACGGGGCCTGTGCCTCTCCGTGCCATGTGGGGGCCTGTGCAGTGACGCAGGTCTGGGGTGCCTTTTTCTTTTTTTATACCAGGATCAAACTAGGTCCTCCTTAAGGTAAACAGGAGCTCAAGTGCTGAGCCACAGCCTCTTCCCCTCTGTCGTGTTTTGAAAAGTTCTCCAGCCACTTGTAGAATGAAAAGTTGACTTAGATTTTGAGAATGTGAATTTTTAAAATTATTATATATTCGTAGATAGGGCTTTATGAATTATAATTCACTGAGTAATTTATAGTGGTTTTTCTCAATAATGAGGTATTGTCTCATATTGAGACATAAGGTCTGCTTTTATTTGTCTCCATTCTTTTGGGGAAATTTTAGTTTCTCTCTTAGCAGTTAACAATTTATAACTCCTTTAAGTAGTTTTAGACTGTTTGCGATTAAAAATATGCGAACTTAGTTAAGTTGAAAGCATTTCCCCTATTAAATATGATTGCTGCAATAAGGAAGGCCCTTTTTAAAAATACCAAATGAGAACCACGAGGAAGCCAGCTGAAACAGACTATTTACCAAACAGTTGGAGAAAACCCGCCTAGCAGCCCCTCTCGCAGGGCAGGGTCCTGTGAGGTGCCTTGTTACAGTGACGCGTGCTAAGTCACAGCCAGTGGCCGGGCCAGGGATGCTCCAAGGGGAGCGCCCCTTGTCTCTGGGCCCATCAGTTTCTCCCTAATTTTGGCAGGGGCTCCAGGACCACAGCTGCTGAGGAGTCCTTTCCCTGGTGTTTTTGCAGTGCTTTGTGTTTTGCAAACAAGACCATGGCTTTTAGCATGACAGTCCTAGATAACTCTCTCAAGTATAAAATTAACTCTGCAAATTTAATGTTTTTAAATATGAATGGCTGGAATGTACTTTATTTGTCCATGTAGCATGTTTTTATTTAACCTATACATTGTTTGTCATTTGGTAACTGGTTTATTATAGTTGAAGCTTTTTAAACAAAGGGTACAATTAAAATAATCAGCATGTATTCACTGTCATCCCTTTGTGTTTCTACCGCTTTTAGCACAGACTGGCCACTCAGCTCTCCTAGCCCAATGGATGCACCATCAGTTAAAATACGCAGAATGGATCCTTTCTCTACAAAAGAACATATCGAAATCATATCTCCTTCACCAGAAAGAAGTGGGTCTTTTTCAGTAGGCATTTCCTGTGGCCAGACAAGTTCATCTGAGAGCCAGTTCTCTCCGCTGGAGTTCTCGGGAATCAGCCCTGGAGACACGAGTGAGTCAGTGGACCCAGCCTGCACCCTGCGGGACGGTCACCTCACGGAGGGTGAGGCGCAGGACGGCACTCTGGATGGCAAGGAGGAGGGGCACTCCTTTGAACTCTGTCCTTCCGAAACTTCTCCTCATGTGAGGTCAAGGGAGAGAACCTCCTCATCTATAGTATTTGAAGATTCTGGCTGTGATAACGCATCCAGCCGAGAAGAGCGCAAAACCAACAGTCTGCATGCTGGCAACCATTGTGCTCATAGACTGAATGGTTTCAGGCATTCCAGTAGCAAATCTTCCTCTGAACCGACGCTGTCCGTCTCTCCCTCAAGACCAACCACTTTAAGCTTAGATCTGACTAAGAACACTGCTGAAAGACTCCAGCCCAGTTCACCCAAGGTGTATCTCTACATTCAGATGCAGCTCTGCAGAAAGGAAAACCTGAAAGACTGGATGAGCCGGCGATGCACCATGGAGGAAAGAGAGAGGACCATGTGTCTGCACATCTTCCTGCAGATAGCGGAGGCAGTTGAGTTTCTGCACAGTAAGGGACTCATGCACAGGGACCTCAAGGTTGGTAGTTGTAGACCATCACACGGGGCTTTTAATGGGATGTTTTGTAATTCGCGGTGGTATGTGCAGTTCTTCTTCAGGGTTTAAATGGAGAACCCCTAAGAGTGGAGGAGAGTCACGGCATCAGGGAGCAGAGGTCTGGAAAGGTAGGCCAAAGGGCCTGCTGCAAAAACAAGAAGTCTCATGTTTTGAAAGCTTGAGGCAACACGTTCATTCTCCTCCACGATGTGCTGGTGTTCATTGTACTTTAAGAAGTATTCCCAACACCCTTTGTGAAAAGAGAGAGAGAAAGAGGAAGGAAATCCACCCTGACGGGATATTCCCCATTTTTCTTTCGCCTTTAAATAACCATGGCCCAAGCACCCCCTGAAATCGCATGGAGAGGTTTGTATTCCTTCATTAGCCAGCTCTGGATTGGGGCAAATCATTTAGCATCTCCATGCTTTTTCCCTTCTATTTCTGAACTGTTGAGGCTTTGAGGAGGGGGTAGGAAGCTAGATGGAAAAAGGTAGAAAATGTTGCAGGTGATGGCTTACAGTCTAAAATCTTTGATTCTGTGTTTCAGTATATATGGTATTGAATATTGTAGCAATACAGAATGCTAAACTGCATCAGATTCTTACATGTAGCATTTCCTTAATATGTATTTTTTAACGTAAGCATGTGGAACTTTTAACTACTTTCTGATATATTCCATATACCCATAGCAGTCATCAGTGGATGGGTAGTGAATTTTTTTTTTCTGATGGAAATAACTCAAAGATTCATTCTTGATAGATTTGGACCCATTTTAAGTATTTTCAGTTTCATTTTATGTAACCACATGCTTTATTTCAGGCTCTACATTTGCTTGTTATTTTTGCAATAGTTATTTTCTAAAAGCAGGTTTTTTTGTTGTGGTGGTTGTTTTGTTTTTATTCTTGAATCTATTTTAAGGGTTTGGAAAAACAAGAGTAAGAATTAGAAATAATTACTATTTTCTAAAGTGATTGCCTTTCTAGTATAGCTTTAAAAATCAAAATGCAAAAGGAATTGACTGAGTACTCTATCTACTGAGTTGCACAAAACACAGAGGCTAAATGGGTGGAAGGCATTACAGAAGACAGATCCCACCCTCACCCTCAAGGAGGTGTCCTGATGGAGGGATGGAAAAACAAACAAGTAACTCTACTGAGCAACGGAGTGTTAAAATTGTAATTAGAGAAAATGAAAGTGCTTTGGGGATGAGACAGTGTAGATAACTTGGTTCTGCTAAGTTAGATGACTGACTTGTTTTGGTAGATCTTGTCCTATTATGAATTAGTCAGAACATTTTGCCCAGCACTGGCCTCACCACTATGGAAAAAAAAATTTGCTGAAATACATCAGCTTTCTTTCCTGGGGCATCAAGTGCTCTTCTGACATGTTAGTGATTTTGATATGGGCCCAAATGATTGCCAGAAGTTATTCTGCACTGAATGAAAAGTTTGGAGATGAATTATTTTGGTTGGAAGAAAGAAGACAACTTCCAGGAGGGCGGTCACCCCAACCTTGAAAGAGTAACGGCTGTTTAGGTTGAATATGATAAGTGCTCATCATGTGGTGGGAAGCAGCTAGCCGATGTACACGTTCTGTACACACAGAATGCCAAGTTGAAAGGCAATATAATTATCTTTTCACTAATTATGGATATTCTTCTGTTGATTTTATAATGTGAATGAAATATTGGTGACTGTTCAATGCTATAATATTGTCTAAAGATTTTTCATCTTTGTATGTGAAAATTTCTCTTTAGCTTTTCTAAAAGTTTTTCTTTCTTTCTAACAAATTAATTTTTTTAAAATATTTATTATTATTATTTTTTAATTACATTAAAAAATATATATATGAGGTCCCATTCAACCCCACCGCCCCCGCCCCCCACTCCCCCCACAGCAACACTCTCTCCCATCATCGTGATACATCCATTGCACCTGTTAAGTTCATCTCTGAGCATCACTGCACCCCATAGTCAATGGTCCACATCATAGCCCAGACTCTCTCACGTTCCATCCAGTGGGCCCTTAACAAATTAATTTTAAAGCTTTCTAGTGTCCTAGAAAAAATACCCCCAAGATGTTTATTCCCACTGGAAAAAGCAATGCATTGCTGCATTCTGACCTAAGTGTTTGAATTCAAGGCTAAAGCTTCTAGGCCCTCCCCAACTTTTGTATTTTGGTCGTGTTTTTGTCCTCAGCACCTCAGACTCCGCCTCTCCAGATTTCTGTTAACGGTTTTTATTCTCCCCACTCTAGCCACGCTGTTCTTTTTTTTGGTTACTAAAATATAGTGTCCTCATAGAACTTGGTACTCTTCTTCGTAATTCTCATCACATCTGTATTATTTATCTTTTGGTTTCCATGGGGGCAGGAACTATGTTTTGTTTTCCCATCGGATCCTAAGCACATGCCTGACACATTCTAGATGCGCATATCATTTTATTTTCAATTTTCTTTTGTTTGCAACCAAAAACATTTATACTGATTTAAGCAGAGCAGGAAATCTGTTTGGTGTGTTTAACTGAACTGCCTAGGATTCAGCTATAAAACTTTATCTGGGGTAAGTGATATGGCCAGAACCTAATTTCTCTCCCTGCCAACCCCATTTCTTTTCATTTGCAGGCAGGCTTTTCTGTCACAATCTCAGGATGGCTGCCAGCAATTCTTTGTGCTGCATATTTTTTTCTTTTAAGTCTTTTGGATTTTGTGAGGCAGGGAGAAAAGTATTGTCACTAGATTTTTCTAGGTTCATGGCTAAGCTACAAAAAATGAATTTTAAGTGCAAGTCAGTTAGCTGGGCCAGTAATTTATTAAGGAAGGGAGGGAAGAGAAATGGGAGAAAATAACAGATTATGGGTCCCAGATAGAGAGGAAAGGGGCTGAAAAGGAATAAAGAGGGCTAATTTACAGACTACAGTTCCCATCACAGATGACAAAGTGCCCAGGCTTACTTGCATGCTGATCCAGACAGTGGTAAAAGGCAAGGACAGAGGTTGTTTGGCTTTGGCGTGTGTCTTTTAAGCAATTAATCATTCCACCCCTTTGCTAATGACAGGGGAGGAGTCCCAGCTGTTTGCTGTTTTGGTTAATTACCCCACCCCTTAGTATCCTTTGAGGGCCCAATCATAAGGCCCCATGGGGAATATTCAGGGCTTCCCCTTGATTCTGGAGGAAATCTCCTTCCAAACAGGAGTTCTTGCAGGGTCTTCCACCAGCCATCTCGTGGGGTATTCATGGCCACGGCCACGTGGATTTCCTGCCAGGTTCCAGATGCCTATTGATTCCTAATCTGCTAGGCTGCCTCATTATCTCTTTGCCCCACTATCGATCAAAACTTGTGGGTTTTATTCTAATAAACTAAGGACACGTACTCGTCTCTAAACCAGTCTCCTGGCCAGGGGATGGAATTATGCTGATTGATTTAGGCAATCTCTGGAGCCAGGATGACTTCCACACAGTCCGGAAGAAGGGATTTCACCAAGTAGCATGAGGACACTTCCAGTGGAAGCAGAGGGGGATGGCTGCTGGAGAGCCAAGAAGCTGTCTGTTATGGTATATCATAAGTAACAGCTGACATCAGATGGGCAAGGGGAGGAAAGAGAAAATTTCAGGCAGCTTAATCCGTTATTATCTCTGGTAAACAGATTGCTTGGGGGAGAGCTACAGGTTATCATAGATTTGGTTTATCCACAATGATTTCATTGCTTCAAAGTCAAAATTGCATAATGGTATTTTGGGGTTGGGAAATAAAATACTATTTGTCTAGCAGTATTTAAACTTTGATGAAACTCAACTTTATGAGCTCACTGGCTTCCTTTTTCCTTATCTTGAGGCTTATGAAGGGTTGTCATGCTAGCTGGGGAGTGGAGTGACCTCTGAAGGAAGGGTGGTTTATTTCACATGGGCCCCTTTGAGTTGAACCCATGATATATTTGTTTAGACAGATCCTTTAAACAGTTGCATATGAGCATTTGGAACTCGGGACAGAAGTCTGGGAGTAGAGACTTGGGAACATGAACATTGGAAGAGGCCGCATGGGATCTTAGTCAAGGGCTCTTGTTTCCTTTGATTGTCTACTCTCCCCTGTCAGGCGTAAACCAGAAGAGGAGTCTGTTTCATTCGTTCATCAAAATTAGTGAATAGCTTCAAATAGAAGCGGTCTTATATGTGAATTCTACCCATACTCATATTTCACATAATATATTTCTATTTCATGTGATATTTAGTTCATTATAGGGCAGACATATAGTATTTGTCCTTTTGTGTCTGGCTTGCTTCACTCAGCATAATGTCCTCCAGGTTCATCCATGTTGTCAAATGTTTCACAACTTCATTTTTTCTTACTATTGTATAATATTCCATCATGTGTATACACCACAATTTATTTATCCATTCATCAGGTGATAGACACTTGAGTTGTTTCTAACCTTTGGCTATCATAAATAACACCTCTGTAAACATTGGTATGCAGATGTCTATTCGTGTCACTGCTCTCAGTTCTTCTGAGTAGGTACCTAGCTGTGGAGGAGTATATCCTCCACAGTGCCTGTACTAGTCTACATTCCCACCAACTGTGAATAAGGATTCCTATCGCTCTACATCCTCTCCAACATTTACAGTTTTTTTGACTTTTTAATAGCAGCCAGTCTAATAGGTATGAAATGTTATATCATTGTATTTTTTTAATTTGCATTTCTCCAATCCCCAGTGATGTCGAACACTTTTTCATGTATTTCTTTGCCATTTGTATTTCTTCTTTGGATAGTTATCTTTTCTAGTCTTTTGCCCATTTTTTAAATTGGATAGTTTGTCTTTTTATTGTTGAGTTATGTGATCTCCTTATATATCATGGATATTAAACCCTTGCCAGATATGCGATTGCCGTATAGTTTCTATCATTGATTCGGCTGGCTTTTCACCCATTTGACAAAGTCCTGTGAGATGCAAAAGTGTTGAATTTTGAGGAGGTCCCATTTATTTTTTCTTTTGTTGCTCATGCTTTGGGTGTAAGGTTTAAGAAGCTTCCACCTACCACAAGCTCTTGAAGATGTTTGAAACGAACAACTGTAATTTAATACTACACAATGTTAATATCAGTAAAAAAAAACCCAGATATACTAAGTGAGGGAGACTTAGAGTACTACATGTTGTATGAGTCCATTTATATATAAATATAAATCAATTTATAAAGGTGAAATTAGATTATTGGTTGTAGGACTAAGGAAGGAATGCTAGGGAGTGTGGAGTCTTTCTTTTTGGAGTAATGAAATTGTTCTAAAATTTTTGAGATGATGACTAAAAGCCATTGAGTATACACTTTGGATAGATCATATAGTATGTGACTGTAGCTCAATAAAACTATTTATTGAACAAATAAATAATTGTGCAAGAATAGCCAGAAACAGCAGATATGTACAGCAGGGAAAACAGAGAGAAAATGAGAGGTGAGGAAATTTCTTGTTTGTTTTTCTGTGTGTTTATTATTATTGTTATTGAGATAATGAAAATGCTCTAATGATGATTGAGGTGTTGAACACACAACTAGGTGATTATATGAAATACCATTGATTATACACTTTGGATGAACTGTATGCTTTATTAATATGTATCAATGAAATTGATTTGCTTATTTAACTTTGTGGGCCTTGGTTTCTATGTCTGTAAAATGGAGCACTAATCGTACTCATCTCATGGAATATTAAATGAGTTAGTATTAGTAACTGCTCAGAACAGTGCTTGGCATATTGTGAGGGTTATATGCATTTACTTTTACTTTTTCTATTATCATTATAATTATTATGGCTTGCCCAAGCAGAGTCTATAGAATAAGAAGATTAAGAAGATTAAGAAGATTAAGTACCTTGGACCCCAGGGAGTATGGATCTCTAGAGGTTTCAGTAGATGCTCAGTAAATGCTAGCTCTCTTTGCTACCCTTTCCTTTCTTTACTTACAGTACATAGCTGTCATTGAAGAATTATTTTTATTTTCACATTAGCTCACTTAAAAGAGAAGCGTACTTGAGAATATCTAGTCTCTTGTAATTATTTTCTGTAGTCATTTAAATAATTATTTTCCATCTCTCTCATCCACACACACCTCCCGTAACTTGTTCTGTTTATTTTTCCAGCCTTCAAACATATTCTTTACAATGGATGACGTGGTCAAGGTTGGAGACTTTGGATTAGTGACTGCAATGGACCAGGATGAGGAGGAGCAGGTGGCTCTGACCCCAATGCCAGCTTATGCTCGACACACTGGGCAAGTCGGGACCAGACTGTATATGAGCCCAGAGCAGGTGAGGTTTGCTTTCTTCTAAAGGGAAATAGGCTTTTGGTTAGCCTGGCCAAGCTAGCTGTTGCTGATGACTCTCTTCCCACATTCTCATTAACATACCCAAAATATAAGCGAATGATGAAAACTGGCAGTAGTGTTCCTCAGGCACCATAGCTAGGGTACAATTTCTACTACCTGAACTGGGGGCGGGTTAACAAACACACTGCCATGACATACAATGCAGTATGTACCGAGCTGCCCTCTACAGGACTTCACAGGCAACTTCCAGCAGGAACCGTGGCAGGAAATAAGGTAGGCAGCCTGGGGTAGGTGGCTTCTAGGATGCTTAGTGTCCAAAGCAAAAGCGTCACAAACGGGGAGAAATATGGGAGCAGTGCATCCTGGTCGTGGTCAGTTTTTTCCATTACACTATTCAGCGTCGTGAACCCAGCTACAAGGCTAATCATATTCACAAAACTCTGTATACCAGGGTCAGTGGTTCTCAAATTTCTTGGGCTCAGTACTTATTTACACTTGCAAAAATTATTGAGAACCCCAAAGAATTTTTCTAATGGGCTTTTTATCTGTCAATAGTTGCCATTTTAGAAATTAAAACTGAGAAATTTATAAAATTTTATTAATTTGGTTAAAAATAACAGTATTAAACCCACTACATCTTAAGATATTTTTATGAAAAATATTTTCCAAAACAAAATTGAGTGATGAGTGGCATTTATTTACATTTTTGTAAATCTTTAATCTGGATTCTCGTATCTGCTTCTGTGTTGAATCTCTTGTGATATATTGTTTTGGTTTAAGTATATGAAAAAAATCTGGCTTCATACAGATATGTAGCTGGAATACTTTTATAGACGTTTTAAGTCACTGTGAGTATTCTTTGATACTATATTAAAACTGAACAGTAATAATTTTTAAAAACTGATTTGCATGGTGGAATCTAAAACCACATCAGTGAATGTTTTTTACTCTGCTGCACTAACATCCTTTGGTCCATCTTGTACTTTGAATGGTTCTTTTACCCATTTATGGTTTTGTAGCATTGTACATTGGTTATTTGTGAACTGTTGGTTCCCTGAGTAATGCAGCTTTTCCAAAAGTTGTCACATCTCATTATACAGTATAAAAAGTCACACTGATTAATATCGTCACGAATCTTGTCAGAAACGGCTCTACCTATTAGAATGCTGTCAGGTTTATGGAGGTGGATAAAAATTTTCCAAAATTCTAATTTGCCATTGAAAGCTCAACTTTATCTTTGGCAACAAATACTGTCAGTTTTCCTTGAAGTGTCATCCTCACTCTGTTCATCTTTTAGAAATGTGAGTCATAGTTAATCTACTAGTCATTCTGTCAACTCAAAATGGCGTTCATGTAAAGAGTAGCTAGTTCATCTTGTAAGTCAAACAATTGCACTGCACTTTGGAATGGAACAGAGATGCGCTATGAATGCTTCCCCTTCTGTCACACGGAATTTTTAAAAGACATGTACTTAAAAGTTGACATTTAATATGACTAATCCTTTTTACTTCCTAAGCAAGGGCATTTTAAGTGAAGCTGACTTAATTCATACAAAAGACCAGAGTGCACATATCAGTATATTGAAAAGGCAACTAACAACTTAGTATTATGATGGAATTATGAAAATATTTTGCCCTCCTGGAGCCCCTGAAGGGCCCTTATGGTCCCCAGGGGTCCATGGGCCACACTGTGAGAACCACTGGCTTAGGTTACTCTTCGGAAGGGCTTATCAGAGACCAGTAAGATTGCCTTTGAGGAGATGGACTTTGTTTTACTGTTGTATAGTACCCTTCTATACTGTTCGAATTGTTTACATTATTCAAGTGTTTCTTTTTCATATTTAAAATTTTTACTTTTCATTTGATTTTTAAAGAATTTTAAAGGAACCCTATACTTAGACATCTTGAATTTCAAAAATAAAGAAAAACACTAAGTATTTAGATAAGGAAAACAGTTATAGCTAAAAGACTGTTTTCTATAGTGCTAAACTTCAGAAGACAGTGAAGCAACATGTACAATCTTGTATCTGGCTATGGAGTTATTCACGTCCCAAAAAAATTCAGACAATTTTAGATAGGTAAGAGTTAAAAAAAAACCCTCAAGAACGCAAAGTGCAGAAATGTGTGCGTACTGGGCTACTTTTTGTGTAAATAAGAGATAGGTAAGTATGTATTCTATTATAAAAAAACTCCAGAGAGAAGATGTGTAAGAAATGCTCCGGGGGCAGTGGCAGAGGGGAGGTAGCCTGTGGGGACCGGGTGGATGAGGTGTAGAATGCTGGGGGGTGGGGGGTGGAACCTAACCGTGTGCTTCTTTTTGAATGAGGTAAATGTTATCTATTACACTTGAGTTGAAGAAGAAAGGGAAATTACAGTATAAATATATTGGCAATGGACATTAGACCAATTAACAGCATGTATCAGTGGCTTTTGTAAATATGGATACTGCAGCAGTTTGATATAATTGATGAATTCCGAAAAGAACTATTGGATTATGTTTGTAATCTGATCTGTACTTGGGCATGATTGAGTTATCATTGGGGTGTGGAGTCCCCGCCCAGTTCCCACCCCTTGGTGGGTGGAGACCCACAGATAAAAGGCAAAGGACAGAGTTAGAGCTTTTGATGCGAGGGTTACTGATGTTAAAGTTTGGTGTTGGAGTTTAATGCTGAAGACTTAAGCTGGAGCTCTGGGAAGTAAGCTCGCAGAGAAAAGAGAAGCCAGCTCCAGCAGGAAGGAAGGAGCCTTGAACCTAGAGTAAAGCAAGCCCCAGGAACGTGGGAACCCAGGAAGCCTGAGCCCTCGCAGTCGTCAGCAGCCGTCTTGCTCCAAATAGACTTTGGTGAGGGAAGTAACTTATGCTTCAAGGTCTGGTATCTGTAAGCAATTGCCCCAAATAAGTACCCTTTATGAAAACCAACCAATTTCTGGTATTTTGCATCAGCACCCTTTTGGCTGACAAATACAGATAACAAAATGAAATTTAATCAAACTCTAAACTGTGTTCTTAGTAAAAAGTTTTTAATTTTAAATATGGCCAATATAATAAGCTTTAATTTCCATATTAAATTAGCAAAGATTAGGACATGAAAGAGGGTAAGAATGAGGAAAGTAAAGGTAAGAATAGAGATTTATATTTGATGTAATTAAATTCAGCTAGTAGAATTAAAAGCACTTCTACCTTCTATATCACTCCAGAAGTTAAAAGCAAAGCACAGCAAAAGGAACAGGATGGAAATAAAAAGCACAAAACAAAACTTATTGGAAAGTTTTTATTAGTTATGACAATAAATAAGTAAACGGTGTTTAAATTTCACCATGAAAGGGAAAACTTCAAATTGGGTTAATTTTTTTTCCCCTAAAATGAAAGATAATTGAAGAATAGTCTAGGTCTTATAGTATGTATAGTTGGCATTTGAAAATTTATTGATGAACAAATTAAAATAAGATAATACTTTAGGTCAAACTTCTAGGCCACAAAGGAACATCAGCATATTTGCAAATACATAAATTGCTCTCTTTTTTTTGATTTTGCTTTTGTTTTGGTTAGCTAGATCATGAAAACCCTCCTAAGTGGCTGCTGGTTTATGAAAATATGAAATAAAAGTACTAATATAAAGTATCATGCAGAAAATGAAAGAAATGAAGAGAGTTAAATTTCTCGGAGGCTATTAAAGTTAGTTATTTATTTTAAGGCCTTCATTCTAAGGTACTTCACTGCCTAAGTGATGTAGCCTTCCCTTGGCACCTCCAGGGAGGGAAGGGGCCAAGGCCAGCAAGGTGGGAAAGCAAGGATAAGAGCTGATGTTGGTGAAACAGAAGAAGCAACTTTTGGCTGATTTTTAAAGTTTTACGAAAAGAATCCTTTCTAGCAGATTACTTAAGAGGGGAAAACAGTTTAGAATTAAAAAGGATACGTCAGAGATTTTAATTTACAAGAGACCATTATTATTCCTAGTCTAGCAGGGAGTCACGTAAAATGACAGCTTCCCACCAAACTGAGAGGGAGATGTCAGACCAGGAAAGACGCGGACGAGCGCAGCCTGGCGAGTAGAGGAGCGTTGGGCAGGGGCTTCGGGGGAAGCTCCTCACGGGGCTGGGTCTGAGCCCGGTGGGGCCTGAGGCCTCCCCGTGGTGGCGGGCGGGAGCTTGGCGCTTCCGAGGTCCGAGCCACACTTGCCGCGAAGCAAGAGGATTCCTTTATACCACGAGTCTATGTGCAGGTGGGGGGGGGGCATGTGCGGGGAGCGTGACCAAGGACTGCTCAGGGCAGGTGACCAAGGCCTGGGCATCCATAGTGCTTCCCCGCAGGGCAGAGGTTACACTCTCACAGTACCTGCGTAGAACAAGCCTTTACAATGCTTGTCAGTAAGGCTGAAGTGGCAGCTTCCTATTGATACGAAGGGGTTAAACAGCTCACAGGAAAGATTATTGTTGGAGTTCCCTGGGAGAGGAGTCTAAGCATACTTTATTAGTCACGAGCTCTCAGTTATTTTGCAGGGCTTGCTGTGTAACTATTAAGAAATGAAATGCTAACTAAAACGGGAAAGAGGGAAGCGGATGTGGCTCAACTGATAGAGCATCCACCTATTATACAGGAGGTCCAGGGTTCAAACCTAGGGCCTCCTGGCCTGTGTGGTGAACTGGCCCATGCGCGGTGCTGCCGCACACAAGGAGTGCTGTGCCATGCAGGGGTGTCCCCGCATACGGGAGCCCCATGTGCAAGGAGTGCGCTCCACAAGGAGAGCCACCCTGTGTGAAAAAAGCACAGCCTGCGCTGGAGTGGCAACACACACATGGAGAGCTGACGCAGCAAGATGACACAACAAAAAGACACAGATTCCCGGTGCCACCGAGAATGCAAGTGGACACAGAAGAACACACAGTGAATGGACACAAGAGCAGACAACTGGGGTGTGGGGGCTGGGGAGGGGATGAGAAATAAAATAAATCTTTAAAAAAAAATGGGAAAGAACTGGAAGGGTTGTGGGAAAAATTGCAAAGCCATACAATATGCTACAGTTATACAGAAGTGATTATTTGCAACCCATAGTATTCGAACTGGCTTAAGAAATCTATTGGCCCACGTAATTGAGTTGTCCCAGTAACATGATGTGGCCAGGGCTGGGTAAAGGAGAAATTAAAACATTATGCAGGAAGCAGATGTGACTCAAGGGACAGGGCTTCTGCCTACCATATGGGAGGACCCGGGTTCGATCCCTGGAGCCTCCTGGTGAAGAAGAAGAGAAAGCATGCCTGTGCAGTGAGTGAGTGCCCGCATGGCGAGCTGAGTGCCCACACGGAGAGAGTGCCCGCGCAAGGGAGTCACAGCGCAGGTGATGATGCAACAAAAGAGAAACAGGGGAGAGTCAAGGTGAAGCACAGCAGAAATGAGGAACCGAGGTGGCGCAGTTGACAGGGAACCTCTCTCTCCTTCAGAAGTCTCCAGGGTCCAGTCCCAGTGAATCCTAAAGGAGAAAAAATAAGACCAAAAAGAGAAATAGATACAGAAGATTACACGACAAATGGACACAGACAGTGAAAACAGCAGAGCCGGGGTAGGGAGAGGGGGGAAATTAAATAAATAAATAAATCTTTTTTAAAAAGTATGCAACATCATCAAAATACTATAAATACATATTTATATCCATAGGAAAAAAGAAGGAAAGGCTATAAAATGTTTGCAGTCATTGCCTCTGGTAGTGGGACTTGGAATGATTTTTAATGCATTTTGGACTTTTTTGTATTTTCTAATTTTTCTCCATAAGCATGTATTAAACAATAGTAAAAAAAAGTTTTTATAAGCATTACTTTAAAATTTTGTCACTCCTCAAGAGGTGGAAATATACCTTCACCCTTTAAGTGTTGTGAAGACAAAATAGGAACAACTAAGTAAAGGAATTCCATTGGGCTGCTTCTTGATGGAGAGGTGCCCTGACAGCCTTCCCTCCATTCCCTGCCAGGGCCTGTCCTATTACACTGTTTATTCTTTTCATAGCATTATCATTTCTGAAATTATTTATTTTCCTTCCCTCCAAAGTATACGCTATGAAAATAGGGGCCTAGTTTGTCTCTCTTCTTACTCCGTCTCCAACACCTAAAGCAGCACTGGTTTCTAGCGGTGTTCCCAGTAGTGCTGGACGAGTGCCTCTGGATGTGGGTGGAAAGGCAAACTCCGCTCGCCTGGTCACCCGCGCCCTGCGGAGCGGGCTGTGCTTGGGCTGATGACCCAGGCTGCCTGGGCCCAAGGCGCCACACACCCCAGGCGCCCCTGTGACCCCAAGGAGAGCATTTCCAAAGGAAGGGCCTTTTGTCAGATGTCAAGTATATGCCTAAAGTAGTGTTCACAAAGAAGAGTCCTGAGTCCCAGCGGGTCACTTTAAATTTGAACGAGTCTTTGTTTAATAGAGCCGCTCGCTTGTAATTCGTGTGTCCATTTTAACAAGTAAGCATTTATTGAGGGCCCTCTCTGTGCCTCGCTGAGGTCGGATGCTAGGAATACCAAAGGAGCAGTTCCCTCCCCTCCAGGACTTTGCAATCTAGTTGTGAAGAATAAGAAATATGCACAAGAAAAATACAACTGAGGATGCGAAGTAGTCCCTAATTAAGTACCATAATGAGGGCTAAGCACAGTTGATTAGTGGTTTGGAGTAATGAAGATTTTCTCATAAAAATGGGTGAGGACAAAGATGACTGGAAATGAGAGATGTGCTTGAGATAGTGCTTGCTTTGAAAAACTTCACCTCAGGGGTAGTTGAGCTGCTTTTACCGGCTCCCACAAACTTTTTTTTGCTTTGCAAGGCTCCAGGTTTCTGTCAGGGCCCATTTTACTGATGCATATCTCAGAGCTACACCTGAGCTTTCCTTCTGTAATGCTGAGTAGTTTAATTACTCCTGGTTTAGCAGGTTGAAGAAAAGAGGCTTGAGAGTTTACTAATTCTTTGCTAACATTTTTACAGGTACAATTTCATTTAAACCAAGAAGTGACTAAGTAAACTTTGGAATTTCACTAATGCTATCTTATCAGTTATACTCTCTCTGTGTTAATTTGTTTTTTATATTTGTTTTTTGTATGGAATTTCAGATTCATGGAAACAACTACTCTCATAAAGTGGACATCTTTTCTTTGGGTCTGATTCTGTTTGAATTGCTGTACCCGTTTGGTACACAGATGGAAAGGGTCAAGGTAAGCACCCCTCTCCTCCAAAGAGGTACAAAAAGAAAATTGTCCAAAGCTTACAAAAGGAAGAGTTGTGAAACAAAAGAAGAGATTCTTGATGCCAGCAGACTGACTAGAAGTGACAGAGGTCGTGTGAGCAATATAGAGAGGACTTATGGACTCTGCTTTCATTTAAAGCTCCAGTCTTCAAACATTGTTTAGTTGAATCGTTCCTTGTTGTTGCATAAATTCGCCATAATTTAACAGTGTGTTATATAGGGTAATTATGGGCCAGGGGAGTGATGGTTGTGGTTGTTCAGAGAAGAAATTTCCAGAGTACAAGTGGCCTCATACTTTTAAAAGCTAAAAGATGAAGCATAACTAGTTTTTTCCCCCTCAAAACACACCATGATCAAAGTTTTAAAGGCATTTGGTACTGAAAGATTTTTAAGTCACATGCTTCTCTCCATAAGTAGTTACCCCTCACCTCTTCTAGCTATTGTGTCTGGTAGTTAACTCTATAGTTGGGGAGTTTATGCCCTTATCACCATTTCTTAATTTATGGATTTTAGATTTATCCATTGACTTCCGGCCGTGGTAGATGAGGATATAGTTCTCACATAGAACCAACAGATTCACATCTTCAAACTAAAAGGACCTATCAAGTGTTCTGTACAATAAATGAAAAACAAGAAAAATCAAAACAACTAAATTTCAAAATATTGGAGATAAAGGCCCTGAAAAGGCTTCCAGAAAGGAAAATAAAACAGTAGCAACATATGTAAAGGAGCAAGAATCAGATGGCATCAAAATTTACATAGTTATAAGTACATCAAAGGACACTATCAAGAATGTGAGAATGGGAGAAAATATTCATAAATCATATCTGAGAAGGATCTAGTATCTAGAATATATAAAGAATGATTACAACTCAAAACAGAGACAAACAGTCCAATTAAAACATGGGCAATGGTCTTGAGTAGACATTTCTCCGAAAAAAAATACACGAAAATGGATGTAGCGTATGCCTCCTACGTATGAGGTACCAGGTTTGAGCCGAGGTACCAGGTTTGAGCACCGGTACCCCTTAGAAAAACGCACAGACAAACAAATGAAGAAGGAAGAAAAAAAAAGGCCAGCTTTCATTGGGGAGTGGATGTGGCACCTGCTTTCCATGTGCAGTGTCCTGGGTTCAATACCCAGTACCTCCTAAAAAAAAAAAAGAAAAGCTATAGAAATGGCCAATAAACACACGAAAAGTTGCTCAACATCATAGTCATTAAGGAGATGCAAGTCAAAACCACAACGAGACCACTTCACGCCCAGGAAGCTGATGATTAAAAAGGAAAATAAGTTTTAAGAGGATGTGCAGAAATTGGAACTGTCATACATTGTTGGTGGCAATGTGGGGATGTAAATTGTTGCTGCTGCCATGAAAATAATTGATGGTTGCTCAAAACGTTAAACATAGAATTACTATACAACCCAGCAATTCTACTCTTTGGTATATACCCAAGAGAAATGAAAACATATGTCCATGCAAAAACTTGTACACCAATATTCATAATAGCCAAAAAGTGTAAACCACCCAAATGCCCATGACTGATAGATGAATGGATAAACGAAAGGTTGCTTAACTGTACAGTAGAGTATTGTTTAGCCATAGAAGGAATCGGTTCTGACACATGCTCCAACATGATGTACCTGAGAAACATCCTAAGTGAAGGAGCCAGGCACAGGCGGCCAGATAGGAGTCCATTTGCGTAAACCGTCCAGAATAGGCAAATCCATACAGACAGCCGTTGCCTGCAGCTGGGAGGAGAGGTCCTGGGAAGTGACTGCTTAGGGGAGGCAGGTTTCTTTTTGGGTGGTGATAGTAGATGGTAGTGATGGTTTACACAGCATTATGGACATAATGAAAATGACTGAATTGTACACTTTAAAATGGTAAAAAAAAAAAAAAAGGTGAATTTCATGTTATGCTAATTTTATTTTAATGAAAAATATTTTTTAAAATCAGGTAGTTATATAAAAATTTTGGCTAAATTAATAGTTTTAATCTTGACCATGCAAATATTTGTCCGATGTTAGGCCAGGTAATGTACTGTGACTTTCTTTTCTTTCTTACATAAGTTTTTTTTTCCCCCCAGAATTGCCTCTTTTTGTTATTTTTAACAAATGTTCAACATCTGCCGCATGTCAAAAAATATTGTCTCTGTGCACAAATATAGCCTCTAGCTAGTCTTTGTTTTCCCCTTGAGAGTTCTCAAAGTCTCTGTCCTAGTCCTTAGGTATCTGAAAATGTATTTCAGTCTATCCTTACACTTCATCGATAGCTTAGCTGAGTATATAACCCTAGATTGGAAGTAAGTTCCCTTCAAAATTTTGAAAGCATTGCCCCCTTTCCTTATTGCTTCCAGTTGCTTTTGAAAAGCTGATGCCATTCTGATACCGATATTTTATGCAGGACCTGTTGGACCTGCTTTGTTCCTTTCTGGAAGCTTTTTAGAGCTCTGCCTTTTTCAGTGGTTTTCTCAAATGCAGTCCTTTCATTGATAGGTCTTTCGTTTCTCTAACTTATTGCACTTAGCATTTGATAGTTCCTTTCAGTGAGAAGATGTGAATCTTTCAGTTCTGGCACGTTTCTTATGTTATTTCATTGACAAATTCTTATTAATTTTTCTGTTTTCTTTTCCTGGGACTCCTGACTTAATCCTGTTAATGTCTTATGTTTTTTTTCCCTCCTGTTTTCCACCTATCTTTTTGTACTATTAATTCTAAAAGTTCCTCGCCTTGTTATTTCAACTTTCCTAATTACTATTTTTACATTGACCATCCAATTTGTAATGTCCAAGATTTTCTTCCATTTCCTTCACCCTATAGACTTACACAATTTTTATTCTTTTAAAGTGAAAACATTTACTGGAATGTGCAAACTCTGCCTCGTTTAGCCACAGCTTCACCCAAGTTTCCATTAGTGAATGTAGCACAATTAGTGATCTGGCCATGTTTTTGGTTTTTTTTTCATCAGTTCTATTGAGATATAATTTACATACATTAAAATTCGCCCATTTTAAGTGTACATTTTGATGGGTTTTGATAAATTTATGCAGCCATGTAATCACCAGTAGCATAATATAGAGTCCCCGTCTGCCACCCCCGGAGGTTCCCCTGTGCCTTCCCGGTCAGCACCCTTTCCTTCCAGCCTCTGCCCTGGTCCCAGGCAACTGCTCACCTGCTTTCTATCTTTTCTAGAGTTTCATATAAATGGAGTCACGCAATATTCCCTTTTATGGCTGGCTTCTTTGACTC
The DNA here is from genome assembly GCF_030445035.2 of Dasypus novemcinctus. Classification (NCBI taxonomy): domain Eukaryota; kingdom Metazoa; phylum Chordata; class Mammalia; order Cingulata; family Dasypodidae; genus Dasypus; species Dasypus novemcinctus. Next base: position 81,414,379 of record NC_080689.1, on the reverse strand, counting down.
ACCATAAAGCTTTTGCTATTCATTAATGTTTTTTAATGTATCAGTACTTCATTCCTTTTTATTACAAGTAGTATTCCACTGTATGATTATAGTGCAATTCTTATATCTGTTTACTGTTGAGGAACAGGTATAGTTGAGGAGGACATTTATGACTAAAGTTGCTATGAACATTCGTGAATAAGTCTTTGTGTGGACATATACTTTCATTTGTCTTGAGCAAATACTTAGGTGGGATTGCTGAGTCATATGGAAGTGGTTTAACTTGCTGTTTTACATTCCCACCAATAACATAGCGATGTTTTAATTCCTCCATATCCTTACCAACATTTTTTTTTCAGTCTTCACAATTTTAGCAGTTCTAATAGGGGGATAATAGAATCTCATTCTGGCTGTAGTTTGCATTTTTCTGCAGATTAATGTCCTTGAGCATCCTTCAAGTGCTAATTTGTGATTTATGTATCTTATTTTGTGAAGTGTCTGCTCAAATCTTTTGCCCATTCTCTTATTGTTTTCTTTCTTTTTTTATTTATTTATGTTTTTAAAGATTTCTTTTTCTTTCTTTCTCTCCCCTTCCTCCCTCCTCCAGTTGTCTGCTCTCTGTATCCATTCACTGTGTGTTCTTCTGTGTCCACTTCTATTTTGTCAGTGGCACCAGGAATCTGTGTCTCTTTTTGTTGTATCATCTTGCTGCGTCAGCTCTCCATGTGTGCAGTGCCATTCCTGGGCAGGCTGCACTTTCTTTCGTGCTGGGCGGCTCTCCTTATGGAGCACACTCCTTGCGCGTGGGGCTCCCCTATGCGGGGGACACCCCTGCGTGGCACGGCACTCCTTGCGCGCATCAGCACTGTGTGTGGGCCAGCTCCACACGGGTCAAGGACGCCCTGGGTTTGAACCATGGACCTTCCACGTGGTAGGCAGACGCTCTAACTGTTGAGCCAAGTCCGATTCCCTCTTTCTTTTTATTAATTGTTAGAGTTCTTTATATATTCTGGATACAAGTCCTTTGTCAGATGTATGTATTGTGGATATTTTCTCCCAACCTTTTCATTTTTAATGGTGTCTTTTCATTTTCTTAATGGTGTCTTTCAGAGGGCAGAGGTTTAAATTTTATAATTTAATTTATCAAGTTTTTCTTTTATGCTTAATGCTTTCTTTGTAGAGACTCCATCCATTCCCTGCCCCCCCGCCACTGAATTATGGATGAGATGTTTGGTTTTTTTAAATTCTAAATTTAGAAATAAAGACCTGTGTTTTAAATGTTATTGTATGTTTAAAAATTAAGAGCTAGCTTTTACCTGCTCTTGCTAGCATATTAGCAAATGAAACCCTCTCCTCTAGGGCCTACAGCTAGATTTTTCTAATGAGGTTTCTATTTTCCTTTAATGGGGGATAATGGATGCCAACCCATTTCTTATTTTTGGTTTTTATTTATTTTTTCTTTCTTTTAGCTTTTTAATTTTTATTTTTGTTTAAATACATCCCAGCTTATTTCTTAAAAAATGCGAAGACTTGGTTTATTTCATTTCTAAAAACTATGAAAGGAGTATCAGGCATCATGCTAAATGATTTACTTGAATTATCTCATTTAATTCTCAAAACAGTCTCATGAGGTAGGTCCCGTTTTCCCTGTTTTATAAATAAGGAAAATGGAACACAAAGAGAGTAATGATTTATATGAAAATTCCCCCAGTGAATTGTCAAAAGCTTAGTTTTATACTGAATATGTAGCACAGTTGGTTTGGTTTTCTTCACACACGTAAAGAACGTGTTCTTTCCTGTCAAATACAAAGAAGTTAGAGACTATTATAAAAGGTAACCTACTATAGGACACAAGGATATATTCATGAATGATCAGATTATATTTGGACCAAATCCATTTTTAGTTAAAATCCAGGTGTCAGTATCATGTATGACTCAAGAATAATTATATCTGAATTTTCTAGAATTTGATGATTTCATAGAAGGTACATAGAAAGCATTGTATATAAATGATCCTATCAGGAAAAGCCCTTGGTAACTTTTCCATCTGTTTAGTATCCAACCTTTCTTCTTAGTCATTCTGTTAGTATCATAAAATATTGTTACATTTAAATAGATCTATATATCAAAATAAAGTTAAAGGTACATAACACTATTTATTCTTTTTAGACCTTAACTGATGTAAGAAATCTCAAATTTCCATCACTATTTACTCAGAAATATCCACGTGAGGTATGTATGATTCTCTTCTTTTATTTTCTTTAGAATTACATTTAAAATGTAAAGCGTCCTTAGCAGTTGACTGGCCAGCGTGCCCTTTTTACAGATGAGAAAGTTAAAGGATTAAAGAGGAAGGGAAACTGTGCCCAAGACACCCAACTTGTTAAAGTCAAAGCCTGGCTTGGTGATCCTGGCTTCTGCACTCCGTGCTGCATGATCTCCTACGTGTGAAGTTCTGCAGCCTTTTGCTTAAAAACTAGGAGCAGCACCACCCTCGTGGGAGTCGTCTTTTCTCTCTTTCGCTCTAGCTGCTGTTATGATCATGCCATTTATCTCTTTATCTTAGTGAATTTGGGAGAAGTCTTAAATACTGGCTTATTTCTTTAAAAAAAAAAAAGGCTTTAATTTCCACTGATTATGTACATTGGCGTTATACCACTCATTGTGACACAGCAAACGATTCAGGAGTATGGGAAGGGAAAATTAAGCTGATCTTGAAGGTGAAAAGTATATATAGGTGACTCTGTAAGTTATTTTGGGGGGCAGTTTTTTAATTTATTTATTTGTTTTTATTTCGTAATATGTTTAGTCCACAAACACAATATATCCTTTCAAAATTCATAAATTGATAAATCACAAATTTTCTTGAATAAGGTTGAAGTAAATTAACATGAGTCAATATCAAATTGGAAAAAGTAAAAATGTATCTTTCAGCATTATACGATCAAGGATTGTATTAAAAATGGACTTTATGGTAATATATTTAGGAATGTGCTAGCCTAAAATGAAATGTTTCACTAAATATCATTTTCTTATCATATACTTTGCAAACTTGATGAATTGATTCCCATGGTGGCTCATAAGAATATGTGTTACATTAAAAGAGGTTCCAAAAAAAAAATCAAGAAAGGGTATTAAATGCTGATCTCTGGTATGATTATTTTTTATTAAAAATGTTATTGAAATAATTGTAGATTCACTTGGACTTGTAAGATGAAACTTTTTTAAAGTCAAATTATGTCATTGTTTCAAGGATGTGATTAAAGGTCCATTATTATATGTTAAAAAACAAATGATTGCCTCCAAATTGTCCATGTTTATTTAAAGCAGCTGTTGGCCAATAGTGGTATCCATAGGCAAATCCTGCCTGCTGCCTATTTTTGTAAGTAAAGTTTTATTGGAGCACTTTGTTGGCACATTGCCTGTGGCTGCTTTTATGCTTCAGTGGCAGAATTGAGTGGTTTTGTATTTCTCAAAGCTTAGAATACAGAAGAGAGTCCTGAGATGTAGAAGGCTGTTTTGGCGTCTGAACCTAGCCCCTTAATCACAAAACACTTTTCATGTTTCAGTATGTCATGGTTCAGCACATGCTCTCTCCATCTCCCATGGAACGGCCCGAAGCTATAAATATCATCGAAAATGCTGTATTTGAGGACTTGGAGCTTCCAGGAAAAACAGTGCTCAGGCAGCGGTCTCGCTCCTTGAGTTCATCAGGGGCAAAGCCCTCGAGACTGCCGAGCAGCTCCCAGAGCCCTTTGCCGGACAGTTAGCCTTCGTTGTGCTGGCAGCCCTAACTGGTGACAAAAGACAGCTCACTCTCAGGAACGCGGCTTCCCAAAACTGTGGACTTGAAGATGTGTTCTATGCTCGATTTTATTTTAGACTCCTTTTTCTAAGTCAAATTTAAACTGGATATTGGGGCATGACCTAATTTGAGCCAACTCTTTGTTTTTTGCTACATTCAAGCAGAAACTATTGCTAAACTTTTCATGTACAGTCCTTTTTCATCATTGGTCTCTTAGGACTGGCTGGCCAAACTCTATAGCCCTGACCTTTTGCCTAGAGAGGTAGAAGCAATTTCTATAATATACAGAGAGAATTAAATGGAGTATTTTTATAGTGTGGAAGACTGAAAGTCCTCACATGTGGAAGCTATAACATTCTAGAAATAGGTTTTCTAGAGATTTGATGGTGATTTTGAAACATTCCAAAAAAAGCTGATTCCATTTTTGTCCCTGGTGGATAAGTTAGGAATATGCACTATTTGGAGAATAAGTAGCACAAACTGTATAACAGTTTATGTCCATAGCTAGTTTTGTAATGATATTTGTAGCATTAAATACTTTATTCCTTAGATGGTTCTAGGAAGAATTTAAGAGCTTTTTGTACTTTTACCTCTGTAAAGGGAAAATGAAGCTTTTTATGTAAATTGGCCAAAAGTTCTGCTCTTGGGATTTTAAAAAAAAGCCGTAGTAAGAAATGAATCATATATTACAACTAACTTCTTCTATTATGGACTTTTTAAACCTAATGAAATCTTAAATGTCTTATGTGTAATCCTGTAGGTTGGTTCTTACCCCAAACTGATTGCATCATCTAATTTCCCTAAGTTGTTTTTTTTTTTAACTTTTCACTGTAAATACGTTTATTTTTTATTTATAAAAATTATGAACTCAATCCATTTGGGTTGGAGGTGTACAGAACGCACTTTAGTGTGTTAACTATTGTGACTTCTTTCAAGTCTAAATGATTTAATAAAACTTTTTTAAAAATGATTTATGATTATTGACTCTTATTCAGGGGAATTAGTCCCAAAATGGTAGATTTTCAAATTTATAAGGTGGGATCCTAGGTCTATGAAGATTCATAATCCTACCTCAAAAAATCTTACTCCTAACCTATTCCAGACAGGTGACTTCTGTGTGTTTTCCCAGAAACTTGGCAAAACCAAGTCCTTTTCAGGACTCACAGGACTTCAACCCTGAGGCGCTTCCCGAGAGCCTGTGCTGTGCGGGGGCGGGGCCGTGCCGGGGGGCGGGGCCTGTCGGGGGCGGGGCCGTGCCGGGGGGCGGGGCCGTGCTGGGGGCGGGGCTCCACGCTTGCTGCAGGCACACAGCGCAGGGCTGACTTGGCTCAGACCACAGGATTACCTCCCGTTTCTAGGTAATGGCCTTTTGACCTACCTCACACAAGCTGGAGAAACCACAGATACTGCGGACCTGATCAGACTCATGCAGCGCTGCGTGGCCCGTGCCTGTCTTTGCCCTGGCTCTGCTGCGCTGCTTCCGTATCGCCCCTCTTCATCTCCTGGTCTGCCCGTTTCGTTTGCTGCCCCTTACTCCTTCCTCTTCACCTGAACCAGGGATCCTGTTGATTCCATCCCAGGATCCGAGCTGAAGGTCCTTTCACCTCGCAGCAGCCCTGGGAGGTAGCCATGGCAGGTGTCCTTATCGCCATCCCACTTAGACTGAAACTGTGGGAGGGTTGCCTAAGATCACAAAACCAGGGGGTAGCAGAATCCAAGTCATTGTTTTGCTACTCCCTTGTCCCAAGCTGCCTAAGGGTTTGTAAATTCTTACATGATAGGGAGCGGATGTGGCTCAAGCAGTTGAGCACCTGCCTCCCACATGGGAGGTTCCGGGTTCGGTTCCCAGTGACTCCTAAAGAAAAAACAGGCAATGTGCAGAAATAATCAGACAACAAGCACAAACAATGAACAAAAGTACTGAGCAAACAGACAAAGGAGCCGTGGGGGGTGGGGGAAGGATTCTTAGATGATACAGTCAGACCTCCTTTCATTTTAACTCCAGGAATGCCATTGCTGGTCACTAGGAGGAGAACGTGGGCAGAAGTGCTTGCACCAGCAGCACCTTGCACTTGGGGTCTACATTCTCACCCAGATCCCTTTCCGACCGCACACTCCACTTCCCCTCTAAGCGCCATTGCCTTCCTGACATCCTTCCTAGACCTTCCTTTCACACTTGCCTCTGCTTTCGGTATTTTGTACTTAGTGCTTACTGTCAGGCCACAAATGAGCCAGGAGCTCTAATGCAAGTCAGCCTCCCTTGCTCATGTCTGAGCTCCTGGAGAGAAGGGGAAACTGCCTCCCAGGGACCCCAGCAACCTGGTACTAAATATTTGTGGAAAATTTGGGAAGTATAACATGTACCCCCAACATAGCTGCAGCCCTCAGGATATAAATAGCTAAATGGGTATGGAAAAAAGGCACCAGTCACTGCAATAAATGTTAGACAGAGTGAAGGGGGAAAGACGGTGTAACAATCCTGATGTTAAAAACAGATCAAAGTCTGGAAGTCGGGAAGCTATCTGTAGGCAATGGACACGTGCTGTGATTTAAATGGCCTCATCTCGTTCCGCCTTCCCCTCATGTGGTCTTTTACTGGGGGCAGCTGGGCCAGCTGGCAGACACGCAGGTGGGAGTCACACTTGCCCATTGATACCACCCAGGGAAAGCAGTCAGGCCTCCCCTTCCAGCTTCTGTGCCTTCTGGACTCCACCCTTTCGGGAAGGCAGTAGCTCTGAGCTCAGTCCTTGCAGCAGTGAGGAACCAGCGGGAAATTCTTTGATGAAGCCACCTACTCTGCTCTCCCCTGCTATGGAGCTGTCAGATGAACTGACATGGGTGATGACAGGAGGGTGTAATAGCCAAAGGGGTGCTGACGCAAATCGGTTGATTTTTATAAAGGGTATTTATTTGGGGTAGGAGCTTACAGATACCAGGCCATAAAGCATAAGTTACTTCCCTCACCAAAGTCTATTTCCACGTGTTGGAGCAACATGGCTGCTGACAGCTGCGAGGGCTCAGGCTTCCTGGGTTCTTCTCTTCCAGGGTCTTGCTTCTTCCTGGGCTCAGGGTTCCTTTCTTCCTGGGGCTCACTTCTCTTTCTTCTGCAAGCTGACTTCCCAGAGCTCCAGCTTAGGGCGTCAGCATCAAACTCCAACCTCAAAACTCCAGCATCAAAAACCCTTCCTCTCTGTCCTTTGCCATGCCTTTTATCTGTGAGTCCCCACCGGGACTCAGCGCCCTAATGATGTGGCCCAATCAAAGCCCTATCATAAATTAATCACGCCCAGGTACAGACCAGATTACAAACATAACCCAATATCTATTTTTGGAATTCATAACCATATCAAACTGCTACAAAAGCAGTTCCCACTGACACTTCCGTAGGTAGTTTACAACCAAACCTGATCTATTTCTGTGCAGGTTTTCTCTGCAGACAAGCTGCCAATCCAGTCACAGGCTGTCGCATCCTTCAGGCTTACTCCTGGAGAGATCAAGGACTCAGCAGGAACTCTGGGTGTTTTCTGGACCACCTACGGGGTCACTTTCTCTCCTCATAACTAGATTTGCAAGGCAATTCTTTCCCCCTGGAGATTCTATCCCTGCTATGTTATAAGTCACCAGGTGGCTCATTTCCACCTTTTCCCAAAAAGAGGCAGGTAACTCCTGGCTGAGATAAAGAATGTTCTTTGGCTTATACAGGCGTTCTCTTTCCCTAAGCCTCTGCTAGGATGCAACTCATCGTTAGCACAACATAACAAGCATGTCAACAAGTGCCTAACCTAAAACAGGGCAGATACTGCAAAACTGAACCACACCAAGGCCCAACCGAAGGCTTGAACTGCTTTTAAATTCATCATGAGGACAGTGACTTAGAGCAGTAAGCCCAGCTGCAAAATGTACCCAGCTATTTACAACAACTCTACTGCCAACAGCTCTTTTTTTTCATTATTATTATTTTAATTGATTTTGTAAAAATATTACATTAAAAAATATATATGAGGTCCCATTCAACCCCACCACCCCCACCCCACCACTCCCCCCCCAGCAACACTCACTCCCATCATCATGACACATCCATTGGATTTGGTAAGTACATCTCAGGGCATCTCTGCACCCCATGGTCAATAGTCCACATCATGGCCCATACTCTCCCCCATTCCATCCAGTGGGCCCTGTGAGGATTTACAATGTCCGGTGATTGCCCCTGAAGCACCATCCAGGGCAACTCCAAGTCCCAAAGGCGCCTCCACATCTCATCTCTTCCTGCCATTCCCCATACCCATCAGCCACCATGTCCACTTTTCCCACTCCAATGCCACCTTTTCTCTGTGGACCTTGGATTGGTTGTGTCCGTTGCACTTCTATGTCAAGAGGAAGCTCAGATTCCACATGGATACTGGATGCAATCCTCCTGCTTTCAGTTGTCGGCACTCTAGGCTCCATGGTGTGGTGGTTGTCCTTCTTCAACTCCATCTTAGTTGAGTGAGGTGATTCCAATAAATCCGATTGTAGGAGCTGGAGTCTGTTGAGGCTCAGGGCCTGGCTATCATATTGTCAGGCCAGAGATTCAAATCCCCTAAATATATCTTAAACCCCAACACCAACTACAATTCCAGTAAAGCAGCATGAAAGTCTTATGAAAAGAGGTCCCATCTGAGTCCAGTTTCATCACACAGAAACACCAGCTCCAAAGAAGGGCCATCTGACATGGCAGTGAACCCCATCTGCCATGACCATAGAACCCGTGGGTCTCTTTAGCCCTCCAAGGAACCAGTATCTGGGGATTGTATCTACTTTATCTGTCTCTTAGACTCTGCTCAGTTGTGCATAAGGGCAATCCTTCTGGCAGCCTCCAGACTCTTTTTTAGAGACTCGTATCCATATAAACTCATTTCTCCTTTCCTTTTCCCCCTTACATTAGGTCAAACAGCATTTTAAAGTCATGTTATTATATGTAGACAGGGATATTCTGCTGATCCACATTGAACCTTCCGTACAAGGTCATTTTCCAGTTGCATCATCACTTGGTAGTTGATAGTGATCCCTCGGTGCCAGGGAGGCTCATCCCCGGGTGTCATGTCCGACGCTGGAGGGAAGGCATTGCATTTACATGCTGAGTTTGGCTTTGAGACTGGCCACATTTGAGTAACATGAAGGCTGTCAGGAGGAAATTCCCAGGCACAGTGCTGCGCTAGGCCTTGTTCTTATTTCAGGCATATAGGCTCACAAGCATAGTCATTAGTATCAGGGGCTCACTGTTGGACCCTCATTCCTTCCCGGTCCTTGCCACTGCACCTGGGGGACTGCCGCTGCTCCCCTAGGAACCACGACAGAGTACCCCCGGCCAGGAACCCAGTACCCCCCCAGCTGTAGTTTTTAATTGTTGCCACTATGAGTATATCCAAACATTACCATGCACCCTGGACATATGCCCTGTATAGCTCCCTGTCAGCCATATATCACCTGTCAATAGTATCCTATACCAGTATTCCTCCGCTGCCATTGTTGAACCACTCTGTGATCCAAAACTTCCTGAAAATTGAAGCCCAATATAATGTCAGGATCACTTACTAGCAAAATGCCATATAGCAATGGGTTTAAAGGTTAGATATAGAATACATGTTGACTTGGAAAAATTCTATATCCTATCTTTTTCTTTCTTTCTTTTTTTTTCTCCCTAATTATTGAACTTCCCTTCACAAGAGCCCTAGACCACAGCAATTCATATATACAATATATACCACAAAACCTTTTCCCTTCCACAGCGATACTCTTACAACCTATTCACATCATATTTACTTAAAGTGATGTACAGAGTCTGAGACAATAGCTTTCAAACAAGGTGACATCTGTGCTTACATTGTGGTCCATACTTTAGGATATACAGTTTTCTAAATTATTAGTTAACCTACATTTTACATTATGGTTTACATTGTCAGTCTGTCGTCCCCTATATGTTTATGGTGTAATATTACATGTTTTATATCCATCCTTGTGTACTCTTGCAAAACTCCTCTCTTACCCCCCATTTACCTTGGTTCCACACATTTAACATCCATTTCCCATCCCCTTGGTGCCCACAGTGACAGCCAACCTCCGTTTCCCGAGGAGCCACGTCCAGAGATACTTGCAACAGTGTTCAGGGCCTAACTTGCTCAACTGCCCCAATGCCCTGGGAGCCACCCTTTCTCTTGAGGGATACAGTTTCCTCTATTTGATGGCATTAGTCCTCCCCAGGATGTGGGTCCACCCCCACTCTCACTACTTGGGTCTCTATACAATGGTACAACCCACTCTGGCAAAATGAGCATTCAGATATCCCCCAGGAGCCCGTCCTGCATCAGACCATCCCCTCCGAGCATCCTGAACAGGTAACCCTCTTAATTATATTTTGATACGATTTTCTCAGCATTTTACTCTCAACCAACACCTGACGCTCTCCTATGTTCGTATGCTACCCCTCCCTCCCCCCACTTTTTTGGCAATATTACCCATCCGCCCGTCCCCAGCCCCCCTCAAACCCGCAAAGCCCCACCCAAAGGCAACCCCTTGCCCCCATTTTATCTCTTCTTTGTGCTCATACTTACCGCCAGCTCATCATAGATTCCACCCCTGCAGACGTCAGCTCACATCCTTCCTCCACCCCCCGATTTCCTGTAAGCCTATTGTTCAGTCTCCAGCTCTCTGAGGCAGCTTGCTTATTTCATATCATTGAGGTCATGTAGTATTTGTCCTTCAATGCCTGGGTTGCTTCACTCAACATAAGGTTCTCAAGATTCATCCATGTTATCACGTGTGTTTGTAGTGTATTTGTTCTTACAGCCGAGTAGTATTCCATTGTGTGTATATACCACATTTTATTGATCCACTCATCTGTTGATGGGCATTTGGGTTGATTCCAACTTTTGGCGATAGTGAACAATGCTGCTAAGAACATTGGTGTACATATATCAGTTTGTGTCCTTGTTTTCAGTTCTGCTGGGTATATACCCAGCAGTGGTATTGCTGGGTGATATGGCAAATCTATGGTTAGTTTTTTGAGAAACCGCCAAACTGTCCTCCAGAATGGTTGAATTCTTCTGCATTCCCACCAGCAGTGGATGAGTGTTCCCCTTTCTTCACATCCTCTCCAGCATTTGTATTCTTCTGTTTTTTTCATAGCTGCCAATCTTATGGGAGTAAGTTTCGTAGTTTTGATTTGCATTTCCCTGATAGTTAGAGATTTGGAGCACTTTTTCATGTGCTTTTTAGCCATTTGTATTTCTTCTTTGGAGAAGTGTCTGTTTAAATCTTTTTCCCATTTTTTAAATGGGTTGTTTATCTTTTTATTTTCAAGATAGATGAGTTCTTTATATATGCAAGTTATAAGTTTCTTATCAGATATATGGTTGCCAAATATTTTCTCCCACTGTGTGGGCCCCCTTTTTACCTTCTTGACAAACTCCTTTGAGGTGCAGAAGGCTTTAATTTTGAGGAAGTCCCATTTATCTATTAGTTCTTTTGCTGCTCGTGCTTTCGGTGTGATATTCATGAATCCATTTCCTATTACAAGGTCCTGTAGATGTTTCCCTACACTGCTTTCTAAGGTTTTTATGGTCTTGGCTCTTATATTTAGGTCTCTGATCCATCTTGAGTTGATCTTTGTATAAGGTGTGAGATGGTAGTCCTCTTTCATTCTTCTACATATGGCTATCCAGTTCTCCAGGCACCATTTGTTGAATAGGCCACTCTCTCCCAGTTGAGAGGGTTTGGTGGCTTTATCGAATATTATATGGCTATATATGTGAGGTTCTATATCAGAGCTTTCAATTCGATTCCATTGGTCTGTGTGTCTCTCCTTATGCCAATACCATGCTGTTTTCACTACTGTAGCTTTGTAGTATGTTTTGAAGTCAGGTAGTGTGATTCCTCCAATTTCGTTTTTCTTTTTCAGTATGTCTTTGGCTATTCGGGGTCTCTTTCCTTTCCAAATAAATTTCATAGTTAGTTTTTCTATTTCCTTAAAGAAGGCTGTGTTGATTTTTATTGGGATTGCATCGAATGTGTAGATCAGTTTTGGTAGGATAGACATCTTAATAATATTCAGTCTTCCTATCCATGAACAAGAAATATTCTTCCATTTATTTAGGTCTTCTTTGATTTCCTTGAACAGTCTTGTATAGTTCTCGGTGTATAAGTTTTTTACCTCTTTAGTTAAATTTTTCCTAAGTATTTGATTTTTTTATTTACTATTGTGAATGGTATTTGTTTCTTGATTTCCCCCTGATCTTGCTCATTATTGGTGTACAGAAATGCTACTGATTTTTGTGCATTGATCTTATAACCTGCGACTTTACTAAACTCATTTATGAGTTCTAGAAGCTTTGTTGTCGATCTCTCAGGGTTTTCTATGTATAGGATCATGTCATCTGCAAATAATGAAATTTTGACTTCTTCCTTTCCAATTTGAATGCGTTTTATATCTGGTTCTTGCCTCAGTGCTCAAGCAAGTACTTCTAAGACAATGTTAAATAGGAGTGGAGACAATGGGCATCCTTGTCTTGTTCCTGAGTTTAGAGGGAAGGAGTCTAGGATTTCTCCATTGTAAACAATGTTGGCTTTAGGTTTTTCATATATACACTTTATCATGTTCAAAAAATTTCCTTGTATTCCAATCTTTTGGAGTGTTTTTATCAAGAAAGGGTGCTGTATTTTGTCAAATGCTTTTTCTGCATCTATAGATATAATCATGTGATTTTTTTCCTTCAATCTGTTTATATGGTGTATTACGTTGATTGATTTTCTTATGTTGAACCATCCTTGCATACCTGGAATAAATCCCACTTGGTCGTGGTGTATAATTCATTTAATGTGTTGTTGAATACGATTAGCAAGTATTTTGTTAAGTATTTTTGCATCTAGGTTCATTAGAGAAATTGGTCTGTAATTTTCCTTTTTTGTGGTGTCTTTGTTTGGCTTTGGTACTAGGGTAATGTTGGCATCATAGAAGGAGTTTGGCAATGTTCCTTCTGTTTCAATTTTTTGGAATAGTTTCAGCAAGATTGGTGTTAGTTCTTTTCGGAATGTTTTGTAGAATTCACCTGTGAAGATGTCTGGCCCTTCTTAGTTGGGAGATTTTTAATGACTGATTCTATCTCTCTGCTTGTGATTGGTTTGTTAAGATCATCAATTTCTTCTTTCGTCAATATGGGTTGCTTATGTGTTTCTAGGAATTTGTCCATTTCCTCTAAATTGTCATTTTTGTTGGAATATAGTTTTTCAAAGTATCCTCTTACTTCTTTATTTCTGTGGGGTCAGTGGTGATATTGCCTTTCTCATTTCTTACTTTGTGTATTTGCATCTTCTCTCTTTTTTTCTTTGTTAGTCTCGCTAAAGGTTTGTCAATTTTGTTGATCTTCTCAAAAAACCAGGTCTTGGTCTTGTTTATCTTTTCAAGTGCTTTCTTATTTTCTGTTTCATTTAGTTCTCCTCTTATCTTTGTTATTTCCTTCCTTCTTCTTCCTGTTGGGTTACTTTGTTGTTGTTTTTCTAATTCCTTCAAATGTGCAGTTAGTTCTTCAATTTTTGCTCTTTCTTCTTTTTTAATATATGAATTTATGGCTATAAATTTCCCTCTCAGTACTACTTTTGCTGCATCCCATAAATTTTGGTATGTTGTGTTATCATTATCATTTGTTTCAAGGTAGTCATTGATTTCTTTTGAGATTTCCTCTTTGACCCACTGTTTTTCTAAGAGTGTGCTGTTTAATTTCCAAATTGTGGTGTGAAACCTGGGCCTCTGTCCCTTGCAAATTTCCAGCTTGACTCCACTGTGGTCAGAGATATTGTTTTGTATGATTTCAATCTTTCTGAATTCATTCAGCCTTTCTTTGTGGCCTAGCATATGGTCTATCTTGGAGAATGATCCATGTGCGCTTGAGAAAAATGTATATCCTGCTGTGTTTGGGTGTAATGATCTATATATGTCTATTAGATCCAGCTCCTCTAATATACTGTTCAAATGTTTTGTTTCTTTAGTGATTCTCTTTTGAGATGTTCTGTCCAAGGTAGATAGTGGTATATTAAAATCCCCCACTATAATTGTAGATGCATCTATTGTTTCACTTAGTTTTTCCAGCATTTGCCTCACGTATTTAGAGGCACCCTTGTTAGGAGCATAAATATTTATGATTGTTCGATCTTCTTGACAGATTTTCCCTTTCACTAATATGTAGTATCCTTCTTTGTCTCTCCCAATTGTTTCACATTTGAAGTCTATTTTGTCAGATATTAATAAAGCTACTCCTGCCTTTTTTTGGTTATTGTTTGCTTGTATGATTGTTTTCCAGCCTTTCACTTTCAATCTCCATGCATCTCTGGGTCTAAGATGTGTCTCTTTTTTTTTTTTTTTTTAAAGATTTATTTATTTATTTCTCTCCTCTCTCCCCTCCCCCTGCCCCGACTCAGTTGTTTGTTCTCTGTGTCTGTTTGCTGTGTTGTCTTCTTTTGTCCGCTTCTGTTGTTGTCAGCAGCACGGAATCTGTGTTTCTTTTTTTGTTGCATCATCTTGTTGTGTCAGCTCTCCGTGTGGGCAGTGCCATTCTTAGGCAGGCTGCGCTTTCTTTCACTCTGGGTGGTTCTCCTTACGGGGTGCACTCCTTGCGCGTGGGGCTCCCCTATGCGGGGGACACCCCTGTGTGGCAGGGCACTCCTTGCACACATCAGCACTGTGCGTGGGCCAGCTCCACACGGGTCAAGGAAGCCCAGGGTTTGAACCGAGGACCTCCCATGTGGAAGGCAGATGCCCTAACCACTGGGCCAAGTCTGCTTCCCAGATGTGTCTCTTGTAGACAGCATACGGATGAGTCATATTTCCTTATCCAATGTCCCAGTCTGAATCTTTTGATAGGTGAGTTTAATCCGTTGACATTCAGTGTTATTACTTTCAAGGAATTATTTGTGTTAGCCATATTTTGATTGGATTTGTGTTTGTCATATTTTGTTTGTATTTTTTTTCCTTCAATTTTTGTCTTTTTTTGTTGCTCTTATACTCTCCTCCAACTCTGCCTGTCCTGTTTTTTCCTTTCTTCCTGCAGAACTCCCTTTAGAATTTCTTGAAGGGGAGGTTTCTTGTTGGTATACTCTTTCACTTTCTGTTTATCTGTGAATATTTTGAACTCTCCATCATGTTTGAATGCTAGTTTAGCTGGATATAGTATTCTTGGTTGGAAATTTTTTTCCTTTAGTACCTTGACTATATCATACCACTGCCTTCTTGCCTCCATGGTTTCAGATGAGAAATCAGCACTTAATCTTATGGAGCTTCCCTTGTATGTGATGGTTTTCTTTTCTCTTGCTGCTTTTAGGATTTTCTCTTTGTCTTGAGCATTGGATAATTTGACAAGTATATGTCTTGGGGTGGGCCTGTTGGGGTTTATGACTAGTGGAGTGCGCTGTGCTTCTTGGATATGTACTTCTGTCTCTTTCAGTAGATTTGGGAAGTTTTCAGCCATTATTTCCTACAACACTCCTTCTGACCCCTTTCCCTTCTCTTCTCCTTCTGGAATGCCTATAATACGTATGTTTGAGCATTTTGCGTTGTCATTCAGGTCCCTAAGTCCTAGCTGGATTTTTTTTCTTTTTATCGACCCCTTCTACTATCTGTTTGATTTCTGATGTACTGTCTTCCACATCACCAATTCTCTGCTCTGCCTCTTCTAGTCTGCTGATATTTGTTGCAAGTGTATTTTTGATTTCTTGAACTGTGGTGTTCATTCCCATCATATCTGTTATCTTTTTGCGTATGTTTGCAATTTCCCCTCCAAGTGTTGTCTTCATGTTGTTAACCTCTTTCATTATTTCATCAAATTTGTCGGTGATAAATGTTCTGAGATCTTTCATTGCTTGTGCGAAGTTCTGCTCCCCTTCCTGATTTTTGGTTTGTTGATTGGATTCAGCCATGTTTTCCTGATTACTGGTTTG
This sequence comes from Dasypus novemcinctus, assembly GCF_030445035.2. Taxonomy (NCBI): domain Eukaryota; kingdom Metazoa; phylum Chordata; class Mammalia; order Cingulata; family Dasypodidae; genus Dasypus; species Dasypus novemcinctus. Next base: position 81,398,631 of record NC_080689.1, on the reverse strand, counting down.
GTTTGTAGATTTTTGTTGCTGTCTGGTCATCATATTATCTTGACGGGTTTAATCAGTTCCTTAGCTTCTTTGTCTACTCTTGGAGATTAGTTAGCTGTTGTTTTTGTGTAAGTGTTATATCTTCTCTTTGTCACTTTGTTCTTCTTATTCTAATTTCTTGTTGCTGGTTAAGTTCACTTTAAAGGAAAGTATTAGTGCCGGTGAAAGGCAATTGTGTAAGCAAGGAAAAAGTGTAAAGTAGTATTGGTGATATATGTTAACAAAGCAAGAATATGTGATCTGGGAGGATGGAGGTTAGATTCATGTAAATTGTGTAGAGTTATAGCAGTAGGTAGAGTACCTATTATGAGGTAGATGACTGAATATGGGAGGAATATGGTATGAGCTAAAAAGCTATTGTTTTCGTGAGAGAGGGAAAGAGAAAAGAAAGGTAATAGTTTCAAGAGTGGATAACAGACAGAAAACAAAACAAAGGTATTAGAAATTAAGAGTTAGACACTTTGTGGATCAAAGAAAGGGAGGTGGGAGTTGGAATATAGGAGAGACAGTAGATGATGGCGGATATCAAGATGTAGGGGAAAGGGGATGGTGTAGGTAGCCTAAATCAGTTCACAGAGAAATGAGGCAGTGACCAGCAAATGTGAGGTATTCCCTGCCGCACCTATTCTATAATTGAGTTAAAATAAAATAAGTAGAAAATGAGGGACAAGGGGGAGAGAGAAAACAGGAAAAGAAAAGAAAAGAAAAAAAAAAAGAAACGAGAAGAAATGAAGAAAGAAAAAGGGGGTGGGCAAAGGGTGGGGAACAGGTAGGGGAAAGAAAAAAACAGATGTACACGAACCACAATTGTAACACCAACTACAGCAACAACAAGAAAAAAAAACCCTAAAGAACTGAATAAAAAAAAGACTTTGGGGGATATGCTGGGAGAAAAGACTAGGGGATAATACAATATTAGCAATCAGGACATTTAAAAAAGTAAAAAAAATAAGATAAAATGAAAATAAAAACAAAACAAAATGAAACAATAAAGAAAAAACGCAAACGTTGTAGGCTAGGGCATTCAAGGACCTCAGATGGACCTCAGGGTGTGATGGATTCAGGGGTGGAAAATCTGAGATATTGAAGACTCAAGAGGTGTGAGTCTCTGGGGTGTGGGCCACCAGAGTTTAGGGGATTCAGACCTGGCCACCTCAAATCTGGTCAATAGGAAGCCTGGGAGCCCTGCAGTGTAGCACAGCCCTCAGGGATCCCTGCAGCTGGGTGCCAGCCCTATGGGGGAAGTCAGATCCGCAAACTCTATATTATGTCTGAACCCTGCAATTCACTTACTCACTAGGGTTTATTTATGTGGGTATATCGTCAATTCAGCTTTTGGACAGCTCCCTCCCTGTGTTCCCAGAAAACGGCCACATGAGGGCGCCTCTACACCGCAGCCAATTTAATGGCTCAGATCTGAAGCCTGGCCCGTGGGTTGGGCTTCAGTTGGAACCTCCGAAAACAGATTCCAAAACCGGAATTCCCAGGCTTCGCAAAATATTCCCCACTCGGCTTCCAGACGTGTCCCCCTCCCTCGCCCACCCTGTAACAACCTCCCAATTACGTCCCTTTATTGCCAACAATCTAATTCCGTTGCAGATCGGCAGCCGGGCTTATGGGGGCGTGGCTCCAGGCGGAAGCGCTATTATTTGTGTCTGCAATCAAAAATTCCCCTGCTTCACAACAAAACACCGTCTGTCTCCCCAAATCGATCCACAAAGGCGTCCCGTCCCATCAATCCCCCAACAGCCCGCCCAGGACTCGCGAACTCCCCAGCACTGCAGAGCCACCAAAAAGCGGAGCTGCCGCGCCGGTACCGTGTCTCCACCCACCCCCAAAGAGGGAGCAACCCGTGTGCAGGTCTCACCTCCGGGAAATAGATCCCAAATTATATCTTATAGACCAATCGTCTCTGTTACCTTTCCACCAAATCGATGTCCAGACACTTCCTGCCCTGCAAAAATCCCGAAAAAGCCCGGCCTCGGAGAACCTCCAGCGGCGCCCAGCCACCTCTTCCCAGGAGAGACCGCAAGGCAAGTTCACTCAGCCACCATCTTGCTCCCCTCCTCTCCTTTCTGCCAACAGCTCTTGGTACCCCTTGTCTTACAACTCAGTTGCAAAACTTTCCAACATCTGCTCTGCCAGAATACCTTTATAACTTCTCTGCCCTGTCCTCTCTGGCTCAGCGCCCCTCTCTTCGGAACAGCAGAGTAGCTTGCTTCTCTCATTCGTCCTCATGCCCTGGCAGGCGAAGGAAAGGTTGGGGAAAGCAGAGGGAAGAGCAGGGGGAGAGGAGTGGGAAAGAGAGCCCTCGGTGGTGAGGGCGGAGGAAGACCAAGTTGAGAACTATTTTTAAAGCAGGAGGGTCAGGACCCTAGAACTAAATGGAATGAAGGAAGGCTCCTGGGTTATAGCAGGGGAACTGTGACAGAATCCAGAAGGAGGAAGAGGTGGTTTGGGAGCAGGAGCAATGGCAGGTGGAGAAAACGGGAAGCCACTGGATATCCCTGATCTGCGGGAGAGGCATGCAGAGATTTTACGATCACCATGGCAGGTGGTGAAGAGGCCTGACCTCAGGAGACAGGCCGGTCAGGAGGCCCCAGCCTTTACCCAATGGCAGGTCAGGGAGCTTGAGCTGGGCCAGTGGGCGCCAAGTCATCCCTTAGGCAATGCGTAAATGACCCCCAGCAACCCGGAAGAGGATCCTCTACCACTGCTCTGGAGGGTGGAGTTTTGAAGGATTTCTTCAGGGATGCACAGGTCCCTATTTGGGAAGGACCTACTGCCTCCAAAATGAAGTTGGGTTTTAGAAAACACCCAGAGGAAATTGTCAGAAACAGTGACAGCCAGTTTGGGATCAGCTCCTCTCTCGGCAGCCGCAAGAGTGTGGGTGGGAAGAGGGGAGCGCAGCCACAGACCCACCCCGGGGAGCAGAGGTGGCTCAGCAGCGGAGCGCTGGCTCCCCACATGCGATGTTCCAGGTTCAATCCCCAGCCCCGGTACCTCAAAAAACAAAAAAACTCCCAGAAGGGAGTGAGAGGGTTGGATACTGAGAAGTAATAAAGGAGAAAGGGTGTTCTCTCTCCAAGAGGATCTTTCAAAGAATTACTCAGGAGAATGACTGAATAAATGAAGACACGTTCATACCGCAGATAGCAAGCAGATGTGTCAGCAGCACAAGTGGAATTATTAAGTGCTTTATAAAGCAGGTAAGTGTCAAATGCAAGTTGCAGAGAAACGTGGACAATTGCGACAAACAAAACAATGTCTATGTCTGTTTACATGAAGTATTTTCATGAGCATAGAGAAAGTTTTGGGAGGATCCATACCAAGCACGACATGGTTATAAGAGTGAAACTGCGGGCAGGGGCAGGGGTGATGCCTTGGAGAAAGTAGATTATGAACTTTAACTTGCATCTCAGCATTGTTTGACCTCTTCCAACAGACATTATACTCTTGTGATTAATAATATTAAATTAATATAAGAAAGAAGAAACCAACAAAGTTATTAGCATATAGTAACGAGCTTATATTTGTGTCCTGCTTTATAGTCTTCTAGAAGAATTTAACATGGTCTTGCTTAATTCTATTAGGACCTCTGAAAGCAGATATTTTCCTTGCTGTTTTACCTGTGAGGACACAGAGAGCACAACTGTTAAAAGAAGTTTACAATACCATAATAGAAAGTTTGTAATACTCCATTTTTCATTGCACCTACCACCCTCATGGCATGAGAATTCCCGTTTTCCTGAATTCCCTGCAGTCCACAGGGCAGGTCAGAAGCATGAAGGTGACAAAATAGCACTGGGCTTTGGAATCACAGCTGCCTCCTTACTCCTTACTTGCTTACTGTTTTCCTTGAGCTCTAATCTGTTGCTTGACTGCCAGTAGCGACGTAGTGAAAATGAAACAAAATATATAACCGTCAGCATAGAATCTGGGAAATTGAAGAACTCAGTAAATACAGGCTGGAAATGAAATCACAACCTCGGTTTCCTCGGCTCCAGGATGGGCATCACCCGCCACGGGGTTAGAGTCTGACCAATAATGTCTAGATGACCCTCCAGGATTGCAGCAGAGGGAGAGCGGACCTCCCGGTTCTTACTGTTGGTTACTCAAGGAATGGAAAAGAAGGAAACAGGAAAAGGTGAAGGGAGAAAATAGGGAAGAAAAAAACTCGAGTAAAATATGCAGCACAGGAGACTTTCTAAAGCCGTTGAATAGCGCCAGGACAGGCTGGAGGAACCTGACTGGGCGAGGCTCCCGGGCTGCGCCGAGGTGAACTCTGGATTCTCCTGCAGTCAGCAGGAAACGTCCATGCGCGGAGGGGCTGGGGGCTGCTGCGTGCGGTGGGGGAGAAAAGGGGCTCTAGGAATTCCTCCTTTGCCCCCAAGACGTCCCCCGGGGAACGTGCGAGCCTTTCGCTTGGTCCGCTCTGCGGGGAGCCCGCGCGCTCCGCGGCCGCAGGGCTTGGGGGCCCGAGACCCGGCTCCCGCGCGCTGCGGGCGGCGCCCGGACTGCGGGGCAGGAGAGGCCGGGCTGGCCCGCGGGGGCGCCGTTGCCCTGCTAAGGCGGGCTCCCGGGGCTCCCGGGGCTCCCGGGGCTCCCGGGCCGCGACTCCGGCCGGCCGCCGGGCCCTGCTGGGGCAGGAGCGGGGGGCGCTGCCCCGCGGCGGGGTTACCTGCTGGGGCAGGAGCGGGGGGCGCTGCCCTGCTGCGGGGTTACCTGCTGGGGCAGGTACAGGAGCGGGGGGCGCTGCCCCGCGGCGGGGTTACCTGCTGGGGCAGGCGAGGGGGGCGCTGCCCCGTGGCGGGGTTACCTGCTGGGGCAGGCAGGGGGCGCTGCCCTGTGGCGGGGTTACCTGCTGGGGCAGGCGAGGGGGGCGCTGCCCTGTGGCGGGGTTACCTGCTGGGGCAAGCAGGGGGCGCTGCCCTGTGGCTGGGTTACCTGCTGGGGCAGGCGAGGGGGGGCGCTGCCCTGTGGCTGGGTTACCTGCTGGGGCAGGAGCGGGGGGCGCTGCCCTGTGGCTGGGTTACCTGCTGGGGCAGGCGAGGGGGGCGCTGCCCTGTGGCTGGGTTACCTGCTGGGGCAGGAGCGGGGGGCGCTGCCCTGTGGCTGGGTTACCTGCTGGGGCAGGCAGGGGGCGCTGCCCTGTGGCGGGGTTACCTGCTGGGGCAGGCGAGGGGGGCGCTGCCCCGCGGCGGGGTTACCTGCTGGGGCAGGAGCGGGGGGCGCTGCCCTGCTGCGGGGATACCTGCTGGGGCAGGTACAGGAGCGGGGGCGCTGCCCCGCGGCGGGGTTACCTGCTGGGGCAGGCAGGGGGCGCTGCCCCGCGGCGGGGTTACCTGCTGGGGCAGGCGAGGGGGGCGCTGCCCCGCGGCGGGGTTACCTGCTGGGGCAGGCAGGGGGCGCTGCCCCGCGGCGGGGTTACCTGCTGGGGCAGGCAGGGGGCGCTGCCCCGCGGCGGGGTTACCTGCTGGGGCAGGCAGGGGGCGCTGCCCCGCGGCGGGGTTACCTGCTGGGGCAGGCGAGGGGGGCGCTGCCCCGCGGCGGGGTTACCTGCTGGGGCAGGCAGGGGGCGCTGCCCCGCGGCGGGGTTACCTGCTGGGGCAGGCAGGGGGCGCTGCCCTGTGGCTGGGTTACCTGCTGGGGCAGGCGAGGGGGGGCGCTGCCCTGTGGCTGGGTTACCTGCTGGGGCAGGCAGGGGGCACTGCCCCGCGGCGGGGTTACCTGCTGGGGCAGGCAGGGGGCGCTGCCCCGCGGCGGGGTTACCTGCTGGGGCAGGCAGGGGGCGCTGCCCTGTGGCTGGGTTACCTGCTGGGGCAGGCGAGGGGGGGCGCTGCCCTGTGGCTGGGTTACCTGCTGGGGCAGGCAGGGGGCGCTGCCCTGTGGCGGGGTTACCTGCTGGGGCAGGCAGGGGGCGCTGCCCCGTGGCGGGGTTACCTGCTGGGGCAGGCGAGGGGGGGCGCTGCCCCGCGGCGGGGTTACCTGCTGGGGCAGGCAGGGGGCGCTGCCCCGCGGCGGGGTTACCTGCTGGGGCAGGCGAGGGGGGCGCTGCCCCGCGGCGGGGTTACCTTTTGGGGCAGGCGAGGGGGGCGCTGCCCCGCGGCGGGGTTACCTGCTGGGGCAGGCGAGGGGGGCGCTGCCCCGCGGCGGGGTTACCTGTGGGGCAGGCGAGGGGGGCGCTGCCCCGCGGCGGGGTTACCTGCTGGGGCAGGCGAGGGGGGGCGCTGCCCCGCGGCGGGGTTACCTGCTGGGGCAGGCAGGGGGCGCTGCCCCGCGGCGGGGTTACCTGCTGGGGCAGGCAGGGGGCGCTGCCCCGTGGCGGGGTTACCTGCTGGGGCAGGCAGGGGGCGCTGCCCTGTGGCTGGGTTACCTGCTGGGGCAGGCGAGGGGGGGCGCTGCCCTGTGGCTGGGTTACCTGCTGGGGCAGGCAGGGGGCGCTGCCCTGTGGCTGGGTTACCTGCTGGGGCAGGCGAGGGGGGCGCTGCCCCGCGGCGGGGGTTACCTGCTGGGGCAGGCAGGGGGCGCTGCCCCGCGGCGGGGTTACCTGCTGGGGCAGGCGAGGGGGGGCGCTGCCCCGCGGCGGGGTTACCTGCTGGGGCAGGCGAGGGGGGCGCTGCCCCGCGGCGGGGTTACCTGTGGGGCAGGCGAGGGGGGGCGCTGCCCCGCGGCGGGGTTACCTGCTGGGGCAGGCGAGGGGGGGCGCTGCCCCGCGGCGGGGTTACCTGCTGGGGCAGGCAGGGGGGCGCTGCCCCGCGGCGGGGTTACCTGCTGGGGCAGGCAGGGGGGCGCTGCCCTGTGGCTGGGTTACCTGCTGGGGCAGGCGAGGGGGGCGCTGCCCTGTGGCTGGGTTACCTGCTGGGGCAGGCAGGGGGCACTGCCCCGCGGCGGGGTTACCTGCTGGGGCAGGCAGGGGGGCGCTGCCCTGTGGCTGGGTTACCTGCTGGGGCAGGCAGGGGGCGCTGCCCTGTGGCTGGGTTACCTGCTGGGGCAGGCGAGGGGGGGCGCTGCCCTGTGGCTGGGTTACCTGCTGGGGCAGGCAGGGGGCGCTGCCCTGTGGCGGGGTTACCTGCTGGGGCAGGCAGGGGGCGCTGCCCCGTGGCGGGGTTACCTGCTGGGGCAGGCGAGGGGGGCGCTGCCCCGCGGCGGGGTTACCTGCTGGGGCAGGCAGGGGGCGCTGCCCGCGGCGGGGTTACCTGCTGGGGCAGGCGAGGGGGGCGCTGCCCCGCGGCGGGGTTACCTGCTGGGGCAGGCGAGGGGGGGCGCTGCCCCGCGGCGGGGTTACCTGCTGGGGCAGGCGAGGGGGGGCGCTGCCCCGCGGCGGGGTTACCTGTGGGGCAGGCGAGGGGGGCGCTGCCCCGCGGCGGGGGTTACCTGCTGGGGCAGGCGAGGGGGGGCGCTGCCCCGCGGCGGGGTTACCTGCTGGGGCAGGCAGGGGGCGCTGCCCCGCGGCGGGGTTACCTGCTGGGGCAGGCAGGGGGCGCTGCCCCGTGGCTGGGTTACCTGCTGGGGCAGGCGAGGGGGGCGCTGCCCTGTGGCTGGGTTACCTGCTGGGGCAGGCGAGGGGGGGCGCTGCCCTGTGGCTGGGTTACCTGCTGGGGCAGGCGAGGGGGGGCGCTGCCCTGTGGCTGGGTTACCTGCTGGGGCAGGCGGGGGGGGGGGGGGGGGGGCACTGCCCCGCGGCGGGGTTACCTGCTGGGGCAGGCAGGGGGCGCTGCCCTGTGGCGGGGTTACCTGCTGGGGCAGGCAGGGGGCGCTGCCCTGTGGCTGGGTTACCTGCTGGGGCAGGCGAGGGGGGCGCTGCCCTGTGGCTGGGTTACCTGCTGGGGCAGGCGGGGGGGGGGGGGGCACTGCCCCGCGGCGGGGTTAACTGCTGGGGCAGGCGGGGGGGGGGGGGGGGCACTGCCCCGCGGCGGGGTTACCTGTGGGGCAGGCGAGGGGGGCGCTGCCCTGTGGCGGGGTTACCTGCTGGGGCAGGCAGGGGGCGCTGCCCTGTGGCTGGGTTACCTGCTGGGGCAGGCAGGGGGCACTGCCCCGCGGCGGGGTTACCTGCTGGGGCAGGCAGGGGGCGCTGCCCTGTGGCTGGGTTACCTGCTGGGGCAGGCAGGGGGCGCTGCCCTGTGGCTGGGTTACCTGCTGGGGCAGGCGAGGGGGGCGCTGCCCTGTGGCGGGGTTACCTGCTGGGGCAGGCAGGGGGCGCTGCCCTGTGGCGGGGTTACCTGCTGGGGCAGGCAGGGGGCGCTGCCCTGTGGCTGGGTTACCTGCTGAGGCAGGTGGGGGGGGGGCGCTGCCCCGCGGCGGGGTTACCTACTGGGGCAGGAGCGGGGTGGGGGGGGCACCTGCTGGGAGAGGTGTTAGGGGCGCTGCGGCTCCGAGGGCCCTCAGAGACACACATTGCTGGAACACCTGCTGCATACCAAGTTCCATGGGAGGCGCTTCACTTTCCTGAAATGTCAGCCAGTCCTCACAGCAAAGTTGGGAGCTATTCTTGCTCCATTTTACAGAGGAAAGAGGCTCGCTGAGTCTAAGGATTTGCCCCCAGTGGGTATAATCCTGCAGATTAAAGAAGGTATGTTGCAAATACTAAGTAAATAAATGAAAACTCTATCCTGCTAATTATCTGGGAAATACAAATGTAGCAACAACAGTATCCTATTTTTTTCCATATCAGATGGCAAAAAATTTAAAGAATTACCTGTGTGGGTAAAAGTGGGTTGAAAAGAACACTAACCCACACACTGTTAGAAGTGCAAAACCGGGGAAGTGGATGTGGCTCAAGTGATAAGCCCTCGGCCTGCCATATGGGAGCACCTGGGTTTGATCCCTGGGACCTCCTGGTGAAAAGCACTCGTGCAGCAAAACAAGTGCCTGTGCAGTGAGCCAATGCCTGCACAAGTGAGTCACACTGCAAGATGGTGATGCAACAAAAGAGAGACAAAGGGGAGAGTTAAGGTGAAGCACAGCAGAGACCAGGAAGTGAGGTGACAGGGAACCTCTCTCCCCATCAGAGTTCCACAGGATCAAATCCCAGTGAATCCTAGAGGAGAAAGATGAGAAGACAAAAAGAGAAATAGATACAGAAGATCACACAGCAAATGGACACAGACAACAAATACAGCAGAGCAGGGGAGGGGAAGAAAAAATTAAAAATGAAAAGAAAAAAAGTGCAAACTGGCAGGCATTTTTTGGTGAATTTTGGGAGGTCAGTATCTGTGTAAATTTAAAAGCTGCTTCCCCTCGATGCAGCAATTCCATTTTTAGAAATCTGTTCTATAGAAATCATCAAACAGGTTTATATAATCCTTAGTGGGAGAGGCAAACAAGGGATTAGTACTATTTTTAAAATGAGATTTACCATGCTACCAGGCTGCTTGAACTCAACAAGGCTTTTTCTGACTCAGACAGTGGGTCTTCACGTCCCTATAATCACTGCCCTCCGGCATCTTGATCACCATCACCTGGACTAGCTTTTCCAAGTATGAGGACAGTTTGCCTGTGGCAGAATACATGAGGGGCTTGCTAAAATGCACATTTTTGTCTAGGCCTCTTCCAATGTAAATAAGCAAAAACTTTTAGAGTGGGTGCCCTAGGAGTTGCATTTGAAAGTTCCCTAGGTTGATTTTTAAAGCATGGCTTCTCAACTTTGACAGTATGTTACGGTAGTAGAGGCTTTAAAAAATCCCAGGTCCCAAGCTGCATTAGCCTAGGCATTGGGTTTTTTGTTGTTGTTTTGAGATTTATCTAATGTCTGCTTTCTGTGTCCATTCACTGTGTTTTTCTGTGTCTGCTTGTCTTCTCTTTAGGCAGCACCAGGGACAATCCTGGGACCTGCCGGAGTGGGAGAGAGGTGATCATTCTTTTGCGCCATCTCAGCTCCCTGGTCTGTTGTGTCTCTTATTTTCTCTCCTCTGTGTCTCTTTTTTGTTGTTGCATCATCTTGCTGCGCCAGCTCTCACTCTGGCCAGCTTGCCTTGCAGGCCACACTCTGTGTGGGCTGGCTTGCCTTCACCGGAGGCCCAGGACCTCGAATCCCGGACCTCCCGTACGGCAGATGGGAGCCCAAGAGCTTGACCCACATCTGCTTCCTAGGTAAACTTCATTACAACTTCAAAACATAAAATAACAGACACAAGGCAGTTTAACAAATTATGGAAGCATTACTCTAACAAATTCTATCCAGGCATGTGTATCTCATTTAATCAATGAGATTAATCAGATAACCTCATTTAACCAGCCTGTGCTCATTTATGTATTCCTGAATGCTGGAGAAACACTTGGGTTTGATTTTAGATGGGATTTTTAAAAGCCCCCAGGTGATTCCAAAGTGCAGTCAAGGTGGGAGCCACTGGCCTCCCCACTAACGGCAGGTGCCGGCCCAGCGGCAGGGGGGCCCTAGAAGGCCGTGACCAAGGCAGACGCTGAACCAGAAGCCCCGGCGAGCGTGTGCACCTGCAGGCTTGAGGCTGACCGTGGGCGAGGCTTTAGATTTCTTCCACCCTCCTGCAGCTAGCCTAGCCCACTGCCCAGAGAAAAGCCTGGGCCGGCCCGAGATAAGACGCTCCGGGCCCTGGGCAAGCCACGGCTGCGGGGACGGGCTGTTCTAGAGGGAAAGCCTCTAAAACCCGCGGACAGCGGGCCGCGCAGGCTTGGGAGCGGTGCAGGCGGCAGCAGCTGCGCTCCAGCGGGGGCCTAGGCCAGCTTCAGGAGCACGCAGGCTGCATTCCCGGGTCCCCAGCACCCCCCGGGGGACTCAGTGTCCTCAGCTCGTCGAGGGCCCCCTCGTCTCCAACACGCGCTGACACGGCGGTGACAGCGTCACGCAGAGAACGGGCCGCCACCCCTTCCCGCTGACCTTCCGCCGAAAGGTCCTGGTCATCCTCAGGTTAAAAGTCACACTCTGGAGCGGAGGGGGCTCGAGTGAGCGCGCACCCCCATTCCACAGGGGAGGCCCCGGGTTCGCCTCCCAGTGCTTCCTAGAAAGAAGACCAACGAACAGACCCAGAAAGCAGAGAGAGAGAGCAAGCAACGGGGAGCAGGGGAGTGCGGGGAGAGAGTAGAAAGAAAGAAATCACATCTTTAAAAAGAAAAGTCAAAGTCACCCGTTTGTCGTGCGCGTCCTCCCCAGCCCGGGGCTGAACGTCCGCCCTTGACCCGCCGCATGCCCACTCGACTGTCCTGGGGAGGGAGCACAACGGCGGCCTTCCCCCCCCCACCCCGCCGCCCTGCTCGCCAGCTAACCGCCTCCCTGCTGGAAACGCCTATGTCCAGATCAGAAACCGACTCCTCTGTGGCCCCCAGCACCCACCCCACCCCACCCAAAGGAGGGAAGGCTGAACAAAAGGCCACCCAAGGAGTGTGTCACCTGCCTTGATTAGACCTGTCCAAGCGAAGCGGCCGGGCTCTGTTCCCCAGGGCGCGGAGCCAAGAGCCGCGCTTGGGCGCGTGGGGTCCAGGCTTAGGTATGTGTGCCTGGACTCGAGTGGACAGGGGCCTCACCAGCGGTCCTCAAGCTCAGCTGCGCGTTCACCCTCTTCGGGGCTTTTTAAATCCCCCCTGCCCAGCGGCAGTGAGGTCAGAAGCTGAGGAGGGGAAGGGGCAGCCTCAGCCTTGCTTTCAGAGCTCCCCGGGCATTCTCATCAGCCAGGGCTGAGCGCTGGACCCTCGCCCAGGCGGCCCCCCAGGGCTGCTGTGGCTGGTGCACCCCCCGGGGGCCAGGCTCCTCCTGGCAGGTCCCCTCACCATCCCTAGCCGCCCAGGCTCACGACTCGTCCCAGTCCAGCTGCCGCAGGAGGGAGGGAGCCTGCCCTCGGATGGTGCGGCTGGACTCTGCACTGCAGTTGGGAAAATGTAGTCTTTATTCCCAGGAGCCATGCACCCAGCCAAAGCTTGGGGCTTCTGTTCACACAGACGAGAAAAGGATCAATGGGGGAGATTGAGCAGCTTTCAACCCAAGGACAAGTTTCCTGGAGACCTGAGATGTCAGGCAATGGAACAGGCATCAAGAGGGAATGCAGGGGGGGAAGTGGACTTGGCCCAGCGGTTAGGGCGTCCGTCTACCACATGGGAGGTCCGCGGTTCAAACCCCAGGCCTCCTTGACCCGTGTGGAGCTGGCCCACGCGCAGTGCTGATGCGCGCAAGGAGTGCCCTGCCATGCAGGGGTGTCCCCGTGTAGGGGAGCCCCACGCGCAAGGAGTGCGCCCCATAAGGAGAGCCGCCCAGCGCGAAAGAAAGTGCAGCCTGCCCAGGAATGGCGCCGCACACATGGAGAGCTGACACAAAAAGATGACGCAACAAAAAGAAACAGATTCCCGTGCCGCTGATAACAACGGAGCGGACAAAGGAAAACACGCAGCAAATAAACACAGAGAACAGACAACTGGGGGGGAAAAAAGGGAGAGAAATTTTAAAAAAAGGCAATGCAGGGAAGCAGACGTGGCTCAAGCAATTGAGCTCCCCCCTACCACAGGGAGGTCCCTGGTTTGGTTTCTGGTGTCTCCTAAAGAAGACAGTGAGCTGGCACGATGGGTAAGTGTGATGAGCTGACACAAGATGACGCAACAAGAGACACAAGAAAAACATAATGAGAGACAACAAAAAGCAGGGAACAGAGGTTCCCAGTGCCTCTGAAAAAAGGCAGCAAACTGGCACAACAAGATGACACAACAAGAGACACAGGGAGGAAAAACATAATGAGAGGCACAGCAAAAGCAGGGAGCTGAGGTGGCTCAAAAGATTAGGCGCCTCCCTCCTACATTGGAGGTCCCGGGTTTGGCTCTCAGTGTCTCCTAAAAAAAACAAGGAAAACGAACAGACACAGCAAGTGCAAACAATGAGGGGGTGGGGAGGAATAAATAAATAAAATAAATCTTTTCAAAAAAGAGGCAATGCACTCCGGGCCACCTGAAGAAGCCATCAGGTAAGAGGGAACAACTGGGGGAGCAGGTGTAGCTCACGTAGTTGAGTGCCTGCTTACCATGTACAAGGTCCCAGGTTCGATTCCTGGTTATCTCCTAAAAACGAACACAATGAAAACACCAGCTCTCACTGGGAAGCAGATGTAGCTCAGTGGTTGAGCGCCTGCTTCCCAGGTACAAGGTCCCGGGTTCAATCCCAGGTACTTCCAAAAAAAAAAAAAAAAAAAAACAGGAAAAGAGAGTGAGAGAGGACTGTTCTAAAGCAACCAGATATTCACTGCCTCAGTCATTTGTTCCTTCCCAGTCACCGGAGGCCGCCGGTACTCGGGCCTCCCTGTGGCTCCATGAGCTCTCTCCTCTCCACCTCGGCCGAGTCTCCTTGCCCAAGCTTCTCCTGTCCGCTGGCTCCCAGTGCCTCAGGCCCCCCCCCGCCCCCCGCTGGTCTGCATGCTGTTCTCAGGGTTTCTTGGTTCAAGAGGGGCTACCAGAGGCTTGGTTCAAGAGGCTGTGTGGCCTCTCTGTGCCTCAGTGTTCTCATCTGTAAAATGGGGGGCTCGTAGTGCCTGCAGGGGGTTGTGAAGAGTATTCGCTGTTTCCTAAAGACACTGGGAAGCCACAGCTGGCCCACACTATGGACCCCACAGAGGGCTGCTGCTCGCCCCTTCGTCAGCTCTCTCCTTCCCCTGACTTCGTTCACTGCCGGGAAGTCCGCCCTTGGAACAGAACGCTTGGATGCCTCAGTTTCCCCAGGGAATAAATAATAGTACATTGTGAATGCGCTGCCTCCGTATTCTCCTGCCCAGCTGCAGAATAGAAATCCCAGTCAGCTTGTGGCTGGGAAGCCAGGACTCGACGGGCCCGGGGATTCTGGAGCAGCCCTGGACGGGGCCTCCGGGACCCCTGGGTCCAGCGACGCAGAAGCCCCCTCCGACTGGACAGCTGCGACCTCACGTGCAGGTTTTCATTCTAACTTCAATTCTAGAGGCAGGCCGGGTCCTCAGCCAACACTTCAGCCAGCACGAGAGGAGGTGAAGTGGGGTGTGTCACCCCAACCTCGAGCCCCAGCCCCCTTTCCGCTCTGTTTCTTGTGGGCGCGCCCAGGAATCTTCCAAAACGAGAGGCGGTGGCAGGCGCACCTCGCGTGTGGCTTTCTCCGTTGCTGGTCCGTGATGATCCGGCCTCGTCGGTGCACACGGCTGCCTGCGCTCCAGGGGGGACCCGGCCGCGAGTCACCCACGCAGCCCCCCCGAGGCGCTTGAACCGTCCCCGGACCTTTGTGACAGGTAACGCGGCCGTGGACTTGCTTCCATCTCGCTGAGCCGCGCACGACTCTGCCCACTGCACAGACTCCGAGCAATGGTAGTTGCCGCGCTGAGCTGAGCGCGGTTACGCCCGCCTCTGTAAAGGCTGTGCTTACAGCCCTAGCAGCAGTGGACCAGAGTTTGCTTCTCTGCCCCCCACCCCAGTGAAGGATCAACTTTCAAATCTCTCCTAATCTGGTAGGTGAGAAATGACGCCTCTGTGTTGTTTGCACATGCATTGACCTGATTAGGAGGTTCAGCGTTTTTCCATGTGTTTAAAAGCCACATGAATCTCTCTTATTTGAACTCTTTGCCCTTTTTTCTGCCCCACTTTACAGCAAAACTTCGCACGGATTGTCTGCACCCAAGGTTTCCATTTCTTTTGTCTCATTCTCTATTTTGGGGAGGGGTGCGGGGAGGCGCCGGGGATTGGAGCTGGGCCTCTCCCTGGGCAGCGGGCACTCAACCGCTGAGCCAGGTCCCTCGGTCGCCCTCTCGGAGCCTCGCGCCCCCACGTCTTCCATGCAGCCACCTGTCCAGGTCACCGTTAGTCTTGTTTCCTGCAGTGGCGAGTCGTTCCCTTCACCGGCTGAGAGGCTCCCTCCGCTCCCCTCCCCACGTCTCCGAGCGCCAGGCCCCCCCCCCCCCGGCCCCCCTCCCGCCGAGCCCCTCCCCCCGGCTCCCCTCCCGCCGAGCCCCCCCGCCCCCCGCTTCCCCTCCCGCCGAGCCCCCCGCCCCCCGCTTCCCCTCCCGCCGAGCGCCCGACCCCCTGGCCCCCCTCCCGCCGAGCCCCCGCCCCCCGGCTCCCCTCCCGCCGAGCGCCAGGCCCCCCGGGCTCTCCTCCCGCCCAGCCCCCCCCCCCCCGTCCCCCGGCCCCCCCGGCTCCCCTCCCGCCAAGCGCCAGGTCCCCTGATTCCCCTCCCACCGAGCCCCCCCCCCCGCCCCCCGGCTCCCCTCCCACCGAGCGCCAGGCCCCCCCGGCTCCCCTCCTGCCCCCCCCCCCGGCTCCCCTCCCGCCAAGCGCCAGGTCCCCTGATTCCCTTCCCACCGAGCCCCCCGTCCCCCGGCTCCCCTCCCACCCAGCCCCCGCTCCCCTCCCGCCGGCAGCTTCTCCCCCTCCCTCACTGTTCATCTTTGTGCGTCCCTGGGGCTCAGATCTTGGGCTACCCCCACTCCTGGGTTTTATACTCTTTTTTTACAGAACATTTCCAAAATCAGACCGCTCTTCCCCCAAAACCCGTCCCGACTGCCCTGCTCTCCGTTTCCCCTTTGGTAAGAGCGGCTCGCCTTCCCGAGCGGTCGTGGACGCCTGCCCCGCGCACGTGCGACCTGGCAGGACCCCGCCTCGCTCTGCCTCCACGCACCTGCCCCTGCCCGCCACCCTCGCCTGTGTGTCCAGGCGGCGGTGTCCTGCCTTGGCCTTTGCTCACCGCAGGGTCGGGGGGACCCTTCCCAAGCAGAAGGCTCTGCTCTCCAGGGGCTCCCGTCAGGCCCAAACAGGAGCCACAGCCTCTCCCGGGAGGGGCTCTGCAGTCCCCGCAAGCCCGCGGGCCGCGGACCCCATCGCACCCCTCACTCCCCGGCCCGGTCTCCCACCCCGGCCCACTTGCCGCACAGCCTGTGAAAGGCTCTCCCCCCCCTTCTCCAGGACTCCGTGCAAACACACCTTCTGGGGGATCAAAACACACACGTCCTCCTTGCCTGCTTTATTTTTCTCCACATCACTTAGGACCTCCAAACACACCGCATATCTCCCTTACTTAGTTTCTTGTCATCTTTTCCAACTAGAATAGAATCTCTTCGTCTTTTTTCCCCCTCCTTTCTGTCTTCTCAGCACTTAGAATTGTGCCTGGCCCATGAGGGCTAAATAAATATTTGCCACATGCCTGCATGATTGAACTAAAACTTACTAAAACTTCTTCTGAGTTGCTGATCTTTTTTCTTCTTGAGACTCAGGTGCTTTTGTCAGTCGTGTTGCAAATACTTTTCAAGTTTGTCCTCTCCCTTTTGACTTCGTTCATGGTATTTTTTTTTTCCATGCAAAAATTTTGATTTTTTTGTAGGCCATTTAAAAAAACAACGTTTCTGGATTTGGGGTCATACTGAGAGGGATTTCCCTTTCCTCTGTATTATTTTTTAAGGTTTGGAAATTAGTGGAAATATTCTGGCATGTTGCTCAGCCAAGCCATCCTCGAGGTATTTCAGTAGTGCCTAATTCGTCCACTTACTCATGCCCGGCTGTAAGTTCACCTCCAGCAGAGGTTGACTGCTGTCTGTCCTGGGCCCCGAGAAGACGGCCTCCTCTCCTGCTGTTTCTCAAAGTGGGTCCCCAGAGTACCCATGCCCCGGGCAAACTGGCTAAGAGCCGTGTTCCTGGAGTTGGCCCCCATGCCCTGGTCCACCCTCCTGCGGTGGAGCCAGGCCAGGGCGTTTCCCCAAGGTGCCCCGCGCACGGTGGTGGCCCTTCCTCGGGCGGGGACAGCAGGGCGCGGAGGGCCGTCCGCACCAGAAGCGGGAGTCTGAGGCAGGCTGGGCCCTTCCTCCCATGAGGGCGAGGGCGGTTCCTTCTCCCCTCTGTGAAATGGGGTAAGAATTCCTCCCACCCAGAGATGAGATGAGGATGAGAGGAGATACCATCTGGGACTGTGTTTTGTCAACTCTGCAGGAATGCGCGCCTGAGCCTGGCTGCCAGCCTTCCAGGTTCAGGGACCACTGCCAGGGGCTGACGGGACTGGACTGGGTGGACCCGGGCGGGAGGGGACCGGTGCAGTCAGGCGCGTCTGCACTCTCCTCTACACCCGGAAGGAACATTTACTAGCCTTCAAACAAACTTTAAAGATTGCATTCACTGGGGAAGAAGAGAGAGCCTGAGAGTGACTGCTAGAGGACCGGGATTTTTATTTTTGGAGTAATGAGAATATTCTAAAATTGTGGTGATGGATGCAAAGCTCTGATTACCCTGAAAACCATGGATTGTGCACTTTGGGTGGATTCTATGGTATGTGAATATAGCTCAATAAAACTGCTTTTTAAAAGCATTAAGAAGAATAAAGAAAAAAAGGAGAATAGTTAGAAATTTGGACTGTGCTTCGTTAGGGTTAAAAGACTCTTGTGTAAGTTATATTTTGGGGAACAAAGTTAGAAAAATGCTGTACAGGTATATTCACCTAGAGACAATATTTTGTTTCTTACACTGGAAAGTTTTTATATATATGTTATAAAAACCAAGAAATATCAGCTCATCTTTTTTCTATATTCCTTTTCATTTTATAGTGTTCAAATTTCTAAATAACTGGCAAATATTATAAAGTGTACCCTTTCAATTGGCCTTTCTGGAAATAAAAGACATTTGGCGGGGGGGGGGGGGGGGGGTAGTGCATATTCTTACTTGGTACCTGGTGAGATGGATGTACTTATCTTCACTTAGCAGAGGGAAAAAAGTGAGGTCTCATGGAAAGCAGAAGCCAAGCTACCAGCTGTGTGACGTTTGGCCAGATCACCCGGCGCTGGGTTCCTGGGCTCTGAAATGGGGGTTGGTTGCCTCCACGCAGGGGTTGCCGTGCGTGCTTAGTAACACGGCGGCTCCAGGGGTCCACCTCCCCACGTCTGCTCCAGAGTCCAAGCTTTCACCACTGTCCTGGGGGCTCATGGGGCTGTGACGAATGCTCGCGGGATGAGGAGCTGGCGGCTGGCATTACAGAGCGGTGAGCGCCCAGCCCAGCTCCGCCCCAGCCGTCAACTGGGAGAGGCTTGTTCTGATGGTAATAAAATGTTGGTTGTTGATGTGGGAAATGGGATATATGGGAACCTCTTACATTTTTTAATGTAACATTTTGTGTGACTTATGTCTCTTTTTAAAAAAAGATAAATAAAAAATTAAAAACAAAACAAAAATGTCTCAACCGAAGCAGGCATCTCCTGGATCTGTGGATTAACCACCCAGTTACTGCGCCAGGCCAGAAGCTGGGCTGGAAGGCGCGGGGTGGAGGTAGGGGTGGGGTAAACTGAGAAGGCACCCCAGCCCCAGTGTGGAGTTCCCACACACAGTCCTGTCTCCTTCCCCAAAGACGTCTCCAGTTAGCAGGGAATATAATTAAACGGGCGAAGTTTGGGGCCATCCCAGGGATGTCTGGCCAGGTACCTTCACCTGGCATGCCCAGGTGCTGAGAGCTTCCCTGGCTGACGGTCGACCACGAAGCCACCGGGCAGGCGCGGCTGCTGGGGGCAAAGACCCCGAGAGCAGCTGCACTCCAGGACCAGCTCACCCCCCCTCACGCAGCACCTTGGGAAGCCCTGTGCTCTCACCCCGTTCATCCCTTCAGTGTCTGTGCAGCACCTGCTGTGTGCCAGGTCCTGGGGGCGCCGAGAGAAATGAAACAGTAGTAATCCTAAAGTTGAAAATAGAAACACAAATGTAAGTTATCAGTTACTGAGCACTCTCTACCTGGCAGGCTCCGTGCTAGGGGTTTGCTCATCTAATTAATGGCCCGAATAATATCCACAAATGTGGTTCAAAGGGAGGGGATTTTAGCTGAATAGACTGTTACTAGAATAAAAATTTTAAAACACAGGGAACCCTGTTGTAAACTGTAGCAGTTTGATATAATGGATGAATTCCAAAAAGAAATATTGGATTATGCTTATAATCTGATCTCTACTGGGGCATGATTGGTGGGTGGGACTCACAGATAAAAGGCATGGCAAAGGACAGAGTTGAGGGTTTCTGATGTTAGAGTTTTGAATTTGGAGTTTGATGCTGAAGACTTAAGCTGGAGCCCTGGGAAGTCAGCATGCAGAGGAAAGAGAAGCCAGCCCAGGAAGGAAGGAACCTTGAACCCAGAGAAAAGCAAGCCCCAGGAATGTAGGAACCCAGGAAGCCTGAGCCCTCGCAGTCGTCGGCAGCCGTCTTGCTCCAAAGAGACTTTGGTGATGGAAGTACATCATGCTTTATGGCCTGGTAGCAGTAAGCTCCTACCCCAAATAAATACCCTTTATAACGCCCATCAGATTTCTGGTATTTTGCATCAGCACCCTTTTGGCTGACTAATACATAAGCGATGGACTGTAGTTAATAGTACAAGTATAAAAATGTGCTTTAAGGATTGTTACAGGGAAGTGGACTTGGCCCAGTGGTTAGGGCGTCCGTCTACCACATGGGAAGTTCCGCGATTCAAATCCCGGGCCTCCGTGACCCGTGTGGAGCTGGCCCATGCACAGTGCTGATGCGCGCAAGGAGTGCCCTGCCATGCAGGGGTGTCCCCCGCGTAGGGGAGCCCCACGCGCAAGGAGAGCGCCCTGTAAGGAGAGCCGCCCAGCGCGAAAGAAAGCGCAGCCTGCCCAGGAATGGCGCCGCCCACACGGAGAGCTGACACCGCAAGATGATGCAACAAAAAGAGACACGGATTCTCGCGCCGCTGTTGGGGTGGGGGCTGTCACGGAGGAACGCACAGCAAATGGACACAGAGAGCAGACAACTAGGGGGGTGAAGGGGAGAGAAATAAAAAAATAAGTCTTTAAAAAAAAAAGGGATTGTAACAAATGTACCTCACTAATGTTAACAATAGGGCGGCATATGGGAATCCCCTATTCTATATATTTCATGCATAATATTTCTGTACACCTGCAACTTCTTTAACAAAAAAGTTAATAAAAGTAAATGTTTAATCAGGAAAAAAACAAAAAGAAACCACCAGTACAAGGCCCAGGGAGGAGGGTGCACGTAGCGAGATGAGCAGAGGGAAGACGTGGGTAGACGCGGCCAGCAGCTTGGACGCGGCACCTGGCCTGCTCTCCCCCGGCCTCCTCTCTCGAGACGCTCCCTCCCGGGCCTGCCCTGCCTCTGCCCTGCCTCTGCTCTCTCCTGCTCCAGGGGCCTGGGTCGTGGCTAGCCTTGCTCTGCCTGCTCCAGGGCCCTGGATGGTGTCCCACGGTGGTACCCACACACTCTCTTGATCCATTTTGGGTCTGAAGGACCTCAACTCCTGCTCACATACTTTTTGGGGAGGGGGTGGGGGCTTGGGTCACAAACATAAGTCTGTGATGAAGGCTTTGGAGGATCTTCCCAGAAGAACGGATGTGATGTCTGAGGTTTGCAGCACGCCTGAACACCTCAAATGAAGAGTACTCAAGGAAAGCACCAAACCTGGCTCACCTTCCTGATCAACCAACAAAACTGTGGTAGTCAAGATCACCCTATCAGGGAAACGGACTTTGGCCCAGTGGTTAGGGCGTCCGTCTACCACATGGGAGGTCGGCGGTTCAAACCCCGGGCCTCCTTGACCCGTGTGGAGCTGGCCATGCGCAGTGCTGATGCGCGCAAGGAGTGCCGTGCCTCGCAACAGCGTCCCCCGCGTGGGGGAGCCCCACACGCAAGGAGTGCGCCCGTAAGGAGAGCCGCCCAGCGTGAAAAGAAAGAGCAGCCTGCCCAGGAATGGCGCCGCCCACACTTCCCGTGCCGCTGACGACAACAGAAGCGGACAAAGAAACAAGACGCAGCAAATAGACACCAAGAACAGACAACCAGGGGAGGGGGGAAATTAAATAAATAAATAAATCTTTAAAAAAAAAAAAAAGATCACCCTATCATTTATTCAGAATGAAAATGACAGGCAAGATTTTAGAAATGACTGAAATCAGGGAAGCAGATGTGGCTCAAGCAGTTGAGAGCCCACCTACCACGTGGGAGGTCCCAGGTTCGGTTCCCAGTGCCTCCTAACAAGAAGACGAGCACACAATGAACAGACAGAGCGAGCAGACAGTGAGCGCCAACAGGTTGGGGGGAGGTGGGGAGAAATTAATTTTTAAAATGAATCTTTAAAAAAAAGATGACTAAAATCAGATACAACCAGGACCCAAATTCTGGCTTTGTCGTGTGTGAACTTGCACCAGTTACTTAATCTGCATGGACCTCTGTTTCTTCATCTGTATATGAGGATGAAATGAAATCATGTGTGTGATGCATGTAGCACAGCCTGAGACATAAGTAATCAAAAAGAGTGACTGTTGTTAGGAACCTTTGCACCTCAGCGAAAGTGCTTTGTAGAAATAATGTGTGTTAAAACTGTTAGCTGACCCACGACCCACCCCTGGAAAAAATTAATAAATGTTGAGAAGCAGTGAACTTTCATTCACAGACTTACTATGAGGCATTAATGGGTAAAACAGATTCACTAAACCTCCCCAGCGACCAAAGAGCCTGGTTGATCAAATTGACTTCTTTTCTTTTTTCCTTTCTTTTTTTTCTTCATTTCTTTTCCTTTTCTTTTTTTCCCTCTCTTTCTCTCTTTAATGAGAATAACAGGATGACAGGATTCTATGAATTAGACACTCATCAACGGCTGGTGGTAGTCTGAAATATTACATTTTTCTTTTCTTTTTTACCTTCTTTCCTTTTCTTTCTTATTTTTCTCCCTCCCGCTCTCCCATCTTTCTTTCCTTCCTTCCCTGCTTTTAATGTTTTATTATGGAAATGTTCACTCACATACCAAAGGAGAGAGAATAAGATAATGAGCTCCCAAGCGCTCATCACCCAGCTTCAACTGTTTTTGGTCACTGTTATTGTTTCATCTATTCTCTACTGGCCCCACCAATTAACAGTTTGTTTTGCTAGAGCACATTTTTAAAAATTTGAAATAACTTTGAATGTACAGGAAACTTTCAAAATAATACAAAACAATACACAGAACCCAACAAAATACCCCCTCACCCAGAAAATCCAGCTTTATCAACTTTTGGCATTTTGTGACATTTATCATACCATTCTCTCTCTCTCTCTCTTTCTCTCTCTCTTTCCCAGGATTTAAGAGTGGGTTCCTTAGATCATGCTCCTCTAATACTTGACACTTTCAGGTACATTTCCTGCGAACCAGACACTCACAATATAACCATCTTAAGTACAACTATCAAGGTCAAGAAGTTTAACACTGACATAAAGCATACAGTCTATATTCTAATTTTTTCAGTTGTCCCAATGTCCTTTTTTTTTTAATGGGTTGGAAGATTTTTTAAAACTTTGAGTAACATATATACAACCTGAAGTTTCCCCCCTTTAGTCCCATTCTGTTATATAATGCGGTGGTGTTAATTACATTCACGTTGTGCTACCATCTCCATCTTCCATTACCAAAACTTTTCTATCCCAACAGAAAATCAGTCCCAATTAAACTTTAACCCCCCTGTCCCCTGCCCACTCCCAGCCCCTGGTAATTGACTCTATGAACTCGCGCGTTCTAAATATTTTCTATCCGTGAGCTCATACAATATTTGTCCTCTTGTGTCTGGCTTATTTCATCCAACATGGTGTCTTCACGGTTTGCCCATGTTGGTGTGTGGCTCAGAACTCGGTTTATTCTCATGGCTGCATAATATACCCCTGTATGTATGTACCCCAGTTTGCTTATCCATTCATCTGTTGATGGATACTCAGGTATCGCTAGACCCTTTTAAAGTAAATTCCAGACATCTCTCCTATAATTATTTTGCAATGAAATGTTTACCTATCTCTAACAGGGAGGGCTTACAAAAAATAACCAAAATGCTGTCATTACTTCTAACAAACTTAGTAATCATTCCTTAATATTAAAAATAAACCTTCTTAGAAAGTGGTTTGATATACATATCAAGAACATGTCCACACCCTTTGACACAGTAAATTTGCTTCTGGTTGCCTATCTAATTATAGAAAAGGGTTATCCTGTACACTTATTTATAAGAGAAAATACATAATTGGAAATAGACTGAGTGTCTAATGAGTAAATTATGGTATGACCATGCAATAGCATTTCTAAAGTTTTGAAGTTGAGAGTTGGGAAGCAGATGTGGCTCAAGTGATTGGGCTCCCATCTGCCATATGGGAGGTCCAGGGTTTGAATCCCAGAGCCTCCTGGTTAAGGCAAGCTGGACTGAGCAGAGAGCTGGCCCACGCAGAGTGCTGGCCCATGCGGTGAGCTGGCCCCAGAGGAGTGCTGGCCCGTGCAGGAGAGCTGTCCTATGCAGCAAGCTGGCCCGAGTGGAGAAACCGGTGCAGCAAGATGATGCAACAAAAAGAGAAACAGAGGAGAGACAATAAGAGACACAGCAGACCAGGTTGCTGAGGTGGCACAAGAGATTGAGCACCTCTCTCCCACTCCAGAAGGTCCCAGGATCAGTTCCTGGTGCCACCTAAAGAGAAGACAAGCAGACAAAGAAGAACGCATAGTGAATGGACACAGAGAGCCAACAATGGGTGGAAGGAGGAGAACAAACAAATAAATCTTAAAAAAAAAGTTGAGTGTCTATGTTTATGGTTAGTGCAGCTAAAATCAAGCAGGATTTAAAATTACATATTCAGTTAACTTTGTTAAAATACCCATAAAAGTTTCCCACTGAGCAATGACTATATTTCAGGCACTGTGTGAAAAGTGTTTACTCTGTATAAGAAAGATTATTAATCCCTCTTACGGAGAAGGAAATTGTTGTTCTGAGAGTTTAAATAACTTTCTAGTAAGTAGCAGATTTAATAGTAGGTGGAACCCCAGTTTTTTCTGACTTCACTAAAGATTTTAACCACTCTTCTGCTACCTCGGGTATCAAAATGTTAACAGCAGTTGTCACTGACCAAGTAGTGGGGTTATGGGGGTAGTTTCTTTTTCCTCTTTACACTTTGCTTCACTTTGCAACATTTTTTACTGTAGTTTTTATTGATTTTATATTATTAAAAATATGTTCAAATTACCTATTTAAAATTTATGAATAGCAAAAAAATTACAAGACTAAACAAAATTAAAAAGTGAAAGATAGAAACACAAACCAAACTAAAGAGAAAACATATCTAGATCATATGTTAGACAAAGGGCTAACATCCCCAGGGTGCAAAGAACGCCTATAAGTTGATGAGAAAAAATGTTACAACTCAAGAGAAAAAGATGTGGTTGAGAAACCGAATGTCTATTGATGTAAGAAAGAGCCTAAGCTCACTAGCAGACAAGTAATTGCAAATTAAAACCATGAGGAGATACCATTTTCCATCCATTAATTTGTCAAAACTTTAAAAAATTGATACTATCCATGGACCAATGAAAGGAGGAGGAAAGAAGTGCAGCCTTGCACTGCTGATGGGGTGGGGATTGTTCCCATCTTAGGGACAAATTCTGATCCTATCTATTAACACTAAACATACATATTGTTTGACTCAGCAGGTACACATTTAAGAGTCTATCTCAGGAAATGGATGTGGCTCAAGTGGTTGAGTGCCTGCCTACCATATGGGAGGTCCCAGTTTTGATTCCTGGTACCTCCTGGGGAAGATAAGCAAGACAGCAAGCTGGCATGATGGGCAGGCACGGTGAGCTGACGCAACAAGATGACACAACAAAGAGACAGAGGAAAGACAGTGGGAGACACAGCAAAGCAGGGAGCCGAGGTGGCTCAAACCACTGAGTGCCTCTTTCCCACCTGGGAGCTCCCAGGTTCTGTTCCTGGTGCCACCTAAAGAGAAGACAAGCAGACACAGAGAACACACAACAAATGGATACAGAGAGCAGACAGCAAGCACAAAACAAGGTGGGGGGGATAAATAAATATAAATCTTAAAAAAAAAAGTTCATCTTGCAGACACAAAGGTGCCAATAGGTAAAGATATATGTTCAGGGATAGTTATTGCAGCATTATTTGTCAGGGGAATAGTGGAAAAGCATTCTATCCACCAATAAGAAAATAGTTGAATAAGTCAAGATTTATCAGGGAAGCAGTTGTGGCTCAATGGATAGAGCATCCGCCTACCATATGGAGGGTCCAGGGTTCAAACCCCGGGCCTCCTGGCCCGTGTGGAGCTGGCCCACAGCTGTGCTGCTGTGCGCAAGGAGTACCATGCCACGCAGGGGTGTCCCCTGCGTAGGGGAGCCCCACGTGCAAGGAGCGCGCCCCGTAAGGAGAGCCACCCAGCACGAAAGAAAGTGCAGCCTGCCCAGGAATGGCGCCGCACACACGGAGAGCTGACACAGCAAGATGACGCAACAAAAAAGAGACGCAGTTTCTTGGTGCCACATGATAAGAATGCAAGGGGACACAGAAGAACACACAGTGAATGGACACAGAGAGCAGACAACGGCGGGGTTGGGGGGTGAGGAAATAAATAAAATAAATCTTAAAAAAAAAATCAATTCAACAGAATATCAGACAGCTGTTGAAAAATAGAGTGGATATAGCTCGAGTGGTTGAGTGCCTGCTTCCCATGTGCAAGGCCATGGACTCGATCCCCAGAACCTCCTGAAAAATAGAAATAAATCTATAAAAGGTCATGATGTACAGTAGGGGAGAAAACCATCTATTGAGTATACTTCTTGCTACTCAGGTCTGGTCAAGAGTCCAGCAGTACTGGTGCCTCCTGGGGACTTGCTGGGAATGCAAGCTCTTGCCCCCAGCCCAGACCGCCTGAGACCGGGAGTCAGCGTTTCACCAGCTTCCCCTGGGGCAGCGCTGGTGTAACCCCGAGGGAAACGTCTTCTCACGTCCTGTGGCAGAGAGGGTTAGGCCTCCACCAAGTCTATTTTCTCCTTCTACACCCCCAAACCCCTGGTGTTCAGCTGGGCAGGTGGCCACCGGAAGAAAGGCTGCATTTTCCAGCTGGCCTTGTAGTTCCGTGTGGCCATGTGGCCAAGCTCTGGGCAAGGGGATGTGACCGCACCATGAAAATGCCATTGCTGCTTTGTGCTTCTGTTTTTTTGTTTTGTTTTGTTTTTTTAAAGATTTATTTATTTATTTCCCCTTCCTGGCCCCCAGTTGTCTGCTCTCTGTGTCCATTCGCTGCGTGTTCTTCTGTGTCCGCTTGCATTCTTGTCAGCGGCACGGGAATCTGTGTCTTTTTGTTGCGTCATCTTGCTGTGTCAGCTCTCTGTGTGTGCGGCCCCATTCCTGGGCAGGCTGCGCTTTCTTTAGCGCTGGGCAGCTCTCCTTATGGGGCGCTCTCCTTGCGCGTGGGGCTCCCCTACGCGGGGGACACCCCTGCGTGGCAGGGCACTCCTGGCGTGCATCAGCACTGCGCATGGGCCAGCTGCACATGGGTCAGGAGGCCCGGGGTTTGAACCACGGACCTCCCATGTGGTAGATGGACGCCCTAACCACTGGGCCAAGTCCACTTCCTGCTTTGTGCTTCTGTTCCCCTGGTTGTTTCCGGCTTTCTGCTGCCTGAAAAGAGTCCACTGAGTCTGCCACGTGGACCCAGAAATGGGAGCCACAGCAAAGAATGCCAGCCTCCTAGCCCACCCCTCTGAACAGTTAGAGGAGAAAGACGGTGCGTATGCTGTCCAAGCCACTGGGTTTGGTTCTCTTTGTTACAGCAGCTGAGCCTATTTCTTTTCTTGTTTAAGAAGCTTTAGATTACATAAATGTTACAGCAAAAATATAGGGGATTCCCATATGCCCCAGCGCCTCCCCCTCCCACACTTTCCCCATTAACAACATCCTTCATTAGTGTGGTACATTTGTTACCATTGAGGGACATGTACTGAGGCATTTTTACTAACTGTGGATTATATTTTACATTATTGTTTACACACTGCCCTGCACAATTTTATAGGTTATGACAAAATAGATAATGGCCCGTATCTGTCATTGCAGTGTCACCTGGGGCAATTCCAATGTCTCAAAAATGCCCCCATGTGACCTGTTCTTCCCCTCCCTTCCCTCAGAACCTCCAGTGGCCACTGCGTCCACATCAATGACACAAGTTCTTCCATTGCTAGAGTCACAGTAAGTCTATAGTAGAATAATGGTAAGCCTACTCGAGTCCACATACTTACACATGCTTCAGTGAACAGGAAGCAAAGGATGAACTGATGCCTTCCTGTTACCACTGATTACTCTAAGGGGTGGGAGGGGTGGACAAATTAAAATAGGAGTATTGAGGGGAATCGTTATCAAATGACACTTCAAGTTCACAGTCACACTGACCATCTAGTGATGGGACGCAGGAGTCTCCCCACTTTCTAGGCGAATGCCTGAACCAGTCGGACCCCTTACAGCAGCCCTCTTAATCACACACTAACCCAGTTCCACCCCTCGACCCATTTTCCGTCCCTCCTTCCCCCTGCCCTCGTGCCTCCCTTTGCAGAGGCGGGTGCTGAGCCCAGAGCAGAGCAGTGGGACGAGTTCATGCCAGGCCGCTGGAGCCTCTTTCCGAGGTTTTATTCTGAGTCCCCCTCTCCACACTCGAGGGGCGGGGCTGGCCTGTGGTTTCTCTCGGGGCCCTTGGAAGGCATGCTCACCCTCCTACTGGTAATATGGCATCAAGGGTCCCCACCGGTTCAAGATGGGGACCCTGACCCCACGGTGACGAGGGCAGGGGCAGCCGGGCAGTAGAAGGTAGCCTTTGCCCTCCTCTATGGCCGGCTGGCGCGCAGGCTCCAGGAGGCACGGGAAGTCAGCGTGCTGGGAAGCCCAGTTCGGCTCGTGCTGGGCCAGTTGGAGGGCACGGGGGGCTGGGGACGTGGAAGGGCAGGTGCCGGCGAACCTGCCCTCGTCCTCCACCACGGCCTCACGCTGCCGCGGGAAGAAGCCGGGTCGCCCCAGGTCCCTGGCGTTCATGTAGGGTCTCCGGAAGGCCGGGTATCCATCCCCCAGCTTGGGGCTGGACGTGGCGATGGGCCCGTGGAGCTCTTTGGCACGGAGTTGAGCTTCAGCCTTTGCCTGCTGTGGAAACAAAGGACGCCTGAATGGAAGGCTGGAGGGGTAAAAGACAGTGTCGCTTCTTTGGGAAGCGTCACTTTATTTTTAGATTTTGAACGGTAATGCATTCAACACAGGGAAATATTGAAGTAATGCAGTAAGTCTCTTTGCCACACTCCCCTCCCTCAGTTCCCATTGACCAGAAGCAACCGCTGTAATCAGTATTTTGGGGATCTTTGTAGAAATATTTTATATACATGTATGTGTAAATTCCCCCTTTATTGGCACAAAATGGTACATATTATAATGCAGAACTTCCACTAAGTTCTTTAGGTCCATTAAATAATATATCTTAGAAATTGTTCCGTTTTTGTATAGAGCTTCTTATTTTTAGTGCAGATACCTCACGGTAGGAAAGGATTTCAGAAACAAACTTAAAATGAGCAAACAATAAAGGAAAACACTGATGAATCTGACTGTATTAAAAATAAAAATTTCACCAAAAGGCAGTGTAAAAAGACAAACCACAAACTGGAGAAATGAAAGATGCCCACAATATCTCAAGAACTCCAATAAATTAATAAGGAAAAGACAGACAACCCAATAGAAAAGTGGACAAAAGACATTTGTTATTTCACAGAATAACAAATCTCCATATGTGGATGAAAAGATGCCTACTCTCATTAACAGCTGGTGAAAGGAAAATCATGACCCCAGGGAGGTATTATTTCACTTCAAATTGACAAAAATTAAAGACTTGGACAATACCAAGTGATGGCAGGCTCACAGAGAGACAGGGTGACCTCTGCTGGTAGTGACAACGCAAACTGACACAGCTGCTTTGGCAGGCAAGGATGCCACTGATAATCCCACAAGAATTCCACTCCTAGTGTGGAAGAGCTCTCACACCTGAGCATGAGCCTCAGGAGCGCAGCAGCTTTCAGGGAAGAGGGGAGCAGGCGAAAGTGGTAAGTAACCCAAATGCCCGTCAACAGAAGAGATAAAACCATTGAGGCATGTGCAATTCTATACAGCCAAAAACGAGCACTGTGCTGTGATGTTTAGCAAGACTTGAAAGTCACAGGGGAACACAGACAGTCTATTCCCATTTATAAGATAGTTCAGAAAGAGGCCAAACTAAGCAATTCGTTTAAAGGGATACCTATGTAAAGGGTAAAACTATAAAAAATGCCAGGGCCTGAAAACCCAAAACTCAGGATAGTGGCTGACTCTGGAGGTGGGGCTGGGGAGTGGCTGGAGGGTGGTAGGATTAGAGAGAGGCTCACTGGGACCCCCTGAAATCATGACTGTGCCATCTTTTACGCTGGCTGATGACAGGTGCATTGGTGTTTGTTTTAGCAATAATACTTAAACTGTACATACATCTTATTTATCATCTTTGTATGCATGACATTGTTGATGTACATTTCAAAACACACGCACAAAAGACCTCAGAGTCAGGTTTCGTGCGTTGGGAGTTGTTCTACACATGTGTCGTCGCCCCCGCCCCCTGAAGACAGAGCATTCCGGGGGGCGAGGACCGGATGGGAAGACGCGTGGCCCCCTTACCTCTTCTGGCGAGAGTTCGGAGTATTTGTGCTCCCCGTAGGGTTTATAGTCGACCATGTAGGAGCTTTGGTATATGTCTAAGTCCACAGGAGCCTAAGGGAACGGGAGAGTGCAAAGCAGGGTCCCCAACTCGCCGCGCTCCCCCTCAAGGCCACTCCAGGGCCTCGCACTGTGTGTAGGAGTAAGTCCAGCTTTTGGGCTCGGCGTCCGGAGGCCCTTGTGAGCTGGTCTCCCTCCCCTCATCGTCCCCTCCCCTTGGCTCCCTGCGTGCAGCCCGTCCTCCAGCCACTCCTTTTCCACCCTTCAAGTGGGCCAGGCTCGTGCGCATAATTCCCGCTTGAAATGCTAGTTGCACTCCTCACTGACCAACTAACTCCTCTGTGTCCTCCAAGAACCCAAATTAAAATGTGCCACTGTCCCCAAAACATCCCTTCCGCCCTTTAATTCTCCACCTCCCAAGAATTAAACCCTTCCTCCTCAGTGCGTTCACAGCCCATTCTCCATTCCTCTACTACATTCCGCACTTACTCTGCCTGGGTGAGGTCTGCTAGAGCAGGTGCTTATCTTAGGCGTCTCTGAAGCCCTGACACCCAGCACCGTAGCTGGCATACTGTGGTGCCTAATACATGCATGCAGAACACATAAGTGAACCCCCAGGAAATTGTCAACACTTAGCCCTCCTCAGCCTGTTGTAAAAATCCTTCACTCCAGAATGGTGGTGCCCCTGAGAGCTTGGCGCCCTACCACGGCTGCTTGGGCTCTACCACGGCTGCTTGGCGTCCTACCGTGGCTGCGTGGCGCCCTACCATGGCTGCTTGGCGCCCTACCACAGCTGCTTGGCGCCCTACCGTGGCTGCTTGGCATCCTACTGTGGCTGCTTGGCGCCCTACCGTGGCTGCTTGGCACCCTACTGTGGCTGCTTGGTGCCCTACCGTGGCTGCTTGCTAAGAGTGCCTGTGGCAGGCTGAGCTCTGCACCCCAGAGAAACGTGGCCCTAAGTCTAGTCCATTCCCAGGGTGTGGGCCCATTGCAAGGAGGACTTCCGATGAGGCCCCTTCAGTTAAGGCGTGGCCCACCTCCTGTGCGGGAGACTTCACCCTATTGCTGGAGTCCTGCACAGAGAATGAAGTGAAGAAGAGGGCGAGCCATGGAAAGCAGCGGATCCAGGAAGGAACAGAGCAGGCGAGGCCGCCCTGTGGCTTGTCAGGTACAGACCAGGGACCAAGGACGGTCCGCAGCCAGCCCCGGAAGCCTTAGACTTCAGGGAGAAAGCATCGCCTTGGTGATGTCTTGATGTGAACTTTCTTTTAACCTCAGACCTGTGAGCGAATAACTTGCCATTGTTTAATCGACCCATTTCGTGTATTCGCCTTGGGCAGCCTGGCCCTCTGACGGTCACAAAGGACGAGAGCCCACGACACTCACCTGCCTGGGGTACACCACACCTGCCATCACGGAGGGCCTGGAGAAGACAATCGGTTAGCTCTGTCTGCCGTCCGCAGGGCGATTAGCCCCGTCTCCAGAGCCCTGCCGGCCAAGCACGGCCGCCCCAGCCCCCCAGGCATCTCCCAGCCCACACATCACTCATTCACTGGGGGGGGCTGGTGGCCCTGGGGGTACATGGGCTGGAGAAGGGGGACAGGAGCAAGGCTCAGCAGAACTGGGACAATTTAGAACATCAGGTTCCCCTCTCGAGGGGCAGCAGGGCAAGCGGTGCTCCTGCGAATGTTAAGGCCAGTTTTGGGGGGAAGGGAGCCCTGGTTTGCAGCACTGGTGCATTTCTGTGGTGTAAACCATAAATGCCTGGAGGACGCTGACTCAGAAGCACGACACGCTTTCAGCGTGCGTGGGGCACCAGGCCAGGGCAGGGCGTGAGGCTCTGCCCGCCCCGTGAAGGAGGCCGTGTGCGGTCCAGCCCTGGCCTCCCCAGCGCTGGGTGCTGCCTGCCTCCCTCAGCCCAGCTGGTGCGTGTGGGCCCCTAGGTGCTGGGTCACATTCTCGGGACCCCTGGCCTGAGCCCCTCAGTTCAGCGGGTCATTGGCGGACCCCCGTGCCCGCCTCGCTGGGGACAGACCACTCCTCTCCTTGAACGGGGACAGTGTAAGCGCAGACAGACCTCCTTCTGCCGAGGGACGGTGATGCTTGCTCGTCCAAGTCAGGTGCCCCGGCCTCCTGGGAGTCCAGCTGCCGCTGAGCGGACACTGACCTGCGGGCCGAGGCTGCGTGGTCACAGCTCGGTCATTGTGAGGTGGAGGGCCAGCCAGCCTGCCGGCCTGTTAGCTCCCCTGGCCCAGCTCACCAGCTCCAACAGCAAGCTGCAGGTGTCTGGGACCCCCGAGCCAGCCTGAGCCCTGGCAGCAGTGGACGGTGCCCAGGGGACGCCAGGACGCCACAGAATCCGCCCGCTTCTAGAAGGAGGCGAAGGGACTCCCACTAGGATGGAAACCATCCTGCTACACCCACTCCCTGCCTTTGCTGCCTGAAGGGCTGGCTCATCATCCCCCCTCCTCTTGTCAGAGTACCACCCTTTTTAAGAGCCACCTCCTCCAGGCAGCTGTCCTTGATCTCTCACAGGACTCCTCTGATTTGTCCAACCAACAATTCTTTTATTTTCAAAGATACTTAGATTACATAAATGTTACCAGAAAATGTAAGGGATTCCCATATGCCCCACTCCCTACTCCCACGCTTTCCTACATTCAAACTATTATTTAAACTATAATCCACACTTGGTGGCCACCGATAATTCTCGAGCACTTATTTTGGGTCGGGCACAGTTACGGCGCTTGCAGATGCAACAGTGAACAAAAGAGATAGAAATCCGTATCTGCACAGAGCTTACATCTTGGTGGGAGTGAAATAAAGTAAGCAAAGTATTTGGCAAGTCAGCCGTTTAGATGCAGCAAACAAATGCTGTGATGCACGAGGGAATGACTGATGGGGTGGGTGAGAAGGTGTGGCATCAGGGCATGAGAAAGAACCAGCCGTGGAAAGATCTGGAGGGCAGGGGGTTCTGGCACAGGACAGTGCAGAGCCATTAAGGCAGAAAGAAGTGGGACCAAGGGGGCGATGTGCCCAGGGAGGAGTGTGGGGGGGGGGCAGGAAAGGGGGTCTGCTGTGGATCTCTGACTTCACCCCTATTTTGGTAATATTTCCTCTAGAGGAAAATCGCCCCCCTGAAGGGGCAGTGGTTTGGGTGGGGCTCTAAGAATGGGTGTGTTGCCACGGGAGTTGTCCAGCCTCTAGGCCCCAGTGGCTGATGCAGCGAGAGGCACTTGACCCAAGCCAGGATGATGAGCCTCACCCCAGCTCTTGGGCAAGAAGCTTCTCTTTCTGAGATAGCAGGCACTAGAGCCTCAGGAGCCTGGAGCTGTGAAAGAGGCCTGACCAAGGATGAAATCAGCAGAGAGAAAAGAAGACCTGTAAAATGGGCACGAAGAACGACTACGGCATAAAGACTCTGTTTCAGCCTCTGCATGTGCCCGTGCCTGACCCTTGGACTGATGCTAGATTTTTCATTTTTCTTGTGAGCCAGTAAATTCCTTCTCTTGCTAGAGCCAGTTTCCATTGAGTTTTTATAGCTTCCAGCTCAAACAGCCCCAACAAACTCAAGGTTGGAGAGGTAAAGTGGTTGTATCACCTAACACTCTTTTTGTGCCCCAAAATATATTTTTCCGAAAAATCTTACCAAGTAGACTTGGGGAGTTCTGAGTAAAAATCCTGTTACTTACTATCTTCATGGTTTGGGCACATCTTAAAACTGCAATAAACAGGAGTTTCTTCATCTGTAAGATGGGGACATAATATCTACCTGGGGAGAGTGTAGGACGTCGAATGAATGTATCTGTGCAGATTCTTGGTTTTTAGTCTTCATCCTAATATTCACCGATGTTTTTTGAGTTCCCGCTCTATGCAGATGTTATGCAAGGGCCTGGGATTATAGGGGTGAAATAAAACAGAAACAGTCTCTGCCCTTTTGGAGTTACAGTACGATGGTAGATAAGTATGATATAAATGATTACCCAGTAGGAATTCAATTATGATTGTCACAAATGCTGTAAAGGAAGAACATGGCAAGCGGGGACCTGGTCTAGCCTTAGGAGGTGGTCAGGAAAGATTTCCCTCGAGAAGTGACACTTTAGCTCAGTCCTAAAGGGACTGGTCAGGCTGAGAGCTTCTGAGGCCCCCGTGACTGCCCTAAGGACAGAAGGAGAACTCCCCACGTGTGGAAGAGAGGCTACTGTGGCTAGAGCAGAGGGACAAGGGCAGCTCCATGTGAGGACTGAGGGGAGGTGGGGCCTCACCAAGCAGGGCACAGAGGGACTGTTGGCTTCATCCTGAGAACCAGGGGAAGCACTGGGAGGTTTAAGTGGAAGGATGATGTGACGGGATAAGTGTGCCAGAAAGAACCCTCTTGAGCTGTGAAGGAGCAAGAAAGGATGTGGAGATGAGCTCGCAGGGCTTTGGCTGGTGATGGTGGCTGGGAAGGCTGGGCAAGATGGCCGTGGATGTGGAGAGAAGCAGGTGGATTCAAGGGCACCTTGGCAGTAGTGTCTGTAGAAGTTAGTAATTTTGGGGAAGAGGTGGGAGCAAGACAAAGGGAGACTTCAACGATAATTCTCAGATTTCTGGAACGAGGCTTGATTCCAGGTTGGATCCTTTGATGGGGTGGGAAAGCCTTTAGGAGGCACTGGTTTGGGGAAAGCTCATGAGTGGTTTTGGCCATATTCAGTCTGAAGATCTGTGGTTTCCAAGTGGAGGAGTGTTCAGGTGATTACACGGGGACACCCAGATCCTTCAGGATAATCTGTTTTAAGGTCAGCTGATTAATGACCTGAATTACATCCCCAAAGTCCTTCATGGCAGTGTCTAGATTGATGTTTGGTTCAATAATCAGAGGACAGGAATCTTGGGGGGACAATTTTAGAATTCTGCCTACCACGGGGGAAGACAGGGAAGATGTGAAGTGGTTGGTGTGCAGACCGGAAGAGGGAGTTTACCAAGTTGTTGGGCAGTTTTGAGTAGAAGTTGGTGATCATGGATTCTCAGCAATACTCAACAGCATGTGAGGTATTTTCCAAGGGTCTTCAGATGCTCAGGTGCAGGCATGGAGAAGGCAGGTGGGTTAGGCTCACCTGTGGATGGGATAACCTGTATCTGTATGTCTGGCAGGTTATTATTAAAAATTATAAGCCACCATGTATCAAGGACATTGGCAATTGCTTACAAGCACCTGGCACATAATAGATGCTCAGTAAATGCTGGTGTACTCTTGCCTTGAAACTTTCCAGACCACTGATGTATTAATACTTGTTACCTCTGAGGCTGCCGAACTCAAATAACACGTCATTGTTTTCTTTTACAACTTCCCTCTTGTTCTTGTCCCCTCCTATCTATCATCTCTTTGGACACTTTTGAGACATGGGAGAAGAGAAAATTGGCTTCCTACACTGTACATGCTTCAAATGGGAGTTGCTCTTGATTTCAAGTTGGAATATATAGCTAGAGCTGTCCCAGCGGTACATACAGTATAAGATCTAGATCAAGAGTCCAGGGAGCAGCCCTTTATCCTGGACCTTCTGGAAAATTAAGAGGTAAGGTCTCAGGTGAAACTTCAAAACATTAGCTTTGACCACAGGGCCCAAGTCTGCCTTCCTTGGGCCGACCTCCTTACCACCAAGACCTCTCCTGATCATGTCAATTAACAAGAACAAAAGAGCCTTTTATCCATCTGTGTTTATGATTGAAGGTCTTCAGTCAAGCACGAGCAGCCTTCCTTGGGCTAGTCAAGGATAGGACACAGCATCATACTCTGGAAAGATCAGCCCATTTCAGTCCAGGCATTGCCACATAACACCATGAGAGATGACAACCAGTTTGTTTCCCAGTCTTTCTTGACTTAAAATGCTGTGTTGTGTGTGCATCCATCAGTAAAATAGGAAAAGTAGTCCCTGACCAGCCACCTCCCTCTCGAGAGGGCTTTGTAAATTGTTAACTGTTTGATATAAGGAGCCCTGAAGAGAGAGAAGCCTGGATCACATCCATATTTCACATAAGGTGGTACATATTAAAAACTGAGGGAGTAGATATGGCCTGGGAGGTCCCAGGCTCGGTTTCTGGTGTCTCCTAAAGATGAACAAGACAGTGAGCTGACGTGATGGGCTGGCGTGGTGAGCTGACACAGCAAGAGGATGTAACAAGGAGACACAACAAGAAGGGAGCGGATGTGGCTCAAGTGATTGGGTGCTTCCCTCCAACATGGGAGTTCCAGGGTTCAGTTCCTGGTGCCTCCTGAAAGAAGACACAGAAAGCAAACAACAAACAGATCCAGACAGCAGACAGCGAACATAAACAATGTGGGGGAGGGAGAAATAAAAAAAAAAAATAAATCTTAAAAAAAAATTTTTGACGAAAAACCAAATCATGAAGTTAATAAAACTTCATGTATTTTAAAATCTTTGCTTGAAACAAACCAGCACTCTTACATCCACAAACATAAAAATACAAATAATTGTAGGTATATACTCATTTGGAAATCCTGTTAAAAAACCTAAACGAGAAAGTCCGGCTGGACAGAAGGGCCTCCTCCCGGCCTGGGGGGGTGGACGTTCTCGGCGTGAGCTGCCTGAGCCGGGTCTGAGAGCCCGTCATTCCCAGGCACGGATGCCTTTTCTGTCCTGTGTCCATGCTTCTCGTCTGGGTCTGGAATGGGAGGACCGGCTGCCCCTGTGCTCCTCGGCTCGAAGCAGCAGCCACCGGGGCATCCAGGACTGGTCTTACAGCTCAGCGTGTCGGGACCCCCAAATCCTGTTCCTGACCCACCCGCTCCCAGCCTTTTGCCTTGTGAAAGATGCTCGAGCACGTGCCTCACTCTCCAAGCCAAACTTTCAGGAAGACACACGTGTCTCCAAAGCATCTTATTTGAATTGGTGGGTTTTTTCAGGGGAGAATCAAAAGTGCCCCTACCCAATGGTTTACATTTGTTATTTTGTTTTTTTTTTGTTTTTAAGCATGGCTAAACAGATTTATTTCAGGAATAACATAATGGTTCAATATTAGGAAAGCCATTAATAAAATTAAGAATATCAATAGAGCTAAGAGGAAATTTATATGACCATCTCCAAAGACACAAAAAATGTAGTTTAAAAATTCAAAACTTCTTTGTTTTTGATTGAAGATGCTTTATTATATTATCACTTATTTTTTTATTTTTTGTCTTTATTTTTTAATGTTACATTAAAAAAAATGAGGTCCTCATATACCCCCCTCACCCCACTCCTCCCCCCATAACAACAACCTCCTCCATCATCATGAGACATTCATTGTATTTGATGAATACATCTCTGAGCACCGCTGCACCTCATGGTCAGTGGTCCACACCATAGCCCACACTCTCCCACAGTCCACCCAGTGGGCCATGGGAGGACATACAATGTCCGGTAACTGTCTCTGCAGCACCACCCAGGACAACTCCAAGTCCTGAAAATGCCCCCACATCACATCTCCTCCTCCCACTCCCTACCCCCAGCAGTCACCACGGCCACTTTCTCCACACCAATACCACGTCTCCTTCGACCACTAATCACAATAGTGCATGAACAGAACATCAGTAAGTCTACTCTAATCCATACTCTATTCCTCCATCCTGTGGAGCCCAGAATGGTCGTGTCCACTCCACATCCACATCAAGAGGGGGCCCAGATTCCACACGGATGCTGGATGCAATCCTCCTGCTTTCAGTTGTAGGCAGTCTTGGCTCCCCGGCGCGGCGGCTGACCCTCCTCACAGCCATGTTAGCTGAGTGGGGCAAGTCCAATAAACCAGAGTGCAGGGGCCAAAAGTCTCAGGGCCTGGCTATCACATGGTCAGTCCAGAGATTCAGGTCCCCTGGGTATACATTACACCCCAGCACCAACTACAGTTCTGGTAAAAGTAACAGGAGAGGCTTGTGGACAAGACCACATCTGAGTCCAGCTCCATCACACAGAAACACAAACTCCAACGTAGGGACAACTGGCATGGCACTGAACTCCATCTGCCATGACCATAGAACCTGTGGGTCCCTGCAGCCCTCAGAAGAACCTACATTTGTTTTTTAATTTTGCCATCGGTCCACAAATGTTTATTAAGCACCGACTGTGTGCCGGTCAGAGACGGGCATGATTCTTGACTTAAAATACAGTGTGTGAGGTTGGGAAGGGGGAAACATTCAATACAAAAGCATTTTTACAGCGAAGAGATTTCAAAACGAAGCAGAAGGCCATTCCAGAGGTTCCACTTACGATGTCTCAGGCCGACCTCACTAACTGCCACTGTGAACACAGCCTCAAACAGGGGTGCTCCTGAGGGCTCTGAGACAGCTGGACGCTAGGGGCAAGGCACAAGCCCCTGAGATCAGCACCCGTCGGCGGGCCTTACCTTGACATATAGGACAGCCTATTTCCCCACCGGAACAAAGCTAGACTCACTTATAATTTTCTAACACATGATTCTTCTCCCCCTTTTGTGTGAGCTTATAATTAGCACTACGTTCACTAAATATATGTTTCAGAGGCTTAAACCTTGGGTCTGTGCCTGTGCTGGTTGAGCCCTGAATCTCAGCAGAGTTGAAGTCAACACCCGCTCTCCAGTTCATCAGACTCGTCCAGGGCAACTAACAAAACGATGATGATGAACGGTGTCCACCCCCAAAAACAGCAACTGCGACTGCAGGCAAAGCAGTTCCCTCCACCTGCCCCATAAGATCCAAGGCCCCTCTCACTCTGAAGCAGAGCGGGCACCAGCACCCCAAATCCTCAAGGTTGAGGAGCGAACAAACATAAGGGGGAATGCAACTACAAACCAAAGTAAACTTACTAATACTGTGGTAACGGAAGAACATGTGACGCTAATACAAAGACAGTGGCCACCAGAGGTCCCGAGGCGGGGAGGGAAGAACAGGTGTAACGCGGGGCATTTGCAGGGCACCGGAGTTAGTGTAAGCCACAGTGTAAACACAGACCCTGGTGAGCAGCAGCGCTTCCGTATGAGCCTCACTATTTAAGATGTTATTAACAGGAGAAGAGGCGGATGGGGGAGGCTGTATGAGGATCGTTCATACTTTCGATGGAAATTTTCTGTAATCTAAAACCTCTTTAGAAACAAAGTTTATTGTATTGAAAACAATACCGTGTTGCGTGCGCCTCGGTGGCCGCCCTGCCGGTCTCTGTGGGTTCCTGGAGTTTCGTAAGCTCACAGCGATACCCTGCAAAGTGTCAGGGGGCACCCGTTTTTAAGTTTCTAGAGTGTGACACATGTTATTTCTCCCTAGTACAAAATACAGCTAAGTTTCTCCCTCTCTCTTTTTTTTTCTTATTCATTTCTCTTTTTTTTTTAAAGAGAAGTTGTAGGTTTACAAAAAATCATGCAAAAGAAATACAGCCTTTCCTTATACCCCTGTATTATTAACCGCTTGCATTAGTGTGGTACATTGATGACTAGTGATGGGAGGATATTATTACAATTGTGCTACTAACTATAGTCCATCTCGTGCACTGGAGCAGCATGGGAAGGAAAATCTTTTCCACCTTCGTAAGGGATGAAAAGTACATCAGAAAGCAAATCCTGGTTTAGTAAGTCTAAATCACAGAAAAGTTTTGGGCTCACATTGTGTAGGGTAAGAGACACTAAATTGCATCATCATCAGTGTCGTATCAGAAGCTTGGTTATTTTGAAATAAAGTTTATTAAAAAGCACCAAAAATATATTTTGTGGGGAGGATTCAACAAAACAGTGCGTAAGAAGCGTGCGTCACACCCGAGGCTCTCAATTAGCTCGTTCCTCTCCTTCCCGCAGCAGGGAGTGACTGCGCCTCCTAATCTCCATTTCCTCACTGGTAAAAGAGTTGGCCCAAGACCTGTTCACAGACTTGGGTGTGGAGCCTGAAGGAGAAACAGCGTGCAGCCACCAGCACCCGGCCTGGCACGCTGCAGGAGCTTAGCTGTGGTCCCTTTACCCCTTTGCCGGCAGCGCAGCAGGACCCCGGGCCGGTGGGAGAGCCTGGGGTGCGCCCCCAGGCCGCGGGCAGAGCCGCGGCCCCCCCAGCTTGCTGTCCCTCTCGGAAGGCAGAAGCCGGTTCCTCCCGGCTTAGAGTAAAGGGATTACCACCCATTTCCTCCCTAACGCGGCTAATGCGCCCTGGGAAGGCCTCGGGCCAGGGATTACAGCCTCGGCGCCTTAATTAGGGGCGAGCCTTCCCGGAGCCCGAAACGCAAACAGCAAGGCGACCCCGCGGAGGCGCGTCCCCGCGCAGCGCGCTCGACCCCCCGCCGGGAGCCCGGCGCCTCCCGGGGGTCAGCAAACACCGTCCTTCCCAAACGCGGTGCCCTAGCCCAGGACCCTTATCAGGAACAGAAACCCCTCCCCGCGAAGAACACACAAGCAAACAGAAACAAATCCGCCGCGCAGCGCCGGCCGAGGAAGCCGCGCGTAAAGGGCCCTGGAGCGGGCGGGGGCCGGGCGTTCCCACCGCGTCCCTCCTCCGGGTCCTCTCTCGGACCCTCACCCCGGGTGATTAGCTTTCAGGTGGACGGCTCTGCAAACTGAGAGGGGTTTGGGGTTCTGTCCCCAAGCGGGTGGCACCCGCTGGATGGCCTGTTACGTGCAGCGTTTCTGCAGGGGCAGCTGCGTCCCCAGCAGCCCCCTGGGAGGCAGGTGTGGCTCCGTGGTTTGAGCACCTGCTTCTCACGTCCCGGCCCAATCCCCCGTACCTCCTGAAAAAAAAAATCCAAATTCCCGCACCCACTTCATCAGCACCTGCAAGAGATGAGCCAAGCCTGGAATCCACCTCTTCACAAGCTGCACTGGCAATGCTTGTGCCTTGGAAGAGGAAACGGCCCGGGCCACCTCGGTGCTTACAGAGGGCGCCGCCCACGTCCATTCTTCCAGGGACTTGCAGGAGGGCCGAACACGGCTCCTGTCCCCCAGGCTGGGCTGGTCCAGGCTTCTGGGGCGGGGTGGGGGTGGGTGTGCACATCACATTATACTAGAAATAATACCAGAAGAGCCCTAGAATTGCTAAACTGGGGTAAGCGCTGGGAGCCTCTTGCTTTGTCTGTTTGTTACCTGCAGTGGTCGCCTGGACAGGCGTGGGGCCAGGTGCCATGGGGGTGGGGAAGGGTGTTGATGAGACGGAGAAAAACGAAAAAGACAAGGTTCCTGCCCTCGAGCACTTTACCAATGAGAGGGGGAAGGAGGATGCGCCCAAAGAGAGAAAGGAGCAAGCACAGGTGAAAAGGGGGCAGGGGCAAGCGCCGCCCGGTGCTGATGGAGGGCTAGGGAGAGGGCAGAGAGGTGCTGACGGGATCCAGCCTTCAAGGAAGAGTCCCCTCTCCTGTCCACATCGGGCCATCGCTCAAGGCTCAGCAAGCCCCCAGCTCCCAGGGGTACCCCTTCTGGCCCCTCCAGCGAGCGCTCTGCTCTTTGCTCTGAACATTTATGGCACATGATCAGATAGATAATTGTCACTTACTTGGAACCATTTCCATTTCCTTGGTGGTGCATTTTCTATTTCCTAAAAAGATTTGGTCTGCCGCTTTTGCTCTGGATGTCCTGTCGGGCATTGTTGGCCCCTCAGCAAGGCTCTTTGGTTGTTTGGTTGTTATTAAAGGTCTGGATGGGAAGTGGACTTTGCCCAGTGGTTAGGGCGTCCGTCTACCACATGGGGGGTCCGCGGTTCAAACCCTGGGCCTCCTTGACCCTTGTGGAGCTGGCCCATGTGCAGTGCTGATGCGCGCAAGGAGTGCCCTGCCACGCAGGGGTGTCCCCCGCGTAGGGGAGCCCCACGCGCAAGGAGTGCGCCCCGTAAGGAGAGCCGCCCAGCGTGAAAGAAAGTGCAGCCTGCCCAGGAATGGTGCCGGACACACGGAGAGCTGACGCAACAAAAAGAGATACAGATTCCCGTGCCGCTGACAACAACAGAAGCGGGCAAAGAGAACAGACAACTGGGGGGTGGGGAAGGGGAGAGAAATAAATAAAAATAAATCTTTAAAATAAATAAATAAAGTTCTGGGTGAAACAATGAAGCCCTTCAATTGTAGAGTTTTAGAGTCGGATGGTTTCGCATCTGCGCACACCGCAACTGCGTGCAGGCTGCGTGTAAGCAGGTAAGTTCCTTCTACTGTCATCTCAGTTTCTTTCGGAAGTGGTAAGATGGAGACGAAAACGATGGCATTGCAGGATAAAGGGCGGCTAAGTCACCTGCAAACGCCTTGCTCAGCCTGGCGCCTGCGCGGAGCGCGTGCTCCATACACGAGCGGAGCTGCGACAAGCACAGGACTACGGGGACTTGCCAGGGACCCAGTCCGGAGGAGGTGTGTGGCCCAGAGAGAAAAGAGGCGAGAGCAGAAGGAAGGGCGGCGGCTGGAGGGCCTCACCGTCATCGAGAACCGGCTGGACCCTTGGGGATAAGGCTAACAGCGAGGGCATGCCCTGTGCCACTCCCCTCCCGACAGTTCACGTGGTCTGCTCACACCCAGGCACACCTCATTTCACAGCGCTTCGCGGAGACCGCGTTTTTTACAAACTGAAGGCTCGTGGTGGCAGCCCGTCCCCAAGTAGCTCTACTGGCGCCGTTTTCCCAACGGCGTGGGTTGACTTTGTGTCTCTGTGTCACATGAAAACTTAGGTATGCACATTGTTTTTAAAGACAGAATGCTATTGCACATTTAATAGACTACAGAGAGTGTAAACATCAATTTGTGTGACTTGCTTTATTGCAATTTTCACTTTATTGTGATGGTGTGGAATCAAACTTGTACTATCTCTGAGGTATGTCTATAATCACCCCCATATTCCTACAGTATAGATTTTTTTATCCTCCCTAATTTGTAAATTAGGAAAACGAGGCACAGAAGGGAAAAGTAGCTTGCTTTGCGTCACATGTAGCTAATAAGTGACGGGGCAGGATTCCAGCTCCGGCTGTCTGGGACCAGAGTCTCCATCCTGCACCACTGGGCCATCTGCCCTTACACACCTGGGCGAGAAAGAAGACGGGCTTACAAAGGGGGCATGCTGAGGGCTGAGCATGGGGAATAGTGTTCATTTCAAGCAAAGCCTCGACATTCCCTGAGAAAAAGAAGAGAAACCCAACCCTGGGTGCTGGCACCCACAGCTAGGCTGTGTGCTCTCCTGTTAAACAGTTTCACAGATTATCCGCACCACACAGGGCCACTTTGGGACTGTGACGGATTCGAGACAAAAATAAGACCACTTCGTAGTGATGTCTGAATAGTCAAAACATGAATATTGTCCAAGCCACGAAAATGAGCAAATGCCCTCCTATCCTGGCGAGCGAGCGACTGCTGCTTCTTTACCTATTACAGCTTTGGCTTCAACCGTATTCTTCCTGCCTCATAGATAAGATTTATTAAGACACCCAATCATAGAATGATACCTCATTTCTAGG
The DNA here is from genome assembly GCF_030445035.2 of Dasypus novemcinctus. Taxonomy (NCBI): domain Eukaryota; kingdom Metazoa; phylum Chordata; class Mammalia; order Cingulata; family Dasypodidae; genus Dasypus; species Dasypus novemcinctus. Next base: position 81,355,719 of record NC_080689.1, on the reverse strand, counting down.
TATCACACCCAATCCAGAGCAAAGCCTGCTTCCTTGACCCTTCCCCCAAATTACCTAATGCAGCCCAAACCCTATAATAAACACTTGCTCAACCCCCTCTTACTGAGGCGCCCGCGGCTTCCCGTTGTGGGCCTTCTCTTTCTTTGCAACTAGAGAGAAAACCATCTTGTTCAACTCCAGAGGGGTTCCTGGCGCTCTTTGGCTGGAAGTCGTCGACACCCCATTTGAAAGTACAATAGTACAGTATCCAGGGTATGTCTCCCTCATTACCTCTCCCAGCTGAGCGCTCGTTAGTCTTTTGTTAGCCTACACCGTGGGATGGCGCCTGGGAGGTGATTGCAATACTCACATGCGCTTCGTTTTTGTGTTTGCCTGATCTCCTCAGTAGAAAGGGAAATAATTCTCTTTAAAAGTGGAGTGAAAATCATGCCAACCTCCAAGGATTGTTGAGGATATTTAACAGTAGAACTTTTGACTGCAGGGAGTTCCAACTGCAGTTCTGTAATTTGTTTTATTTTATTGCTCAGAAGTGCTGTAGTTCTTTCAACAATGTTAAAAAACAGTATTTTCTAAAAATTCATCAGGATTATCAACTTCTCTGTCTATTACAGTAAGACTTAAATTACATGACATAGGTAAGGAACGAGGGGGTCCCATATTCACTTATCATACGTTTTCCTGATGAATGAAGCTTACCATTGAAAACATTAACTATTGGGAAGTGGACTTGGCCCAGTGGTTACCACATGGGAGGTCCGCGGTTCAAACCCTGGGCCTCCTTGACCCGTGTGGAGCTGGCCCACATGCAGTGCTGATGCAGGCAAGGAGTGCCCTGCCATGCAGGGGTGTCCCCCGTGTAGGGGAGCCCCACGCGCAAGGAGTGCACCCGTAAGGAGAGCCGCCCAGCGCGACAGAAAGTGCAGCCTGCCCAGGAATGGTGCCGCACACACGGAGAGCTGACACAGCAAGATGACGCAACAGAAAGAAACAGATTCCCGTGCCGTTGAGAACAGAAGCGGACAAAGAAGAAGATGCAGCAAATAGACACAGAGAACAGACAACCGGGGTGGGGAGTGGGGAAGGGGAGAGAAATAAATAAATAAAATAAATCTAAAAAAGAAAAAGAAAGCATTATTAAAAAAAATTAACTATTAAAAGAAAAAACGAACCTTTCTTTTTAAAAAGTATAATCTTTTCATATCATTAGCAGAGGACTAGGCTTTTCATAGAACAAAAATAAAATGAATACAAATAAATATAATATCTAATTTTCCACCTATAAGAATTTCAGAAAATGAATTAAACATAATTTTCCATACTGGTATGGAGTATCAGGTACTTGCTCATATGCTATTGGTAAGAGTATCAACTGCCATCACCTTTTCGAAGGCAAACGGAGACACCTTTCAAAAATTTGAGTGGCTGTACCCTTTGACCTCACGACTTTCCTTGTACCTGTTGCTCTTACATCAATGACATGCACAAATGTCACTGTTCATTGTGACATTGCTTGAACTGGCAAAACCCTGCAAAACCTAAATCGGCATCATCACGAACTGATTAAATAAATGCAGGTGCATCCACACTGTGAAATACAAGTATGTCTTTTAAAAAATAAAAAGATAGCTCTGAATAAGCTGAAACGGAAGGATGTCCATGATAAACTGCTGAATAAGATTTTTTTCAGAATAATATTTAAGGTTCGACTCCAGTTATATAAATCAAAACACACATCGTTTTGGAAATACCTTTAAAGAAAACTTCTGAAAGGATAAAACCCAAACTGATAACACTGGTTCCCTCCAGGGAATAGGTTTGGGGAGACAGTATTGTGGGCTGTAACTTTTAAAAATCTAAAACTTTCCTGTGTTATTCCTTCAAATATTTCAACAGCCCATCAGAATAGGGAGATGTGGTTTAAAACTACAGAGATGAAAAGGAGAAACCATTTCTGTGAAGCTATTGAAGAATAATTTTGATAAGTTTGGAAATAACTGGATGAAATCCTTTTCCCAAAGACCTGGGAATAGAAAACCAAAAAATAACAACCAACCCTTGGGGTCTTGTTCCCGTAAGAAACCCAAGATGCATCTTGTCGTGCTCGGTAACTGCTGGCTGTTGGGGCAGTTGGTGACGGTGGTGGAGAGTCTACACCTGAAAGCATCAGAAGGAGATCACCATCCCGAAAATCACTTGTTTTGCCTACAGTTGTTGCAACATCTTGGCAGTGCTTGCTTGGCCTCGTACCTCTGTCAACTTCCCTGAATGCTTTCAAATTCTTCTGGGGGCATGAGTTTGGGGTCAGTGCTGGGTCGGACCACTTAGATGTTGAAAGGGCGAGGTGATCAGTAAGTAACACTCCCACTCTGCCCCCGCCTGACCTGGTGTGGGAGGCATAATCTCCAGGGCATCTCCCATCACGCCATCTCGTTGGGATGAGGTGCAGAGAGGAGCGTTTTCCCAGGAGCCCTGTTGACAGATCAGTCAGGTAGTAGGAGGTCAGCCCCTTCTCACCTCAGAAGGAAAACCTGGGCGCAGGAGGTTGGGAAAAGGGCTGACTCTTTGGGTCACAAATACTTCTGAGATAAGTTGGTGGATCCTAAGAAGTGGCCCTTGGGCCTCCAGGGGTGACTGCAGAGAACATCGAGTCTCAGGGGCCCCACTCCCTATCTTCCAAATCAGAATTTGATGGGTGGGGGGCTGGATGAGGAACAGGAAGGACTCGGTGGTATTTTGCCCAGGGCGTGTCTTTCGTGGTCCCATCACGTCTGATTATTCCTTGGTGTGAAGCATTTTTGCCAACAGCCAAATGACCCCCTGTCTGTTCTCACTACCCTGGTGTTGAAAATAACTAGGAATAAATGAAGCCTGATTTAAGTGGGTCCTCTATGGATAGTCCAGCAACATTAGATATAACAAAACAAAAACCGATAATATTATTAGGAAAAGAAATAAAGCCTCAAGACAAACCACGTGGGTACGTACCATTTACTGATTCATTTAGTTAGCAAATGTTTCTTAAATATCTCAGAGATACTCCGTGCCCAGAGACTTCCTTCCTATTTTGTATTCATTTGTAACATGTAGTACACACAGGTAAAATTTTGTTTTTCCCTACTTCCTACCAGACTCTCAAGTGTAACTATTTCATTGGTTAAAACCAACTAATCTCCAATGTACAACACCTGGAAACTTCTCTCCCCTTCCTCCCCTCTCTCTCCCTCCCTTCCCACCCACTTACCTACACGTGTTATTGAGTACCTGGCTATATGCCAGGCGTTGGGGCTGTGTTAGTGAACGAAGGACATGGCTCTACCCTCATGGAGATCATAGTCTAGCCTGTAACTCACGACTTTGTGGTTCTGTTCTATACTTTTTATATTTGTATTTATATATAGCTATATCAAGGACTAGAAATACTGCATGAAAACACCTGATCAGGAGCGGTCAGGCCCCCGTGGTGGCTGTGCCTGGGGGAAGCCGTGTGTCTCTGTGGGAAGCACAGACACAGGGTGAAACACAGCTGCTCCACCTTCCCTAGTGTGATTCCCAGGCAGGTTGCTGCCCTCTGCATCCTCTTATAGAAGATGCAGATGAAAACACCTACCTTACGGAGTAGTTGAATGGACTAGAAATAATATACAGAAGGCAGCTGGCACATAGCATTAAATGGTAACCGCTCTCCCCCAACAAAAGCCACTCCTGTATTTTTTAAAAATCACATATACAGTTCACCGTGATTCTGGTCACACCTATCAGGTCATAAACTAGGCTTCTCTTCCCAAATCCTGCTCTCCCTCACCTTTGTGAAGGGGACCACACATCAGCCCAAGCTAGAAAACCAAAAGCCACTCATTTGGGAAGCGGATGTGGCTCAAGCAGTTGGGTGTCCATCTCCCACAATGGGAGGTCCTGGGTTCAATTCCCAGTGCCTCCTAAAGAAGATGAGCAGACGCAATGAGCTGATGCAATGAGCTGACGCAATGAGCAGGGAGTGGATGTGGCTCAAGTGCTTGGGCACCTGCCTCCCACATGGAAGGGCCCAGGTTCAGTTCCTGGTGCCTCCTAAAAAAAATGAGTGGACACAACAAGCAGACAGATGAGGGAGCCAGCTTGGGGGTGGGGGGAAGAGCCCCAAGTCCTTAAGAGTGTCTGTTTTCCTCCACACTCAACATCTCTGCCTTTATCCCAGCATCGTTACCTCTAGCTGGATCCCTGCAAGGGGCATCTCTTTAGACTCTACCTCGGCTCAGTGCCCTCTGCTGCAGGCAGGATCGTCTTTTTAGAGCTCAAGTCCACTCTGTCCACACCTGGGGTTCGAGCCCCCCAGGCCCCTCTCTTCACCTAGTCCACGGGCCATTCTGAGTCCAGCCCCTGCCCGCCTTTCAGTCACCCCTTGCTTCCTCCCACTGATGTCCCACTGAAGTCCCAGGTCCTCAGACGCCTGCTCTGGGCTCCCGCCTTGGCACAGCCCTCCCCTCCTCGCGGGGCTGGCCGCTCCCTCCCAGGCTCCTTTAGGATGCTCTCCTAGTGCCCACTAGAGGGCGGTCGGTGCCTCTGCCTTGTTCAGAGGCGCCTGGACCTCCCTTGGTGATGCTTACCACGTTGGCTGCTTATTAGCTCACAGCCTCTGGCGTCAGCTCTGACGCTTGGCTGCAAGGCTTTAAATAAACGACTTCACCTCCCTGGCTTCAGTTTCCTCAGCTGTAGTGGGTGACAATGGAGGGGATTAACTGAGACTGTGTGTGTCACGTACCCAGCAGGGAAAGCTGGTGCATGATGATAAATGTTGGCCATTATGACAGTTGCTGTAATTATTAAGGGAAGTGGATGAGAGCCTCCCCAATACTCCTTCCACCGTTGCATAGCATTTCAGCTGTAGGGAACCCAGAAAAATATGTTCTTAAAGTCAATTCATTCCTGGGAGTGGGTGTGGCTCAAGCAGTTGAGTGCCCGCCTCCCACATGGAAGGTCCCAGGTTCAGTTCCCCATGCCTCCTGAAAAAACGAAAACAAACAACAAAAAAAAACCAATAAAAAAACAACTCAGGGAAATCAGTGTGGCTCAGTAGTTGAGCACCAGCTTCCCACATATAAGGTCCCAGGCTCATTCCCTCAAAAAAAAAAAGGTTAATTCATTCGTATAGGGGCGGACCCATTGTAAGCAGGATCTTTTGGTAGTAGGATTTTGTTTTTTCAGGAGGTACCAGGGATTGAACCCGGGACCTTGTATGTAGAAAGCAGGCACTCAACCATTGAGCGATCCCTGCTCCTCAATGAGAAGTGGTTTTCTCGTTTGCTTGTTTTTAGGAGGTGCTGGGAATGGAACCCAGGATCGTTATCTGCTCCTGGACCTCAAGTTAAGATGTGCCCCTCTCATTCAGGGTGGGTCTTAATCCTCCTCCTGGAGTCCTTCATATGAGAACGAAGTTCAGATGAAGAGAGAAAGCCACGGAAGCAGGAAGCTGAGAGCAACACAACCTGGAAGAGACGGGAGAGACCAGCAGGGGCCGTGTGCCTTGCCTTGTGCCAGAGGAGCCCAGGGTCCCCAGCAGCCAAGCTGCAGGAAGAAAGCATCACCTAATGATGCCCGGGTTTGGACCTTTTTCTCGGTCTCAAAACCGTAAGCGAGTGAGCTAACACATCCTGCCGTTAGGGCCAACCCATCTGACGGTCTCTGCCTTCCAGCAAATGAACAGCCTCCTCCAGCGGGGAGTCCCTGGTATTAGTTCCTGGGGTTACCAGAATAAACAATTACAAACGTCGTCACTTAAAACAGGAACTGATGCCCCCGCAGTGCTGGAGGCTCCAGGTCCAAAGCGCCTTCCGTCCCGGTGCTCCCAGCACTCCCGGGCTTGTGGCCGCCTGACTCGGAGCCCGGCTTCCCTCCTTCCCCTTTGCCTGCAGAGCGACTGCCATGTGCTGGCCCCTGAGAGCCAACCCGAGGCCAGGACGCGGCCCTTGAGAACTGCCCGCCAGCCCTCCGCCCACCCCGCACCGCCCGTGAGGCCCCGTGGCTGGCGTGCTGCAGAGCGGGACGTTTGCAGGGGGAGGCTGGAGGGGCCCTTGCTCCCCCCCAAGGCCAAGGGCAGGACCCACCGCCGATACCTCCAGGCCCGAAGCTCTTGGGCCGGATCCAGACTGTGGGTCCTTGGGACTTGGTTCAAGGTTGCTCCGATGGGGCGGGGGCTGAAGGGGTCCCCATGTGGCCTGAGCTGCAGAGGCAGGGCTGTCCTTTCTGCAGCCAGCCTTTCCTGCTTGGTTTCTGCCCCACTGAGTAACCACCCAGGAAACAGGGCAAGTGGCCTGATGGAGAGAGGCCCAGGTGGGGGACCCTCCCCAACGGGGGGGTGTGCTGATCGAAGTTCTCGGGACAGACCAGAGCTGGAACCCGAGGACTCGCGGGGGGCCACCAGACCGCTGGCTTCATTAAGTGTCTGCTGTGTGCACGGCACAGAGGGCGCTGGGGCGGGTAGGAATGCTGGTGCCGAGGCCTCATCCCCAGGTATTTGGATTCCCTGGGCCTGGGGAAGGGCCAGGGAATCCGCATTTTTCGCAGGCATCCAGATGATTCTGTTGCAGGTGCTCCATGAACCGCTCTTGGGGAAACAATGACTGAGCGCAGGGGCCTGTGGGGAGCTGAAGGGTGTCAGCATGCACGTGGGGGTCGGGGTGGCGTGCGGTGGACAAGGAGGCCGAGGCTGCACTCTGGGGGGTCGGCAGGGACCCTCCCCTTCCATGCACCCACCGCCTCTGTGAGCAAGCCCTCTCTGCTGGGTCACCTGCTCTCTCCAGCTGCCTTCGATATCCCGGTGATATGCTTGTGATATCCTGGGGTCCACACGGGCCATGGATGGTCAAGGCCACGCCTCTTACGCTTAGATTCCAACACTGATCACCTGGCGGGGTGGACGCTGCAGCCCCGCCATCCAGACACTCGTTCCTTCCAGCCCGCCGTGCACGTGGCAGGCCATTTCCTCTTTAGGGGCAAGAATGAAACAGCGTGGAAAGGAGGCATCACTGGGGACCAGTGTCCATCACACAGAGACATCGAGAGGGCAAGGGTCTTCTAATGTTGTTGTCGTTCTTCTTTATTAGAGAAGTTGTGGCTTTACAGAACAAGCATGGATAACCTACAGGATTTCCATCCACCACCCCATTATTAGCACCTTAACACCTTGCACTGCTGTGGAACATTTGTTACAATTGATGAAACCACATTTTTAGAACTGTACCAGTAACTACAGTCCATGGTTTGACTTAGGATTCACTTTGTTTTTTTTAAAGATTTATTTTTATTTATTTCTCTCCCCACACCCCCCGTTGTCTGCTCTCTGTTTCCATTCGCTGTGTGTTCTTCTGTGTCCACTTGTATTCTTGTCAGGTGGCACCGGGAATCTGTGTCTCCCTTTGTTGCGACATCATGCTGGGTCAGCTCTCCACGTGTGCGGCGCCACCCCTGGGTGGGCTGTGCTTTCTGCGCAGGGCGGCTCTCCTTGTGGGGCGCACTCTTTGAGCGTGGGGCACCCTTACACAGGGCATGGCATGGCACTCATTGCACGTGGCAGCGCTGCACGTGGACCAGCTCACCTCATGGGCCAGGAGCCTGGGCTTGAGCCCTGGACCTCCCATATGGTAGGCGGACGCTCCATCAGTTGTGCCACATCCGCTTCCCAGGATTCACTTGGTGTGGTGCAGTTCTATCGATTTTTAAAAAATGTTTATTCTAGTACCACATACACAACCTAAGATTTCCCCTTTTAACCACATTCAGATAAATATTTCAGGGCTGTTAATTATGTTCACAATCCTGCGCCACCAGCGCCACCATCCGTTACCACGACATTTCCATTGTTCCAGGCAGTTCTATAATATATCCTTAGGATCTGACTGTAATAGGTCTCTTAAAAACCCCATTAATATAAAAAAAAAAAATAGGACCCATGATACAATTTTCTTTCAATTATTAGAATCAGGAATAACTGATTCCTCTGAGGGGAAGAAAAATACTTGTTTTTAATTTCACGAACACTGCAGATAGTGTGACCGTGTTTAACTTTTATTTTCTCTCATGTCCCTCGAGGCGACCTGAAAAGACCTTGCCTGTAAGCTCAGGTGGCTGTCGCCAGCTCTCCGCACTGGGTGCTGACCCCTGGGGAGCAGGAAACCTGGCTGGGCTGGTCACTGCTGTGGCACTGGCCACCAGGAATGCAGAATGCAAATTCTGCAAAATGCGGAACGGTGAGGATGCATCTCACCAGCAGACGCTTTTTCCTGACTTCTTCTGTTTGCTATATTTATTTTCCCAGCACTCCGCCTTCCCTACTTATTATTTCTATTTTTTAAAACAATTTTACTCATACACTCTACAATATATCCAAAGTGTGCAATCAATGGTTATTAATAAAATCACGGAGTTGGGCACTCATCACCACAACTCATTTTAGAACATTTTCTTTACTCCCGAAAGAAAAACCCCACGCGCCTTATGCCCCCTATTCTTCCTACTATTTCTTACCTCGTTCCATCAACGGTATTTTTGTAAGCCACCCTGAATCCTTTTCAGGAACAAGCCAGGGAAAATTAAGTACATTATTAGTGAACAGCATTCTCTTTCAGAGGCCGGTATCCTTTATTCAGTCACTCCTTTGTGAGGGTCCATTACACACTGGGCAGTGCTAGGGGTGAGGGCAGCAGACACTAAACTCCAAACAAAGAAAACTGTCCCTGTGCACAAGCAGTGCAAGGAAGGAAAGAAGCAGGGTGCTGTGGCAGAGAAAAGCCGGCATGCAGAGAAGGCTTCTCAGAGGAGGGAGCCTTTAAGCCAAGACGGGAAGGACAGGGAGCAGTGGGGGAAGGTCGGAGCAGGTGAGCAGCACAGAGGAACAAGGTGGGTGGGTTTCAGGAGGGACAGGTGGGGGAGGCGAAGGGTATGGAAGGAGGAGGAGGGGGAGGAGGGGGAGGAGGGGGAGGAGGGGGAGGAGGGGAGGAGGGGGAGGAGGGGGAGGAGGGGGAGGAGGGGGAGGAGGGGAGGAGGGGGAGGAGGGGAGGAGGGGAGGAGGGGGAGGAGGGGGAGGAGGGGGAGGAGGGGGAGGAGGGGGAGGAGGGGAGGAGAGAGGGGGGAGGAGGGGGAGGAGGGGGAGGAGGCGAGGAGAGAGGGGGGAGGAGAGAGGGAAAGGCAGCTGCCAGCCGCGCACAGTTTTGAAAGCCGGGAGTGTCATCTTGTTCTCACTTCCAGGAGCACCCACTCGGAACCAGGGGGCGACAGGTTCTCATCTGTTTTAAAAAGATTGCTCTACATCCATACCTTGGAAGACTACTCAGCTATGCAAAGGAATGGGCTTTTTGGACGGATCTGCAGGGCATTATATTGAGTTTTTTGAAAAAAGAGAATCTCAAAAGGCTCCTTAGTGTACGAGTCCATTGAGACATCATCTCAAAGTAACAAGATGGTAGAGATGGAGGGCAGATGAGCGGCGGCCGGGGTGAGGCCGGGTGAGGCCGAAGGGAGGGGGTGTCACCGCAGAGGTAACCAAGGAGGAATGGCGCTGTATCTTGAATCTCCCTTACACTCCACACACACAAGCGAGTGCGCCGAACACCCACGAGAGCCGCATGAGCTCCGGGGATTGCCCGGTGTCACTGTCCTGGTTGTGACATTGAGCTTTCGGTATGCGAGGTGGTTCGGCTGGGGGGTGAAGCTGGTGGGGGCGTGGGGGGCCGCCCCGGGCCGCTTAACTTCCTGTGAATCTATACTCATTTAAAAATAACAGTTTTCGAGGCGTTTTCTGTTTTGAGGGGGTGGGAGGGTGATGTGGGCAGGGCGGCCTCGCAGGAGAGGTCGCGATGGGGCAAGAGAGCACGGACAGTGGCAGGACTGCTCGGGGCCGGCCGAGATGCGAAGGACGGGGAAGGGGGAGGGAAGGAGGGGAGGGGCCCCACACAGCTCGCCTCCGGCCTCGGTCCCTGCGTGGATGGACGGGCCACCTGGACGAGCCCCCAGCTGCAGAGGAGCAGACAGCAGGGAGCGGCAGGCTTCACGTGGGCGATGGGAAACTGACCACTTTTTTTTTTTTAATGTGAAAAAAGTTCATGTGAAGAAAAAATACTTAAACACGCATAATGAATTCTTCTGAAGTATTATATGTAGCCCCTACCCGGACCACAAATACCTGTCACTGCAGGCGTGACCCCTGTCCCAGCCTTTGAAGTGGTCCCATCCTCGGCTTTCTAGCATCTCCCGCCCCATGCCCCATTCGGTGTGAGGTGCCAGGAGAAACCCAAGGGCATGTTGACATCTGAAGAGCTCTGAACTTCCACCACGTGCGTCTTTGGAATTCTGCCAGGGCGTCACGTCCTCTAGGCCATTCCCGTCGTGAGGCTGGAAGAGGAGGAGGTTTTCACGGCAGCATCAGGCGTGCTCTAATATCATAAACACTCGAAGAGGATGGTAACACTTCAAAAGCCTAAAAAAAAAAGCCTTTTAAATCTGCCAGCTATCCTTTGGGCTTGTATTTCTTTTCCTTCATCCAGTTACTTGTGAAGTCTTCAATGTCAAGGTTATTTTGATGCAAGTTTCCAGAAAAACAACCGTGGGACGTGGCTGGGGGATCGTGGCTGGGGGATCGGTAGGCAGGTGCGTCCTTGGGGCCGCAGGGCCTGGAGGCGTGGCGGCTGGAATGCAGGCTGGCTCTGCCCCGGGCGACAGGAGCCCCCAGTTCAGAGCACACTGCCTCTCTGGAATGACAACCGCCCTCCCTGGAGGCCAAATTCTGGGCTCTCTTTAGGTGGAGACCTCCTGAGGTCAGGCATTTACATTGATATTGCCACTAATCGCCCCCGTGACAGGACTGCAGCTGGGAGGTGTCAGCCAGGGGAGCCACCTCTCCTGAAGGCAGAGGGCACCGGTGGGTCGGGGGCATGTGAGGGTCTCTCTGGAGGTGGATATGGGTTGGGATTTACCTTACCTCGCCGTTCCTATAAAACTTCCTGCCAACAGTGCCTTGGGCAAACTCTGTCTCAATGCTCCACCCTTACCTGGAGGCTGCAGGTACCTTTTTCCCCAAAGTAAGTGCTCTGGCCCCCTCGGCACAGCAGCTTATAGCCTCGCTCCTCCCCCTTCCCCAACACACTGCTTCCAGGAAGCCCTCCAGGGTTTGTCATCCTTCGTTGGAGGTGACAGCTGCAGCACCTCTGCGAGGCTGCCTCAGCGTCCAGTCCGCACGCTTGGGTCTGCAGAGTGCAAGAGCCCCCGAGTAACCAGAGATACCCCAACACTGAATCACCTGTTACTGCGTGGGCTCATCACCACATCGGTACACCTGTAGCTCAGGCACATCGTTCAACGTGCCCGCACATGGAAGATGCTAGGCAAACTTACGTTATCACCGTTTGGGGTGCATTTACCTTTTATGAGCTCTAGGCAGACTAGGGACAGTTTCCGGGGCCGACGGGCGTGCCCCCTCCCCTTCCTGAATGTAGAAGGCCGATGGGAGGCACTTGGGACTCTTTGCCCTGGAAAGGACCCTGCCCGGGCGCGCAGTGGCGGGGGTGGGGACCCTTGCAGCTGAATCTCTCTCTAGCTGCTTCTCCTTGGCAAGTTTCTCAGGTTTTCTGTCCCCCAGATTCCTCATTTGTGAAACAGGGCTGTTACTAGCACCTCAGAGGTACTTTATCCAGGTAAAGAGTTCTGCTCAGGGCCTGGTGGGCAGCTGGCACTTTATTAGCCCAATGCCACTTAAGAGCTACCATTGATCGCCAGGTGCCAGCTGCCGTGCGACGCTCTCAGAGCGTTGCCTCCCATCATCAAGACTGTGCTACCGACGAGGCTTTCCAGGCTCCAAGTCCTCCGCCCTAAGTGACAATGCTAATGACCTGCTGGGCTCGGTGTCAAACCCCGGCTGACTGCCACCAGCTTCTGGCCCCCGCCTCGCTCTGGAATTCCACTGAGAATTCCGCTGAGTTCCTGAGCTCGGATGGCTGGCGCCAGCGACTCCCCGGCAGCTCCTGCTCCGGGCGGCTGCAGGGCACAGAGGCTGGAAGACAAAACCTCCACCGCTGATGGTTCCAGCAGGCACGCGCCGTTCACAGCCCACGCCGCAGGGATCTGCTCTGCGGTGAAGCAGCCGGCAGTGCCCAGCTCAGCGGCGCAGGGCTCTCGGGGAGTGAGGGGAAAGTGACCTGCTGTTTCCACTGGGGACTCCCCTGGGAGAGCCCAGGCCACAGGCCTCGGCGGGAGCCAGGCCCCATCTAAAATCCACGTGCACTGCCCGATTTAAGTCTCCAGGGTCCTCACCTGAGAACCAGCGGTTGTCAGCCTAGCAGGGTCAAGGCACCATCCCAAACCCCACAACTAGTGGCCCGAAATGCCGAGTTCTGGACCACGGCCAGAGAAGGAAGCAAGGAAGCGGACATCGCGCAGGTATCATCTTACCTATCATCAGCACCACAAAAGCGCCGTCGTGTTATTTTTATCTTTTTTCCACTTCCAGCATAATATCTGACTGGGCAGTCAAAATCTGATCTGAAAGCACAACTGTCATGATCCCCAAATTCACCGGGCATGCGTTTAAAATTAGGGTGCTAGTTGATGAGCTGTGATATGAGTGGTTAAAGCAGCAGTTACTGGCCCCTCTTTTTTTTATTTTGATAATCTGTGGATTCCTTTCTCCAGAGAGGTGGATACTTACAGGCATAAAATCAAAACCGTATCTTCCTGGACTTTGCAGAGCCCTGGGGTCTATCCCCAGGCCTTCCCTTGTGATAAGAAGAAATCCTCTGGATTCACAAACGCAGAAACCCTTTGATCTGCATTCTATCGCTTTCTCTCCTTCCCTCTCCCCACGCACACACATCTAGGGATATCTGCTTATTAGCTGTCACCAGTCACTCTATCTTCAAATAATATACATTCCCCTTTTTTATACCCCATGTTTAAAACAAATGTCACCATAACAAACCTTTCAGACTCACAAAACACAAACAGAATTTTAGCAATATTATTGGGCTAAACCAATACCACAACTAATGTGCAGAATTTTAATTCTGAAACTGAATTTGCTCTTGAACCAATTTGTAGATTTCCTGCAGTCTCTTGTGCTTGTACACTAGGTTCTAGAACGCTAAAACCAGATCCATTTTAGAGACCAGCTGGGATAGGTTACACCTTGCTACTAAATCAGTGCACTTCTTCACGGAAGAGAAACACAAATTGTTGGCAATATAGTCATCTTCTATTTGCAGGAAACTTGGAATTGAAAATATTCATGCACATATTACCCTAAGAATATGCCATTGCTGCAATACTCTTTACCAAAGTCACTTAAAAAGTGGTATTTGCTGCCAATTCCATGTATGTTATCACCAATCATCATGGCGATCCTGCAATGTATTAGAATTCCCATTTTACAGATGAGAAAACCAAGGGCAAGAGAATTTCAGCACCACAGTAGCAGCTGGGAAGTGGAGATTTGTTTGGCTGAAGAGTCTTCCCTTTTTCTCCTGCCACGTTGCCTTCCTGGCTGTGGACCTCACTTGAATTCAGGCCCAGCTTTACAGAGCGTCCACCCTGCACGTCGAAACGTTTGCTTCAGCTTCAAATGGGCTGCTTTCCTTATATTCATGTCCTTCCAACGTAGAGCTGGCAGAGCGGATGTTCAGGCAAAACTAGCAGAGAATGTTTTAAAACGTCATTAACGTTGCCACAAAATCTGTTCATTTTCAGAGTAAAATGTTTGGCAGTTTAATAGTAGAATTTTTTTTTTTTTTTACCTAAGCATTTAGTACAAGATACTAATTCAGAGTGTTGGGCTTTCTTACGTTTTGTCTTGTTTTGTTTTTTGTGCATTGAATCACTCCAAAATGGATAATAAAGTCCAAGATCTTCTACTGTTGACCATGTTACGGTTAGGTAACATAAACCTGTGCTGGAAAGTAATAGCCACGGGACTAAATAACCGCACATCTGCCCTGGCAGAGCGAAGCAAGACCCATCCCTTTCCGTAAGGGGTAATGAGATCGGCTGGGCTGTTTAGGATTGTCAGAAGTCACCCTCTCCCTTTGATCTGCACTTCAGCAAAGGTGCACGTAGATCTCAGGGGTCATGGGAGGAGAGCGCCAGGGCAAGAGAGAAATTTCAGTCCGCCTTGAAGTGGGAAGCGTTTGTTTCCTGCACACACACACACACCTGCCTTACTTCCTCTCCAGCGAAGACCCCCTCCCCCCCATTCCTTAACGAGGCTCCTCTTCAGATGGCTTTTCCAAACTTACGACACCCAAGGCAAAGCCAGGCTTTCCGAAGGGCTTCTTATAACCACTACCACCGTCCTTGTATGCAGAAACGGGGTGTGGGGTTTTTGGAGCGCCCACTGCTGTTTCTGTTTTATCTTTCAAATGTAGAAGCTTCCATCTTTTGGTACCAGAATCTAAACATAACACTTCTTTACTACTGAAAACATTAATCAAACGCCGCAGCAGCATTTTGTTCGACCACTCAATGATGACTTCCCTCTTTGTTCCTGACTCCATGGCTATTAGAAAGAGCTTCTAGAAAGGATTTCTAGTTCTTTCCCTATCTTAAAACTTCCTTCTTATCTTCTGTTTCCTTCCCATGACTTCATACCATTGGCAGTGTGGAAAAAAAAAATTGAATTCTCTCCTCGTGCCACCCCTGTCGACAACAAGACCCTGAGGTCCCATTAATTTCAACGTGACTCGTGACTCGGCAGCACTGAGATAAGCCCCCGCTAAGTATCCTTACCCCACCCAGGAATCCCGACTCCACCCTGGCTAGTGTGGCGGAGTCCAGCGTGTACTTTCCTTTAGAAACCAAAAACCCTAGCAAGGAGGGGTGATGTCACCAGTATCATCCTAGAAGCAGCCACCTGGGGACAACAGCGGAGGCCTCGTAGGACTCAAGCCTTTTCCTTACCTTGAGCAACCACAAAATAAATATTGCCGTCTGCCAGTGTAAGCCGTAAGACTTGAAGGTGACGCTGCTTCCGGGGAACACGTACTTACTCATGGGTCTAGCTGACTCGGCTAGGCGGTCATTGCCCTTTGATTTGCAGATACTCTTTTTTGGGGGAGCCTAATAGTGTGATTGATTTTGTCTCCCGCCCTATTTGCTCAGAGATAAGGCATTTCTTTTCGCTGGAGTGAAGGCAGCCTGTTTGGATCCGGGCTCCAGCATTTACTGGGCGGTGATATTGCAGAGGCTCCTTGACGTCCTTGAACTTCAGAGGCCTCAGTAGATGAGGGTGGTGTTGTCCGTGGCCAGGCAGCAGAGGGGTCCCTGAGTTGACGGCCCCAGATGAATCATCTCCAAACTCTTCCCTGTTGAAGAGCTCGGTCTTTAGCAGTACCTCGCAGGAGAGAAACAACAGATTCCTTTGGAGGAAATTCCCTCCCTAAGGCCTCCTGAAGCTCACCTGAAGCTCACCTGAGACAGAAGCTGGAGGGCACTCACCTGACGGGGCAATTTGGTAGGACTGAGTGCCTTCCACGATGTTTTCCTAGATACCACTGAGCCATGAGAGTTTTTTGTTTGTTTGGAAATGGAAAGAAATATTTATTTTCTCTCCATAGTTTCCAGTTACCTTGCAACTTGGTCACTGCAGCTGTCCTCACCCAATCCCCTGTCGACTGGCGGCTTTGATTAACGAACACCCTGAATTCTAGTGCTCACAAGCTCGGATTCAGCACCTCTTCTGGTTTTTCACACTCAGTGACCTGGGTAGACTTGGGGAATTTTATATTCCCTCATGCCGCGCACCATGTAACCCACAGAGAAGGGCTTCCCAATGTCCAGTGGTCTGTCTCGGTGTTTCCAGAAGTGGGGTGATATGGGGCTCAGTGAGAGCGTTTTCCCTCGTTTAAAGAGTAATTCTCAGGGATTCTGGGAGCTTTCCCTGACATTTTCAATAGGAGTTTCTTCTCTTCTTATTTAAGAAAGATTTAAAAACTGTATGTGGTAAGAAAAGGGCTGAGAGGATATTACCAAAACATTAATAATGCTTGTATTAGGTTGGTGGAACCATGTGTCATTTTTGTCCTTTCAACAATTAAAGGGAAGTGGATTTGGCTCAACTGATAGAGCATCCGCCTACCATGTAGGAGGTCCAGGGTTCGAATCCAGGGCATCCTGGCCCATGTGGAGCTGGCCCACTCACAGTGCTGATGCCCACAAGGAGTGCCGTGCCACCAGGGGTGCCCCCCGCATAGGGGAACCCCATGCGTAAGGAGTGCACCCCTCAAGAAGAGCCGCCCCGCGTGAAAAAAGTGCAGCCCACCCAGGAGTGGCGGCACACACACGGAGAGCTGACACAGCAAGATGACACAACAAAAAGAAACACAGATTCCCGACACTGCTGAGAATGCAAGCAGACGCAGAAGAACACACAGCGAATGGACTCAAGGGAGCTGACAACAGGGGTGGAGAAGGGGAGAGAAATAAATGTAACAAATCTTTAAAACAAAAAACAATGAAGTATTCTCTAGGATTTCTATAATGTACACGTATTAGTTTACACTACTTTATTTGATCAATTTTATTCTAAAAGAAAATTAATTAATTAATTATATAAAATATGCAGGCCTTCCTGCTGTCAGGCACGCTCTTCCATAGTTTTTCTCATTTTAATTTCCATGAGGGGTTCCCCAATATCAGGTACAGATTCAAACGCCCATCCTGAGAAGTCTTTTTCTAATTGCCCCGCGAGTGTGCGGTCCGCCCCATTTTGTGGGGAGTGTTCAGCTGTATGAGGACAGGAAAGGACTTGGGCCCTTTTTTTTTGGTGGAGGCACTGTTGTGAACAAAGGCTGAGGAGAGGTAACACGTATTTTCGGGAGGCAATTCAGAAACTCAGCTCTTCCTATTTCTTTTCTTGCATTTGTTCCCAAAAGACCTCTGCATTTGTGTCATTCACATGGAAACTGGACAGTCACGGGGCCGCAGAAACATGGAAAGGAAAAGAGCAAGAGGGCGAGGAGGGGAAGAGGAGCACGGCCGACGTGCCCGCCGTCGGTCCCTCGCACGTTTGGCCCGTGCTTCCTTCTCATCACTGTGAGCTGTTGAGGTGTTTGTGGGTAAACACAGCCCCTTCCTTCTCTTGGTGATGTATCTTTTTGCACTGCTTGGTTCGTGCACTGATCACTGCCCACCCTTGGTGAAATGGCCCAGACACTTCACAAGCATAAAAAAATTAAATGCCATTTTAATTGCTGTGCATTGTAAGGCATCGTCTCGGTCGCTATCTCCCATCGCCTAAAGGCACTGGGCGAACCGACTGGGCCCCGCTGCAGATAGCCGCCACCCTGACCTCCTAAGACGTTTACACACTTCATGTCTAAGACCCTTTGTGGTCTGACCCCAGCCCGCCTCCCCTCTTCCACCTCATCGGCCACTCCTATCCATCTCCACAAAGCTGGCCGCTCCCCTTACCAGCTGTCACCCTCCTTTACCTCCGTGCTGTTCATTCTGTCCCAAACGCCCAATGTCCCCCTTTAGAGGCCATCAGCGGAGATGCCACCTCCCCCAGAACCCTTCTCTGACTGCCCCAGATTTTCTCTGCACCCTGACATGTCCTGGCAAGGCTGAGGCTGCAGGTGGAGACCTCCTGGTATGGAGATGCTAAATGATTCCTTGCTTCTGGAATATCAAATGCAAGCTTATTGAATTTATTTACATACATATTTAATAGGGGAAGGGATTTAAAAAAAAAGATCTTTAAGCCTCTGCGTTCGCTGGCACTGTCTCCTTATATCTGTCACTCCTTCTCAGTGCCTGCTCTGATGGGTGGGATTTCCCAACCATCCTGGCATCAGGAAAACACTACATTTTTTCCCCCTTTATGGTCCCAGGATGTAATTTTTCCTCCTTGTTTGACATCTAATTTCCAAGGCTGATTTGTTATAATGTGACGGGCTCAGCAAGACAACGGACTAGAAATCAATTTACTGAATAATCAATTTGCTAAATCAGCTCTAACTTTACAGTGAGTTGGAAAGGCAGACTTTTGGGAAGGGGTATTTAGGCTGGATCTTGAAGAAGGGGCAGGATTCAGGTGAGCCGTGATGTGGAAGGGTCATTCCAGGGGAAAGAGCCAGCATGAGCAAAAATGATGCTTTACTTGTAATTTCTAATAAAAGAAAAGAAAAGGATACTTTCAAAATAGATGACGTGCACAAGGCACAGGACTGTATAACACAGTGAACCACGTGATGGAAGATGGACTGTGGTTAACAGTGCAAATATGAGTGTTCTCTCGTAAACTATAGCAAATGTACAATGCTAATGCATAGTGTTAATAATAGGGGGTGTATGGAAAAAATACACCAAGAGTACATCATAGTTAGTGGTAATAGTTTGATAACGTTTGTTCTTTTTTTTTTTAAGATTTATTTCTCTCCCCCCTCGCCCCATTGTCTGCTGTCCGTGTCCATTCGCTATGTGTTCTTCTGTGACCGCTTCTATCCTTATCAGCGGCACCGGGAATCTGTGTCTCTTCTTGTTGCATCATCTTGCTGCGTCAGCTCTCTGTGTGTGCGGCACCACTCCTGGTCAGGCTTTGTTTTTTTTTGCCCGGGTCAGCTCTCTTTGTGGGACACACTCCTTGTGCGTGGGGCTCCCCTACACAGGGGACACCCCTGTGTGGCACGGCACTCCTTGCGCGCATCAGCACTGCACATGGGCCAGCTCCACATGGGCCAGGAGGCCCAGGATTCAAACCCTGGATCTCCTGTATGGTGTACAGATGCCCTATCGGTTGATCCAAATCCCTTCCCAATCATGTTCTTTCACAATCTGTGACAAATATGCCACAAAAATATAAGGTGTTGGTGGAGGGGTGATGTATGGGAGTTCTACATATTATGCATGATTGTTTTGTAAGTTCACAACTTCTCTAATAAAAAATTTAAAAAATATATGTCTATTTGTATTTGGCAAATACAGGATACTTTCATTCTATATTCTATTATTATTATTATTTTTTTTTTAAAGATTTATTTATTTATTTAATTTCGCCCCCCTCCCCTGGTTGTCTGTTCTTGGTGTCTATTTGCTGCGTCTTGTTTCTTTGTCCGCTTCTGTTGTCGTCAGCGGCACGGGAAGTGTGGGCGGCGCCATTCCTGGGCAGGCTGCTCTTTCTTTTCACGCTGGGCGGCTCTCCTTACGGGCGCACTCCTTGCGTGTGGGGCTCCCCCACGCGGGGGACGCTGTTGCGAGGCACGGCACTCCTTGCGCGCATCAGCACTGCGCATGGCCAGCTCCACACGGGTCAAGGAGGCCCGGGGTTTGAACCGCGGACCTCCCATATGGTAGACGGACGCCCCAACCACTGGGCCAAAGTCCGTTTCCCTCTATATTCTATTATTGTTGTAGTTGCATAAATGTTCAAAACCTTTGTCTTCATTGGATTTTGCAAACAATAAAATACATGCTTTGTTCACTTCATTTGAGCAGCTGCCTTCTTTTCTTACCTTTTCTGGTAACATATATTCTGCTAAATTACGGAGAACTATCCCTGAAGACTACATTTGCCTCTCTAAAGGGCCCAACTTACGTAAATGGAAATTGGTTTGAGTTGAATGGAAATTGGTTCACGCTGTCACGCAAGTGAGAGTGGGAAGGCCAACCCTAGTTAATTTGTTCAATATTTTTGATAACCTAAAAAAAAATGGTACTACCCATCCAAAAAAATGGCTGAATGAAATGCTGATCAGCAGGGCCTCAGCTGGTTTTCCTCTATCCGGTGGGCCTCCCTGCCTTCCACCAGCTGGAAAACATGCCAGGCTCCCCCGGCTGTGATCTGAGACTCTCCGGCGGTGATGGCAGTGGTGGAGGGAGGAGTGCCGGCACCTGGCTCGGGTCTACTGCGTCGGAAATCTGCAGTGCAGCTTTTAAACAAGCTCAAGCTCCTCTGGTAATTTTTGTGCCCATTCAAGTTTTAGACAAAAAATTTCACCAAGAATGAAATGCCGTTATTTTTTTAATAGTGCTCAGGACCAGCCATTCTACCCAATATGTGTGCCTTGGTGTTCCTTCTTTCAGACAAAAGAGCTATCTTAAATGTCTGTCATGTAAATATGGGGTAAATGACTAAACATCACAATCGAAAGTCAGAGATGGTCACACTGGATGAAAAGCAACTGTATGTTGCCTATAAGAAACCCTCTTCAAATATAAAGACACAATAAATTAAGTAAAAGTACTGAAAAATATGTACCATGCTAACAAACATTTTTTTTTAAAGCTGGAGTGGCTATAATAATATCAAAGTAGATTTCAGAACAAAGAATATTACCAGGGATAAAGAGGTTTATTTCATAATAATGAAAGCATCAATTATCAAGGAAACATAACAATTCTAAATATTTATGTACCTAATATCAGCACTTCATAATACATAAAATGAAAACTGAAAGAGCTACAGGGATAAGTAGACCTACAATTACAGCTGAAGAGTCCAACACCTCTCTCTCAATTATTGACAAAACAGACTGAAATTAGCAAGAACATAGGAGACTTGAGCAATATGATGAACCAAGGAAAAAAATTTAAAATGCTAAAAAAAAAAAAATCAACCAACTTGACCTGATATTTGTAAAACACTCCGTTTAATGACAGACTATATATCCTTTTCAATACGCATGGATCATTCACCAAGATAGATCATTTCTACACCACACAACAAGTCTCAACAATGTAAAAGGCTTCAAAATCATACCAAGCATATTCTCTGGCCACAATGGTATTAAACTAAACTCAGTAACCCAAATATATCTGAAAACTCACCAAGTATTTGGAAACTAAATTGCATACTTCCAGTTAACTTAATAAGAAAACCAAAAAGGAAATTAGAATGTATTTGAAATGGAGTGCAAATGCAAATGTAACATCAAAATTTGTGTGATGCAGCTAAAACTTAGAGATGAATTGATACATTAAATGCCTGTATTAGAAAAAAAGCAAGTTAAAATTAGGGTTGCCAGATTTAGGAAGTAAAATAAACACAGGATACCCAGCTGAATTTGGATATCAGATAAACAATGAATAAATTACTATAAGTATGTCCTGAGCAATATTTTGTATATACTTAAACTAAAAAAGTTATTTGTTGTTTATCTGAAATTCATATTTAACTGGGAATCCTGTATTCTATGAGCAACCTATCTAAATCAATAATCTCAGTTTCTACTTCAAGAAATTTGAAAAAGAGGATCAAATTAAAATCAAAGTAACCAGAAGAAAGGGGAAATTTTTAAAGATCAAAGCAGAAATCAATATAAAACAGAAAAACAATAGGAAAAATCAATGAAACCAGAGAGCAGCTCTTGAAAAAGATCCGTAAAACTGATTAGCCTCAAGTCCAGACTAATAAGGGAAAAAAGGGGAGAGAAGAGATAAACTGTAAATATCAGGAATAAAAGAAAATATCACTACAGATCCAAGAATATTACAAGGATAAAAAGGGAATATTAAGAGCAATTTTATGCCAGTAAATTTGACAACTTAGATGAAATAGACAAATTCCCAGAAAGACACACAAACTATTAAAGCTTATTCTAGAAGAAAAAAAATAACACTACATATATTAACTAAATTGAATTAGCATTTAAAATTTTCCCACAAAGAAAGCTCCTGGCCCAGATGGTTTCCTGGTGAATTCTACCAAATATTTAAAGAGGAACTAATACTAATGTTTCATAAGTTCTTTCAGAAAATGGAAAAAGAGAGAACACTCCCATCTCTAGCTTTCTATAAAGTGACATTCCCTTATATCAAACTGTACAAAGACCTTATAAGAAAAAACATTACACCAAGATCTCTCTTGAACATAAACAGAAAAATTCTTACTAAAAATTTGGAAAATCAAACTAAAAAATGTATTTTAAAAAATACTATATCAGGACTAGATGGAGTTTATTTTGGGATGCAAAGTTAACATTTGAAAATCACTCAATGTAATTCACCATATCAACACACCAAGAAAGAAAAACAAAATGCATAAAAAGCACTTGACAAAAGTAAACATGGATTCATAATAAAAACTCTCAGCAAACTAGAAATATAAGGGAGCTTCTTCAACCTAAGGAAATCTATAGAAAATCTATAGCTAACATGTTCCTAAGTGGTGCCCACTTTCCTCCACTGAATTACGTTTGCAGTTTTATAGAAAATCAGTGCACTATATATGTGTGCATCTACTTCTGTATTTTCTATTTTGTTCCCTTGATCTGTATTAATTACTGTAACTTTAGACTAAGTCTTGAAATTAAGTAGTATGCATGCCTTCCTCCTAAGAATGGAAACAAGGCAAGGATGCCCAATCTCAACACTCCTATCCAACATCATACTGGAGGTCCTTGCTAATGCAGTATGACAAGAAAAAGATATAAAATGTATACATTGGTGTTTATGTGTAACTTTGGAAAAGAAGAAACAAAACTGTTGTTCTTTTAGACATGTTTGCATTGTAGAAAATTCCAAATTAGTCCTAAAACTAATAATTACATTTAACAATGTTAAAGAATACAAGATAAATATAAAAGACTTAATCATTTTTATGTTTTAGCAATGAACAACTGAAGATGGAAAAAGTACCATTTATAATAGCATCAAAGATTACAAATACTTAAGTATAAATTAAACAAAATATATTCAATATCTGTATGCTAAAAACTACAGAATTCAAAGATCTAATAAATAGAGATATACAAAATGTTCATGGATTAGAAGACACAATATTGTTAAGATGTCAGTTCTCCCTAAACATATCTAAGCAATCCAAATTGCTTTAATGTAATTCCAATACAAATGCCAGCAAGAATTTTTATACATATTGACAAGCTGACTTTAAAATTAATATAGAAAGGCAAAGGGACTAAAAAACCAAACCAAATTTTAAAAATAGCAAAGTTGGTGGACTCATACTACTTAATTTCAAGACTTAGTCTAAAGCTACAGTAATTAATACAGATCAAAGGAACAAAATAGAAAATACAGAAGTAGATGCACACATATATAGTGCACTGATTTTCTACAAAACTGCAAACACAATTCAGTGGAGGAAAGAAGAGACTTTTCAACAAATGATACTGGAACTATTGGATATCCATTAGTTAAAAAAAAAAAAGAATCTCTATTTTTCACCCTACACAAAATTAACTCAGAATGGACAATAAACCTAAATGTAACACCTAAAACCATAAAACTTCCAGAAGAAAATATAGCAGTAAATCTAAGAAGGCAAAGACTTCTTAGATAGGACATCCATGAAAGAATTATTTCACATCTTGGCGGTGGTGGTTACACATTTGTATGTGTTTTTCAAAACTCACAGAACTATACTAAAAATGGTGAATTTAATGTAGGAAATTATAACAATAAAAATTTTTAATGAAAATGTAGCAGTTTGGCATTGTCTATGAATTCCAAAAATAGATATTGGATTGCGTTTGTAAACCGGTCTGTTCCGCTGGGCATATTAGCTTGTATTAACCTCAGAGGTCTCACTTTTACTTGATTAAATTATGATTAGGGCTTTGATTGGACCTTGTCAGTAGGATATTAAGAAAACTACAGAGCAGAGGAGTTAGTTGGGGTTTTTTTTGCTGCTGGAACCCTGGGAAGTAAACACACAGGAGAAGAGCACAGAGGAATAGAGATGGTTCCATAGACACGGCAGAGGTCCCAGGAAGAGAGAGAGCCTGATAATCTACAGCTGACCTTGTGGAGAGACCAGAAATGCTGAGGCTGGAGAGAAACGAGCCCCAGGAGAGAGATGAGACTTATCCCAGCCTACAGCTGAGATTAGAAGAAGCCGGGGCCACAGAACCTTAAGAGGAAGAGGAAGGCTGGACCCTGGCGGACATCGGCAGCCATCTTTCTCCAACACGGGGCAGCAGACTTTGGTGAGGGAAGTAACTTGAGCTTTACGGCTTGGTAACTGTGGGCTTCTACCCCAAATAAACACCCTTTATAAAAACCAACAGATTTCTGGTATTTTGCATCAGCACCCCTTTGGCTGACTAATACAGCAAAAAAGAAAAAATAATTCTGACTCGTAAACACAGGAGCTGTGAAAATACAAGCATTGTTAGGAACTGATTATCCTGTAGGTGATAAATGATGTGGCATTGGCTAGATTTGGGGCCAGAGACACCCAAGGAGAGCTTGAAAAAGGTGAAAGACATGAAATCAGCACGGGTTTAAAAGTCAAAGTAGAATCCCAGGAAGAGACTCTGAACAAACCGCAGATTGTGAGAAACAGGGAAAAGAAAGGCACAGATGTGAGATGGTAAACGGTGGGACTGCCACACATCGGTCTCAACTACTCCCCCAACAGCCACTGCAGAAGGCGGCGGCCTGGTGGGTAGTGACGGTGGAGGGGCCTGAGAGCAGAGCTAGGGAGAGAAGCCCGGTGAGGGGTCTCTGTGTCCTGAGCCCACACACTGTCGTTAAGGCGGCGCGGGAAGAACACGGAACCAGGAACTGGGTGTCTGGGCTCCAGTCTCAGCCTCTGACAAGCCGCGTGACTGTGGAAGCCCGGCGAGCCTCAGCCACGGCTGTAAGGAGGCTGGGAATGATGGTCCTTTAGCTACATCAGCCGCGCCCTCCAGCAAGCCCCTGGAATATGCATTACACTGTCCTTGACAGTTTCCAAGGCTCTCAGCACCTGCCAAGGCCTTGCGGCGAGAGCAATGATATTCCCCTTTTACAGATGAGGAAATGCACCTCACAGGGGTTGAACGATCTTGCTTAAAGTCCCGCTTAGCCCCAGGCCCTCTTGGCCATCCCACAGCCAGGGGCAGAGCGGCTCATGCATTTTCCAAGACCAGGCTGGACAGGGCTGGCCCACTGGGGAGAAGCTCTGGGTCCAGAGTCAGACAGAACAGCTGCAGTGAGGAGAGCCCTCGCTCCTGCTTCTCTGCTCTTGCTCGTGAACCTCCGTCTGGCTCACGTGTTTCTGAATGCTCACGATAGCAGATAGGCTGGACTGGCCAATGGCCTCCTGAAGATGTTACGCCCCAATCCCCCGCACCTGGGACTATTGACCTTACCGTCTGCAGATGTTACTAAAGTAAGGATCTTACGGGGAGATCATCCTGGATTACCCCAGAAGGGCCCAGTGTCATCACAAGGATCCCTCTTAGAGCAGGGGGCCCGTGAGCTTGAACCAAAGAAAATCAACGTATCATCTTTATTTTCTCTGACCTCGAACTGAAATCTAACGTTTCCTTCACCTGTGACTGTGTGCAATAAGCTACAGTAGCCTTCCTTTCCCATCACATTACGGATGTTGCATAGCTCCAAAAATCGCTTACGCTCATCCCTACTTCGAAATTGTGGTCGTTGTTAGACCTGACGCTGGTTGAGCGCCATAAAATCATCTGCCGCTACATCCTGAGAAGGGGTCCATGGTTTTCACTTAACTAGCAAAGGGGTCCATGGAACGAGAAAGGTTACGAAGCCCTGCATTAGAGGAACGCAGGGGGTGAGAGATGGAGTGGGAGACACGGCAAAGAAAGCAAAGACTGGAACGATCGAGGAAGCCAAACGAGCACACGCACACTCAGAGCCCATCAGCGCAGCCCAGCCGTCCTCGATTAAAAGGATCGTTATTTTGCTCTGTTTAGAAGTATCTTTAACATGAAGAAATTATCACACCATTTACGCCAGAACCCCAAAGAAATTGGGAACAAAGAAACTTAGAATCCTGTTTTACCTAGAACTGTGCTCAAACAAAGCGCTAGGGGAAACCGTTAGTACCAACTCAATTCAGGGGAGAAAACACTGAAAGGAGAAAAACACATGATTTAAAATTCAGTTGGAGGTTTTGAGAATTACATCCACGATTTTCTGCCCCAGTTTCAAATTTGCTGTCTTTATTTCCAGAAATACACTTAGAATTCTTGGATGCAGATTTTTTATTCAGAAAACCCACTCTTGGTTCTCTGAGGACAAGTATTGGAATATCTTAGGAATTTGCAAAAAGATGCGTGGGGATAAAGCTCATTTTGGAAATGTGTTAGGGATTTGTTTCCCCCAGCTCTGGTTTTGAGTGATGTACGCTCCTTCCCAGCTCTGGTTCTGAGTGATGTACGCTCCTTCCCAGCTCTGTTTCTGAGTGATGTACGCTCCTTCCCAGCTCTGGTTCTGAGTGATGTACGCTCCTTCCCAGCTCTGGTTCTGAGTGATGTACTGCTCCTTCCCACCTCTGGTTTTGAGTGATGTACTGCTCCTCTGCTCTGTGCACAAGATTAGTGATTGTTCCAGAATGTGTTAACAGAGGGTGACATCATCAGGAAGCCAGAAATGGCTCTCAGGTTACCATATAAATTGACTTAAGCTTCAGCAAGGATTACAGGGCAGCACTCTGCTAAGTGTGGAGATGCCATTACAGCTAAATCAAAGGTAACCGTGAGGTCTGGCAGGCACCTGTCAACAGGTAAGGGGAGGAGAAGCCCATGAAGGAGTCTTGAGTCGGGATTAAATTCTCCAAGCTTTATTTTTATTGCGGGTTAAAGGGTCAGACAAAAAAGCCATCTCCAGTGGTCTTTATTTATGGTTCTCAGAGGCCCACTAGGCAAAGCGTCGAGAAGAAGAAGGATGACTCAGGTGAGGCTCCAGTCCCCCTACCTGGCCGATGACAGACAGGGCCTCCTGCTTTGTGGCAGCCCAGCTTTTTAACAAATGCCCATTAATGCTCTCAGGCCCAGCATAAGAGCTCATCCTCCGTTTATCTCCTGTACATTGTCCCTCCCTCCTTACTCGTGTGCCACCTGAAAAGACTCCGTGCTTCCGTCACCAGGGTTGACCTGTGGACAGGTGAGGAAGGACACACATTTCTGACGGGCAAGCGTGGGCAGCGGAGAGGCCCACACGCTTCTCCGATGCTGGAAAGCCATTACGGATATTTTAGGAAGGCTCCCATGGCTCACAAATAGATCTCCCTTCCTGGGGAGCTTCTCTTCCCCCAGCCACATGCAGCACTGAGGGAAAGAGGGGCAGGAGAGAAGGAAGGAGACCCCGCCTGAGGGCCACCCTTCTCCATCGGCCCTCCTCTAGACTTCCTACTCGTTTTTTTTAGGTAAGGGTGTAAAGAGTTCAGTGAGAAGCAAGAGAGGAAAAACAGTACGCAATCTTAGACATAGACTGTGGGGGTGCTGCGGCCGGGACACGCGCGGGCCCCGTCACGCCTCTTTAGAACCTTTCCTCCTCCACCCTCACAACGTTGGGGAGCGCACCAGACTTTCGCTGTTTCTTGGTTGCCTTATGATCTGCCTGTAGCTCTCGGGGGGCCCAGGGGGAGGCCCGCTTGGTGTTCTCTGGGCCCTCTCTTTGAGCCCTGAACCTACTCCTCCTTTAACACTGGGCTAGGATGCCTCTCCACACGCCCGCAATCTGATCTCACTGCGTTTTAGTTTCCTTGGCTGCTCAAGCAAATGCCGTGCAATGGGCTCGACTAAACAATGGGAATTCATTAGCTCATGGTTTTGAAGCTAAAAGAAAGTCCCAATCAAGGCGCCAGCAAGGCAATGCTTTCTTCGCAGAGCCTGGAGCTCTGGGGCTGCCTGCCCGCCCTTCTGGGTCCTGGCGGTCCTGTCACATGGCAAGGCATATGGCGGCCTCTTCCGGCCCCGCCCTTCGCTTCTGGGTCCTTTGACTTCAGCTTCTTGTTTCTGTGGATTTCTCTCTGTCTGAATTTCATTTTCTTATAAAGGACTCCAGGAAGAGGATTAAGTCCCATCCTACTGAGATGCGCCACACCTAACTGAAGTCGCCTCATCAAACGTCCTGCTTTCCATGGGTGCACGCCCACAGGAATGGATTAGATTTAAGAGCATGTTTTTCTGGGGTCCATACACCTACAAACTACTGCAACAGCCCTCGGCTGTTTCACCTCCAGATGACGCAGGGGTAGGAGACAGAATGGCTAAGGGCGAAGGGGATGAGGTGGGGGGTTTAGAGGGAGGGGCTGAAGGTCCACTCTGCCAATTGGATGCTGCATGACCTGAGGCGAGTGCTTCCGCCTCTCTGAGCTGATTCCCCCTCTGTAAATGATAATGCCTGACTTCAGCACCGTGTGGCTGAAAACGCTTTCCTCCAAGTCTGCATGGCTGTCTCACTCTCATCCTTCAGAGGCCTGCCCTGCCCACCCTGCCCTAAACAACCTCACTTCTCCTCCTGATACTCTGTCCCAGTCAGAACGGAGGGACCTCGTCTCTCTCGTTCCATGGACATGGCCTGTAGGAGATCTAGATAAACCTTTGCAAATGAGGCTTAGCCAGCCAGCCGGGCTGTCACCCCAGCAGTCAGTGGGGTGCACACTATGATTGCATAACCCTTCTTATGAAAAGAAGAGTTGCCTTACTATTCAATTAATGGTACTACAGAGGTAGAGCTGACAGAAGAGAATCTGCTCTTACTGGAACCAGCAAGTTTAACAAAAATATTAGCTCTTCCAGTTTTGAGATTAGATCTTGGATTTGAGATCTTTCTTGTTATTTATTTATTTTTTTTAAAAAAAGATTTATTGATTTATTTCTCCTCCCCCCCCACCCCACCCAAGTTGTCTGCTCTCTGTGTCCGTTCTCTGTGTGTTCTTCTGTAACCGCTTCCATCCTTATTAGTGGCAACAGGAATCTGTGTTTCTTTTTGTTGCGTCATCTTGCTGTGTCAGCTCTCTGTGTGTGCAGTGCCATTCCTGGGCAGGCTGCACTTTCTTTCACGCTGGGCGGCTCTCCTTACGGGGCGCACTCCTTGTGCGTGGGGCTCCCCTACGTGGGGGACACCCCTGCGTGGCAGGGCACTCCTTGCGCGCATCAGCACTGCGTGTGGGCCAGCTCCACACGGGTTAGGAGGCCCGGGGTTTGAACCATGGACCTCCCATGTGGTAGGTGGACCTATCCATTGGGTCAAGTCCGCTTTCCTTTCTTGTTTTTTAATGTAAGCATTTAGAGCTATAAATTTCCTTTTCAGCACTGTCTTTTCTAAATGCTATTCATTTGGGTATGTTATGAGTTCATTTTCATTCGCCTCAAGATATTTCCTAATTTCCCTTTTGATTTTCTCTTCAACCCACTGTTTTTTAAGACTGTGTTGTTTAATTTCTACTTATTTTAACCTGTATAGCTCAGTGGTGGAGTGCCGGCTTCCCACATATGAGGTCCTAGGTTCAATCCCCAGCCTTGACACCACACACACACACACAAAATTCCTCAAAAAATTTCCACTTATTTGTGAATTTTCCATTTTTCCCTGTCATTGATTTCTAGGTTCCTTCCATTGTAGTTGGAGAAGATACATTGTATGATTTCAATCTTTTAAAATTTATTGAGACTTGTTTTGTGACTTTAGATATGGTCTATCCTGGAGAATGATCCATGTGCACTAGAAAAGAATGCATATTCTGTTGTTGTTGGGTGAAGCGTTCTTTATATGTCTGCTAGGCGCAGTTGGTTTGGAGTATCATTCAAGTCTTCTATTTCCCTATGCTCTTCTGTCTAGATGTTCTGTCTATTATTGAACATGGTATAGTAAAATCTAAATGTATAAATGTCTATTTCTTCCTTCATATTTGTCAATATTTACTTCATATATTTTGGGGCTCTACGGTAAGGTACATATATATTTTAAATTGTTATTAATGCTTCTTGTCAATCTCATTCCTTTATCAGTATATAATGACCATCTCTGCCCCTTGTAACAGTTTTTGACTTAAAGTCTTTTATCTGACTTTGTATAGCTACCACACTCTCCTTTGGTTACTACTTATATGGTACATTTTTTCCATCCTTTCACTTTCAACCTACGTATGTCTTTGAATTTAAGGTGAGTCTCTTGTAAACATCACTTAGTTGGGTCATGCTTTTTTATTACCCAGTCTGCCAATCTCTGCCTTTTGACTGGAGAGTTAAATTCATTTACATTTAAAGTAAATGCTGACATTGCAGAACTTTCTTCTGCCATTTTGTTATTTAGTCTTTGTAAGTCTTATACCATTTTTGTCCCTCAATTCTTTTTTCTTCCTTTTATTCTTTCAATTCTTCCATTAATGCCTACTTTTGTATTTATTTGCCTTTTTGTATTGTATCCTACTGAGTTCTTTCTCATTTCTTTCTGGATGTTTTTTTCATGGATTTTCTTCGTGGTTACCATTGGGTTAAAGTCTAACCTCCTAAATATGTAACAGTCATATTTTATTTGATGCCAGCCTAACTTCAACAGCATCCATGTACACTGTTCCTATAGCCTTCTGTCCCTCCACCCTTTTTTTTGGTCAAATTATGTCTCTATCCCATAAATTTATCATTACTTCTTATGCATTTGCATTTTAGCACTTATAAGAAGTAATGGAGTTACGTACCAAAAAATATATTACAATAGTATTGACATTTGTCGTTACCCACTTGGTTACCTTTTTTCTTTATACTGCTTTAAACCACTGTCTAGTCCTTTCCTTTCAGTCTGAAGAACTCCCTTTAGCAATGCATGAGTGCAAGTCTATTGGTGATGAATCTCCTCTGCTTTTATTTATCTAGGAATGTATGAATCTTCCCCTCATTTTTGAAAGACTGCCTTGCTGAATATAAAATTTGGGGTTAGCAATTATTTTCTCTTAGCACTTTAAGTATTTAAACCCGTCACCTTAGTGCCTCCATGGTTTCTGATGGGAAATCAGCACTCAATCTAATACGTGCTCAGTTGCACGTAATACGTTGCTTTCCTCTTTCAGAGCTCTTTCCTTATCCTTTGCATTCAAAAGTTTGTCCAATATGTGTCAAGGTATAATTCTCTTCAAGTTTTCCTGTTTGGTGCTCTCTGGGATTTTTAGGTGTGCATATCCACCTCTTTTGCTAAGATTCTGCCCCTTTCTCTCTTTCTTCTCCCAGGATATTGTTATGTTTGATGATGTCCCAGAGGTCTCTTAGGATATTTTCACTTATTATTATTTTATTTTTATTTTTAAAGATTTTAATTACATAAATATTACATAAAAAATACAGGGGATTCCCATATGCCCCCTCCCATGCTTTCCCACATCAATTCATTGGTGTGGTACATTTGTTACAATTGATAAGCATATATTGAAGCATGGTTGCTACCATCAATTACAGTTTACATATAGTTTACAATCTATCCTGCACAATTTTGTAGGTTATGACAAAATACAGAATGGCTTGTATCCGTCACTGCGATGTCATGTAGGACAATTCCAATGTCCTGAAAATGCCCCCATATTACATTATTCCTCCCTCTCCCATCTCTCAGAACGCCTGGTGGCCACTGCCTTTATATCAATGATAAGAGTTCTTCCATTGCTAGAATAATCATAAGTCTATAGTAGAATAATAAGTCTACTTTAGTCCATTATTCATTCCCCAGTCTTAAGGATATGGGCACGGTGATGCCCATTTTGCTTCTAATTGAGAGGGAGCTTAGATCCCAAGGTGCAGATGGCTGGAACTATCTTCCTTGTAGTTCCTTGGGATGATTGTTGTCCATCCTCACCTCCTTGTTAGTTGTTCTGGGTGAGGCCAGCGAACTGGAGAGCAGGTGTAGCAACTGCTGAAATTCACGGTTCAACTGACCTCACAGTTATTGTGGTCTTCAACCCAAGTACTTCTGTTGGTTCCTTTTAAATTGTTCTATCTTTTTATTGAGAGTCTCACATTGTTTATTTGTTTTTTCTTAATATCCTTTAGTTCTTTCTCTGTATTTCCCTTCATATTCTAGAGCATATTGAAGATCTTTTAAAAAAAAAACTTTGTCCATTGTGTTTACAGTCTGGTATTGTTTATTGATGTCTTCTGGATTTTTATCTCCTTACTTTGGATGGGGCATCATTTTCTGTTTCTTTGTCTTATAATCTTTTGCAGTACACAAAATTTAATATTTTAAAAATTAAAATGTTGACTGGCATTTAACTGAGATGTTTGTTTCTTGAGTTTGTTTCCTACTGGTGAAATGAAAGAGTTTTACTTGAGTGTCAGAAGCTAGCAAAACTAAGCAAATCCAAACACCTTTCACAGTCTGCAAATTGGTTTTGCATTGCCTGGTGCTTGCCTTTAGATTTTAGCCTTCCTATCAAAAAGATCAGCCCGAGGTGAATGCAAAGTGCAGGGTTCTCCCTGTCTTTTTTTTTTTTTAGGCTTTATTTTATTTCTCTCCCCTCCCCCCCCCCCCAACCCTGGTTGTCTGTTCTCTATGTCTATTTGCTGTGTCGTCTTCTTGGTCCACTTCTGTTGTTGTCAGCGGCACAAGAATCTGTGTTTCTTTTCATTGCATCATCTTGTTGTGTCAGCTCTCCGTGTGTGCGGCACCATTCCTGGGCAGGCTGCACTTTCTCTCACGCTGGGCGGCTCTCCTTATAGGGCGCACTCCTTGCACGTGGGGCTCCCCTACGTGGGAGACACCCCTGCATGGCAGGGCACTGCTTGCGCACATCAGCACTGCTCGTGGGCCAGCTCCACACGGGTCAAGGAGGCCCGGGGTTTGAACCGCGGACCTCCCATGTGGTAGACGGACGCCCTAACCACTGGGCCAAGTCCCCTTCCCCTTCCGGTCTTTTATTGGCCTTTACCTTGTCCTGGCCTTGTGCTTGCTAATGGCTGTATGTTCTCCTTTTTACAGGGATTTGAATGCTCATTCTTCTGCCCAGTAAAGAGACCTTCACCTTCTCCTGGGCGTTCCACTAAGGATTTAAGTCAGGTACACTTTCTCCCTAGGACACTTGACTCAATTGTTTCTTTCTCTGCTTTTGCTCTCTCAAACTGCTTTTGCCTTGGGGGTGGGTGGGGGGTATTCTAGGAGAGGTCATGCCAGAGAGGAGTCTCCCAAGTCAGTCTTTTCCCAAGTCAGTCTTCTTTCCCAGTTGGAACAAGGCCAGGGACCCACAAAGGGGGTACAGGCCAGCCCAGTTGCCCTGGGGAGGGGAGGAGGGAAGGTCTAGGAAGGGCACCAGGAGCTCTTCCCGTGGCTTCCCACAGTTGCGCTTTCTTGGCGTGGCTCCTGCCCGGCACACACAGCCTTTCCAGTGGCCTCTGCCCCTCTGAGGAAGCATGCCATCTTTACGTCTCCTCCGCCATGTTTTCCCAGGAGGGATTGGACCAGTGCCCACACTCAGAGCCAGCACCTCAATGATCTGGAGTAGCTAATCTGAAGCATTGATCGCAGATTGGGCTGCACATCCCTGGATCCTGGGCAGCTGGGTCTTACGTGCCCCCCTGGCACACTCACCAGGGGCGGGGTTCGAGTGCCTCACTGAAGCCAACTGTGAGACCAGGCGATGGGCAAGGGCTGCCACTGTGCAGAAGAGGCAACTCGCCTTACGTACCTTCATTCACCAGCCTCTTCCCTGGATGCTGCAGAGTGTTTTCCTGGACTCCAGAGTTTTGAAATAATTGACTCAGACGGTTCAAGCTTGTTTAACAGTGGTTCTGGTGGAAGGAGTGATTCCTGAAGCTATCCCTCTGAATTTTGAAGATGTCTTTATGTTTTCCCTCCTACTCTCCAGAATCATGTTTGCAGTCCTTTGTGTGTCACTTTTGACTTTTTCTCTTATTATCTTTTAGAATAGTCTCTCCATCCCTAGTGCTGAAATCTCAGGTCTTGTATTGCATTTAATTGTCATCATCTCTTTAGTCGCTCCCTTTTTCTAATTGTGGAAACACATATATAATATAAAATTTTCCATTTCGTTCACTCCCAGACGTAACATTCAGAGGGATAAATCACATTTAAAATGCTGTGCTAGCATCACCTCCATCCATTACCAAAACTTTCCATCACCATAAATAGAAACTTTGTACCCAGTAAGCATTAACTTCCAACTCCCCCTCCTCCCACTCCTGATAATCTATAATCTATTTTTGTCACTATCAATTCTACTTATTGGCGGCGGACTTGGCCCAATGGATAGGGCGTCCATCTACCACATGGGAGGTCCGTGATTCAAACCTGGGGTCTCCTTGACCAGTGTGCAGCTGGCCCATGTGCAGTGCTGATGTGCAAAGAGTGCCATGCCACACAGGGGTGTCCCCCGCGTAGGGGAGCCCCATCCACAAGGAGTGCACCCGTAAGGAGAGCCACCCAGCGCGAAAGAAAGTGTAGCCTGCCCACGAGTGGCGCCGCATACACGGAGAGCTGACACAACAAGATGACGCAACAAAAAGAAACACAGATTCCCATGTCGCTGACAACAGAAGCAGACAAAGAAGACGCAGCAAATAGACACAGAGAACAGACAACTGGGGTGAGGGGCGGGGAAGGGGAGAGAAATAAATAAATAAATATTTTTTAAAAAATTCTACTTATTTCATACAAGTGAACCATACAATATCTGTCCTTTTGTGTCTGACATATTTCACTCAACATGTTATCTTCAAGGTTCATTCATGTAGTGGCATGTATCAGAACTTCATTACTTTTCTTGGTTGAATAACTTTCAACTGTATGTATGTACCACATTTTCTTTATCCATTCATCTGTTGATGGACATTTAGGTTGTTTCCACCTTTTGGCTATTGTAAATAACACTACTATGAACATTGGTTTGTAGGTATCTGTTTGAGTCCCTGCTTTCGATTCTTTGGCATACACACTTTGAAATGGAATTCCAGATCATATCATACTTCTATATTCAATGTTTTAAGGAACGATCAAACTGTTTTCCACAAAAGCTGCACCTTTTTTACATTCCCCGAACAATATACTGGTGTTCCTATTGCTCTGCATCCTTTTCTGCACTTATTTTCTTTTTGTTTTTTTTAAAAACAATACTAGATAGTGGATGTGAAATGGTATCTTGTTGTGGTTTTGATCTGCGTTTCCCTAATGACAAATGAAGCTGGGCATCCTCTCATGTGCTTATTGGTCATCTGTGTATTTTCTTCAAAGAAATGTCTATTCAAGTGTTTGGTTCACTTTTAAAAGTGGGACATTTACCTTTTTGTTGCTGAATTGTAGGAATTCTTTATATATTCTGACTATTAAACCCTTATCAGCTATTTATTTCCACATATTTTCTGTAGGTTGTCTTTTCACTTTCTGATAATGTCCTTTGATTCACAAAAGTTTTTAATTTTGATAAAGTCCAATTTATCTGATTTTTCTGTTGTTTCTTGTGCTTTTTAAAGAAAGATTTATATTTTATTTATTTCTCTCCCCTTCCCCGCCCTCCCCCCACCCCCTACCCAGTTGTCTGCTCTCTGTGTCCATTTGCTGTGTGTTCTTCTGTGTCCACTTATATTCTTGTCAGCAGCACCCAGAATCTGTATCTTTTCGTTGCGTCATCTTGCTGCATCAGCTCTCCATGTGTGTGGCCCCACTCCTGGGCAGGCTGCACTTTTTTTCGCGCTGGGCAGCTCTCCTTATGGGGCGCACTCCTTGTGTGTGGGGTTCCCCTATGGGGGGACACTCTTGCATGGCACGGCACTCCTTGCGCGCATCAGCACTGCACATGGGCCAGCTCCACACAGGTCAAGGAGGTCTGTGGTTTGAACCGTGGACCTCCCATGTGGTAGACGGACGCCCTAACCACCGGGCTAAGTTCACCGCCCAACACTCTGTTTTGATTACCATAACTATGTAATAAGTCTTGAAATAAGGAAATGTGAGTCCTCCAACTTTGTTTTTTTCCAAGATGCTTTCAGCTATTTGGGATTCCTTGCCTTTCCACATTTAAGGATTAGCTTTTCCCTGCAAAGAAGGCTATTATAATTTTGATTGAGATTATGTTGTCTGTAAATAGCTTTGCATAGTATTGACATCTTTTTTATTTCAATGTCTTTATTGACATTCTCTTTTTGTTCTATTGTTTTCTTGATTTCGTTTAGCTTTTCCAGGATGTTTAGAGCTTTTTTTTTAGTACCAGGAGCTGGGACCTCGTATGTGGGAAGCCAGTGCTCAACCACTGAGCCACATTGGCTCCTCTGAATTGGTTTTTACATTTTTCCATTTGTTTTGCTTGCTGTTTGTTTTTGGTTTTTCAGGAGGACCAGGAACCAAACCCTGTGGAAGGTAGGAGCTCAACCACTTGAACCACATCCACTCCCTAGAACATTTTTTTATCTCCCTGCCCCGTGGCTTTTTTTGCATGTTGTCTGCTCTCTGTGTCCATTCGCTGTGTGTTTTTCTGTGTCTGTATTTATTATTTAATTTCCCCTCCCCCCTTGTGGCTTGCTTGTTGTCAGCTCTCTGTGTCCATTTGCTGTGAGCTCTTCTGTGTTCTTGCTTGTCTTCCTTCTTCTGTTGCGTCACCTTGCTGAGTCAGCTCTCCATGGCATCTGTGGGCTGGGTGGCTCTCCGCAGCATGTGGGCGAGCCCGCCTTCACAAGGAGGCCCCAGGACACGAACCCAGGACAGGGCCTCCCATATGGTAGATGGAAGCTCATCTGATTGAGCCACAGCCGCTTCCCAGAACATTTTTATAAAAGCCTTTGTCTGGTATGTGCAAAGTCTGGCCCTCTTGTTGATGGGTTCTAATGCTTCATCCTGTTGCCTTTGTATTAGCCATGATTTCCACTTTCTTTGCATGCCTTGTAATCTTTTGTTGCACGCTGACCATTTTGATATTTTCATGTGTTATTTTTGGAATTTAGTCACTGAGGTTTCTGTTCCTTAACTTTGTATCCAGCCAGGGTCATGACAGTGACTTGTTTGAACGCCAGGAGCTGACAAAAAAGGAGGCGGGGGGAGTGGGGGCAGAAAATACCTTTTCCATTTTCACAGATGGACCTGTATGAGGGGCTAACAATCTAACAATGAGTTTAAAGAACATCCTGAGCCAGTGTCTTATCACGGGGCTGCACATGGGGCCCTAGGAATCCCCTGTTTACATATGTAGCATCCCCTTTCTGTCAAGGAAAGAGCGTTTCCTTGCAGTCCCAGGGGCTACACTATCGATCCCACAGTCAACAATCCTTTGCCCCAGCCAGCTGCCATTTTGCGTTTCTCCTGCACGGTGCTCTAGCTGTCTCCTTTGCAGGGCACGTGCTGGAATGGTAAGCCTGTGATGGGGTCCTGGTTCAGTCCTTCAGGTTGCCCCCAGACAGACTGGTACAGACACACGTGGACCCTAACATGTGCCCCAGGGTTAGTCTCCTCCCTTTGGGATTGGGATCAGGATCCACGCTGGGAACACGGGCTCTGCACTCAGCCACAGAGATGGTGAGAAGGGCCGGCAGGGGAGCCACCAGCTGCCTTTCTTTGATTCAGTGCTTTGCTCCATTATTCAACCCTCTAACTGCTACTGGAGCTCCGGAAAAGGTGATTCTGCCAGATTTTGCTTGTTGTTTAAAGTATTCATGGGAATAC
Source organism: Dasypus novemcinctus (assembly GCF_030445035.2). Lineage (NCBI taxonomy): Eukaryota > Metazoa > Chordata > Mammalia > Cingulata > Dasypodidae > Dasypus > Dasypus novemcinctus. Next base: position 81,318,399 of record NC_080689.1, on the reverse strand, counting down.
AGAATCCTGGAGCATCTAACAGCCTCAAAATGGAAACAACAAAAATGTGTATGAACAGGTGAAAGAATAAAAAAGTGGTATATTTGTAAAGTGGATGACTACTCAGCAATAAAAAGGAACGAACTATGCAGCTATGGATGTGCAATGACGATAGGTGAATCTAAAAATAACCATGCTGAGGGAAACAAGCCGAACCAAAAGAGTATACACTGTGTGATTCCACCTTCACAAAGTCCTAGAAATGCACACTCATCTAGAGGGCCACAGAGCAGATTAGTGGGGTGCTGGGAGAAGTTGCCGAAGAGATAAGAGGTAGGGAGCACGAAGGGACCCAAGACGCGTTGGGAGGTGATGGGCGTGTCCACCATCTTGATGCTGCGATGGCTTCACAGGTGCACATGACCGTCAAAACTTATGAAATTGTACACTGAAAACATGTGCAGTTGATTGTGTATCAAATGTAACTGAATAAAAAATAAGAGAGAGATAAAGGAAAGTAAGGAGAGGGTGTCAGAGGAGAGAGAGGAGTAACGGGGAAAAGCAGGTACAGAGGTTTGGATCTTTCCAAGCCAGACACGATCTCGCTGGGCTGCCCACCACGCAGGGCTCGGAGCCAGGGGACCTCGTCCTGAGACCAGCTCTCCAGCCACGGGCTCTGATCCCTAATGCAGATCACCTAACTAGGGTGTCTGCAGGTTCAGAAGGGACATTTAGATAGTCCTCTTCTTTGTTCTTTCAAAGATTTATTTTATTTATCTATTTCTCCCCACTCCCTCATTGTTTGAATTTGCTGTGTGCTGTGTCTTTAGGAGGTACTGGGAACTGAGCCCGGGACCTCCGATGTGGGAGGGAGGCTCTAGTCACTTGAGCCACCTCCGTTCCCTGCTCTGCTGTGTCTCTCATTATGTTTTTTCTTCTTGTGTCTCTTGTTGCATCATGCTGTTGTGTCAGCTGCTGCACCTGCCCATCACACCAGCTCACTGTCTTCTTTAGAAGGCACCAGGAACCGAACCAGGGACCTCCCGCGTGGTAGGCGGGAGCCCAGTCACCCGTGCCACATCTGCCTCCCTGTCCTCTTCTTTAAAAACCCACACACGTGTTTGCAGGAGTGACAGTGATCAATACTACTTTTGACATTTGTGATTATGTTCTTGTTGATTTTATAATTATATTCGAATGTTAGTGGACTCAAGCTTTCCCGAACAGACCTTTGTGATGACAGAGGATGGGGTAACGCCAGAATCCCTGTAACCCTCTCCTGGAGATTCTGCACCAACACTGAGGAAATTAATCTGCTCCCACTTTGTCAGGGCCGATTCCGTGCAGTGTTGCTGTAAGAGCCAGGCCTTGCTTTTGCTTGCTCCACATGGAAGTGCAGTTGACCACTGACGTCATTTCAGGTGAATCTATGGCACCCCTTGCCACAAATAAGGGGAGAAAAGAGCAAATAAAAGTTGTTTTAGTACCTGACATTCCCCACTTATGAGATGTGATCAGCCCAGAAGCATTAGTTACATTATATGTATATATCTTTTTCTTATTAGAGAAGTTGTGAACCCCCAAAACAATCATGCACAATGTGTGGAATTCCCATGCAACACCGTTCATTTTCACACCACACTGTTGTGGTACATTTGTTACATTTTATGAGGGAACATCATCAGACTACTACCACTAACTATGGTCTTTCAGCAGTTTGATATGGTACGAATTCCAAAAACAGATACTGGATTATGTTTGTAATCTGGTCCATACCTGAGTGTGATTGAGTTATGATTAGGCGTTGATTGGGCCACGTCATTAGGGTGGTGAGTCCCCACCTCTTGGCGGGTGGGGACTCACAGATAAAAGGCATGGCAAAGGACAGAGTGGAGGGTTTCTTCATGTTGGAATTTTGATGTTGAAGTCTTAAGCTGGAGCCCTGTGAAGTAAGCTCACAGAGGAAAGAGAAGCAAGACCCTGGAAGGGAGGAACCCAGGAAGCCTGAACCCTCACAGCTGTCAGCAGCCATCTTGCTCCAACACATGGAAAGAGACTTTGGTGAGGGAAGTAACTTATGCTTTATGGCCTGGTATCTGTAAGCTCCTACCCCAAATAAATACCCTTTATAAAAGCCAGCAGGCTTCTGGAGTTTTGCATCAGCACCCCTTTGGTTGACTAATATAGTCTATAGCATACACTTGGTATATTTTTTCCACACCCCTTATTATTTTTTTTCTACACTTTTTAAATTAAAGTTAATAGACCATGAAGAACAGTACATTAAAAAACATAAAAAATCATAAAAACATACAAGGTTCCCATATAACCCACTCCCCATCCCCCCACCCCATCATTTTTGTAAACTGTATTTTTTGAAGATATATACATCACACAAAAACTGTTACGTTAAAAAGCATAAGAGGTTCCTGTATAGCCCCTATTATTAAGACAGTTCTTTCTTTTACATTGATGCAAGAATATTACAATATTGTTGTTACACTCATTGTATTTTTCCCATGCATCACAATATTCTACTACCTTGTAATACTGATGCTCATTTGTTCTAGTTCATGGAAGAACATTCTTTTATTTTTACTATTAATATAAATCCTTATCCACCTCTGAGTTCACTCTTATTCTGTCCCTAGCTTATCCTCTACCTTTCTTTCAATTGACATCTACATCCCTAGCCTATCCTTCTTTGCCACAATCTCATTTATAAACCAGCTGTGTTAGTTATACTCACTATAATGTGTTACCATCAACTTTATTCATTTCCACACTTAAACATGCACCATTATAAAAGTTAGTTACATTTTTTCCATGTTTTGGATTTTGCCTTTAGAACTGCTAGCTTGATTCACTTTTTGTCTTCATTATTTTGATAATGTATATATACTAATGCATTTCAAAATAAAAGACACACCCCACATCAAGCCAGAGTCTGCTCCCCATCTGCTAACACAGTCCATGGAACTCAAATATTGGCCCCATAACTTTCAGTAGCTAGGGCAGAAATTTTTCCAGTATCCCTTAAAAAGTACTGACTATCAGCATTTTTTGTTGTTGTTGAGGTACTGGGACCTCATATGTGGGAAGCTGATGCTCAACCACTGAGCCACATCAGCTCCCCTTCTATCAGTATTTTTTTTTTTTTTGCACAGGGCGGTTCTCCTTGCGGGGCACACTCCTTGTGTGTGGGGCTCCCCTACACGGGGGACACCCCTGCATGGCATGGCACTCCCTGCGTGCATCAGCACTGCACATGGGCCAGCTCACCACACAGGCCTGGATGCCCTGGGCTTGAACCCTGGACCTCCCATATGGTAGGCGGACGCTCTATCAGTTGAGCCAAATCCACTTCCCCTATCAGTATTTTTAAGAGGTGTAAATTTCTACTGGGGATTCTGCATCTGTTTCTGTATTACTTAGACATTTTCTTTTGGCATTTTCCTGCTAAGTTGGCAGGAAAGAGTTAGAGCTGTTGAGAGTTTGCAGCAAGAACACAGAAAAAAAAAAAAAAAAAAGAAAAAAAAAAAAAAAAACAAAAATCAAACCAAACCAAAACAGAAAGACCACATCAGAGCTCTTGCTTAGGCTTCACAGAAATATGCAACTGGGGATCATCCCGTAAGTCCTCCTGAATTGCTCTGCCGTCTGGAGGTGCTCATCAGTCAAGGCTGCTCCCAGGGTCTGTGCTTGGTATGAGAGAAACCCCTGGGTTGCATTTTCATAGTTTCTAGATGCTATTCTTTCCTGCAATTTTTTTTTTAAAGATTTATTTTTATTTTATTTAATTCCCCCCCCCCCCCCCCCCGGTTGTCTGTTCTTGGTGTCTGTTTTGCTGCGTCTTGTTTCTTTGTCCGCTTCTGTTGTCAGCAGCTTTGTCCACTTCTGTTGTCGTCAGCGGCACGGGAAGTGTGGGCGGCACCATTCCTGGGCAGGCTGCTCTTTCTTTCACGCTGGGCGGCTCTCCTCACAGGGCGCACTCCTTGCGCGTGGGGCTCCCCCACGCGGGGGACACCCTTGCGTGGCAGGGCACTCCTTGCGTGCATCAGCACTGCACATGGCCAGCTCCACACGGGTCAAGGAGGCCCGGGGTTTGAACCGCAGACCTCCCATGTGGTAGACGGACGCCCTAACCACTGGGCCAAAGTCCGTTTCCCATCTTTCCTGCAATTTTATTTTCACTTTTTTCACAGAAGGGAATCAAGTAGTCATTTCAATTAATAATTACATTTTCTTCCTATGAATTTTTAATTTATCATCTGGGGTCAATCTTACTTACACACTGGAATATGTCACAAAATCCTGAGTTAACTGAATACTCCTTATTCATTTTATTTAAAGTATTTTTTTAGAAATTTATTTGAAAACTTAAACCTAGAATGATCCAAGCAGGAGAATGGCATCATTCTATAAAATCCATAGCAAAAAGAATTAGGATTTACGTGGAAGGACAAAGACTGGAGAAATGGTCAAGAACATGCAATTTTCTCACATCTGCACACATCTATTTCCTGCAGAAAACCCGAGATCTGCCAAAAGAAGGGGCCATCACCAAATAAGCCATAATGCGTATTCTGTAGGTGAAGACAATTGAATAAAAGCAAACTGCGACCCTCAGTGCCATCATCAGTTACAGGCTCTTTCAAGGAGAGATGGAAAATAAACACCCTGACCTTGCACAGCATCAGACCTTCGTGGCGCTGATCCGCCATGCCTGAGCAGGCACAGTGTTCTGAGATCCCCCGGTGGGTAACAGCAAGGTGCACCCAGCACGCCCTTGCTCAGCAGGAGTCACTGCTGGTGGGTCAGGTGTGGAGCTCAGCGAGGGAGCAGGCGACCAGCAGTGGCGCAGGCTCAGTCCTCAACCTCCAGGCCCCACCCAGGCCTGGCAGCTACACGCCACCCCGGAGAGGCCGGCTCCCGCTGCGGCGCACACCCCGCCCCGCGCGGCCACGGGCTCCCGGCTGGTGCAGGGCTGGGGACGGCATCCCTGGTGGCCGTGGGAGCTCAACAACCCCCAGGAAGCAACGCCTGAAGCCCCGGGGTTCTCGGCACGTGGTGACTGAACGCGGACAACCGTAGGATGTCATCTTTCCTCCTTCTCTTTCTCTCCAAGGCGGGACTCCTTCCAATCCTTTCCATCGTATTTACAGATGAGTTTTGTTTTGCTTTTTTCGGAGGTACCGGGGATTGAACCCAGGACCTTGTACATGGGAAGCAGGTGCTCAACCACTTGAGCTACACCGGCTCCCGCCAGTTTTGTTCTGGATGCTTTAAATTTCTGAGCAGTTCTGTTGGCAGCTATTGGTTCTCAGGGTTTACAGAGAAGCAGAAGATTTGTCTCAGCACCCAGCCCACCAACCCCAAATCGAGAGGGGAGAGTCCCTAAAACTCACCCATTTAAAAATTTTTAGGGGGGGGGGAGAGGTGGGGTGGGGGTGGTAGGGTTCAAAGGGACCTCATATATATATATTTTTTAATGTAATATTATTACAAAGTCAATAAAAACAAAACAAAACAAAACAAAATTTTTAAAGCACACATTGTGTAACCCACTTTGTCCGGCTCACTGGACTTCGGAGGGAGTAAGGGCAGTGTTTCAGTTTGCTAAGCTGCCAAAAGCAGATGCCATAACATGGCTTTTAACAACGGGAATTCATGGTTTTGAAACTGTGAAATGTCCAAATCAAGGCAGGATCAAGATGATGCTTTTTCCCCAAAGACCAGCCGCCTGCCATCCTGGAATCCTCTGTCACATGGCAAGACACACAGTGATGTCTGCTGGGCTCTCCCTTCTCTTCCGGGTTTCGCTGCTTTCGGCTTCCTGCTCCCATGGCTTCTCTTTCTTTTTCTCTGTTTTCATCCTGTTCCTAATGGACGCCAGCAGAAGGATTAAGACCACCCTGAGCCAGGCCTTACCTGACGTGATCTAATCAAAAGGCCGTTAACTGAAGTAACCCAAAGTACGGGAGCAAGACAGACACCGCCTGCCCTTGGGAAGTCTGCAGTCCAGCGCCGCAGGGCGCAAGTGTCAGTTCAGGAGCCACATGAGCACGTCTCGATTACAAACTATGAAAGTGCTTGGAACGAAGGGTCATAACAGATTTTACAAAGATTCTCCCCTTTGGGGAGAGAGACGAGGGGAGCAGCCAGGGCCACCGTTCAGAGCAGGGCGGTTTGCGCTGCTTCTGCAAGAACAGGCAGAAAGGGCTGGGAGGGTGTTCCAGGCCACGAAGGGAAAATTTTCCAAGACCCTCAGGAGGCAAGGACTGTTCTTTCTTTCTTTTCCTAGCTCTGAGTTACCTCTTATAATTATCCCCAATGAAAGTGCTTGGAAAAAAAAATGCATCTACAAGAAGTGAAATTCTTGCAGCTGAGGAGACGTTCTCCAGCAGTACGTTCAGAAGGGGAGGAATTTCAGATCTGAAGCCAGGGCTTGAGGAGGTGTGGGGTGCTGACTGCTGGCTGTACCCTGGTATTCTCGCCTTTCTTTAGAACTAGAGCCACGCCCCTGCCCACTGCACCCCTTGTTTCAGCAGGGTCCAGGCAATCCAGCTCCAGACTCCATTTCTGAGATTTCTATACAGCCAGGGTGGAATTCTAATGGAATGAAAGCAGAAATTCCCGTCCCTTCCTGTGATGGTGAAGTTCATGTGTCGATTTGACCAGGTTGTGGTGGCCAGTTGTTTGGTCGAGCAAGCACCGGCTTGATTGTTCCTGAGAGGGTCTTCCATGGATTTAAAGCACTAGTCAGTTGATTGCATCTATGACTGATTGCATCTACAGTCAACTGAGGAGATTGCCTTCAACAATGAGAGAAGGCTCATCCCATCAGCTGAAGACCCTAAAAGGAGAAGTGATGATTTCAGCAGTCAGAAAGAGAACTTCTATCTCTACTCTAGCCAGACAGCTGGGGAATTCACCAAAACCTTCATGGGAGTTTCCAGCTTGCCCTGGCCCAGCAGAATTCAGATCTACCAATCCCCGCGGTCTCGGGAGCCAATTCCTAATAAATCTCATAATATTTACATATATTTTTATTTCTTAATCTCCCATCAGTTCTGTTTCCCTGGAGAGCCCTGATACACTTTCCAGGGAAATTGCTCGTCTCCCATTTCCTTTCCCTCCAGCTTCCCAGGATGGGGGCTTCCACGGCGGAGCTGAGGACAAAAGGTGAGAGGCATATCAGAGAGGGCACCCGGTCCTGGAGAGCCTCCAGCCACACACCTCCGCGTGTGGACCATGTCGTGAGAGAGAAGCCCCTTCCAGCCTCGTGTCCCCTCATTAACACAGGCCGGTTAGCTTATTCAATAATTGCATCTTTAAAATGCCAACCAAAACAAAAGCCATCATCGAAAAGATAAAGAAATTTGATGAGATAAAAATTCTGTATGTTAGCCAACACCACAAGCAAAACCAAATGCCAAGGGACGAAACTGGAAAACAACATTCACAGCACGCGGTGGGCTAAAGACTCGCGGCGCGTACATCTTATCAAGGGTTTGCTCCCTGCCAGGCCCTGTGCCCAGTGCGCTCTGAGGACGGTCCTGGTCCACCCTCGCCACAGCCCTGCAAGGCGAGCGCCGTACAGAACAGAGACTAACCATGGGCTCAGAATTCACCACTCATATGCTGTGTGACCCTGGGCAAACGACCTAACTGTCCTGTGTTGCGGGCTCCTCACCTGCAAAATCGGGATAGTAGTACCTTCTTCATACAGTTATTTATGAAAATTAAGGAAGCAGGTACACCTCCATGGTTTGAGCACTTGCTTCCATGGACAAGGTCCTGGGTTCACTCCTCAGTACATCCTAAAAAACAAAAACAAAAAAAAAACAAAACAAGAAACCTGTGAAGAAGATAGTTTTGGGGAGCGGATGTGGATCAAGAGGTTGCGCTCCTGCTTCCCAGATGGGAGGTTCCGGGTTTGGTACCCTGTGCCTCCGTGCTTTCTAAAGAAGGTGAGCAGACGATGAAAGACAGACGAGGAACCGACTCGGGGGAGCCGACTGGGCTCAGCGGTTGAACACCAGCACTGCTTCCCACATAGAGGTCCCAGGCTCCTTCCCTGGCCCCGATACCACAAAAAACTTTAAAAAAATTTTTAAAAATTAAATGAGAAAATTGGGCATGTAATGCCCTGGACAAGGGCAAGCTCGTACAGCAATAGGCAGGACTGAATTCCAGCCCCTCCTCTCCTAGCTCTGTGCCCCGGGGAAGGTGGAGCCAGCCCAGGAAGGAATGCGTTTTGCGAATTTGCACAAAGGCTCTGTGAGGACTAGCAGCCCTGAAATGGGATCAGTGCTTAGAAAAGGTCCTGGAGTTAGGGCTCAATACAGAGCAGCGACTATTATCCACAGGAGCGCGGTGACTCTCACTTCCAAACGGGAAAACTGAGGCTTAGCCAAGCCACGCCGTTTGCCCCTTGCAGGGCTAATTCAAGATTCAGTGACCCAACAAGAATGTGCAAAGGACAGAGTTCACAGAAGAAGAAATGCACGAAAAGATATATGCACATTCATAACTTAAGAGGTGAAAGTTAAAACAAGTAATGAGATTTTTCATTTACAAACTTACTAAAATTTGATTTTATTGAAAAGGAGTGTGAGGAGACAGCCTCTCATGCTGTCGATGGGAGTCTAAACTGGCGTCAGGCTACCTCCAATGTTGCAGAAGTGATCACTGAACTCCCAATGAAACGGTGCCTGTGTACATCTTCTGATCCAGGGTAGCTGCAGTTGTGTGAGCCCTTAGCCAGCTGCCCCAGGGAATGGGCAAAGGCTGGTCTACGCTTGTTACCACAAACATGCTCCCCTTCAGGTTTTCATGTTTAATGTTAGTTACCAGGAAATATTTATTGGTTCAGTGATTTAAAATAAGAAAAAAAGCTCTTCATTTTATACGATGTATTAGCTTGAACATGGCTATTGAGTAATAATCGCCTTTAAGCAAGAAAACAAAAATGTTAACAGTAAGTGTTAGAAATTATTCTATATGAATCACTGGCTACTCTTCCCTCTTAGACACCATAATGTAATATTTTCTTGACAACTCAAGACCAGCACTATTGAAAATCAATTACTCTGTTATCTCAGGGAGTTCTAATACTTGAAAAGCTCAATTTTTGAACTGTTTTATATGATCTACAAGCCTAAATAAATTGATGGGATCATTCAGTAAATTATTGGAACATCCAGGTATCCTGGGAAAAATAAAGTTGGGTCTTTACCTCATGTCCAGATAAATTACAAAGGCTCAAAAAATTGAATGTAAGAAGTGGGACCATAAAAGTACCAGAGAAATAATGGGAGAATTACTTTGTATGATCTCAGACTGAGGAAAGCCTGACAACTATGATACAAAATCTTGGAGGCATTAGAGAAGATTTTTGATGAATTTGACTATATGGAAATTATTTCTGTATGACAATAAATAAAAAATGTCAAAAGACTATCATTGGTGAAAATATTGCAACTGGAAAAAAGAGCCCAATCTTCCAAAAGTATACAGAGCTCTTAGAAATTGATAAGAAAATTAACATCTAAAAGGAAAATAATATTACAACAACAGGACCTACCTCCAACCCAATCACCTCCTTTTATGGGGCTTCTTAGCTGGGGTACCTTGAGAACAGAAACTCTTCTCTTTATTTCTGGTGTGTAGTCAAGGGCCTGGCACATTGTAGACATGCAATTACTTTTTTGCCAAATTAATGAAGTTGGTATGTCATATCTGGAAAAGCTAATGTTTCATTTGCAACCATTTCACCAAGTTCTCCTGTAATAAGATTGGCTCAAACACCTCTACGTTAATTTCACCACCAATGGAAGTGCCCATTCTTATCTTGGATTTCTGAGCTGTCTCTTACACATGCTCAAAGGCCGTAAATTTTATTCCAGGTTTATTACTGCAAATAAACAGGAATTAGGCAATGATAACAACTATCATTTACCAAATGCTTAGTGCTTTCTAAACATCAACACATTTAATCCTTCACACAATTTAGGCATTGACATCTATATTTTATACATGAGAAAGTCAAGCTTCACAGATTTAATCAGTCTCTGTAAGGCTAATTAGAGGCAAAGCTGTGATGTGAACTCAGGGACGTGGACTCCTGAAACTAGGGATCTGAAACACGCTGCTCTATTGCCAAAAATGCTGCTGCCGAGGTCCTTTGCAGAGGTTTGTGGGAGACTCTGTTCTCTGCGGGCAGGTGTAACTAGCTCCCCAGGATGCTGTGTGCCTTCTGGATTCAAGTTCACTCCATTGTCATCTTCCCATTCTCTATTTGGTATAAGATTTCGTTTCCCCCTGAACCACCCTTCCTTTTTTCAAAATACAGATGAACACATTACATGACGTGCTCGATTTTTCCACATCTCATATACTCTTGTTCCTTCAAGTGGCTCTCAATTGCCCACCTGTGCGTCTACACATCTGAGCCTGCCGGTCAAGACTCCCTGCCACAGTCTTCAAATGAAGGCGAGGGGTAGGACCCCCATCATCTGAAAAAGGACGCATTGATTCCGGCACTTTCCGCTGATCTCCCCCAACTTCAGAATCGTTGCTTTAACATTTATGTGTATCTGAAATCACCTTTCCCCTCATTTTAAAAGTTTTGAGTAGGGAAGTATGGTCCCCATTCAACAGTTGCCAAGATCATTTGGAGAAGGGGCCAGAGGTTAAAAAATATGTAGCCCCAAGATGGCTGGCCAGCTAGACAATGCCTTTCAGCTTCTGAAACCAGGAGGCAATAAATTCCTAATGTTAAGCCAAAACAAAACAAAACAAAAAGCCCAACCCGCCCCCCCCAAAAAAAAACAAAACAAAACAAAACATGTAACCTGTAGGCAGCCCAGTCAAGAGAATCAGATCCCAAGGGGTGGGGCCCAGGAACTCCCGGATGAATCTGCAGCAAGACTGGGGAACACTGGTTGGAAAATTAGTGTGGCCCAGCTCTCCAGGCTCAGCTGCGGGCAGGCAGAGTCCACCTAAGTAGCTCTAGAGTCGGGGTGAAGTCACAGGGTCAAGGTCATCACCAACATCAGCAGCATTGTCATCATTACCATCATCAAAAACAGCTATTAAGTGCCTATTTTACGAAGGGTAATTACCAACCTCAGAAAGTAGGAACAGAACAAAGGGCTACAGGGTAGAAAGGGTGTATGCTGGGACTGAATCATGCCCCCCCAAAAGGCATGTTTAGGTCTCAATCCCTGGTGCTGTGGGTATGAACCCGATTGAAGTAGGACCTTGAAGATGTTATGGTTAGTTGAGGTGTGGGCTCATTTATGAGTAGGATCTTTGAAGACCCTACTTAGATGAGGCCAAATTGAGCCAGAGTGGCTCATTCTTTGGACGTACTGGACATTGTATACACAAATCAGGTGCTCAACCACTGAGCTACACCTGCTCCTACAGGCTAGCCTTTAAGGAATAGTGGAACCCTTATAAATAAAGGAAACTGGACACAGAACTAGAAGCCAGAAGTAGGAGAAGCCGGAGAAAGACTGCCATGTGACACAGAATTGCTATCACCTGGACACTGAAGACTTTAAAGAAAGCACAGACTTGCTGAAATCTTGGTTTTTGACTTCTCATCTTCAAAACTGTAAGCCAATAAATTCCTGTTGTTGAAGCCAAACAGTGTGTAGTATTTGTCACAGCAAACACCCTGGCAAATACCCTGGCAAAACTAAGGTACTAAGGGACTGGGCTTGAAAGAATAAATCTGGATTCATTTGGAAGCTGATTAAAACAATTTACTGTAAGCCAGTAAACCATGCCTGATGCCTCCACGAAGATTTCCTATATAATAGAGTCCAGCAAACTAATAAAGGCACTGATATTATAAAATCAGTGTGTTTGTCAGATACAGGCTGAACTAAGAAATTCACGGTTACTGTCAACTCACATCTGAAGAAGAGAATGGAGTTTTGAACTTATTACTTTCCGCCAAACCATGAGAAGGACTGGAGCAGTGCTCTGGGAAGGGCATGGGGTGCCTTGGCATGGGCACGGTGGTTCAGGGGGAGCAGGGACCCTTGGTTCAGCTGCTGCCTGGAAGCCGAGCCTGCACTGGGGGATACGGTAGGGAGCTTGGTCCCTGGAGATGGGCAGGCAGATGCCAGGAAGCCGTGAGAGTTGTCGTTTCTGTTCAGGGTGGGTTCCTGAATTCTCAACCCTTCCCTCAACTTTGCAAGAGGCAGGGACTACCTGGTCGTACTGAAGCTCGCACTTGTCTTTTCAAGATAGAAGCCTTAATTTTTCTAGAAGAAAATGTCTATCTTCATGGAGATCCTATGCATGATTGGGTGAGGATTTTAAAATTAGCATATCTTGTAGATAAGCGTTGCTCATTTGAAAGCCTAATTTATCCTTAAAAGAAAAGCTTACTTCTGTATCCCCAGACAAGATAAAGGAACCCAGGGAATGCAAGCCTGGGTCCCTGGGGTCCCTCGACCCTCTCATCACAGGGAGTGGGAAACTTCCCCTCGTCTGAAGCTCGGGGTGGGGGTGGGGGGCAGCTATTGTGCATTATTTATCAGGTATGCCTGGATCACCAGGTGCTCAATACATAGTTCTTTTTTTTTTTTTTCCCCAATACAGTGGGACATTTAATTGTCCCGTGTACTTCCAGGATGGGGATGGCAGAGCCCCAGCTGATGGAACCAGGAGAGGCGCCCATCGGCCAGCGCCAGGCACAGTGGCCGCCCCAAGGCTGCTTCAGACAATTTCTGAGATAAGCGGGTAAGCAGTGTTGCCTTTGAATGGAGCGCAGGGTCTACCGTTAGAGGGGCAGAGGGGCTTGGGGTGAGGGAAGTTTCCAAGGCCAGAGGTTAGGAATGAGGGGAGCACGTCACAGGGTCCTTCACAGCCGGCGAGGGCTGGGGGACGTGGCGACAGCGTCTGGAGAGGGAACCGCAGGCCGGCTTGGCTCAGGCCGCTCAGGAACTGCGGTGTGCTCCGTCCCACAGCCCCAGGAGGGCTCGTAATCCCCGCTGTACTGGTCGGTTGACCACCTGGGTGGGGAGGCCTTGGGGCTGCCTCAAGGCTCGCATCTCATCCTGCAGGGCAGTGTCCTGGGAGGTCCACTGGCTGGTGCTGGACGAGCTCCCCATCCAGGACGCTGTCTCCTCGCTCTGCTGGTACGTGACTTCAACGGAGGCAGTGACGGACACGCCATAGACAGGCAGGCCGCTCATGACCAAGGGGTGGCCACGTGGATGGGCAGCGGTAGCAGCAGCTGCGTGGCGGAGAGACCAATAAATAGTTCTTGAATTCATAAATGAACTGGGTGAATAAACTCCCCCGAAGTATTTGCTCAAAGTATTTTGCATGTCATAAAGAAACACGTGGAAGAGCTCATAAGATTTTCAGGAGCATTTTTCAGTGACAGTAGTTAAGGGATAAGAAATCCTTTCCCTATTGGATATCGTTTTGAATTGCACCTTCACAGATTCACAACAGATGGTAAGGATAACTTCTGATGCCTTTGTAAAATAAATAATATTGCCTCTTGCCGTCTGTGATAAGACACTGTCCTGGTTGTCTTCCTTTCTCTTCTGCATCTTCTTCAAGGACATCTGTTTCTCTTCTCATCCTTTGGATACTGTTTTTCCCTTTGATTTTCCCTCTACGCATGCTCCGTGAGCTGCCTTATCTACTCCCATGGCTTCTGTAGTTAGTTACAGTGCGCATGGCTTGTAGGGTTGTTGTCTGTCTAGCGGTTCCATGAAGAGACACTTCCATGCTTCCTCATTCATGAGATGCGTACAGGATTGACCATTGCACAGAGCAGGCAAAGAGGCTGGCGGGGCTGTTGCCAGTGTCTCTTCCCCTACAACAGGGATTGGGCCAAGGGCGGCAAGTGATTGAAGCTATACCTCGCAAGAACTTCCTCAAGACTTGCGGTATTATCAGGGAAAGGTCCTTTTTCCGTAGGGATTGGTTCCTGTGCAGAGGTCGGAGTCCTGTAATGGACATTTTTGGTACTTAGCTAACATATTTCCTTTTTGATTAAATCTCATAAAACTTGCATTCTCCCGTGTTTCCTCTGTGAAAGCCTCCACATTGGTCCAGTTTCTCTAAGCCAGAAACTACCTCAATGACCAAGTCATGCAAATATAGCTTTTTTTCTCTCTGTCCCACTGCCACAGTGAAATTTAGACAATGTTCCTCCTGGCTTACTGCAGGAGGCTTCTAACTGAGCTCCCTGCCTCCTCTTGCCTCCTTCCAATCCACTGTCCAAATGGCCATCACAAAGACCGTGTAAAGGGGCAAGCTGAGTCATGACACTCCCCTGCTCTCACTTCTTCAGTGGTTCCCACTGCTCTTAGGACAAAGTCCAAATACCACAGCATGGCATTCACCACCCCAGACAGGCAGCTGGTTTTATTAGCTAGCCTTGTTCTTACTGTGTGCTCACTTTGCATTCTCTTCTAAGTTCAGTGTTTCCCAAAGGTCAGTCAGTCTTATATCCCCTTCATGATTTTTGCTGATTCTCTCTGTTACTTGTGCTACAAATTACCTAATATTTTTCCAATTTAAATGTATCATTAATATTAGTGATAAAATTTGTTCTATTAAAAATTCAAAAAATTTAAAATAAAAACATAAATGTAATAGAAGTAAAATAAAACTAATTGGTTAATGAAAATGTGAACCTGAAAACAAAATTTTCAGCCAGAAGAATATAATTATGATCAGTTTAGTAACTGATCATACTCAGTTTAATGATGCTTACTTGAATATTAAGTTCTATAGTAGTAAATTAGTTTTTTGAAAATTTTTAAAGCCAGTGTGAAGAACTGCAGCTCATGTGTACATGTAAATGGGAAGGGAAAGAAATTTAACTGCCCCATCTATGCTTGTTTTACACTGGCATAGATGCATAAGTCGAGTGCCTCGACTCTATGTGTGTGTGGGAATATGAAAAGGCAATTTAACAAAATGTTAATACAGGGTTCTTTCATTTCAAGCACGATCGTTATCCTGTTTATTTTTTAAGTGCATCAAATACTTTCTATTGGTTTAATTAAAGAAAAAGAGTAAAGCTTAATCTTTATTTTGGCATTAAGTAACCCCATCCACGACCAACAAGAGTTTTAAGTGTACCTGATTAAAATACGATTTAAAACAGGTAGGAAAGTGTAACTTCCGAAGCCCTAGAGGGGGTGTGGCCCCGCGGATTCCCCCCGGGAGTGGGCTGTAATAGATGCAGAGAGCCACTAGGGGGCTCTGCCACGTCTAAACAAAACGAAAGGGCGTGAAAGAGAATGTGTAGTTACGGGACAAAATTGTCCAGCCAGGCAGAACCTTTAATCAAAACAAGAGACAGTAATCTGCAATCATGACCTCCCATTCGGAATAATCTGGAGTTGTGTTTGAAACAGACTCAAAATAAAAACTGGAAAACCGCAAGCACCTTCCAGATTAAAAAAAAGAAAATTATGGATAAGCAATTTACTAAAAGAGAAGAGCAGGTTAAGGACATCAGTTACTCACAGGAAGATGATTTCAAATTTTCCCTATTTTATCTAGGCTCCCAGGTTTTCTTTTGTACTTTCTCTTTTTAGTTTAGAGCTTTAAATCTAAGAATAGATATCAGCTTTGGACTGTGTAACTTATTAAAATTGCTTTCCATTTTCCTGGCTTATAGTTGTCATTCTACTTATTAACATCCCAAAAGAAACAAAATTAACAATTAAAATACCACTTACTTCTAGGCTATTTGGAAAGGGGGGAAAAGGCAATTGTAATGATTTAAATACAGAAAACATTTAGATCCTAAACTAAAATGCAGTTAAGACAAACACTATTCCATTCTACATTATTTGCCAGGAGATTGAAAGAAATAATGTACATTAGGGAGCTGACAAGAGTTCCTTTCTGGTGCCAGAAAAAACGACTAAATAGTTACATTTGAAGTGTGAGGGCGTTTTAGGTACCAAATCTTGCTAATTTCCTTATCTTTGGATTTCATATTTTAAGAGGAGATATATACCAGAAGGTGATCATTTCTCCCGAAGTACTAGCCACTTCCTCTGAAATTTAATGTTCCAGGAACAGAAGTTTGCTGGTTATTAATATTGTGACCTCAGTCTGCGGTTGGTAGAGAGGACTCTCCCCGGCTCCCTTCTCTCTGGTCTGAGAACCTCAGACCTGCACTTCAGAACACATTTAGGAATACCCTTGATTGTAAAAGAAACGCTTTTATTGTTCTTGTTTTGAGACAATAAGGATGGCGTGGCATGTGGAAATCGCCACAGTATTTTGTTGGTTTTGTTTTTCTAGATAAGGAGGCGCCTGCAATAGCTGACAAAAGTAGAGCGCAAGTCTTTCTAAATTCGATGCGACCGCTTTTTTTTTCTTTTTTGGGGGAAATTGAGCGCTTTTAGAGTTTAAAGTACTGTGGGCTTTAAAATGCTAATTCCAAAGCCACTGGTTTAAATGTCCTTGAAAACGTTCGTCCTTTGGCTTCTAAATGTCTTCAACAAATCATACCAGAAACCCGTAGTAACCCGACATAAAACACACAAAGTCTTCTCGAAGGTGAACGAAAACACAGTTGGGTTTATTTTTAATTAGAAATCGATTTCTGTCCCTCGGATCACAGAAGCTCCGAGTCGCAGGGGGCCCTCCCAGGATGCCCGACGTTAACTCCGCCGCGCGCTCCAGAGACGGTGCGCACCACGTCTGCCTCTTTTCGCCTGTTGGCTGATCTGTTGAGACCGGACAGGAATCCTGCAACTCGATCCCAAAAGGTTTAGAGGCTGGAGGTGGAAAAACGAGAAGGGGGGGTTGGGTGGAGGTGGGCGAGGCAGGTGACATTAGGCGGCCACCAAAAGGTCGCTTACTTTTTAGAAAACTTTATGGGTTTTCTAAGACCGGCGTGGTTTATGGGGTCTTCACATTGGTGAGTCTGATTGTGGCGTTGAGGACCCCTTGGCGAGGGGCCGGGTGCTTCCCGCCGGAAACCTGGAAGCCCCGAGGTCCCCGCGGCCACCAGCGCGGGGCGCAGGGGCGGCAGGGGCGGCAGGGGCGGGGCGGGCAGGTGGGGCGGGGCGGGGGCGTGGAGAGCCCCGGGCCGCACCCGGGAGCGCGCCGCGCCGGGCTATAAGAGGGCGCCTCCGGGGCGCTCGGCGCGCACCCGCCCCGCCAGCGTCCGGAGCGCCCCGGCGCAGCCTGCACCCAGCGAGGGCCGAGGGGGGCCGCGGGCTTGGTCCCCCAAGGGATGCTGTGGCGCGAGCGCCGAGGCCAGCCCCGCTCGCCCCTGGCCGCGGCCACGCCGCCCCCGCCGACGGCCGGCGACATGGCGCTCTACGGCGGCGACAACTTCGGCGTGTACTCGCAGCCCGGCCTGCCCCCGGCCGCCGCCGCCGCCGCCCCGGGCGCGCCCCCCGCCGCCAGGGCGCCCTACGGGCTGGGGGACTTCGCCGCGCCGCCGCCCGCCGCCGCCAACCCCTACCTGTGGCTCAACGGGCCCGGCCTGGGCGCGCCGCCCGCCGCCGCCTACCTGGGCGCCCCGCCGCCGCCGCCGCCGCCGCCGCCGCCCGGGAGCGCGGCCGGGCCCTTCCTGCAGCCGCCGCCCGCCGCCGGGGCCCTGGCGTGCGCGCCGCGGCCCTTCGCGCAGCCCGCGCCCGCCTCGCCCGCGGGGCCCGGGGCGGCGGGCGAGCTGGGCTGGCTGTCGCTGGCCAGCCGCGAGGACCTGATGAAGCTGGTGCGCCCGCCCTACTCGTACTCGGCGCTCATCGCCATGGCCATCCAGAGCGCGCCCGAGCGCAAGCTCACGCTCAGCCACATCTACCAGTTCGTGGCCGACAGCTTCCCCTTCTACCAGCGCAGCAAGGCCGGCTGGCAGAACTCCATCCGCCACAACCTGTCGCTCAACGACTGCTTCAAGAAGGTGCCCCGCGACGACGACGACCCGGGTGAGCGCGGCACAGGGCGGGCTGGGAGCGCCGCGCGGGGTCTCCAGCTCGCCCGGGCTCCGGTCGTTGCTTGACTCCGGCCCCGGGGAGGCGCGAGCAGGGGGAGGGAGGTCTCCGGAGCTCGTCTAGAGTGGGGTGAAGGGGAGAGCGGGGACCCAGAGGACAAGGAAGTATCGGGGGTCTTCGCAGGGAGAACGCGGGGACTCGCCCCTTTCACCCAACACGCGCACGCACGAGCCCAGTCAGTTGCGGGAGAAAGGAGAAAGCCTCCCGTCTCCAGCAGAAGGCTCCCAGCCCTGGAGGGTGTTCGCCAGGCCACTGGAAGGGAGAGTCAAGTTACAGGGAGGGAGAGAGGCGGAAGGCTTGGGTGGGCCCTCAGGTGAGCGAGTGTTGTGATGGGATTCGGGTCCCAGGAGAATCCCATCACCTTTCCCCAAAGACGCGGAGAGCAGGGCGGGTGGAGAGCAGGGCCGGCGCGTGGGGCTTTCGGAGGCGCGCTCCCTGCTGCGGCAGGTTCGTCAGAGCTTCTCTTGACCTTCATGGAACAAGGCAGTGCCTACCTAGAGAGAGGTGATTTCGAGGAGAGTGGCACAGACATCGTGACCCAGGAGCCGAGAGGTGGGCGAGCTTTGCCCGGGTGCTGCCGATTGTGGTTTGGGCACCTTAGCTATTTAGACTGCTTCATTTCCAAATAAACCAAAAAACAGAGCGGGTATGGCTCAGTGGTTTGAGTGCCTGCTTCCCAGGTACAAGGTCCCGGCACCTCCTAAAATAAATACTTTAGTAAAAAGTGGAGCGGTTCCTGCCTGTGGCTTCTCTCTTACCTGGCTCTGAGAGGTGGAGGTGGAGAGAAGCTAAAAAAAGGAGAAAGAAGGAGAATCCTATTTGAGGTTTTCAGAAGGGGAGGAGGGTGCTAAGTGACCCATGACCAGGAAATAGAGAAGATGCCTGTGCCCATCTCAGGGCACAGAATTTTTGAATTTCAGGCACCAACACCTGAACAGAGTCAAGAGTAGGAAAAGAGAGGAGAAATAAAACCATTTCAGGCGTAGACTGAGTAGATTCTGTAAATACTGTACAGCCCAGAAGTAAGTCATCCTGGAGCAGTGCTGGCTCATCAAAGGACTGTTTTGCCAGAAGCAAAAGAGCTGTTGGGAGAGAAAGTCCTCCAAGATGATAAATATTTTCTGCCTGAGTTGGGGTAGGAGGGTGAGGGAACTTGTTTCTCTAAGCAGCAGAGTGTGTTAAATGAGGCCCTGTGCTCCACGATTGGCCCCTTGGATGAAAAACCTGAAAGAGATGCAGGATGAGGAGGGGATGTATGAGCCTATATATGTGTGTGTGTATATATATATATATTTTTTTTTTTTTTAATAAGTAAGGAAATGGAGTCTTGAGTTTACCAGAATTCCATGATTTTGCAAGGGAGTGGAATTCGTATCCAGAATCAAGGAAGGTGTTGGGCAATTCTTAGTGTCTTGGAAATAGAACGAGATTTTAAGATTAAGTAGCAGGCACTGCCAAGAGGAGGTGAAAGCGGTCACAATATCCTTATTCCAGATTTCTCCTTGAAGGGAGGCATAAAGGCACTGCAGAGAGAACGTCCACTTAAATCATGAAACGGTGAAGCAGGTCGAGCACCGAGGTCAGCGTGTCCTGAGTCTGTCCTCCCCCCCCCCCCCCCCTCCCCGGCATCAAAGCTGGGTCCTTCTCTAACATGTGCATGTCCTCCCCACAGGAAAAGGCAACTACTGGACCCTGGATCCAAACTGCGAGAAAATGTTTGACAACGGGAACTTCCGCAGGAAGCGCAAGCGGCGCGCAGAGGCCGGCGGCGGCTCCACGGTGGCCACGGTGACAGCCAAGTCCGAAGAGGGGCTCCCCGCTGGCCTGGGGGCTGGCGTGAGCGTCAAGTCGGAAGGAGGCAGCCCCTCCTCTCTGCTGAGGCCGTCCCCGTCCCCAGAGCCGCCCGAGGCCACCAAGAGCGCGGCCTCCTCGCCAACCATGCTCACCTCCTCCCCGTGCCTCAGCTCCTTCTTCAGCAGCCTGGGCTCCTTCGGGGCCAGCAGCGGTGGGAGCCCCCAGCGCGCCCTCCCCGGCAGCCGCCCCCCGGGGGTGCCGGGCGTCCAGCTGCCCCCCAGCAGCCCGTTTCCCCCCAGCTCCATCGCCGAGCTCCCTCCAGACAGCCTGCCGCTGAGCAACGGCGGCGGCAGTGCCAAGAGCCAGCGGGCGCCCTATTACAGCCCGTACCCCGCTGGCGCCGGCGGGGCCCAGAGCAGCCCCTTCCACAGCTTCAGCATGGTCAGCAGCCTCATCTACCCCCGGGACGGCTCTGACGTCTAGGGCCACGCTTCTCGGACTGGCTGGTGCCCTCCTGGGGCGCTCCTTAAAATGCAGATTTCGGTTCAGTGGGGCTGGGGTTGGTTTCTCTGGAGCCCGCGGTGACTGCGCTTGGAGTGGCGAGGTTTTGGATCACTCTACAACCCAAGATCTCACAGGCTTCTCTGATGAAGGGCCTCCTTAGGGAGACTTTCACCACCTCTTCCGCGGCAGCAGCCTGTAAGCCGTGGAAGGGCGGGACCGCCTTTGTTTTCTTCTCTGCAACAAACCAAGGTTGCAAGCCCAGAAGTGTAGCAGCTAATCAACACAAACGAGTGAAGTGGTTGTGTAGGAAAGCAGACAGCAGTGACAAATGGCAAGCAAAGCGGTCGTGAGTGGTGGGGAGTGGACAGCTGGATTCTGCTGGTTACCTCTCGCACAGCAGCGTTCGGAGTTTTCTAGAGAAGCCAGATATCTGGATTTTTATATGAAACCGCCAACTTTTTGTTCTTTGCTTCTATTTAAAGTTTTTAAAACACTGTACTAGATTCTTCTCGTGAACCACTTCTACTTACACTCAAGTGCTAGTATCTGGGACACACTAATAACAACAGTCAACTCCAGCCAAGCCATGTGTGCCAGGCACTGTTCCAGACACTGCTCATGTACGCAGTCCTCACAGCAGCCCTAGGGAGACATAGCACGATGACCCCTCATTGTCCATGTGACTAAAACAAACCTCTGAGATGTTGCCCAAAGCCACACAGAATAATTGTGGGACCAGGAGCCAATCCAGGCAGTCTGACTCCAGAGCTGGTGCTTGTGACCTCTGCATCCTACAAACCAGAGAAGCCGGCACCCACAGGCAAGCAGGTGCACGGGGCAGGGGCTGAGCCTGATCTCCTTTGATCAAGGGTTCTGGTTGAAATGAAGACACTTTGAGGGGTTTCCCTCAGCAGCAAGGGTGGGCCCTGCCTCTGTCTTACGCCTGCTGCTGTGTTCCCAAGGTAGTGACTGTCGTCCTGGTTTCCCGCAGCCTGGTGTGCTGGCTCCTGTAGCATGGGTCCTGGATTTCTCATTTTTCAACCAAGTATTATTAGAATTTTATTGAAAATAGTTCTTGAATGGAATTTTAAAGGTTTTTAAAAATACAGTAGAACCATTGGCTGTCAAAATTTTTAAAAATGTATGGTTTTTAGTACTCAATGCTCAGAAGTATCTCTATTTTGATAATTTTTTTGGTTACCCTCCCAGTGCCCAGCAGCCACTGCTGGTTGAATAAAAGAATTTATTAGAATTTATTCAAAAGTGTTCATTAAAATGTGGATAGCTGTTGAATGTATTGGAACAGTGTTCCATTAAGGTGAAGGCAATGTTTTTGAAATGTCTTTGTATCATGCTTTTGGGTCTTTGGGATGAGTGTTACTGGTTTTTAATTTTTTTAGAAAAAGAAGCACAAGCTAAAAAAAAAATTAACTGTCCACTTATGTTGTTTTCTGAGACAGCATTACTGAAAATTTTCTTTTACATTTTGAAATATATATTCAGAAAAGACCTATTATAACAGCTTTACTGAGACATAAATTACATCAGCATTGCTTTTTAAAAAAATCATACAGAAAGAAAACCAAAGAGACTACCTACCCCCACACTGTGTAAAAAAAAAAGGGGGTTTTGTGGATATTTTTTTAGGTGAAATCATGTGGACTTCTATAAATATTGTTTCTAACACAACTCCATATTTGTAAATTAATTTATAATGTGAACTGGGGCAATATTCTTTTTCCCAAGAAAGCACGCTGCATGCTGTAAATTATGTGAAATAAACTTTTAAGTGGTACATCTTCTTGCCACTTTTAGGTATTGCTGTCGAGCTTCTTTCTCCTAAAAGGACAGTTAAGCGGCGTGGCCCCAAAGCCACTGCAAGCCACTTCCTCATTGTGTGTGTGTGTGTGTGTGTGTGTGTGTGTACGCGCGCGCGCAAGGCTATTTTTTATTTATTTCTTGTTTGAAAGGGACTGGAATAAAAATAATTACTCTTTGGGGACTGTTTATAGGCAGATGAGCATTTTATTTCCAAACAGCAATGGCTCTGTCCAGAGTAAACAATTTCAGTGCAATTTCTGTTCCGGAAAGAAACTTGGTATGGCACGTGGCGCTGACCGTAGCCCTTGGGCGGAGCTCCATCTGAGGTCCCTGAGGTCCCCAAGGCCAGGGAAGTAGCTAGAGAACGTGAACTCAGCCGTCTGGAAGGAACCAGAGACTGTTTGCTTTTGAGGCTGGAGCCATCCCGTGCCTTGTCGAATGTTTAACCCCATCCCTGCTCTCTGCCCACTAGATGCCAAAAGCACCCTAACTCCGTGTGACAACCAAACGTCTCCAGGCAATTGCCTGGCAGCCCCGGGGGGCAGTCACCCTTGGGTGGGAACCGCTGGTGAGACGAACATCCACAATTCACAAATGAGGGCATGGGGTCCACCCCCAGAAGGTATTTACCCAAGGTCCCAGGACTGGAGGAAGCTGAGCTGTATGAAAAGGCAGTGGAGTGCCTTATTTTCCTAAAGAAATTCATCCGTGAGCAGGAGCAGCCCAGTTGGCATTTCCCGGGACTGACCTAGTGCAGGCTGGCGGTTGGAAGGTGGAGTCCTTTGGTATTTCAGTTCCTGGCTTTTAGATGCACACGGTAGCTTGCTTCTGGGCATCTGATTATTTCTATCCATGGAGATCTAAGGGCTGTTAATAAGTTTAACCAAACAACAGTTAAGAGGGAGGTGAGGAAAGGGTGGGCGTGGGGGATTCTTGGAAAGAAAGGAGAGACATGGAAAGAGCAAGGTTGACCTGGACTTGAAAGTATGCAGATCTGGGTCGTCAAGAGGTTAAATGCTAGAATGATGACATGAGAACAAAGACGAAGAGGAGGAAAAGTACCCAGAATTGGCTTCCTATCTATTACACAACTGTGGAGGGCCGGCAGGCTGGCCCCGCCCCTGCTCCCGCGACGAGAAGCCGCCCGTGGGCACGTCTCCATCTGGGCACTGGCTCCTGCGGGGCATCGGCTTTAAGGCAAAAAGCAGGCGCCCGCGACGTTTCCAGGTCTAGGATGCACCTGCGCGCCAGTGCGCCCTGATCCTAGATCCTCGCATTTTCTGCCTAGGAGCCAGGTCAGAAATTCTGGATAGAAACTAGGTTTTCCTTTGTGCTGTCAGGGCAGGGAAGAGTAACGCAGAGCAGCTGTTTTCCGGCGCTGTAGGACCCAGTCTCCCATTCAGAATAAGCCAGGGGCCAAGGAGAATGTGAGAAGCTAATAAGCAGGTTTCAGGTTTCCTTCTTGACACTTTGAGCTCTTTCATCCCATTCTTGAACTTACTGGAAAAAAAGACAGCCAGGGAGGCCAGAGGCTTCAAAAACCCGGGGCCCGCGCACCCCTCCCTCCCCTGGCAGCCTGCCCGCCCCCACCGGCAGCCCCCGGGACCCTCCCTGGGCAAACAGGGCCCGGCTTGGGCCGCGAGGGAAGTCCCAGCCTTTCAGGAGCCTCCCGACCCGGGCTGCTCGCCTGGCCTGAGACTTCCCCGGGATTTGGGGAGACCCTCAGTCTTTTTCAAGAGTCTAAGTGTTTTTTGTTTTCTTTAGAGTGAGAATGAAAACCTTGAGGTTGCTAATGAAAAAGAAACCCCCGGCTGGTTTCCTGGGGCAGGGGATTTACCGATTTCCGGAGTAGAGACCCGGCGGCTGACCCAGGCCTCCGCTTTTGTCATGGAGAGCGGGCAGCTTGGGCGTGTGGCTAGGTGCCCCGCTCCAAGGAAAAAGGAAGGAATTTTCTGCCGGAGAACAACAACAACAAAAAAAGTCAGGAAAGACCAGATACCTACTGAATTCTTGCTGCTTTTTTTATTCACGGAGTCCCGAGATCGTCAACAAAAGCCTGGGAGGCAGGGAGCGCCTTCCTTTCTCATGCTAATGGTTAAAAATTACAATGATAATAACTGGCTCTCCGCGTGCGGGGTCTGTTCTAAAACGCAGGTAAGAAATGTAAGATAGATGTACTAACCTGTGAAATAGAGACTGCTCCCATCCGTTTCACGATGAGAATATTGGGTGGCGGCCGCCCACCGTCGAGCTCGCTGGTTGCAGACTTGGGCAACTCAGGCTCCTGCCACCCAGCTCAGGGAGGCTCCCTTCCAGGTATCTCCTGTTTCCTGAGGTGGTTTTTTGTGCCCAGGGCTCCTTTTCGTGGGCTGCGAGCCCCTGGCCGGGAGGTGGAAGGGTTCGACCTCCGGGGAGAGCAGCGGGCAGCTCCCACGCGCTGGGCTGAGAGTCGCTGAAGCATCTTCCCAAGGGCTCCCCTTCCCGGGGTGGGTGCCAGGAGGAGCCAGGGGCCCGGGGCACAAAGTGCAGTGCAGACGCAGCCAGGATTGCGCAGAGCTGGCCCCAGGCCTCAGGGCATGCCAAGGGTCAGGTGCACACACCTTCCAGCCCTGCGCCCGTTCCAGCCAAGCCTGTGCGCCTCCTCGCCACTCCTCGTTCCCGATGGAGAAGCTGACCTTGCACTTCTAAGAGGCTGGAGGTTTCAAGTGTGTTTGGATTTTAGCCTCCCCGTTTACCCTCTTGAAATGCATTCAGGAAACCACGTCGCAGGGATCCCTTTCCTCTGTGTTGGGACCCGAAAGCCAGGCATTAGCAAGCCTGGGGACCACCTCTTTTCCTTCTGTCTCCAAGGTTGATGCCAACTGATGCATTTCCATAACTGCTCACCTTCAATCTCCACACCTGGCCCGACCCGTGGGCACTGTGACCTTGACCCAGGTACCTCGACTCCCTGACCCTCGGTCTTCTCATCGGTGAAATGGGTAATAACAGTATCTACTTCACAGGTTGTTGGGAAAGTCAGGGTATCTCAACCTTGGGAGGGGCTCTTGTGTCCACCCACAGAGTCCCCTTTGTCTTCTGATGTTCATTTTACCCGTTGTGCTTGACCATCAGCCCCAGGAAGTGAGTATTAACTATCATCTCCCAGGAAGGTAAAAACAGAGCAGGACCTTAGCCAACAGCTGGGAAGCTGGAAGTGTCCCAGGAGAAAGGAACTCCACTTATTCATTGACTCTTCCAGTCACTGGCCAGTCCGTCAATAAAAGTTGCCAAACACCTGCTAGTTCTGGTTTCGATTCCTGTTTTCCCTCACACCTCATGTCCAAGCCAGAAACAAGAAGCATTTGGCCCTAGTATCCAAAACTGACCTCCAGCGCCATGACTTCTCAGCCACTGCACCTGCCGTGGTGGCACCTCCTGCCTGGAGGACATCACAGCACCCAGCCGCGGCCCCAACTCCTACGCACTTGCCTCTCACAAGCCAGAGGAATCTTTTGAACCTACAGGTAAGATTCCTTTACTGTCCTGCTTGGAACCTTTAGCAACTTGTTACTGGCTAATTCCAAAGTTCTCACACGGCTGTGTGTGAACGAGCTCCTGCCTCTCTCCAGCTCCATCTCACATCCTTCCCACTCAACTCCAGCCACTCACGACTTTGCAACCCTTTAAGCACTCCAAACTCTTCTGTTTTAGGGTCTTTGCAGTTGTTTCCTCTGCTAAGACCCCTCCTTGGAGCAGCTGCCTGTCCCGACCCCTCTCCACTCCTCTCCATTCCCCTAGGGCCACCTTTTATACATTTTCTTCCTGCCTTAACTAAGTGTTTGATTTAAGATGGAAAAAAAAGATTGTAATTGGATCACTTCTGGGAGTGAGCAGAGGGCGCAGTTCACCCAACTGCTTTCTAAGGCTGACTCGTTCATGTCTGTCCCAGCTTATTCCAAAAAGAAAACCGATGTCCAAGTGAAATAATTGTCGTGTTGATCTTAAGAGAAAGTTGCCTGTTCCCCTGCTCTGTTTGTGGAAACAGAGGCACAGAGCATCCATTTTTCAAAACATTTTGTTCATTTTTTTAATTGATTTTGTAAAAATATTACATTAAAAAAAATTATATGAGGTCCCATTCAACCCCACCATCCCCACCCCACCACTCCCCCCCCAGCAACACTCACTCCCTTCATCATGACACATCCATTGCATTTGGTAAGTACATCTCTGGGCATCTCTGCACCTCATGGTCAATGGTCCACATCATGGCCCATACTCTCCCACATTCCATCCAGTGGGCCCTGGGAGGATTTACAATGTCCGGTGATTGCCCCTGAAGCACCATCCAGGGCAACTCCAAGTCCCAAAGGCGCCTCCACATCTCATCTCTTCCTGCCATTCCCCATATCCATCAGCCACCATGTCTACTTTTCCCATTCCAATGCCACCTTTTCTCTGTGGGCCTTGGATTGGTTATGTTCGTTGCACCTCTATGTCAGGAGGAGGCTCAGATTCCACATGGATACTGGATGCAATCCTCCTGCTTTCAGTTGTAGGCACTCTAGGCTCCATGGTGTGGTGGTTGTCCTTCTTCAATTCCATCTTAGCTGAGTGAGGTGAGTCCAATAAATCAGATTGTAGGAGCTGGAGTCTGTTGACACTCAGGGCCTGGCTATCATATTGTCAGTCCAGAGATTCAAATCCCCTAAATATATCTTAAACCCCAACACCAACTACAATTCCAGTAAAGTAGGATGAAAGTCTTATGAAAAGAGATCCCATCTGAATCCAGTTCCATCATGCAGAAACACCAGCTCCAAAGAAGGGCCATCTGCCATGGCAGTGAACCCCGTCTGCCATGACCATAGAACCCGTGGGTCTCTTTAGCCCTCAAAGGAACCAACACCTGGGGATTGCATCCACTCCATCTGTCTCCCAGACTCTGCTCAGCTGTGCACAGGGGCAATCCTTCTGACAGCCTCCAGACTCTTTTTTAGAGACTCATAGCCATATGAACTCATTTCTGCTTTCCATTTCCCCCTTACATTAGGTCAAACAGCATTTTAAGGTCATGTTATTATATGCAGACAGGGATATTCTGCTGATCTGCATTGAATCTTTAATTCAAGGTCATTTTCTAGTTCCATCTTCAGCTGGTATTTGGTAGTGATCCCTCGGTGCCAGGGAGGCTCATCCCCGGGTGTCATGTCCCATGCTGGGGGGAATGCACTGCATCTACATGCTGAGTTTGGCTTCGAGACTGGCCACATTTGAGTAACATGAAGGCTGTCAGGAGGAAATTCCCAGGCACAGTGCTGCTCTAGGCCTTGTTCTTATTTCAGGCATATAGGCTCACAAGCATAGTCATTAGTATCATGCTCTCCCTGTTGGACCCTCATTCCTTCCTGGTCCTTACCGTTGCACCTGGGGGATTGCCGCTGTTCCCCTAGGGACCATGACAGAGCACCTAGGCCAGGAACTCAGTACCCCCCCCAGCTGTAGTTTTTAATTGTTGCCACTATGAGTTGGTTCCACACATTTAACATCCATTTTCCCATCCCCTTGGTGCCCACAGTGACAGCCAGCCTCCGTTTCCTGAGGAGCCCCGTCCAGAGACCCTTGCAACATTGTTCAGGGCCTAACTTGCTTAATTACCCAATGCCCTGGGAGCCACCCTTTCTCTCAAGAGATACAGTTCCCTCTATCTGGTGGCATTAGTCTTCCCCAGGATGTGGGTCCACCCCCACTCTCATTACTTGGGTCTCTACCCAATGGTACCACCCACTCTGGCAAAATGAGCATTCAGACATTCCCCAGGAGCCTGTCCCGCATCCGACCATCCCCTCAGAGCATCCTAAACAGGTAGCCCTCTTAATTATATTTTGATATGATTTTCTCAGCATTTTACTCTCGACCAACACCTGACACTCTCCTATGTTCGTATGCTACCCTTCCCTCCCCCCACTTTTTGGGCAATATTACCCATCCGCCCAGCCCCAGCCCCCCTCAAACCCGCAAAGCCCCATCCAAAGGCAACCCCTTACCCCCATTTTATCTCTTCTTTGTGTTCATACTTACCGCCAGCTCATCATAAATCCCATCCCTGCAGACGTCGGCTCACATCCTTCCTCCACCCCCCGATTTCTTGTAAGCCTATTGTTCAGTCTCTAGCTCTCTGAGGCAGCTTGCTTATTTCATATCATTGAGGTCATGTAGTATTTGTCCTTCAATGCCTGGGTTGCTTCACTCAACATAAGGTTCTCAAGATTCATCCATGTTATCACGTGTGTTTGTAGTGTATTTGTTCTTACAGCCGAGTAGTATTCCATTGTGTGTATATACCACATTTTATTGATCCACTCATCTGTTGATGGGCATTTGGGTTGATTCCAACTTTTGGCGATAGTGAACAATGCTGCTATGAACATTGGTGTACATATATCGGTTTGTGTCCTTGTTTTCAGTTCTGCTGGGTATATACCCAGCAGTGGTATTGCTGGGTCATATGGCAAATCTATGGTTAGTTTTTTGAGAAACCGCCAAACTGTCCTCCAGAATGGTTGGATCCTTCTGCATTCCCACCAGCAGTGGATGAGTGTTCCCCTTTCTTCACATCCTCTCCAGCATTTGTATTCTTCTGTTTTTTTTCATAGCTGCCAATCTTATGGGAGTAAGATGGTATCTCATTGTAGTTTTGATTTGCATTTCCCTGATAGCTAGAGATTTGTGCATTTTTTCATGTGCTTTTTAGCCATTTGTATTTCTTCTTTGGAGAAGTGTCTGTTTAAATCTTTTTCCCTTTTTTAAATGGGTTGTTTATCTTTTTATTTTCAAGATATATGAGTTCTTTATATATGCAAGTTATAAGTTTCTTATCAGATATATGGTTGCCAAATATTTTCTCCCACTGTGTTGGCTCCCTTTTTACTTTCTTGACAAACTCCTTTGAGGTGCAGAAGGCTTTAATTTTGAAGAAGTCCCATTTATCTATTAGTTCTTTTGCTGCTCGTGCTTTTGGTGTGATATTCATGAATCCCTTTCCTATTACAAGGTCCTGTAGATGTTTCCCTACACTGCTTTCCAAGGTTTTTATGGTCTTGGCTCTTATATTTAGGTCTTTGATCCATCTTGAGTTGATCTTTGTATAAGGTGTGAGATGGTAATCCTCTTTCATTCTTCTACATATGGACATCCAGTTCTCCAGGCACCATTTGTTGAATAGGCCACTTTCTCCCAGTTGAGAGGGTTTGATGGCTTTATCGAATACTATATGGCTATGTATGTGAGGTTCTATATCTGAGCTTTCAATTCGATTCCATTGGTCTGTGTGTCTCTCTTTATGCCAATACCATGCTGTTTTCACTACTGTAGCTTTGTAGTGTGTTTTGAAGTCAGGTAGTGTGATTCCTCCAATTTCGCTTTTCTTTTTCACTATGTCTTTGGCTATTCGGGGCCTCTTTCCTTTCCAAATAAATTTCATAGTTAGTTTTTCTAGTTCCTTAAAGAAGGCTGTGTTGATTTTTATTGGGATTGCATCGAATGTGTAGATCAGTTTTGGTAGGATAGACATCTTAATAATATTCAGTCTTCCTATCCATGAACAAGGAGTATTCTTCCATTTATTTACGTCTTCTTTCATTTCCTTGAACAGTCTTGTATAGTTCTCAGTGTATAAGTTTTTTACCTCTTTAGTTAAATTTATTCCTAAGTATTTGATTTTTTTATTTACTATTGTGAATGGTATTTGTTTCTTGATTTCCTCCTGATCTTGCTCATTATTGGTGTACAGAAATGCTACTGATTTTTGCGCATTGATCTTATAACCTGCGACTTTACTAAACTCATTTATGAGTTCTAGAAGCTTTGTTGTAGATCTCTCAGGGTTTTCTATGTATAGGATCATGTCATCTGCAAATAGTGAAATTTTGCCTTCTTCCTTTCCAATTTGAATGCCTTTTATATCTGGTTCTTGCCCCAGTGCTCGAGCAAGTACTTCGAAGACAATGTTAAATAGGAGCGGAGACAATGGGCATCCTTGCCTTGTTCCTGAGTTTAGAGGGAAGGATTTTAGGATTTCTCTATTGTAAACAATGTTGGCTTTAGGTTTTTCGTATATACTCTTTATCATGTTCAAAAAATTCCCTTGTATTCCAATCTTTTGGAGTGTTTTTATCAAGGAAGGGTGCTGTATTTTGTCAAATGCTTTTTCTGCATCTATAGATATAATCATGTGATTTTTTTCCTTCAATCTGTTTATATGGTGTATTACGTTGATTGATTTTCTTATGTTGAACCATCCTTGCATACCTGGAATAAATCCCACTTGGTCGTGGTGTATAATTCATTTAATGTGTTGTTGGATACGATTAGCAAGTATTTGTTAAGTATTTTTGCGTCTAGATTCATTAGAGAAATTGGTCTGTAATTTTCCTTTCTTGTGGTGTCTTTGTTTGGCTTTGGTACTAGGGTAATGTTGGTGTCATAGAAGGAGTTCGGCAATGTTCCTTCTGTTTCGGTTTTTTGGAATAGTTTCAGCAGGATTGGTGTTAGTTCTTTCCGGAATGTTTTGTAGAATTCACCTGTGAAGCCATCTGGCCCTGGGCTCTTCTTAGTTGGGAGATTTTTAATGACTAATTCTATCTCTTGACTTGTGATAGGTTTGTTGAGATCAAGAATTTCTTCTTTCATCAATATAGGCTGCTTATTTGTTTCTAGGAATTTGTCCATTTCCTCTGAACTGTCATTTTTGTTGTAGTATAGTTTTTCAAAGTATCCTCTTATCATAGTCTTTATTTCTGTGGGGTCAGTGGTGATATCTCCTTTCTCCTTTCTTATTTTGTGTATTTGCATCTTCTCTTTTTCTTTGTTAGTCTCGCTAAAGGTTTGTCAATTTTGTTGATCTTCTCAAAAAACCAGCTCTTGGTCTTGTTTATCTTTTCAAGTGCTTTCTTATTTTCTATTTCATTTAGTTCTGCTCTTATCTTTGTTATTTCCTTCCTTCTTCTTCCTGTTGGGTTACTTTGTTATTATTTTTCTAATTCCTTCAAATGTGCAGTTAATTCTTCAATTTTTGCTCTTTCTTCTTTTTTTGATATATGAATTTATGGCTATAAATTTCCCTCTCACTACTGCTTTTGCTGCATCCCATAAATTTTGGTATGTTGTGTTATCATTATCATTTGTTTCAAGGTAGTCATTGATTTCTTTTGAGATTTCCTCTTTGATCCACTGTTTTTCTAAGATTGTGCTGTTTAATTTCCACATCTTGGTGTGAAACCTGGGCCTCTGTCCCTTGCAAATTTCCAGCTTGACTCCACTGTGGTCAGAGATATTGTTTTGTACGATTTCAATCTTTCTGAATTCATTAAGCTTTTCTTTGTGGCCTAGCATATGGTCTATCTTGGAGAATGATCCATGTGCGCTTGAGAAAAATGTATATCCTGCTGTGTTTGGGTGTAATGATCTATATATGTCTATTAGATCCAGTTCCTCTAATATACTGTTCAAATGTTTTGTTTCTTTAGTGATTCTCTTTTATGATGTTCTGTCCAAGGTAGATAGTGGTGTATTAAAATCCCCCACTATAATTGTAGATGCATCTATTGTTTCACTTAGTTTTTCCAGCATTTGCCTCACGTATTTAGAGGCACCCTTGTTAGGAGATAAATATTTTTGATTTTTGATCTTCTTGATAGATTTTCCCTTTCACTAAAATGTAGTGTCCTTCTTTGTCTCTCACAATTGTTTCACATTTAAAGTCTATTTTGTCTGATATTAATATAGCTACTCCTGCCTTTTTTTGGTTACTGTTTGCTTGTATGATTGTTTTCCAGCCATTCACTTTCAATTTCCATGCGTCTCTGGATCTAAGATGTGTCTCTTGTAGATAGCATACGGATGGGTCATATTTCCTTATCCAATGACCCAGTCTGAATCTTTTGATAGGTGAGTTTAATCCGTTGACATTCAGTGTTATTACTTTCAAGGAATTATTTGTGTTAGCCATATTTTGTTTGTATTTCTTTTCTTCTATTTTTGTCTTTTTTTGTTGCTCTTATACTCTCCTCCAACTCTGCCTGTCCTGTTTTTTCCTTTCTTCCTGCAGAACTCCCTTTAGAATTTCTTGAAGGGGAGGTTTCTTGTTGGTATACTCTTTCAGTTTCTGTTTATCTGTGAATATTTTGAACTCTCCATCATGTTTGAATGCTAGTTTAGCTGGATAGAGTATTCTTGGTTGGAAATTTTTTCCCTTTAGTACTTTGATTATATCATACCACTGCCTTCTTGCCTCCATGGTTTCAGATGAGAAATCAGCACTTAATCTTATGGAGCTTCCCTTGTATGTGATGGTTTTCTTTTCTCTTGCTGCTTTTAGGATTTTCTCTTTGTCTTGAGCATTGGATAATTTGACAAGTATATGTCTTGGGGTGGGCCTGTTGGGGTTTATGACTAGTGGAGTGTGCTGTGCTTCTTGGATATGTACTTCTATCTCTTTCAGTAGATTTGGGAAGTTTTCAGCCATTATTTCCTGCAACACTCCTTCTGACCCATTTCCCTTCTCTTCTCCTTCTGGAATGCCTATCATATGTATGTTTGAGCGTTTTGCGTTGTCATTCAGGTCCCTGAGTCCTAGCTGGATTTTTTCTATCTTTTTATCGACCCCTTCTACTATCTGTTTGATTTCTGATGTACTGTCTTCCACATCACTAATTCTCTGCTCTGCCTCTTCTAGTCTGCTGATATTTGCTGCAAGTGTATTTTTGATTTCTTGAACTGTGGTGTTCATTCCCATCATATCTGTTATCTTTTTGTGTATGTCTGCAATTTCCCCTCCGAGTGTTGTCTTCATGTTGTTAACCTCTTTCATTACTTCATCAAATTTGTCGGTGATAAATGTTCTGTAATCTTTCATTGCTTGAGCGAAGTTCTGCTCCCCTTCCTGATTTTTAGTTTGTTGATTGGATGCAGCCATGTTTTCCTGATTGCTGGTTTGGTTTGTAGGTTTTTGTTGCTGTCTGGTCATCATTTTATCTTGACGGGTTTAATCAGTTCCTTAGCGTCTTTGTCTACTCTTGGAGATTAATTAGCTCTTGTTTTTGCATAAGTGTTATATCTTCTCTTTGTCACTTTGTTCTTCTTATTCTAATTTCTTGTTGCTGGTTAGGTTCACTTTAAAGGAAAGTATTAGTGCCAGGGAAAGGTAATTGTGTAAGCAAGGAAAAAGTGTAAAGTAGTATTGGTGGTATATGTTAACAAAGCAAGAATGTGAGATCTGGGAGGATGGAGGTTAGATTCATGTAAAAATACGTAGAGTTATAGCAGTAGGTAGAGTACCTATTATGAGGTAGCTGACTGAATATGGGAGGAATATGGTATGAGCTAAAAAGCTATTGCTTTCGTGAGAGAGGAAAGAGAAAAGAAAGGTAATAGTTTCAAGAGTGGATAACAGACAGAAAACAAAGCAAGGGTATTAGGAATTAAGAGTTAGATACTTTGTGGATCGAAGAAAGGGAGATAGGAGGTGGAATATAGGAGAGACAGTAGATGATGGCGGATATCAAGATGTAGGGGGAAGGGGATAGTGTAGGTAGCCTAAATCAGTTCACATAGAAATGAGGCAGTGGAGAATGAGAAAATCCAGCAAATGTGAGGTGTTCCCTGCAGCACCTATTGTATAATTGAGTTAAAATAAAATAAGTAGAAAATGAGGGACAGGAGAGAGAGCGAAAACAGAAAAAGAAAAAACAAAAAATGAAGAGAGAAAAAAAAAGAAAGAAGAGAAGAAAGGAAAAAAGAAAAAGGGGGGTGGGCAAAGGGTGGGGAACAGGTAGGGGAAAGAAAAAAACAGATATACGCGAGCCACAATTGCAACACCAACTACAACAACAACAACAACAACAATAAACCCTAAATAACTGAATTAAAAAAAAGACTTTGGGGAATACGCTGGGAGAAAAGACTAGGGAATAATGCAATATTAGCAGTCAGGACATTAAAAAAAGTAAAAAATAAGATAAAATGAAAATAGAAACAAAACAAAATGAAACGGTTAAGAAAAAATGCAAATGTTGAAGGCTAGGGCATTCAAGGACCTCAGATGGACCTCAGGGCGTGATGGATTCAGGGGTGGAAAGTCTGAGATATTGAAGACTCAAGAGGTGTGAGTCTCTGGGGTGTGGGTCACCAGAGTTTAGGGGATTCAGACCTGGCAACCTCCAATCTGGTCAACAGGAAGCCTAGGAGCCCCGCAGTGTAACACAGCCCTCAGGGAGCCCCGCAGCTGGGTGCCAGCCCTATGGGGGAAGTCAGATCTGCAAACTCTATATTATGTCTGAACCCTGCAATTCACTTACTCACTAGGGTTTATTTATATGGATATTTCGTCAGTTCAGCTATCTAATTCCGTTGCAGATCAGCAGCTGGGCTCTGTGGGAGCGGGGCTCCAGGCGGAAGTGCTATTATTTGTGTCTGCAATCAAAAATTCCCCCACTTCACAACAAAACACCATCTGTCTCCCCAAATCGATCCACAAAGGCGTCCCGTCCCATCAGCCCCCCAACAGCCCGCCCAGGACTCTCGAATTCCCCTGCACCGCAGAGCCACCAAAAAGCGCGGCCGAAGTGCGGGTTCTGCGGCTCCACCCACCCCCAAGGAGGGAGTAGCCCGTGTGCAGGTCTCACCTCCGGGCAATAGAACCCAAATTATATCTTATAGACCAATCCTCTCCATTACCTTCCCACCAAATCGATGTCCAGACACTTCCTGCCCTGCAAAAATCCCAAAAAAGCCTGGTCCCGGAGAACCTCCAGTGGCTCCCAGCTGCCTCTTCCCAGGAGAGATGGCAAGGCAAGCTCACTCAGCCACCATCTTGCTGGAAGTCCATTTTGTTCATGAGACTCCTCACTTGCCAGACTGTGGCATGATCTGCCACAAATGAAAGAAAAAGTTATCTTTCTCCTTCAGAGCTTTAAATGGGCAAAACCCCAAGGACTTTTGCTATGTGTAGCCTAGACTAGAACTCAGCCCCTCCCCGTTTCCCCTCTTTCCACTCTATACCTGCCAAGCTCGCTCCTGGAGGTGAGTCTCAGCCAAACCCGGGGCTTTGGTCAACTCTTCAGCTGCTTCCAGCACTCCTTTCAGCCAGAAGACCTTCAAGTCCCTCCCCCTTACTTGGTTTTTGGAAAGAAAGAAAACACCAGTACCTGCTGACAGTGCACCTTTCTTTCTTTGCATACTGACGGTAGGAGTCAAAGAATTGCCACCTCTGCAAAGACTTTTAAAAACCGTTCCTTCGATGGGATTAACTTATGGGAGCCGCTGATGCCTGGCACCCCCATCACAGCAATGCTGGGTGCAGAGCTCATCTCTTCCACCACCTGCTCAGACCACACGCAGGTGTCTTACTCTATCTATGGTTTTTTGGTACTAGGGTCAGGGAGAGGTCCACGGGCCAAATTCAGCCGACTGCCTACTTTTGTAAATAAAGTTTTATTGGAACACGGGCATGCTCATTCATTTGTGTGTAGTCTAGGGCTGCTTTCACTCTACTACAGCACAGTTGAGTAGTCACAGTAGAGACCACATGGTCCACAAAGCCAAAATTATTTACTCTCTGGCTACTTGCAGAGAATTTTGCTGACCCCTATTCTAGACCATCTCCTAGTCATTCATGTACATTTATGATTTTTAAAAATATAAGAGGAATGTTACTCTAGGTAGTTGTTTAACAGTTTGCTTCTTTTTCACATAACATTAAATCAAAAACATCCTTCTGTGTGCCTGCATATTAGCCTACTGCTAACGTTTCAGTTTGGCTATGCTCAAGTGTATTAACCAATCTTGTGAAGTCACCAAGTTCATTTGTGTTTTGCAACTGCGAATAGTGTTGTCATGGTCATTCTTGTGTGCTTGTGGATGAGATTTCTAGATGCCAAGAAGTGGAACTGTTGGGCCAAAGCATAAGTACATTTAAAATAAATAAATACATTTCAAAGTTTAACAGACTATCAAAATACCTCTCCCCAGAAGTCAATTTATATTCCCCCAACACCACCAGCAAGTACCTGTTTCCCTCCACCCTCTCCACACTTCAGCGATGTGCTATTTTCCAAACTGATATATAATTGAATGCAGTTCTAATAAAAATCCAAAGAGATTTGGGGAAATTGGTCAGAAAATTTTAAGTTCATGCAGAAGAATTCATAGCTGAGAACAGCTAAGGAAATTTTGAAGTAAAAGAAATTCAAACTTATAAAAATAGTTGTATTAAAAGGTGTTGTGGGAAGTGGATGTGGCTCAACTGATAGAGCGTCTGCCTACCACATGGGAGGTCCAGGGTTCAAACCCAGGGCTTCCTGGCCTGAGTGGTGAGCTGGCCCACATGTGACGCTGATGTGCACAAAGAGTGCTGTGCCACACAGGGGTGTCGCTGCATAGGGGAGCCCCACGCACAAGGAGTGTGCTCCTCTAGGAGAGCCACCCCGAGCGAAAAATGCACAGCCTGCCCAGGAGTGGCGCCGCACACATGGAGAGCTGATGCAGCAAGATGACGCAACAAAAAGAGACACATTCCCAGTGCCACTGACAAGAATGCAAGTGGACACAGAACAACACACAGCAAATGGACACAGAGAGGAGACAACGGGGGGAAGGGGAGAGAAATAAA
The DNA here is from genome assembly GCF_030445035.2 of Dasypus novemcinctus. Lineage (NCBI taxonomy): Eukaryota > Metazoa > Chordata > Mammalia > Cingulata > Dasypodidae > Dasypus > Dasypus novemcinctus. The sequence goes on along the minus strand of NC_080689.1, from coordinate 81,281,637 downwards.
TAAAAAATAATAATAAATCTTTAAAAAGAAAAGGTCTTGGCACAATGAAGTGGTATAGGTAGTCCAGAAAATGCCCTGATTTACATAAGAACTTGAAATTTCACCAAGAAACAGCACAAAATGATAGGGAAGGAATGGCTTAGTCAACAAACAGTATTGGGGAAATGTGCAGTTTGGGGAACAGAATTTTAATTTTAAGCATTACTTCATGTACCTAAATATATTAAGACAGTTTAAAGAGTTAAATGTAAAACATAAAAATTTAAAATAGCTGGAAAATATATATGAATATAGTATTTAGCTTTATAAGCCCAAAGGTAATGGGAAATTATTATTATTTTTCAATGAAAGATTGATTATGGACTGAAAAAAAAAAAGCTAGTGAGAACATACATGTCCCACTATTGTAAGATTATTGGTATTGTGTGGCAATAACCCTCCTTTTCAACATGCTACATGTTAAGATTTCTCTAGAGGGACAACATCAAAATTCATTCTGCTGCTTCCAAATTTAGTGTCCCTTCATTTGTTCAACAGTTTTTACTAAGCACTTACTAAACACAATCAGTGTCCTTGAAAGGATGGCATTCAAACTCAGCATAAAAATGCAATAACTTCCCCCAGTATGGAACATGACTCCTAGGGACGAGCCTCCCTGGTACCAAGAGATTACTACCAAGCACCAACTAGCAGCACAACTGGAAAAAGACCTTAACCAAAAGGGGAAAAGGGTACAGACAAATGAGTTTATATGGCTAAGAGACTTCAAACTGAGTTGGGAGGTCATTACAGAGGTTATGCTTATGCATGTCTCAGGAGGAACTCATTGGCTGCCAAATTAGACACTACCCCAAATAGTGGGACTCCTGAGGGCTCTGGAGACACCCAAACACTATGGTCAAGGTAGATAGCTCATGAGTTTGGTGCCTTGCCAGTGGGTCTTACTTTGGGGTTTGTGCTCCCCAGTATGACAGAATTGAACTCAGTTGTGGTTTCTCTACACATGGCTCTTCTGTCCCTTCTATTTGAACCTATAGTTGATGCTAGAGATGATAGGTATACATCCAAGAGACTTGAATATTTGGGCTGTCCATGTGCCAGCTTGGCCCTGAGTCTCAACAGAGTTGCAACACATAATTTCCAGTTCATTGGACTCACCCAGGACAGCTAACCAGGAGGTGATGATGGACAACCACTGTACTAAGGAACTAAGAGAGTCTACAACTGCAAGCAAGAGAGTCCCATCCTTTGGCCATATGGGACTGAAGCACCCTCTCAATTAGAGGTGCAATGGGCATCCCTTCCCAGAATCCTCAAGGTTAGTGAATGAACTATGGACTAGAGTGGACTTCCTGGTATTCTAGCAACGGAAGAAATTACACTGTTGATGTGGAGACAGTGGCCACTGGAGGTTCTGAGATCAGGGAGAGGGAAAACAGGTGTAATATGGGGGCATTTTCAGGACTTAGGAATTATCCCAAATGACACTGCAATGACAGATACAGGCCATTGTATATTTTGCCATAAACTACAGAATTGTGTGGGAGAGAGTTAAAAGTACAATGTAAACTATAATCCATGCTTAGCAGCAAAGCTCCAAAATGTGTTCATCAATTGCAATGAAGGATGCTGTTAATGTGGGTAAATGTGGGCAGAGTGTGGGGGTGTGGACATATGGGAACCTCCTATATTTTTTACATAACATTTATGTAATCTAAGTATCTTTTTTAAAAAAATTAAAAAAAAATAAAAGATTATACATCATGAAAAAAAATTAAGAAACTACTGACAAAGCAAAAAAAAAAAAAAAAAGATGGCACTGACATTCTAATGAAGGAAAATAAAGAGGGAAAAATAGTAGGGAGATGAGAACTTGAACTAGAAAGTGTAGGGAGGTCCCCACTCTATGCCCAGTATGAATTGGTCAGATGAAGGCCAGGAAGGGAGGGAACAGGTGATGGGGGGCGGGGAGCAGAGCAGAGGCTTGGAAATGAGAGCCCATAGATCTGAAGAGGAACAGAAAGAAACAGGTAGAAATAGAGCAGGGCTTTAGGAAGGGAAGGGCAGGGGATCAGAGTGGGACATCAATTTATAGCCTGATAAAGCCCGTCAGTAGAATAGAAATGAATAGAATAAAATAGAATTGAAATGAATATAATTTCCCTTTAGGAATGAAATTTGTATTTCAAATACAGTTCTTTGTGGGAAATCCTTTGGGAGGACAGGATTTTCTAAGAAAGATCAGTCTGGAAGCTGCTGTGGAAATATAAACATGAGACAATGGTAGTCTGAAAAAAATATTGGGGAGGTTTGAGAGACATTAGGAGGTAAGATAGACCAGACTTCGTGATTTCCTGAAATTGGTGGTAGAGGAGGAGGGTTTCTGGAGGCATTCCCAGGTCAGAACATTCCCAATCCTGTGGTTTGCCCAAGAGGAACTTCCCGGAGTCCGTAGGTTGAGATCAGGGGAGAGGACCAGGCTGGCTGTGTAACTAATTCTTTTCATTTAATAAAGGTCTCTTGGCACCTACCTGGTCTGTGCTAGGGGCTGGAGACACAGTGGTGAGTAAAATAGGGGGTCCCCATCTCTTCTTGGTGTTCATTCTCTAGCAAGCAGCTAAACATCAGTCAGGTCATCTCACCAATGAATGTGGCTCGAGGGCCATGTAGGACAGGGCAGGGTTCCCTGAGTGCCTGTGAGGACTGACTCTAATCTAGCCTGGGAGTCAGAAAGGGTTTCCCTGAGGACAAGGGCCTTGACCTGAGATCTGCAAAAATGGGCCTGTACGAACCAGGTGTGAGGAAAGGAAGACAGAAGGGGCAGCACCGGCAAAGCCCCCGTGGGGAAAGGTGGTCCAGCCTGGGAGAGGGACTGAAGGAGGTGTAGAGGGCTGAGGAGAACCAGAGAAGGTGGTGGTTGCCAGGCAGGGGCTAGCCAGGACCTCGAGGGCTCTGGCTGAGAATGTTGGTCTTTATGGTAAGAGCAATGGGAACCTTTCAAGTTTTCTAAACCAGGGTGGGACCGAATCAGATTTGCATTTTGAAAGATTGGATGTGGGAGGGGGGCTCTTCAGGCCCTGTAGACAAGAGTAGGAGGTTATTGCCGTTGTACAGGGAAGACCCTTGGACCAGGAGGGTGATAGTAGATAGAAAGAGACATAGATTCTTTGAAAGGTATCGAGGAAGTAAAATTAAAAAAAGACTTAATGAGCACTGGAAGTTGAGGTGTGGAAGAGATGGTAGACGCTTTCTGGGTTGTGACCTGATAAGGATGTCTGCCACTCACTGAGACAGAGTGACTGAAAGCAGATCTGTTGCTTTCTCAAGATGGGATCATAAGTTCATTTTTTAATACATTGCGTGTGGTTCCTCCAAAGCATTCAGGTGGGAAGGTAGATGGGTCTGGAGCTCAGTGGAGAAGCCTGGCCTGGAAATTTAAATTATGAGTCATTAATATAGAAACGTTATAGTGGAGGCAATAGATGTAGACGGAATCACTTAGCGAGTAGGGCGTGAAATGAGGGCAGAAGGGCATCTCAGCTGCCTTGAGGAGTTTCATGGTTACCTCCAGGGTAGAAGAGGATGACTCTACAAAGGAGGCACAGACGGGCAGAGAAGACCAGGAGATGCACATGTCCCAGAAGCCAAGGAAAGTGAACGTTGAAGAGGAAGGGATGGCCAGTGCCTCAAGTGGAACGGCATATTTTTATTTTTTTAAATTTTTAAAGAGAATGACAAGTTGTGTACTAAAAATTTACCAACCATCTAAGTGCCTACCTATATCTCTATAAAAAACCAAACACATATAAATCAATACCCTTCCTTTACAAACGAGCAGTCACTAAAAAGGATGTGAAAAAAGCCCATTCAAGTTTCAGTTAAAGATAGCTAGTTGAGTGGAAATTTATCTTTATTCCCTCTTGACACACTGCTAAAATGATGATAATTAAGGAATTAAGGCATAAGTTCACAAGGGCAGAAGGGCGGCAGCAAGCTGACAGGTGCATAATGTACGTTCACCCTGTAAAAAAAAGTGTGTGTGTGTGTGGGCAGGAAGAACAGGGCTGTATTTGTTTATATATGCATTAAACATTCCTGGCAGAATGAAAGGAGCTAGTTCTATGGATGTGCTAGAAAGTGAGTTCAGGCTTGGAGAGGAGTGCGAGGAAGACTTCAGGGCGGAGCCTTTTGTACTTTTGAACTTTGACCCATGTAAATGTTTTGCCTAGTCAAAAATAAATTACTGGGCATTAGATGTGGCTCAAGCAATTGACCTCCAGTCTACAACTTGGGAGGTCCCGGGTTTGGTTCCTGGTGTTTCCTAAAGAAGACGAGCAAGACAGCGAGCTGACATGGCAAGCTGATGCAACAAGAGACACAAGGAGGAAAACACAATGGGAGACACAGCAAAGCAATCAGTGGATGTGGCTCAAGTGATTGGGCATCTCCCTCCCACACAGGAGGTCCCAGGTTCAGTTCCTAGTGCCTGCTAGTGCACAACGAACAAGACACAGCAAATGCAAACAATGAGGGAGTGGGGAGAAATAAATAAATAAAATAAATCTAAAAATAAAATTACTGCAATTTAAATTTTAAAATGAAACTATATAATACTGTAAGGGAAATCCACTAGGAAGAAATAACGAGCAAAAATAATTATGCATCTAATCAGGGTTCTCCAAAATACATGAGGCAAACACTGGCAAAACTGAAGTGAGAAATAGATGTCTCTAAAATATACCACTTTTAGCTGCCCTGGATGGTGCTTCAGAGGCAATCACCGGACATTGTAAATCCTCACAGGGCCCACTGGATGGAATGGAGGAGAGTATGGGCCATGATGTGGACCATTGACTATGAGGTGCAGAGGTGCCCAAAGATGTACTTACCAAATGCAATGGATGTGTCATGATGATGGGAACGAGTGTTTTGGGGGGGAAAGGGGGGGTGGGGGAGTGGGGTTGAATGGGACCTCACATATATATTTTTGATGTAATATTATTATTTAAAGTCAATAAAAAAAAATAAAAAAATAAAAAAATAAAAAAATAAAAAAATAAAATATACCACTTTCATTAATAGAACTTCTAGACAGAGCATCAATTAGGAGCAGAGACCTTGAATAATATGATAAATGAACTACACGTAGCAGACAAACACAGAACATTGCACTCCAAAACAGCAGGATATACATTCTTCTCAGATCTTCACTGGTCACTCTCCAGGATAGACCACATATTGAGTCACAAAACAAGTCTCAATAAGTTTAAAAAAGAGATGTGGAGTGCAAGAGCTGTCTGCAGGGGAGGATTTTGAACTGTTCTGCGAACATCACAAAAGCCATCAAAGGGATTTAAACAGGAACATGACCTATCTAGGATCCCACGTTAAGAAGAGCCTTCTGTAATCAGTTGTCTGAATAATTGTTGTCCCTTCAGAGAGACTCTGTCTTCTCTCTCTGGTTGTTTTTAAGATGTTCTCTTTGCCTTTGGTATTCCATAGTTTCACTAAAATAGGTATAGGTTGAGCTTTGTTCTGTGTTGTCCTAATATCTGTGGATTCTTGCCTTTTTGTCTGTTCTGGAAAATGTGCAGCCATTATCTCTTTGCATATTGCTTCTCTTCTCTCTATTTTCACTTGTGGGATGATGGTTAAACGCATATTATACTTTTCATTCTTTCAGTTTAACTTCTATCATAAGTTTCATCTCCTTGTCTCTATGAGGTGAACCCTCAGTGCATGATCAGCTCTACCTTCCAGGGCACAAATTCTCTCTTCATTTCTCTCTGGTCTCTGTTTAACTTGCCCATTAATTTTTATTTTTATTTTTAAGGAGACACTGGGGATTGAACCCAGAAACTCATATATGGGAAGGCGGTGCTCAACCACTGAGATACACCCACTCCCTAATTTTTATTTTTTTAAGTACCTTTATTTCAAATTTTAAAAAATGAAATAACAGAAAAAGGCAGCTCAACAAGTTATGGAAACATTACTCCTAAAAGTGTCTTCCAGGCACTATTGATTTTTAAATGTCAATGATAATATTTTTAATTTCAGAAAGTTCTATTTGTTTCTTTTCCAAAGCTGCCTTATCACTTTGGATATTCTCTTATGGCTTGCTTTGTTTTACAATTTCATATCTTTTCTTTTTAAAGCATGTTGTACACATTTTATATTCTAGATCTGATGATTCCAATACCCATTCACTTCAGATATCTAAATCTAGTTATTGTTTCAGCCTCATCACTCTCATTATAACATGTATTTCTGTGTGTCAACTGCCTTCATTATAAATTCATATTTGGTTGATCTTAATCTGTGAGAATCCTGGCTTTCCTCCAAAGGGGATTTATGTGTGCTTCTCCCACTTGCTGGAGGGCTATTAGCATGAGAGTCCAGCCTCATCCAGGGTCCCTGCTTTCAGCAGTCCCACCCTGCTGCGGGCTCATAGTTAAGCGTTAAGTGCCTTCATAACATGCAATGCCACTTTTAGTGTTTGACCTCAGCTCAAGCCCATCTTCTGTACTTACTTGCCTACTGTTCCCTAATTTGGTTTCAGATCAACTTTTTAGTTTGAAATAATTTCAAGTGTACAAAAAGTTGCAAGAATAGTACAAAGGGCTCCCATACATTCTTCTCCCAGATCCCCCAATTAACATTTTACCATATTTGCAGCAACTCCTCCCATCTCTCTCTCTCACACACATATACATAATATGTTCTATATCATTTGAGAATAAGTTACAGACATGATATCCCATTACCCATAAATACTTCAGCATGTATCTTTTCTGAAGATAAAGTTACTCTGTTACATAATCACAGAGTAACCTCCAAAATCAGGATATTAATATATATAAAATACTATCATCTAATCCATAGATTCTTTTCAAATGTTTCCAATTGTTTCACTAATATCCTTTATAAACACCCTTTCCTTTCCAGTCCAGGATCAAATCTAGTATCACATTTAGTATATATTTTTTCACACATAGTATTTAATTGTCATGTCTCTTTTTTCTTCATCAATTTGGAACAGTTCCTCAGTTTTTCCATGTCTTTTATGACCTTGATATTTTTGAGGAGTACAAGTCACTTATTCTGCAGAATGTCCTTCAATTTGGATTTGATTTTTTTTTCCTTTTGACCAGACTCAGGTTTTACATTTTCAGCAGGAATGCAACAGAAATGATGCCATTCTTCTCAGTGCATCACATCAAGAGGTATAGAATATGAATTTGCCCCATTTTTGGTGATGTTGAATTTTGTCACTTAGTTAAAACAGTATCTTCCAGGTTTCTTCCATGTAAAGTTAATCTATAAGTAATTGTACTTACTAATAAGAAATTGATAAGTATTTTCAGGGAACCACTTTGAGACTAAATATCCTGTTCCTCAACCAAGTGTCCCCGCTAACAACAGCACTGTTTCTCATTGATAGCCTCTCCCCTCCTTCCCTCTCCTCCCTCCTTCCCTCCCACCTACCTTCCTTCTTTCTTTTCCCTTCCTTTCTCCCTCGCCCCTTCACTGAGATTGTAAAATGCACAAGTGATTGTTTCAGCTCGCAATTCAATTGGAATCATTGTATCCCTGGATACAAGCAATCCTTCCTTCTACCAAATCAGCAGAGCCCAGTTGGAATAGGAAGCAGAAAAATTAAGCCTCTTGTTTTTGGTGTAGTTATGAGAGGTATGACCCCCACGATACACTCCTTCATTCCCGGGTCATTGTCCTCTTGCTTTGGGAGAAAGAGCACCCTTGCTTTTTCTGTTTTGGAGTATTTGTTCATCTTGTAGCATAGTCCTCCAGTATTCTGGGTGCTGAGGTGGATGGGAGCACCTGTGGACTCACAGTGTCAGCTCATTTATTGACTTTCTTTATTGTGAAGTGAGTGTCTTAGCAGGAGGTGATGTTGTATGATATACCATCATAGTGTACGATATTGAGTGAAGTTCACAGGTAGTGTTCTGATAAGCAGGAATGCACATCCAAATCCAAAAAAATTTATTTCAGCAAAGGCAAATTTGTCCTACTTCCATTATGGAAGAGATCCCAGGGAACCAAGTAAAAACCAGGTCCCCGTGAGGAATTGCCGTATCATGTTAGAGATTCGGGATTATCAATAGCAAATGTGATGCTTGGCAGCTACAACCAAACCAGCTTGGGGATAGCAGTCTCCGCGTGAGAATAAAAACTCCACGCACAGGGATGTCTTCTGCCTTGTTTGCCTGTGTCCTTAGTGATACTTAATGAACACTTACAGCATGAATGGTCAACATTAGTGTTCCTGGGGAACCAAGAAGGCTCTCTCCTTGGACCTTCTCTCCTTTAGGCAGAGTCAGCAATGAGGTGTCCTGCCCGAAGTTTGGTCTTCTGGGAGGACTTTCCTTCTCTGCGGTCCTTCAGGGCCACTTTTATATAGAGATGTAAGATGCAAGTTGGACATTTCTGGTTGGTGCTGGAATATGGTGCATAACTAACTGCCTGTAAATCAAGATTAAATTTTTAAAAACTCCTCAGTCAACTTCCCTTAGGGCCAAGTTTCTCACACTCACAGCTGTGTGGACCCCCTACATAGCTACTTGTGTCTTCACGAGAATCTCACTTCAGAAGGCTCAGCTCTTTCTCTCTTATTGCACCTTGATGAAAGATTGCTGCTGAGCAAGCCTGACTGGTTAGGTAGAGCTGACAGCACTCAATCCATGATGGGTAGGTAGCTCAGGCCCCGCCATCAACTGACAAACCACCGTTGGGTAATGTCCACCAGATTTTATATTTAAGGCAGGGTCTGCAATTTAAAAAGAGAAGATGTACATATTGAATGGGGTACACTTTTGTCTAAAATTTTCCTAATGTCCATAGTCATTCTCCTACTAGAGCTTGCCATAGATTCCATAAAACATGGTAATCTGCTTTGGACACATCAAGTATTTAGGTATATGTTGAAACAAGGTGGTAGAGCTGCTCATGATGTATTTTGGGTTAAGCTAGAGAATTTTCTCTTTCTCTGGGTTCCATTCAAAGATGTTAGATTTTAGTTTTGCCCTTGGAATAGGGCAAACAAATGTGCTATATGTTGACCCATCAAGCACTGTGCTTGGTTCTTAGTTACAGGGGGTGCTCATTATTGCAATTTTTTGTCACTTCGGCATTTTGACGTGCTCCAGGTTATTTGACCTATAGACACCTCAGTAGGTGGCAGCCCTATGTTTTTGGCAAGATTTAATTTCTCCCTTTTCTCTTATGTCTTATACAGACATGTACAGTTAGCTACTTTTTGCCTTGCATTATTATTATATCTCCAATGTGGAGTATTACCATGACGTTCCATGAAATTGTAAAATGGAAAAGTTACCAGCAGATAAACCTACTGCATGTACTTAGAGGATTGGCTTATCCCCTAGGCAGAGCAGTAAAGGTCTACGGCTATCTCTGCCAGATAAACTCAAATTCAGCTTATTGAATGCGGGAAAAAAAATTTGTCATACTAAGCCTTCCTTATCAGATATCAAAGGTTATAATGATTTTCTCTAGCAGAGAAACACGTCTAGAATAATAACGCCTATTAGAATTATTACCAGCCTAAATTTATAATAGTACAGTGCTATTATTTAAACCCTTATACTCTTTGCACTTGCTTAAATAGAAAGCTAAATGTAGATATGAAAGGAATGACTAATCTTGCTTCTTTCATGTGCCAAAGATTTCAAATATCTCAATATTATTTAGTATGGATTAGAATTGGATCCAAGTTTGCATGAATCTACCTAGTAAATTTTAGAACCTTAGCTAACTGCCTGAGCAAAAATTCTCTGTCTCCTTATAAATAAATTCAGCCAGATCTGAAATTATGTTCTGGCCTGATAAATAAATCCTATAATGTCATCCATTAAAAAACATAATTAGTACATTCCCGCATATTGAATACTATATACCAGTAAATAATTAAGTTTAAATCAAAAGGGAAATTTTCCAGAAATATATCAATTCATAAAACTGATGCAAAAATAGGTAGAAGCCCTGAATAGTCAATAACCATAGAAGAAATTCAAAACATGGTCAATATCTACACCTAAAAAAGGTAGCAGGCTGAAATAATTTTATGAGTAAACTCTACAAAATCTTCAAAAAACATATTATCCCAATGTTACCTTAAACACTTGTGATTATGGCAATTCTTAATTTGTTCTCTGAAACCAGCATAGCCCTGATACCTCTCATACTTGACAATTCTCAAGAAGAGAAAAATGGACAGGGTTCACTTATAAATATCTGCCAATACATATAAAAGTCTGGTGTGATGTACTTCCTGGGTCTCTGGCATTTTTGCACATATTGCAAGCCGAGGTGCTAACTTTTGTTTTGTTCCCAACTAGCTTTCAGGAATTTTTGAATAGCAAACCACCTTGGCATAAAGTGAGAGGACCTCCCTCTGAGATGCAGGCTTCCTGTGTGTGCAGCATCCACGCTCCTCCACGCCGTCCTCTTGCCACTGGGGTACACGAGGAACCAAGACAGCCTTGGCGCTTGTGCTGTGAGTGATAAAGACCTTTGTCTCTGACCCAGGAGCCTCGTGTCTTCTGTCGGCATATGTGGACTGTGGCAGGCTCCCTTGTTGCTTGCAAGTAGGATAAAGTCTCAGAACGTTTATAGTTGTCAACAAATTTTTAAATACACTATTATCAGGTTGAAACTGTAATGTATTATAAGATCAATTATCATGGCAAAAGAGGGTTTATTTTAGTTATTCAAGGATGATTCAACATCAGAAAATCTGTTAACATAATTAACTATATTAAGAAAACAAGAAAATGAACCATAACTTCATTCTAATTACATACTATAAAAATAATTTGTTAAGATTATTTATTTATTATTAAAACTAAATGTTGAGGGCCTGCTTCACATGTATGAGGTTCTGGGTTCAATCCCTGGTACCTCCTAAAATAAACAAACAAACAAAACCCTAAATGAAGCAAAACAAAATAATGAGCATGATCAGAGCTGTTTCTTGCTGAGCTAGGAGAAGAAGAAACATTTCTTAATTTAATAAAATAATTTTTACAAGGGAACCAATAAGAACCATCATGAAAATCATTTCTATTAAAGATGGGAGGAAGGCGAAATTTACCCCGTGCCTATACTATTCAACATTGTACTGGAGTTAACTGGTCAATAAGAACAGTAAACAGGAGGCATAAATACTAAAAGAAGAGAGAGATCTGCCATCTTATTGATGGCCAATATGATCTTCTATCTAAAAAAATACAAAAAATAGAAAAAGTACAAAAGAATCATCTAAAATACTGTTAAAACTAATTAGATAGTTCAGTAATATGATCAGATACAACCTTTACATGCAAAGATTTGTGAATTTCCTATGCAGACTCAATAAAAAATTAGAAACTATAAATGAAAAAAATCTCATTCTAAATAGCAATAATCGGGAAGCAGTTGTGACTCAACTAATAGACCGTCCACCTACCGTACGGAGGGTCCCGGGTTCAATCCCCAGGGCCTCCTGACCCGTGTGGTGAGCTGGCCCACGCGCAGTGCTGCTGCGTGCACGGAGTGCAATGCCATGCAGGGGTGACCCCACGTAGGGGTGCCTCACATGCCCCCCTGCAAGGAGAGTTGCCCTGCATGAAAAAAAGTGCAGCCTGCCCAGGAGAGGTGCCACACACGGAGAGCTGACGCAGCAAGCCGACGCAACAAAAAAGAGACACAGTTTCCCAGTGCTGCCTGATAATGCAAGTGGATCCAGAAGAACACACAGCAAATGGATACAGAAAGCAGGCCATTGGGGGGGGGGGGAGGGGAAAGAAAGAAATAAGATAAATCTTTAAAAAAATAAAATAAATAGCAATAAAATCTGTAAAATGACTAGGAATAAACTTAATGAAAATACAAGCTCATGTTATATAAATGCTTTTTAAAAACTATAAAACATTATCGGTGTCATAAAGAGACATAGCATGTTCTTGAATAGGAAAACAGTATGTGAAGATGCCACTGTTCTCAAAGTAACTAATAAATTTAATGTAATTCCTGTTGAAATTCCAAAATAATTTTTAATGTAACCAATGGGTTCCAATGCTTAACTAAAGGAAGAACTGTATTAGCCAATTTTGAAAAAGAAGAAATATATATATTTCCCTTACCAACTATTAAAATATAACATTTAAAAAATAAAACTGTGTTATCAGTTCAGGAAAATACAAATGGGTCAAGGAGACAGTTTGGAGATTCCACAAGGTGACCTATCCACATACCAGAATTAGAAATGTCATCAAGGTAGCATTCCGAATCAATGGAAAAAGGCAGAAGCCCTCAAAGTTTTAGGGCAATTGTATATCCATGAAGAAAAAGTAAACTTAAACTCCATTTATACCATATACAAAAAAAATTCAGAGGGTTAAAGAGATAAACCTGAAGAGTAAGCAAACGTACACCAAACTATAGATTATTACCAGAAGACATAGGAGGATGGTTTTATAATCTTGGGGTAGGGATGGACTTTCTAAGGAAGACAAAATACCCATAAACTATAAAGGAAGAAAATGACAGATATTTTTAAATAGCAAAAGTTCTACAAGACTTTAGATACCTTAAACAGAATTAAAAGTAAATGGTTGACAAAGTGAAAATATCTGAATATGAAAGGTAAATGCAATCCATATATTTTAACTATAAATCAATAAAAAAACAGACAAGTATTAAATAGGTTGTTTCTAGGGAAAAAAAAACAAGATGCCAATATATACATAAAGTAAAATATTCAGCCTCATTAGCAGTTAGGAAAACGCAAATGAAAACAAGTACTCTTAAACAATATCAAACCTTTATTAACCACTTCCGACGTTTAGCAATTTCAATGGCAGTATCTACATCAAAATTTAAAATGTACTAGACACTTCTGGTAAATCATTTCAATAACTACACTAAGACGTGCATCACTATTGTGTGATGTTCATGTATAACCTTGCTCACTTCTCAACAGCATCTGCATAGTGCCCTTTTACCTACTTCTAACCTGCAACTTTTAAAAGTCAGTTTATTTTAGTTGTGTTTGTTTTGTACAGCGTTTTGAGGGATACTGTGTTTGAGGCATTCTGAAAATCATTCGCTTTTCATGGATGAGCTTATCACACCCACATTTATTGTTACCGCCAATGTTTGATCTAACTTCTTCGTTTTCTTAAATTATTTCTGTTCTTCTTTGTTGTTTTGTTCAGTTTCATTTTTGTATTTTACTGTAGGGATTAGATTTTCTCCCCTCTCCGCCCCACCCGGTATCTTTTGCTTATTGATGTAACCCTCCCCTTCAGTTGCTGCAAACCTTTCTTGACCTCTCGGCCTCAGTGTCACGGTCTGCAAAATGGAGCGCCTGCTATTTATTGACTGTGTCAGGGGCCTTGTTTTTGCATGCAGACAACGATTTAGGAGCGGTTGCCAGACTCGGCTCTACCCGAGATCCTGAAGTCAGGTGGTCCTCCGGGGGGAAGAGCCCCTCTCTCCCAGGCTTTAGCCTGTCCTCGGCCGCCTGTTGATAGCTGGTCCCTGTGGGAACCATGGATTCCCAGCCAGTTTCATGCCAGGCGTTGGCAAGGAAGCAGGACGGTGCCTTTGGCTTTCGAGGCTCTAAGGTTTTCTAGCACTGGAGCAACTGGACAACAACCAACCAAGCCAACGAACCCGCGCCCGGGCCCGGTTTGGCTTTCACAGGCCGCGCACCCCGGCCTGCTCCTCGGCACCCCCGTCCTTCTCTGCTCCCCGTCTTTGGGGTTGGCCGACAGGGAGGTCTGGAGCAGAGGCGAGGCTCAGGGGCACGTGGCAGCATGCGGGCGCGGGGATTTGGGCTTGCTCTGGCAGCCGCGGGGAGCTGCGCCCGGGGCGGGGGGACCTGGGAGGGCCTGGCCTGGTGCTCCCTGGACCGTCTCCCGGGCCTCGGGCCGCTCGCACTGGGCGTCCCACCCCCCAGACAAGCCCTCCCTTGGACTTGAGACATCCAGGAAAGGCGTGGCTTTCCCACACCCCACAGCACTGAGAAGCTTTCTGCTCCAAGGCACCCGGCAGAATCCCCGGGGGCTCGGTTGGAATTTCAAAGGCTTTGCAGGACTCGCTGCAGGGAACTGCTTTCCCTGACATTGAAGGTGTGTTTTCTAGCCTCTCCTTGGGGCGGAGAAAATCCATTCCCAATTTACCCTAAAGCAGTTTTTCATTCCACCCGCCCCCAAATCCCAGATAAAGAGGGGAGGGGGCTTGCCTTCCTCAACTCTCTCGGTCCAGAGAAAGCCACTGCCCTCAGCCTGAGCTGGCCTCTCGGGCGCCTTTTCCCCGCCAACAGCTGGTCCCTGTGAAAGGCAGGTGGCCGTGCTCAGGAGGGAGGCTGGCGTGCTCGAGCGAGGCCCGAAGCGGGAGCCCTGTCGGCGTCCTGGTGTCGAAGCCGCCTCGTGCACGCCCTGCAGGCGTGTTTCCTCCACGCTCAGGCCCAGGAATCTCGGAGTGGAAGGGACCCTCTCAAGTGAGTCAGGTGGGAGTGGCTGTGCTCAGTGACTGAGCGCCTGCTTCCCATGTGCAAGTTCAATCCCCGGGACATCCTTGAAAAAAAAGGGGAGGGGTCTCAAGTGACACTGCAGTGGGGGCGAGGGAGGTGCAGAAGAGGTGGGGGCAGCTGGAGGCAGGGCCTGGCTCTGGCAATTGGGAACCAGATCCTCACTCAGACCTGGGCGCCTTCCTCCACCTCCCCGGAGCTCTGCAGAAGAAATTCAGGAAGGCACAGCAGGGCTGCACCAGGCCTCAGCAGAGGGAGAGCTAGGATGATTTTATGGTTTTAAAAGGTTGGGAAAATCAGCAGAATGCCTTTTTCGTGACAAGGTGGAAGCTATGAAATTCAGCTCTCATTATCTCTAAATAAAGTTTCCCTGGAATAATCACTCCCTTTCATTCCCGTTTTGTCTGTGGCTCCTTCGGTGCCATGCCTCCCTGCCGAGTCCTCGCAGCAGCGCTGGCCCCCTGTGCCTGAACTGTTTGCTCTCTGGCTCTTTACAGAAAAAGTTTGCTGACCCTTCATTCAGACCATAGATTAGCCAAACGAAACATCGGATGTGGTATAGTACAAGCAGAAGAGGCGCAGTAGGCAGGCAGATCTCTGCTCAATTCTGGGTCTGTTACAGGCTATTCTTATTTTATTTCGGAGAACATGTCGGCTTTGGTCAAAAGCATTTTGAGCACTTTCTTCTTTTTCTCTTAGCTCTCTTTAAATGTTGTGGGGATGCTCTTAATTACTTTTAAAAGGAAAAATTGGAAACTTTTAAAACCCTGCCTCAAGGCAGCACACGGGCTCATGCGAGTTCCTCTTGCAGGCACCAGAGCCACCTAACTGTTTGCTCCACACAAAAGACGGATCAGAGGAAAACCGCGTCTTAATTCTTCCCCTTTACATCATCTTCCCAGCACCTGGGGAGTCTGGATACGCCGAGTCCGAGGATGACATGCATCTGATGATGGGTTACACCAAAGCACACCAAGACCCAAATCCCTTCCAGATTTATGGAGATTTTCTACAGCTTAACGAGAGTTCTAATTGTCCTGCCACCTGTACTGAAATGTACAGGATGTGTTAATCGCGAATTCTTTTCTGTTTCCATAATCCTGGTAAAGTTTCCCGCACTCAAACAGTAAATCCAGTTTGGTCTGTGGGTCTTAAAGAAGGAGTCAAATTCCCTCAGATTTCCAGTACGAAGGTGTGCTGGGAGGTGTGTGGGCAACTGAAAGGCCCGCGGGCTCTCTGTGCTCTGTCCCATGCGCTGTGCTCTGTCCCATGTGCTGTGCTTCCAGTCAGGAGGCAAGCTTGCCTTCGCAAGTGTCTGTGGCTCTATTACCAGGTGAAATCGTTGCAGGGGCGTTTGGGGAAATGGCAGGGGTTTTCTCTCGATTCCGCACCGCAGTGGTTCTGCCCTCCCCACGAACGAAGGGGGCTCGTTAACAGATGACAATTCATCTCTCTGGGTTTTTTTGTTTGTTTGTTTGTTTATTTAGTGAGGTTAAAAATGGAAAGATCAACTCAGTACCTGCTCACACCATCATTTTTCTGGACATTATTTTAAGGCGCTGTAGCTGTGTCTGCCACTATGACCTTAGATGAGACACTCATGCATCACTTTCCTTATATGTAAAGTGGGAATTATACACCTTCTCCCTGCTACTTGATCAGAGTGATTTAGGCATCATATGAGATCAAATACCATCTCTGAAAAGGTGAAGCTCTTTGCAAGTGAGAATACTCTGTCCTCTTCAAAAGGAAGCTTCTTTAGGTTCTTATTGTCCCTTCCCTGCCCCTTAACCCCCATCCCCCCAAAATTAAGGGCTATTTTTCTCTTTAGCTGGAGTCCGTGATTTGTCTATCCTTGGGCAAGTTGCTTGACTTCTCAGTCTCTGTTTCTTCACCTGGATTAGTTTTATCTAAAAATATTATATGTATATCTATATTTATAATACATATATACATATCTTTACATCCATAAGATGTTACCATTGGGGGAAGGTGGGTGAAAGGCACAAGGGAGTCTGTACTATTTTTGCAGCTTCCTATGAGTCTATAATTATTTCAAAATAAAAAGTTGTTAGGGAAGTAGATGTGGCTCAAGTGAGCGGGCTCCCATCTCCCAAGTGGGAGGTCCCAGGTTCAATTCCCGGGGCCTCCTGGTAAAGGCAAGCTGGCGTGCACCGCCGCTGAGAACAGACACGAGTGCAAACAAGAAGGGGGGTAGAAGTAAATAAATAAAATAAATAAATATTTTTTTAAAAAGTTAATTAAAAAAATTATACATAAAGCCCTTAACACAATGCATGGCATATTTTAGAAGCTGACATATAGTGAGTTTTAAAAAATGGATAGATAAAAGTTCTTTTGTGGTATAAATATTATATAAACCTGAACCTTACTATTATTTAGTATAATTATCTAATACAATAATAACAAATAATATTTCTTGAATATTTATTATGTGCCAGATACTATTTTAAGACCTCTATGAGTAGTATGTTATTTAACTGGCAATTTTACCTTAGCAGGTAGTTAGGATTATTATTTATAACTGGAAAAACTAGGGCACAAAGAGGCTAGGTAATTTGTCCAAGATGGGGAAATTTAGAAATTCACATCCCCTAGGGTGGCAATTATTTTTAAAAAAGTCAAAAAAGAACAAATCTTGAAGAGGATGTGGAGAAATAGGAACCCTCCTGCCTTGTTGGTGGGAATATAAAATGGTATATCCAATGTGGAAACCATTTTCCTCAAAAAGTTAATTACAGAATTACCATATGACCCAGTGAGCGCCCTCCTAGGTGTATACCCCAACAACTGGAAGCAGGAACTTGAACAGAAATGTTCACACCAATGATCACAGCAGCATTATTTCTAATTGCTGAAGGTGGAAGCAAACCAACTGTCCGCCAATGGATGAATGGATAAACAAATGTGGTATATACGTACATGGAATATTATTTGACTGTAAAAGGAAATGAAGTTCTGATTCATGCAACAACATGGATGGATCTTAAAGATTTCACGTTGTGAGAAATAAGCGAGACATGAAAGGACAAATATTGTTTGATCTTACTGACACAAAATAGTCAGAATGAGCAAGTGCATAAAGCTAGAAACTAGGTAACAGGTTACCAGCGGCAGGAAAGCAGGTGGGAAGTGGGGAGCTGATGTTTGATTGGTACAGAGTTTCTCTTTGGGGCGATGGATAGGTTTTGGGATGGTTAGTAGTGATGGAAGCACAACATTGTGAATGTCATCGACACTACAGAGTTGCTTACTGGAAAGGGGTTGAAAGGACAACTTTTGTGCTGCATGTATGTTGCCATAGTAAAGTTTTAAAAAATAGACTCAGTGGCTTAAAACAATAAACATTTATTATCCTAAAAAGAAAAAGCAGAAGGAGAAGAGGAAGGAGAAGAAGAAGGAGAAGGAGGAGGAGAAGAAGTAATTTAGAAGTGATGGAACCAGGATGCAAACTCAAGTAGTCTGATTCCATAACTCTCATTCAAAGGAAAAACCATTATTTAGTCATTTGCCTATCTTTAGGTAAATTCAAGCTTCAAGGAGGATACCTTCTAGATAAGTGGGATTTTTGAGGTACCGCTCCCCAATAATTTATCTCACCCAACTTTCAAGGTGGTAAAAACCCCGTGGATGAGGTACCCTTTGAGAGCATTTCCCAAATGGGGATGCCTTATTTTACAATGCAGCTTCCACGGCCGCTGTGCTGAAAATTCAAATTCAGTAGCCTGGGCTGGGCCCCTGGAACCTGTATTTTTATTAATAAAGGACTCCAGATACATTTCTATTCTTGGCCATAGGTGGGAAATAGTGCCTGAAGGTTGTGTTTTCCAGAGGTATCTGACTTACAGCACATGGGAAGGGCAAGGGGTGGCAGCAAGCGGTGAGCCCCTCCCAGGGAATCTCAGGTGGGGGGCGGATTTAGGAGCAGACAGGCCTTGTTTCTCATCCTGTCTCTTCTGCTGTTGAATTTTGGGGTGACTTGCTTTCATTTTTCTCATCTTTAAAATGGAGACAGTTCAATCCACTTCACGGGGTTGCCGTGGGGATTAGTTAATGTCATAGGAAGCGTTTTTGTTTACATTCTGTATTATCACTGTTATTGAGTTATCATCTGTTCCCATATAAAGAGCGACCAGTCTCCTTGCCTGGTGATGGGCCAGGTCTGGAGGAAAGGTCAGTAGTACGGTCAGGTTTTTTTTCCTTCCCCAGAAAAATTGACTACACGGCCGATTTTCAGAACCATAGCCTTCCACCTGTCACATCCAGTATCTCATTTTAACCTTACAACGCCCAGCTGTGGTGGGCAAGGCAGACATCAGCTCCGCTTTTAGGTTGGGACACTTGTACTGGGCTCACAGAGTAAATTCCAAATAAGGCACAGCACCTGAATTTAGAGGCAAGATTTTAAAATATCACCCTTGAAGATTTGCTTTAAAATATACTGGGGAAAAATTGTGTATGTGTGAAAAAAGAGCAGCAGGATATTAACTGTTGAAACAATGGTACCCGGGGATCATGCTGACCCCCTAACTTCATGTATATTCGAGACTAGCCATGACAGAAAACTTTTAAAAAATCTTAAAAAAAAAAAAAAGATGATTAGGGGAAAAAATTAACAGCGTGGGTTGGGGTTGTCTCCTTTGAGGTGAGGTGGAAACTCAGGCTGTTCTGCTCTGAGCTCCCTGTGCTGTTTTCTGTGCCCCCAGGACCTCAGCCAGGCTAGCATCATACGAGACCAGCCAGGTGGTCCGTTTTGGTCAATTGGAGGGGGCTTCCCATCACAAGGAAGGGCAGGTCCAGGTGGGGAGACACGGCAGAGTATCTTGGGCAGGTGAATATTCATCCAAGTGGAAAGATGCTCTTAGAGAAAGCAGCCCCACCAAGGCTCACCTCCTGAAAAGGCTGGCGGTGCCCAGGGGGCAGGGCTGATGGTGAAGGACCACAAAGTTACCACGCGTGGAGGAGAGACTCCACCAAAGCCAGCCCACCGACCTTGGGAGTAAGGAAGTCTTCCACAGGAGGGAGCACCTCTCACCAGTTTAGTGACACCAGAAGCGGGTGGACCCCTCAGGGGAGACCCAGCCTCTCACCTCCAGGGATGGAGCCCCATCCTCCCGCTCCTGAGAAGATGCAACATAATGACATCAAGATACTTGGCGCCTGCGATTGGGCACGGACAGAATGGATTTCTTCAGGTGACCCACTTAATCACGTCTTCACCTGCACATCTGCACCTGAGACCTCTTCTTATCTTCTCAGCAGCGCGTGCCTCTGGAGATAAGCCAGCCTGCTCAGGTAAGGAAACACTTGAATGCCCTCCAAGGCTGTGACGTTCTTGGGTCTAATCTCAAGCAAGCAGGATAAGGGGGTGTCTTCACTAGTGGAAACTTTGTCTTTAAATTTGCTATCTTTGTAACTCAATGAAGCGAAATTCTTGAGGACCAAATTGGAGATCTCATGGGTTCCAGAGTTTTGGGGCATCATTTTTTATTACTCTCTGTGGAGTTATTCTATGAAGGGCAACCACTCATTTGGACCAAGAAATGAATCTGGTATTGAGCATCTGGGGAACAAGGTTTCCGAGGCACATACCTTTGAACACAGTGGTTAAGGGTGCAGTCCTACGTTGGAATGATGTGGAAAGTTCCTGCAATAGATGTCCTAAATTACCAGGAAGAATCGAATTAGGGAGGTCTAGGGGAGGTCCCCAGTGCCAGTATTTAAAAAAAACAACAACTTTCCCCAGTGATTCTGATCCATACCGGAGGTTAAGACTCACAGTTCTGGTGGAATTCGTGGCTTTGTTGATCCTGAATAATTTGGCAGCACCTGGATGTGCAGCTGGTTCAGCCCGGATCTCCTCCAGCTTCTCTTAATTGCATGCCAGGGGCGTGCCAGCTTGTCCACTGCCCACTCCACTTTCTTTTGCCCTCAGTGAGCACCTTGCCTTTGGGGCCACCCAAAGCTTTCTCCCAGGAGGGCCTGGCCTGTTAGCAGTCGTGCCTGGATGGGGGTGTTGTTTTCCATGGGATGTTATCACAAAATTTGGGGGTCCTGAGAGGCACCCTGGGAAAGCCCCTGCCTTCCAGACAAGCTCCTCTTTGCCTCCGTTGTGAGGTTGCACCCTAATTCCCCTTGAGTGTCAGCATCGATCACCCCAAACAGTACAGTGACCCTGCAGCCTGCTGCTTCCCTGGCCAGGGGCATGGAATCACTGCCTGCACCTCCAAGAAGGGTCCTCCCTCAGGGTGCAGAGCTGGAGGCAGCAGGACCCAACACCGTGGAGGTGGGAGGCCAAGCAGGGATAGTCACGGGGCGAGCCCTCGCCTCGGTCCCCGGACTGCGAATCCTAGCTGGGGAGAAGCAGTGCCTGTGCTGCCATGGATTTGGAGCACGTGGCGTGTCCTGAAGGGCGCTGCCTTCGTCCCGCAAGATGAAGCTACTGGGGAGATAACTGAGCCCTGGAAGACCATCCACTGTGCTGTGTGGTCTCTGCTTCAGGATGAGTAAGACGAGCGGCTACCACTGCTGCCTTCTCTTACTGTGAGTAAGTTCCTTAGAAGCAGTGCTGTGAGTCAAGGTGCCTGCCTCATTGCACAGAGGGGGTTTTGACAGGAGCACTGTAGGCAGGGAAGGCACATCTTCATGCCGAAAAAGGGTCGATTTCAGCAAGAACAAAGCACTGCCCTCTTCATGATGTAAGTGGTGCAAGGAAACCTACAATTACACACATCTCTTCGAAATTTTCTTAAAATGCAAAATTATAGAATAAAAGAACAAATCCCAATTTAATTCTCCTCCCTTACTTTTCTCCTTCACCTGTCTATGCACGATAGCCCCCTCACTGGAGTTTTTGACGATTAATCTTTTCACATATATTCTCTCTGCTTTTTCCTGTGCATTTACACACATGTTTGTGCATATACAAACAGAGCTTTTTTTTTTTCTTTAAACCTGGATTTGCCATACCATTTTATTTTATCTTTTAAAGTAATTAGCAGGGATTGAAAGTGGGACCTGGTACATGGGAAGCAGGTGCTCAACCACTGAGCGACACCTGCTCCCACACACATTGTTTCAGAAATGCCTATTATTTTTCAGGGGAATAGATGCAGCTCAGTGGTTGAGCACCTGTTCCCTATAGGAGGTCCTGGGTTCAGTTCCCTCCATCCCCTAAAAAAAGTTATTTTTCATTGACTCTTCTTTAAATTTTTTAAAAATTTATTTCTCTCCCCTTCCCCCCCACCCCGCCCCCCGCCGGTTGTCTGTTCTCTGTGTCTGTTTGCTGCATCTTCTTTGTCTGCTTCTGTTGTTGTCAGCTGCACAGGAATCTGTGTCTCTTTTTGTTGCGTCATCTTGTTGTGTCAGCTCTCCGTGTGTGCGGCACCATTCCTGGGCAGGCTGCACTTTTCTTTTTGCGCTGGGCGGCTCTCCTTACAGGGTGCACTCCTTGCGCGTGGGGCTCCCCTACGCGGGGGACACCCCTGCGTGGTGCGGCATTCCCTGCGCGCATCAGCACTGCGCATGGGCCAGCTCCACACGGACCTCCCATGTGGTAGGTGGACACTCTATCTGTTGGGCCAAGTCCACTTCCCTCATTGGCTCTTCAGATACTGTTTTGATACACAGGGAGGCTACCTGTAGGATCTCTATCACCACCTCTACACTCTGTCTACAGGTAGGTCTACATCTGAGTCAGAATCCACACCACATCCCCATCTCTATAAAGCACAGACAAGGAACAGCCACACACCCCTGTGAACCCAGAACCACTCCGTAACCACTGCTGCATTTCTTCTCTGTTCCATTCTCCTGCATCTTTCCTTCGTTGGCCCCTTTCTGAAGTTTCGCAATAGTCATTCCAGTAACTTTTTAAAGTTTAAAATGGTTTGAGACTCAAAAGGTGGTGTATGAACGATGTAGAGAGTACCAGTAAGAGTAACTTACATGAGGCTGGTATCACATTAACTCAGACGCAGCCCTTCTTTGGAGGTCACTCTTCTTTTGTGTGCGTGAAGAGTTACATGAAGTTTCATCACGGGTGGATTCCAGCAGCATCATCACAACCAGGATATGCAACTGGCCTATCACCCCCCAAAACACTCCCTTGTTACCCTGGCAGCCACCCATCTGTTCTCCAACACTGTAATTTTGTCCCTTCAAGAATGCTACATAAACAGAATCATGTGGTATGTAACCCCACGGGACCGGCTCTTTCCCTCAGCAGAAACCCTTGAGAGCCATTCAAGGTGTTACATATGTCAACAATTCATGCATTACAAACCACATTCTCAGCACGTGTTTGGGTCAGACTTCTCAATTTTTTGCTAGTCGTAAATTCATGGGAAAAATGGAAAAAAAGAAGAAAGACTGCAATTTGATACCAATTTAAATGGCATAAAATGGTATTCCTTGTCTTTTTTTTTTTTTTTAGTTATTTTAAAAATTTATTTCCTTTCTGTTTTCTGGATTATTTTTATATGTTTTTAATTTTTGTATCTTTGCATCTTTGTATTCATTTGATATGCTTCATTGGGCTATTTTTCGTTGTTCTCTTTTTCTTACTGATTTGTAGGATATGTTATTTGGGACACATCTCTTGTCAGTCATTTGTATTGAAAATATCATCTGCCACTTTGGGATTTATTGTTTACCTTTATTTTATTATTATGTTTTCAATGAACAGAAGTTTTAAATATTAAATAGCCAAAATTTATTACTCTTTTCTTTTATGAACAGCGCTTTTAAAAGTTTGTATCTTTTTAAAGAGATCAGTTCCTCCTCTTTAGATGCAGTTGGAGGGCCAGGCACCTTCTCAATTGCTGCAGAGTGTAAATGGGGCTGGAAGGTAAGGCCTCCCGTTCTTAACTCAGGTCTTACTTTATTCCAGATAACTCTTCTGATACCAGCAAGGGTCCATAACTTTTTACCAGATGTTTGGGGGGCATTTGCATTTTGGGATCCTAATGTTTTTGGATTTTGGAAAGGGAGTCCACTGAACTTACTAAATGTTTTATTGTGTCCCAGTGGGGTCTAGGACAGCACCTGATAAGAAGTAGCATTAATCTTTTTACAAAGAAATAAGTGACAATTCACACTAAGTGAGACAGAGTCTACAAATAGCTTCTCATTACTTCCGGTCAGGCTTTGCAGCAAATGTGTTTGTGCCCGACATAGAAAACACCTAGAGCTTTTTGAATTAAAAAAATGCAGATGAGAATTTGTGAGTTAGGCATTCTACTTTGACTTTGGTGTTTCTTTAGACTTGTTTCTCCTCATCTGTACTATTAGCCTGGGAATGTATAGAGTTTGTCTTCTTGTTCATCTGTTTACTTTCTATATTTGTTCTACTAGGAATTCTTCACAATTTCTGGTCTGCTAAGGGCATCTGTTCTTGTTCGCTCTTATATCTTTATTTATTTAAAGCACTTTGCTGCCATTTTCAGGAATTCGGGATTGGAAAATTTAAGATGTGTGCTCCAACTGCCACTTCGATCCAATATGCCAAATCAGTCTGTTTTCTGCTTTATCATGACACACATACATGCACACGCCTGTGCCTACGTGTACCCACACGTACATACATGTACATACAAACACAAACCTACTGAACGCGTGCTGCCCTTGAATCGGTAAGTGAACACGGGCTTGGCAGGGCTCGTTGAGACTCCATTGCGTCTCACCCCTCGCCCTCCCACTCCTCAGCAAGGTGGCTTTTGGCATTTTGATTTTAAGAGAACCAAGGAAGGTCAGAGGGAAAGCGACTTGCCAACAGAGCTGGGCCTCTGTCACAGTTCCGCCACGTCCCAACCAGGAGCTCCAGGAGCCAGAAGAGAGGCCAAATGGAAATTTGCCACATGCTAGCAGTGGCACTCTGCTGTTGGTGGGATCTTGGGTGACAATTGCTGTCTTTCTTCTACTTTGCCATATTTTCCGAATTTTCTGGTGGCTGCTGGGGGTAGGGAGTGGGAGGAAGAGATGTGGTGTGGGGGCATTTTCAGGACTTGGAGTTGTCCTGGGTGGTGCTCCGGGGACAGTTACTGGACATTGCATGTCCTCCCATGGCCCACTGGGTGGACTGTGGGAGAGTGGGGGCTATGATGTGGACCATTGACCATGAGGTGCAGCGGTGCTCAGAGATGTATTCACCAAATGCAATGAGTGTCTCATGATGATGGAGGAGGTTGTTGTTATGGGGGAGGAGTGGGGTGAGAGGGGTGGGGAGTATATTGAGACATTAAAAAAATAAATAAAGACAAATAAATAAATAAATAAAATCTCTTTAATGGCTTGATCAAAAGTAGACAGCTGGATTCTCCTATCTGCTTTTGCACTCCATCTGTTGCACTACGTTATTTTGCTGCGTTATTTAAAGAGAAACCTGGCCACACAGAGCAGATATATAGTTGGAAAAGTAAGAACTCACAGACAACCCCCCTCCCCAAGTAAAAATCTTGGGAACCAACGGGGTCCTTGCACCACACCGGTACAGTCGTTTTTCTGGAATAAGAGTGGCGTACTGCACATGCACTTTTTCTTCTTAAGTGTGACATTCAAAGGTTTCTGGTATGTTTCAGACTTGTACAACTATTACCACAGTGAATTTTAGAACATTTCTTCAAAACGTTCTAAAAGAACCCAAAAAGGAACATTTTACTACCAGTTAGCCATCGGCCCCCAATTCGCCCATCACCCCCAGGTGCTAATCTACTCTCTGTCTATAGACTTGCCTATCTTGGACCTTTGCTATAAACAGAACAATAAACCATGTGGCCTTTGTGCCTGACTGCTTTCCCTTAGCGTTTGTTTTCAAGGTTCCTGTATACTGTAGCATGTATCAGTACTTTATCTTTTTTTATATATAGCTGAATAATATTCCATTGTATGGATGTACTATATTTTGTTTATCCATTCATCCGTTGGTGGACCTTCGAGTTTTTCCACTTTTGGGCTATAATATACAATGCTGCTATGAGCATTTGTGTACAAGATTTTTGGTTGACTTATATTTTCGTTTCTCATGGGTCTATCTCTGAGAGTGAAATTGCTGGGCCAAGTGGTAACTCTATGTTTAGCTTTTTGAGGTCTGCCAGATTGTTTTCCAAAGTGGCTCCACCATTTTACATTCCCAACAGTGGTGTAAGCAGCCATGCAGACTTTTTACAATAAAATAAACTTGTATTTTTCTATTGCAAAAGAAACACATCAAAAATAGTTGTGGATTCTAATCCTGTGTCTTTTGCAAAGAAGAACCACCAGCAAGAGTTTCTGGAATTGTTCGACAGACACAACAGGTTTATGCTTGTTAAATCCGATGAAGAGAATTCCTGGAGGGGAGTTCTTTGAACCTGAAACTGAGTCGTATTCAGTGACCAGGGGTCCTCAGTCTCAAGAAAGCCTTAATCCCCCTTGGCCAGGGAGGCAGAACCGATACAGGAGTCTGTGGGGTCTGCCCCCAACCCTCAATTAAAGAGCATTTTATGCAACATGCCTTCTTTTTGAACCAAAGCCACGGTCATTGTTGGGCTGAGGTAACATTAATTATTTTTCCGCTTGTCAGATTCCATGAAAAAGATGTGAAAATGGCCTGTTTGTGAAAGAGTGCAGGCCGAGGCTGTGAGCTGATTATGTCAAACCTCGTCAGAGGCTCCTGGGTGCCAGAGACTGTAACCGGCAAAGCGTGGCTGCATCTGCACCGTTTCAGGAGCCCGTTCACCCTTGGCGCCCCAGCAGACGTGGCGAGCCAGCTTTAACTCTTCCTGGACTGCATGGCACTGGCTGTCTGGAGCAAGCACTTCTACTGTCAACAACTCTGTAGTGCACATTTAGGGGCCAGAGCAGCGAGGAGGTAATTATCCTTGTTTTAGGCAGAGGAGACATTGCATTTCCCCCCTGATGGAGCAGCATCCATTCTTCCTGTGATTTAGGCAGCTATGCAGATGGATCCAGGTAGAATTCCAAAGCTTGAACAGTAGAGAAATAAGATGAAAAGAAAACATAACACTGGAAATGATCTCAGACATTATTAGCAGGGAGCCCCAGACTTTCTAGGAAGGTGGGGCTTGGAAACTTTGTACTGGTTGAAAGAGACTTCCCAACGTGGCAACTGCCCAGCACTCAATTTATGCAAGACTGAGACATCTTCAGTTGTTCTGATCAGAGAACGGGGTGGGGTAGTTGATGATGATATGGGCAAGCTAACTCCCTCACCCAACCCTACCCTGCCCCTGCCAATAGCAATCATCTGATCCAATAATTCTCAAGCCTGTTGGACCCAATTTTTTTTATAACCAATGTTTGTTTTGTACCTTTTCCTATTCTGAGATAAAATACAATGATGATAAAGCCTACATTACATAACTGCAAAAAGACCAAAATGCCACATGTGTAAAATAAGACTTTTTGTTACTTGTACCAGAATGAAAATCAATTACATCACAAGCACACTGTTTATTCAGGTGACATTTTTTTTTTCACAGCAAGACTTTCTTGATGAAGGAAGCAAGATATTGATTATATTCTGGCACAAGCTCTTTATCTCATAACACACTGCCACGTCACGTAGTTCTGTTCTACATGACATAATGTAGACAGACACTTGACTACAGTTACACACAATTAATATGAAAGTGATAGCTGCAAAGGAAGATTGACACAGGCATGTGCTATTGGCAATTTAAAACCTATGAGCAGCATTATCATTGGGGATGTGATTTTCCAAAATGGTGGTAAAGTCCTTAACATACCAAAGCACAGTCTTTCCTTGATTCACGAGGCAGGTGCATTCCTGGAAATTTGAGTGCAGTTGAAACCATTCACCTGCAATCTGGGATTAGGTTGTAGGGTCACACTGTTGACAGCAGGTTTTTCACTTCCTATACGAATATCCAAAGGAACATCAGAAAATCATGCAATAGGAAGGACAGTTCTTCAAGGTGAGACACCATCTTGAACACTGAAAATCGTTGTCATCCGGAGTCCCTACCAATTCGATGTAGGTGGTAACCCCAGTCACCAACAAGCAGAAACGCCTGCGTGGACTTCCACTCTGCTCTCTAGGAGCGGTACCTTCCTTGTGGTGACCCCTCACCTAATCCAAACCTCACTGCTAACGGATGGTTCTGGGAGGGAAGTGGCTTGTCCAAGAGGACAAGGGGAGTCCCAGGGGAAACCAGGACCAGAATTTAGGCACCTGACTCCTAGTTGAGCCCTATTGTTATCACAGTGTCAGAGGGATGCAGCCCCCACACAACTCTGCCCACTTCTGCTTTCTGGCCATCAACTAACCATTGCCTGTAAAATATTAATGATCAGTAATGTTGACTTATACCCTTGAAAGTTCCTTCAAGATTTTGATAATGTTCCTCCAGATGACTCAGAAGTATAAGGTCTGTGGCTAACACTTTGAAAATCGTCCCTTAAAATGGGTTCATCTAGGATCTCAGAAGAGGGAAGCAAGAGGACGTGACATGTTTGACAGAGTCACTGCTGCACATAGGTTAGGAGAGGGCACACGATGACAGGACCTGGGTGCATTCCAGGGTCAGATAAGTTTTGGAAACCCTGGATCGGCCAAAGCTGAACAAATTCTTTTCAGATCCTTTAATAAGTGGACATGCATGTAAATTTCCAAGATGGACTATGACCTGCAGCATTTTCCAAGTTAAATTCATTCTGAATCCCACCCCCTACTTCCCCACTTTGTTTGATTTTTTGGTTAACCAGCTTGTTGGTAACAGGATGTGGATTATTCATATCTCTCTTCTCATTTTGTAAACAAAAGAAAGAGAACAGTTACTGTTTGAAATGATGAGTTTAAAAAGAGTATGAGAGATGTGTTCATTATTTCAAATGAAAGGAAAAGTGTCTTTTATCTTTTTCATTTTAATTTTCTAAGTCCCATGAGGAAAGGTTCATGTGTTATTTTTTTTCCCACCACTTGGACTATAGATGTTACTCAAATAATATTTGTTAAATAAATTTGTGTATTAAGTAATGAATAACAGTTTATAAAAGGTAGTGGCATGGCTTCAGATCAATCTGAGAAGTGGGATGTCTCTTTTTCTTAGGAGCAGAGAAACAAGATAACAATCAAGGCTCAACAGCCAGAGCATCACAGAGCCAGAAAAACCTTTAAACCTCAACATGTCACAGTAACCACAATGAGGCTGGCCAGGGAGAGTTGTGCGAGTCATGTACTGCATAAATTTGGATGGCACCTTTCAGGCTGACAAGGAATGTGTTTACAATTGAGTTGGGCTGATAAGCCATACACAGTTTATAGTTGTTTTATATGCAAGGGGGTGCTACAGTTCAAGTTTTGGTGGATTTGTTTATTTACTACCCTCCTGCCCCATGAGATGACTCCCTCGTCTGTTTGTTCATTGCTTTTGCTTGTTGTCTGCTCATTGTCTGTTGTTGTTTTTTTTCCGTTGGGAGGTATCACTGGAACCAAACCCGGAACCTCCCTTGTGGGAGGTGGGCGCTCAACTGCTTGAGCCACATCCACTCCCTGCTCATTTATTTTTGCTTGTTGTCTGTTCATTGTCTTGCTTGTTGTTTTTGCTCATTGTCTCCTCATTGTTTGTCTGTCTTCTTTAGGAAGCACTGGGGACTGAACCCAGGACCTCCTTGTGGGAGGTGGGGCCCAGCTGCTTGGGTCACATCCACTCCCCTGTTTATTTACTTTCATTCTTGGCTGGGCTTTTGGGATGCAAGTAGTCATAAACTATGTGTAAAGTATGGGTATTCAGCAAAATTTTTCTTTAAAAAAAGACCTGTTTTTGCACATTGGCTCATTTGCTGCCTTTATCCATTTCTTAGTCAAGTGCTGGATCTCCATGCTGTGCCCAGACTGTCCTCTCTACTTGAAATTCTCCCCGTGTCCTGACACCCTCTAGCTTGTCCTGACACCCTTCAACTTGTCCTTCAGAGCCCAGCTCAAAGCTCCTTCTTCTCTGTAGTTTTCTGAGCCTCTCCGTGACATTCACATGCCAGCCTTCATCTCTGTGTCAACAGCACTTTTTATTGGGGACTCCTAGTTCATTTATTCAAAGCAGGAGAGGGAAATAGTTATACACTTTTAAGTCAAGACAGACCAGGGCTCAACATTTGGATTTACTAATAAGTTACTTAAATTTTCCACACTTCAGCTTTTTCCTAAGATGGAGATAGTTAATAGTTCCTCCTTCCTTAGATTGTTCTGAGGATTAAGAGAGAGATTGTGTACCTGGCACCAGGGACATTTGTTGGTCCCCGGCAGAAGCCCAGGAAATGCTTACTTTTGCTGTTGGAAAACAGCACTGTGCACCTAGCCAGGTTTGCCTCCTGCCGTATGCTCTATGCTCCCAATGGGCAAAGGACTGCATTTCTATACACACTATGTGCTCAGTGCCTAATGCGGTGTTTGCCGCATAGATGCCCGATGAACATTGTTCAAACAAATTGTATGGCATACACTGGAAGGGCACAAAGCCTTGATTTCAGTCTCTCATTCCTTTATCAGGGTGAGTGTGTATGTGCATTCAGAGATGTGGGGAGAGATGGAGAGATAGAGGGGGGCAGATGGGTGGTGTAGGGGCAGGCTTTATAATATCAAGAAGAGTGATAGTTCTGGAAGGAAGAAATAGTCTATTAAATGAATATTTTGTATATTTCATTGTTTGTTCCATCTCACCCAATCACCTATTTACCTACCAACCCACTTTCCTATATACCACCCATCCACCCACCCATCCATCCACCCATCCATCCATCAATCCATGCATCTATGCATGCATGTGTCCATCCATCCCCCCACCCATCAGTCCATCCACCCACCCATCCACCCACCCATCCACCCACTCATCCATCCATCCACCCATCCATTCACCCATCAACCCACTCATCCATCCATCTACCCATCCATTCACCCATCAACCCACTCATCCATCCACCCATCCATCCATCAACCCACTCATACATCCACCCATCCATTCACCCATCAACCCACTCATCCATCCATCCATGCATCATCCATCTATCCATGCATGCATCCATCCATCTATGCATCCATCTATCCATCTATCCATGCATCCATGCATCCATGGGTCCATTCATCCATCCGTCCATCCATCAATCCATCTGTCCAGACAGACAGATATGTCCTACCTTGTTCCATAAAAGAAAGTGAATTGATTGTTCTGAGTCAATGGGAACATTCCTGAGAGTGGAACTCCACGTTTTATTATAATTAAATTTTTTTGTATGAAAATACCAGAAGTATTTATTTGGTTAAAAAATTAATTACTGGTTTAATTGTAAGATACTTCTTATTTCTTTCCTTTGCCTGCAAACCTCTTCCTCTTCCTTGTTCATATTGAGCTATCCCTGCCCAGTTCATCAGTTGAGATGGTGATGCTAGTTTATTTGAGCCAGTGAAAATATGGTGGTAAGCATCATTACTATTTTTCTGTTATAAGTTGCAGAACACTGGGACCTACTAATTCTCATCCCTCCTCCACACATTAAAGACATCCACATCCAGGATTTGGTATGACATGGGATGTCTTGACTAGACAGCTGAAACTGCTGTTACAGAGCTGGCACTCCCAGGCCCCATCAGAACAGCAACCCATCTTGATGAAGCCTAAACAAACCACTGCCTGAAACAGCAAAGTGAAGATCAGGCCCCTTTCCAACCTGGGCCAAGGCGGAGCGTGGCAAGATTGAAGCCGAATCAGCAAGCTGTGCGTTCTTGCAGTGGGCTCCAGTTTTTGATCAGTCCTCTAAATACAACTTTCAAAAGCCAGCCCTTAAGTGAAGCGCACACCTGGTCTGCATATGTAAGTGACTGTCAGCTTCTAGGTGTTTCAGTGACAGCCGTGTTGCCTCACACTCTTCTGCGCGTCTTTGAGCTTAAGGCTTTCTACCTCTCTCCATGCAGGTGCTGTCATCGTGCGCCCTCACCTAACTGACGTGCAACAAGCACCCTATCAAGCATGTCACGCCCTCTCGCTTCCCTCACTCATTCAAGCCCATCTTTCCTATTCGAGTCGTTCACTAGTACCATGTATGGGCTTCAAACCAAAACCCTTTGCACCTCCAACTGCCACGCACCAGTTTGAGCAACAGTGTTTTGTTTGTTTGTTTGTTTGTTTTAGTGTATTAGAAGGCAAGGGAAATATTTCTCATTTCACCTGATTCCTTCATTTTCCTTACCTGTGCCGGCATTTGCGTACACTGCCCTTAAAAGAAGCCTTCAGCAGAGCGCACAGCCTGATGGCCAAGCCAAACTTGGCCCACAGATGTGTCCTGTGTCCCAAGTGGAATTATCTGACTACTACTCTTGTGACACTTGCAAGTTACTTGCTGGAAGGATCCAACCAATTTGCAGTTATCCGCCAGGAAAGTAAAAGTGTGCTTTTTGTTTCATGATTACAAAATGTTGCCATTTTAAACAGCAACAGAAGAATTCTTTAAGCCTATTTTGGATTGAAATTTTTTCTCTTCTGAGAAGGCTGTGACTGTTTCAAAAGGATCATATACTGTGTGCATTTCCTTGAGTATAAACTATGTTCAGGCAGCAGACTTAGCCCAGTGGTTAGGGCATCCGTCTACCATATGGGAGGTCCGTGGGTCAAACCCTGGGCCTCCTTGTCCCGTGCAGAGCTGGCCCATGTGCAGTGCTGATGCGCACAAGGAGTGCCCTGCCATGCGGGGGTGTCCCCCGTGTGGGGGAGCCCCACATGCAAGGAGTGTGCCCCATAAGAAGAGCTACCCAGTGTGAAAGAAAGTGTAGCCTGCCCAGGAATGGTGCCGCACACAGGGAGAACTGACATAACAGGATAATGCTACAAAAAGAAACACAGATTCCCGTGCCGCTGACAACAACAGAAGCGGACAAAGAAGAAGACGCAGCAAATAGACACAGAGAACAGACAACCAGGGTGGGAGGGGAAGGGGAAAGAAAGAAAGAAAGAAAGAAAGAAATCTTCAAAAAAAATAAATAAATAAACTATGTTCAGCCACAGATGGAGTTACCCCCTCTCTCTCATCCTCTTCTTTTGAACATTTATTATCAGTTTAGCATAGTCATACATGAGATGGTGATAATGATCACATCAGGTGTAGCACAGAATTAACAACTGAATAAAAAATTAGAAAAGATAAAAAGCGTTTTTAAGTTCCTGGAGTAAGAAGATTCAACCAAAGCCCCTAAAGGAGGGGCTGTCCAGCTTCACACGGGCGGGGTCACTGGGCAGATGGGACTGCTAATTCTCTAAGT
Organism: Dasypus novemcinctus; assembly: GCF_030445035.2. Taxonomy (NCBI): domain Eukaryota; kingdom Metazoa; phylum Chordata; class Mammalia; order Cingulata; family Dasypodidae; genus Dasypus; species Dasypus novemcinctus. Next base: position 81,248,794 of record NC_080689.1, on the reverse strand, counting down.
CCAGCAGCACCAGTCCACCGACCAGCATAAACAGGAGAGGCAGCTCTTCCTTGTGGATGTTAAAGATGTTTACAAAGAAGAGAGAACAGAATAATAAAGCCCCTTGAATCTATCACCCAGCTCATCCATCATAGACAGTTACAGAAGCTCTTGGCCCATTTTGCCCCTGGCAAGTGGGACCAGCCATTATCCCTCTCCAGCTGAGAGTTCTATGCGAGAAGATGGGTCCTGCACTGCCTGGTTTTTAAAAGAAACTATAAAATCAGATTTTTATTTGTTGGTAATTAATTTAAAATTTTTAGTATATTGTGGGTCAAGATTGTGCTGTCGGTTGATGATGATTTTTAGTAATAACATATTCTTGGAGAAAATCGTGGTGTGGGAGAGGAAATGCAGTCAAATGCTGATTCTGAGCCCCTTGAGTAAACCAGTGAAGAAAAGCAATCGTCCTGTGGGGCTTCAGCTGGCCTCTGTGGCGGCCCTCCTAAATCAAGGATTTGTTCACAGATTTTACTTTAGACGCCAAGCTCCTCGAGGAAACTCGGAGGAAACTCAGTGTCTTCCCAGGGCCCAGTACAGACTAACAGCAATAAAATTCTGAAGAATGAACACAATATGAGAGCTTTTCTTGTCATGCATGAGTCTTGAAGTTGCTTCCAACATCATCAAATGGAGGTGTCTCGATCCATTGAAATTGCTATTATTTTCCTTGTTGCTTAGGGAAAACTTTTAAAATGTAAAATGCTTCATTATCATTAATAAAATTTGAATAATTAATGCAATGTATTTTCTGGAGTGATTTTATATATATATATATATGAAATCACAAGTTAATTAATTGATCAAGAATAATGTGATTCACAGCCACCTCAGGAAAAAAAAACAGGCAGTGTCGATCATTAGATGGTGATGAACAGGTATGATGGAATATTGAAGATTGTCACCTACTCAAGAGTGAAGAATATGTCAGGTGTTTTTCTTAAAAATTGAGATATAATTCACATACCATAAAATTTACCCTTTTAAAGTACATAATGTAATATCTTTAAAAAAAATGAATAAATTGAGTAGAATTTGGGAAAAAAATAAAGTACGTAATTAGTTCATTGGTTTTTAGTATATTCACAAATTTGTGCAAGCATCAGCACTATCTAATTCCAGAACATTTTTGTCAACCCAAAAAGAAACCCTGAACCCCTTAACAGCCTGTCCCAACTTCCCCCTCCCCCAGGCACCATAAATCTCCTTATGTCTCTATGCATTTGCCTATTCTGGACATTTTAGGTAAGTGGACTCTTCCACTAGCTGGCCATTTGTGTCTTGCATCTTTCACTGACCTGTGTTTTTCAAGGTTAATGTAAGCTGCAACATGAATCAGTACTACATTCCTTTTCACGGCCGAATAATATTCCATTGTGTGGATATGCCACATTTTGTTTATCCATTCATTTGATAGACATTTGGGTTGCTCACACCTTTTGGTTATTATGAATAATTCTGCTGTGAACATTCAGATACTAGTTTTTGTGTGGATATATGATTTCAATTCACTTGGCTATAAACCCAAGGAATATAAGTGCTAGGTCAAAGAGTGACTTTCTGAAGAATGGGTAAACTGTTTTCCACAGTGAAACAACATTTTACATTACTACCAACAATATATGTGGATACCAATTTCTCCACATCCTCTTCAAAACTTGTTATAGTCCTTTCCTCAAAAGCAAAAATAATAGCCCATCTAGGAGATGTGAAGGGGTATCTCACTGTGGTTTTGACTTGCATTTCCCAAATAACTAATAATGTTGAACATCTTTTCATCTGGTAATCAACAATTTGTACTTTTTTTAAAAGATAAATATCTATTATAATCTTTTGCCCATTTTAAAATCAGATTATTTGTCTTTCTATTATTGAGCTGTTACAGTTCTTTACATATTCTGGATATTAGATCCTTCCTTTATCAGTTATATGATTTGCAAGTATATTCTCTCATTCACTTTCTTGATAATGTCTTTTGAAGGACAAAAATGTTAAATTTTGGTGAAGTCTTATTTATCTAATCTTTCTTTTTTTGCTTTTACAACATATCAGATAACCATTGCCTGATCCAAGTAATGGAGCTTTATACCTATGTTTTCTTCTAAGACTATTATAGTTTTAGCTCTCACATTAAGAAACCATTTTGAGTTAATCTTTGTATATGGTGTGAGATGGGAGCCCAACCTCTTTCCTTTGCAGATGGTCTCCAGTCATCCCAGCACTATTAGCTGAACAGGTTATTCTTTCCCCGTCACTTACCACTATGCCTCAGACTTCTCAAATTGTATTCCTTGTAGGAATGAGCATAGTTCCTTATATTTGGTAAGCAGATAAACATATTTGTTGAATTAAAGGGTAATTAATTCAATTACCCTGAGTAATTGCAGCTTTTTAACCTAGGGACTACAACTTTCACAGAGCACCGCCTTGGGGGTAAAATCTTTTTTCAGTGTTTCAAGTACAGAGCTGTGCAGTAGAGCTTCCATTTACTTCTGAGCTGGGACAAATCTACTTAAAAATTCCATTTTTATTTAACCTCCTCAAACAGAAACCAATTTCTAAAAGCTGAACTTGTTTTGATTCAGGGAAAGCATCAAACTCTAACACATGGCAAAGAAATATTTCCCAAGGAACAGCTTAACAATGAAGGTATAGAATCCATTTTTTTTGCTCTTTCCTTTCTGGTGGGCAGAATTTGGATAACAAGGTGCTTCTTTCCCAATAATACTTTGGGAACGGGTTTCACGCTCTCTGGGGCAGGGAGATCTTACCTGGGGGGCAGACGAGGGTCCCAGCACCCTTGCCAGACCCCGCAGGGTCTCGCAGCCTGACGGGTAGATCCTGGCGCTCTCTCCTGCACAGCCCTTGCAGTTTCTCCTCTCCTGGGCTCCAGGCAGACCAACCACTCAATCTAAATTGGAACAAAAATAAAACTTGTTGCCTAATCCGGCCCAAGTGACACCCAAAGCAATAAGGCATGTTAGCGATTTCCATGTGACTCACCAGCGATCAGAGAGGCAGCCTACCAAGCGAACACCAGCTTTATTTGTATATTTTTAAGTCTTGAAGTTTTTATTTAAGCTGGGTTAAATAATGAAGTACTGTCTTTGATTTTCTAATTTCAAGCTAGTTTGCATTTATCAAATCAAATTTGGTCATGGCATACAGTCCTTATTGTACAATACTTGACTTGATTTCAAATATTTATGTTGGATTTTTGCTTATGTGCTAACGTATTTCTCTTTTTCCTTTTTTCATTAAGAGGGCATCTATAGGGTGGGTTGGGTGAAAAATACACCAAATATAATAGGTGATGGTTAGGCTAATGTGTCAGCTCAGCCAGGTAACTGTGCCCAGTTGTTTGCTCAAGCAAGCACTGGGCCGACGGTAATACAAGGGCTTTTATGGACTTAAGTCATCATTGACTTTTACCACTCTGCAGTGGTGTAGATAGCTGGTTATAATTACATCATATAATTACAGCAGTCAGGGAGATTGCCATCAGCAATGAGCGATGCTTAACTCAATCAGTTGAATCCCTTAAAAGAGGAAGTGATTCCAGCATTGAGTGAGAATTTCCCAGCTTGTCTTTGGACAGCCAGCATCTCCCAGAACCCGTCAAGAACCTTCATTGGACTTTCACCGCAGCCCCCGGTTGCACCTGCCCGCGGAACCTGGACTTGTGCCTCCCTACGGTCACGTGAGAGACTCTTAAGGAATCGCATATTATTGACAGATATCTCTTGTTGATTTTGTTTCCCTAGAGAACCCTGACTAATACATAATATAAGGACTATAATCAGCAGTAAGAATTTGACAATATTCTTTCATACTTTGTAACAAACATCTCACGACAATGCGAGGCATTGGTGGAGGGTTGGTGTGTGGGCCCCTGTATGAGGTTATGCGGGTTTGCTTTGTAAGGCCACAACTTTTACTATACACTTATTGTTTATGCATGTTCATGTATAAATGATATAAAAATAACAATAGGGTGGACTGGGGGGGAAGGGCATCTGTTTTCATACCCCGTAACGAGCAGTCCAGGTGAGGGTGTGCTTGCAATGCCCTGCTCTAGGCTCTCCTGGCTCTCGCTCTCCGGTGTTCTTTCAGCCCGGCCTGTTTGCTGTGGAATTGGGGGGGAAGCGGCCGCTCCTCGGCCTGCCCACGTGCCAGGAGGATGCTCTCACTGCCAGCGAGCGGAGCTGGTGGCCGAGCTAACGCAGCTCCCCAGGCCCTGGCCATCCGGTGACGCCCCCCGCAGTCGGCGAGGGTACCCTGCTCACGGCCCCACAGGGGCGTCCCCGGCCCCCGCAGGCAGGCCCCGCGGTTGCCCAGGCTGGCCTTGGTGGGGGGTGCCAGCAGCACAGAGCGCGGGAGAGCCCAGGGAGCAATTAACTGGGGATAAGTAGCCCTTACCAAGGAGGCCTGACAACTGCAGGAGCCCGCAGCCTGTGCATGAGCAACTGCTTATTTTCCCATTGCTCCCCAGTGGGATAGGGTCTTGCCTTCTGCTGCGCCCAAATAACAGGCTCGCAAAGCCCCGCACTAAGGGGTGGCACCTGAGGAGGATCCGCGCAGGTCTTCCTGTCTGTTTCATCTTCAGGCCTGCCAAGACAAAAGATAATTACGGGCCTGAGGTTTTGCTCCATCGCAGACAATGGAGGGATCAACAGATGCCTCTCTGAAATCAGATGAAAAAAACGTTGAAAAGGTTTTGGCTCAGGAGGATAGCAGCATTTCCCACAGGTTGCAGTAGGACGAGAAAGGAGAGATCAAGAAGGAAAAGAGGGAGGAAGGCAGAGAGGAAGAAAAGGAAACTTCAAGATTCCTCAGAGCGGGAATAGCCGACTTGGAGGGCACGGAAGAGGCTTTCCTTCCCCGATGCCCTCCACCCGTCTTTCCTTTGGTCAGTCACGGAGCCCGAAAGGCTCCCCTGCAGGGCTGATTCCCTACGGAGCCAGGAATCCCGGGCTGGAGCCCGCGGCCCTCAGACCAGCCTCGCACCTCTGTGTGAGCTTGCGTTGCCTGTTGGTCCAGCTCTCCCAGGACCTGCGCTGGTCCCCCAGGGCCACTGGAAGGCCATCGCTTGGGGACTCTTTAGGAGCATAGAGCCCAGCTTCTGAATTTGACTCTTCTGCCTCTCTCCTCTAGTGCTGTCTTGAGCAGCCCACTTGACCTTGAGCTTCGCCTCCCTGTGCCCTCCACCGTCTGAAAAACGAGGAGAGCAGTTCCTTTCCCAAAGGGTAGGTTCAGATGAGCTAATACAATTAAGGCACTTAGAACATAGCAAGTGCTCATAAAGGTTCACTGGGACTTTCCTCATCCCAAAGAGAGCGGAGCATGGAGTGTCACTTTTTTGCCAACTGCATCATTTATTTTTTCACATTGAAGCATACTCTCCATGGAAAATTTAGGCATTTCCCGTCCAAATCAAAGTCATACACCTTTAGATTACTTTTTTAAAAAAAAGAGTGTTCATAGCTTTTATAATAATTTTAAGAACCCGACAAAGAGTTGGAGTAATAAGAAAGGGGGAGGGAGAGAGAAAGAGGAGAAAGTGAGATGAATAAAAACCTAGTCTTGGGGGGGGTGGGGATGAATGGGACCTCACATATATATTTTTAATGTAACATTATTACAAAGTCAATAAAAAAAATTAATTTAAAAAAAAAAAAAAAAAACCTAGTCTGGGAAGTGGTCTTGGCCCAGTGGTTAGGGCGTCCGTCTACCACACGGGAGGTCCGCGGTTCAAAGCCCAGGCCTCCTTGACCCGTGTGGAGCTGGCCCATGCGCAGTGCTGATGCGCGCAAGGAGTGCCCTGCCACGCGGGGGTGGCCCCTGCATAAGGGAGCCCCACGTGCAAGGAGTGCGCCCCATAAGGAGAGCCGCCCAGCACGAAGGAGGGAGCAGCCTGCCCAGGAATGGGGCCACACACACGGAGAGCTGACACAGCAAGATGACACAACAAAAGGAAACACAGATTCCTGTGCCGCTGATCAGGATAGAAGCGGTCACAGAAGAAGCATGGAGTGGACACAGAGAGAAGACAACTGTGGTGGGGGGAGAGGGAATGAAGAGAAAGGAAAAAAAATAAATCTTAAAAAAAAATGTTAGATTGTCATAAATTAAAAAAAAAAAACAAAAACCTAGTCTAAGCCAGAATGGAAAAATGCCAGCACACCGCCTCCTTGGTGAAGGCTCCGGGCAAGAGTCAGTGGTGGGGCACCCGCGCTGGGTGGCACGGCCGCCGGGTCTGCGCCCCCGGGAGCTTGGGCTGGCAGTGGCGCGCAGGAGCTGTGCCTGCTGGGCCGGGCAGGCGGAGCAGAAGCGGGAGGGGAGGCGGCAGGCACAACAGGAGGGCCCGGCAGGGCGTGGGGGGCCGGTGCCCCCCTCTGCCCGGGACTGGCTCTCTGCTCTCAGGAAAGGCTCCCACCGCTTTTGAATCTTGCTGTCGCCAGAATGAAGGTTAAAAGCAGAGGGGGCCTCACAGAATTAAAGAAATTATATGTGTGAAACCACTTATAAATCGTTCATGTAAATTATGAAAGAGTTGAATTAGTAACCTGAAGGTCTGTCCTCACTGCCCTGCTTACCATTCTGAGCCCCACTTGTCTCATAAGGAAAAGGGAGTGAAAAACCTTCCTTTTCTCCGAACTCGGTCATTTGGGGTGACGCCTAATTTAGTCACTGTACTTGGAAGTGCTTGGCAATTAAGTTAAAAGCAAAAGGTAAAATGTGACAACTATAAATTGTTTTTATGTGTATTCTCCTCTTCTGACTTGTTGCAATATCTAGCATAATGCCTTACCCTGATAGCGTTTCGGTGAATTAAGATGATTTTGATTGATTTGATCTTATTGCTCCCTGGTAAGCAACTCTGATGGCTTCTCATTGGCTGCTGAATAAAATCCACATTCTTCTGTGGATCTTCAGGTATCTTTGTAGTTTGGTTACCCACTTTTAAAAAAAAGTTTATTGAGGTATGATTTATATACAAAAAACTGTACCCATTTTGACCATACAGTTTGCTATGTTTTAATTTGTATAAACCCATTTAACTTCCACCTCATCAAGACATACCATATTTTCATCAAGTCAGAGAGGTCTCTTCTGTCCCTTTGCAATCCAATGCTCACCCCAGCTAACTAAACAGAGCAGTTATGCCTCTTTTAGAACTTCATGTCAGTGGAAAACACAGCATGCAGTGTTTTTAAAAAAAATATTTATTTACTTATTCCTCTACATTGTCTGCTCTCTGTGTCCATCCCTGTGCATTCTTCTGTGTCTGCATGTCTTCTCTTTAGGTGACCCCAGGAACTGATCCTGGGACCTTCTGGAGTGGAAGAGAGGTGCTTAATCTCTTGTGCCACCTCAGCTCTTTTTTAGCATCTCTCCTCTATGTCTCTTTTTGTTGTGTCATCTTGCTGTGCCAGCACTCCTGCATAGGCTAGCACTCCAAGTGGGTCAGCACTCCCTGTGGGTCAGTTCTATGCTAGGGCTAGTTCGCCTTCACCAGGAGGTCCTGGGAATCGAACCCTGGACCTCCCATATGGTAGATGGGAGCCCATTTGCTTGAGCTACATCTGCTTCCCAGCACATGTTTTGTCTGGCTTCTTTCGCTCAGCATGATAACTTTGAGATTCGTCCATGTCATTGCATGTATCAGTTTTCATTGTTTTTTATTGCTGAGTAACATTCCATTGTGTAGTATGTGTCTTAGTTGCCAGAGCTGCTGTAACAAGTACACAGACAAGTTGGCTTAAGCAACAGAATTGCACTGTCTTGGGGGCTGGTGGTTGGGAGTGTGACTCAAGGTGTCAGCTGTGCTTCCCCTGACGCCTGCTGGCTCTGGTGGTGGCAGTAACCGTGTGTTCCTTCCCCTGTGGGTGGCACCTCCTTTAACTTCTCATTGCACTCGCTGGGATTTTCAGTTCAGGACTGAGGACTGATAAGGGCAAATACCTTGCTTTTTTCCCAGAGAGCAAGAAATGGTTTCCTATTTCACCATCAACTATGATATTAGCTGTAGGCTTTTGGAGTCACCTTTAATCAAGTTGAGGAAGTTCCCTTCTCTTCGTTTGCTGAGAGCTTTTATCATGAAAAGGTGTTAAATTTGTAAAATGTTTTTTTTCTGCATCTCTTTAAGTCTTGATATCAGAGTTATGTTGGACTCATAAAACAAGTTGGGAAGTGTTTCCTCTTTTATTATTCTGAAAGAGTTTGTGTAGAACTGCTATTTTTCTCTTTAAAGTTTGATAGTATTTATCAATGAATCCCTCTAGGGCTAAAGAATTCTTCGTGGGAAGTTTTAATTATAAATTCAGTATGTTTGAGGCTTATGGTGCTGTTTAGATTTTTAAATTTTCTCTTTGCTTCAGTTTAATAAGCTATGCCTTTGAAGGAATTTATCCATTTTATCTAGGTTGTTGAATGTATTGGCATGAAGTTACTCTAAGACCCTCTTATTATTTCTAGCTATAGGATATATAATGAATAAAAACAACACTCCTGCACTGAATGGGAGTTTGGTAGAAGATCTCTAAGAATCTTTTCACGGGACAGCCCAGGATTGATCAACTGTCATGAAGGTAGAGACAGCACCATTCTTCTCTCGAATCCCCTGCTTTTAGATTTCTTAGAATGAAAAGTTAATTGTGATTAAGACCTTGGAATCACACAAACATCTAACTAAAACATTTCCTTGAACAAACAATTTATAACTAATGTTTTGAAAACTTTCACATGGTGAAGTAAGGTGATTTTATCACAGCTGGTAAATGAGGCTTCGCTGGCCCTGTTTCCATGAACTTCCTGGACCCAGCACCTGCAAACGTGTAAGGAGGCAGTGCCCTGGCCGAGGGCACGCGCAAACGTTCCTACCGCCCAGCAAGGGAACCAGAGGTAAATGGCTAACGGCAGAAAAGACCGCATTCCTCCCAATTCCCTGACCCTTTCAATCCAATACAGGCCTCCTCAGAATTACAAAGGTTTCATTCCTCCTTCCCAACCAAATCTTCCTCCCTAACAACTGCCACCTTCTTTCCTCCAAAACACCCACGCACAGCCGTGTTCTGCACTACTTCTCCAAATTACCCAACGATCCAGTGGTCAAGAGGTATTTGGCCTCACCCAGCCCCTCTCGGTTTGCGGTGGGACAGATTTGTTAATGGGGCTCCAGGAGAGCGCCCGTGTTTCTTCTAATTGGACATGACTGCTTCAGAATGACCACCGCTGCCGACCAGACCACACTGTCCCCAAGGCTGGGTAACAAGCCTCTGCCACCAGCCCCGCGGCCCTGACCAGGACAATCTGCGATAATGAACCTGGAAGGCTCATTGTAGATGGCAAAAATGGAAACCAGGGACACACACAGTCTGGCTCTGGTCGGTGCCTCAGTTACGGCTTCTGCAGCTTAGCCAGGGAAGTTCAGGGAAGCTAGCCTGGGAAGGGGTGGGGGCAGGGCCCTGCTGGTAGAACCAGATCAAAATTCCTCCAGGACCAGTGTTTCTAGAAGGAGCAGCTCCGAGACCACCACGGGGCAGAGTCCCCAGGGTCCGAGCACGGGGCCCTGCCGCCGGAGCCCAAGGCAGGGTCTGCGTGGCATGGCCCTTCAGAGCAGATGCTGCGGTCATCCCTAAGGCTTGCCGCCATTCTCCATCCCCCAGTCTGGTACAGGGCAGGGTCCAGTGTGCACTGATAGAATGACTGATATTATAGCCACTACTGATTATTTTCTGAGACAGGATCTTAGCATGTCAGGTCATTAAGCTCAGTATTTTTTTTTTTTTTTTTTGAGATACTGCAGCCAGGGGATTGAATGTGGGACCTCGTGTGTGGGAAGCTGGTGCTCAACCACTGAGCCACATCCGCTGGCCCTGTTTTGGCTTTTTTCATTTGTTTTGCTTGTCTGTTTTGTGTTTTTTAGGAGGCACGGGAACTGACCCCAGGACCTCCCATGTGGGAAGCAGGTGCCCAACCCCTTGAGCCACATCCACTTCCCTAAGCCCAGTATTTCTCTCTAAAACTATTGCAAAGATTTTTTAAGCCTTTTTTAAAAAATGATGTGTAACATATACAGAAAAGTGCATAAAACATAAATGTATGGCTTAAGGTCGTATTGAAAAGGAACACTTGTAGCCACCACTCAGGCCAAGATCAGGACACGGCTGGAGGTCTGGCCCTGCTCAGCCAGGAGCACAGCCTCTTTCTTGGCCCCTAAAGGTAATCTTTCCCCAGACTTTTATGCTCCTTATCGCCTTGCTTATTTATTTATTTATTTATTTCTCTCCCCCCCCCCCCCCCCCGCCCCGGCTGTCTGTTCTCTGTGTCTATTTTGCTGCGTCTTTGTCCCCTTCTGTTGTCAGCAGCACGGGAATCTGTGTTTCTTTTTGTTCGTCATCTTGCTGTGTCAGCTCTCCGTGTGTGTGGCATCATTCCTGGGCAGGCTGCACTTTCTTTCGCGCTGGGTGGCTCTCCTTATGGGGCACACTCCTTGCACATGAGGCTCCCTACGCAGGGGACACCCCTGTGTGGCGCGGCACTCCTTGCGGGCATCAGCACTGCACGTGGGCCAGTTCCACTCGGATCGAGGAGGCCCGGGGTTTGAACCGCGGACCTCCCATGTGGTAGACGGACGCCCTAACCACTGGGCCAAGTCTACCACCCTCTCCTTGCTTTCTTTATAGTATCACCACCAAGTAGGAATCCCTAGACACTGGGGCCTAGTTTTTTCTGTTTTTGAGGATGTGAACTGATTGCTGCAGAATATAGAGGTTTGGCTTCTTTTGCTCGTCACTGTGTGTGCTTCATTCATTCACTCATTCATAGAGCATACAGCCGTGGTTGCTGTATTCACCATTGTGGATAAATAAAAACTTTATTTTTACTTCAAAAATTAGAATAACAGACAAAACGCAGCTTAACAAATTATGGAAGCATTACTTTGAAAAAAAAATCTTGTCCAGGCACATTTATCTTATTTAATCCTAAAAGCAAACTCAATTGTTTCTCCGGTGCTCCAAAAGATGATAAATAAGAACAGATTGGGTAAATGACATGGCCAAGTCTCTTTGTTAATGAAGAAAATGAAGGGAAAAAAAAGCTTGCTCATACTCATGACTCATAAAACTGAATCCCGTATTCTTTACATTTTTGACCTTTAGCATTCATACAGTACCTTCTTTGCCTTTGCTGCAAAAATATTACAATATTACTGTTAACTATAGTCTTTAAGTTACATTAGTTGTATTTTTCCCATGTATCAACATATTCTTAACACCCTGTAAAAGAAGTACGTTCTGGTATCCTCATCCTCCACTGAAATCACTCTATTATACAGTTCTTAGACTATCCTCCAATTTTCCCTAAATCAACCTTAACCTCCCTAGACTATCCCTTTCAGCCGCAATCACACTTATAAATCAGCAGTGTTCATTACACTTACCACAGTGCGCTACTGCCAACTCCACCTGTTTCCACACTTGACCATCAACCTTAGTAAACAAGCTACATACATTCAGCATCAGCTCCCCTTGTCAGCCCACATTCTGTCTCCTACTGACCTTCACTCTGGTTTAACGCCACAAGTTTGCTCATTGTATTTAGCTCATAACATCCAATATCTGTCCTTTTGTGTCTGTCTTATTTCACTCAACATAATATCCTCAAAGTCCATCCACATTGTCACATGCATCCCCAGTTAATCTCTCCTTCCAGACTGAGTAGTCGTCCATCTTACGTCTATACCACATTTTGCTTATCCATTCATTGGTTGACAGGCACTTAGGTTGCTTCAATGTTTTAGCGATTGTGAGTATTGCCACTATGAACATTTATGTGCAAATATCTGTTCATGTCCTTGCTTTCAGTTCTTCTGAATATATTCCTAGTAGTGGATTTCCAGATCATACAGTAGTTCATTTTTGCTTCCTGAGGACCCACCAAACTGTCTTCCACAGAAGCTGCACCATTTTACACTCCCACCAACAGGGAAGGAGTGTTCCTATTTCTCCACATCCTCTCCAGTATTTCTAGTTTTCTGGGTGCTTTATATATATATATATATATATATATATATATATATATATATATATATATATATATATAATGGCCATTCTGTAAGACATGAAATATCTCATAGCATTTCCCTAATAGCTAGTGATGTTGAGCATCTTTTCAAATGCAATTTTGGCCATTTGTACTTCTTTGAAAAAATGTCTATTCAAGTCTTTTTCCCATTTTTTAATTGAGTTGTTTGTCTTTTCGTCTTTGAGTCGCGTGATCTCTTTATGTAACATGGAAGACAAACCCTTATCAAGTATGTGGTTTCTGAAAATTTTCTCCCATTGAGTAGGCTGCCCTTTCACCTTCTTAACAAAGGCATTTGAAGCACAAAAGTGTTTACTTTTGAGGAGGTCCCATTTGTCTATTTTTTTCCTTCATTGCTCATGCTTTGGGTGTAAGGTTTAAGAAATTACCACCTACCGCAAGATCTTGAAGGTGTTTCCCACATGCATTCAATTGTTGGATGGCTTTTGGGCAATGCCCTTTTAAGGCTATTACAAATATGGCTTCTAGGTACGTTCTTGCTGACAAGCTCACATATCTCCAGTGAATGTAACTAGGAGAGAAATTGCTGGGCGATAAGCATCCCAGAGAGATTTTGACAAGATTAGTTGCTGAGTCATTGTAGATAGCCTCAGAAGGGACTGCTTATCAGGAACCCATCTGTTGCCTTGTATGGTAGCCAGCTTCTAAGATGGCCCTGAACGAGCCCTACCTTCTGGTATCCATGTTTTTTTTTTTTTTTTTGTCATCCCCTCCCATAGAAGTAATGATATGTAGCTTCTGAGGATGAGTCATATAAGATACAGCCTCTCTGGCTGGTGGAAGCCAGCTGCCGGCATACCTGTGGAGCTGAGACCTCCACTCAGCGGAAGGATGCATCGTAGGGGCAGATGCTCCAGTCCCAGTCAAGTCATCAGGTGTGGACTGCCACTGCACAGGAAACCTGGAGCCAGAACCAAAAGCTAAGCAGCTCAGAAACTGTGTGAGATACCAAGTAATCGTTTTCAGTTGCTAAGTTTTGGAGTAATAAGATTCCTCTCCTCAAGGGCATTTAAATTCTTAACAATTTTTTACTCCTAAGAAGTGCTGCAGTATGCATCTGTTAATATATGTGGTGCACAGGATGAATTTCTAGAATTGTTTTTGGTGGGTCCACGGGCAGGCACATCCTACATTTTGATATATACTACCAAATTGCAATGGACTTGAAAAAACAGAGGCAGAACTCTTCTTTCTGAAGAAGAGCTCTCCAGGCTAGGGTACCTAGAGGTCAAATTTCCAGGAGAGAAAAGAGGGAGATTTGCTCCTTAGCACTAAAGGAAGATGGGATGAGAGAGTTTATAGAGTAAGGAGAAGAGCTTGGCCTAAACTGATGCTAGTGTGAGATAAGCTTGACCCAGTCAGAGAGGATATTGGGAAGCGGCATTTTATTGTTAAGTGCTATTTGGAAACTTTGAGCAGAATCAAACTCGGGTGGCTCTGTCGATGGCGGGTGTGATTATGTGGTGCCTTAAGGCACTCACCTTGAGGTCAAAACCAATCATCAGTCTTGGGTTATTCATCAGTACAAAGAACTACTGGCTTGTTCTGGAGATAAACTGAATGATTCAAGGCTCAATACTTTTCAATTAAATGGCTCAGATGATGGCAGTAAAAGTCCACTTTGAATTGCAAAATCATGGGCGCCCTAATCCTTTGAAGTTGCTTGGCAGCTCTGAGCTCTAATCCAGCTGAGAGCGCTTTGGTAGGTGGCTGGAGGAAGGTAGAGTCCCTGGATCAAGTAAGGGACAGGAAACTAAGGCTGGCTGAGTGGATCATGTGGTTCATTGTCGTAGAAAATCCTGGGAAGAAGAATCTCAAAAATAAGTCCGTGTTACAGGTATAAATATTTTGACGATGCTCTTTCATAGTTTATAACAAATGTTTCTCAACAGTGTAAGGTGTTGGTGGTGAGGAGATGGATGGGAGCCTTGTATGATGATATGCATGTTTGCTTTGTAAATTCACAAAATTTTCCATACATTTATTACTTATATATGTTCATGTGTGAATGATATCACTTCAATGGACTTTTATTTTTTAAAAAGTAAATGTTTCAAGGCAGATGTTAGGTGACAGCAGTCCCCAAGACTCTATGCTTTTTCTGAAGGCAGGTCATGTAAAGGAGTGGTTTTCAAACACTTTTGCTCATGTACCCTATAAAATATTTTGAAAAATGAAGTACTCTTTCATCTTTCAATTTGACATTAAAATTTTCTTATTTGCTTAATTAGTTGGAAAAACGTGATTTTTGAACGTATTTATGCACACATATATTTATCTATATAATTTTAAATATAATTCTTTCATCAGTCTTTAAATTTATCAATGTAATCTAAATTCCACAGTTACTTTTATATTCACCATCCATTTAAAAATAAACAACATTATTAGAATTGGATATTTTACATTCCACTTTTCCTCACAGAATCTTATCCTAATGTAATTTTTGCTGGAAAGTCATTTATTGATCTTTCATTCTCGCACATCTCTACAATAAACAGATTTATAAATTACTTTTTTAATGTTCTGTATACAAAGCTTTTCATTAAATATTTTTCTTTTCAATCAGGTTATCTTTTCCAATTACTATTAGAACTGAACTGATTGTGACATCATAAAATATTCAAAAGTTTGATAATTATTGTCATAAGTGTTTATTAAAAACCCATCATTTTAGGGTTTTTTCTCTGCTAATTAGTTCATGTTTCCCTGGATTAATATTATTTAATGCTCGAGTAAGACAAGGTTCAGCATCAATTCTATCCTGACTTCCATTGTTGTAGACAGCACTGAAAAAGCCTTTTCTCACATAATTAAGCACGTCATTCAGTCTTTGAACACCTGTGTTACGTGACAAGAACCAGAGTAATATACGATCGGTGTTGTTAATGGCTATCATTTGACTATTCAGTTAAATTTGTCGTCACTATTGTTAAAATTAAAGAATTGAAAACCATCCAATGAAGAAAATAATTTGTTACCAAGTGTTATTCATGATCTCAGTTACCGGAAAAAAATATTTAAAAGGCTTTAAAGTTATAAAATTATTAATTATAGCTGTTACTCTTTCTCTTAGCATTAAACTATTTCCGTCAATTGGTTCTTGTGCATTTTAGAATTTTCCTGACAACCGTGAACAACTTTTGAATATAATGTCAAAATTTATTTTTATAGATAATCTTGGGATTTCTTAAATGAGTGTGAAATAGAGATAGATAAATGGACAACTCTGAGTATTGTAGTTTAGTAACTTCACTGCATGGTTGAATACGATTGTGTTTAATAGCAAAGTATTTAAAATACATTGATACAGGGGAGGCAGATGTGGTGCAGATGACTGGGCTCCCATCTACCATATGGGAGGTCCCGGGCATAATTCCTGGGGCGTCCTGGTGAAGGCGAGCTGGCCCTTGCTGCCGCAGAGAGCTGGCGGCAGACAGCAAGCGCAAACCACAAGGGGAGCGGGGGGGATAAATAAATGAAAAAAATAAATCTTAAAAAAATTACATTGTTATAATGCCTAGGTTTTGCTTCAAAATAAGGAGGCTAGGAAAGTGGTTGGATGGTGTAAATGAAAGAGATTGTCTATAAATTAAAATTTGTAGAAGCTGGGCGATTTGTCCATGGGGATTGATTATACTGCTCTGTTTAATTCTGGGTATGTTTATAATTTTCCAACATGAAACATTAGGAAAAAGAAAAAGATGAGTTATATTTGTAACCTTGCCTTGGGCAGAATTAATAAACATAACAATTTAGATGGAGGGATTAATCTTAATTGACACTCATTTTTAAAAAATCAGATCCTTGCATCTTAGATTCTGTTGGAAGGAAGGAAGGAAGGAGGGAGGGAAGGAGGAAGAAAAGAGGGAGGGAAGGATGGAGGGAAGGAAGATAAGGAAAAATAAAGGGACGGAAAGGGCAAGTATCGGTAACTAGGCTTATAAAAGTTTCATCTATAATTTCTGTTGAGGGCATTATTTACAGCTGAATCTATAACAAAAGGTTTACAGGCACTATGTTACTTCCCTACTTGAGCTCCATCAAAATCTTCCCAGGGAAGCAGATTTGGCTCAATGGATAGAGCATCTGCCTACCACACGGGAGGTCCAAGTTTCAAACCCAGGGCCTCCTGACCCGTGTGGAGCTGGCCCATGCACAGTGCTGATGTGCAAGGAGTGCCGTGCCACGCTAGGGTGTCCCCCGCGTAGGGGAGCCCCACGTGCAAAGTGTGCCCCGAAAGGAGAGCCGCCCAGCGCTAAAAAAGTGCAACCTGCCCAGGAGTGGTGCCGCACACACGGAGAGCTGATGCAGCAAGATGACTCAATAAAAAGAGACAGGCTCTGGGTGCCACTGACAAGAATACAAGCAGACACAGAGGAACACACAGCAAATGGACACAGAGAGCAGACAACTGGGGGGGGAGGGGCAGGTGGCACAGAGAAGGGAAGAGAAATAAATTTTAAAAAATTAATCTTTTAAAAAAAAATCTTCCCAATATCCTCAGAGTAAAGTTCTAACCCTTTAAGTCTCTCATCACCCTTTCTCTCCAACTCACCACTCACCGTCCACTTTCCCCATTTGCACTTTGCTCTCCATCACCTTAAATGTTTCTGATATTTCCACTGAATTATATATTGTGTGCCAGATGTCCTCTTGGGTATCTCCATTTGCCCAGCCATATAATCATTCTGAAATATGCTGTGTCTAAATCTGTCGATAGCTACACTTCCACCGCCTTCACTGGCTCTCCCCATATTTGTTTTCCCATTCCTGTTTTGTTGTTTTTTCAGGAGGTACTGGGGATTGAACCCAGGATCTTGTTATGGGAAGCAGGTGCTCAATCACTAAGCTCCATCCACTCTCCTATTTTCCTTTTAGACATTGTATTAAATGTTTACTTGTATAACTGCGATTATTTTTTAGAACATAAGCTCAGGACTGCATTCCTAACATTTGAAACGTGTTTGGCACATAGTATTTGCTTGCAATATTTATTAAGTGCATGAAAAGGCATCTTAAACATAACATATGTAAAGCACAAGCCTTGCTCGATCCCTTCACCGTGGCCATCCTGTTCTTTTGCTAACCTTCCTGTTGCAGTGGTGGGCACTCCATCTCTCTCTCTAGGTCAGAATCTAGGTGTCTCCTTCAATTCTTTTTTCCGCCTCACTTACATCTGATATGTCAGCTCTACGGTGCTACCTCTACAATACGTCCATAACCCATCCACGTCTTGAAATCATCTTCACCCTGGCATCCACCATCGTCTCCCACCAGAACGATGACACACTTTACTAGCCTGCATCTACTTCCGCCCCCATTAAACAAGAAAACAAAACAAAACAAAACAAAAAACTCTGTCGGCCAGAGGGAGATTTTTAAAATTATTGTGATTTTTCTTTTTAATTAGAGAAGTTGTAGGTTTACATAACCACCATGTAAAAAAAAAAATACATTCCATATACTCTCTATTGTTGACATTTAGTACTGGTGGGATACCTTTGCTTCAGTTGATGAAAGAATATTGAAATATTATGTAAACTGAAGTCCTTAGTTAGCATTAGGTATATTTTTTCCCATATGCCACCCTATTTTAACACCTTGTAACAGTGATGTCCATTGGTTATAATTCCTGAAAGAACGTTCTTTTCTTTGTACTATCACCCACAGTCATCACCCATGACAGGGATCACTGTGTATACAGTACTCTGTTTTATCCTCTAGCTTTCTTTTTAGTAACATGCATGACCCAAAACTTGCCCTTTCAACCACATTTACACACAAAATTCAGTGCTGTTAATTATACTACTAATAATGTGCTACCATCACCTCTTTCCATTTGCATACATTTACAATCATTCTAATTAGAAATGTTGAACAAATTAAGCATCAGCGCCCCATTCTCTATCCCCATTCTATCTCTTGGTGACCTATACTCTAGATTCTAACTGTGAGTTTGCTTATTATAGTTAGTTCATATCAGTGAGAGCATGCAATATTTATCCTTTTGTGTCTGTCTTATTTCACCCACATAATGCCTCAAGGTTCATCCACGTTGTTGCATGCATCATCAGGGCTTCATTCCTTCTTAAAGCCAAATAATATTCCATCATGTATGTATACTACATTTTGCATATCTATTCATGGTTGATGGACACTTGGGTTGCTTCCATCTTTTGTCAATTGTGCATATTGTCTTTATGAACATCAGTGTGCAGATGCCTGTTTGACCCCCTGCTCTCTGTCCTTCTGGGTATATACCTAGAAGCAGGATTGCTGGATCGTATGGCAGTCCTATACTTAGCTTCCTGAGGGAACTGCCCAACAATTTCCACAGGGGCTGCTGTGGTTTCCATTCCCACCAGCAGTGACGAAGTGTTCTTAGTTCTCTACATCTTCAACACGTGTAGAATTCTGGGTGTTTTATTTTTGTTGTTGTTGGCCATTCTAGTAGGTGTGAAATTATATCTCATTGTGGTTTCAATTTGCATTTCCCAAATAGCTGGTGATGTTAAGCATCTTTTCATGTGCTTTTAAGCCATTTGTATTTCCTCTTTTGAAAAATGCCTAATCAAGTCTTTTGCCCATTTTTAAATTGGGTTATTTGTCTTTTCATTATTGAGTTGCAGGATTTCTTAATGTATTATGGATGTTAAACCCTTACTGGATATGTGATTTCCATATATTTTCTCCCATTGCATACACTGCCTCTTCCTTTTCTTGACAAAGTCCTTTGAAGCACAAAAGCTTTTAATTTTTAGGGGCCCCATTCATGTATTTTTTTCTTTCATTGCTTGCACTTCGGGTGTAAAGTCTAAGAAACCATTGCCTACCATGAGAGCTTGAAGATGCTTCCTTACATTTTTAAAAACAGTTTTATTGAGCTATATTCACATACCATACAATGTATCCAAAGTGAACAATCAATGGCTTTTTGTATAATCACAGTGTTGCGCATTCATCATCACAAAAAATTTTAGGACAATTTCATTGCTCCAAAAAGAAAAGCTCCACACCCATTAGCAGTTACCTCTCAATCCCTGTATTCTTTCTCAGCCTAACATAACATTAATCTAAATTCATCTTTATAAATTGATTTATATACAATTTTATATAAGTGAAATTGTACTACAATATGTAATATCTTGTGTCTGGTTTCTTTCACTTAGCATAAAGTGGTGGGGTTTTTTTTGTCATCTTGTAACATTAACATACATTTGTTCAGTTTCAAAGAAAAATAGTCATATATGGAATATCAACCATATTCATATTTCACATGAGATTTTACCATGCTATACAGGCCCATGTTACATTTTTTAGCTTTCCTTCTAGTAATATACATGACCTTAGACTTTCCCTCTCAACCACGGTCATACCAGTATAATAGCTCTGCTAGTTACAGACACTATGTTGTGCTTTCACCTTTTCTATTTCTTTTCAAAGATTAACATAAATCCTTTTCACCAATTCTACACAGGTTAACCCTCAGCTTCCCATTCTCTAACCTCATTCTATTTTCTGGTAACCCATATTCTACTTATTAAATCCATGAGTCTACACAATCTATTTAGTTCATAATTGTAGCAATTTGATATAGTTATGAAGTCCAAAAATAGATATTGGATTATGTTTGTAAACTGGTCTGGACCTTGGCATGATTAAATTATAATTGGAACGTGGATGTGGCTCAAGCAATTGGAGTCCTGTCTACCATATAGGAGGTCCAGGTTTCAATGCCTGGGGCCTCCTGGTGAAGGTAAGCTGGCCCATGTGGTGAGCTGGCCCATGTGGAGTGCTGGCCTGTGCAGAGTGCTGCCCTACGCAGGAGTGCTGGCCCACTCAGGAGAGCTGGCCCGCGTGGCGCAGCACGCTGGTGCAGCAGGATGATGCAACAAAAAGAGGCACGGAGAAGGGATAATAAGAGACACAGCAGATCAGGGAGAATGATCACCTCTCTCCCACTCTGGAAGGTCCCAGAATCAGTTCCTGGAGCCACCTAACCAGAATACAAGCAGACACAACACAAAAGAACACACAGTGAATGGACATAGAGAGCAGTAGACAATGCAGAAGCCCTGGGGAGAGAGACAGGAACATTTGCCTGAAAGTCTACAGCTGACTTTGTAGAGAGGCAAAGCCTAGAGAGCCTCATAGTGTACAGCTGACCTTGTGGAGATAACAGAGCAGCTGAGCATGGAAAGAGGCAAGCTCTGGGAAGAGAGGAACCCAGGAAACCTGAACCCTGGCAGATTTCAGCAGCTATCTTGCTTCAATAAATGGCAAAAGACTTTGGTGGGGGAAGTAACTTATAGTTTATGGCCTGGTAACTGTAAACTTCTGCTCCAAATGAATACCACTTCGGCTCCTCATTTTAGTTTTGGTTTGCATTTCCCTCATTGCTAATGATTTTTTTTCATGTGTTTTTTTGCCTTTTTTTTTGGACAAATGTCTATTCAAGTCTTTTGTCCATTTTTTTAAAAAGATTTATTTATTTATTTCTCTCCCCTCCCCCCCACCCCAGTTGTCTGTTCTCTGTGTCTATTTGCTGCATCTTCTTTGTCTGCTTCTGTTGTTGTCAGCAGCACAGGAATCTGTGTCTCTTTTTGTTGCATCATCTTGTTGTGTCAGCTCTCTGTGTGTGCGGCACCATTCCTGGGCAGGCTGCACTTTCTTTCATGCTGGGCGGCTCTCCTTATGGGGCGCACTCCTTGCACATGGAGCTCCCCTACACGGGGGACACCCCTGTGTGGCACAGCACTCCTTGTGCGCATCAGCACTGTGTGTGGGCCAGCTGCACACGGGTCAAGGAGGCCCGGGGTTTGAACCACGGACCTCCCATGTGGTAGGCGGACGCCCTATCCACTGGGCCAAGTCCACTGCCTCTTTTGCCCATTTTTAAAATTGGGTTGTTTGCCTTTTTATTGTTGAGTTGGAACATCTCTTTATATATCATGGATATTAAACCCTTATCGGACATGTAGTTTCCAAATATTTTTTCCCATTGAGTAGCTGTCTTTTCAGCCTTTTGACAAAGTCATCTGAGGTACAAAAATGTTTAATTGTGAAGAGGACTCATTTATATATTTTTGTTTTGTTGCTTGTGCTTTGGGTGTAAGGTCAAAGAAACCATCACCTACCATAAGATCTTTAAGATGTTTCCCTACATTTTCTTCTAGTAGTTTTATGGTCCTGACTTTTATATTCAGGTCTTTGATCCATTTGAGTTGATTCTTGTATAGGGAGTGAGATAGGGGTCCTCTTTCATTCTTTTGGTTAGGGATATCTAGTTCTCCCAGCATCATTTGTTGAAGTTACTGTTTTGTCTTGTTAACATGGACTTGGTGGGTTTGTCAAAAACTGGTTGGCCATAGAGGTGAGGATTTATTTCTGGACTCTCAAGTCTATTCCAATGATTGATGTGTCTATCTTTACACCAAAACCATGCTGTTTTGACCACTATAGCTTTGTAGTATGTTTCAAGTTCAGGCAGTGAAAGTCCTCCCACATCACTCCTTTTTTTTAGAATGCTTTTGGCTATTCAAATGCACTTTCCCTTCTAAATGAATTTGGTAATTGCCTTTTCTTTTTCTGTAAAGTAGGCAGTTAGAATTTTGATATTGCATTGAATCTGTGAATCACTTTGGGTAGGGTTGACATCTTCATGATATTCAGTCTTCCAGTCCATGAACATAGAATTTCTTTCCATTTGTTTAGGTCTTCTTAGATTTCTTTCAGCATTGTAGTTTTTTGAATATAGGTCCTATACTTCTTTGGTTAAATTGATTCCTAGTGTAGCAGTTTGATATTATTTATGAATTTCAAAAAGAGATATAGATTATGTTCCTCTGGGCTTGATAACCCTTTGATTGTATTAGATTCAGCTAAAATGTCTGATTAAATTATGTTAAGGTTAAGGCTTTGATTCAACCATGTCATTAGAGTGCAACTCAGCATTGAATCCCAGCCTCCTTGGTGGGCTGATAAAACAGATTCATATGGAAGTAGATACACAGAGAAGAAGAACACAGAGGAAGAGAGACAGTTCATTAGACATGGCAGAGACCCTGGGAAGAGAGATGAGCCTGATAGTCTGCAGCTGACCTTGTGAAGAGAATAGAGCAGCTGAGCCCAGAAAGAAATGAACCCTAGGAAAGAGACAAGCCTTATGCTAGCCTACAGCTGAGATCTGAAGAAGCTGAGACCACAGAGCCTTAAAAGGAAGAAGGAAGGCTGAACTCTCATAGATATTGCCCGCCATCTTGCTTCAACATGTGGCCAATGACTTTAGGTGAGAAATCTTACAGTACCCTGAGCGATACTCAGTTTAGGGCCTTGTGACTATAAGTTTCCACCTCAAAAAAATACCTTTTATAAACACCAACAGATTTCTGGTACATTGCATCAGCACCCCTTTGGCTGACTAATACACCTAGGTATTTGAGTCTTTTTGTTGCTATTGTAAATAGAATTTTTTCACTGATTTCCTCCTCAGATTGTTCAATAGCAGTGTACAGAAACATTACTGATTTTTGCATGCTGATCTTGTATCCTGCCACTTTGCTAAACTCATTTGTTAGCTCAAGTAGCTTTGTCATAGATATTTCAGAATTTTCTAAATATACAGTCATGTCATCCACAAATAGAGTTTTACAGCCTCTTTTCCTATTTGGATGCCTTTTTTTTCTTGACTAATTGCTTTAGCTAGAATTTGCAGCAGAATGTTGAATAACAGTGGTGACAGTGGGCATCCTTGTCTTGTTCCTGATCTTAGAGGAAAAGCTTTCAAACTTTCCCCTTTAGTATGATGTTGACTCTGGTTTTTTCATATGTATCTTTTATCATATTAAGGAAGTTCCCTTCTATTCCTAGCTTATGAAGTGTTTTTATCAAGAAAGAATGCTGGATTTTGCCAAATGCCTTTTCTGCATTGATTGAGATGATCATCTGGCTTTTTTTCTTCAATAGATTGATGTGATATATCACTGTAGCAATTTGATATTACTGATGAATTCCAAAAAGAAATATTGGATTATGTTTATAAACTGGTCTTTTCCTCTGAGTGAATTAGGGTGTATTGGATTCAGAGGTTTTACTTTTACTCAATTAAATAATGGTTAAGGCTTTGGGCTACATCATCAGGACACACAGAGAAATCGCACCTCAGAGAAGGGAAGTTGGAGTCTTGAGCTGGAGCCCTGGGAAGTAAGAACACAGAGGAGCTTGGTTGTGAGGAAAGACAAGCAATCCCTGGGAAGAGAGGAACCCAGGAAACCTGAACCCTGGCAGACGTCAGCAGCCATCTTTTTTTCTTTTTAAAGATTTATTTTATTTATTTCTCCCCCCCATTCCCGTTTCCCCTGCTGTCTGCTCTCTGTGTGCATTCACTGTGTGTTCTTCTGTATCTGCTTGTCTTCTCATTAGGCAGCTCCGGGAATTGATCCTGGGACCTTCCAGAGTAGGAGGGAGGCGATTACTCTCTTGTGCCACCTCAGCTCCCTGTTCTGCTATGTCTTCTTATTTTCTCTCCTCTGTGTCTCTTCTTGCTTCATCTTGCTGTGCCACCTCTCTGCATCAGCTGGCACTCCTGCACAGAGCGGCTTTTCTGTGCTGGGCAACATTCCCATGCTGGGGGGCAGTCTTGCATAGGGCGGCATTCTAGCGTGGGCGGGCACTCCACATGGGCCAGCTCGCCCTCACCAGGAGGCCCTGGGCATTGAACCCTGGACCTCCTCTATGATAGATGGGAGCCCAGTTGGTTAAGTCACATCCAATTTCCAGCATCCATCTTGATGCAACACATGGCAAAAGACTTTGGTGAGGGAAGTAACTTATTCTTCCTGGCCTTGTAATTGTAAGTAAGCTTCTACCCCAAATACACACCCTTTATAAAAACCAACTGATTTGTGGTATTTTGCATCAGCACCCCTTTGGCTGACTAATACAATCACATTATTTGATTTTCTTATGTTGAACCACCCTTGCATACCAGGAATAAATCCCACTTGGCCATAGTGTACAATTCTTTTGATATGCTGTTGAGTTCTGTTTGCAAGTATTTTTGCATCTATGGTCATTAGTGAGAATGGTCTGTACTTTTTTTTTTTCTTGTAGTATCTTTATCCAGATTTGGTATTAGGATGATGATACTTTCAAAAAATGTGTTGGGTAATTTTCCCTCCTCTTCAATTTCTTGAAAGAGTTTAAACTGGATTTGTGTTAATTCTCCTTGAAATGCTTGGTAGAATTAATTTGTTAAACCATTTGGGTACTTAGAAGGAATATGAGGGAAGAATAAATTTTTGCCCATGTTGGGCTAACTATATAAATTTTAGAGAGACTTAACTTTAATAACTAAGGAAAAAAAACCTCGGAGAATTAGAAAATGTACATCTTCAGGGAACTAAATTATGCTTGTTAGAAGTATTAATTATCTTAATAAAAACAATAGATATAATTTCTCTGTAAAATCATATGTCACTTAAGTTCTGGATAATATCAAATAAAATTGTCCTCAGTAAATCCTTGATTAATAAATTTGGTTTCTACATTAAAAAAAAACAAAAACATTTGGTCCTGGATTTAGTTTTGTTAGGTGATATTTGATGACCGATTCAATCTCTTTAAATGTGATTTGTTTGTTAAGTTCTTGTATTTCTTGTAGAGTCGACATAGGTTGTGCATTTCTGGGATTTGGTCCATTTCATCTAGGTTGTCGAGTTGGTTGGCATACGGTTTCTCATAAGATCCTTTTATGATCCTTTTTATTTCTGGGGGAGTCAGTTGTAACTTCCCCTCTTTCATTTCTGATTTTATTTATTTGCATCTTCTCTCTTTTATTTATTTATTTGTTAGTCTAGCTAAGATATTTTTATTGATCTTAAAGAGCAAGCTTTTGGTTTTGTTGATTTTCTCTATTGTTTTTTCTTCTCAATTTTATTTATTTCTGCTTGAATAATTGTTATTTCTTTCCTTCTGCTTGCGTTGGGAATGGTTTTGTGTTCTTTTTCTAGTTTCTACAGTTGTTTAGTTTGATATTTGATTTTAGCTCATTACTCTTTATTAATGTCAACATTTGGGGCTATAAATTTCCCTCTCAGCACTGCCTTCATTGTACCCCATTTTTTGATATCTTGTGTTCTAGTTTTCATTTACTTCGCCATTTTTACTAACTTAACTCACAATTTCTTCTTTGATCCACTGACAGTATAGGGTGTGTTGTTCAGCCTCCACACATTTGTGAATTTCCCCCTTTTCTATCTATTACTGATTTCAAGTTTTATTCCATTATGATCTGTGATGGTACTTTGCATAATTTCAATCTTTTTATATTTATTGAGATCTGCTTTGTGACCTAACATGTGATCTATCCTGGAGAAAGATCCATGAGCACTTGAGAAGAATGCATAGTCTGCTGATTTGGGATGCGATGATCTGTATATTTCTGTTAGGTCTAGATTTTAATCATATTGTTCATTTTCTCTGTTTCCTTCTTGATTGTTTAGTTGTATTATTTAATGATATGTGTGATATGTTGAAATCTCCAACTATTTTTGTAGAGATGTCTATTTCTTTTATTTATTTATTTATTTATTTATTTATTTTATTGACTTTGTAATAATATTACATTAAAAATATATATGTGAGGTCCCATTCAGCCCCACCCAGAGATGTCTATTTCTCCCTTCAGTTTTGCCAGAGTTTGGCTCATGCATTCTGGGGCACCCTGGTTAGGTGCATAGATTTTTATGACTTTATTTCTTCCTGGTGGATTGGTCCTCTTAGTAATATATAATGGTCTTCTGTATCTCTTATAACTTTTTTGCATTTATAATTTTTTAAAGACAAATCAATCTTATTGATACATATTGATAAAGCATACAATTCACCCAAAGTGTACAATCAATGATATTTGGTATAATCACATATTTGCACATTTATCACTTCAATTATTATTAGAGCATTTTTATTAGTATAATAATAAACAAAAGAAGACAACCAAACACAAAAGAAAGTTCTTCACCTCTCAATCTCTCTGTGCTTCTCCTGTTGTAGATATCTGCTACATCTGACTATTCTTGCAAAATCATTTATTTATTTATTAACCCACTTTATTGAGATATAATCACATACCATATGATCTATCCAAAGTATATAATCAATAACTTTTAGTATAATTACAATATTGTGCATTCATCACCACAAAAATTTTAGAACAATTTCATTACTCAAAAAACTCCAAACCCCCAGCATCCCTTCTCCAGCACTAATTAAGCACTAATGTAATTTCATCTTTATAAATTGACTTATATTTACATTTAATATAAATGGAATCATACAATATGTAGTACTTTGTGTCTAGTTTCTTTCACTTAGCATAATTTTACCTGATATTAACATTTTTAGTATAAACATATATTTGTTCGCTTCAAAGAAAAATGGCCTCATATATGCAATTTTACGCATTTATATTTCTCATGTGATTTTACTATACAGTTCTGTATTACATGTTTTAGCTTTTCTTTTGGTAATATACATGACCTTAAAATTTCCCTTTAAACCATTTTCATACCCACATAATAGGACTGCTAGTTGCAAACATTTTGTTGGGCTTTCACCTTTTCTATTTATTTCCAAAGATTAACACACATTCTTTTACCAATTCTGCATAAGTTCTCTTTCTGCTTTCCATTATCTAAACTCATTCTATTTTCTGGTGACACATATTCAGGTTAGTAACTCCATGAATTTGCTCTTTAACTTATAGTAGCACGATCATACAATATTTGTCATTTTTGTCTGGCTTGCTTCACTCAAATTAATGTCCTCCAGGTTCATCCACGTGGTCGTATGCTTTACAACTTCATTTCTTTTTACAGCTGCATAATATTCCATAGTGTAAATACATCACAATTTGTTTATCCATTCATCAGTTGATGGACACCTGGGCTGTTTCCAACTTTGTGCAGTTGTGAATAAGGACGCTATGAACATTCGTGTGCAGTTGTCTGTTTGTGTCACTGCTCTTAATTCTTCTGGTTAAATACCCAGTAGTAGTATTGCCAGTTGATTAAATCTATATTCAACTTCTGTAGGAACTGTCAAACAGTCCTCCACAGCGGCTGTACCATTGTACATCCTCACCAACAGTGAATAAGTGTTCCTATCTCTCCATATCCTCAACAACATTTGTAGTTCTCTGTCTTTTTAATAGTTGCCATTCTGATTATACTACAATGATACCTCATTGTAGTATAAAAAAAATTTTTTTGAGGTTATCAGAACTGGGGATTGAACCTGAGACCTTGTATGGGGGAGGCCAGCGCTTAACCATGGAGCCACACTGGCTCCCTTGAGTTGACATCTCTCTGTTTGCTTGCTGTCTTTGCTTGTTATGTGCTCATTGTCTGCTTGTTGAGTTTTTTTTCTCTCATCTATTTTTGTTTTCTTTAGGAGGCACTGGGAACTGATCCCAGGACCTCCCATATGGGAGATGGGTGCTCCATTGCTTCTGCTTGAGCCACTCCTGCTCCTCGTTTTAGTTTTGATTTGCATTTCCGTAATTGTTAATGATGTTTTACATTTTTTTCATGTGTTCTTTTGCCTTTTTTTTTCCTTGGAAAATGTCTATTCAAGTCTTTTGCCCATTTTTTTAAATATTGGGTTGTTTGCCTTTTTATTGTTGAGTTGGAACATCTCTTTATATATCATGGATATTAAACCCTTATTGGACATGTCGTTCCCAAATATTTTTTCCCAATGTGTTGGCTGCCTTTTCAGCCTTTTGACAAATTCCTTTGACGTGCAAAAATGTTTAACTCTGAGGAGGTCCCAATTATATATTTTTTGTTTTGTTGCTTGTACTTTGAGTGTAAGGTCCAAGGAACCATGACCTACCACAAGATCTTTAAGATGTTTCCCTACGTTTTCTTCTAGTAGTTTTATGGTCCTGACTTTTATATTCAGGTCTTTGATCTGTTTTGAGTTAATTCTTGTATAGGAAGTGTATTAGTCAGCCAAAAGTGTGCTGATGCAAAATACCAGAAATTGCTTGGTTTGTATAAAAGGTCCTTATTTGGGGTAGGAGCTTACAGATACCAGACCATAAAGCATAAGTTACTTCTCTCACCAAAGTCTGTTTTCACATGATGGAGCAAGATGGCTGCCAACATCTGTGTGGGTTCAGGCTTCCTGGCTTCCTCCCTTCCAGGGTCTTGCTTCTCTCTGGGATTAAGATTCCTTTCTTCCCAGGGCTTTCTTCTCTTCCCTCTGTGTGCTTACTTCCCAGGACTCTAGCTTAAGACTTCAGCATCAGACTCCAACATAAAAACTCCAACATTAAGAATCCCCACATCAAAAGCTTCAACTCTGTCCTTTGCCATGCCTTCTATCTGTGAGTCCCCACCCACCAAGGTCCTAATGATGGTGTCCCAATCAAAGCCCTAATCATAACTCAATCATGCCCAGTAATAGACCAGATTACAAGCATAATCCAATATCTATTTTTGGAATTCATAAACATTTCAAACTACTACACTCTACCCTCTGAATTCCAAAAAGACATTATGTTAAAAAACCTTAAATCAGTAACAAAGCAAGTACTAAATCATACCACAATCAATTTAAAGAAATAGTTTGTCTTGGGGCAAAGTCGTGTCTGCTATAGACCTCTGAAATTTACGAAACAATTTACCTGTTTCCAATACACAAATGGACAGAAGGGTAAACATTTTCATTACAATAAGGAGAAATTGGGAGGGAAACATGACTCAGGGGTCCTCTACAGTTCAGTAAACCTGCAGGGCATCCTCCATTCGATTTCAGTCTGAGACTCATTCTTAAGATGATGGTTTCTTCTCCTTGGTGCCTTATGGGAGCCCACCCTCCCCACCAGCTTGCCCAATGGCCATATTCTTGGTTCTGCCCTCATCAAGCACCTGGGTGTCCATCAAGCTCCAGACCTCTCCCTCCAAGAGTGTTGGGGTGATTGCCACACTTTACCCAATCTTTGGCTTAGAGTCTTAACCCCCTAGCATAGTGATGTGAAGACAACATTTCCCTTAACCTTAGGCATACAGGCTCAAACTTCTCAGAGCAATGAGTTGATCACCTGGCCTTCCCTAACCTTTGGGGGACAGGTCCACCCTTCTCAGACCTGTAGGGTGCTGATCTTAACCACCCTAATCCTTGGGGAATGTGCTCCACCCTCTCTGTACCCTGGGGCAGCAAAACTCTCCCAGAACATCAGACGGACATCCACCCTCTTCAAATGCTGGGGAAACTCACCCTCTCTGTACACATGGGTGGGGTTCTTCTCTTGGTCAAGGTGATATCCTAATTCCAGATCTCAGCTTCCATGGTTTCCCACTTAAAGTTGTTTCTCCTTCAATCTCTCCTTTCTATGCCTTTTTATTTAGATTTTTTAGAATGCTTTTGGCTATTTGGATGCACTTTCCCTTCCAAATGAATTTGGTAATTGTCTCTTCTATTTTTGTAATCT
Source organism: Dasypus novemcinctus (assembly GCF_030445035.2). Lineage (NCBI taxonomy): Eukaryota > Metazoa > Chordata > Mammalia > Cingulata > Dasypodidae > Dasypus > Dasypus novemcinctus. Next base: position 81,219,144 of record NC_080689.1, on the reverse strand, counting down.
AGGCTATTAAAATTTCAATTATGCATTGAAGGCATAAATCAGTTTGGGTAGGATTGACATCACCATTATATTTTGTCTTGCAATCCATGAACATAGAATATCTTTCCATTTGTTTAGATCTTCACTGATTTCTTTTAGCATTGTTTTGTAGTTTTCTGCTTATAGGTCCTATACTTCTTTGATTAAATTGATTCCTAGGTATGTGGGTCTTTTTGTTGCTATTGTAAGTGGAAATTTTTCCCCCTGATTTCCTCATCAAATTGTTCAGTGCTAATGTACAGAAACATTACTGATTTTTGCCTTTTGATTTTGTATCCTGACACTTTCCTGAACTTATTTATTAGGTTAAGTAGCTTTGTCCTAGACATTTCAGAATTTTCTAAATATAGGGTCATGTCTTCTGCAAATAGTAAGAATTTTACTTCCTCTTCCTATTTGGATGCCTTTCATTTATTTTTTTCTTGTCTAATTGCTCTAGCTAGACTTCTCTTACAATGTTGAATGACAGTGGTGACCGCGGGCATCTTTGTCTTGTTCCTGATCTTAGAGGGAGAGCTTTCAACCTTTCCCCACTGAGTATGATGTTTATCGTGGGTTTTTCATGTATGCCTTTTATTATATTGAGGAGTTTTCCTTCTATTCCTATCTTTTGAAGATTTTTTATCAAGAAAGGATGATGGATTTTGTCAAATACCTTTACTGCATCAATTGAGATGATCATGTGTTTTTCTTTCATTCAATTTGTTAATGTGGCTAATATGCTAGGTTGATTGATTTTCTCATGTTAAAATACCCTTGTATACCCCTTGGTCATGATGTATATGTCTTTTGATATATTGTTGGATTCAATTTGCAAGTACTTTGTTTAGAAATTTTGCATCTATGTTCACTAGAAGGATTGGTCTGAAATTTTCTTCTTTTGTAATGTCTTTATCTGGTTTTGTTATTAAGATGATGTTGGCTTCATGAAATGATTTGGGTAATTTTCCCTCTTGTTCAATTTTATGGAAGAGTTTAATCAGGATTGGTGTTAATTCTTCTTGAAATTCTTGGTAGAATTCACCTGTGAAGCCATCTGGGAGATTTTTAATGACTGATTCTATCTTTTTAAATATGATTGGTTTGTTAAGTTCTTATATTTCTTGTAGCATCAAAGTAGGCAGGTTGTGCATTTCTAGGAATTTGTCCATTTCATCTAGGTTGTCTAGTTTGTTGGCATACAGTTTTTCTCATAATATCCTCTTATGATCCTTTTTATTTCTGTGGGGTCAGTTGTAACTTCACCTCTTTCTTTTTTTTTTTTTTTAGTATATACATACATTTTAAGATTTATTTTTATTCATTCCCCCACCCCCCACCCCCATTGTTTTGAGCTCACTGTCTGCTCTCTGTTCATCTTCTTTTTAGGAGACATGAGGAGCCAAACCTTGGGCCTCCCACGTGGGAGGGAAGCACACAATCACTTGAGCTACCTCTGCTCCCTGCTTGTTGTGTCTTTCATTGTGTTTCCTCACTGTGTCTCTTCATTGTGCCATCTTGCTGCATCATCTTGTTGCATCGGCTCACTGTCTTGCTCGTCTTCTTTAGTAGGCACCAGGAACTGAACCTGGGACCTCCCATATAGTAGGTGGGTGCCCAACTATTTGAGCCACATCCACTTCCCAATCCCTTTCATTTTTTATTTTATTTGTATCTTCTCTCTTTTTTCTTTGTTAGTCTAGCTAAGGGTTTGTTAATTTGATTGATCTTCTCAAAGAATCAACTTTTGGTTTTGTTGATTTTCTCTATTGTTTTTGTTCTCAATTTCATTTATTTTTGCTCTAATCTTTATTATTTCTTTCCTTCTGCTTGCTTTGGGAATAAATTGCTGTTCTTTTTCTAGTTTCTCCAGTTGTTCAGTTAGGTCATTGATTTGAGCTCTTTCTTCTCTTTTAATAAGGCCTTCAGGGCTATAAATTTCCCTCTCAAGACCTCCTTTGCTATATCCCATAAGGTTTGTTAAGTTGTATTCTCATTTTCATTATCTCAATATATTGAACAATTCAATTCACAATTTCTTCTTTGATACACTGATTGTTTAGCCTCCACATGTTAGTGAGTTTTCCCCTTTTCCATCTATTATTGTTCCAGTTTCATTCCATTATGATCTGAGAAGGTACTTTGTATAATTCCAATCTCTTTAAATTTATTGAGATCTGCTTTGTGACCTAATATGTGGTCTATTCTGGAGAGAGACCCATGAGCACTTGAGAACAATGTATAACCAGCTGATCTGGGATGCAACATTTTGTGTATGTCTGTTAGGTCTAGCTTTTTTATCATATTGTTCAATTTCTCTGTTTCCTTACTACTAGCCTGTCTAGTTGTTTATCTAATATTGTGAGTGGTGTGTTGAAGGCATGAACTATTTTTGTAGAGATTCTATTTCTCTTCAGTTTTGCCAGAGTTTGCCTCATGTATTTTGGGGCACCCTGGTTAGATGTATAGATATTTATGACTGCTATTTCTTCCTGGTAGATTGTCCCTTTTATTAATATACAATGGCTTTCTGTATCTCTCATAACATTTTTGCATTTAAAGTCTGTTTTATCCAATATTAGTATAGCTACCCCTGCTCTCTTTTTTTGGTTACTCTTTATAGGGAGTATCTTTTTCCAACCTTTCACTTTTAGCTGGTTTGTATCCTTGTGCCTACAGTGAGTCTCTTGTAGGCAGCATATGGATGGCTCATGTTTTGTTATTGTTGGTGGGGTTGTTTCCATTCTGACACCTGATATGTTTTGACTGGGGAGTCTAATACATTCAATGATACTATTGTAAATGCATTATTTCCTTACACCATTTTATTCTTTGGTTTTCATATGGCATATCTTTTTTTTTTTTAAAGATTTATTTATTTATTTAATTCCCCTCCCTCCCCCGGTTGTCTGTTCTCTGTGTCTGTTCTCTGTGTCTATTTGCTGCGTCTTGTTTCTTTGTCCACTTCTGTTGTCATCAGCGGCACAGGAAGTGTGGGCGGTGCCATTCCTGGGCAGGCTGCTCTTTCTTTCGCACTGGGCGGCTCTCTTTATGGGTGCACTCCTTGCGCGTGGGGCTCCCTACGCGGGGGACACCCCTGTGTAGCAGGGCACTCCTTGCGCGCATCAGCACTGCGCATGGGCCAGCTCCACACGGGTTAAGGAGGCCTGGGGTTTGAACCGCGGACCTCCCATGTGGTAGATGGATGCCCTAACCACTGGGCCAAGTCCGTTTCCTGGCATATCTTATTTTGATTTGTCTTTTTACTCTTTTGGCTATCTATCCTTTCTGCTCTTTTTGCTTTGTACACTCTCCTTAACCTCTCTCTCCTCTCTTTTTCTTTCATATTGTAAGGCTGCCTTTTTAATACTTCCTACAAAGACAGATTCTTTTTTATGAATTCTCTTAGTCTCTTTTAATTTGGGAATATTTTAAACTCACCTTCATATTTAAGGGGCAATTTTGCTGGATAAAGAGTTCTTGGCTGGCAATTTTTCTCTTTCAGTATCGTAATTGTATCACACCACTGTCTTCTCGCTTCCATGGTTTCTGATGAGAAATCTGTACTAAATATTACTGGGTGTTCCTTGTATGTGATGGTTTGCTTTTCCCTTGCTCCTCTCAGAGCTCTATTTTTATCTTTGACATTTGACATTCTGCATAGTTTGTGTCTTCAAGTAGGTCTATTCAGATTTATTTGGATAGGGGTACAATCTGCTTCTTGGACATGTAAATTCATTTCTTTCATTAGAGTTGGGAAATGTTCAGCCATAATTTCCTCATATACTCCTTTTTACCCTTTTCCCTTCTCTTCTCCTTCTGGAATGTCCATGTTATGTATGTTGTTGCACTTTGTATTCTCATTCAACTCCCTAAGCCCCTGTTCAATTGTTTCCATTGTTTCCTCTCTAGTCTTTTCACTTTCTTCTGTTCTGTCTTCTGCATCACTTATTCTTTCTTCTTTCATTTTGAGTCTGCTGTTGTATGCTGCTAATGTGTTTTTTCCTCACTTATTGTGTCTTTCATTCCCATTTGTTTATTCAGTTTTTCAAATTCTTCTTATTGCTTGCTTAGTGTCTTCTTGATGTCCTTTATCTCTTTAGTCATATCGTCTTTCAACTCATTAATTTGATTCTGGAAATTTGTATGAATCTCATTGATTAGTGTCTCAAATCCTGTTTCTCATCTGGGGCTTCGATATATTCCTTTCCTTAGGCCACTTCTTCCATTTTGTTAATATGGCTTGTAGTTTTTTGCTGATGTCTATGCATCCAGTTAAGATTGTGAGTTTATTCTGATGTTCAATTTCTCTTTTTTAGGAATTTAGTGGTGAAGGCCTGTATGTTACTGCTGTTCTTTGAGTCTTGGTTTGGCTTTTTCTAGGTCTTTAGGATTGTCCTTGTTGAATGCTCAAATCTGGGTCATGGACTCAATAATGGGTTGCAGACCTGCTTCCAAGAGCCTTGGGGAGGGAGGCTGTGAAGGCTGGAAAAATCCTCTTACTTATTTACTTTTTTTGTGTGGTACCAGGTTTGAACCCAGGACCTCGTATGTGGGAAGCAGGCACTCAACCACTGGACCATATCTGCTCCTCACTTATTTTTAATTTCCTCATATGCACTTTCTTGGTTCACCAGCAGATGGAGCTCTCAGTTCAAAACCTGGTTAAGTGCATGACAGCAACAGTGTGACAGAAGATCCTGCCTTGTAACTCTCCAGAGTCTCACAATTCAGACTTTCTCAGAGGCTCTTCTTTACTGGCAGCCCCCTCCCTTTTTGCAGGTAGGACATAATTCCCCTCCTCTCTGCATCCACAACAACCAGTTCCCGTCAGTGGGGAGGGTGATTGAGAGGGTCGGATCTTAGGTCCATGTGGAGCTCCCAAGACAAACAATGGGGCAGCCTGCCCCAGCCCAGAAAGTTCCGTGGGGCACAGCCTACAGTTTCTTCTAGTTGTTTTGTCATCCCTGGCTCTTATATTTGGGTCTTTGATTCTTTTTTAGTTAAATTTTTTTTGAGGTACTGACAGTTAGGAATTGTACCCGGGGCCTCATATGTGGGAAGCTGGAGCTCAACCACTGAGCCACATCAGCTTGCCTGAACGGGCTTTTTCTTTCTTTCTTTCTTTCTTTCTTTTTTTTTGACTACTTTTTAAAAATATATATATTTTCATTTATTGGGCATGCTTACAATGAATTCAAAAGCACAAAATAAGTGTTAAATCTATGTTTTTTTCTTACAATGTACAAGTATATAATCAATAAACAGTACTAAAAATGGTCTGAGGAGAGAGGGTGAAGAAATAGTTTATGAACAATCTCTTCAAGTTAAATTGGTATAGTATCAGATATTATAATTATAGATTTAGAATGTTAAATTTTAAATAAAAATATGGAGTGCTTCACGAATTTGCGTGTCATCCTTGCGCAGGGGCCATGCTAATCTTCTCTGTATCGTTCCAATTTTAGTATATGTGCTGCCGAAGCGAGCACTTGACTAGTTACTTTACATTTATTTTTTTGTGTTTTGTTTCATTTTTCTGGGAATGTCTTTTTTGTGTGTGGCTTTTTCCTTTGATTTTGCTTGTTAATTTTGTTTGTTTCTTCAGGAGACACTGGAACCCAATCAGGACCTCCGGCATGGAGGCAGGAGCTCAACTGCTTGAGCCAGATCTGCTCTGAGTTAGTTTTTGTACAAGATGCTAGGTAGGGGGCCTTTTTCTCTTTTTCGTTCTTTTAGATATGGATAGCCAGTTCTCTGAGCACCTGTTGGTGGCTTTGTCAAATACCAATTGGTCATGGATATGAAGGTCTATTTCTGAACACTTAATTCAATTCTATTGCTTACTATATCCATCTTAGGCCAGTACCTTGCTGTTTTGACCTCTGTAGTTTTGTGATATGCTTTAAAGTCAGGGATTTATTTGCCTTTCCAAATAAATTTGATAATTGGCTTTTCCATTTCTGCAAAGTAAGCTGTTGGAATTTTGATTGGGATTGGTTTGAATCTGTAAATCAGTTTGGGCAGAATTGATATCTTCATGATATTTAGTATTTCAATCCATGAGCACTGAATGTGCTTCCATTTATTTAGGTTTTCTTTGATTTATTTTTGCAATGCTTTACAGTTTTCTGTATACAGGTTCTTTCCATAGTTGGTTAAGTTTATTCCTAGAAACTTGATTCTTTTACTTGCTATTGTAAATGGATTTTTTGGTCTTGATTTCTTCCTCAGATAGCTCATTACTAGGGTATAGAAGCTACTGATTTTTGTGTGCTGATTTATTTTTTTTAAGAAATAATTTTATTATCAAATAACTTTGCTAAAATGATTTGAAAGAAAAAACTGGTTTTTACATTATATAAGCATATGCAACTTTCTGTTTTTCTTATAATAAACTTTATTTTAAAAGGAGTTTTAGGGAAGCAGACATGTCTCAACTGATAAGAGTATCCGTCTACCATATGGAGGGTATAGGGTTAGATCCCCAGGGCCTCCTGACCCATGTAGTGAGCTGGCCCATGTGCAGTGCTGCTGCGCCCAAGGAGTGCTGTGCCACACAGGGGTGTCCCACGCATAAGGTAGCCCTACGTGCTAGGAGTGTGCCACCCTGCAAGGAGAGCCACCCTGCATGAAAAAAAGCACAGCCCGCCCAGGAGTGGTGCCGCACACATGGAGAGCTGACACAGCAAGATGATGCAACCAAAAAGAGACACAGTTTCCCTGTGCCACCTGATAAGGCAGGCAGAAAGAGAACACACAGCGAATGGACACAGAGAGCAGACAACGGTGGGAGGGGGAGAGAAATAAATAAAAATAAAATCTTGAAAAAAAAAGGAGTTTCAGGGGAGTGGGTGTAGCTCAGTGGTTGAGCTTCCTATTTATAAGGACCTGGGTTCAATATCCAGTACTGGGAAACAGACTTGGCCCAGTGGTCAGGGTGTCCGTCTACCACATGGGAGGTCCGCAGTTCAAACTCCGGGCCTCCTTGACCCGTGTGGAGCTGGCCCATGTGCAGTGCTGATGCGCGCAAGGAGTGCCCTGCCACACAGGGGTGTCCCCCGCATAGGGGAGCCCCACACGCAAGGAGTGTGCCCCATGAGGAGAGCCGCCCAGCGTGAAAGAAAGTGCAGCCTGCCCAGGAATGGCAGTACACATGGAGAGCTGACACAACAAGATGATGCAACAAAAAGAAACACAGATTCCCGTGCTGCTGACAACAACAGAAGCGGACAAAGAAGACGACGCAGCAAATAGACACAGAGAGCAGACAACCGGGGCAGGGGGGAAGGGGAGAGAAATAAATAAATCTTTTAAAAAATACTATTCAATTAATTTAAAAAAATAACCAATACTCCTTAAAAAAAAATGGGTTTTAGGTTACAGAAAAGTTACATCAAAAGTATAAGGGGTGGAAGTGGGTATGACTCAAGCAGTTGGACACCCACTTCCCACATGGGAGGTCCTGGATCTGGTTCCCTGGTGCCTCCTAAAGAAGACAAGTATGACAATGAGTTGATGTGATGGGCTGGCATAGTAAGCTGACACAACAAGATGATTCAATGAGATGATGCAACGAAGAGACACAGTGAGGAAACACAATGAAAGACACCATAAGCAGGAGTGGAGATGGCTCAAGCCATTGGGCACCTCCCTTCCATGTGGGAGGTCCTGTGTTCAGTTCCCAATGCCTCCTAAAAAAAATCAACAACAACAGATAAATAGAGTAAAGAGTGAGCACAAACAATGAGGGAGAAATAAATAAATACTTTTAAAAATGTTATAAAAAAAGTATAGGGGATTCGATTCCCATATACCCTACTCCCTCTCATATTTTTCCCTATTAATAATATCTTAGATGAGTGTGGTATATTTGTTACATTTGATGGACAAATTTTGAAGCACAGCTACTAACTAAGGAATACAGTTTACATTATGGTTTATACTTTGCAACATGTAAATTTTATAGATTTTGGCAAATGTATAATGGCTTGTATGGTGTGAGGCATGTTGATAGTTTATCTTGCCACTTTGCTGACTCATATTTTAGTTCTACTAGCTTCGTTGTAGATTTTTTTCACCATTTTCTATATATAGGACCGTGTCAACTGCAAATCGTGAAAGTTTTACTGCTTCCTTTCCAATTTGGAGGCCTTTTATTTGTTTTTCTTGTCTACTTGCTTTAGCTAGAACTTCTAGCACAATGTTGGATAACAGTGGTGACAGTGGGCATGCTTGTCTTATCCCAGATCTTAGAGGAAAAGCTGTCAGTCTGTCATCCTTGAGTACCATGTTAGTGGAGTGTTTTTCATATATGTCTTAATCATGTCGAGGAAGTTTCCTTCTCTTCCTAGTTTTCTAAGTGTTTTTATCAAGAAAAGATGCTGGATCCATGTGGAGTCTAAGCTGCCTCTTGACATAGAGGTGGAGTGGACACAACCATTCCAAGGTCCACAGGATGAAGGAATAGAGTATGGATTAGAGTGGACTTACTGATATTCTGTTCATGAACTATTGTGATTAGTAATCGAAGAAAATGTGGCATTGGTGTGGAGAAAGTGGTCATGGTGGCTGCTGGGGGTAGGGAGTGGGAGGAAGAGATGAGATATGGAGGCGTTTTCGGGACTTGGAGTTGTCCTGGGTGGTGCTGCAGGGACAGTTACCAGACATTGTATGTCCTCCCATGGCCCACTGGGTGGACTGTGGGAGAGTGTGGGCTATGGTGTGGACCACTGACCATGAGGTGCAGCGGTGCTTAGAGATGTATTCACCAAATGCAATGAATGTCTCATGATGATGAAGGAGGTTGTTGTTATGGGGGGAGGAGTGGGGTGAGGGGGGTGGGGGGTATATGAGGACCTCATATTTTTTTTAATGTAACATTAGAAAAATAAATAAAGAAAAAAAAAGAAAAGATGCTGGATTTTGTCAAATGCATTTTCAGCATCAAACAAGATTATCAACCACGTTGATTGTTAATGGGTTGTATTGTAGTGATAGAATTTCTTCTGTTGACTCATCTTTGCATACCTGGGATAAAACTTACTTGATCATGGTGTATAATTATTTGGAGTTTTTAGATTGATTTGCAAGTATTTTGTTGAGTATTTTGCATCTATATTCATTAGAAAATTTTCCTGTAATTTTCTTTCCTTGTAGTGTCTTTATCTGGATTTGGTATTAGGTTGATGTTGGCTTCAAAGAATGAGTTAGTTAGTGTTCCTAACTCTTCAATTTTTTTTGGAAGAGTTTGAGCAGGATCAGTATTAATTCTTCTTGGAATGATTGGTAGAATTCACTTGTGAAGCCATCTTGCCCTGGGCTTTTCTTTGTTGGGAAGTTTTACATGACTGATTCAATCTCTTTACTTATAATTGGTGTGTTGAGGTCTTCTATTTCTTTTAAAGTCAATGTAGATTGTTCATTTGTTTCTAGGAATTTGTCCATTTCATCCTAGGTTGTCTAATTTATTGTCATACATTGTTCATTGTATCCTTTTATAATCCTTTTTATTTTTGTGGGGTCAGTAGTAATGTTCCCCCTCTCATTTCTGATTTTATTTATTTGTATCTTCTCTCTTTTTCTGGTCAGTCTAGTTAAGGGTTTGCCAATTTTATTGATCTTCTCAAAGAACAAATATTGGTTTGTTTATTCTCTTGTTTTTTTTAAAATTCTCAACTTCATTTACTTCTGTTCATATCTTTGTTGTTTCTTTCCTTCTGTTAGCTTTGGGGTTTTTTTTTTTTTTTCTGTTTTTTTTTCCTAAGTTCCAATTTGTAGGTAGGTCATTGGTTTTTAGCTCTTTCTTCTTTTTATTTTTTTTTAATTTTAGTTTTTGGTTTTTCCCTTTTCTTCTTTTTTTTAAATGTAGGCATTTAGCGGTATAAAATTCTCTCTTAGCACAGTCTTTGCTGAGTCCCATAAGTTTTGATATGCTGCGTTCTCATTTACAGATTTCTCTTGCAATTTTGTTTTTCACTAACTGATTATTTAAGAGTGTGTTGCTTAACCTCTATATATCTCTGAAATTTTCAATTCTCTGCATGTTATTGATTTCTAAGCTCATTCCATTATGGTCAGAGAAAGTGCTTTGCATTCTTTCAATTTTTTAAAAAAAATTTTAGACTCTTGTTTTGTGACCCAACATATGGTTTATCCTGGAGAATAATCTATGAGCACCTGAGAGGAATACATGTCCTGCTGTTTTGAGGTGCAGTGTTCTGTATATGTCTGTTAGGTCTATTTCACTTATATTATTCAAGTTCTGCTTCCTTTCTCTGTCTAGATGTTCTATTCTTTGATGAGGGTGTTGTACTGAAGTCTCCAACTATTATGTAGGGACATCTATTTCTCCCTTCATTTTTGTCAGTGTTTGTTTCATGTATATTGGTACACCTGGTTAGGTGCATAAATATTTATGGTTGTTATTTCTTCTTGGTGGGTTCCCCCCTTTTATTAATATTGTACTGTCCTTCTTCATCTCATAATGGCTTGGCATTTAAAGTCTATTTTGTCAGATATGTTATCTACCCCAGCTCTTTTTTTGGTTACTGTTTGCATGAAATATCTTTTTTTTTTAAAGATTTATTTATTTAATTCCCCCCCTCCCCCGGTTGTCTTTTCTCTGTGTCTATTTGCTGCGTCTTGTTTCTTTGTCCGCTTCTGTTGTCATCAGTGGCATGGGAAGTGTGGGCGGCACCATTCCTGGGCAGGCTGCACTTTCTTTTGCTCTGGGCGGCTCTCCTTATGGTGGCGCTCCTTGTGCCTGGGGCTCCCCTACGCCGGGGACATCCTTGCGTGGCACGGCACTCCTTGCGCGCATCAGCACTGCGCATGGGCCAGCTCCACACGGGCCAAGGAGGTCCAGGGTTTGAACCGCGGACCTCCCATGTGGTAGACGGATGCCCTAACCACTGGGCCAAGTCCGTTTCCCCATGAAATATCTTTTGCCAACTTTCATTCTCATCCTTTTGTGTCCTTGGGTCTAAGTGAGTTTCTTTGAGACAGAAAACAGATAGGCCATACTATTTATCCATTCCGCCAAACGTCTTTTGATTGGGGAGTTGAATCCATTAATATTAAATGTTATTACTACAGAGGCAGTACTTATTTCAACCATTTTACCCTTTGGTTTTTATATGTCATATATTATTTTTGCCTCTCTTTTTACCCTTTTAGTTATCCTTTCTGATAATCTTCATTTCTACCCTTTTCTGCAAGCCCCTATCTCCTTTTCATTTTGGCCTGCAGAACTCTCTTTAGCATTTCTTGTAGGGCAGGTTTCTTGTTGACAAACTCTCTCAGTTTTTGTTTATGTGTGAATATTTTAAGTGCCCCCTCATTTTTGAAAGACAGTTTTGCCAAATAAAGTGTTTTTGGCTGGCAGTTTTTCTCTTTTAGTTCCTTAAATATATTACACCAGTGTCTTCTGGCCTCCATGGTTTCTGATGAGAAATCTGCATTTAGTCTTATGGCAGATCCCTTGTATGTGACAACTCACTTTTCTCTTGCTGCTTTCAGAATTCTCTCTTTATCTTTGTTATTTCACATTCTGCTTAGTATGTGCCTTGGAGTAGGTCTATTAGGATTTATTCTCTTTAGCGTATGTTGCCTTCTTGGACCTGTATGTTTATGTCTTTCATAAGAGCTGGGAAATTTTTGGCCAGTGTTTCCTCAAATATTCTTTCTGCCTCTTTCCCCTTCTCTTCTCCTTCTGGGATATGCAAGGCACATATGTATTTGTGCTTTGTGGTGTCATTAGATTCCCTGAGAACTTGCTCATTTTTTCCCATTCTTTTTCTCTATCTGTTCTTCTGTCTGTAAGATTTTGAATGTCCTATTTTCTAGTTTGGTGATTCTTTCTTCCTGTTCAAATCTGCTATTGTATGCCTCAATGTATTTTTAATCTCTTCTATTGTGCCTTTCATTACCATAGGTGCTGTTAAGTTTCTTTGCATGCTTTCAATTTCTTTTTTATGCTCACCCACACCCAGAGTCTTCTTAATATTCTTTTTCTCTTTAGCCACATTTTCCTTCATCTTCTTGAATTGCTTTAGGAGATTTGTTTGAACATCATTGATTAGTTCGAAATTCTGTGTCTCCTCCAACTTTTTCATTTATTCCTTTTTCTTATAATGTCTTATAAGTTTTTGCTGATGTCTAGGCATCTGATTATCTTGATGAGTTTACTCTGATATTCAGTTTCTTTCTCTTCCCTAAGGTTGTTTGGCTATGTGTTAAGGTTTCAACACTTGGTTCAACTTATTTTAAACCTTTACAATTGCCCATGTTGAACTAATGAGATTCAATCAGTTCTTCTGCATCAGATTCTTGCCCAGGCTGTGTGGTACAATTTCTAAGATTGCTTTGTGCAATTGCTTCACCCCCAAGGGAGGGCTTCTTTTCCTCTGGTCCTTCTGGAATCTTGATACATTCTGTTCTGTTTTGCCTCTGTAGTTTTTTACTTTTATTTTTAACTGTCCTTTCATTGTCTCTAGCTTTTGCCAGACAAGTAAATTCTGGGAGGAGGTAACTCTGGAGAAGACTTTTCCAAGTCAGTATTCTCCAGCCACAATAGTGCCAAGGACCCACAAAGGGGTTCAGACCAGTTCCAAAGGGCCCTGGGGGTAGGTCAGGAGAGACACCAGAAAGCTTTTTTGCCAGCTGCCAAAGCTGCACTTTCCTGGCCTCCCTAGCAGATGGCACTCTTTGGCAAATGGTTGCCCACAGCCCTATGGAAGCAGAGTGTATTTTCAGCCTCCACCAGCTCTGCCCTAGTCAGGAGCCATGAAACAATGGCTGCCAAAATCCTTGTCCGAGGTGGGTTAAAACAGTAATGATTCAGAGCCAGGACCCAGAGATTCAAACTTACCAATCAAAAGCCACAATCAGAAATATCCAGGTCCTGTTCTCCATTTTTGGGGAGGAGGACCTCCCTGTGTCTCTCCATCTGCATCAGCCAGACCTGGTGTATCTTACCTTGACCTTGAGGGGGGGATGTGTGCTGGCCACTGCTGTGGAGCAAGTCACTCACAGTTTGGTTTGGTTTTGACCACAGTTCTATATCTCCTGCTCTTCCCTGGATGCCACACAGTGGCCTCCAGAACCCCAAAACAGTTGCTTCAGACAGTTTCTGTCAGTCTACTAGCTGGATTTGGGAAGAGGACTACATTCTGTGGCTCCCTATGCCACCATTTTCCCTGGAAGTTCTCTCCTCTCTTCACTTTTTTTTTATTCTTTTTTTTTTCTTTCTGTTCCTCAGCTTACATCATTTCTCTTGTCTTGTCTTCCAATTCACTGATTTATTCTTCTGCCAGCTCCAAACTGCTGTAGAAACTATCTGGGGAATTTTTCATTTCTGTTATTTTGTTCCTCAACTCCAGCATTTCTGTTTAGTTTGTTTTTTAAAATTTTTCTTTACTGAGATTCTCATATTGTTCAACGGTTATTTTTCTGATATCCTTTAGTTCTTTCTCTATGTGTTCTATTATCTCCTCGTGTATATTGAGGATCAGTTTTTTAAATCTTCACCTGGTATATCCAAAGTCTGGTCTTCTTCTTTGATGGTTTCTAGATATTTATCTTATTTCTTTGAATGAGTCATCATTTCCTGTTTCATTGTCTTATTATCTTTTGTTGCACTCTGTACATTTTAATGCATTAACCTTAGGATTTTTTTCCCCTGAGTTGTTTGTTTCTTAAGTTTGTATCCAGCTGGTGAATCAAGAACTCAAAGTACAAGTTGACTTCTAGGAGCTAACAGAAACAAAAGAGTCTTTGCAAATTGATTATGTGTTGGCTGGTGCTCTCCTCCAGAGTTTAGCCCGCCTATCAGGAAGATCATCTTGAGGTGAAAGTGAATTTCACTTCACTCTTTCCAGATCCTGGTCTTGAACTGTGCTTGCACTTGCTCATGGCTTTAGGAATTCCTCCATTTGCAGGAATTCCCTGTCCCCCTGACTCCCTATGAAATAGACTTGCTGGGGAGTGGTTGTGGCTCAACTGATAGAGCATCCACCTACCATATGGAGGGTCCAGGGTTTGATCCCCAGGGCCTCCTGACCTGTGTGATGAGCTGGCCCATGCACAGTGCTGCCTGCGCACAAGGAGTGCTGGGCCTCACAGGGGTGTCCCCGTGTAGGGGTGCCCCATGTGCAAGGAGTACACCCCACAAGAAAAGCTGCCCCATGCAAAAAAAGCACAGCTAACCCAGGAGTGGTGCTGCACACATGGAGAGCTGACGCAGCAAGATGATGCAACAACAACAACAAAAAAGCCAGTTTCCCGGTGCTGTGTGACAAGAACGCAAGTGGACACAGAAGAACACACAGTGAATGGACACAGAGAGCAGACAATGGGGGGGGGGGAGGGGAGAGAAATAAATAAATAAACAAACAAATAAATAAAAATAAAAGAAATAGACTTCCTGCCATCCCAGGTGCTGTATTGTATGACTTAAACAGATAATCTTTTGTCCCAGGTTGCTTTGACTTAATTGCTTCTCTCTTTTTTTGTCTTTTTTTTTTTTTTTTAATGTTACATTAAAAAAATATGAGGTCCCCATATATCCCCCACCCCCTCACCTCACTCCTCCCCCCATAACAACAACCTCCTCCATCATCATGAGACATTCATTGCACTTGGTGAATACAACTCTGAGCACTGCTGCACCTCATGGTCAATGGTCCACACCATAGCCCACACTCTCCCACAGTCCACCCAGTGGGCCATGGGAGGACACACAATGTCCAGTAACTGTTCCTGCAGCACCACCCAGGACAACTCCAAGTCCCCAAAACGCCCCCACATCTCATCTCTTTTTCCCACTCCCTACCCATGCTGCTTTAGTTATCCTCAAGATGCTTCTGCCTGCAAGACAAGTTCTTCTAGTGCAAGACAGAGATCAGTTTCCTGGTTTAGTCTTTCAGGCTGCCACCAACAATTTGGCACCAACATTTAAGCACCTCAATTGTGGATAAGGGTTACTCTGCTCCCTCTGGAAGAGGACCAGGTACTAACAGTGGGAGTGCAGGCTGTGCTAGGCAAATGGGTGGTGGAAGGACCAGCAAGGGTAGAATGAGTTTCTCCTACCATTTTTAAAACTGTGTTTTCTTGATTTGGCACTCTCCTCAACATGGCAACTACTCACCTGGTATCCAGAGTTTGAGGAAAATGGTTATGCCAGTTTTTGCTAGTTGTTCGATGCTTCTGTGGGGAACTTTCCTGGTTCCTTATACCTTCACCTTAGTCTACTAGAAGCCTCCATAACTTTATAAAATAGCTCCAGTTATTTGATGAATATCTTAGTCTTGTCCTTTATTTCACTGAACATATTGTTATCTTCAACCCCTGTTTGGAAACTCCATTATTTGAAACCTCCCTGAATCTATTTATTGCCCATCTTTTTTTAAAGATTTATTTATTTATGTCTCCCCCCCCCCCCCATTATTTGTGCTTGCTGTCTGCTCTCTGTGTCTGTTTGTTGTGTGCCCTCTGTGTCTGTTCATCTTCTTTTAGGAGGCACTGGGAACCAAACCAGGGATCTCTCATGTGGAAGGGAGGAGCCAATCACTTGAGCCACATCCGCTCCCTCCTCATTGTGTCTCCTCGTTGTGTTTCCTCGTTGCATCAGCTAGCCATGCCAGTCTTTTGCATCAGCTAACTGTCTTGCTCATCTTCTTCATACTTCCATATGGGAGGCAGACGCCCAACTGCTTGAGTCACATCTGCTCCCCTTTATTTCTTGTCTTTTTTAAAAATTGAAGTATATCATTCATACATGAACAAGCATAAACAATAAGTGTATACTAAAGATTGTGAATTTACAAAAGAAACACACATAAAATCACACAGGGGTCTCATACATCATCCCTCCACCAACTCTTTGCATTGGTGTGAAACTTTTGTTACAAACTATGCAAGGGCTTCGTCAAAATATACCTACTACCAACTATAGTACTTATCTTACATTTGGTGTATTTTTCCCCCACCCATACTATTTTTTTAATATATATTTTTTACAGATATTGTGAACTTGCAAAACAATCATACAGATGTGTAGATTTCCCATACAACTCCACACCCTGGTGGAACATTTGTTACAGGTTATGAGACAATATCATCAGACTATTACAACCAATCATGGTCCATAGCATACATTTGGCACACTTTTTCCATACACCTCCATTACCAACACAGTACAGCTTGGCAATGATGCAAGAATATTATAGTATTGCCGTTAACCACAGTATATAGGTCACACCAATTGTAGTTTTCCCATGTTTCTCCATATTTCCATCACCCTGCAATAGTGATGTACATCTGCTCTAGCTCACAGAAGGACACTCTTGCATTTGTACCCTTAAACACAGTTCTCAACCGCTTCTGGTTTCACTGTGTTATTCAGTCCCTCGATTATTCTTTAGTTTTCTTTCTATTGACATTTACTTCCCCAGACTACCTTTTTCAATCACAATCCCATTTATGAACCAGTTGCTACTCACTATAATGTGTTGCTATCACCTCTATCCATCTCCACGCTTTTACAGTCAAGTTAATTAAAACTTATATATACTTTAAGCATCCATAGTTCTTCTCAACCCTCCTCTTATCTCCTAATAACCTATACTCTAGGTTTTAATTCTGTGTGTTTATTATTTGTATTTAGTTCATATTGATGAGACCATGCAATATTTTTCCTTTTTATTTGGCTTACTTCACTTAGTATAATGTCTTCCAGACTCATCCATGTTATCACATATGTCCCAATTTCATTTCTTCTCATTGCAGCATAGTGTTCCATTGTACGTATATACCACATATTTTGTTTATCCATTCATTGGTGAATGGACACTTGGGTTGTTTCCATCTTTGGGAGATTATGAACAATGCCACTATGAATGTTGGTGTGCAAATGTTATTGCCTGTCTTTTTAAAATTGGTTTTTAGTTATGCCTTGTCTTTTCATGTCTTGTTTATTTTGATTAAGTGCCAGCTATTTTACATAAAATATTGCAGACATAAGTTGTTCTGTATGATGTAATGTTCTTAAAGGGAAGATTTACTTTTAATTCTGGCCATCAGAGATTGAGACAATTTAATGCAAGTGTAAATTATTTAAGAAGGTAGGCTCATTTCCAATTTACTTTTACTCCTAGGGCAGTGATATTCAAAGTGTAATATGTGAGTCCCAGGGATTTCCTGAGAGCCTTTCAGGTCATCCACAGGTCAAAACTATTGTGATAATAATACATTTTAGAATATTTATATATTTTCCAGTAAGTGGAAATTTGCATTAATAGTAATACGTTAGTGGTGCCTGAGGCAGTGGCACCAATGCATCCACTTTCAGTAAAAAGGGGAAGAGTGTCAGTTTCCCTTAAAAATGTATTTGATGAGCAATGAAAATGATTAATTTTATTAAATATCAATCCTTACAGTCTCTATAACACAATGGGAATACATGAAATACTTCTGTTCTGTACTGAAGTGTGGTGTCTTGAGGAATGATCTTGTGATTACTTGTGCTGTGCACTAACCTAGCTGCTTTTTTTTAGGAGGTACTGGGGATTAAACCCAGGACCTTGTGCATAGGAAGCAGGTGCTCAACCACTGAACTAATCTGCTCCCCAGTAAATGTTGGGTTTTTTGTTTGTTTGTTTGCTTTTAGGAGGTACTGGGAATCAAACCCAGGACTTCATACTTGGGTAGAAGGTGCTCAACCACTTGGCTGCTTTTTTTTAAATGGTACACTATTTTTACTTGAAAGAATGACTAGTAGACAAACTATGGTTGTTTAGTTTTGGGCACTTGAGAAATATTTTCTCAATTTGTTGTCAATGGGAAATCTCGTTTCCATATAAAAACTAAAATTTTGGAAAATTTGTACCTGCCATCATGAGCTTGACAACTTCCCAATGTTTAAATACTTTTCTGATGTGATTGGCAGTATTATTAATAAATAGGATTTTGAAAAATATATAATGAAATGTATCAACATTTGAAAGATCTGCTTAAGTCAGTGAACCAGTATTTGTCATATGGTCATTGCATGTTACAAACTCATTCATGGGTGAAAGATCATTCATAGCACAAGATAGACTAATGCATTTTAAAGTGTAAGAGTATGAAAAATTCATTGATATGGTTACAGATTCCACATTGTGATAAATCTTGAAGAAACTACCACTTATTGGAATTTGGTGTGACATCAAAGAGGAATAGCCCCAATTACTTGAAATAGTAAAATATTCTTCCCTTTTCTACCTCCGTATCTGTGCAAGTCACATTTTTTTCATGTATTTTGACCAAATGACATACCAAAACAAATTCAATGCAGATGCAGTTCTGTGACTCCAGCTGTCTTTTATTAAACCAGACATTAAAGAAGCTTGCAAAAATAGAAAACAATGGCACTATTCTCATTACATTTTTTGTTTTGGAAACTATAGGTATTGTTAATAAAATATATTACTTATGTTGACATATAATGTATTTGTTATTAATATTTAAAATATAAATATTTTTTAGATTTCCAAATTTAATTTTAATATGGTAAATATTGATAGGTGTAATTCATACAATTTGGGTTTCTAAGTAACTTTTTTTTTAAAGATTTATATATTTATTTCTCTCCCCTTCCCCCTGCCCCAGTTGTGTGTTCTCTGTGTCTATTCGCTGTGTGTTCCTTTGTCCGCTTCTGTTGTTGTCAGCAGCATGGGAATCTGTGTTTCTTTTTGGTGCGTCATCTTGCTGTGTCAGCTCTCTGTGTGTGCAGCGCCATTCCTGGGCAGGCTGCACTTTCTTTCGCGCTGGGCAGCTCTCCTTAGGGGGCACACTCCTTGCATGTGGGGCTCCCCTACGCGGGGGACACCCCTGCGTGGCACGGCACTCCTTGCGTGCATCAGCACTGCACGTGGGCCAGCTGCACACGGGTCAAGGAGGCCCGGGGTTTGAACCGCGGACCTCCCATGTGGTAGGCAGACGCCCTAACTACTGAGCCAAGTCCACTTCCCTCTAAATAACTTTTAAGACTATAAAAGCATCTTGAGGCCAAAAAGTCTGAGAACAAATGTCCTAGCAGATAGCCCTTCTGGGTTCCAAGTGAAATGCTAGGATAAACACCTATACCTTAGCAGAACCTATTCTTGAAACTGTCGAAACATGCTGCACTTCTCAGGGTTTCATCCATTGCTTCTGGATTTGGCAGTTGTCTTGAGAGGGAAAGCAGGTGCAAATGCTGGGCTCACCTCTCTAGACGTCTCTTCTGTCTAGATATTTCCTTGTAAGTCTTCGTTGACTTGATAGTTCTCTAGTGCTTTCAAGTGCATTTTTTAATTTAAAAAGTTTTATGGAAGGGCATCATTCATACATGAACAGACATAAATGATAAGTGTTTTGTAAGTTAAATTTACAAAACAAACATGCATATCTTCATCCAGGGCTCCCATACATCACCCCACCACCAACACCCTGCATTGTTGTGAAATATTTGTTACTAAGGATGAAAGAGCATCATCAAAATATTCTATGTTCATGGATTAGAGGACTAAATATCATTAAGATGTCAATAATTTACAGATTCAACGTAATCCCATTAAAAATCCCAACGGCCTACTTTGCAGAAATGGAAAAACCAATTATCAAATTAATCTGGAAGGGCAAGGAGCCCCAAATAACCAAAAACGTCTTACAAAAAGAGCGAAGTCAGAGGACTCTCCCTGATTTTAAATTGTTGACTTAGCTATAGTGGTCAAAACAGCATGGTGCTGGAAAGATAGACATATTGCCCAAAGGAACCGAATCAAGAACTCCGAGTACAAGTTGGGGTAAGGGACAGGGGAGAGGGAGGCTCGGCCTTCCTCACCTGCCCATCGATAGCCGTGCATATCTCTGTCACCAGTTGTCTCTTTAGAATTAAAGATACAAGTTGGATGACACCATAGAATGTAATTTACCTGTTAGTAGTGGACTTTGAAAGAACTTGCTAAAATAATGCCTAAACATTATTTGTCTTTTTTAAGACAAAATATCTGTAGTAAAATATCTATTGTATCTGCACTGAAAAGTTCGCTCCTCATCAATTTGGCAGTCACCTGAGATTTTTAACCTTGGTAATATTCCTAGCCTGTGTCTGAGGATAAAATAGTCCTACTCTTCAAGGAAGGCGATAGAACTCTCTGTTCTCCTCACTAAAGGACTTGTTCAGAGTCTGGAATTGCCAACAGAGTCCATGAGGTTTCTTGTTGAGGACTTATCCTGGAGATACACGTCTGGACTCATGAGGGAAAAGAGAGGAAAGCATCAGAGATGTATTCACCAAGTGCAATGAATGTCTCATGATGATGGAGGAGATTGTTGCTATGGGGGGAGGAGTGGGGTGAGGGGGTGGGAGGTATATGGGGACCTTATTTTTTTTAATGTAACATTTAAAAAAATAAAGACAAAAAAAGTCAACAAAAAAAAAGAGGAGAGGAGAGGGAACGGAATATTTTTGGAATTTATTTTGGAGTTTGATGCGAGATAGGGACATTATTTTATATTTATTCCAAATGGCTATGCATTATCTCTGTGCTCCTTATTAAGAATATAGGCATGGTATGTTGATTTGAAGTGCTGCCTCTTATTACATATTCAAACTCATGAATATTTATGTTTCCCTTCAGAGTTATAATGTGTCTATTTCTTCAAGTGTCCTTCAGAAAGTGATTTGGTTTGCTCATCTACATCCTGCACAATTCTTATGATTTTTTTTGCTTGTCATTGCTATTGTTACTGAAAAAAGACTTTTTCCATTACATTTTCTAATTGCTTATTTCTA
Source organism: Dasypus novemcinctus (assembly GCF_030445035.2). Taxonomy (NCBI): domain Eukaryota; kingdom Metazoa; phylum Chordata; class Mammalia; order Cingulata; family Dasypodidae; genus Dasypus; species Dasypus novemcinctus. The sequence goes on along the minus strand of NC_080689.1, from coordinate 81,198,308 downwards.
GAATTAAAAAAGTGATTGATTTTTCTTCTTATATCTATTTGTAATCATCCATTTACCTGAAGTCTAATGAGCTCTGATGATTTTTTCAGATGGTTCTTTTGTGATTTTAGTGTAAACACTAAAAGAGTGATAATATTCTCCAAATATGACCTGTGATTTCTGCCTCAGGGTCTTGGATTCTGATGCTATTGTCTGAATTTCCATCATTCCTGTCTCAAAATCCTTTCTTCAGGAAGAACCAATTTCTCTACGAACCCTCTTTTACCTTCTCAGGGAGTTAATTTCCCTCTCCCTGAACTTCCATAAAGCTTTGTACATGCCTTTATTATAACCACATCATGCCACATTATAATTATCTACTTACAAAACTGTTTTTTCCAAGGACACTCACAAAAGCACACATTTCTTCTCTAGGCTGGGAGACAAGTTGGGAAATTTCTGTTTGGAAGAGGGAGGACCGACGCTGTCTCGTTCATCTGCATATTCTCTGATCTGCAACTTGCCGTCTGGTGCAGGGGACAGAATGAGTGAGCGAGGGAGTGAATGAATGAGCTAAGAAGTGAATGACTAGACGGGGAGCCCACTAGGAGGTGAAGGTCAGGGACAGAACTCAGGTCCAGCACAAGACTTTGCAGCCCCACTGTGATGCTTCCCTGGAGTCTGAAGTCCAGTTCAGGGTCTCTGCGGACAGCTCGGGCAGCGCCTTGACCAACTTGGAGAAGAAGCGGGATATTATTTAGCGTCCTGTACTCTTACTGCACCCCGTTCGCTGTTCTGCCAGAGTGGGTTTCATCGATGGAGACTTGCAAAGAGTATTGCCCCTAGAGGCTCTAGGGCAGAACTCCTTTTCTCACCAACTGGTTCATGGCTTGAATTCAATTCCTTCATATATATTGAGGACCGCTTGTACGGTGCTAGTTTTTGAGATGGGTCTTCTGGTAATGGGCTGCCCGAGAGTTACGGGGTCTCACTTGATTAGGCAGAAGCTGGTTCTTGGGGAGGAGCCTCACTCCTCCGCTTTCCACTGCTCTTTCCCCACTCTGCCAGAACAAAGTGGAAGGAGAAGCTCCCTGGCTGTGATTCAGCCTGCTGGCTCCTCTCTGATCCACTCCCCTCTCACCGGGAAAGCCTCAGTGAGCACTGGGACTGCGGGCAGGGAAGACAAGGCAGCTTTATTTTGCACAGCGCCCCTGGACAAACGGCCCCTCATGAGGCTTCGGGGCAGTCAGGTGTCAGGTCTGGAATGCACACACCTGTACCTGGGAAGGCTCCTTTGAATTCCTTCTGCTCTGTGGCCTCCCGGGGGTTTTGCCAGCGGTGGTGGGTGGGAGTTTGGCAGCCTGTGCCCCGAGGAGGAGCACCCCACCCAGACCTCCACGTTGAGGGGCCACCAGCAGAGAGATGGCAAGACAAGCAGTTTCTAAAGCTCCCCAAAGAGCCTTCCTCCTGTCTCTCCCACTCCCTCCCCACCTGCAATTCCCACCCTGCCCCCACCCCCAGATCCACTGAGAGTAAGGCTTTCCCAAAAGAAACAACAGTTCAGGGACGGAGCTTCCCTGCTGAGACACGGAGGGTTTCGAAGCTGTGAGGGGCCGTGGGGTACACGCAGCGTTCTAGTCTGCTAGGCTGATGAGAGCAATGTACCAGAAATGGGCTGGCTTTTACAACGGGGATTTATTAGCTAAAGGCTCACAGTCCTGAGACTGTGACACTGTTCGAATCAAGACATCATCAAGGCAATGCCTTCGCCCTGAAGACCAGATGCCAGCGATCCTGGATGCCTCCATCACATGGCAAGGCACATGGGGGCATCCACTGGTCTCTCCCTTCTCTTCTGGGTTTCGCCGCTTTCAGCTTTTACTTCCGTGGCTCTTTCTCTCTTTGTGTGAATTTCATTCTCTTATAAAGGTCTCCAGTAGGAGGATAAGGCCCACGCTGGGCCATGCCTTTCTGAAGTAGCCTTATCAAGACATCCTACTTACCATAGGTTTACAACCACAGGAATGGATTATCTTTAAGAACACACTTTCCTGGGGACTCTGTGTCTTCAAATTATACCATGCAGCAAGGCTCATTTATCCCTTCAGCCTGAAACTTGTTCATATTTTTTGCTTGTTTCCAAGAAACAGATGAGGAAACTAAAACCCAGAAAATTTAAGTGAATTTCCCACACGTCCCATTGATTGGTGGCAGAGCAGCATCAGTATTTATTGAACTTTCATAACTTTTTCTGTCAGAATTATAACATAACCTTGCTTAAACTTATCAAGTTCCAATCAATATTTCAATATTCAATAATTCATTGGTAGCTTCCAATGAAATGTGATGAGAGGGAAATATTAGGTTTTCTAACTGAACCTGTCCTAGACCTCAAGAGGGCTGCCCAGTCCCATCTGGAAGGAGAAGTTGTGAATTTCTGTGTGGCATGCCTGGATCCATCAGTGACAGGAAATAGGGCTTAGACAATGAGCCTGTCACCCACTACTCTGGATCAATCTTAGCCAGAAGGTAGATAAAGGAAAACAACTGGTATAACCCTCTTCAGCCTATACAATTTAAAATAAATAAATAAAACAGATTCTGTTTATTTTAAAGCATTTTATTTATTTTAGGTCAACCCAAAGACCTTTCTGGATAGTTCACCCTTGTCTCCTGTACAGCAGGGACAAAGGGGGTTCTCTTCTCCTGGTTCAGAATGGGGACCACAAGTCTTGGGCAGAGCCTGCCAGAGGTCATGAAGAACCCAAGGAGGTCTTGAGAAAGCCAGGCACCTCTGGCCCCGGGTCCCCCACCCCCAGAGTAAGGTGTGGCATCTCTCACCTCCGTTAGGTCTCTCTGCAGCTAGAACAGTGGGAGCCACGGCTGTGCTCTTGAACAAGGGCTAGTGCGATATGAGAGGGTAAGTTAGAGGAGTGGCAGAGGGACAGTGGGAAGGAAAGAGGATGACCACAGGACCTCTGGGGAGGAAAGAGGATGACCACAAGACCTCCACCTGACCTCTCATTAGAAGTGCATTTCTCCGAGCCAGAGAAACCAGGGTAAGACGTGGTGAGCAGGCTGGACCGATGGAGGTGAGTACAGGGGGTACAGGAGGGGTGTCCCCTGCCAGAGCAGGGGGGAGAGGGATCATCCATGGCTGAGGACAGGCCCCCGCTGGGATGTGGGAAGCCCTGGGCCAGAGAGACCTACTAGCCCTCTCGGACAGGTCTAGGTCTTCGGCTGTGATGTCCACACTCCACCATGAGATTATGGTAGGGATATAGCAGATGAGCTAGAAAATCATCTTAGACTTTTCTCATCCCGGAAAAGCTTCCGAATGAATAGCAATGCGACAAAGCACAGGTGCTCCCAGGGTGCACACAAAGTGACCACACTGGTTCCAGAGCAAAAATCTTCCCCCATGTCTTCTGAGCCCAGCTGGAGAGCTGGCCGGCCCCTCGCCACAGGGACCTCTGCTGCTCTCCTGCGGAGCAGAAGGCTCACAGAGGGGTTGCAGCCTGGAAATGGCGTCCAAGGCAAGTCGCATTTCTGAGTCCTGGGGCAGGGTGTATTTTCCAAAAGTGACCTCAGCAGAACTTTCATTTCCACGTGCTTTCTAAAACCTTGTCTCTCCCCCAGCAACAGGTGGAGACTGTTTCCTTTCCCACTGAACCAGGAAAATCTTCTGTGACTGCTCCAACTGACAGGAAGCAGCCATGACCTGTGACCTCCAGGTGACAGAGCTCCCACCTGCTGCTCCTTTGGGGACATGTCTGTTGGGAGCCATGAGCTGATAGTGAAGAAGTCTGGAGATTCTGAAGCCACCACATGGAGAGACTATATAGAAGCATTAAGAGATGCCCAAGGAGCCCCGGCTGTTGCAGTCCCCGGGCTTTTTAATCCCCCTGGCCCAGGTGCCAGACATGTGAGCGAGCAAGCCACACATGTTCCCAGCCTCCAGCGTGCTCCTCGCTTTAGCCGCACGTGTTCCCAGCCTCCAGCGTGCTCCTCGCTTTAGCCGCACGTGTTCCCAGCCTCCAGCGTGCTCCTCGCTTTAGCCGATGCAGAATGGAGCAGGAATAAGCTGTCCCTGCCGAGCCCTCCAGATTCACGAGTCCTCCAGATTTAAGCCACTAAGTTTTGGGATGGTTTGTGTGGTAGTTTGAGTCTTTTGTGACCCCAGAAAATTATGTTCCTAAATTGGTCCATTCCTGTGGGTGGAACACTTTGACGGACTGGATTTGGTTGAGGGCCATTGGATTGGATTGCTTCAGTGCGTGTAGCCCAGGGTGGGTCTTGGTCCTCTTGCTGGAGTCCTTCATAAACAGGAGAGAAGAGGCCACTGAATCAGAGAAAAATGCCCAGGAGCTGAGAGAGATGTCTCTGGGACCAGAAGCTGAAATCAATGGAATGCAGAAGCTGAGAGGAAGCCCCTGAAGCCAGAAGCTGAAGGCAACAAAACCCAAGGAGAGGAGAGAGATGGGCAGAAGCTGCCTCATGTCTCATCACCCAGACCTGCAGCCTGGGGAGAAAGCATCTCTTGATGATTCTTCGATTTGGACACTTTAACAGCCTCAGAACTGAAAGCTTATACATTAATAAGTCCCCATTGTAAAAGCCACCCCATTTTTGGTATATTGCCTTGGCAGCCTTTAGCAAATGATAACAGTTATACAGTATCAGATCATCGGAACATTTCTTCACCTCATTTAATCCTCTTACTACTGTGAGAAGCAGGTATCACAATCCATAGTTTATAGGCAATAAAACCAAGGCTCTGGTACAAAAGAAGTGGCATTGCCAAAATTTAAGGCACAAATTTCTGACTCTAAAATCAATGCACTGCCTAACGTCAAAACAAAGATCCTGTCCAGGAGAGATGGTGCTGCTTGGTCTGGGCTCACAAGACAGGGTCATTATATGAAGGGCAGCAGAACTTGAGACAGGCTGCCCTTTTTTTTTTCAGATTCATTTTTTAAAATTTATTTCTCCCCTCCCCCATTGTTTGCCCTTGATGTCTGCTCTTTGTGTCTGCTTGTTGTATGCTTTTCTTCTTTTTTAGGAGGCACCAGGATCTGAACCCAGGACCTCACATGTGGGAAGGAGGCACCCAATGACTTGAGCCACCTCTGTTCCTGCTTGTTGTATCTCTGATTATGTTTCCTTTTTGTGTCTCTTTGTTGAGTCATCTTGTTGCATCAATTCGCTGTCTTGCTTGTCTTCTTTAGGAGGCACCGGAAACTGAACCCAGGACCTCCCGTGTGGTAGGCGGGCTCCCAACTGCTTGAGCCATGTCCGCTTCCCCAGGCTTCCTTTTAAATCAGTAGAGCTCAAGAGCTGGGCCAGGCAGGGTGCAAGGACCAGGAGCATCTCTGAGAGGAAGGTTCCAGAGCCTAGTGTATTAGTTCAGCAGGCTGCTATGACAAACACCAGACAATGATTTGGCTTAACAACAGGAGCCTCTTGGCTCAGTTTGGCTTGGAAGGCTAGAAGTCCAAAATCAAGGCCTCAGCAAAGCCATGCTTTCTCCCCAAAGGCTATAGTGTTCTGGTGCTGGCTGCGGCCACCCTTGGGGTTCCTCGGCTTGCATCCTGCCCCCCGTCACATGGGGATCTCTCTCCTGTTGTGTCTGCTCTTCTAGTTTCTACGGACCTCTGGCTTCTGGCTGTGTGGCCTTCTCTATCTCACTAAATCCAAATTTCTTCTGATTCAGCTGAGCCACGCCGTACTAAAAACAACATCTTTAAAAGGTCCTGCTTGCACCCACGGGGTTGCAGGTGAAAATGAAGAGCGTGAGTGGAGTGGGTGTAGCTCAGGGACTGAGCCCCTGCTTGGCATGGATGCGGTCCCCGGTTCAATCCCTGGTACCTCCTAAAAATGAACAAACAATTTAAGGGCTTGGCTTTTAATGGGGTATATAATTCGACCCACTACACCAGGGGAGATACTTAATTCTGGCTGTGGCTACAACAGAACTGGTGTCGACCGAGAATGATTTTAGAGACTCTTTTTTCACAGGAGTAGAAATGGAGACATTCCCAGGGCTTGGGCTCTCCCTTGCTTCCTCTCTTTCACATGGATTTCTGGAATGTCCATGGCCTTCCCGGGGCTATTCCGAGCAAGAGAAAGTCTCTGATCTCATGGAACTTACATTCTTCAGGGACAGAGAATGAAAGAGTGACCACAAATACAAACAACTTCATTTCTAATTGCGACAAGTGCTCTGGTGAAGAGGAGCTGCGGACCTGATAGAGAGCACCTTGGGGGAGGGCGATCCAGTGCGGGAACACCTGAGCTGGAATGGGAAGGATGAGGCGTAGCCCACGGGGAGAGCTGCAGCTCCGTGTTCCAGACCGAGGCAAGTGCAGGAGAAAAGTCCCTGAGGTGGTAAAAAGTGAAGCCCGTTCAAGAAGTAGATAGACAAGGGGCCTGGAACTAGAGCGGTGGAGGGAGGGAGACTGGTGAGGCGGGTGGCACCTCACAGGCCTTGCAGGCGGTAGAAGGAGTTTGAGCTTAATGAGTTTAGAGTTTTCTTAAGGTGACACTGGAGACGGGGGATAGATGCGCAGGACTTATCAGGGCGGAAATGGAATTCGGGGAAGCCAAGGAGCACGTTGTTGATAAGAGGTGTGCCTAACATCCTTGTGGGCCCGTGGGGATGTCGGTCTGGGGCCTGGTGATGAGCCGCCGGGTCTCTGTTGCCCTTCCCAGCTGGACCTTCTGTCACACTTCTGGGGACGTGAGGAAGATTGGCCCGTTGTTTCCTTCCAAAACGGATTCCCGGGGCACAGAGTTCTCACTGCTAGGAGTGGGCAGGGATCCCCCAAGTGTGTAAGCCAGGAAGAGAATAAAGGGTACTGCAATGCTTGTATCACTTTCCTAGTGAAGAAATTGCCATGATTTAGTGACTTCAAACAACACCAATTTATTATCTCACAGTTCTATGTTGGAAGTCTGAGACAGGTTTCCCCAGATAAGATGAAGGTGTTGGCAGGACTGTGCAACTTTCTGGAAGTTCAAGGAGAGCGTTATGGATTGAATCGTGCCCTCCGCAAAGCTCAAGTTCCAGCCCTCTGTGGACGTGAACTCATTTGTAAATAGGTCTTCAACCATCCTCTTAAGAGGAGGCCAACTGAATCAGGGTGGGTGGGCCATAACCCAGTATGACTAGAGTCCTTCTAAGCACACAGAGGAACTCTGAACACAGTGGGAGTAGGAGATGGATGGGGAAAGAGATGGCCATGGGATGGAGGCAGACTGAGTCATAGGTTGCTGCAAGCCACTGCTAGAAAGCTGCAGGCTTCAGAGGAAGCGTGGTCCTGCTGACAACTGGACTGTGGACTCCTAACCTCCAATCCATGAGACAGAACATTCCTACTGTTTAAGTCAACCAGTCTGTGGTATGTGTGACAGCAGCCCTGGAAAACTAAGATGGGGGACTCTGTGTCCTTGTCTTTTCTGGTTTCTAGAGTTCGCTCTCCACCTTCAAAGCCAGCAGCAGCAGGTTGGGGCCTCATGTTCTCATCTTCTGGTTCTTCTATAGGCACGTCTTCCTCTGACCTCAGCAGAGAGAGCTTCTCTGCTCTGAAGAAGTCATGTGATTAGATTGGGCCTATCCAGGAACCCAGCGTGTTCTCCCCATCTGAAAGCCCTTAATTTACTCATATCTGCAAAGTCCCTTCTGCCATGGAAGGTGACACACTCGCAGGGTCTGGTGACTAGGTCATGCACATCTTCAGGGGCCTTTATTCTGCCTTTTACAGAGCTAGACAAGGGCTGAAATGGTAGAGGGAATGCATCTGAGGTTTTTTAGGTTGACATGTCCAGAGAGTCTATTCAATAAACTCTTCTTGTGACTTCTTTGTCTGATGTTTAAGCTCGGCCAGGAGAACAGATACGAACAGTGACAACAATCATCATTTATTGAGAGTGTATCATGTTCCAGGTACTTTAACTACTGCTGATAGTAATAATAGTTTGGATCAGTTGAGGGCTTACTTTGTGCCACGCATTGTGAGAAGTGGTTTACACATGATGGCAGGAAATGTGTTGGTGTCGTCGTCTTCCTTTCCCTTCACCAGCTGTACAGATTCACCTTCTCGTCTTCTCGCCCTTCCCTGACATCCTGATGGGAGTTTGATCTTTGCACACCACCTTCTTAAGCTTTTGTGATTCCACATCAGAAGGAGGGGTGAGGAGAAACTGTACTGTTTCTTTGGAGCTTCCCTTCATTATTGTTTCATAAATGCTCCTCCTGTTCTCCTATGTTGGATTTCCTGTGTGCTCAGTGACAAATGTACCCTTTCAGCCTCTGCTCTGTGCGCTGGGCCTGAAACTCTGCAAACCACATTTCTGCATTGTCAGCTGGCTCTCTATTAGGCTCTGCTCATAGAGTTCCAGAGGGAGGCTGGAAGGCTGGAAGAGGGAGAAGCGACCTGCTGCTTCCTGGTTGCTCTTTCTTCCAGTCAACATCTGGCTGGTCCCTGTCTGATACAGAAATTGATACCAAAAGTAGTCTCGGGAAGCAGTCTGTCAAAGATGGTAGTTTGGGATTGGTTTGGTCATATCCTTTGTTTCTTGCCAATAGGAAATGGGATTCTAGTATCCAAGCATGAAGTGACGGCATGATTAATCATTATCACCTGGTCTGATTGTGATGAATCACCTACTAAAGCTGTGGCAGTTTGAGATTATTTATGAACCCCAAAAAAGAGAAGGATTATGTTTTTAAACTGCTGTTTCTCTGGGTATGATATCCTTTGATTGTATTAGATTAGATTCAGCTGACATGTCTTTGATTAAATTATGTGAAGATTAGGGCTTGGACTGGACCATGCCAATAGGCTTGACTCGGGGTTGTGTCCCCGCCCCCTTGGTGGGCTGATGTAAATAGACACTTACTCAAGAGGACACATGGAAGAAGACACAGAAAAGGAGAGAACTTGGTTATTTCAATCCTGCCATGTGAAAGTGCTGGGAAGAGAGATGAGCTCTCTGCCAACCTACACCTGAGATCAGAAGAAGCTGGGCCCATGGAGTCTTAAGAGGAAGAAGAAAGGAGAGACCAGGCAGAGACCACCCACCATTTTGCTTCAACATATGGTAACAGACTCTGGTGAGAAAGTACTTCTTATGGTACCTCGAGTTGGACTCTTTAGGATCTTGTAACTGTTAGCCTTTACCCAAATAAATACCCTTTATAAAAGCCAACAGATTTCTGGTACTTTGCATCAGCACCCTTTTGGCTGACTAATATAAAAGCTTTCCTCCAAAGAGACTTTCAGCCACTTACTAGAGTAATTACAACACTGAGCAAAAAGAAGCACTCAGATCTTTCAGGAATTACTAGCTCTGAATTGATACTAATTTTTGGAGGGCCAGAATGTCATTGTGGTCTACCAATGAAAGTGGGTACAAATGGTGGCCAGGTGATATATGAAGTCTTAGGTCAATTCCAAATCAAAGTGGGCTCAATGAGTCTCTGAACCAAGCATGTGGGTATTCCCCCAGTTCATGAATATAAATGGGATAGATATACTTGGTAACTGGGAGAATCCCAGTCTTGGTTCTCTGCCCCATGGAGTGAGGACCGTTGAGATTGGAAGAGTCAAGTGGAAGCCCCTGGAACTTCTCCATATTACCAGGGTAGTAAATACCATGTCCCTGGGGGAAATTGCAGAGATTAGTGCCATCATCAAAGACTTAAAGATTCAGAGAGAGTGAAATCTATCAACGAGAGGTTCTTAATCTTCTTTGTTTCACAGATCCTTGTGCCAGTCAGGTGAAAACCATGGACCCCTACTAAGTCCACACTATACTGTGTATTATTTAGTAAATATATCACACCACACCAACACGTCCCCGCAAGAATAATTTTTTAAAAAATTTTAATTCAAGCTCACAGACCCCTGGTTAAGAGCCAATCAACCCACATTTACTTGCTTTTTGGTCCATGCAGAAGGCAGGTGGATGTTGAAGAATGTGGACCATTGTAAATTTTATCAGGTGGTGATTCCCAGTGCTGCTTCTCTTCTAGATATAGTGACTTTACGGAGGGGTAAAAATCAGCATATCTTCTGGCACTTAGTAAAGACTTTTTTTCTTCATACCAATTTGTAAGGACCTCCCAGTGCAGTGTGGTTTTTATCTGGCAGGACTAACCCATACCTTCACAATCTTGCCCCAGGCTGCATCAGCTTCCCTGCTCTCTGCCATAATTTAGGCTGGAGAGATCTTTATCCTCTTGATATTATGCATAATATCACACTGGTCTACTATCCTGATAACACTGATCAGATCTGATGAGCTGGAGTAGCAAGTAATTTTAGATGCCTTAATAAGAATTATGTGAACGTTTTAGATGTCTTACTAAGATTTAAATAAATCAGAGGGTAGGAAATAAACCCCATGAAAATTCAGGTTTGTTAGCCCAATGGAGTTTCTGACTATCCAATGACCTGGAGTATGTCCAACTGTGCTCAAAGTGGAGGACAAGTTGTTCTGTGCAACACCTCCTACAATTAAAAAGAAACATAATGCTTTGTGGGTCTTTTTGGGTTTTGGAGACAGCAGTCAACCACATTTGAATGTGCTACTTAGATCTATTTACCAAGTAACTCATAAGACTACTAAGTTTTGCAAAGCGAAAGAAGGCTCTGCAGCAAGTCTAGTTCACTATGCATAATGTTTTTCCTTTTGGAGTTTTTGACCCTTAGACTCTTTGGGCATTTAATCCTGCTGCAAAGCCTTCTCCATGTCAATCTACTCTGATGGCCCCATTGACAGTTCCTTACAACCAAATGACAGGAGGAAAAAAACGTGTTCTCTGAAATAGATTTTTCTGTACAATATAATAACTGAAAATGGACAGCAACAGCATTATAGCACCTCTCAGGAGTGACCCTGGAGGACAGGGTTGAAGGAAAAGCCTCCTGGTGGGTGGAATTTTGAGTGGTACATTTGGATGTCCAGAAGCGCAGATCTACACTGCTTCACAGGAAGCTACCAATGGTTTGGCAAGGTGGCCAGGGTCTTAGAAAGAAGAACATTGAGAGAATGGTGGTAAGGAGTTCTGGAGAAGAGGTATGTGGATGGACTTCTCAGAATGGGTACAGCATGTGAAGATATTTATTTGTGAATGCTCAGCTCAAGTTATCCACTGTAGAAGAGGCTTCCAAAAATCAAGTGGAAAAAAGGCTATGTTTCATGGATGTCGCCAGCCTCTTCTTCCACCACCCCAGTACTTACTATCTAGCCTGTTCACCTAGTAGAAGACTGATATTACTGGACCCTTTCATCATAAAGGGGTCAGAGATTATCCTCACTAGAATAGATTAGTATTATGGATGATAACTTGCCTTCTTCGCAAGCATTGCCCTCTGTAAAGATAAGGAAAGCTGTATTCTTGTCATATCATTCTAATCATGGGACTAATTTCAGAGCAAAAGAAGTATGTCAGTGGGCTCACCCCTACAGAATTATCTGGTTTTACGATATATGACACCTACCCCCAAGCAACTGCCCTAACAGAAAGGTGGAATGGCCTACACAAGACTCAATTGTAATGCCATTGAGGAGACGCTTATAGAATGAGGTACGTGCTTTGAATTAGAGACCAGTTTATGGTATTATCTCAGCCACAGTCAGAATACAGCGGTCTGGGAATGAAGAGGTAGGAATAGAAGTGGGTCCTTTCACTATTATACCTAATAATCCACTTGTAGAATTTTTGCTTCCCATCCCCCAAATGTTGAGCTCTGGCCGTTTTGAAGTCTTGTTCCCAAGAATAAGTGCCCTGATGAAACTGCCACCTGGCCATTTTGGGCTTCTCATGTCACCGACTCTCAGGTTGAGAAGGATATATTTCCACTGCATGGGGTAACTGATCTCAGTTAACATGGAGGAATTAAGTTGCTGCTCTCCTACAGCAGCATGAAGGGCTATGTTCAGAACCCAAGAGATGCTCAGGGCATCTCTAAGGATTTCCATGCTCAAAAAAGGCAAGGACACTGAATAGTCACACCTTTCAAGAATGCAGGTTGGTCTCACTCCCCAGGTAAAGAACCCTATGATGCTGGGGCCAGAACTCTGCAAACTGCATGTCTACTTTGCACAAGGGCTCTGTGTTAGGCATGGGCTGAGGTTCAGACCGAAGGCAAAGGAAATACAGAATGAGCAGTGGAAGAAGGAAGTTCACGAACATCAGCTAGAGCCCGGGGACTGCACCTCATGACCAGTTGCAGAATAAGTAACAGCTTTGCACATTTGCTTCCTCACTGGTATGCATGTACATATCTATCCTTCTCTTCTCTGTCCTCCTTTCCCTTACTATTTTAAACAAGTTTTGTTAGAAGCTAATCTCACAATTTAGGATTTAGATAACACAATATTCAGATAGGATTTTGAACGAATTTGAGAAGTAATTAACTGTGGTTGTTTGAAGCTCTATATACCCCAGAAAAACGTGGTCTTCAATCTAATCCATTCCTGTGAGTGTGAATCCATTGTAAGTAGGACCTTTGGAGGAGGTGTAGCCAGCCCCAGTCATCATGGAGTCTTTTTTTTTTTAAGAAAATAAAATTCAGACACAAGAGAGAAAGCCATGGATGCAGGAAGCTGAAATCCCGTGGAGCCCAGAAGAGAACAGAGAGGCCAGGAGAGGCCGCCATGTGCATTGCCAGGTGACAAGCTAAGGACCAAAGACTGCCAGAGCCAGCCCAGACCGCCACAGTCTTGGGGAAGAAAGCATCTTCTGGTTGACGCCTTGATTTGGACTTTTTCCCAGTCTCAAACTGTGAGCGAATAAATTCCCATTGTTTAATCCAACCCATTCCATGGTATTTGCTTGAGCAGCCGAGGAAACTAAAAGCATTAACGTAGCCCAGAGATGAATTCACCTGTTGGGACTTCGCATCTTCTCGTTTGGATAATGAGCGAGGACATTTTTGCTTGTAGGTGGATAGTTATTGTTAGGAAAGAAATGTAGAGTTGTTTTGTTATTGCACGAATAGTGGTATAGGTGTAGAAGTGTGCGCGGAGGGATGGGCCATGGGCCGTGCTGGTTATTAGGTAATTGCCCTGAGCTCTTTCTACCCTCAGCTTTGTGACGCTGACATTGACACTCTGCTTTGCCTGCTCGCTCCCTGTTGGGCTCTGCCAGTGGGGGCTCTAGCGGTTGCCTCCAAAGCAGGAAGCGCAAGAAGGCAAGAGGCCCTTCCTGTTTGCTTCTGCCCATGAGCATCACCATAGGGACCCTTTTTTTTTTTTAATGTCATTTTGGAACTCTTCTCCCTTGCTCGATGCCATCCAGGATCATGTATTGGATTGCCTGATTTTAGGAGGTACCAGGAATTGAACCTGGGACCTTGTTCATGGGAAGCAGGTGCTCAAACCACTGAGCTACACCTGCTCCCCTAAAGAGACAGTTCTTCATCCCAGAGGCAGGAGTACCTTCTTGTGGCAGAAGCTGGCTTTAGTTTGTGTACCACTTGCAGAACCAACTTCCTCGTGCCCACCTCAGAGTTTCAGCTCTTGGGTCCCTCCTGTAGGTTTCTAAGTTTTAAATTTTATTGTATTATTTTTATTTTTTTAATTAAAAAATCTGTTAAAGATTTATTGATATATTTCTCCCTCCCCTTATTGTTTTTGCACTTGCTGTCTGCTCTCTGTGTCCATTTGCTGTGCGTTCTTCTGTGTCTGCTTGTCTTATCTTTTAGGTGGTACCAGGAACTGATACTGAGACTTTCCAGAGAGGGAGAGAGGTGTGCAATCTCTTGCACCATCTTAGCTCCCTGGTCTGTTGCATCTCTTAATGTCTCTCCTCTGTGTCTCTTTTGGTTGTGTCATTTTGCTGCACCAGCTGTCCACGTGGGCCAGCACTCTGCACAGGTCAGCACTCTGCTCAGGCCAGCTTGCCTTTACCACGGGACCCCAGAAACTGAACCCTGGACCTCCTATACAGCAGACGGGAGCCCAACCGCTTGAGCCACATCTATTTCCCATTTTTTAACTTAAAAATTTCTTTTAGGTTTCTAAGTTTAAAACATTCCAGGCTCGTCCCTCTGTCCCCTAGCTGCAGGTAGGAGTGTTAGCTGCTTACCATGGGTGCTGTCTCCGTGATGTCTTAATGTTATCTTTCGACTCTTGCCGTAGCCTAATTAACAACTTCGTACCCAGTTAACAGTCCTTGCCATTACATTCTACTTAGGTAACAGATGGGCTTTTTGTCTCCTTAATGCACTCTAACCAATACAGACCTTCCAGCCTGGTTGAAATTTTGGAGTAAATGGGGGCTTGACCCAAGTTTGCTCTTGTCTCTATCTTTACTTTCATTTTAGGTAATGTAGTCTATAGCTGTAAATCCAATTTATATGCCAGTAACTTCCAAATTCATCCCCTCACCTTCGCCTCTCCCTAGAATTTCAGACATATATTCTATTGTCAACTTAATAGCTTCACTCAACTATTTAATAAGTATCTCAAAGCTGCCTGGGCATAAGAGGACTCCTGAGTCTCTAGAGCTTTATACCACTCACCCAAGCCTGTTCCTCCCTAACTTTTCTCCATTATAGTAGAGTACAGCCAGTTCCTCAATAAAAAACACAGAAATCAACCTTGATTTCTTCCTTCCCTTGCTTCTCCATATCCAGTCCATCAGCTAGTCTTGATAAAAATGGCTACAAAATACATCTTGATCCCTAAAACCTTTCACAGCCCCCAGGTCTGTCTGGCCTAACGTCTGCATTAGCCTTTGGAAAGGGATCCTTTCTGTCACTCTTGCTCCATGCAGCAGCCAGATCTTTTAGAAACATAAAGCATCAAATCCCTCGAAAGTGTCCCCAGCGCCCATTCCATTGAGCAAACACCCCTCACCCGAGTCTCAATGGCCTTACCACCTCTCGAAACCGTCTCATGCCGCCCCACCAGCATTCCTCTGGAGGCTGATGCTTCTGCAAAGGTCTTGGAGCTGTGTGGTAAGGCTGTGAGCTTCAGCTGAGGAAGAGGCACAGACAGAACACCAAGGCTCAGCGTCCCGCGGCCTGGTGGCTGTTAGTCTCAGCCACCAACCATTCCCTTCTCTACTGCAGGCTGCTGTTTCAGACGACTTAGCTCCTGGAGGCCAAACCCCCTCCAGCCCACCTCACTGGAGACCCTCAACACCTGAAAGGTCAGTTTCTCTTCATTTCCAGGGAATGGTAACACTGAGGACAAAAGCTGTTTGCCTGTGTCTTAGACGCTCACCCTGAGTCGTTGCTCATCTCTGACTTTGGCTTCTGCCATTAAAGCTTTGGTCAGAAGAAAAAGCAAACTCTTTGAGTCCCAGTATAGACTGTTTTTCTCTGACTGTTGCAATTTGAAACCTTACCCGAGTTTCCAGTGGAAAATCTGGGCCCAAAAAAGAGCCTGTGGGTTTTTATTCTGTCAAGAATTCTCCTCTTTGGTAATTGTGGTTGTTCAGGTGAAAGTAATAATGAGATAATAACTAGATACATCCGTTTTGCTTTGTACTAGAGATAGAAGAAGGAGATCTATGTCAGTTGGTCTGTCAGTCAATCAGAAATCATTAGCGAAGCTGAAGTTTAAAAAAAGGAAAAACTCCAAGGTCTGACTCAAAACCGTAGACTCAGAATCTCTTGGGTTGGAGTTTTTGGTGTTTTTTTTAAAATGTGAAATTAAGTTTTAAAAACTTCATGAGTGATCCTGGTGCATGTTCTGGATAAGAATGAATCATTACAAGGTTTGCTGGGAGTGTTTAAATGTTCTGCTCTCAAAAGAGCCACATAAAACTCCCCCTGGAATCAGGAACTCAACAACTCCAATCCCAGCTTTTCACGTGAAGGTAGAAGAAAAGAGGCCAAGGGAGGGAAGCAGTGTCACCTCAACTCACACGGCTGCCTAGTGGCAGGTGCAGGTGCTGGCCCTCCTGAGTGAATGGAGCAGAGGGAAGGTAGAATGGATCAGGGCTGCACTTCGCAGAGAGGAAGGAACGTTCTGAATGGAGCGAACAAAGAGGAACGGAACGGGGCAGGTCCCATGGCTGGACAGGCCTGGAGAAGGTCGGGAAGGAGGGAAGGGACAAGGGCACCCCCGCCCCAGCTGTGAGAGATTTCCCCACCGCAGGTAAACTACCTGGCAGCTCCCTGGAAAAATGGGAGGGTAACATCTGTTGAGAGCTAAAAATAGAAAGTGTTATTGGGCCTTTTGAGGCTGCTCACTTGAAAGAAGAACATAAATCACTTCTTTGCCCAGAGCCCAGATCTGTTCTCTGTGGCTTTGACTGTGGGGGTGAGGCAGGTGGAGATAGAGAAGGGGGTGGCGAAGAGATTTCTCATCAGTGGAAATCCCCTCGGTTACGGGTCCATTGAGAGAGTTCGGGGTTGTAGCCATCGTGCCTGTGTGGGGGAAATATCTCCAGAGAATGACAGAGAAACAGACATGAGCGAGACAGAGGGATGGGGTAATGACAGAAAGACACAGGCCGATAGAATGGCCGAAGTAAAGTTCTACGTGGAGGCAGGAAAATAAGAAGGAGAAGGAAGTAATGGGGTGGGAGCAGAGAGAATGATGTTTCCTTGGGCTGCCTTAATGAATTACCACCACTGGTGGCTCGAAACAATGGGAATTTAAGCTCGCACAGTCTGGGAGACCAGAAGTCCGAACTCAGATGTTGGCAGAGCTGGTTCCTTGGGGAGTCTATGAGGGAGAATGTGTTCCCTGCCAGTGGCCACAGCAGTCCTTGGGGTTCGCTGGCCCGCAGACACCTCGCTCCAGCCTCTGCCTCCATCTCTCCAGGCCCTTCCCCGGGCCTCCCTGTCCCCTTGTAAGGACCCCCAGCCTTGGATTCAGCGCTCACCCTAAACCCAGCGTAGCATCTCAAGAGCCTTAACTAATTACAGCTGCAAAGAGCCTCTTTCCAAATAAGGTCGCATTTTGAGGCTCCAGGCAGGCATGAATTTGCAGGACGCTATTCAACCTACCACACCAAGGTCTGTTGTCTATGTTCCCACGATGTTTCTTTTTTCTTTTTTTAACCCCTCAGTTCTTTGGACAGGTGCGCGTTGCTCCCACGTCCCCTGGGGGCTTAGCCTCCCTTTGTGTCCAGTGCGTGATGGGAGGTTCCTGCCAGGCACTGGTGGCTTTGGAGAGGGGTTGGAAGGAGATCCTGGTCGTTGCTGGCTGCCTGCTCGTAAGCACCAGGGAGCCCCTAAGGCTCCTGTACCTGGACTTCTCTCCTGGGCACTCACCTCGGGCTAGCCGCTCCCGCCCCCCGCGAGCTGCCAGGAGGCTGAGATTTCCTCTTCCTGTGCTTCTCCTCTTAGTCAGCACAAAGGCCTCTCTTCTGTTCAACTGATACCCTGCTCCCCTCGCTGCAGTCAACATTTCTTTAGCCTTAATCCCTTAAAACCTGCTTAAACAACTCAAAAGCAATAAAGAGATAGTTCTTGGTTACATTTCTCCCCTTCTCTTTGTTCTTTCTAAGCCTGTTCTCAGATTGCAGCCCAGAAGGTCTTTGTGTGAGTGTTGACTCATCTCCTTCATTCTAATGAGATCACCTACAGCGTAAACCGAGGGCAGGGATGCTCCGGGCTGGGTGTTGGGTAACAGAGCTGTCTGGCTTTGGGACTGGGCTTCCTGGAGGGGGCTGGGGGCGGGGGGGGGTAGGGGGAGCTACTGCGCCTGAGACTTTGCAGCATCAGTTGTTCCCAGCGCCTAAAGGCATGCTCTTTGGGTACTGATGACCCCCAGGTGACCAGACCCCTTCTGTCCCCCACCCCTAACACCTGGAGAGGGGCGCGCAGTCCAGCCCCCAGCTCGTCCCCTTGGAGTCATATTATATCCTCATTTGAAAATAGATGGGCCGCTCATGAAATAATTAACTCGAATTCAGCTTCTTAGCCCAAGAGAGTTTGGTAAATTAGAAATTTGCTAGAACAGAGAATTTTTTAAAAAAGTGGTTTGTAAAATTTCATTAGCCAAAAACTTACAATTTTCGTCTTAAAGATTTAATACACGTAATATTAATTTAGGATGGACCTCAATTTCATTAAACACAAACTTATCATTTTTATCATCTTAAGATTTAATACACATAATGCTAATTTGTTTTATTGGCATTGTTACTGGATGACTCTGGTTTCTGGACCTCTAGATTCCTGGTTTATGTCGCATAAAAGAATTTAATGATATGCCATAGGGTAGGCAAGGAAGTAAAGAGAAACAAGAAACAAGAAAATGAGAAACGTACATGGTCCGACACATGGACCGTGGGTATTCTACTGGGTGAATTGGGGTCCCAGGTCAGGGCTTTTTAAAGTCTGTTTGCTGTTCTGATTGGTTGCTCCACCTCGGACAGAGAAATTTTTTTTTAATTGTTTCTTTTTTTATTTTGGACAGAGAAATTTTGATGAAGAAAATAATTAAAGCCTTGGGCTGTAGATAAGGAGGAGAAGAAAATACTGCATGCAGCCTGTGGTAGCTGGGGAAATTTTTTAAGTGTGATATTGTCCGGTATAGGCAAATAAATCAATGGAATAGAACAATATGCTGGGTATACAGCCGTAACTGATAGGCCAGATAATGAAGCAAAGTGCTACGCGCCCGTTACCACCTGGGTGCTGTGTGTGTGTGTGCGTGTGTGTGTGAGTGCACGATTAAATTAACTCTAATCAGGCAGCACAGAGATCGGCAGCCGCAGGCAGCTGGTGGTGGTGGAGGAGATGATAAAGGGGAAAGGCAAAATCTTACTATCTAAACCAAACAGTTGAAGATTCCATAGGGAGTTAGGGTGGAAAAATCTATGCTACATTCACACACACACATCCGTGGAAGGGATGGCCTGAATGAAAGGGTGAAGGGACTGCGTGAAGGCAATGCACAAAAGATGTAGGGTTGAAAACAAGATCTCCAAAAAAAGAAGGGGCCTGTGTCGAGACCTGTGCCCCAGGTAGCACCATCCTGAGTGTGACACTTACACCCAGACCCTGGCCTCATGCCTTTCTTCAATAACCCAGTATCTGACCACAGCCCGGGCCTGAATCACCAAGTTCCGAATCTCAGCTCCCCTGAATGATAAATTCACTCTCCTTTTTGGTAAGGAATTTTGCAAATCCGGGGAGATGATAAAATAATTTAGATAAGAAATAAATGAAGTCCATAGAATTAATAGTTATATGTTAAGTTTAGGAATATATTTTAGAGAATCTGACTTCCTGTCTTTGATTTTAATTAGATATTGGTTTTAATTTTGGAAAGCTGAAAAAGAATTTGATTCCATTTTTAAACATGTTTGAATGTTTAGGAGAAGAAAAAGCTTGTAAAATTTATAAATTTCATTATAGTGATATTTATAATAGTTGTTTAGAATCTTAGAGAAGTTTTCCTTATGAGGCTTGCAAATCACCTGCTAGACATATTTTGACAAAATCAAACATATTAAATTTGTAGCCGTATTTTAAAATGTTTTAGCTAATTTAGCTAATTAATTTTAAGAGTGCTTAAATGTTCAGGGGAATTCAATCTGGTATATTAGAGTTAATACACATTACTTTAAAAGACAAGGAAAGTAGTTGTTTATAAAATTAGCAGATTTTAAAGGTTTAAGAAAACGTTGGTTTTGATTTTAAAGTTTATCAAGTTAGTAAAAAAAAATACATTAGAAATTGGTATATTTTTCTGAACAAGAAAATCCTCCTCAAACATTAAATGCCCAATAGTCAAAAAAGAGCAATGGTTTTCCCCAATGAATTACTTTGTTATCTTTGTCAAAAAATCAGTTGAACATTGAAGTATGGGTTTACGCGCGGGCTTTCTATTCTGTTCCATTCGTTGTCTGTCTCTCCTTTACTTATACCACAGTCTTTATTACTCGAGGCTTCTAGTAAGCCTTAAACTTCTCCAAACCTCTTGAAAATTGCTCTGGCTCTTCTAGGTCATTTGTCTTTCCTGATAAATATTAGAATCAGCTCAGCAATTTCTTCAAAGTGCCCTTTAAGGATTTTGATTGGGATAGTATTAAATCTGTAGATCGATCTGGTGAACATTTTCATCTTAATAATATTGATTTGCTACTCCGTGCATAGTGTATCTATTTACTCTGGTATTCTTTGATTTCCTTTTGCAATGTTTGTAGTTTTCATTATACCAGACTTACACATCTTTCATTAAACTTATTACTAATATCTTATTTTTTTATTACAGTTTAAATGGTGTTTATTTTCATTTTCATTTACTACTATTCAAGAATGCAAATGATTTTTGTATACTGGGGTTGTATTATACAATCTTGCTAAATTCAGTTATCAGTTTTATATTAGACTATTTATAGATTGCTTCAGGTGTTTTAGCTACACAATCATTTTGGCTACAATCTCGTCTTACTGCAGTGGCTAGGGCGTCCAGTACAATAATAATTAAAAGTCAAGAGAGTGGACATCCTTCCCTTGTTCTTGATCTACTGTAGCAAATATGAGACGTCACCACTGAACACGCTGTTGGATGTAGATTTTCAATGATGGCCTTAATCAGGTTGAGGAAATTGCCTCTTTTTATTAGTTTGGTGAGAGATTTCATGCATTCATGCTGAATTTTTTCAAATGCTTCTTCTGTATCCATTGAAAAGATCATAGAAGTTTTTCTCCTTTATTCTACCACTGTGGTGTATTACATTTTTTGGAACTTCAAATATTAAGCCAACCTTTCATTCCCAGGAAAAAACACACTTTCTAGTGATATGTTATTATATAAATTGTTAAGATGATTTGCCAAAATTTTGTTGTGGATTTTTACATCTATATTAATGGCTACAGCTTTTCTCTTCTTATGTTTCTTAGTCTGGTTTTACTATCAATGTAATGCTGGCCAAGTAAAATAAGTTGGTAAGGGCTCTCTTCACCTCTGTTATCTGCTAGAGTTTGTGTAGAATTGGTATCAATTTTTTTTCAGATTGATATAACTCATAAGTGAAACCATCTCGGCCTGTAGTTTTCACTGTCAGAGGTTTTCAATTGGGAAAGGATATGGCTCAAGTGACTGGGTGCCCCCCTCCCACATGGGAGGTCCTGAGTTTGGTTTCTGGCTTCCTAAAGAAGACAAGCTAATGCCACAGCCAGCACATATTTCAATGAGCAGACGACACAACCAGCAGGTAGCAGAAGTGGCTCAAGTGTTTGGGCACTCGCCTCCCACATGGAAGGTGTCGGGTTCTGTTCCCAGTGCCTCATCAAGAAGATGAGCAGACAGACAAGGGAGCCATCTTGTGGTGGTGGTGGCGGGGGTCAGGCTAAATTTTTTTAAAAATTAAAAGTGTTTTCAGCTATGAAATCAAAAGTTTTTACACGATATTGACTTTCGAAATTTCTACTTCTCTTTTGGGTCATTTTAATAAACATGTTTCATGAAATTGGTCCATTTAAGCATTTAAATATACTGGCATAAAATTGTTTACAATATTTCTTTCATCATTTTAATGTGTATGCAATCTCCAGGGATGTTCCCTCTATAATTTCTGGTGTTGGTAATTTGTGTCTTCTCTCTATTTTTCTTCATTATTCAAGCTAAAATTTTATCAATTTTATTGATCCTTTCAAAGTCTGGCTATTAGTTTTGTTTATTTTCTCTATTATTTTTTCACTTTCTATTTCATTTATTTTTACTCTTTTGTTTACTATTTTCTTTCTTCCTCACTTTAGGGTTAATTTTCTATTCTTTTTCTAGTTTCTTAAGATGGAAACTTAAGCTTTTCATTTTAGGTTTTTCTTCTCTTAAAAATAAGCATTTAATGGTCTATATTTCCCTTTAAGTGTAGCTTTAGCTCCATTCCACAAATTTTGATATGTTATATTTTATTATTCAGTTCAAAATATTTTCTATTTTCCAATGAGGTTTTCAGCTAATGCGTATTTAGAACACTGTTTCCCATCGAGGGTGATTTGGCCTCCAGGAAATATTTGGCAATGTCTGGAATCATTTTTGGTTCTTACAGCTGGAGTGAGAACCAAGGATGCTGCTAAACTAACTTCCTACCCACAACAAAGAATTGTCCTTCCAGGTTGAGAAAACTGATATAAAACTACATTATTTAATCTTCAGATATATGCTTTTTTCTAGTTATTTTATTGTAACTGATTTCTAATTTTACTTCATTGTGGCCAGAGAAAATAGTCTAGATGATTTCAGCCTTTACAAATTTACTGAGAATTGTTTCATGATCCAGAGTATGGTCTGGTCTGGTGGATATACCAAGTGCCCTTGAAAAGAACCTGTATTCTGCAGTTGGTGGGTACAGTGTTTTATAGATACCAGCTAGGGCAGGTGATCAGTAGTGTAGTTCACACTGTCTTGTGTTTGCTGATATTTTTGTTTAAATTTTCCTATTAATTTCTGAGAGAAGTTGTAGCAGTTTGATATGGTTATTAATTCCAAAAATAGATATTGGATTACGTTTGTAATCTGATCTGTACCTGGGCGTGATTGAGTTATGATTAGAGCTTTGATTGGGCCACGTCATTAGGGCACTGAGTCCGCACTCCTTGGTGGCTAGGGACTCACAGATAAAAGGCATGACAAAGGACAGAGTTGAGGGTTTTTGATGTGAAGGTTCTTGATGTTGGAGTTTGATGCTGAAACCCCAGGAAGAGAGGAACCCTGAACCCAGAGAGAAGCAAGACCCTGGAAGGGAGGAACCCAGGAAGCCTGAACCCTCACAGACATCAGCAGCCATCTTGCTCCAACACGTGAAAGTAGACTTTGGTGAGGGAAGTAACTCATGCTTTACGGCCTAGTATCTGTCAACTCCTACCCCAAATAAATATCCTTTATAAAAACCAACCAATTTCTGGTATTTTGCATCATCACCCCTTTGACTGACTAATACAGAAGTGTTAACATCTCTAGATGTGATTGTGAAGTTGTCTATTTCTCCCCTTAATTCTGGCAATTTTTGCTTCCTGTATTTTTAAGCTTTGTCATTAGGTGCATACATAATTATGATTATTAAACTCATCTTTTTTTTTGGTACTGGATACATTAAATTTTTTTTTGAATCATATCATATGTAACACAATATATTTGGTTCTTAGTAACACAGTCATACAGTAGTTGTCCTTTTGTGTCTGGCTTTGTTTGCTCAACATAATGTGCTCCAGGGAATTGACCTTTTTTTATTGTAAAGTGTTACTTTTTATCTCTGGTAAAAAATATTTGTCTCTAAATATATTTCATCTAATGTTACCACAGCCACTTCAGCTTTATTCTACTTACAGTTTGAATAGTATATACTTTCCCAACCCTTTACTTTTTTTTGTTTATGCAACTTTACTGAAGAAAAACAAATCAATTACTAGCAGAGCTATTAGTTGATCACTCATGCATTGACAACTTGCATCATTTATTCAGTGCTATATTAAACAGAGTATTGGAAAATAGATTAACTAGAAGCTCCAAGTTTCCTAACAATTTAAATGAACCTTACAAAATATTTGAGGCCCTATTTTGGAATACAAAGCATGTTTGACTTCCAGTTTCCATTTTCTGTAGAAAAAGAGCAGATCGTTCCTTTATCAACATGCATGCAACATACATCACCTTTTCTGTTCTGCTTATACTCTAAGTTCAATACCAACTCTCTAGCCACATCAGATAGGAGCATAAAGCATAGCATGTAACCTCAACTCTCTGACAGTGGAGGGCTCTGACAGTGGATGCTGCCCTAGAGCAACGCTGCTTCCTTGACGTGACAGCTGCGCCTCCTCCTCCCCCTGCGCAGAGGACTTCTTCAGCATGCAGCACCCTGAGGAATGGTTCTAGTCTCACAACCAAGTGAAAGTGAAGACACTGGCCACATAATACACATGCACCGTTTTTTAAAAAATTCTGAATCTTGGCAACTGTTCTCTTGTAACTACTTTACACTTTCTAAAAGCAGTTACTGCTCAAAGCTGGAAGAATATATATCTGATGAGCACGTGAATGAATCGAGGGAGGTAAACAAAAAATAAAATAAAAAACGATGGTATCTGGTAGGAGAGCAGCCAAATAAGAAAATTTAAAAAGGAGCAGTAATTTAAAGTTTATTCCAGTTATAATGCAGGTTGTTCTGACTTTAAGGGAGCATCACATGGTATAGTTGTGAGTCCATACCAGAGATATTCTGTTGTACTTATCTCTGTCCACTTTATAGATCTGGGTAATCTCTGGCTCTAGGGGGTTATCTGGGCTCAGCACACACAGCAGAGAACAAATGGAAAAAATAATTTTAGAAATAGTTAAAGCAGAAGACCACGGTGATTGTAGAATATTGAAACAAATGCTTCCATTGTTAATATTTGGGTGATAAATTCTTGTTGTAAATGCAACCGTAGGTGGTTGGAAGGGGGTGCCTGTAGGAAAATGAATTGTCAAGAAGAACGCGCCGCCTTGCCCTGGGCCGTCCTGAGGTCCGGTGATCGTGGCTTCCCGTGAAACCCTCCATCCCCACCTGCACCTGTGCACCTTGTCCTGGGGCCCCGGGCCAAATCGCTGAATCCTTGCTAATCCGTTTCAGTGCCGTAGCCTGTGCTTTTCGTCTGGTTCTGCACTATCTTGTGTTTACTCAAAGGTCCAGCTTTTGATAACTCTTGTTTTCACTGTGGAACATTAGTTTTTGTCGTGAAGTACCAAGCATAATTAAAACGAGCTGTTTTGGTATTTGCTTTTTGTCTTCCGATTAAGACAGTGAGGGTACTAGCGGCCACTGTGGACCCAGGGCTGTAGCCTGGCCCCCGGGGCACGGGGGGTCAGCACACACGCTGGACACCTGGGCCCGGGGCTTGGCTCGCTGCTGCCCGTGTGGCCAGGCCTTTCAGTTTGGCTGTCTTGGCCGGAGCCGGAGGAGAAGTTGTCACCCGTCGTCACCAGTCGTCCAGTGTCCACTAGCCTCCACTTTCAGTTTGGACTTTTCTTTTGATTTTACACTTAGGTCAGCAAAAGCATCCATGTCATCAAATAAGTTGGATTCCAATCCTTCCTTCTCTTTTAAAGTTGTGTCTGTGTGTGTAAAGATTTAATTGCTTCCGTAGCAAATATATCATCTTCAAAAATATCCTGTGTTTTTGCTATAGCATCCTGCTGACTTGGATTTTACTCAGTCTTCTTGCCTCTCTCATCTGATAACTCTTCATTGTCAGGGCAGCGGGGGAGGACTGTATCTCTGTCTTGGATGAATTCTGCCCGATGCAGGTCCAGAGGGGCCTCTGCCTCTTCCCCAGTAAAAAGTAACACCCAAGGAAGCGGATGTGGCTCAACTGATTGGGCTCCCGCCTACCACATGGGAGGCCCTGGGAAGCGAAGCTGGCCCACGCTGCAGAGAGCTGATGGCCCATGTCCTGCACCCCATGGAGAGCTGACAGCCCGTGCCCACGGAGAGCTGATGGCCCACGCCCTGCGCCCCACGGAGAGCTGATGGCCCATGCCCACGGAGAGCTGGTGCAGGAAGATGGTGCAACAAAGGGAGACAAGCAGACACAGAAGAAAGCGCAGCGAATTGACACAGAGAGCAAGGGGGGGGGATAAATAAACAAATAAATAAATCTTAAAAGAAAAAGTAACACCCAACTATGTGCTTTCATTAAGAGATAAAAAGAGGTTAAAAGTAAAGGGAAGAGGGAAGCAGATGTAACTTAAGCAGTTGGGTACCTGCCTACCACATGGGACATCCCGGGTTTGGTTCCCTGTGCCTAACTGGCTGTTGCAGCAAGCTGACAGAGTGAGGAAACACAACAAGGAGACACAACAAGAGACACAACAAGCAGAGAGCAGATGTGGCTCAAGTTATTGGGATTCCAGTGCTTCCTAAAAAGAAAAGGAGGAGACACAGCACACAATGAACAGACACTGAGAGCTGAGAGCGAGTGCAAACAATAGGGGAGGAGAGAAATTTTTTAAAAAATAGATAAAGGAATGAACCCAGAACGTAGTACGTGGGAAGCAGGTGCTCAACCACTAAGCTACATCTGTTCCTGGTCACATACTTTTATTGGCTGCCTTCCTGCCCTGTGTTACAGCCTCACTTCTGAACTGCTGCTTCTTTCACCAACAAAGTAAGCCACTTGCTCTTGAATCTTGTCGTAGGCCCATTTTTTTTTTTTAAAGATTTCTTTTATTTATTTATTTATTTCTCCCCACCCCCTTGCTGGTTTTTGCTTGCTGTGTCTATTCATCTTCCATGTTTCTTTAGGAAGCACCAGGAGCTGAACCCAAGACCTCCAATGTAGGAGGGAGGTGCCTAATGGCTTGAGCCACCTCCACTCCCTGCTTTGTTGTGGCTCTCATTATGTCTTTTCTCTTCTTTTGTCTCTTGTTATGTCAGCTTGCCATACCCGCCCATTGCACCAACTCACTGTCTTCTTTAGAAGGCACTGGGATCTGAACCAGGGACCTCCCGTGTGTTAGGCAGGAGCCCAGTTACCTGAGCCACGTCCGCTTCACAGGGGCTACTTCGAAGGCAGAACTTGTGGTTGAAGAATATTGCCTGTAATTCTTTCTGTACAAAGTAAAGGAAGTGAACCAGGAGCATTAGAAATGCAAACTCCCAGAGCCCACCCCGCCCTCCCTTCTAACAAGATCACCAGGTAATCTGTGTGCACGTGAAAGTTTGAGAAGCAGTGTTACCTATTCTTCCTATTCTTTAGAATTTGCTGAGACTTGCTTCCTGATTCACTTTATAAGTTTTCGTAAATATTTCATATGTGCCTGACAAAAATATATATTCTCTAATAGTTGGGTAAATATTCCTTGTGTGTCCTGTGAACAGGCCAATTAATTACGTTGTTCAAAGTTTCTATATTTTGCTGATACTTTTTGTCTGCTTGGCCTACCATTTATTTGGGAGATGTGTGTTGAAACCTCACAATGTAATAATAAATTTGTCAGTTTCTCCCTATAGTTCTATCAGTTTTTATTGTATATATTTCAGAACTATATTATTAAGTTCTTATAAGTGCATTAATTTATATTCTTGGTGACTTAAGCCTCTACATTGTTATGTAGTTATGCTCTCCTCTCTAAGTGATGCTTTTTTGTCTTAAAATCATTTTGTCTGATATTAACATTGCCTACTAGCTTTCTTTAGGTCAAGATTTATCTGCTCTATCATTTTCCTTCCCTTTACTTTCAACTTCTTTCACCTTGAGATTTGGACCATAAGCATGATATCATTGATCTGGAATTACTGTGATCTTTTGCTATTTTTGAGGTTTGCCATTATACTAACTCCCAGACATGTGTCTTGTTTCTTCTGTTTTGTCTATTACATCTGTTCCTTTCAAGATGGGCTGTTGTGTTTGTTCCTCTTGGTCCTTGTTTCATGTTCTCGGCTGCCGTCGAGTGTCTAGTAATCCTTGGTTGTCTGTTCATATTTGTAAATGCAGCGCTCTCCTGCTCAGCACTGGTAGGTGTCATATCCTCCCCCCGCACTGTCCCAGTCTGTTTCCCCAGCAAACCACACCCTCCATGGGGCGGTGAGCGCAGCGGCGCCTACGAGATGGGCACGGGGAGCAGTGGGTGGGCGGGCAGTTCCAGGGGCCTCACCTCCGTCAGAGACAGGGGGGCTTCCCTCTGCAGGAGGAGCCCTGCGGCGCCTTCCCTTCCTGGGGAGGGCTGAGCACCTCCCATCTGCTGCACGTCCACGGTGGATGTCCTGAGCTCCCCAGACTTCGCCCTGCTTCTTCCAGCACCCCCACTACGCCGTGGAGCTCCCTCAGCAGGTGCGCCAGGCCCTTCTCAGAGCTGTCCTCAGGGCTCTCCCGGGGCAGTGCCCCCGCAGCCCGCCCCGAGTCTGGTGCACAGGACAGGCCTGCGCAGGCGAGCGTTATCTGCTCACCCTGCCCGTCGCACTGGACACTTCCCCCTGGGCTCTGCACTTTGTGGCTGCAACCGGAGGTTCCTCAGGACTCCTTTAGAGGAGCTTTCTTCACTATGTCTGTTATAGATGTGTTTTCTCTTTGAACTAACCCTATTACGTTCTTTGGGGTTTTCTAACTTCCACCAAATCTCTTAGAATGTCTGGGCTGTTGAAGGGATCATGTCTTCTTTTCCAGAGCCATTGTAAAATCGTTATTGTATAAATTATGCTTTCGGTTACTTCATTTAAACACGTATTTCACCTCAACCTATTGAAGCACATATCTTACCACTTTCTAAGTTTAGACTCATAGATTACAAATTAGAGTGAATTATCCATTCTAGTTCTCTAGCTCAACAAAATATGATTCTTCACTTAAAAAACTATTTTAATGACCCTATGTTAAAAATTTGTTTCCTTGAGAATAGTGGAAGAAAAAGAAGCACTCAAGTTCCCTTTTTACTAATTGGAATAATTATTTTTATTAACGACATGATTTTTAATATTTCTTTGCAATTCATTTGGGGTCATTGTAGCAGTTTGATATGGTTTATGAATTTCAAAAATAGATATTGGATTATGTTTATAAACTGATCTGTTCGTGGGTATGATTAAACTATGATTAGGCTTTGATTATGCCCTTCAGTAGGAAAGATATGTCACAGAGGTCATGTCAGATAAAACTACACGGCAGAGCAGAAGAGTTCGTTGGAGCTTCGATGTTAAAAGTTTTGATGCTGAGTCTTGAGCTGGAGCCTGGGAAGTGAACACACAGGAGAAGAACACTGAGGAGTAGAGACGGCTCCTAGGCACAGCAGAGGCCCCAGGGGTTGAGACAGCCATTAGCCTGATAGTCTACAGCTGGCCTTGTGGAGAGAGGCAAAGCCTAGAGAGCCTCATAGTCTATAGAAGACCTTGTAGAGAAAACAGAGGACCTGAGCCTGGAGAGAAATGAACCCTAGGAAGAGAGGAGCCCAGGAAGCCTGAACCCTGGCAGACGTCGGCAGCCATCTTGCTCCAACACGTGAAAATAGACTTTGGTGAGGGAAGTAACTTATACTTTATGGCCTTGTAACTGTAAACTTCTACCCCAAATAAATGTCCTTTATAAAAATCAACCAATTTCTGGTGTTTTGCATCAGCACCCCTTTGGCTGCCTAATACAGTCATATACTCTTCCAGCATTTTGCTTTTTGAATT
Organism: Dasypus novemcinctus; assembly: GCF_030445035.2. Taxonomy (NCBI): domain Eukaryota; kingdom Metazoa; phylum Chordata; class Mammalia; order Cingulata; family Dasypodidae; genus Dasypus; species Dasypus novemcinctus. Next base: position 81,169,255 of record NC_080689.1, on the reverse strand, counting down.
GAAGGTCTTCTTTCCATCTTTCATTTCTCTTTCTTTCTCTTCTTTCTAATAGGAACAAATACTTTAATTTCCTTTACCCCAACATGGAGGAGACCAGGGAAATCACCATAACTCTCTCTATTCTGTTATAAATGTGAAGCTTTATGAATTTTCCTCAATCACAAATGCCTCTGATAACATTGGAAAAGGAGGTATCAGTTTATCTTTTGGCTTCCATATCTAGAGTTAGTGAAGGCTGACATTTATATACAGTAACTGTAAGGCTAATCAAAACTCTGGAAACTTTCTTAGAAAACTTAAGACTCACTAGCTTTATTCCTGCCTTCTGTTAAAAGACCATATTCTTTTAGTTAGAACACAAACTTTGGGGAAAAAAACTTCAACATGCCCATTTAGATGGAAAGCTTGAGCTTCACAGCAAGAGACCAAGACACACAGGCACTACTGCACGCCACGAACGACCTTCAAAAGCAGATGCCGACCGTGAGCGATGGCAAATACATGCTACCAACACGGGTGTGGATAATAGGACGGCTGGGAGGAAACGCACCACATCTAAGATGTTAACTCTAGCTAGCAGCGAGACCTGGATGAAGCTCTGCCCAGGCTGTAACAATTGTTTCACAACAATGCTAGGTGCTGGGGGTAGGGTGATGTACGGGAGGCCTGTATGATGATGTGAGCGTTTGTTTTTTAAGTTCACAACTTTTACTGTACACTTACGTTTATGTATGTTCATGTATGAATGATGTACTTCAATAAATTTTTAAAAAAAGATTTTTATTTATTTATTTATTTCTCTCCCCTTCCCCCGCCACCCGGTTGTCTGTTCTCTGTGTCTATTTGCTGCGTCTTCTTTGTCCGCTTCTGTTTTCAGCGGCACGAGAATCTGTGTTTCTCTTTGTTGAGTCATCTTGCTGTGTCAGCTCTCCGTGTGGGCGGCGCCATTCCTGGGCAGGCTGCTCCCTCCTTCGCGCTGGGCGGCTCTCCTTACGGGGCGCACTCCTTGCACGTGGGGCTCCCCTATGCAGGGGACACCCCTGCGTGGCAGGGCACTCCTTGCGCGCATCAGCACTGCGCATGGGCCAGCTGCACACGAGTCAAGGAGGCCCGGGGTTTGAACCGCAGACCTCCCATGTGGTAGGCGGACGCCCTAACCACTGGGCCAAGTCTGCCGCCAATAAATTTTTTAATGAGAAAAAACAGCTCTGCGGTCCCGGGCACTGCTCAAGCTAGCTCCTTCCTCGACACAGAGAAGCACGCTGGTGGTCCCAGGGTCCTGGGTGTTCAGCCTCTGAACAATTTCCACCACGTTCTTTGCTGTCATTCTGAGGTAGAGAGCTGTGTCATCCGTCTATGGTCTGGGGCATGAATCGAGGTGTTGGTGGTAGGATTAGCTTCTCACACACCCCGGGAGAGGGAGGGCAAGTGTGGACGCCTGCCACAAACCACCTTTTTTCCCAGTTACTGTAAAGTAATAAAAACAAACGGCGCCCTCCCCTTCCTGCTGGGGAGGGGGCTGCTGTTTACAGGTAAACAGAGACCTGCTGCCTGTTGGGATCCCAGTCACAAAATTCAGTCAGGAGACTGAAAATGCGATTATGTTCAGAGCTCAGCAGCGGCTTGCCAACGTCGTGTCTGCAGAAGGCAAAGGTCATGTTTACTGCGAGCAGAGGTGCCCAGAGCTGCCAGGGGGCTGCTGGCAGGGGATTTTGAGGAAGAGGGCTGCAGCCGCGGGGACCTGTCGGCCCCTGATGTGGATGGTCCCAAACCTCAAACCACGCCGTGCAGGATCACAAAAAATATCGCAACACCTCCGGGTCTGAAATGAACCACTTGTAAGCTGGCTCTGATTTTTCCAATTCTTGGCAACTTTGCTCCTGTCTGGGGAAGAAGACCCCTCTTCAAAATACAAGCCATAGGGGAGTGGGTGTAGCTCAGTGGATAAGCATCTTCTTCCCATATATGAGGTCCGGGGTTCAATACTCCTTAAAAAAAATATATATATATATATATATATGCATGTGTGTATATGGCATAGCAAATGAGAATCCCAGATCCCACAGAGTAGGCATCTGCCCTATATACCTCTGACCACGCTGCCAGACCCAAGCTCCTCCCCTAAGGACAGGCACTGGCCGCCTGCAGGTCAGCTCCTTTGGAGGCTCAGTGGTGCGGTGATAATCAGGATCCACTCTGCGGTGGAGGGACCTGAGCCCATCCCGGCTCCCACACAGTCAGTCCCACCTTGAGCAATTACTTAAGCTCTCGCAGCCCGATTCCATCAGCCATAGAATAAGGATAATAACGCCATCTTTTAGAATTATTAAGAAAGGATGGGGGAAGAGGATGTGGCTCAAGTGACAGAGCTTCCACCTACCATATGGGAGGACCTGGGTTCAATCCCTGGGGCCTCCTGGTGAAAAAGAAGAAGAGAAAGCACACCTGCACGGTGAGCCAGTGCCCGCGCAAGTGAGTCACGCAGCAAGATGATGACTGACGCGTCAAAAGAGAGGCAAGGGGAGAGTCAAGGTGAAGCACAGAGGAGACCGGGAACTGAGGTGGCACAGTTGACAGGGAACCTCTCTCCCCATCAGAGGTCTCCAGGATCAAATCCCATTGAATCCTAGAGGAGAGAAAATGAGAAGAGAAGACAACCCAGACAGCAAAAACAGCAGGGCCAGAGGAGGGGAAGGGGGGAAAATAAATAAATAAATCTTAAAAAAAAAAAGGGATGAACAAAAATGGTAACTGGAGAATTTGTCCATGTTTCTGGTAGTAAGCTCTCCCTAAATGGTAGTCGTTGCTATTACAGGGAGATTCTGGGGAAAGGCCGTGTGTCTAAGAGAATTAGGTATAAACCGATGACTCACGAGCTCGATAAAGTAGGACAGCCGACGCGTGCTTTGGCTTCTCGGGTGAAGGGCCGCACACGAGGGCAGACCCGAGGGAGACAGGTGGGTGACACACTCAGCCGGTTTGCCCGGGCTGTCTCCGTTCTCACACTCTTAAGTCCCACCTCCAGGAAACTCGCAGCCCTGGGCAGACTGGGATGGCTGTTCACCCTTGAGGCCAAACCCGATTTGGCTAGGGAAGTGCCTCTGGAGCCTTTCTCCAGAGCTGACCCACTTGTCGTAAAGCCGAGACGTAAAGGGGCCTAATAAGGGATAAGGTCCCTGGCGTCCTGCCTCCCCAACGGCTCTAATTGGAAGGGGGCTCCCTGGCACTCCTCGGAGCATGCCAGGCACGTGGCCTTCTCCCGGCACTCCTCGGAGCATGCTGGGCACGTGGCCTTCTCCCGGCCCGTCGTCAGCCAGGTCTGAATGGGTGGCAGGGCCAGCACGCTTCCTCGCGCTCACCCAGGCAGAGTCTGCAAGCGACACTGAAGAGTGTCTGCGGGCCTACCAGGCCTACCAGGGCAAAGCCGGGTCTCCCCTACCCCGATCCTCCGTCCTCGAGGTCAGGGAGAGGCCGATTCAAGTTTTCAAGGGGCCGGTTAGTCCACCGCATCCAGGTCAAGGGCAGTGGCTTGTGATTTCCGCTGGAATCCTTAGACTCCTTCCAGCTTCCTCTGCAGAGCCACTGGCAAGAGCGAAGACAGCCAATTAACATCCATATTTTGGGGGCATTCAATATACATGGATTGGCTCACAACATTTTTTTTTAAGATTTATTTATTTCTCTTCCCGCCCCCTCCCCGTTATCTGCTCCTTTGTGTCCACTTGCATTCTTGGCGGCACCAGGAATCTGTGTCTCGTTTTGTTGCGTCATCTTGCTGCATCAGCTCTCTGTGTGTGCGATGCCACTCCTGGGCAGGCTGTGCTTTCTTTCGCACTGGGCGGCTCTCCTTGCGGGGTGCCCTCCTTGCACATGGGGCTTCCCTATGTGGGGGACACCAGTGCATGGCACAGCACTGTTTGAACCCTGGGTTTGAACCCTGGACCTCCCATGTGGTAGGTGTGTGCTCTATCAGTTGAGCCACATCCACTTCTCTACAACTTTTTTTTCCACACCTAATATAAGCTTCATTTTGTGTAATGGTATCTGGAAATGAAGCTGCATCAGGGGCATATTGTAGATGAGAAATGACCCATACGTGGTGGATACAAAAAGTCAATGACAGAATTGCTTCCTAGCTGTTACCAGATACTCCAAATCACCAATGCTTAACTGGAAATAAAACATGATTTCCTGCACCAAGAGGCTAGAGGTGAAATATAATAGAATTTAAACCAGCAGATATAAAAGCAGCCTGTCTGTATTAAAAAAATCAAGTATTAGAAAAATCAAATACAATGTAGAAAGCAATTATAAAATTAATAGTCATGGTTTAGAAGTTATAATACCTCAGTTCGGTTTATTGATTTATGTGAACACACTGTTTTTGCAATGCCTGATGCATTATAATCACAAAGGGTCATGAATCAAAGAATGAATGAATGAAAGGAAATTATGGTGGTACACACACTTCTCAGCACTTCCGTCTCAAAGGCGGTATCTGTGTTTTGTTTTTGAAAGAGAGAATGATGTTTTGAAAATGTTAAGTCAGATCTTAACATTTCATTGTTCTCTCCAATGGCTTTTATTATTTTTAATTTTTTTAGGAGATATCGGGGATTGAACCAAGGACGTCATACATGGAAGGCAGGTGCTCAACCACTCGGCTACATCTGCTCCCCCAAGGATTATGTTTTTGTTGTTGTTGTTTCAGGAGGTGCCAGGGATTGATCCCAGGTGTCCGTGCATGGGAACCAGGCGCTCAAACACTGAGCCACATCTGCTCCCCTCCAACGGCTTCCTGCCGCCCTTGGGACAGCCTCACGGGCGTCACCTTGGTCCTGCCAGCCAGGAGCCTTTCCTCCTGTTTCAATGACATGGTAATGTTGTCCCATTATATTGACAATTCCTTCAGCTAGGGACACTCTGGCCATAGACCCAGCTCAAATGGCTCCTTCTCGTTATCCCAGCCCAAGAAAACCGTTACATTCCCAGAGAGCACTTCCCTTCCCAGCGTGTGCAGAATGGCACCCTGCCCCCGGCTCACGCACTCTGGGCTTAGGTTACGTGTGTGCTGGCACCGTCCCTTCGCCCACCTCCCCAGCTAAGTCATCGACTCCGCGGGAGCAGAAGGCTCGCTGCGGTGTCCCCAGGACCCAGCACCCCCAGCACACTTCCGCGCGTCTGAGAACGTGGCAGACGGCAGTTTCCAACGACGGCTGCACAGACGTATCCCAGCCCTTGGGCTCTGGAGCCAGGCTCCCGCCCCTCGAGCCTGAGGGGGACGGTGACGGGTGGAAATGACACAGGTGACTTCTGGGCGAAGACTCAAAAGACAGCTGTGCCTGGCCGCTTGCTGTGGGGGTTTGGGGCTGTATGTACTCTCCAAACAACATGCTCTTAAATCTAATGCGCTCCTGTGGTGTAAGCTCATTGCAAGTGGGGCCTTCTGATGAGGCTCCTTCAGTTAAGGCGTGGCCTTCCTCAATCAGGATGGGTCTTAATCCTACGGCTGCAAATAAATTCCATTGTTTCACCTGACCCATTCCACGGACTTTGCTCGAGCGGCCCAGGAAACTAAAACACATGGGACGCAGCCACCACGCTGGAGGAGCCCAGTCACCACGGGGAGGGGACACGTGTGTTCCAGCCAACAGCCTGTCCAGGAGCAGGGCAGCCTCAGATCACCCCATCCCTGGCATCTGAGCTGCCCCAGTGGGTGCCAGGAAGAGCAGAGGCAGGCTGTCCCTGCTGACCCCTGCCCGAACCGCAGAGCTCAGGAGCAAAATCACCTTGGGTTAAACCACTGCTGTTTGGGGTCGTTTGTTACAAAGCCACAGCTAACCAGTACAATGTGCCGAGCCGTACTATTCTCTCAGCGAGTATTTCTCAAGTGCCCACTTTGTGCCAGGTCCCCTGCCGGGCCCTGTGGCCACAGTGAGGGCCCAGGGCCCGGGGATAAATGCAGGAGTGGACAGGACAGCTGAAGAGTCTGCTCCAACAGGGAAGCCGCCCTTAAAATAAGGAGGTTGAAATAAAAGGGTTCGGATTTTCCGGGGGCTACTCATCCGTTATAAGCAGGCATCAGTCACCAGAAAGCGAAGGCTGTCTTTGGGTATGTGAGTCTTAGTTTCCTACCTTCCTTCAGCAAATCGCAGGGATGCCTCAGGAGAGCGTGGGGTCCGTTCCAGACCACTGCAATAAAGTGAATGTCCGATGAAGCAAGGCACGCGAATTTTTCGGTTCCCCAGTGCGTATCAAAGTTATATCTCCATTCTACCATAGTCTACTAAGTGTGCAATAGCATTGTGTCTAAAAAACAACGTATGTGCCTTCATTTAAAAACACTTGCTGCGTCTGGCCTGGATGCGGCGGCTGCTGACCGACGGGGGAGGTGGGTGCGAAGGTCGGGGCGGCTGCAGCTACTCCTTGGGAGAAGACAGCAGTGAGGTGTGCCCAGTGGAGGGGCTGTTCCCTTAGGGACCCTTGTGGGGTCGTTGGGGCCATTGCAGGCTCAGCGATCGGCCTGATGGCAATATTGCTCCGTCTCAGGGAGAGGGAGGGCAGACCAAGGGCAGACGGCCCTCGGCGGGACGTCGTAGGGGGGCGCAGTTTGTGGCACCCCAGAACAATTGCAATCGTAATAGCACCAACTGTCCAGCAGCAGATGAATGGACAAATGAAATGTGGTTTATACATAAAAGGGGCGTTATTCAACTGTAAAAAAGGATGAAGTTCTGGAAAATGCAACAACATGGACCAATCTTGAAGACATCCATGAAGACGTAAACTAAGCTAGACACAAAAGGACAAATATATGACCTCACTGATATGAAATAATTAGAATAAGCGAATTCATAGTTTCAGAAACTAGAATAGAGGCTATTAGGGGCCAGGGCGTGGTTAGGGAATGGGTAGCTGATGCTTAATTGGTACAGAGCTTCTATTGGGGTGATGGAAAAGTTTTAGCAATGGATGGTAGTGACAGCACAGCATCGTGAATGTAGTTGATACCACTGAATTATATTTTTGAGAGTCATTAAAAGGGGCAATTTTAGGTTTAATATATATTACTAGAATTAAAAAAACAACCCATGACCGTATAATACGGTAGCAGTTTGGCATTGTTTATGAATTCCAAAAATAGATATTGGATTATGTTTATAAACTGGTCTTTTCCTCTGGGCGTATTAGCTTGTATTAACTTCAGAGGTTTCACCTTTACTTGGTTAAATTATGATTAAGGCTTTGACTGGACCACGACAGTAGGACATTGAGTTACCACGCTCTTGTTAGGCAGAAACACAGAGAAAACTACATAGCAGAGGCGTTTGTTGGAGTTTTGGATGCTGGAACCCTGGGAAGTAAACACACAGGAGAAGAACACAGAGGAATAGAGATGGTTCCATAGACACGGCAGAGGCCCTGGGAGGAGAGATGAGCTGTTTGCTGGATAGTTTGCAGCTGCAGAGACCAGAGCCCTGAGCTGCTGAGCCCAGAGAGAAATGAGCCCCAGGAGAGAGAGAAGACATCCCAGCCTACAGCTGATACTGGAAGAAGCTGGGACCACCGAGCCTTAAGAGGAAGAGGAAGGCTGGACCCTTGCAGACACGGGCAGCCATCTTGCTCCAACACGTCGCAACAGACTTTGGTGAGGGAAGTCACTTATGCTTTATGGCCTGGTAACTGTAAGCTTCTGTCCCAAATAAATACCCTTTATAAAACCAAACAGATTTCTGATATTTTGCATCAGCCCACCTTTGGCTAATACCAATATGAACAGTGAACCCTGATGTATATTTTACACTAATGCGAAGTGTTAGTATAGGGGCCGGGTAAATGGGACCTCTGTATTTCTGCATGATTTCTCTTTAAACCTACAACTTCTCTAATGAAAAAAAATAGGAAAAAAAAACGTACGAGCCATTTGATTTCTTATTTATATCCGCATACAGGTTCTGGTGGTTGGGAGCTGTATGTACCCCAGAAAAACATGTTCTTAACCAGAATCCTTTTCTGTGATTGTGAGCCCATTGTGATGGGGTGACTTCTTTGAAGATGTGGCCCAAATCAGTTCCAGTGGGTCTCAATCCTGTTCCTGGAAGCCTTATGGAGAAGGCCACAGAGAGAGGAGCCAGGGGAGCAGCCAGAAGCTGGAGGTCAACAAAACCCAGAAGAGAAAGAAAAGATGCCCTTGTGCCCTCCATGGCGCAGAGGAGTCAGGCCAGGGGTCGCAGGCCAGATGGTACTGACCTGGGGAGGAAGCAAGACGTCTAGCTTGGAATCGTGAGGCAATAAATTCCTGCTATTAAGACAGCCCATTGTGTGGTACTAGTTTTAGCAGCCAAGAAGCTAATACACAGGTGTAGTTAAATTATAAAATACAAATGTCTAAAATGAAATAAAACCAACAATACTAACTGCTGGTGAGGCTGGGGACCACTGGAGCCCCCAGGCACTGCTTGTTAGATGACAACAGCATGCGTGCTCCTGAAAACAAGCAGGCTCTTACCGAGTTAAATGATCTGGCCGTTCCATTCCTGGGAATTTATCCAAGAGACATACTCATCCACACAAAGACCTGTACGTGAATTCGTACAGCAGTTCTTGTCCTAATTGCCCTGAACTAGAAACAACCCAAATTTCCTTCAGCAGGTGAAGTGGTCAACAAACTATGGTCCATCCATACCATGGAATATGACTCAACAGTAAAAAGGGACAAACCTGATACATGTGACACCTTGTATGATCTCAGAGGCACAGATGCTGAATAGAGGAAACAGTCACAAAATGTCACAGACTGGGATGATTTCATTTCTATGTTGTTTTCCATTTTTTTCTCCATCCGTTCTTTCCTCTCTTCAATTTCAACTCTTCTGTCTTCAGTATCACTTCTTTCTTCTATCAGTTTGAGTCTGCTGTTGTCTGCCTCTAATGTGTTTTTGATCTCACCTATTGTGTCTTTCATTCCCATGAGCTCTGATATTTTCAGGATTTCAGAGTCTTTGTGCTCGCTCAATGTCTTCTTGATGTAATTAGTCATATGGTCTTTCAACTCATTAATTTGGTTTTGGAAATTTGTGTGCATCTCATTAATTAATTCTCTCTCAAATCCTGCATCTCTTCTGCAGCTTTGATATATTCTATTTCTTGGACCATGCCTTCTATTTTTTTGGTATGGCTTGTAATTTTTTGCTGATGTCTAGGCATCTGATTAGGATGTAATTTACGCAGATGCTCAATTCTTTCTCTTTCATGGGGATTCAGTGGCAGAAGGCTATGTGTTACTGCTGCTCTTTGTTGGTTTGACCTGGATCATTAGGATTGTCCCGGCTAGTTGCTCAAAACTGGGCTCAGGGCCCAGTAATGGGTTGCAGACCTGCTTCCCAGGGCCTTGGGAAGGGAGGCTATAAAGGCCTAAAAAAGCCTCTCATTTATTTTTAGTTTTCTCATGTGCACTTCCTTGTTCTGCCAGCAGATGGTGGTCTTTGGCAGCTCTCAGTTCAAGGCCTGGTCAGACTGTTTTGGCTGTAACACAGCCTGGGATCAATGTGATAGAGGATCCTGCCTGGAGCCTAAGGGCCTCATAACTCAAACTTTCTCCGAGACAGTTCTCCAGCCTTCTCTGGCAGCCCCCTCCCTTTCCTGGCTAGGAAACATTTCCACTCCCCAGTCCCAGTTAGTAAAGAAGGGGATTGGGAGGGTCCTACATCTTTACCCCTTGCTGGCTCCAGAGCAAGCCATGGCAGAGCCCCACCCGGGCTGGAAGGGCTCCTGGGACACAGCGGGCCAACTCTGTGTCCCTCTCTCTCCCCTTTCCTGGGGTGGTGGATCCTGGAGCCCCTTTGTCTGTAGCACAGGCTCAGAGGCCTGAGAACTCCAGTGTCTTTAGTGTGGGGAGGGCGCCAGCAGCAGCGGCCGCTCACAGTCTCGCATCTTCCCAACTCTCCTCCTTTGCCCCTTTCTCTTCTCAGTGGTGTCCAGCCTTCAGCCACTGCCCTAACCCTAGAAGACCTTCTCCCAGGCCATCTCAGCCTGTCCTCCAGCTACTTTTCTGGCAGAGACTCTTGTGTCTTTCTCATCTGCCATCTTCCCGGAATTCCTCTACGTTATTTTTGACAAACAACATTGCGGTGATACGTAACAGATGGGGGGCTGCAGGGATTAGAGGTGAAGGGAAAGTATGTATACAAAAGGATAGCAGGAGAGAGGGTTTTGGGGTGATGGAACCATTGTCTCCTATTTGTAGTGGTGGCTACATAAATCTGTACACACATTAAAATTCAAAAAAAGGAAAAAGATTCTACTATACCATTTTTAAGTTTAAACTTTAAATAAAATTTTAATTTTGGGGAATTTTACATTTATAGAAAAGTTGCAAATATAGTTCAGAAACTTCCCATATACCCACAGCCAGTTTTCCCTATTTTTTTTTTTTTTTTCTTTTGGGATGTACCAGGGCTGGGGGATTGAACCCAGGGCCTCCCATGTGGGAGGCAGGCTCCCAACTACTTGAGCCACATCCACTCCCTTCCCTACTGTTAACGTCCTACATTAATGTGGTGCATTTGTCACACTGATTCCTAACCAAAGTTCATACTTCATTCAGATTTCCTTAACTTTTACCTAATGTCCTTCTTCTGTTCCAGGATCCCATCTAAGACGCCACAACATACTCTGACGTCATGTCTTTTAGGCTCCCCTGGGCTGTGACAGTTTCTCAGCCTTCCCTTGTTTTTGATGACCTTGACAGGTTTGAGAAGTACTGGTCAGGTGCTTTGTAGAATGTCTCTCTTTGGGTGTCATGTGATATTTTTGTCATGATTAGTCTGGGGCTTTGGGTTTGGGGGAGGATGGCCTCAGAGGAAAAGTGCTGTTCTCATCAAATCATGTTGACATGACTTAGCATTGCTACATGTTATGATTTACCTCTTACAACTTGATACCTGGGAGGGGATGCGTTTCAGCTTTCTCCACTGTAAAGGTACCCTTTTCTTCCCCTTTCCACACTATACTCTTTGACAGGAAGTTGCTATGTGCAGCCCATTCTTAAGGGATAGAGATTTTTGCCCCTCCTCCTTGAGAGAGGAGTATCTGCATGACACACGGGAGAGATTTGCCTAATTGCCAACATTCATTTATTTTTATAAGTTTTTATTTATTTTATGCTGTGGGTTACAAGTCAATGCTATGTTTTTTGTTTCGTTGCACAGCTTGTTTCAGTTTTGGTCACTGGGAACTCTTTTAGTTGGCATCCTGTCCTGTTGACATACCCTCCTTGTTGTGCGGTGGGTTTTTTTATTAGCACCTCCTTACTTTCTGGCATTACAAGATGCTTCAAGCTCATCCTGTATATTCTCTGCCCCAACCCTAGAATCTGTAACTTCTCAAAGGAGCTCTGATTCCTTTTATTGGAGAGTGGCTTGGAAACCAAGGGAGGGGCACTGGGTGTGCTCAGTGCTGTTGGGGTGTCATTGCTTCTAGACGCCTCTTATCTGACAGAACAAGGAAATATACACGTGCATACAAACCCACTTATATACACACTTATCAATATTTCTATATATGTCCATCTGTGTATATTAAGCTAAACATGAGTTCATACTGATGTCTCCAAGTGTAATTCAGTACCACATGGATCATTCTAGCTTTCCTCTTTTGCTTGTCTGTAACCACTGACCAGTGAGAAACCTGATTCCCACCATCTTCTATCCATTTACGTAATTGTTCGATTCCTGTGTGCATGTATAGTATCTCCAAATTCACACAAGTCCCCATGAGAAACAACATTACTAATCAGTGTACTTAGATGCAGTTCCTTTTGTCTTTAGTTTTATAGTCCCCACTCATTTCCAAAGTTATTTAGGATATTTTCCCTCACCCCTGTCAGTGAGGTTGTTTCATATATTTGTAATACACTAAGATTCTTTTGTTTTATTCTGTATTCCATTCTAGGACCCCCAGCCTTCTAAATGATTTTTCTTTAATTTTCACACATTAACACTTACTTTTTGTGCTGTAAAGTTCCATGGGTTTTGACAAATGAATAATATAATCAGTCCACAATTACATACCATAAAGAATATGTTCATCACCCGAAAAATGCCTTGTTCTTCACGTATTCAATCTTTCCCTTTCTCCAAACCTCAAGCAACTACTCTCTGCCATCCCTATATTATTGCCTTTTCCAGAATGTCATATAAATGGAGATTGGCTTCTTCCACTTAGCAGTATGCATTTAGTTTTGTGTCTATTTTGTCACAGCTTGATAGCTCGTTACTTTTCATTACTGAATACTGTTCCCTTGTCTGGATGTACCAGAGTTTGTTTACCCATTCATCTATTGAAGGACATTTTGGTTGATTCCAGTTTTTTGATGATTATGAATAAAGCAGACAAAAATATTCATGCGCAGGTTTTTGTGTGGACGTAAGTTTTCAAATCATTGAGGTAAATAGATATCTAGGAGCTCAATTGCTGGAATATATGGTAGGACTGTATTAAAATTCATAAAAGCCTGCTCAACTGTCTTCCACTGTGACTGTACTATCCTGCATTCCCGCAGCAACGAATGAGAGCTCTTAGTGCCCCACAGCCTCACCTTCCTCAATTGCGATTGTTGGTTTCTTGGATTTAGCCATTCTAATAAACATAGAGTAGTATCTCATTCTTGCTTTAATTTTCACTTCCCCAATGACAAATGACGTTGAGCACCTTTTCTTACGCTTATTTGCCATCTGTTTGCCTTCTTTGGTGAAATATCTGTTCAGATCTTTTGTACGTTTTTTGCTAACTGTTCTTTTTATGTATTCGTCTCCCCTTCCCCCTGTTGTCTGCTCTCTGTCTGTTCCCTGTGTGTTCTTCTGTGTCCGCTTGCACTAACCGGCGGCACTGGGAAACTGTCTCTTCTTTGTTGCTTCATCTTGGCGCGTCAGCTCTCCGTGTGTGCGGCACCACCCCTGGGCAGGCTGTGGTTTTCTTTCACGCGGAGCCACTCTCCTTGTGGGGCGCACTCCGTGCATGTGGGGCTCCCCTACGCGGGGATGCCCCTGTGTGGCACAGCACTCTTTACAAGCAGCAGCACCGCACATGGGCCTGCTCATCACACGGGCCAGGAGGCCCTGGGTGTGGAACCCTGGACCCTCCGAATGGTAGATGGATGCTCTATCAGTTGAGCCACAACTGCTTCCCATTTTTTGCTAATTGTGATGTTTGTTTTCTTATTGTTAAGTTTTAAGAAGTTTGGGGGGGAATATATTTTGATACGTCTTTGATCAGATATATAATGTGAAAACTATATTATAATTTTTAAAATAAAATTTTAAAAAGACATGGACTTGACTCTCAGGGATGAACTTCCCTGGCCCTGGGGGATTATTACCAAGTACCAACTAGCAGCACATTTGGAAAAAGACCTAGATCAAAAGGGGGAAATAATCAGGACAACTGAGTTTTCTTTATTTTTAAAGGAGGTACCAGGGATTGAGCATGGGATCTCATACATGGGAGGCAGTCACTCAACCACTGAGCTATAGTTCCTCCCCTGGTACAAATGAATTTTTATTGTTAAGAGATTTCAGAGTGAGTCGGGAGGTCATTCCAGAGGTTACACTTAGGCATGTCTCGGGAGGATCTCGCTGACTGCCACAGTAGACAGTGCCTCAAGCAGGGGCCTCCTGAGGGCTCTGGAGACTTCTGGACACTATAGGCAGGACAGACAACTCATCAATGGGCCTTACCTTGGGGGGTATGATAGCCTACTTCCTCAGTGTATCAGAGTTAGACTCATTTATAATTTCCCTACGCATGGTTTTTCTGCCCCTTCGCCTGCCTGAAATGCCTCCCTTGTTTCTTTGCTCATTGTTTTTACTCGTTGCCTACTCATTGTTTTTTCTTTAGAAGACACTGGGACCTGAACCTGGGACTTCCCATGTGGGGGGCAGGCGTTTAACTGCTTGAGCCACATCCAGTCCCTGCTTGTTTTGTTTTTGCTCATTGTCTGCTCATTGCTTTTTCTTGTTGTCTGCTCATTTTTGCTCATTGTCTGTTCATTGTTTTTCTTGCTCATTGTCTACTCATTGTTTGTCGTCTTTAGGAGGTACCAGGACCCAAACCCGGGACCTCCCCTGTGGGAGGCAGGTGCTCAACTGCTCGAGCCACATCCACTCCCCTTCTACCCCTTTTATTTGAACCTATAATTAGCATTGTATCTATTAAATATATGTCTCAGAGACTTAAATCTGGTTGTTCATCGGCCAGTTGAGCCCTGAATCTCATCTGAGTTGGAGCCAACACCTACTCTCCATTTCATCAGACTCACCTAGGACAAGAGAAGGATGATGATGGACAAAACCTATCCAAAAAAATAGACTGTCTACAATTGTAAGCAAGATAGTTCCATCCCCCTGCCCCATGGATCTAAGCTCCTTCTCAGTTGGAAGGAGAGTGGGCATCACCATCCCCAAATCCTCGAGACTGAGAAATGAACAAACATAAGCAAGGAATGTAACTGTGGATAACAGTAGACATTATTAGTCTAGTAATGGAAGAGCTTGTATCACTGATACAAAGACAGGGGTCTCCAGAGGTTCTGAGGGGAGGGAGAGGGAAGAACAGGTGTAACACGGGGCATTTGGGGGGCCCTGGAATTGTTCTGCATGGCATTGCAACGATGGATACAAGGAGCTATGCATTTTGTCAAAACCTGTGAAATTATGTGGTAAAAAGTGTAAACATCATATAAACCATAGACCATGGTTAGTACAATGCTTCAGTATGTGTCCCTCAATTGTAACAAGTGTACCACACTAAGGAAAGATGTTGTTAATGGGGCAAAGTGTGGGAGGGGGTGGGGTATGTGAGAATCCCCTGTATTTTCTTTTTTTAAAAAAATATAATGTAGCTTTTATTAAGTAGAGGAGAAAAGGAATTGGACTGAATGATACAAAGATTCCGGTTTGGTCAAATGCCGCACAAACCCTTCCCGTGTCTGTGGTGATCAGTGCTGCTGCCTCTGTCGGGGAAAGCCGCCTGCCTCCTTGGCCCACGGGGACAGTGGAGGACCAGGGCCTCGGGGTGGACTCCTGCGGCCACAAGGTCGGCTCCTGGTTCCCGAGAGGCAAGGGCAGAGGGCCTAGCCCACAGAACTGCTTTGCTGGTGAACTACTCGATCTTCAGGGGCCTCTTACAAAACTTTATTTTAAAGGATCGAGCAGAAAGTAGGGCAGAGGGCCGTGCACTCAGTGTCGTGGCCCTGGAATGTCCCGGTTTATGGAGTGGTGGGTGACAGAAAGGCTGGGGTTGGGCGTTGTAGGAAGAGGACGACACGCTGCCACGTGGCCTGTCCAGTTAGTGTGGACAGACCGCCCCGGGCTGGTCAAGAGCTCGTCGGTGTGAGCACGGAAGAAATCCCGCTGGCCTGGTCAGGTTGGCTGGCAGCGTCTCGTCTGTGTCCATCACAGAAGGAACGAGCAGGGGTGAAGTGGGGCGTGGGGGCGCCAGTGCTGGCGGCCACTGCCAGGAGCCCTGGCAGTTTTCAACAGCAGACTTAAAGAAGTCTTCTAGCGGTAGATTCTCAAGTTCTGCGTTCGAGCAGATGCATCTTTTATCTTCCCTAGGAATATACTTGTAATGATGCAGCCTTCTCTCCAGTCAGGGCAAGGCCGCCACAGCGAGGGTCCGGCCAAATGCAGTGGCTGCCCGTCTTAGCAGCACGAAGCCTTGAGCATAAGAGACGATCCTGGAAGCAGAGGGCCTTCCGCCTGTCCTCCAGGAGTGGTTTCTTATCACCTTGAGACTGGATCTCTCGGGTCCCGTCAGCTTTTTGCTCTTATCCTCCCCTCCTTCAGGGATGACGAGCAGCGTGCGAAGGCAGCTCCTCTGATGAGGGTGACAGGAACCCCGGGCTCCAGGGTGGAGAGGGCAGTCCACTTCCCAGCGCCTTTATGCCCAGCACCTGTCCCTGACCTTTGGCAACAGGTGTTTGCCATCCGCGTCTTGGAGCTTCAGAACACTGGCTGTGATTTCAGTCAGGAATGAGTCCAGCTCTGCCCTAGTTCATTCCTCAAGCGCTTCGCCATCTCATCACGCTCCATGCCCAGCACATCCTTCATCAGGTGGGAAGCCTCGCACGTCGGCCGCGCGTCACCGTGCCCGAGCCCACTGGGACCCTCTTCACAAAGTGTCCTTCTCCTCTCCCACCCGGGCACAGCAGGGTTCTCCGGCCCCTGCTTGTGCAGCGATGCCTTGGAGGATGGTCTTGATGTGGGGCCAAGCTTCTTTGTCCCCTCCTGGCCCGACCGAGCCCCTCCCTCTCCACCACTAACTCCTCTCCCCACAAACACGATTCCCTTGGCCGTGAGGTCTGGGGGTCTCTCTGTATCCAGAATTCCCTCCACCGATAAGGAGAGCGCCAGCGTCCAACGATGGAGCAGGGTTTTCAATGAAATCGCCAATGGCTTGACCAGCCTTCACAAGAAGTGTGGCCCTGCGAGACCTCTCCAGCTCGTCCACCATCTCCTCCAAGGAGGGAGCACCCACCACTTTGGTTCCCTTTGCCTCGCTGGCCGAAAAATCATCCACTTGGGAGACTGTCCTGTTCAAAGCACAGACCACAAAGCCATGGTCATTCATGCTCAAAACTCAGTCCTGGCCCATGGCAGCCCCTCCGAGCAGGGCGCTGTCAGCTTGGGCCGTGGGGGCCGCGGGCAGAGAGGAAGCGAAGAGCCCGAGGCCCCGCGGGCTCCCGGCTCGCCGGCCAGGGAGGCTCTCCCCTACATTTTCAATGTAGCATTTATATAATTTAAAGCTTCTTTAAAGATAAAAAAAAAAAAAAAAAAAGAAAGAATGAACTGAAAGAAAAAAAAGGAAGATGTTTAATCCATGAGAAGAAAAGAACAAGTATGGTCTTTGGAGACCTCGGGTTCTGCTTTGAGCTTTGCTCCTTGTTAGAGGTATGGCCTCCTCAAGCCTCCGTTTCGGGGACTAAGTGAGGTGATGTGTGATAATTGCTGGCCCTTAGTAGATTTATTCTGGTCGTTTAACGTGACTCAACCCAGTTGCAACTGGTGCAGGTGTGAGAGCCACGATGCAAATTAGGGGTTTCTACTTTCGCAGCCTGTGCCTTTCCCACCTGTCCCCACTAGAGGGCAGCATTAGAAGTCAGGGGCCAGCGCGACCTCTGCGGCATCCAGCCAGGTGACCTTGGGAGGTGACTTCACCTTTCTGAGCCTCATTGTACTCCTCTGTTGAGTGTTAGATGAACCACGTATTTAAAAAAAGAGTCTAGCATTGTCCCTGGAACACATCAAGTGATAAATATTTCATTTATATTTTTTAAATCATTGGTGGTAACATATATATAACATAGCAGTTCCCAATTTAACCACTTACAAGGACACAATTACGTGATGCTAATTAGTCACTGTATTGTTCTTCTGTCACCATCGTCCATTACCAAAACTAATCCATCAAAATTATTTTGCCGCATCCTCACCAACACTCTTTATTTTCAGGTTTTGTTTTGTTTTTTAAGAATGGCCATTCCGGTGGAAATAAAATGATATATCATTGTGGTTTTGATTTGCATTTCCGTGACGGCTAATGATGTTAGCATGTTTTCATGGGCTTATTGGCTATTTGTATATTCCCTTTGGAAAATTGTCTATTCAGTTCCGTGGCCCATTTTTCAATTGGGTTGTTTGCCTTTTTTGTTGTTAAGTTGTAGGAGTTCTTCATATATTCTGGGTGTGAAACCTTTATCAAGAATGTAGTTTCCAAATATGTTCTCCCATTGCAGAGGTTGTCTTTTCACTTACTTCATAATGGCCTTCAATGCACAAAGGTTTGCAATTTTAAAGAGATTCATTTATCTACTTTTTCATTTGCTATTTAGGCTTTTGGTATAAAGTCTAAGAATCCATCACCTAATACAAAGTCTTGAAGACATTCCCCCATGTTTTCTTCAAGAGTTTCCTTCTATTCCTAGTGTTCTAGGTGTTGTTTTTTTAATTTTTTATCAAGACGTTGGGTTTTGTCAGATGCATTTTCTGCATCAGTTGAGTTGACAATGTGATTTTTTTGCCTTCATTCTTTTAATGAGGTGAACTATATTAACTGATTCTCTTATGTTGCCCACCCTTGCATACCTGAGATAAATCCTGATTTATCCTGCTATGTAGTTCTTTTAAGGTGCTGCTAGGCTCAGTTTGTTAGTATTTTGTCATGGATTTTTGCATCTATGTTTATAAGAGTTTTTGGCCTCTAATTTTCTTTTCTTGTATATCTTTATCTGGCTTTGGAATAAAGGTTATTTTGATCTCATAAACTGAATTAGGGAGTGCCCCATCCTCTTCATTTTTTTGGAATAGTTTGAACAAGATTGGTGTTAATTCTTCTTGGAATGTTTGACAAAATTCCATGGGAACTAATTTAACTTTGTTAAATCTCTAGTAAAGGACACAAAAATGATCTCAATTTTGGAGAAACATCCCCATCTCTTAGATGAGTCGACTTAATGTTGTAAAGATGTCAATTTTCCCCTATTAATCTACATATTCAGTGGGATTCCAACCCCAATACAAGCTATATATGAAAAAATGGTGACTCAAAGACAGATAGGGGTACTTTTCACTTCCAAATATGAAAATATTCTATAAAGTTTTAATAATAAAATGGTATAGTAATGGCACAAATGTAGACAGACCAAAGAATCAGTATAAAAAATTTTAGACAGAGCTGTATGTATATGTGAACTTAGTAAATGATAAAGTTAACAAGACCAGTCAATAATCAGTGGGTGAAATTATGGATTGGGTAGTAGATGAGGTTGGGAAAACTAGCTCATAATATGGGAAAAAAAAAAAAAAAAGATCCTTACAGAAAACAAGAATTCCAGATGGATTAAAAACTGGAAGGTGGAAGGTAAAATTCTTTGTGAAATTCCCCCCAAATAAATCATTAGGCAAAAAATTATACCAAAATGAAAATGCTTCTATTTAACAAAGGAAAACAGGGACAAAATAACAGCAAAGGGAAACCTGGAGAAATATATTTCCAGTGTCTAAAATTGGCAAGAAACTATACATATAAAATATACAAGGAATTCTAGAAATCAACAAAGAAAACATAGGAATCCTAAGAGAGATATGTAAAAGCTATAAGCAGGTGATTTATAGAAGAGGAAACACAAAATGCTGATAAGGATATGAATAAATACTCAAACTAATGGTGACCAGATAAATGTAAATTAAAAGAGTAACTACTAGAAAATAGCTTTTATTCATTAGACTGACAAAAATTAAATAGCTAGATAATGCCAGGCATTTGTGGGTATGGATGACTTAGGAATTACCATGTACCAATAATGAGAGTATAGACTGATACAGCCATTCTAAAGACCAAGAAATTCTGTACCTGGATGTATATTCCAGGAAACTTCTCACATACTTGTGGGAGCTGAGAATTAAAAGCAATCCAGGTATCCATCATTGGAGAACTGGATTAACAAAATGTGTTGGATGTGCACCATGGAGCAGTTAGAAGCAATAGTACAGACATGCATATAACATGGCTAGATCTTAAAAATGTAATGCTGAGAAAAAAGAAACAATGAAAAACAAATAATTTAAAGACACATATTCACCAAAATTGCACATTATTCAAGAATATGTACAAAAGAAAGATGCACATGAAACACGTCAGAATAGTTGTATGGGGGGTTGGGGAAGAGAATAGGACTAGGCAATGGAGAGAAAATACCTGAGTAAGGGGATGGATGGATGAATGTATGTGCGGTTGGATAGATGGGTGAGTGGGTGGGTGGGTGGGTGGATGGATGAATTTCTCAAACAAGAGAAGGACATACAATGATTCCTTATCTGAACAGTGTCATTGCCTCAAACCTCTGCATCTGAAGTGCAAAAAAACAACATGCCCAAATATTTGAAAGAGAACTATAGCAACACTGACAAATTTTCATCAAGAAAGCACTTTCCAGGGCTAGCTCCCTTAAAGCAATTTTCCTTCTTTCACTGAAGGTGTTTATTGAGACTTACTTAGTGCCAAACAGTAGTCTAGGCACCTGGGATACATCCATGAACAAAAAAAGATCCCTGCCCTCAAAAAGCTTACATTCTGGAGGGCAAGAAAGACAATGAGCATGATAAATATGTCGATGACATAATATAACAGATCATTGAGAAGGTGACTTGAAGGAGAAAGCAGAGGAGATATGTAAGACTAGAGTTCCAGGAAGAGGAAAGCACCAGAGAAAAGGTGCTAAGGCAGAAGCATGCTTGGGGGCTGGAGCCAAGTGAAGAAGGAGGAGAGGAGTGGGCAGTGAAGTCAGAGAGGACAGGGAGGTTTGGGCAGCCGATCATGCGAGAACTTGGAGGCAATTGCCAGGACTTTGGCTTTGCTGCTGAAAGAAATGGAGAGTTGTTAAAGGGTTTTGAACATTCTGTCGCTGTGTTGACATCAGACTGTGGGGGAAAATGGTGGAATCGAACCAGCTCAGAGGCCGTTGCAGTTATCCAGGTGAGAGATGGTGCCAGTTTGCACTGCAGTAGTAAGAATGGAGCTGGTGAGAAGAGGTTTGATTCTGAATATTTTTGTTTGTTTATTTTGTTATGTAAATTTTAAATGCATATGTAGATTGCTGTAATTTTCATTTTTATAAAAACTGGAACTTATTACATGCATCTTGCTTTTCTCACTTATCAATAAATTGTGGGAATTCTGCCAAATCACCTAGTCATTTGAAGTTAGATCTTTTCATGGTAGCATGGTAACCCACAGACATATACAAAGTAGACATAATAGTTTAATATAATAAAGCTCCATGGACACATCACCCTGCCTCAACAACCTCCCAAAACACAAATAATTTTGTTTCCTTTAAATGTCCACCCTCCCCACTCCTCCTCTCCACTCCCAACACACAATGAAGCAACCTGGATGTATTTTTAAGGTAGAGATGACAAGATTGATTTCCTGATGGATGGGATAAAACATATGAGAGAGAAAAACAGGAGTCAAGGGAGCTCCACAATTGTCAGCCGGGGCAGCCGAAAGGATCCCACGGTGGTCCACTGAGAGGAAGACTGCAGGGACGGAAGGTTGGGGGAAGTGGAGAGTCTCCTGTTTGCATGGGTTGAGTTTGTGACATATTAGGCAGCTAAGTGGTGATATGTAGTAGGAAGATAGAAGGATCTGGAGTTTGGGAGAGGAAGTGCCTGGGGATATAAATTTGGGAGTCACTGCCGCATCTTCTCCACAGGCCTAGATGACATAACTGGAGATGAATGTAGATAGAAAAAAGAAGACCAATCCCTGTGGCTCCTTATGGTGGCAGAAGAGTGACCCCCAAAGGCACGCGTGCCCTAATCTCAGGGACTGTGATGATGGCACCCGCATCGCAGAAGGGACTTGAAGATCAAGGTTAAGACCTTCCGATGGGGAGATTATTCTGGATTATCAAAGTGGGCCCCGTGTATCGCCCAGGACAACTGACAACAGGATGATGATGGACAACACCCACCCCAAAAATCAGAGTGTCTACAACCATAAGGAAGACTGCTCCGTCCATCTGCCCCGTGGGATCGAAGCCCCCTCTCAACCAGAAACAGAGTGGGCATCACCATCCCAAATCCTCAGGCAAGACTGAGGAATGAACAAACAGAAGGGGGGAATGCCCCTATGGACTAAAGTAGACTTATTATTCTAGCAATGGAAGAACATTTATCATTGATATAAAGGCAATAATCAACAGAGTTTACGAGGGAAGGGAGAGAAAGAATAGGTATACCATGGGCGTTGTAGGGCATTGGAATTGTCCTCATGACATTGCAATGATGGATACAGGCCATTATACATTTTGTCAAAACCTATAGAATTGTGCGGTGCAAAGTGTGAAACTATAAACTACTGACCATGGTCAGTAGCAATGCTTCAATATGTGTTCATCAATTGTAACAAATGTACCACACTAATGAAAGATGTTGTTAATGGGGCAAAGTGTGGGAGGGGGAGTGGGTGGAGCATGTAGGAATCCCCTATATTTTTTATGTAACATTTATGTAATCTACACCTTCTTTAAAAATAAAAAATAAATAAATGAAAATTTAAAAATAAAGGTAGGCCCAGTCTAATTAAATATGTTCCTAAGAGTGGAGAATGTTTCCCGAATACCTTCAGAGAGAGCTAAGGCAGTGGAAGAAGAGTCAAAGAGATGCAACAGGACTGGCTTTGAGGATGGAGGAAGGCGCCATGGCGAAGGAGAGTGGATGTCCTTTCTGAGCTGGAAAAGGCGAAGAAACGAATTCTCCCCTATAGCCTCCAGAAAAGAATACAGGTCTGCCAACATACTGATTTTAGCCCACAGAGATGCATGCCATCCTTCTGACCTGCAGACTTGTAAGATAATAAATTTATGTTCTTAAACCACCACGTTTGTGGTCATTTTTAACAGCAGCAACAGAAAACTCACATACCTTCCTATCTGAAAAAAAAGTGAGCGAGAAGAGGAAACAGCCGAGACGCCTGAGAAGCAACCAGTGAGATGAAAGGAAAACAAAGCGTACGTGGTGTTCTGGAAGCCACAAAGAGGCAGCAGTCGACTGAAGGTCAAACAGAGGGAGGCTGGAGACGTGACGTGGTATTTCGTGATGGCGTGGATAATCCTTTTGAGGAGTTTTCTGCAAAGAGGTGCAAAGAAATGGAATGAGTGTCAAGAGATGTTTTCTGTCTTGTTTAAAATGAGAGAAATAACAGAGAAAGTGAGAAAGTGACGCTGTAGAGGAGAGGGAAGGCTAGCTGGAGCAGCAGGAGAGGACAGGGTTGAGTGTACAACGAGAGGATCGTCTTTTGAAAAGAAAGCGAACGCTGACCGCACAGTAACCGGTGGATGCAGATGACGTGGTGGAGTCTCTGGGCCTTCTCTTTTGTGTTCCCCAATTTTCTTAGTGGGATGGGGGAACAGGGTTTTTGCACAGAGAGTAGGTGGAGAGTAGGTGTAGAATGGTGTGGGGTTAAGTATTCTCTTTAAAGTAGAAAAAGAGAGTGGGAAACTGAAGGAATAGAAGAAAGGTGTGACTGCCAGGCAGAACCCACGACCCACTGACGGGTCGATTATTTCCAAAGAGAAAGAAACGAAGTGGAAAGTGCACCTAAACCTAGAATTGCCAAGTGCAGGCTTTTCCCGACGCTTCCACACCGAAGCCCCAGCCCGCATCTGCCCCACGGGCGGCGCGCACTTGGTCTGGGGCCCGCTTGGCAGCGTCCTGGCCTCCCGTGCTGGGGCCTCTGGGCTCCGTCTTGTTACCTGCCTCCCTGCAGCTAGTCTGATGAACATCCTGTTCTGCTCAGGGCCAGATGAAACGAATTTTTCTCTTTCCAGCTGCACCACACCCTCTAGCGACCTCCCACCGAGAGCTGGTTTCTGGTCTAGACAGGACGCTGCTTTGCTCATTTGCATAGCAGAGCTTCTTGACGTCACCCCGTCCCAAAGAGTGCACAGACCTGCCTCGGCCCCAGATCCGCAGGTGCGCGCCGAGTCTCCTCTCCCAGGCCGCACGTTCCTTGCCTATGGAGAACTTTGTCTAGCAAAAGTCTCACGTACGAGTAACAAGGCACAGCGCATAGAAGCAATAAAATGACCCCTTGGGCTGCTCGTTCACAGGGCTTGAGCAGCCAGGGGAAAATGAACACGGCTAGAAGAGGGAGCACTGGTTTAAAAGGTGAAAGCAAAGGCAAAATTTTCCCAATTTAATTTGGTCGCATTCTGGCTGATAGATGACCTGTGGGAGCTGAAGCTATGAAGAAGGCAAAGGTTCAAAACAGGTCAGTCTCATTGGGAAGAAACTTTCACATGTATGTGAAACAGGCTGTACTTCCCACAGAAGCTTCCGGAGCTTCCTGCTTTGGGTCTCTGCTCCTTCGGGAAGGGACTACCTGCTCCTTCCCATTCACCCATTCCCTCCACCTAGGAATCCCTCCTGCCCGAATCGCTGCCAGCTAAAATCCTTTCCAGTTGTCAGGTTCCTCTTAAAATTGCACCTTCTCTGTCAGAACATCCCTGGTTTCTTCAGCGAGAAGTTTTCTGAAACTTCTTCATGACTTCTTACAGCGCTGGAATTCACCCTTTTTCATTATCACCCTGTTAAGGAGCCTGTCTAGAAAATTTTCCCCAATCTATTCCCCCTCCACTGTGAAATTGTAACACCCCCAAGGAAAGCTTTCCAAGAGAGGGGTGAAGCCATAGCAACAAAAAGTAAGCAACTCAAGCCGCGTGGCTAAAGAGCTGGGTAGCGGAGTTTTCCTCCCTCTACGGGGTTCTGCCCACTGGCTTCCACGTTCTTTGGTTCCTTCTTTGACCAGAGGACCATCCAGCCCTCTATTTGCTGACACAGACTCCGAAATCCTGGCTCAGGACTGGCTTGAAGGTAGACTAGAAGCAGAATACAGAATGTCTCCATTTAGAAATTCATAGTGAAAATCTTAAACTTCACACCAGATGAACTATGGATAGTTTATTAAGATTGTTCACACTACAAAGGTGTTTGCCTTAGAATCTGCCTTTAGATAGTAGTATACTGTTAAGCCATGCAAATAAAATTTGGCTTAAAAAATACACACAAATTTTGGGGACTATACCTACTATAATAAGCATGGGACACTGTGACGGTTAAGTTCATGTGTCAACCTGGCCAGGTGATGGTGTCCACTTGCTTGGTCAAGCAACCCTGGCCTGATTATTACTGTGAGGCACTTCGTGGACTTAAATCATTGGTAAGTTGGTTGCGCCTGTGGCTGCTGACATCTGTAGTCAACTGAGGAGACTGCCTTCAACAAGTGAGTGATGTCTCATCCAATCAGTTGATGGCCTTAAAAGAATGATTTCAGCAGTGAAGAGGGAATTTCCATCTCCCCTTCAGCCAGTTTCTCCTGGGGAATTAATTGGACACCTCATCAGTGTTCCCAGTTTGCAGTATGCCCTACAGAATTTGCATTTGCATAACTGCACAGTCACATAAAATAACTCTTACAAAAATCTCATGATATTTACAAATATCTCCTTCCAGTTATGCTTCCCTAGAGAACCCTGACTAATACATACATGAACATAACATCTATCTGAATACACAAGATTTTAAAAATGTTTTTTAAGCAACATATTTATTTCTTGTTTTTCAAATTATAAAACGATGCATGTTAATTGTAGAAATCTAGAAAATATATATAACCTCCCCCAAATTAAGATCACATAATACCACCAGGCAAAGATTATCATTGTTTATAATAGTCTATATTCTCTCAGTCTTTTTAAGGTGCATATTTGTCTTTTTCCAAAATTGGGATCCAACACATTGTTTTTTAATCTATTAATTTATGCTTTAAAAAACAAGTAAGACCATTTCCTGATACCATAAAGTGAGCATTTACACCATAATTTTTCATGGCTACATGGAATCCTATCCTGTATATGTACCACGGTTTATTTACTTAATCCCTTATTGATGTTTCAGTTTTATTTTCTGTTATTTATAAACTGTTTATTTTAAGGAATTGGCTCGCACAATTGCGAAGGCTGGTGAGTGAAATCCATAGGACAGCTGGCAGGCTGATGTTACAATCTTGAGGCAGATTTTTTTCTTTCTCAAGGAAATGTCAGGTGTAGTTCTTTAGGCCTTTCATATGATTGAATTATAAAGAGTAATATCCTTTACTTAAAGTCAACTGGCTGGCTGTACATGTTAACCACAACTACAAATACCTTCAGAGCAACACCTAGATTAATGTTTGATTACGTCCTTGGGTACTAGCCAGGTTGACACATAAGCCTGACCATCTCAGCAGGAATCTGTGCTCACGCTCGTGATTATTTCCTTACAAATTCCTAAAAGTGAAGCTGCTCCTTCAAAGATTATGAAACATTTGAAGACATGGCATTAGAGCATCCCAAGTGCCATGGGTGAGGGTGATGATTACAGCCCGTTAGAAGCGGGAGTCTATGAGCACTGCACACCAGGAGGCTGTTTAGCTTGTACTTGACTATTGTGTGAAGGCAAGTAAGCCTTAGACAGAAGCTGACCATCGCTCTGAGGATCACACAATCAGGTGCCCAGCAGACAAGGATGATTGAAATAACTTGGTGTTTTCTACTCACTTATGATTTTAAAAAATAAACCTTACAGAGGTGTATTTTACAATCAGTAATATCACCCATTTCTTTTTTTTAATTTCAAAAACTATTGATGTATATCATTCACACATGTGCATACATAAAAACAAGTGTATAGTAAAAGTTGTGAACTTACAAAACAAACATGCATAACATCATACAGGGCTCCCATACATCAACCCACCACAGATACCTTGCATTTTGTGAAACTTTTGTAACAAATTATGAAAGAGCATCATCAAAGTATTGCTACTAACTATAATCTGTATCTTACATTTGGTGTATTTTTCCCACAACCCACCCTATTATTTTTTTTCATAAACCATACAATTTATCTAAAGTGTACAATAAATGACATTTGGTATAATCATTGAGTTTTGCATTCATCACTTCAATCAATATTAGAGCATTTTCATTACTCTAAAAAAAAATAACGAGCCACTATAATACCCATGTTAGTGCTACTAATTACAAATCTTATGATGTGCTTATTTTATTTTATTTTATTTTTTAAAGATACTTAGATTACATAAATGTTACATAAAAAATATAGGGCGCTCCCATATGCTCTGCTCCCCACACCTTCCACATTTTCCCACATTAGCAACATCCATCATTAGTGTGGTACATTCATTGCAATTGATGAACACATTTTGGAGCATTGCCACTAAGCATGGACTAAAGTTTACATTGTAGTTTATACTCTCTCCCACCCAATTTTGTAGGTTAAGGGAAGATATATAATGGCCTATATCTGTTGTTGCAATGTCATTCAGGACAATTCCCAAGTCCTGAAAATGCCCCCATATTATACCTGTTTTCCCTTTCCCTGACCTCAGAACCTCCAGTGGCTACTACCTCCACAGCAGTGATATAATTTCTTCCATTGCTAGAATCACAATCAGTCTATAGCTGAACACCAGTAAGTCTACTTTAGTCCAGAGTTCATTACCCAATCCTGAGGATTCTGAAATGGTGATGTCCACCCTGCCTCTAATTATGAGGGGGCTCCAATCCCATAGGGTTGATGGATGGGGCTCTCTTGCTTGCAGTTGTAGACTCTCTTGGTTCCTTGGTATGGTAGCTGTCCATCATCACCTCCTTGTTAGTTGTCCTGGATGAGATCAGTGAACCGCAGAGTAGGTGTTGCAACTCCGTTAAGATTCAGAGCCCAGCTGGCACACAGACTGCCCAAAGATTTAAGCCTTTTGGATGTACACCCAATGGCTCTAGTACTAATTATAGGTTCAAAGAGAAGGACAGAAGAGCCACATGTAGGGAAACCACAACTGAGTCCAACTCTGTCACAGTGGGGAGCATAAATTCCAAAGTAGGACCCACTGACAAAGCACCAAACTCCTGAGCTATCTGCCCTGACTATAGTGTCTGGATGTCTCCAGAGCCTTCAGGAGCCTTGGTATTTTTGTGTTAACTTCTGGAATGACCTCCTGACTCATGCTGAAGTCTCTTAGCCATATAAAGACATTTGTTTTTGCCTTTTTCCCTTTTTGGTTGTCTTTTTCCAATTCCATTGTTAGTTGGTCCTTGGTAGTAAACCCTTGGTGCCAGGGAGGCTCATCCCTGGGAGTCATGTCTCACACTGGGGGGAAGATAACACATATATATGCTGAGTTCGGCTTAGAGAGAGGACACATTTGAGCAACAAGGAGGCTCCCAAGAGGCAACTCTTAGATACTCTATATTAGTGGGCTAAGTTTCAATTTCAAGAGTAAAGTTTCATAAACAATCATCAGTATCACAGGCCCATCAATGGACCATCTCCTTCACTAGTCGTTGCCCCTGTACTCAGGGGATGCTAGCTGTTCCACTAGAGAATGTGGCAGAGCTCCCCAGAATGGGAATTAGATATTCCTTTGGTTATTGCGTGAATCACCACCCACTAAGACAATGCCTTATGAACATTTGAACATATTTATATGCCTTATATGTATGCCCAGGTGAACTTCCTCCCACCTATCCCCTATCACTGATACCCCACACCAATGATCATCCCCTGACACAGTTGTAACCTTTCTCCAATCCAAAACTTCTTAAAAAATGAAGTAAATGAAATAGCCAAGTACAATTAATAAGAAAATTAAATAATAACAATAGTTTTATAGATAAGAAAATACAAAAATTAAAAATTTTGTGACAATAAAAAATAATGAAAAGATATTAAAAAAAATTTTTTTTGACATTTTGCCTTTCATCATTGTAAGATCTTTTGTCCTATATGTACAGTATCATTTTCTGCCATTGGTTCCCCCAGTGTCTTTTTTCATTTTGTCTTCAAAGAAGTTTTAGGTTACCGAAAAGTCCCATACCAAATATGGAGACTCCCATATACCCAATATTCTCTCCCTTTCCCCCCTTCCCCTATTAATAACATTTTATATGTGGATGGTATGTTTATTACAGCTGATGTACAAATATTGAAATGTAGCTACCAACCATGGTCAACAGTTTACATTATGATTTACATTTTAGATCATACACTTTAATAAATTTTTATGTAATTTAACATGGCCTGTATCCATCATTACAAGAGCATGTAGAGTGCTTCCATCTCCCCCCAAATGCCCCCTGTTCCATCTGTTCTATTCCTCCTTCCTCCACCGTCAGGACCCACAGCCACCACCAGCCTCCACTCCTTGAAGGACGAGATTCCTAGTTACTTGCTACAACACTGAGGGCTGGACACACTGCCCTGTCCTCCCCTATTAGGCACTGCCCATGCTCTTGAGAGACTCCCACCACTCTATCTGAGAACACGGTGGGCCTCCCCAGGATGGGAGGCCACCACCTTGCCACTCATTATGTGGGTCTCCACCCAGGATGAACACGCACACTCCCTAGAAGCCTGCCCAAGGGGTGCCCTGCCTCAGAGGTCCCCCTCCCCATCCAACACCCTAAACCAGTAATTTGTCATATTGCTCGAAGAGCTTTCCCAACATTGTAGTTTCAACCATGCACCCCCAGACCCTAGTGTTCACCTGCTCCCCCCAGTTCCATGGAGTGTTCCTTTCTATGAGGATTTTTGTTTGTTTGTTTTGAGGTACTGGGGCTGGGCATTGAACCCCGGACCTCCTACATGGGAAGCCAGTGCCTGGCACTTAATCACTGAGCCACATCAGCTCCCCTGGTTTTTTTTTCTCAGTCTGTTTGTTTGCTTGTTGTTTGTTTTTTTGTTTTGTTTTGTTTTTTTAAAGATTTATTTTTTATTTATTTCTCTCCCCTTTCCGGCCCCCCGTTGTCTGCTCTCTGTGTCCATTCACTGTGTGTTCTCCTGTATCCGCTTGTGTTCTTGTGAGGTGGCACAGGAATCTGTGTCTCTTTTTGTTGCGTCATCTTGCTGCATCAGCTCTGTGTGTGTGTGTGTGTGTGTGTGTGGAGCCACTCCTGGGCAGGCTGCGCTTTTTCCACACAGGGCAGCTCTCCTTACGGGATGCACTCCTTGCACGTGGGGCTCCCCTATGCGGGGGACGCTCCTGCGTGGCGCGGCACTCCTTGCACGCATCAGCGCTGCGTGTGGGTCAGCTCCACACAGGTCTGGAGGCCCTGGGTTTGAACCCTGGACCTTCCATGTGGTAGGCAGATGCTCTATGAGTTGAGCCAAATCTGCTTCCCTGTTTGTTTTTTGTTTGTTTGTTTTTACAAGGCACCAGGGACAAGCCTGGAACCTCCCATGTGGGAAGTGGGTGCTCAGTCTCTTTGAGCCATATTCATTCCCCCTATGAGTTTATTTATTTACTTATTTTTAAGATTTATTTTATTAATTTATCTCTCCCCATGCCCCTGTTGTTTGCACTTGCTGTGTCTGTTCATCTTCTTTGTTTCTTTAGGAGGCACCAGGAATCAAACCTGGGACCTCTGATGTGGGAGGGAGGCACCTAATCACTTAAGCCATCTCCATTCTCTGCTCTGTTGTGTCTCTCATTATGTTTTTCCTCTTGTGTCTCTTGCTGCATTATCTCGTCATGACAGCTTGCCAAGCCTGCCCATTGCGCCAGCTCACTATCCTGCTTGTGCTCTTCAGGAGGCACCGGAAACCTCTGCTCCCTGCTTTGCTGTGTCTCTTTGTGTTTTTTCCTTCTTGTGTCTCTTGTTGCATAATCTTGTGTGTCAGCTTGCCATGCCTGCCAGTTGCACCAGTTCACTGTCTTCTTTAGGAGGCACTGGGAACTGAACTATGGACCTCCCATGTGGTAGGCAGGAGCCCAATCACTTGAGCCACATCTGCTTCCCCACTATGAGTTTTAACAACCACATCAAGATATTGAACAGTTCTACTATAACAAACAGTTTCCTCCTGCCCTGTCCCAGTGAGCCCCCATCACCACTGCTCTGCTATCCATCACTAAAGATGAGATTTATCTTTGCTAGAGTTTCACAAAGCAGAATCATATAGCATGCATTCTTTTGCATATGACATCTTTACTCAGTTTAATGTTTCTGATTCATAATGTGTAGCAGTAGTTGAGTAGGATTTCATTGTATGGAGACCATTTTTTATCCAAACACCTTTTGAGGGATATTTGAGTTATTTCCAATTTTGGGGTATTATGAATAAAACTGTTCTGGATATTCACATACAAGTCTTTGACTGGATATATTCTTTCATTTCTCTTAGGACAATACTCAGGACTAGAAGTTTGGACCATAGGATATGTATATATTTATCTTCCTAAAGCGCTGACAGTTTTCTAAAGTGGCTGTTTAATTTTACACTCCCAGCAGCAGAATATGAGGGTTTTAGTTGCTTTATATCACCCAACATTTGGTATTGTGAATTTTATTTTAGCCTTTCTAGTGGAACCTCATTGTGATTTTTCTTTTCATTTCCATGGTGATTAATGATGTTGAACATTTCATTATTGCCATTGGCCATTCACAGTATCATTTGTGAAGTGTCAGTTCAAATCTTTTGCCCATTTTTATTGGGCCATTTTCTTCTTATTGAATTGTTAAGGTTCTTGATGTAGGTTCTTTGTTAGCGACATATAGCAAATATCTTACAGCCTGTAGCTTGCCTTTGCATTTTCTTAATTTTTTTATTTTTATTTTTTTAAAGATTTATTTATTTCTCTCCCCTTCCCCCCCACCCCAGTTGTCTGCTCTCTGTGTCCATTCGCTGTGTGTTCTTCTGTGACTGCTTCTATCCTTATCAGCGGTACCAGGAATCTGTGTTTCTTTTTGTTGCATCATCTCGTTGTGTCAGCTCTCCATGTGTGCGGCGCCATTCCTGGGCAGGCTGCACTATCTTTTGCGCTGAGCGGCTCTCCTTACATGGCACACTCCTTGCACGTGGAGCTCCCCTACACAGGGGACACCCCTGCATGGCAGGGCACTCCTTGCACACATCAGCACTGCGCATGGGCCAGCTCCACACGGGTCAAGGAGGCCCGGGGTTTGAACCACGGACCTCCCATGTGGTAGGCGAATTTACAAACCACTGGGCCAAGTCCACTTCCCTCTTTTGCATTTTCTTAGCAGCATTTTTTGAAGAGTAGAAGTTTTAAATTTTGATGAAGTCTATTTACCCCATTTGTCTTTTGAATATTCATGCTCTTTCATGTACTACCAAAGAAATCTTTATCTACGTCAAGTTCACAATGATATTCCCTTATATTTTCTTCTGGACTTTTTATAGCTTTAGCTTTATGTTGATATCTATGATCCATTTTGAGTTAATTTTTACGTATGTTGTGAAATAGGATCATGTTTTACTACATGGATATCCAGTTCCAATAATATTTAAAACTATACTCCCAAAAAAGAAAGAGAAAAAGAAAATAAATAAAAACAGAAAACCCACACACACAAAAAATAAATAAGACGACACTCCCCTCCCATCCCCCCACCACTGAATTACCCTAGCTCCTTTGTCAAAACTCAATTGGCCAAGTACGTGTGCATCCATTTCTGAACTCTCTGTCCTATTCCATTAATGTACTTGACTATCGTCAAGTCCATTCCGTACACTTCAGGTGGCCCCTCCTCTCCTGGTGCTTTATCATCACTAATAAGAGACTGCCCTGCGGGGAACAAGGGAATGCCCTGAGCCATCCAGGACGACCATTCTGGAAGGCTGATGGCGTCCAAGCCACGCCCAGCCCCGTGTGAGCTCCAGGACACTTCAACCCTGCACAGCTACCTGCCATTCTCTGCCCATCCTAATGGAGTTCCAACTTAACATGTCTCAGTGTCCACTGAGGATAGTCACAGCCTTACAGAACTTAACACTTTTTAACTTAACCCCTCAAAGGACTCCTTGGCAGGTTCTGGAGCTCTTTTTCTGCCGAACTCCCTCCATTCCCTAACTCTGCCTACCATTTCCAGGCGGTCTCCTCCACCGAGCAGTCCTGCTTGGGTTCTGCCTCCCTGCTCTGTGGTCCAGCGTGTTTCTCCTTGGCAGAAATCGGAGGAGATCACAGGAAAAGAATTCGCTTCCCTTTTCTCAGGGATCACAATCCTGCACGGTCCACTGTCTGAAAACAGGTGTTTCTGACATTTTTTCCTGTTTTCTAGTTGTCGAAGTAGGAGGGTAACTCCACAGTGGCTGGAAGTGTAAATCCTTCACTAAACATTAAGCACGAAGATCCTCACTTTCACATATCAGAGAAACAAGTTTCTTGAAGGAAAGCAGTGGCAAAGAATTTGTGTCCATTTTTTTAAAAAAGATTTATTTATTTATTTATCTTCCCTACCCCCCCCCACCCCCCACCCCGGTTGTCTGCTCTCTGTGTCTATTTGCTGTGTCTTCTTCTTTGTCTACTTCTGTTGTTGTCAGTGGCACGGGAATCTGAGTCTCTTTTTGTTGCGTCATCTTGCTGTGTCAGCTCTCCGTGCATGCGGCACCATTCCGGGGCAGGCTGCACTTTCTTTTGCACTGGGCGGCTCTCCTTATGGGGTGCACTCCTTGTACGTGGGGCTCCTCTACGTGGGGGACACTCCTGCGTGGCACGGCACTTCTTGTGTGCATCAGCACTGCTCATGGGCCAGCTCCACACGGGTCAAGGAGGCCCGGGGTTTGAACCGCGGACCTCCCATGTGGTAGACGGACGCCCTAACCACTGGGCCAAGTCCGCTTCCCTGTGTCCACTTTTAATCCACCTCATACTCAATTTTCTGAAAGATTTTGTATAAGATTGTTAATATTTCTTCCTTGATTGCTTGATAGAATTCATTTGCAAAAACATTTCATTCTGGAATTTTCTTTGTGGGGAAGATTTTTGAGAAAAAAAATCAGTATTTTAATAAACTTACTAGAAGACTAGAGTGTCTATCTCTTCTTGAATAGTTTCAGGAAGTTTTGTTTTTTAAGGTCTCAGACTAATAGTATAAAGTTGATAATAATAATAATATCTATTATTTTGTTGTCCTAAGGAGTTACCACATTTCCTCTTTAGTCCTTCCTTCCCTCCCTCTCTCCCTTCTTTCCTTCCTCTCCCCTTCCTCCTCCCCACCATTGTACACTTTCTTGTGTCCATTTGCTGTGTGATCTTCTGTGTCCACTTGCATTCTCGGTGGCACCAGGAATCTGTGTCTCTTTTTGTTGCATCATCTTGCTGCTTCAGCTCTGTGTGTGTTTGTGGTGCCACTCTTGGGTGGGCTGCACTTTTTTTCACGTGGGGTGGCTTTCCTTGCGGGGCGCACTCCTTGCGTGTGGGGCTCCCCTACATGGGGGACACTCCTGCATGGCAGGGCACTCCTTGCGCACATCAGCAATAAGCGTGGGCCAGCTCCACACGGGTCAAGGAGGCCCGGGGTTTGAACCCTGGACCTCCTATATGGTAGGCAGATGCTCTATCAGTTGAGCCATATCTGCTTCCCCCCTTTAATTCTTGATATTAGCAATTTGTGCTTTCTCTTTTTGTCTTGGTAAACCTTGCTAGAATTTATCAAATTTTATTAATATTTTCAAATAACTGACCTTTGTTTTCTCTACTATTTGTCTCTTTTCTATTTCAATTATTTTTGCTCCTATCTATTTCTTTCTTTTTATCTACTTTGAGTTTAATTTCTCTTCTTTTTCTAGCTTCTTAGTTGCAAATTTAGGTAATTGTTCTTAAACGTCTGGGCTTTAGGTACATTTGATACATTTCCATTTATTATACAATATTTTCTAAGTTTTCCTGTGATTTCTTCTCTAATCCATGGATTATTTGAAAGTGTGTTCTTTAATGTCCACATATTCAGGGGCTTTTCTACATATTTTATTGTTATTGATTTTTAATTTAATTCCATGTGGCCACAGGTACATTTTGTAATCTTTCAAAATTTTGAAATTGATGGAAACTTATTTTATGGCCCAGTAGATGGTCTCTATTGGTGAATGTCCTATACGTACCTGAAAAGAATGTGGATTCAGCTGTAGTGGAGTGGAGTGCTTTATAAATGTCAATTAAGGCAAGTTAGCTGAGAGTGTTTTTCAAATCTTCTTTATCTTTACTGATTTATGGCCTGGTTGTTCTATAAATGCTGAGAGAGGGTGTTAAAATCTCCAACTAGGATTATGTATTTGTCTTCTTCCCCTTTAATTCTGTTGGTTTTTGCTTCATGATTATATCTGTTATTAGAGACACACATATGAGATTGATGAATTGACACTTTTATAATTAGGAAATATTCTTTATCCCTGCTAATATTTTTTGCCTTGAAACATATTTTTTAATATTAACATAGCCACATCAATTTTTGTATGCTTACTGGTTGTGTAGCATATCTTCTTCATTCTTTTATTTTCAATCTGTGTTTTATATTTAACATATGTCACTTGTAGACATAGTTGGATCTGTTTTTCTCCATTCTGACAATCTCTGGTCTTAGTTGGTATGTTAAATCTATTTAAATCTAATATAACCATTGATATTGTTGGGTTTCAGTCTATCATTTTCACCTTGTTTTTTATTAATTTCTTCTCTTCTGTTTGTTTCTGTGTTGCTCCTTTCTTACCTTCTTCTGGGTTAATCACATATTATTTTTAGTATTTCATTTTAATTCTCCTGGCTTTTTAGCTGTACTTATTTGCTTTGTTTTTAGTAGTTGCTCTAGGTATTACAA
The DNA here is from genome assembly GCF_030445035.2 of Dasypus novemcinctus. Lineage (NCBI taxonomy): Eukaryota > Metazoa > Chordata > Mammalia > Cingulata > Dasypodidae > Dasypus > Dasypus novemcinctus. The sequence goes on along the minus strand of NC_080689.1, from coordinate 81,134,013 downwards.
GATGCATCCTTTACACTGAGAGGTAATATAATATCAAATGTGAAAATTGAAAATTGTTGAAAATTTTAACAGTAAAATGTTTTTTTCTCCTTATCCTTGTGTAAGTGCTGTCATATATTTTACATTTCCATTATTTTAACCCCATGATATGTTAGAATGACTGCTTGAAGCACTAATTTTAAAGAAACCAGTGGGGGAGGGGAGGAGTCTTTTATATTTACCCAAATATTTACCATTTCCTGTGTTCTTTTTTCCTTCCCATAGATCTGAAATTCATCTAATGTCATTTTCCTTCAGCCAAAAAAACGTTAACTTTTCTCTTCATGTAGTTCTGCTGGTGACAAATTCTCTCATCTTTCATTTATCAGTTACTTCATCCTCATATCCTCATATTTGAAGAATATTTTCATTAATATAGAATTTAGGGTTTGCATTTCTTTTTTTCTCTAAATGCTACTCCACTTCTTTCTAGCCTCCATTTTCACAATGGGAAATCAGCCATCATTTATATAATTGCTCAATGTGTTTCCCCTCTATAGCTGGTTTTAAAATACTTTTGAGTCTTTGGTTTAGAAGTTGTACTTTGATGTGGTTTTCTTTGTATTTATCCTGCTTGGAGTTTGCTTATCTTCTTAGGTTTAGAATTTGATTTTATTTTCTTTAACAAGTTTGAGAATTTTTCAGCTATTTTTAATTTTTAAATATATATATTTTTTTGTTTTCAGCTATTACTTATTCAAAAATTTTTTGCTGCCCTATTCTACCTCATATCTCCTTCTGGGATTGAAATCACACATATATTAGGCTGCTTACTATTGTCCCATAGATCACTGAAACTCTGCTCAACTGTTTTTGTTATTTTTTAAATTTATCATTGCATTTTATGCTCTTGTCTTTTAGATCCTTTAGGAAGTGAAAAGTAGAGTTGCAAACCAAAAATACTGGCATTTATATTTATCCATGCCATTACCCTTACTGGAGAGCTTTATTTTGTGGCTTCTTTGATCTACTGTCTATTGTCCTTTCCTTTCATCCTGCGGATTCTGTTTAGAATCTCTCATGGGCCAGTCTAGGTGTGATGAACTACCTCAGCTTTTCTTTATCTGGGAATGTCTTAATCTTTCTGTCATTTCTGAAAGACAGTTTTGTTGAATATGGAATTCTTCAGTGGCTTTTTTTTTTTTTTTTCACTTTTAGTATTTCACATGCCATCCCACTGCCTTCTTGCCTCCATGGTTTCTGATGAGAAATCATCACTTATTCCTCTTGAGGATCCCTTATATATGACATGTTGCTTCTCTCTTGCGGCTTTCTGAATTCTCTCTTTACCTTTGGCATTTGAAAGTTTCATTATAATATGGCATGGTGTGGTTCTATTTGGGTTTATCCTCTTTGGAGTTTCTTGAGCATCTTGGATGTGTATATTCATGGCTTTTATTAAATTTGGGAAGTTTTCTGTCATGATTTCCTTGAATATTTTCTCTGCCCCTTCCTTTCTTCTTCTTCTTCTGATATTCCCACAATGTATATATTGGTATGCAAGCTATGTTCACTTTTCTTCATTCTTTCTTTTTTCTATTCTGAAGACTGAATTATTTCAATTATATTATAATCAAGTTCTCTGTTTTTTTTCTTCTGCCAACTCCAATCTGCTGTTGAAACCCTCTAGGGAATTTTAAACTTCTGTTACTGAGGTCTTCAGCTCTTGTTCCTTTTCATAATTTCCATCTCTCTGTTGATAGTCTCTTGTGGTCATCTGTCATTTTCATGATTTCCCTTTAGCTCTTTGAGCATACTTATGACCATTCCCCCTCCAGATGGCTCCCTTGTCTGTTCATTGTTTTTAGTTGTTGTTTGCACTCATTGTTTTTTGCTCATTGTCTATTTGTTTTACCTTTAGGAGGCACTGGGAACTGGACCTGGGACCTTCCATGTGGAAGGTAAGCACTCAATTGCTTGAGCTACACCTACTCCCTGCTCATTGTCTGCTTGTTGTTTGGTCATTGCCTTGCTTGTTATCTGCTCATGGTTGTCTCTTTTGTTGTTGTTGTTGATTTTTGTTCATTGTCTGCTCATTGTTTTTCTGTTCAATTTTTTAAATCTTTTTTCTTCTGTTTTTAAGACTGAGGAATTTCTATTGCTCCATCCTTAGGTTTCATTGACCATTTTTGTTCTCACCTCCAGAAGATGTTTTTGTTTTCATCTTTAATGTTCTGTTACATCCAACCAACCAGTGAGTTTTTTTTCATTCCAGATATTGTAATCTTCAGTTCTAGAAATGAACTTCATTATTGTTTATGCTTTCCATTTCCCTTACAAGACTCTCTGTCTATTCACTCTTTATGATCATCTTTTCTTATAAAGTCCTTGAAAGTACTTTTAAATACTGACAGTAAAGTGCTTGTCTGATAATTCCAACACCTATGCCATCTCAAGGTCTGTTTCTATTGGCTACCTTTTTTTTAAACTATAGGTCACATATTCCATTTCTTCACATGTCTAGTGATTTGTTGTTGTTTTGTTTTGTTCCTGGACATTGTGGAAGAGATATTGTAGAAACTCTGTTATCTTCCTCTGAAGAATGTTTAGATTAGTTCTAGCAGGGAATGGAGTTACTGTATGATCAACTTACATTGTAAAAGCTGCATTTTACATTTATTTAGTTCTGTGGTAAGTCCAAGGTGCATATGAAGTCTCCCTAATTCAACAGGACCGAACTCCAAACTCTTTCTCTTCTACAGCAGACAGGAGCTGAAATACGGGCTCAGTTCTTTTAGCCTTTCAGCCACTGTTTTCTCTAGGTTCCTTGGAGTCTCCTTTCATGTGTGCAGTTCAAGGATCAACCAAGGATTTGAGGGGATTTTTATGAAGATTTTGGGGCTCCCTTCTCCTGAGGCTCTCTCCTTTATGTGTTTGCTCCTTCATTTTTCAGACACTCTGATTGCTCTGAGTAACATCCTCTGATACCCCCAACCAATAAGATCAAGACTTTTTCCTTGAATTCTAGTTACCCTAAGGCACACAAACTGAGAGTGCTCTTGAGGGGGAGCGGGAGCAGTATAAATGTGAACCTCACACAATATATTTCTTTTTTTTCCTATTAGTCAAACTGATTTCAGTTTCTCCTTGTTTTTCAGCTATTTTCCCATGCCTTCAAATTATATATGCTATTATACATGTAATTTGTTCAGAGTTTATAATCTCTGGGAGAGTTGGTGTGAGATAAGCCACTCCACCATAGTGGGAAATGGAGCCAATCCTTCTTTTTATAAAAGAAAATATGATTACAAAATTAATGTTGAATAATTGTAGAAAAGTTGTAGGATTCAGAAAAACATAAAGAACAAAAAGAAACAATCCCAATCACCTGGAGACAACCACTGCCAACATTTTGGTAAATATCCTTCTAGTCTTTCTATCTATCTATCCATCCATCCATCCATCTACTATCTATCCATCCATCCATCTATTATCTATCTATCTATCTATCTATCTATCTATCTATCTATCTGTCTGTCATCTCCATCTCCCTTATCTTGTATCACCTCTGCTTTCTTGAATTTCTTCATTCTGTGGTAACCGCTAATGCTATTCACAAATGTTTGGTTCTTTCCTCTCTGAGCACTTGGTAGGATTACACTTCTCTGCCTTGTTGAACTCAGGTTTGGCCATATGACCGGTTTGGGCACCAAGTATGGGTAGAAGCTGCAACGTACAATTTCCCAGTTTCTTTGCCTGTGCTAAGGTTCCACTCAGAGGCTCCTCCATCAGGATGGCTCCTGGATAAGGGGTGATGGACAAGCATGAAATAAATCTTTGTTGCAGTAAGCCAGGGTGTGTTTGTAAATGAAGTTTGATTGGAGCACTGCACATCAGTTATTTACATATTGCCTATGGCTGTTTTTATGTTGCAGTAGCAGAGTTGAGTAGTTGCTACAGAGACCTCATGACCCCCAAGTCTAAAATATTTATGAATTAGCCCTTTATGAAAAAGTTTGCTGATCCCTCTTTGAAGCCACTGAAATTTGAGAGTTGTTATTTCAGCATATAATCTAGGCAATCTTAACCAACACACATTTCAAATTTCCAAATGAGTTTCTGGAACAGGCTGGAAGGAGAAGGCCACAGTAAAGCCAGGTGCAGACCTTCTAGAAGACCAGAGTAGCTAAATCTGTGTTTCTTAACTTTTAAAATTTCATCGTGCTCCTTTTTTTTTTGTTTTTGAGGAGATACCAGGAAATGAATCCAGGACCTCATACATGGAAAGCAGGTGCTCAACCACTGAGCTACAGCTACTCCTTCCATTTTCATATATTAAACCAAAATACTTACATGATCCTTAATGTATAAATTAAAGAAAAAAAAGAAACACAATGAAACATAAAAAGTGCAAAAAAAAAATTATAAGCCATTCGTCCTTTACTGAGAACAAATCAAAGTATGGTGGTTTGTGAAGAAGGCTTAAGCCCCCCTGTGTGGGTGGGGGGTGGATATCGGGATGAGCACTCATTCTCCTTCCTTTTGCTGGGTGGAAAATAGAGCACAAGGTAGGCCTCTTTCAACACCAGCTTATTCTCTGCTTTGTATAAGTGAATCCAGTAAACGCCCTCCAGTCCCTGGAAGGTTAATGGCTCTGTAGGGCTGATAATACGACTGAAGAGAGTGAAAAAAACTGGAGATAGAAGCCACAAGAGTTGTGTCTAGGGCTCCAAGAGAACAGTATTTCTTCCTTCCAGAAATCAAAAAGGAAAGCAACCGTGCCACTGAAACAGCAGGATGAAACAGGAGTAGGAAGAGGTAACCCAGGGTGAGGGTTAGAAGGAGGGAAGGAGCTTTAGCGTCAGGGAGAGGGAAGGCAGGTGCTTCATACCTGAGCCCAGCCACCTGAACAAGGAGAGGCTGTTCTCATGAGGCCCCGTGAGTGCCATCTGTTCCTGCTGGGGACACACGTGGCTTCTGGTGGCCTCTGGGCCCCAGCTCAGCTCCTTTGCTCTCCTTTCTCCTCCCAGACCCCTCTCCTTTTCCCAGATGCCCTACCTTCCCTACCTCCTGGGATTCTTCAGATTGACAACCCACCCCTCATGCCTTTACCTCACTTGTCCATGAAACGAGCACAGGGTCTCTGACCCTTGCTGGCAGGCAAAGACCCCAGGACTGAGAAGCTGCGGCTGGGATTTGTGTTCTACCTCAGCCAGTCACTAACCCTTGGTCTGGTCATTTATTCACTTGGCCTCGTTTTCCTCACCTGTAGAATCAGGAAATGGGCTGTCTGCCTTTGATTCTCAGGAGTTTTCTGTAATCACCACCAGGGAATACGGGCCACCCAAAACAAAGAAATATACCTTCATGAACGTTTCCTCTGGTTAGGGTGAAACAAAAGTGGGGCCAGTCTCCTCTTTACTCCATTTCTTCACAGGAGAGCTCCGATGATACAGGAAACTGTCGTTTCTGGGTCAAAAAGTGGGACTCCTGGACCAACCAGTGAGTTTCAGGTTCTTCCAGAAAGGATATGGGTGGCAGTGTGGGTCTCAGGTACCAATTCACCCAAGACATTCTCATGATCAGTAAATGCACCTGCACAAAGTTTTGGAAAATCAGGATAAGCCCGAAAATTTTGGAACATTTGGTCCTTAAATGTGCTCTTATTCTTGCCTTTTTTTTTTTTTTTTCCTTTTATTTTGATCTTCTTTCTTATTCTAGTCCTTAAACAAAACAACAACAACAAACCCCACCTTACTTAGGGCCAACTAAGTACTTCCAGCCTCCCCCTCCCTGGAAACCCTGGCACCTTGGTCCCACCTGTCCAGGGCCAGATAACAAAGGACTTCAAGTACAGACTCCAGAGTTAGCCAGTTTGAGTCGCCTGCACACCTGGGGCAAGTGCGGCCCTTCCTAAGCCTTAGTTTCCCCGTCTGTGCAATGGGTACCTGTCTCACCCGGAGGTTGGAATTGAATGAGACCAAGCACGCGCGCCCGCGCACTGGGTCTGGGGAATACTTCAGGGTTTAACAAGCCCCAGCAATTGTTACTACACCAAATCTAGGTGGGCCAGGCCCCGGCACCCCGGGAGAGCAGGGCCCGGGTCTGCCAGCTCTCTTCTCCCCACCCCCTTTTTGAGCTGTGCCTTTGGACTGTGCGTGGGGAGCAGGGCAAGAGCGAAGGAGCGGCCAGAGGGATCTGGAACGCAGGCAGTCAGGGCCGCGGGTCTTCCCACCCTGGAATCCCCCCTTTCCACCCTGGCTTGCCGGCAGGGGCAAAGTGAACACACCGGATTCCAGGGGGCTTCCCTTCCGGGGGAGGAACGGGGCGGGGGGCGCGTTCAACCCCAGCTCGAGGGGTGCCCCGGGGAAGGCCTGAAGGAGCCTGGTGAGAAGGTGCCCAGGCCCCAGGGGCCACCGTCGCCCCCACCCGAGCCCTCTTCAGCGTCCTCCTCTCCCTCCCCTGAAGAAAGCTCTCAAGTGGCCTCTTAACTTTTGAGGTTACCTAGTGCTTCCCCCGTCCCCTTCCAGACCCCCAGGCACCCCTGGACCCCTGGACCCCCTGCGGGGGACCCCTTCCCCAGACGAATCCCACCGTCCGGCAGGCCGAGGCAGCTGGCGGCCCCTGTGTCCTTGGCGGGGCCAAGGGGTCGCGGGGCCGACCTGGAAGGCGCTGGGGCCGGAGCCCCCCGAGCTGGGCCGCTGGGCCGGGGGCGCGACGCCGTGTGGCGGGAGCGCGGAGCCGCGGCGGGAGCCGGCGCGGAAGGGCCGGAGCCAAAGCCCCGGTTTCTGGGGCTGGTCCTCTTGAGCGGAGCCGCCGTGCCTCGGAGGCCCCCGTTCCTTACAGACCCCGCGGCTGCGAGCGGACCCGGGGCGCGCGGAGCTCCCCGCGCCGCCCCCGTCCCCGCGCCGACGGCTCCGACCCTGCCCGCGAGCGCAAGGCCTTGCCGGGGGGCGAGCGAGGACAGCGACGGGGGTCAGGGTGCCGGGCCCGCGCCTCTCCGCGCCAGCCCGGGGGCAAAGGCCTCGGGGGAGAAGGCTCCTGGGGCTCCGAGGAGGGGCTTGGGGTCACCAGACCCGGGCACTTGTTCCCGGGCAGGGCGCTGCGCTCCGCGGGGCGCACGGGGGAGACCAGGGGCTGGAAAGCAGAAGCAGAGGGGCTGGAGGCAGGGGACGGGGAAGGGCTCAGGACGCCCCGAGCCGCCGCCAGGAAGCCGAGGTTTCCGGAGGGGTTGATCCAAGACCTCCAGAAAATACGCTACGGGAAAAAGTGGGAGCTGGGTAAGAGAATAGCTAGAAATGAAAAAAAAAAAAAAGCGAAAGGGGGAAAGGGGGGAAAGACAGACAAAACCAATTGTTCGCCAGAGCCAGGACCGAGAGTTCTCTAGACAGCGGTTCTCCTGTAAGGCAGTAGTTTCCAGGGAGCCCGCGGGGCTGGCTCGAGGGCCGCTCCCCACTGCCCGAGAAGCCCCGGGCGGGCCGGCGACCCGTGTCCGCGAGTCCTCCGGGCGCTGGGCTGCCCCCAGGTGAGGGCCGCAGGTTGAAGGAAGGCGGCTGGCCTGGGGCTGGGAAACTGGAGCCCTCGGTTTTCCCACCAGACCTGGGTGGGGGGAGCGGATGGAGCCCGGCAGGTGGCCAGAGCGAGGAGAGCCAGCCAGGGGAGGGTCACAGCCCCAGGGCTTGCGCTCGGGGCGGCAGTTTGTTGCCTGGTCAGAATTTGTTTGGGTCAGGTGTTGCCGTGTTACCTGATTTTGCTGGAAACCTGAATTGTTTTTTAAATGTGAAATTTCCTGTTTTTTAAATGTTGGCAACCAATTCAATGTTTCTACAAAAAGCATTGTTTGGGTCCACCCAGCAGGCCAGGCAGAGCAGGTCTGTGGCCTGGGTTTGCCAAGAGCTCAGGTTTGTATTCTCCAGACTCCAGCATCTCATCTTGTTCTTTAATAGTCTGTGCTCTGGACAAAAAAAATGTAGTTGCTGCCCTGAAATAGGGAAGTAGGGCTCCCTAGACTTTCAAGAAAATATTCGGAGAGAAAGTCTTTAGAACATCTCATGGACACTAAAAAATATTATTCCTTTAATTCCTTTGTTATTCTCTCTCATCCTTTTAATAAGGGAGCCCCGTTGTTCTCATTATAATTTAGGCTGAAAAAACGCAGGGTCACAGGAAACCTTAAGCAATTTACCTGGCCTGTGTCCTGCCATGTCCCCAACCGCAGCTTCCTGCTAGACTCCACTCAAAAGCTAGCTAGTGTTCATCAGGTGTTCTTTCCCCTGTGCCAGACAGTGTTCTAATGCTTCATATGTATCAACTCTTTTCATCCTACAATAACCCTGTGAGGTGGATATGGTTATCGTCTCCCATTTTACAGATGAGGAAACTGAGGCACAGAGAGGTTAATGACTTAAGAGTCACCCAACCTGCATGCAGTAAGTGGGTGAACAGGGATTTGAACCCAGGCAGCCTAGCTGGCTCTAGCCCACCACCCTGGACTGCTTCCCCTGGGAATGACAAGCTTCCGCCTGTCCCCCCTGCGTGGGGTCCCCAGGATGGAGGGCGGTGACGATGGGCGAGCAGGCCTGGCCCACGGCAAGCTGTGACCCACCAGGTCAGCTCCTCCGCACGGCCCACTGATGTAGGCAGTCCGGCTTAGGGTGTCACAGAGTTTGACATCTTTAACAAAGGAGACGGCATTCGGAGAAGATGAAAGAGCAGAGCTGTTTATTTGAGGATTAGAGCCTTAAGAATGTCTGTAACTCTGCTGGCAGTGTTTCCGCATCTTATCCTCCTGGTTCCTAACAGCGTTCTCAGGGCTCTAGGGCCAAGAGTGTCCTGTAATCCGGTTTAATGTTACGAGACTTTTGGGGCGAGAGCTGCCTCTTTACCCCACAGCCAGTGGGTTCACTTGTTCCTTTTTTTTTTCCAGAGGTACCGGAGATTGAACCCAAGACCTCGTATGTGCAGAGCAGGTGTTCAAGCACTCCAGACAGTAGTTCATAAGCACTCTCAATGGAAAGAGCACCAAATAAGGAGTCTTAGCCCCCAGCTTTGTAAATAAACTGACTGCAACTTGGGAAATGTAATATTCCTTTCTGGGTTCAAGACGCATCATCTCCCGTGTTGTCCAATACAGCAGCCAGTAGGCACATGTGGCTAAATTAAAAATTCAATTTCCCCGTTTGGACTGGCTACACTTGATAAACTCAACAGCTACATGCAGCTCGTGGCTGCCGTACCGGACAGGGCAGAGATGGGTTATTTCTATTATGGCAGAAAGTTCTATAAGACAGCACTGCTTGTGATGGGATTAGATAATCCTACAGCTCTTTGGACACCTAAATTCTATGCTTTGTTCATATCTGATAGACGGGCAGTGACCTTCCCTGAGAATCGCTGATCACCAGTGTGGTGGGGAGTAGCGAGCTAGTCACGCTCTCAGCTGAGAGTGGCTACCACCGAGTAAGCAGTGAGTCTTAGCTCTGCAGTTTAGCCATCAGCATTCTCTCTCTGAACCCTGGTGGCCCAGAAAGGAAGGGAACCTGGATCACACATTATTTGGGGTAAAGGGAAGTATAATGTTGTTCAAGAGCTCTAAGAGTCCCTGCTCCTTGGAGAGGGTGCTGACTGTGTACTCTTTTTTATTTTTTTTTAACACTTTCTTTAAGTAAAGTTAATAGATCACAAAGAACGTTACATTCAGACTGTGATACTCTTAATCCTTCCATTTTGCTGCCTCTTCAGAGAGGAAGGTAATGTCCGGGGCTACCTTCGAAGACTCAAGAGAGCTCCTCCTTGGAACTATGCAGCTTCCGTCCTCAACGACACCTCCACATCTTCAAACCCAAATGCGCCTCTGCCAGAGCCCGGGGTCTGGGAGTGCGTGGTTCCAGCTGATTGATGAGTTACAGATGCATGGTAGCAGAACCCAGCTTTTCTGTCGTAAAGCTCCACCTCCAGGTAAGTAGGCTCTGTTCTTCTCAGAATTCCAGGGACTCCCCTCTCCCCAGATGGAAGCCCCTTACTGCTTTAGCTTCAGCACTGGACACAGCGGTCCTCAAAAGTCAGGCTTATAGCTACTGTGTGGGAATCCTTAGGGCCGATGTTAAAACACAGTCTCATGAGCAAGTCCAGATGTGAAGGACCTGTGTCCCCAGGGGTGAGGCTAGGGGTGGCTGGAGTTGTAATAAGCTCCCCTGGTGGCTCTGTTGGCTGCCCAGGTTTGATGGCCACAGTCCAGATGCATTCCTGGAGCCCTTGCCCAGGCTCAGGAGCTTTTCCTTCTTAAGGGCTTAACCCACAGTACATCCCACCCACAGCTGCCCCACCCCGCATACGTTCATCCTTCCTTGTTAACAGATCCCTTCTGGTCTCTCCCCCAGCCCCCTTCCCCCCCATGGCTATCAGCTCCATTCCTCCCTTGTTTATTCTTCCCACCGCAGAGATGGACTGTGCCTGATTTTCCTCTCCTACCATTGTTCTGGATCCTCTTTAGTCAGTGTCTGACCCATCATTTTCTCAATATTCTCCCAACACATTTTGTCCCACATCTACTGTCACGGAATCTTAGCAGGTTAGCTCTGTGGACGAGACCTCAGAGGAAGCTCTCATTGGACAGATGGAAAAAAGAAGGCTCTGGGCGACAAGGTAACCCTCCCAGGTTGTAGAGAGAGCGTGAGGGGGAGCTGCCCTTAGACCCTGGCCCCCTAAGGCCCAGGCACACACTCATGCACAGGGTCTTGTATTTATAAGAACAAAGGGCAAAAGGTAGAGCTTGAGTCGGTCACTGCAAAAGAAGATATTTGGTGCATTCTCCTAGAATGGTTTTAATGTTTAGAAATTTATTTTTCTGTAAAACTACAGCTGTTCTAATTTTTAAAAAAATAAAAGGAAAGAAGTCTATTTATGAGTGGTCAACCCAAATCATCTGACCACAGCCTAGGAATTCTTAGAGTCTCCAATATGTGAGGTAAGTTTTCCTGTCAACCATTTAATTATCTACGTGCACTTTTGGAAACCAAGATTCCACTACCAGTGAACTGCTCTGATGGGCGAGACCCACGGGCAGTGGCCCAGGGGAAGCTGGTGTCCTTACAACCTGGAGCTCAGAAGCTAGGCAAGCACCTCGATCATAGTTCAAAAACCCACCCTAGAGCTGCCATCTATTAGTAATTCAATGCAATTCAGCAAGAACAGAATCTGCAGCACTTTTAGGCAATGCAGTGTACAAGAGAAGGCACTTGCAGTCTTATTCAAGACAAGGCTTAGAGATGGGACAGGGTGTCTGCCCCCACTGCCATCCAAATCGGTGAGGAGCAACTCTAAGCACTGAGATCCCTGGAAGTGGAGGGCCCCAGGCTCTCTGTAATGCACTCACAAACGGAATCGTGGGGAGGTGGATGTGGCTTAAGCAGTTGGGCACCCACCTACTACATGGGAGGCCATGGGTTCAGTTCCCAGTGCCTCCTGAGGAAGACAATCAAGACAGTGAGCTGAACTGATGGGCTGGCAGAGCGAGGTGATGCAACGAGGAGACACAATGAGAGACGCAACAAGCAGGGAGTGGAGGTGGCTCAAGTGATTGGGCACCTGCCTCCCACTTGGAAGGTCTGAGTTCAGTTCCTGGTGCCTCCTAAAAAGAAGACGAGCAGGCACCGCACACAGCGAACAGACACAGAGAGCAGACAATGAGGGAGAGGCAGGGATAAATTAAGTAAATCTTTAAAAAAAAAGAGTCGTGAATTGGGGATCCATCATGTGTCCAACATAGCGGTGGGTGCTGGAGAGGTAGCTGGAGGCTTATGGGACCTGGTCGCCCTCCCCAGGGAGGGGGTGCTGGCTGCCTCGGAGCCCCAGTGTTGGTGGGTGGGCACTTCTGCTGCAGCCGGTAGACGGTTAGGTGAGAAGATGGCGTTTGGGGCGGGGGGCGGGGAAGAGGACGTCTCTGTGGTCCAGAGCATGCCAGGATGGACTCGATCCATTTGTGGTTTCACTCACTCTGTCACTCAGCGGCTGTGTGCTCCTGGACCAGTTGCTGAGCCTTTCTCGGCTTCCACTTCTTCGGTGGTTAACATGGATCATTTTCTCTACTTTGCTGGATTGTTGTGATGGTTTCATTAAATTAGGTACAAACTGCCAGTAAAGTGCCTGTCTCTTGGGCAGGATAAAGGAGGGTCACCTAGTGTCGCCATCCCAATGTACCATTTGAGGGGGAAAGAATCTGTCCTATTGCTTATTTAGATTAGAGCTCCAAGAGCAAACCCTGGGTGGAGGTTGATTTAGTCACCAAATTACCAAAATGATTTCATCACAAGGCACTGGGGCGAAGCATGGCCAAAGGAGAGAGGGAAAGAAAGAGGAAAGGAAAGAGAGGGTAGAAAGAGGGAGAAGCAGTAGTTAGGGGGAGAGAGACTGTGTCAGACTAAGAGCCAGGTGAGAGAGGTATTTGATGTTCGCTTTTGACAAGCCATTCATAGCCCACACAAAGGAAAGCAACTGCTGTAATAGATAATTATTTAGATAGTATCTGCTTAATCAGGCCCAAACGGTACTCAATTACTAGGGAATTAGAAGTCCTTAATTATTGGTGTGGAATTTCAAAAGGAGAGTCGAGGATATATGCAAATGCCCCAGCTGGGTGCCCAGGTGGGACTCAGGCATGCCAGGCTGCTGTCGTTGGTTCATTCATTCATTCTAGGCCGGTGTTTTCAGAAAGCAGCTGGGACAACTGCAGGCTGGCAGGAACAGCTGGGGATCCGGGAGGCCCAGGGAAGCTAAGCTGCGCCTAAAGCTGTATTTAAGTAGTTGTGTCTTATCTGTGGCCTTTGACGATATGTATTTTAAAAAGCACAACACATGGTACATGCTGGATGAGTGAATGAGGGAGGTGGGGAAGCTTTTATTAATTTAACTCGTATTCTCTCTCATGCTGGCCCCATTTCACAATCCCACAAAGAAGTAAGATTTATGTCTGGGAGAGGTGAGACCAATTCAAATAATGTAACACTGTGTGCTGGGCATTATTTTAAGTATTTATTAATTAATGTAGCTCTCAATAAATGCCCTGTGAGGCGGCGATATTATTTCTTTTAGGAGGTGCTGGCAATTGAACCCAGGACCTCATAATGGGCAGCAGGCGCTCATCCACTGAGCTGCATCTGCTCCCCAGCGAGGGCTGGTTTTTTGTTGTTGTTTGTTCTTTAGGAGGTACAGGGCCTGGAACCCAGGACCTCGTAAGTGGGAAGCAGGCGCACGACCACGTGAGCTACATCTGCTCCCCTGGGGACTATTATCATCCCCATTTTAAAAACTTTTTTAAAGTGAGGTTTGTCTTTCCTACAGGAGCATGCATAAACAATAAGTGTGTAGTAAATGATGTGAACTAACAAAACAAACCCTGTTTTAAAGATGAGGAGACTGAGGTTCAAAGGTCAAGGAACTTGACCAACATCTCCCCCTCCCCCCCAAAGGTGCAGCTGAGAATCACAGTGGAGAATCTGGTTCTGGCCTTTGTGTTTCCAACCCCGAGGCCACACCACTTCCTCGGGGTTAGAGCTTCTTCTCCCACCCCCACCCCCGCCTCCCCCTCCCTGCCTCCCCACCCCCGCCTCCCCCCCCCTCCCCCAGCCCCCCCAGAGCAGTGAGGCTTGGACAGGACCTGCGAGCAAGGCAGGGTGCAGGGTCGGGGAGCACAGGCGTCTGGCTCCGGTCCCGGAGCCTCTGCGCTGATGGTGGCCGCCGCGCCTTCCTCTCCCATCCAGCCTACTCGTGGGCTCTTCCCACGGGGCGAGCTCCTCAAGGACTTCCCAGCCCCTGCAGGAGAGCGACGCTCCCTGTGTAACCTCTCCAGAGGATTCACACGATGCTGATTTATGCCCACGATGGATGTCATCCACCCAGGGAGCAGAAGTCCTCCTCCTGCAGGAGCTTCCACTCCGGAGCTAAGGCGCCCTGCGGGTAACTCAGATGAGGTTCCAGAGCTTTCTCTGGGAATGGCCACCTCAAAGCGTCGTGGTGGGTTACCTCTTGACTGACCACGTGGAGCCTTGATTTAAAACTGGAAGTTCATCTGTGGTGTAAGGATAGGAGTGGCATTAGATTCCTGAGGCTGCCATCACAAAGCACCGCAGAGGAGAGATTAAAATGGCAGAAATACGTCCTCTCACTCTTCTGGAGGCCATGGAAATGAAGTGTCGCAGGGCCAGGCTCCTGCTGAGGCCAGCAGGGGAGGAGCCTTCCTTGCCTCTTCTTAGCATCTGGTGGTTGCTGGCAATCCTTGGCTATCCTTGGCAATCCTTGGCTGTCCTTGGCAAGCCTTGGCTAGCCTTGGTAATCTTTGGCTAGCCTTGGCAATCCTTGGCAATCCTTGGAAATCCTTGGCAATCTTTGGCTATCCTCAGCAATATTTGGCATTGCTTGGCTTTGGCTATCCTTGGCCATCCTTGGCCATCCTGGGCCATCCTGGGCCATCCTGGGCCATCCTTGGCCATCCTTGGCCATCCTTGGCAATCCTTGGCTATCCTGGGCCATCCTTGGCCATCCTTGGCCATCCTTGGCCATCCTTGGCCATCCTTGGCAATCCTGGGCTATCTTTGGCTATCCTTGGCCATCCTGGGCTTTGCTTGGCTTGCAGCAGCACCTCTCCAGTCTCTGCCTCCATCATCACATGGCCTTCTCCCCATATGTCTCAGTGTCCTAATTTCATCTTCATATTGGCATTGGATTTATAAGTCCTTGGATTTATAAGTCCTTGGACTTAGGGTCCACCCTCATCCAATCTGACCTCATCTCAACCTGATTACGTCACAAAGAGCCTATTTCCAAATCAGGTCACTGACAGGGACCTGGGGTTAGGACTTGACCATATCTTTTGGGGGACCTGATTCAACCCAGTACAAGGAACTATTCCTAGAAAAAGGTACTTTTCTATTGCTTGGGTTGGAAACATCCAGGGAAGACCTGTAGATGCTGAGGAGATCATAGAGGAGTTTCCCCCTCCAAGGAAAAGCCAGGCTCTGTTGTGTGACTTTCCACGTGTGTGCCTGTGTGCATGTATGTGTGCACCTGTGCATGTACGTATTTTGTGCCAACACAGCATGGTGGAAAGCAGCTTGGCCCATGAGCCAGGAGAACTACGCGGTTCTCACTCGGCCGCCATCAACTGCGCGACCTCAGGTAAGACAGCTTCCCTCTCTCGGCCTCACTACCGTAACTGTAAGGCACTGGAGTGCAAGGAGAGGGTCTAATCTGGGATTTAAGCGCCCTGGCAGGCACGCAGGGACCACCCTCCTAGCAGCCCCTGATAATCAGCTCCACCCGGGTCCAGGTTCCAGTTCCCGCCCCCCGCCACGCTGCCACCCTGACACAGCCACCCACGAGCGCTGCCTCTACCTCCCTGTCGATGTTTCAACACTTGCCTGCCTCCTCCTTGCCTTGCTGCGGGGGCGAAAGCCCCAAGCAGATGGGCATGTCCCAGCCTTGATTCCCACAGCACTGCCAGGCGGGCTGTTCTCGGAGGCGATCCCCACCCCGACCCAGACTTCCAGCCCACCTCCCTCACCTCCAGACGGCTTTGTTCCTCAGGTCCCAGCCCCGGACTCCGTTTCAACACAGCCAGCAGATCGCAATCTTCCTGTGCCTGCGCTGTCCCCGGGCGCTGCCTCCAGCGCCTTGCTCACTTGTCTTGGAGACTTGGCTCATTGTCTCAGGCAGGTGGAAGCACCCCACACCCTCCCAGGGTGCCCCGTCCCAGCGGTGACAGCCGTCTGAGAGGAGGCTGGGGAGAGGAATTGCACAAGTCTCCTCCGAAGGGGCAGTGAGAGCATCTATTTATTATTTTTCTGCAGATGTATTGGGCCGGCAGAGCCCTGCCCTTGGTGAGAAAAGGGTTCAAGATGGTGGTGGTGGTAGCGGGACGGTGCGGACAGGAGGGTTTTGAGCCTTAAGAGGTGGGACCGGCAGCGCAATTGGCCCAGTGGTTAGGGCATCCGTCTACCACATGGGAGGTCCGTGGTTCAAACCCCGGGCCTGCTTGACCCGTGTGGAGCTGGCCCACGCACCGTGCTGATGCGCGCAAGGAGTGCCACGCCACGCAGGGGTGTCCCCTGTGTAGGGGTGCCCCACACGCAAGGAGCGCGATAAGGAGAGCCGCCCAGCGCCAAAGAAAGTGCAGCCTGCCCAGGAGTAGTCCCGCACACACAAAGAGCTGACGCAACAAGATGATGCAGCAAAAAAGAAACACAGATTCCTGTGATGCTGACAACAACAGAAGTGGTCAAAGAAGATGCAGCAAATAGACAAAGAAAACAGACAACCGGGGTGGGGAGGGGGAAGGGGAAAGAAATAAATAATAAATCTTTAAAAAAAAAAAAAGAGGTGGGACCGTGTGAGCCCCCCTCCACTTGGGTCCTCAGAAGAAGTGGCCGTTTGGGGGGCCTTCAAAAGGCGTCCCAAGCAAGCGCTGCGGATTCTCATGGTCTGAAGGGCTGTGTCAAGGTGTTGCCCCTCCTAAGTAGAGAACGGTGTTAAAGTAGCCCACGTGCACGCCACTGTGAAGAGTTTGCTTTTTGCCAACAAGTTGACCTCACTGCCAGCCTGAGATCAGTTAATTCTGGGCACCGATGGAAACAAAAATAAACTCTAGAGTAGCAAACGTCAAGGCTCCCCAGACATCAACACTTTGATTTTTCTGAGCATTTATACTTGCTTCCTAGGCCTTCTCTCTTAGCTGTTTACTCTAGACCTCCTGCAAGCCCTGCTCTAGCTCCCATGTCCGTGATCAAACCTTCCCTGACAACCCCACGCCACTCGATCACACATCTTCTGAGCACAGCCGCCCACTATGTTTGGCCCTGGATTTGTGCAATATTGTCTATTGTTCCCTAGCGCTTCTTACCTGTGAGTGGTAGCTCCCTACAGAATCTCGAGAACTGGGAAGCATGTGTTCTATTTCTTACGGAGTTTCATCTTCCATTATTTTCTGGCACAGTGCTGATCACAGAGTTGGGGCCCAATGAATGCTGGCTTGATGGAGAAAGAGATAAAGGAGGCCAGAGAGAAGGCCCAGGTTTTCCACTCCCATGGAAGAGACGGTCATGCTCACCTGATGGGACCCAAGCTCCCCTTCATTCCCTGGCCCCCGTTCTTGGGAGTTGAGTGGCTAGTCCTGACCAAAGGATTCTGAGTAGTTGTGTCAAGCGTCACTTCCCACCTGAGGGACCTCCAGCAGTGGGGAGTCCCACACTCTTCTCAATCCCTGCCACTTACCCTGTAGATACGGCAGTGTACCAAGATGGCGGAACTTCCACCACCTGGGTCTCCAAGCAGCCATAAAGACATGCGGTGTAACGGGGAATAGATCTTGAGGTGCAAAGCCCTGAGATGCGGAGGCTTTGTTTTTTTGTTTTTGCTGCAACAGAGCCTAACCTAACTAATACAACTCCTCTTCTCCTTAAATATTTATCAGAAATAAGAATGATCTTCAGATTGGAAAGGGTAACGTGGAAGACAAAGAGAAGTAACTTTAGCCCAAGACAGGCCAAAAAAAGTACGTCTGGCCCAGTGTACCACATGCACCTGAATCACCTGAGATGCTCATTAAAAGTGCAGATTCCTGGACCTAAGTGAGGTGCCCAAGCATCTGTGTTTTTAGGAGGCTCTCAGGTAATTGTGCACGGTTAGGTTAGAGAATCTCTGATCCTGGCACTTTAAATGGCTCATATCAGTGGCTCAGAGCCCTGGCTGCATGTTCGAATCACCTGGGAAGCTTTTTAAAAAGTGCTGATGTTCGGCCTCAACCCTAGAAAGCTTTTTTTTTTTTTTTTCCAACCTAGAAAGCTTTTGAAAACCAGGCTGGAAAATGGCTTAGACGTTCTGTGGTGGTTGTTTAAGGTTCATCTGACGATTCTAATACAAACCACTGGCCTGAATTAATTGTTAAAGTGTTTTCCATTCTTCCTTCAGAGGGTTAAATAAAAAGGAATCGTTCCAAGACTGAGGCACGAGCCCACCGGAACGTGACTGGCACGGCGTTCTGATTTAAACATTCACGGCCTTCACCAAGAACAGCCCAAACCATCTTCATTCTGCAGGGCACGTCCCCCCACCTTCACACCGTCACCCCCACAGAGGCGGCGTGTTTGGAGCCGGTGGGCATGGGTGGTTCTGTGGCACCAGAAACCGCATCTTCACAAAGAGTGCTTCCTTTAGAAGGCCCAGCTCCACCATCCTTTCACGTCTCCAGGTTTTACGTCAACGTCCTCACCTGCAAAACGGACTTAACAGCAGTTCCTATCGCCGGGGCAGGTTTTGAGGATTAAATTCAACAACAGAAAATTGCACACATGCACATATTCATGAAGATGCATTACACACAAAACTTTTGAATTTTCAGTTTTACACAGATGTGTAGATTCCCTGTAGAAAAAGCCACTGTCAGCAATCTCTGTGAATTCCTGGAAAGTTAAAGCTGTACCAGTTGACAGGCTATGAGCAGATGTTATTGTTGTGGGGAGTTTTGGACTCAGTTTGCCAGTATTTTGTGGAGGATTTTTGCATCTGTGTTCATAGGGGATATTGGTCTGTAATTTTCTTCTCTTATGGTATCTTTTATTAGGCTTTCATATTAGGGTGATGTTGACCTTATAGAATGAGTTAAGAAATGCTCCCTCCTCTTCAATTTTTCCAGAGACTTTGAGCAAGACTGGTGATAATTCTTGGAATGTTTGGTCAAATTTTCCAGTGATGTCATCTAGTCTTGGGATTTTTTTTTGTTAGAAGGTTTTTATTATTGATTCAGTCAATAATCAACTAATAACTGGATTGTTGAAATCTCTTATTTCTGCTTGAGTCAGTGCAAGTAATTTGTGTGTTGCTAGGCATTTGTCCATTTCTTCTAGTTTATATGATTTGTTGGTGTACAGTTGTTCATGGCATTTCCTTATAATCTTTTTTATTTCTTTGGGGTGAGTAGTAATCCTCCACCTTTAATCTGATTTTTTTCAGTTATATTAGTCTAGCTAAAGGTTTTTCAATTTTATTGATCCTTCCCAAGAACCAATTTTAGTTTTGTTGATTCTCTCTATTGCTTTTTTAAATTCTCTATTCCATTTATCCCCACTCTAATATTTATTATCTTCCTTCTGTTTACTTTTGTGTTTATATGCTCTTCTTTTTCTAGATCCTCCAGTTGTAAGGTTAAGTCTTTGATTTGATATCTTTCTTTTTTTTTATGTAAACATTTAGAGCTATAAATTTCCCTGTCACCATTGCTTTGCGGCATCCCATAACTTTTGGTATGTTTTGTTTTCATTTTCATTGACCTCAGGATATTTCCTAAATTTCCCTCATGGTTTCTTCTTTGCCCCATTGGTTGTTTAAGAACATGTTGTTTAATTTCCACATATTTGTGAATTTTCCATTTCTCCCTCTGTTATTGATTTCTAGCTACGTTGTATGATTTCAATATTTTTAAAAAATTCGTTGAGACTTGTCTTGTGACCCACTGTATGGTCTCTCCTGGAGAAGGACCCGTGTGCACCAGGGAAGACGATGTATTCTGCTGCTGTTGAGTGAAGTGGTCTATATATTCCTATTAGATCTAGTTGTTCTATAGTATTGTTCATTTTTGTTTTCTTATTCATCTTCTGTGTAGAAGTTCTATCCATTATGGAGAGTGGTTTACTGAAGTCTCCTACTATTAAGGTAGAACCATATATTTCTCCCTTTAAACCTGTCAGTATTTGCTTCATGTATTTAGGGAGCTTTGCCCTTTAGGGCAAAGGTATAATTGTTATACCTTCTTGTTGATTGACCCCTTTATCAGTATATAGTGACCTTCTTTGTCCCTGTAACTGTTTTTTCATTTAAAGTGTATTTTTTCTGATATTGGTGTAGATACACCTGCTCTTTTTTGATTTGTTATTTTTATAGTATATATTTTTCAGTCCTTTTACTTTCAACCTACTTGTGTCTTTGAATTTTATGTGAGTTTCTTGTTTACAGCATATAGTTGGGTCATGCTTTTTTATCCTATCTGCCACTCTCTGATTTTTGACTGGAAAGTTTAACCCATTTACATTTAAAGTAACTACTAACAATGCAGACCTTTTTACTGCCATTTTGGGGTGGTTTTTTTTTTTTTTTGGTCTTTTTAAGTCTTATACTTTTTTTGTTCTTCAATTCTTCTGTTAATACCTGCTTTCATATTCATTTGGTTTTTTTGGGTAGTTTATCATTTTGAGACCCTTCTCCTTTCCTTCTGAATATGTTTTTTAGATATTTTCTTTGTGGTTGCCCTAGGGCTTAAATTTGACATCCTAAATCTCTAAAAATCACATTTGATTTGATACCAACTTAA
Source organism: Dasypus novemcinctus (assembly GCF_030445035.2). Taxonomy (NCBI): domain Eukaryota; kingdom Metazoa; phylum Chordata; class Mammalia; order Cingulata; family Dasypodidae; genus Dasypus; species Dasypus novemcinctus. The sequence continues at coordinate 81,113,681 of NC_080689.1, read as the reverse complement.
CCATTTACTGCAGTGGCTTGGAGTTCTGTACCCCAGAAAAACATGTTCTCAATCCATTCCTATGGGCATGAACCCTTTTGTAAATAGGACCTTTTGATGAGGCTGCTTCAGTAAAGGTGTGGCCCAACTGAATCATAATCCTATTACGGGATTGCTTATATAGAATGCCATAGAGAGAGAAGCCCCTGGGAGCAGCAAAAGCCAAAAGTCAGCAGAACCTGGAGGAGAAAGAAGATGCCACCATGGACATTGCCATGTGACAGGAAGACCAGGGACCCCAAGATTGCAAGCCAGCCAGAAGATGCTGACCCCAGGAGGAAGCCTCTGCAACCATGAGCCAATAAATTCCTGTGGTTAAATCAACTCATTGTCTTGTATTTGTTTTAGCAGCTAAAACTAAAACACATACCCAACCATCCCCCCACCCTTCTGTTTTTAGTTGTTACAAATTATATCTTTATACATTGTAAGTTCAAAATGCTAGATTTATCATAATTTTTGCATTTGCGTTTTAGAATATGTAAGAAAAAGTGGAGTTACATACCAAAAAAATTCTAGTAACTACATTCTGGTAAATTTCTCTCTATCCATGACAATATTGTAGAATCAATCTTTCAATAGTGATTCCTAGGAACGAATATAGGTTCCCCAAGGAGAGCCATGCCATGTACTGGTCTCTTTCTGACATGATCGGTTATTGAATTGGTAAAATGGCAGATGCTTCGTAATTTGACATTTACCAGAACATTTGTCAAGTTTTTTTTTAAAGTAAGACCTGTGAATAATATGATAAAAGCATGTGCTTTTAGTTGGATTCCCAAGTGTGTCTAAAAATTATCAGTTGATGGCTTTGTGAGCTTTCCACAGTGTTGTGCTCTCTGGATTGTATCTCCATCTGCAGGTCCAGCACAGCATCCTACAGTGTGACCACGCCATCAACGTGCATTCAATGCATGTTCTCGGTGGGCAGAACCCAGGAAGGCTCCCCTCCCTGCTCTCTTGACTCTGTTGTGTTCAGGTATTGCCTTCCGACTTAGATGACAATGACCCAGGATGAGTCAAGGTTCCAGGTGCTGTTCAGAGTAAAGACTATGTAACTGCATGAAAGGAATGGGGAAGATCATGGCTTCTTTTTGCTTAATAAACAAAGACATAAATGCAGTTGGGGAGACCCAGCTTAGCAGCATTCGTGTAAAATCAGACTGTTCCTATGACTATAAAATTAATTGAGCCAGGAAAGGTCTTGACAGCTGACACATTTAAAAATTTGGTCAGTAACAATGCTTCAATATTGGTTCAGCAAGTGTAGCAGATGCACCACACTAATATAAGATGCTAATAATAGGAGAAACTATGAGGAGGGGAAGGGGAGAGGGCTATATGGGAATAATTCCCTATGCTTTCAGTGCAATTTTTCTATAAATCTAAAACTCCTCTAAAAATAAAGTTTCTTATTTTAAAAACTTCTTAGCATTCACTTAGTCATCAGATCATCATAAGTGACGGTCTCGCTGTATTCGGCACCAAACCACCTTCACTGGAGAACTGTCACTGATTCTCACTACAGTGAGTGAATTGTGGCATCCACCCACCCCCAAAATCCGTGTCCACCCTGAAACTGCAAGTGCGACATTGTATGAAAATAGGGTCTTGGCAGTGTAATTAAGTTACAGATCTCAAGGTGAGATCATGCTGGATTTAGAGCGGGTTCTAAATCCAAGGTCAGGAATCCTTAGGAGACAGAAGGTGATGTGAAGAAAGAGACTGGAATGATGCTGCGATAAGCCAAGGAATGCCCCGAATTGTGGGGAGCCACCAGGGACCTTCGGAGGGAGTGTGGCCTTGCCAAAACCTTGACCCCAGACTTCAGGGTCTCCAGGACTGGGAGAAAGTGCGTTTATGTTGTTCGAAGCCGCCACACTTGTAGTAACTGGTTATGGCAGCTCTAGGAAGAAAATATACTCACCGCCATAATTAAGCAGAGGTGTTGACAAATCAAGGCGCCCTGCGATGACGGTGGCCGGATGGTGAGCGGTCCAAGGGAACTCGACTGAAGTCGGAATAGTTGAGAGGCTGCCAGAGAAAGGGGGAAGAGGAGGACATTGGCTGAGCACCTGCTCTGAGTCGAGCCCACGCCGGTGCGTCCCGCTGCCTCCCGTAAACTTCGTGAAGCTCCTCTCCATTTCCTTTCTCCAGGAAATCTTTACTGAGTGCTGACTATGTGCCAGGCCCTCTCTGAAGGCCCTGGGGAGAAGCAGGGAGCAGCACGGATGAAATCCTGCCTTCACGGAGCTTGAGGCCCAGTGGATGGGGCGGGGGGCATTTCATTGGCAGCAGGTACTTGAAGAACAGACCAAGGGAATTTAGTCGTTTGCTTTGTTTTTAATGCCCAGCTTGGATGAAAAAAAATTTTTCCCAAGTCGATTTTATTGATACATATTGATAAATCATACAGTGCATTGAAAGTGTACATTCAATGGTATTTGGTATAATCACATAGTTGTGATGAAGATTTAATTCATCGACAGCAGCACCAGGAAGGGCTCTGACTTGTGGAAGTGTTAACGTAAGGATAAGGTAAAAGGGACCCTGACTTAACCCTGAAAGGAAAACAAAAGTCAGAAATACCTTCAGCATGGTTAATGACAAGAATTTGGGGGGAAAGTTCCAAATTTTATCTGGAATTATTTATTTATTTGGTTTTGCTCCTCTTTGGAACTATTGCATAGCGGTCACAAAGAGTGTCATAGATTTTACTTTTAAACTCGTATTTTGGAAGGGGACGTACCTCAAGTGGTTGAGCGCCTATTTCCCACATGCGAGGTCCTGGGTTCAATCCCCAGTATCCTTTTTTTAAAAAAAGTACATTTAAGGGAGAAGTATGCTAATTTTTCTCTGGGACAAGGACCCCTAAGAGAAGTTTGGGTTGTTGACTCATGAAGCACTAGCCAACTGGTGGTAATTTACTCTAATTGAGGACAAAATACCTAGGAGGAATTGAAATGTCTTTTGATTGTTACTTGTTAGCCTAAACTTCCAAGAGATCATGAGAAGCAGAGAAAACATTACAATTTTGCAAAGGAATTAAGAGGAATACAACAGGTTCCTCTTGTAAACAGAATCCTTTATGAATTAGCTTTTCTAGAGTGCAGTTCTTCCACAAACTAGAAAATCCTGCCAATTATGAATATGCTCATATTCAGAGTGAAGCATAAATTACAATGGTGCATCTCTTTGTCAGAGGCAAATATTTGGGTTCCTTGGGCTGAAGATGCAGACTGCCCTAATGCCCTTGGTTGTAAGAGTTTCATCTTGTGTTGTTTACTTTAGTTTTAATCCGACCAATTTTGTTATAAAGCTGTGTTCTCCAGTGTTAACTGAAGTAGTGCTGTATGCAAGGCAGTAGAGACAGAGGTACAGAAAAGCAAGTCCCATCTTTTCGCCTGGGAGAATATCTTTTTTAGGAACAATGTAAATTAACAAAGTAGATGCAAAAGCAATGAGTACCAGAAGGGTTTTTTCCCTTCTCCTGTGATGGTCGGCAAAGAGGAACAATCCAGAAGCCGCTTCTGAAAACCTCCTGTGCGTTAGTGGACAGAGATCCTTACACAGAAACCACACCCAGTGCCCTGGATTCACCTGACTAGACGGAGACATTGCAAAGCTGCAGTCTAAATGCTGTTTAGGCCGCAAGTGAGAAAGACCTGGCTCTCATGACCTATGGCCGTATCTGGGTTCCTTGTGGGAACTGAGGCATGTTAGGAAGCTCTGCTAGTGAGGAGGGCATTTCCCTAAGATCTGGGAGATGTCACAGATCAGAGACCTGGAAATGAGCATCCGCAACGCCCTCTGTAAGACTGTCCTGCAAAAAACACAGGAGCTGCGAGTCTTCACTTGGTGTCTCTCCAAAAACTAGCCACTGGGGAATGTAAAGTAGGTGGCCTGCTGCCTGAAGAAAATCAAGCACCTCCACCCAGCAGCCCACCCTAGGACTGAAATTACTGGCCCTCCCATGATCACGTTGATGGTGTTTTTGGTCTGTACAGGCCCAGATGAAAGATGCATTATAATTAACACACTGGCATCTGGTCAAGGTTGATGTGTCAGTGCGGTCAATATTTAGTGCAAGAGGCCTCTCCGTAAGGCTCTGTGCTCCTTGGGAAGGAGACAGTCCCTGACCACCGAGCCTTTGATCTCGGGTCTAAACTGGCACATGACCCTCTCTGGAGACATCCTGTCCATTCTGGTGTGCTTCCTTCCTTCCGTTGCTCTCCACTGGACAAATCTGCAAGCCCAGCTCCAGTGTTTCCACTTCCATGAAGTCTTAGTGGGAAATGTTTTGCTTCTCCTTTGATTTCCCACATCATTTTTCTAGAACTGTGGTTCCCAAACTGTGTGCCCAGGTGCCCAGGGCATTGCAGCAAATTGTGGAATTTAAAAAATTTTCTCGAAGAAAACACGTCTGGCACCAAACTACCAGCTCTGTAGAGTTCACAGATTTGCCATTAGGCCCTGCCACGTTCCTTTTGATGATGTTGTATCTTTGAGAAGCTGAGTTTTCTGCAGTTGCTCTGATAAAAAATAATTAGTTCCCTATGAAAAATAACAGGAAACAGGAAGTGAGAGTGGTGGTGTCCAACCTTAGTCCAAACTGAGAAGTCGTGCAGTGCCCATTAGGAAGTAATTGCAAAGATTTAATATTTTTTTTCTAAATGGATATTGATTTTTGAAATGGCTGTGAAGCTGTTAAGCCATACATATATTATTAAGTCGTTTGGACATAATTACTTAATAGATGGAACTGTTGGCATTTCTTTGGGCCTACAGGCATTGTGAAGAAATTACCAAGTCACTAAGGGTACCGTGGATCAGAACGTTTGAGAACCTCTGGTTTAGAACATCCATGTGACACTGAGCATTTACTATGAATTCTTGCTCCATCTGCTCATATGTGCACTTTCAGAACAAGTTGGGTTTTGTTTGCTGGTTTGCTTTCCCCGTGGGCTGGGCTTGAGAAGAGCAAGAGTGAGGTTTCTCTAGAAGACCTAAAGGAACTGCCAGAGTGGAGAAAAGCTCTCCAGCAGGCAGAGCTGAGAGAACGGGATGAGCATGACTGGGAAGAGAAGCCAAACAGGGAAGAGACCAGAGGGAACCCATAGAGAAAATCAAGGTTAATTAGCTAAATGGTTAGGTTTTATGCAAAAGCATGTTACCACTCCTCTGCCCATGAGATTTTGAACAGTATGTGCTTTTATTTCATGATGAGGAGTTTATTTTAAGTGGACTTGTTTTGATACTACTAATAGATGTTTTAAAGTTAATAATAGCGAGGAAATGAAGTTATTTCTACTTGTTTGTTGGTTTGTTTATGTTTTGTTTTGTTTTCAGCGCTTTGTGTTTAGAGTTTTCCATGCCGTAAACACTCTGTGTTGCTTTTCAAACCAAGTACCAGTTTGCCTGCTCTTTGTTGAAACTAGATGTAAAGATGAACTTGAGAAAAATCTTTCTGCAATGAACTTGTCAGGTCTGGAAAGGGGAGAGTTGCTTTGACTCTCTGCAAAGAGTCTTGAATGCTAAGTAATCATGGGGGCCGTGAAAGGAGGAGCTCTTGGGAATTTATAACGATGGTCTAGAAATTAGGTCATCTTGTGTTGACAGCTAATACATCTTTTCCAATACTTTATTAGGACTAGCAGGTGGTAATTCAGCCTCTCAGCTCAGTTTCTTTCATAATGCTGATGTGAGGCCCGATAGAACAGTGGACAAAACACGCAGTCAAGTCCATCTGTAATCAACAAGGCAGACGCGTGTGTGCCCAGGTTGGACCACCCCTTCCTCTGTCCTTTCCCACTGCCCCAGACCCCCTGGCTGTTGACTGTGTGAGCTCTGAAGAGCTTTCCCTGCTCTGTCCTCCAGACATGGGATTGTCTTGGTTTCTATCTGTCCACCTGCCCCCTGAGCCCGTGGTGTCCTGGCTCTTGTACTTTGCATGCTTGCTACCGTCCATCTGCCACACGTGGCAGCTGCCTCCAATGGAGAGGGCGATGGCTATGGCCACGTTCTCAGGCTAAGTTCAAACCCCCACCCCTACCCCACCCCAAAACCATAAATGAAACCTTCTGAGCTTGGAAATTTAGACTCAAGGTGGACTGTACAGTCTGGAGCCAGGCTGCCGGGGCTCAGGTTCCGGCTCTGCCGTTTACTGGCTGCTTGGTCTTAAGCAAGTTCTTTACCATGTCTTAGCTTTGGTTTTCTCAGGAGTAAAAATGGCACTGCCTCCAAAGGGCTGCCGTGAGGCATCAACTCAAGCCACGAGAGCACTGAGCACTGAGCCGGGCACACGGAAAGGCTCAGCCTCTGGCGGCTGTCATTGCTTCTGCTGGTCATGCAACCCTGGGCTACCGGGCACCGGCCACCCTCTCCCCGGTGTGCTCAGGCGAACCAGTCCAGGGCCTGCTCTTCCATCTCTCCTTTTCTCAGTGGGGGAAACAGTCAAGCGCTTGTTTCTCAGGTCCCAACAAGCCTCGGGCTGCCCTGGAGGGGGGAAGGGGCGGAGAGCGAAGAGAGGAAGCTCTCCCAGGAAAACTTGGCTTTGACTGAATAGCTTCCAGTTGCCTTGAAATCTAATCTTCTTTTGAAGTCGAATTTGCCATCAGTCACACTCTTGGAAGGCGAGGAGCCCCAGCCCTGTCCTGACTGATGGGAGTGATAGTTCCTTTCCAAGAACCCACGCTTGGGGTGGTAGAGCGTCTGAGGCTGGTGCTTCCTTCCACCTGTTCAGCAGGCTGGAGTGCCAGAGGGACCCTAAGGGCATCCTATCATCTGGATTTAGGAGACACAGCAGCCTTTCTCTGCTTGCCTTCCCTCCAAGGAAGGGATATTTTGGTATCTCTTTAACACACTTTTATTGAACTCCCACTGCCTGGCTTCTCTGCCCAGACCAACAAAACTTGACCTCACGCCAACACTCACTGACTCATTCATTAGTTAAACAAATACACGTCCTGAGACCCTACCCTGTGTTCTAAGCCTCAAGAAGAGCAGGGAATGGAATGGGCCACGTGCCCCCTCTCCAAGAGGGGCTTTAAAATGGGGCACCCCGAAGAGTGCTCCCCGTTTTTACACAGATCAGTCAACGGAGGCCAGCGCTGGGATCTGCTCGAGAGAGAGGCCCGGACTTCAAGTCCCAAGGTTCAGGTTAGAGAGAGAGCACTGCCATGTGAAAGTCGTGTGACGTGGGGCAAACCGCCGAGTTTCCCTGAACCTCAGTTTTCTCGTCTGTAAGATGGACATGGCACGTCCCCTTCCTCTGCTGTTTTGATGAGAAAATAAGTAGAAGCAATGAAACCATTTGGTCTGTTGCAATATTCCACGCAAACGGGCCCAGTACAAATCACCTGTGGAGCTCAAAGCTCTTTGTTGAGTTATAAATGAGCATTTATTGAGCAACTACTATACGTCTGCTGTGCACTTGGAATACAGAGATGTATAAGATATGACCCCTGCTCTCTGGGGGAAGAGATTCACAGAAGCAGTTGGTTATAAAGCTGTGTGGGCAGAGTCATAAAAGAGAGCTGTGAGAGAATTAAGGAGAGGAACTCGACCAGCCTGGGGGTAGGGGCGGGAGGATAAGATACTTGAGCTGAGTCTTGAACATGTGGTAGAGGGAGCCAGGTAAAAGGGTCACTCCTGGTTCGTTTGTTTGTTTTCAAAAGGTTTAGTGACTAGGAGGATGGAAACTACAGCACAGCCCCATGGCTCTAAGGCCTTGACCAGTGACGGGGAGTGGTGGGAGAACAGATTCTGGCAGGGACTGAAGGATGGAAGGCCTTGTCTCCAGGCCACGGAGTCGCACTGAAAAGCTCTGAGCAAGGATATCACAATAGCAGCAGCTCTGTGTTTTGGGGAGACACCTCAGCAGTCGTGTGAAGGCGGACACACGCCAAGGATATCGCTCTATACCCATGTGACCGGCGGGGGTGGGGCAGAGAGGTTAGGATGGAGTCATGGACTATTAGGGGGTAGAATTGCAGGACTTGATAACTGACTGGATATGAAACAAGCTGGCCAAGATGAAACGATTCCCACGCTAAATGAAATACTGTGCACAAGTCACCTGAAAAGACTGAAAGACTCTTCAATGTTGGGATGCAGTGAGAGGGTGTGGAAAAAGGAGAGAAGAGAGTACGGGATCCTGGTTTCCTACCCACCTCAGGAACAGTGACAACAGCATTGACAAAAATGTGTGAGCTCCTACGCCAGGGTAGCAGGAGTATGACTGCGGGCTTTTATTTATTTTATTCTTGGGACTTTTGGAGCTCTACAGAGGGTATCTTGCTCAGTTCTTTGAGAGGGTTAACACCTCAGCCCTTTTCAGCAACTAGCACCCGTGTGAATAAATTTATAAGGATCCAGAGGAGAGGGTTTGTAGATGTAAGAAGAGAGCAGCAAGGCTCACAGGATGGGCCGCTTCCCCAGAGGGCAGATCAGCAGCGAGAGAAAGCCAAGGGCACCCGCAGGGCAGGGGGCGGCCGACGGGGGGAAGCTCGATCAGGCCATCTGGGAACCCCAACTACCGCGCACGTGGTTCTGGGCATGCGAGCTCTCTAACTTCTGTTTCCCTTACTTTCTCTAATTCAGGGATGTTAATAGTACCCCTCTGCTGGTGACGTTGTGAGGCCTAAATTGAATAACGCCGCCCATCAGCAGTGTGCCAAGGGGCCCCAAGCCTCTCTCTCGGGCCATGAGGAAGCCCGAGACAAGAACAGGCGTCCTCAGAAGCTCTCTGACAGCCCGAGGCAGCCCCTCCGAGGCTCTCCCAGCCACCGGGTCCTCTGTGCCTCGCTGGGGCGCGGCCTGAGCTGCCTCCACGGAGGGTTCCGGGCTGGGATCGTAAAAGACAGCCAGGGCTAGGCAGAGAGCCGGGGGGCTTGGTCCAGATTCTTCATCTCTTTCCCTCCTTCCTTTCGTCCTCCTCTTCCTTCCTTCCTTCCTTTCTCTCTCTGTCCTCCCTCTTTTCCACCTTCCCTCCTTCTTCCTTCTCTTTTCTTCTCTCCATTCTGTCTTCTCCTCTCACTCCCTCCTCCCTTAAAAAAGAAAACCATGTGTCGAGTACCTACTACAAGCCTGTCATATTTTAAAAACTGAGGATATAGCAGGGAATATAACAATGTCTGTATCTTGAAGAGACTTAAGTTCTAGCTTGGGAAAGATACAAAGAAGCAAAATATGTAACGCTAAGGGCTATGGGAGAAAAATCGAGGGAAGATGGATAGGGCAACCAAAGGTTAGGGGACAGTGCTGTTTTTGGGTTTTTCAGGGAAGAACTCATTGGTACAGTGATGCTTAAGCAGAGGCTTGCTGTGGAATTGATTTTACTGTCACCATCAGCAACCTGGCAGCTGCCGACATCTAAACGTACCCATCCATTCTATGTATAGATTCAAGAAAGAAGGAAGGAAGGAAGAGAGGGGAGAGAAATGCAGTCAAGGCTTTTTACTCCAAAAGTGTCATTTTTGTAACTGGTCACAAGAAACATTAGAAGCTCTCAAAGGGCTGGGTTTTCCTTCAAGGAGTTGTGCATGGACCGTCCCTTCAGGCCCCCGACATCTACTCTGCAGCAGAACAGGAGGAGAAAAGTAACCTGCGAGGAGCAGCAGGGGGTAGGAGAGAAAGAGGGGCACGGGGGCTGGCCCCAGAGCCGGCCAGGGCTGGGGGCTGAGGCCGCGGAGGCGTGGAGCGGCCACGGGGACCAGGTGTGGGCAGGCTCGGGCCACCAGAAGCACAGGGACGCCCGCTCCTCGCTGGCCCTCCGCTCCGGTCAGCGAGGCCTGGGAAACCCGGAGCGGCGGCCTGAGCGAGCTGCCCTAGCAGACGCCAGCGGGAGGGGGCAACTGCCAAATCCTGCCTGCTCCCGGCCAGAGCAAGCCCAGTATAACCACGGCGGGCTGCCTGCATGTCCACAGGAATGCTGAACGTGCTTGGCCTGGCGCAGATGAGATTTAAAAAGGGAATGTTCCCATGGCGCTGTCACTTCAAAAATCAGCTCCATTTTTTGAGCGTCTAGGGCTGTACCAGCCGCTGGCTGCGAGCACCGTGCTGTGCAGTCCCCTGCACACACGCACGCACACACACCACTGACACCAGCCTGGGAGTGTGGGAACTTCTCTGGGGTTCCGCGACGGTAAGTCACTGACTCAGAGTCACACAGCTGGTGAGGGTTAGGCTTGGGGCTGGGGCTGGGACCCGGGCCCGGCGGACGCTCGAGTCGGTGGTCTCCGTCTCTGAGCGATACCACTTCTACTTACACGTCAAGAGTTCTCCAAGCAGGCAGAGTGAGTCTTTTCAGTGCTGTTTTATATAAGGCTACTTTGACAGTTTTTCAATAGTTTTTCCTGAAATCGAAGGAGTTGGGGGCTCCGGGAGCTAATGGAGGGAAGGACATTGATGGTCCCATTTAGGGTCAGCTGGTGCCTAAGAGTCCTTTTAAAATCAAACGTATCTTCTAAGGCATTTTATGTCTTTTATTTTTAAATTATGATTTATTATCTCAACATGACAACATTGGTGCCAATTCAATGATAAGGAAGAACTTGCCCTTGATTTCATCTTTCCAGTTCATTCACGCACATAGTCTGGGAAAACTACTTGGAGACACTTAAATGCTTTGCCAGAAATGAAATAAAACAAATGGTTTGAAAGCTTCTAAGTAGAATTTCTCAAAAACAAAGAGTTGTAGATAGTTTGGGGTGATGGAAAAGTTTTGTTAATGGACGGTGGTGATGGTAGCACAAAATTGTGAATGCAGTTGACACCACTGAATCGTATACTTGAAAGTGGTTAAGTCAGGATATTTTATGTTGTCCACAGTAAAAATTTTTAAAAAAGCATAGAACTGTACAACACCAAGAGTGGGCCCTAATATAAACTATGGACTATAGTTAATAGTCCATTTGCAGTCATATTGGGTCATCAATTGTAACAAATGTACCACACTAATGCAAAACGTTCATAATAGGGAAAACTGCATGGGTGTGTAGGTACATGGGAACTCTGTATGTTTCACATGATTTTTCTATAAACCTACAACAACTTTAAAAAATAAAAATAAATTACAGCTAGGGGGGTGGGGGTATATGGGGACCTCATTTTTTTAAATGTAACATTAAAAAAACAAAAAGACAAAAAAATTAAAAATAAATAAATGAATAAATTTCAACTGAAAAAATAAAAATAAAAGAAACGAAACATACGAAGTGTTATAGGAACATACATGTTTCCACCAAGTTAAGATTTTCCAGATGCTGACTCTCTGTCGCAAGGTTGGGACAGTGTTCCTAAGTAGTTCCCACTTCCTTTCAACTCCCTCCACTGCTCCCAATTCCAGTTGTGTACCTACCTCCCTTTTTCTACCTTTTAGGCATCAAGTCCTTGCCTTTGATTGCTACCAGCCTGGACAAGCTGCCGTGCATGATCTCTCTCCAGGATATCATCATCACCTCCTAACCTTTGCACAGACCCTGTTGCTCCTCTCCTCCATTCTCCATACTGTAGCTAGAGCAATCCTGTAGAGACATCAACCTGATAGTTCTTAGAATAAAGACCCAAATCCTTAACATGGCCTGTAGAGGGTATCCTTGGTTGCTTAACCAGCAATCTTTATCCTCTTCCCCTTTCCTATGAGAAATGGAACTTGGTCATATCCGATACAAGCAAGAGAGCACCTAACTCATAATGGCTTAAATACTAAAGATCTTTATCATCTCATAAATGTTCCAAGTTTTAGCGCTCAGCGATGCTGTCAAAGACCCAGATCCAGTTCTCTCTGTCATCTTTGGCATTTTGGCTTTTCATCCCCATGTCTACCACCTCCTAGGTGCAGAATGGCTGCTGCAGCTCCGGGCATCACAACAGCATTTAAAGCCAGAAAGCCTGAGGAAGGTGGTAAGTGGTTAAGGGGCATTATCTCAGGTAATAGTCTCCTCTTATAAACAAAAGAAATAACTCCTCAGAATACTCCCAATAGACTTCCTCTTACATCTCATGGGAAGAAATGTGTCACATGGCTATTTCTGACTATGAAAGAGCCTGGAAAGTGAAAATATGGCTAAGGGAGAATTACCCATGATTCACCCCCAGGACTGAGAGAAGTTCTTGTCTTCTCTGTTCCCTATCTTAGTAGTGTTGATATTCTGTTTGCTGGAAAGGAAGTGCAGAGTAGTGCTGTAGAATTGACAATTGGGACAGTAACAGAGTTTGCGACAGGTATCCACCTCCTCCCCACAGCCTGTGTTTCCAGGGAAACCGACCTCATCCCAGTCCAGTGGTCCAGCGACTCTCTCAGCCTTCTCACCAGACTGAGTCCCAAGTCAGGCAAAGGACATGGGGGCACTACAAAGAAGGTAATTCCTTTACTTTTCTGGAAAGCGTTTGGAAGTGAACTTGTTCTCTTCCCCAGTATGTAGTCTTCCATGGGGGCAAAGCGCAGAATCCTGTAGCGACCTTGTTTCCAGCATGATATACGGTGGGGGGGGGTCTGTGGTCGGCAGCCTGTGTGTCAGCCACCACAACGATGACGCTGTGCCCTGGAGTTCAGGCTGTGGTGCAATTTCCTCCTCTTGCAGGAGAGCGGCACCTAGTGACTCTTCTAACGAGCAGAATTCAGCAGAAGCAATGACTCTATCATTTCTCTTTTTTTTTTAAGATTTATTTTTTTATTTATTTCTCTCCCCTCCCCTTTCCCACCCCCCCCACCCCACCCCCTGTTGTCTGCTGTGTCCATTCGCTGTGTGTTTTTCTGTGTCCGCCTGTATTCTTGTCAGGCGATACCAAGAATCTGTGTCTCTTTTTGTTGCATCATCTTGCTGCGTCAGCTCTCTGTGTGTGTGGCACCATTCCTGGGCAGGCTGTGCTTTTCTCACGCTGGGCAGCTCTCCTTACAGGGTGCATTCCTTGTGCATGGGGCTCCCTTACACGGGGGACACCCCGGCATGGCATGGCACTCCTTGCGTGCGTCAGCACTGTGCGTCAGCACTGCACGTGGGCCAGCTCACCACATGGGCCAGGAGGCCCTGGGTACCAAACCCTGGACCTCCCATGTGGTAGGCAGATGCTCTATCAGTTGAGCCACATCCACTTCTCATCGTTTCTGAGATTAGGTTATAAAATGACTTCGGTTTCAGCCTTGGGCTTTCTCTCTCTTGGGTCACTTGCAGAGGGGGAAGCAAGCGTCCATGGCGGGAACCTCCTCACAGGGAGGCTCACGTGGTGAAGGACTGAGGTTCTCCAGCTAACGGTCCTGAGGAAGTGAGCCACTCAGTCCAGCATCTGTGAGGACCTGAAGCCGGCGAGCAGCCACGGGCATGGCCCTGGAAGCAGGTCCTCCATCTCCATCTGGCCTTGTTGACGCTTGACTGCTGCCTCCTGAGAGCTATTGAGCCAGAGGCACCTAACTAAGCCATTCCTAGATTCTTGACCCAGATAATAAAACGTTCATTCTTCTCAGCTGCTGCGATAGTTCATACAGATCAATTCTCAAGCCTCCTTCTGCTCAAGACTTCCACTTATATGACAATATTTTCTTGCCACTTAGACCAACTTAAGTTGGGTTTCTGTTACTTGCAGCCCGAAGCATGCCGATTAGATGAAGACTATGCATCGTCTTTCTAGAGCCTCCTCCAACGGCATCTGAAAACCCTTTCCCCATTGTCCTAACACTACTCCAGCCACCTGGCCCGCTTCTAGCGCCTTGTTCCTGCCCACCTCTGGGCTTCTGATCACTTTGGTCCTGCTAGCCGTAACACCCCTACTTTATCTAGTTAACTTTTTTTAGTTCTGCAGACTTGAGCTCAAAATTCCATTCCTTGGCGAAGTTCCTTAGCCCCTTCAAGTTATCTCAAGTCCCCTTGCTTTGCACCTTCATAGCACAGTGTACTTTTCTCTGAGGCATCTATCGTAGTGGGAAATTAGTCTGTGTAATCACTTGATTGCCTTTGTCTCTTAGTTGTGGACGGGAGGGCTCATACCTGCTGGACCCACTGGATCTCTGGTGCCAGCTCAGTGCTGAGCATGGAGGGCTCTCACTTAATACTAGCGAAGTAAATGAGCAGGTGCTTTGAAAAAATACATTTGTTGCCCTAGAAAAGGCTCAGGACTAAATATGAAGATTTTTGGAGTCATCGGTATAGAAGGAATATTTGAACTCCAGGAGGAATTATATCTTCCAGAAATAATTTGTGGGAGTGAAGATGAAATTTGGGAATCCCCAAACAGTTGAGGTTGGGGGAGAAAGAGGACCCAGAAGAGGGGAACCACAGGTGGTAAGTGAGAAAGTCTAAAAAGCCAGCATCAGAGAGGGGGCAAGGGGTGTGTGTGCAAAGGTAGGGCACCCAGGGGTCCACCAAGCCAAGGAGGAGATGGTGCAAGCCACGCCAGGCTGCAGAAAAGCAACTCAGCGTGGGGGGTCCTGAGACAGGCACTGCTTCAGCTAATGAATCAGAATGGCTGTCCCACCTCCCCAAACACGTCTCCCTGCACCCCCTCAGCATGAGGGGAAGACAGTGGACAGTGTGGCGTTTTGAATGCAGTGCCAGTCGCAGCTCTTTGTAATATGGAAAGGGGGTTTGCTGTCTCACAGTGCGGACTCTAACTGCTGCACTCATCGCTGTCACCCAGGGAAGGCTGTGCCAACCCCAGAAGGGTCAGGAGGTGCTGGCACAGTCGCCCACCTATGTGGGTAATGCAGCCCCCGCCTCTCTCTCTAAAGAGCCAGGAAAGGGGCTCAGAGGACCCTGAGAAGTTTTTGTTCAGCTCCTAGGTCACGTGCCTAGCCGGGCCTGAAATCCTGTGGGTTCACTAAAGCTTCGTCTCTCTGGCATTAGCGGATGAGGTCAGGAAATTTTCAGATGACTGAAATTTGCTCCTGGAGCAACAAAAAGTAAAAAAGAAATGACATGTTATCAAATGGAACACACGCTCACCTCACCCACTTTGAACCTGCAGCTGCCCACAAGCGCCCTCCCGCTTCCCTTCCGCGATGGTAACAAGGACGGCTGCTAAAGCAGGTACCGTGCGATGGGCGGGCTTGACTGCGGGAATTTATTGGCTCCAGTTTCACAGGCTCAAAGACTTGCTTCCTCTCAGGGCTGGTACCTTCGGGCTGGAAGGCAACCCTTGAGGTTCCCTGGTCCTTCCATCACGCGCGACCTGCACGGCGGCGCCTCCTTTCTCCTCCGGGTTCCCTTTACCTTCAGCTTCTGGCTGCTCTCCATGGCTTCTCCTCCTGGGTCCGATTTCCTTTGCTTATGAGGACTTCAGCCATGTTGGGTTAAGGCCACCCTCGCTTTTCAAACGTCCTTCTTGCAAATGGGCTCACACCCCCAGGACCAGGGGCTGAGGGCCAGCTCTGTCTTTTGTGGGGGGCGTGACTCAATCCCCAACCGTGAGGACATGGGAAGAGGAAAGCAAGGAGAGCGAAGGAGAATGCTAGGATGGCTGGGGGTGGGAATTATCTAACTCAGGGGTTAACACTTTTCAGGAGAGGGCCAGAGAGCCCACACTGTAGGCTCTGTGCGCTGCACAGTCCACTGCAGCACTCAGTCTGTCCCCTATAGCACAAAGCAGCCACAGATAATGTGTGAAAAATGAGCGTGACTGTGTGCCAATAAAATGTTTATGGACACCGAAATTTGAATGTCATTTAACTTACGTGTGTCATGAAACATTCTTCTTTTGATATTTTGCAACCTTTCAAAAATATAAACACCATTTTTTGCTTGCAGGCTGTATAAAAGAGGGACAAGACAGATTTGACACATGGGCAGCAGCGGGGAGAGGAGTCGCAAGAATCAAAGGAGGCCACTCCCTAAGCTTCCCTTCCATCCACCACTCCTCCTTTCACCCCATAATGTTCTAACTTAACCCCATAAAGGGTCACACATCCCTTCTTTGGAGGCACCGGGATCAGACCCAGGACCTCGTACATGGGAAGCAGGCGCTCAAACCACGGAGCTACGCCTGCTCCCCTCCCTTTTAACTCTTAACTTGCCCATCCCCTAACACTCATCGGTGTTTGCCTTCATGAAATTGGGCTTCAGCCAATCTGCAGCAGGCTAAGGAAAAACCAGAGCTTTTTACAGAAAACAAGCTAGGAGGGGACTTATGGGGGTAAGGAGACTTGTACAATTCAGTCCGGTAAAGTATAGACCCACACAAATTTTCTTTTTATTATTATATTGTCAAGTTAACATCTTTTCTTGCTGTTGGTTTTCGCTTTCCTTCCCTTCTCAAAATGTCAAATGGTTTTCCCTAAGGTTTTCTCAGAGTTTTCAGTAGTCCCCACTTTTGGATGAACCAAATGACCAGATACCATAGCTTGCCCTAAGAGAAAGGACTTACCACACGTCGTTATTTTTTTGTAGAAATTGCAGCCTGAGTAAATGAAGGCAGTGGGGGTCACGGGAGAGGCAGGCAGGTCTTGGCCCAAACCGACATCAGCCACTGGCTAAGAGACTTAGCTCTGAAAGCCTCAGTTGCTTCAGCGGTGTTGAAATGGAAATAATTTGGGTCAACTCTCCTGTCTAAATGAGCTGACAAATATAAAGTGCCTACCTAAGGCCAGTGCTTCTTCCACTGCCATCTCCAGAGGCTGTCCGAATCCCCTCTCAATCTCCCAAAACCTATTTTAAGCCTCATTGTTCTGCATCAGCAACAACTTTCCTGCTCTTTTTTCACCATGAGAGTAAAATTTTATGACCGAGCAAGTAATGAAAGAGTGTTGAAAGTAAAATCTATCTTAGACCAAAGGCTTTTTTTTTTGTTTTTCTTTTAACTGTCTGGAAAGGTTCAATTTAAATTCAATTACTTGCAGCAATAATGAATAGCACATTAGTAAATGAAGCCAGCTTTCTAGAAGGAATGAAGCCGGAGCACAGCTCACGGCAGCTCTTGGCTCTTAAATCTCTGTTGCGAGGAGAAGGGGAGCCTGCCAAGGAATGTTGGGGGGAATTATCGGCCTTGTGGGTGTGCCAGAGCAGAATGAGCCAGGCTCAGAGGTGCGCGGTGGGCGCCGTGCGGACAGAGGGCGGACTGGGAGCGCGGCAGGCGCCGAGGGCAGCCAAGGAAGGCGGCAGGACGGCAGTGTGTCTGGGCAGGGGCTGTGGAGGGAGCAGACGGCACTGAGGCTCCGGCCGTGCCCTTGACCTAGGGGCTCGTGCTGTCAGGGGCAGAGTCAGAGTCCACGCTTGGGAAGGCCTGCACGGCAGGGGGCCCCATCCACCCTTCATTGTCCAGACAGCTAAACGGGCCCAGAGGTGCTGTGACTTGCCCAAGGATGCACAGGGGCGGCAGGTGCTTTTTGCTGTGGCCTGTTTGGGCCTGGAGTAGAAATAGAAGTCCAGAAAGTCCTAAGCTAATCTCGTAAAACTTCCAGCAGCACCAGCGGCTCGTCACCCCATCCTCCCGGGCACACAGCACCATAACCTTTCCTTGGGAATTTGGGGGACACAGGAGTTAAAGCAAACGGTTACAGCTTTTACAAAGCGTGCTCGTTGCTGTTGGGACAGATCGTCATCATTTTATTGCAGGGAAACACAAACGCTGTTAATGACCCAGAGGCCAGGTGGGAAGGACGCCACATCCCCGGCGCTCTGCCCTAGGAGCGGGGCGCCAGCTTCGGGGTCCTTGAAAAGGCACCTCCTGAGCGCCCCATCGTGTGTCTCCCCGGGAAGCAGGGCCCCCGCCCTGCGACCTGGCCTTTCGGAGCCCCTGGATGCAGCGCACCCGCTGGCCCTTCGCTGACGCCTCCCGCACGCTCTGAGAGTCTCCCCATCTGCACGAGCCCCGCACGGGAGAGCCTAAGCAGGACAAGGGGGCGGGCGGGCTCCGCTGGGAAGGAGCTGCGGGTCGTGGCCCGCCTCCCTGCTGCCTCCCGGGCCCAGGCCACACACGCGCTCCGCTCGTTTCCCTGCCCGGGGAGCGGGGGCCTGGGGGGCCCTGCGGCGCACTGACAGTAAATCTGTGAGCTTAATAAAGGCACCCCTGTGTCTTTTGATCTCCCGAGTTACTCATCAGCTCTGGGTAACACGCTTCTTGACCGACAGGCTCTTCTCAGGGGAAACCCGCTGGGTGGCTCTTCAAACGAAAAGTGGTTTGGAGAGGTGTGGGGAGTGGGTGCTGGGGACGGGGCAGGGCATGACTTGCGGGGAAGGGAGAGGGGGGAGGAGGAGCCTGGCCACCTCAGGAGATGTCTGAGACCAGGTCCCCAGAGGAGAGGGGGCGTTGTGCAGGGCTCGCTGGCAGGGGAAGGTTCCAGAAGCCTCGGGGCTATTGGGCTCGACACACCTCACCTGTTCCAGTCTTCCTTCAAAATCCTTCTTGGGATCCTGCTTCTCTATGCAGCTTCTCTGCTTACTGTGCATCAGCTCCGTCTTAGTTTTAGTCAATCCTCACTTGCTTTCAGTGCACCGAGGACACTTTCTTGTGTGACTTTTGTTTTTTTCTTAAGATTTTATTTATATATCCTCCCTCTTCCCCCGGTTGTTTGCGCTCCCTGTGTCTGTTCGTTGTATGCTCGTCTTCCTTTTAGGAAGCACTGGGAACCGAACCTGAGACCTCCCATGTGGGAGGGAGGCACCTAATCGCTTGAGCCATTTCCACTGCCTGCTTGTTGGGTCTCTCATTATGTTTTCCTCCTTGTGTCTCTTGTTGTGTCATTTTGTTACATCAGTTCTCCATGCCAGCCCATCATATCAGCTCGCTGTCTTGCTAGTCTTCTTTAGGAGGAACTGGGAAGTGAACCTGGGACCCCTCGTGTTGGGCAGGAGCTCAACTGCTTGAGCCACATCCTCTTCTCTCTTGTGTGACTTCTTGCCTGTCATTTCCTTCAAGAGATAAACATTCCATTCTCTTTTCCACTTCCTGGCACTCCCCAGATCAGTAACTCCAGCCCCTGTGTGCTACACAGTGACCTCACGTCCTTTGTGCCGGGCGCCGGGCTAAGCGGTGGACACACACAACTCTAGGGTGTTGTCATAACAACCCCACGACATGGGGCTGTTTTTAACTGCATTTGACAGGAGAGGAAACGCAGGCTCAGGAAACTCACCCAAGGTGCCACAGCTGGCAGGGGACACCTACGACAGCCTGGACCCGCGCGCTCGGCCCTCGGCCACATGCCCCGGGCGTCTCGCGCGGTCTGGCCCGGGAGCTTCGCACCCCTCCAGCACCCAAGCCCTGGTGGAGGTGAACTTCCCGGTGATCCTGCCTCCCAGGAGCTCCCACACACCCCCTCCCTGCCGGTGACGGCACCCGGTCCCCCCGCTGCTCCAGGAAGCCAAGCCAGGCTCAGGACCGACGCATGCTGTGTGGGCGACCCAGCTGAGAAAACAATGAGCGGGCTAGCCCATCTGCTCCCTCTCCACAGACGCCGCCCTCCTCACAGCGAGGCCCACGGAACCCACGAGCATGGAGAGGACAACCCAGAGGGGCGGGGTGCCTCGTGGCTCAGGGCGCAGATGCGGTCGGCTGAGCCCAGCCCTCTGGACTGCTGTGACCTCCAGCGCCTGCTCACCTCCTCCGCTCTGTGCCCCCCGACGCCCTGCTCGACTCCTCTGCTCTGTGACCCCGACACCCTGCTCAGCTCCTCTGCTCTGTGCCCCCCGACGCCCTGCTCACCTCCTCTGCTCTGTGCCCCCCGACACCCTGCTCACCTCCTCTGCTCTGTGCCCCCCGACGCCCTGCTCACCTCCTCTGCTCTGTGCCCCCCGACGCCCTGCTCACCTCCTCTGCTCTGTGCCCCCCTACACTCTGCTCGACTCCTCTGCTCTGTGCCCCCCGACGCCTGCTCACCTCCTCTACTCTGTGCCCCCCGATGCCCTGCTCGACTCCTCTGCTCTGTGCCCCCCGACGCCCTGCTCGACTCCTCTGCTCTGTGCCCCCCGACGCCCTGCTCACCTCCTCTGCTCTGTGCCCCCCGACGCCCTGCTCGACTCCTCTGCTCTGTGCCCCCCGACACTCTGCTCGACTCCTCTGCTCTGTGCCCCCCGACGCCTGCTCACCTCCTCTACTCTGTGCCCCCCGATGCCCTGCTCGACTCCTCTGCTCTGTGCCCCCCGACACTCTGCTCGACTCCTCTGCTCTGTGCCCCCCGACGCCCTGCTCACCTCCTCTGCTCTGTGCCCCCCGACGCCCTGCTCGACTCCTCTGCTCTGTGCCCCCCGACGCCCTGCTCGACTCCTCTGCTCTGTGCCCCCCGACGCCCTGCTCGACTCCTCTGCTCTGTGCCCCCCGACGCCCTGCTCGATTCCTCTGCTCTGTGTCCCCCGACGCCCTGCTCGACTCCTCTGCTCTGTGCCCCCTGATGCCCTGCTCGACTCCTCTGCTCTGTGACACCCGACGCCTGCTCACCTCCTCTGCTCTGTGCCACCCGACGCCCTGCTCACCTCCTCTGCTCTGTGCCCCCCGACGCCCTGCTCACCTCCTCTGCTCTGTGCCCCCCGACACTCTGCTCGACTCCTCTGCTCTGTGCCCCCCGACGCCCTGCTCACCTCCTCTGCTCTGTGCCCCCCGACACTCTGCTCGACTCCTCTGCTCTGTGCCCCCCGATGCCTGCTCACCTCCTCTGCTCTGTGCCCCCCGATGCCCTGCTCGACTCCTCTGCTCTGTGCCCCCCGACACTCTGCTCGACTCCTCTGCTCTGTGCCCCCGACGCCCTGCTCACCTCCTCTGCTCTGTGCCCCCCGACGCCCTGCTCGACTCCTCTGCTCTGTGACCCCCGACGCCCTGTTCACCTCCTCTACTCTGTGCCCCCCGACGCCCTGCTCGACTCCTCTGCCCTGTGACCCCGACTCCCTGCTCACCTCCTCTGCTCTGTGCCCCCGACGCCCTGCTCGACTCCTCTGCTCTGTGCCCCCCGACGCCCTGCTCGACTCCTCTGCTCTGTGCCCCCCGACACCCTGCTCGACTCCTCTGCTCTTGTGACGCCCGACGCCCTGCTCGACTCCTCTGCTCTTGTGACGCCCGACGCCCTTCTCGACTCCTCTGCTCTTGTGACGCCCGACGCCCTGCTCGACTCCTCTGCTCTGTGCCCCCCGACGCCTGCTCACCTCCTCTGCTCTGTGACCCCAACGCCTGCTCGACTCCTCTGCTCTGTGCCCCCCGACGCCCTGCTCGACTCCTCTGCTCTGTGCCCCCCGACGCCCTGCTCGACTCCTCTGCCCTGTGCCCCCCGACGCCCTGCTCGACTCCTCTGCTCTGTGACCCCTGACGCCCTGCTCACCTCCTCTGCTCTGTGACCCCCGACGCCCTGCTCGACTCCTCTGCCCTGTGACCCCCGATGCCCTGCTCGACTCCTCTGCTCTGTGACCCCCGACGCCCTGCTCACCTCCTCTGCTCTGTGCCCCCGACGCCATGCTCGACTCCTCTGCCCTGTGACCCCCGACGCCCTGCTCGACTCCTCTGCCCTGTGACTCCCGACGCCCTGCTCACCTCCTCTGCTCTGTGACCCCCGACGCCCTGCTCACCTCCTCTGCTCTGTGCCCCCCGACGCCCTGCTTACCTCCTCTGCTCTGTGCCCCCCGATGCCCTGCTCGACTCCTCTGCTCTGTGACCCCTGACGCCCTGCTCGACTCCTCTGCTCTGTGCCCCCCGATGCCCTGCTCACCTCCTCTGCTCTGTGCCCCCCGACGCCCTGCTCGACTCCTCTGCTCTGTGCCCCCCGATGCCCTGCTCGACTCCTCTGCTCTGTGCCCCCTGACGCCCTGCTCACCTCCTCTGCTCTGTGACCCCCAACGCCCTGCTCGACTCCTCTGCTCTGTGACACCCGACGCCCTGCTCAACTCCTCTGCTCTGTGCCCCCCGACGCCCTGCTCACCTCCTCTGCTCTGTGACCCCCGACGCCCTGCTCACCTCCTCTGCCCTGTGACCTCCGATGCCCTGCTCGACTCCTCTGCTCTGTGCCCCCCGACGCCCTGCTCGACTCCTCTGCTCCTCATGTGTGAAAGTAAGCTGACAATGACAGTTAGTCATGCTTGTGTTTAATGAAATAATCCATGTAAAGGATGTAAAGGAAAACCCTATTTTAAAGGTTGGGTGTTATCCCTGGCATGGGAACCCCAGGACCTCTGTCCTAGTTTTGGCTTTGCCTCTAACTAGTTGTGTGACCGTGGACAAATTATATATGCATAAACTAGTGGAGCTGAGAAAGGCCTTATGGCCCAAATAAAGAAATGGAGGTCCGCAGAACAGAGTGGCAAGTATATAACCCCAGCGGACTTCAGTTACTTCAACTGCAAACAAGAGGTACTCATCCCTGTCCTGTCCGCCTCAAGAGCTGTTGCTGAGACGCTGACAAGAGCATTCGGGTAGACCAGTTGCCCTTGCCTCCAGGGCAGCATGTGCTCCACCATCTGCCTTTGGGGGAGCACCATTGTCAGCTTTCTTTGATTCCAACTGAGTTGGAGAAAGGAACCAGGACAAGGATGAGATGTTTGAAGCAGATGAAATGAGTAACAGCCTCTGGGCTCCATGGGACAGCCAGCCCAGGGCTGGGCAAAAGTGGACACTGATACCCGAGAACAGTGGGCAGCAAAGGCTGGCCTCCAGGAAAGAGGGCTTGGCCTTTTAGGGGAGATTCTGGTCCTGCCATGGTCTGTTTGACTCACCGTGTATTTTGGACAGGTCCCTTACTCTCTCCAGGCCTTCCCTTCCCACCTGTGAAATACAGAGCCAGGACTTGCACCAGGTGTGTGTGAGTCCATATCTACAGTCTTAACAGCCACTTTATACTGCCCGAAGACAGGCAATCGGTGCTGCATTCCAGGATGCACGGGTCAGCAGACCAGGCACGCGTGTCAGTAGGTACGTACGTTGCCATGAGATCAAGAGACGGTGGGGCGGGACGTCATCTGGCTCAACCTCCCAGGTAATCCTCCTAAGCAGATGTCCATCTAGCCTCCGGACACCCAGGGGTGTGTCAGTCACTCCTCTCATTCTGCTGGCCTGGGAAAGTTCTTCTTTACCTGGGAAGTGAAGAGTATAAAGATAAAGAGTTTAGAAAACCAGGGAGGCCTCAGTTCTGGTCCTGCCGCCTTTTAGCCATGTGAGTGGGCAATTCACTGCCTTACTTAGGTAACGTGTAGGCTTTGCAGCGTTAGTCTGAGAATGAAACAAGAGCTTTCACAACCTCTCGGCAGCCCTGGGCAGGTGCTCAGGAAGCAAAGGGCCCCTCCCTTGTTCCGGTCCAGAGCTGGGCTACTCTTTGGACCTCTGTGTGAAGACAACTCTCATATCATCGCAACGCGTAGCCTTCTCATTGTGTTCTTCATTGTTACCATCGTCTTCGTCATCATCCTCATCGTCGACATCCTCATCAGCATCCTCCTTCCTATCATTTTATCAACATCTTCATTAACCTCATGACCTTTTATCATCATCATCGCACCATACACTTGCATTATCATAGGAAGTTACCATGTATCCTCAAAATTGAGGCCAGTGAATCCTTCAATAGTTGAGTGAACGAAGAATTATTCTTATCTTACAAATGATGGAGCTGGCGGCGGACTTGGCCCCGTGGTTAGGGCGTCCGTCTACCATATGGGAGGTCCGCGGTTCAAACCCCGGGCCTCCTTGACCCGTGTGGAGCTGGCCCATGCGCAGTGCTGATGCGCGCAAGGAGTGCCGTGCCATGCAGGGGTGCCCCCGTGTGGGGGAGCCCCACGCGCAAGGAGCGCACCCCATAAGGAGAACCGCCCAGCGTGAAAGAAAGCGCAGCCTGCCCAGAAATGGCGCCGCACACACGGAGAGCTGACACAGCAAGGTGACGCAACAAAAAGAAACACAGATTCCCATGCCGCTGACAACAACAGAAGTGGACAAAGAAGACACAGCAAATAGACACAGAGAACAGACAACCAGGGTGGGGAGGGGGGAAGAGGAGAGAAATAAATAAATAAATAAATCTTTAAAAAAAATAAATAAATGACTTTCCCTTGTTTAAAAAAAAACCAAAAAAAAGCAAATGATGGAGCTGAATCTCAGAGAACTGCTGTCACTTGCTCGGGCTCACACTGCTGTAAGCACCAAAGGCAGTCACCAAACCGAGGTCCCACGGTGCCGAATGTGAGGAACGGCTCCCGCGAGGGCACCAACTGTTTCTAGCGGGCATCATTACTAACGCAGGTCCAAGTGGGGCGAGGTAGGGGCTTCCAAGCGATTGTCAGTGAAGCTTGATCGTCTCCATCTTGTTCTCATGCAGGTCTCACGACTTTTCAGACTCGAAGGGGAGATTTTGCATGTAAGTGTGTGAGAGAGAGAGTGTGCTTTTCTCTGAAAACCTCTGGAGCTCTGCTCCTACCAGGCAGACCTGGGATTCGGCCCACACCTGCAAGATGTCGATGTCTCTTGTCCCCCGAGAGTCACACTCGCTGCCTGGCTAATCCTCCTTACAGGACGCAGTTCAGGCCAGAAGATTCACGGAGAGGGACGCGAGAAGCCTAGACTTGGGTTGGGGAGGGGCGCCCCGCGGGGAAGCTCGGTTCCCAGGTGGGGGCTTCCACACAGCCTCGGAGCCTTGGCTGGAAGCAGCATGGGGTGCAGCGGCCCCAGCCCCACTCCTTGGGTGCCTAGAGCTAACCTGTACCCAGGAGTCTATCCCTAAGTTGCTCCTAGAACACATCTGGCCACACCCTTGTCTTTCTTTTCTTTTTTTTTTAGGATTTATTTTATTTATTTCTCTCTTCTTCGCCCCTCTCCCCCCCGCTCTCTGTGTCCATTCGCTATGTTCTTTTGTGTCTGCTTGCATTCTTGACATGTGGCACCAGGAAACTGTGTTGCTTTTTTGTTGCGTCATCTTGCTGCGTCAGCTCTCCGTGTGTGTGGCACCACTCCTGGGCAGGGCTGCACTTTTTTTTCACTCAGGGCAGCTCTCCTTGAGGGGCACACTCCTTGCGCATGGGGCACCCCTATGCAGGAGACACCCTTGCATGGCATGGCACTCCTTAGGCATGGCGGCACTGCACGCGGGCCAGCTCACCACACAGCAGGAGGTCCTGGGTATCGAACCCTGGATCCTCCATATGGTAGGCAGATGCTCTATCAATTGAGCCACAACCACTTCCCTTGTTTTTCTAGATATGTGAGTTTTGAAAAAACCTCTAACTTCCGCAACTGCTTCTGACACCAACGGCAAATACTGCAGTAATTTGATTCAATTCAATTTTTTAAAAAGATTTATTTAATTTATATCTCCCTACCCCTCATTGTTGGCACCTGCTATGTACTATGTTTTTATGAGGCACCGGGAATTGAACCTGCGACCTCTGATGTGGGAGGGAGGCACCTAATCGCTTGAGCCACTCTTTTCCCTGCTTTGTTGTGTCTCTCTATGTTTTTCTTCCTGTGTTTCTTGTTGCATCGCTGCTGCACCTGCCCGTTGCACAAGCTCTCTGTCTTCTTTCCGAGGCACGGGGAACTCAACCAGGAAGCTCCCATGTGGTAGACGGGAGCTCAATCGCTTGAGCCACACCCGATTCCCATCAATTCCATTTTGCCTCTGATGACCTGGAGTTGCGCCAGACTGCACGGGGTCAGGACATCTTCTATAAGACCACCCTCGCTCAAGCACCAGTCACAAGGTCAGGGGTCCAGGCCACCCAAACGTCTGACCAATTGGCTCTAAATTCAGGCGTCCCCACCACAGCCTTGGATTCAGGAATTCGCCAGAGTGGCTCACGGAGCTCACCGAAAGCACTGTACTGTGATTACGGCTTTCTTGCAGAGAGGGGAAGATGCCCAAAGGAGAGGCGCACAGGGCGGGGTCTGGAAGGGTCTCACGCACACGCGTCCGTGTCTTCCTCACGTGGAGTCAGAACATGTCACCTTCCCAGCTCAGAGAGCTCATCATCAGGGAAGGTCGGCCTCCAGAGGCCAGGGGGATGCGCTGGCACAGTGTGGCTCGACGCCCCACGTCCCTCACCGCATGGCTGGTGTTCCTAGTGTGGCTGACCTCCCCCTGTCATCACGTCAGCACGTGAACTATTGGGTGTGGTCCAGAGACCACCAGGAAGAACAGAAGATGCGCCTGTCACAGGAATTCACAGAGTGGTAGAGGTTGCCTCCCCAGGGGCTGGGGACAGAGGCCAGCCCGCAGGGTCCTTGTGCCACACAGGATAGCCCCCTCCCTGTCCATAGGGTGACAGCCCGGCTTGGCTGGCACAGCCAGGTTTGCACCTTTGGTCCTGACACCTTCCAGTTCACCATTTGTCACTGACACCTAAATAGAGAACATTCTTCCCTGCATGAGCATCAAAGAAGGCAGGTGGCAGGGCCACCAGAGGAGGGGTTTGCGATATGGCTCCGTGGGAAGAGCGTTAGACTTGGAGCTGCACCCCTTTCTACCTCGGCAGGACTCAGTTACCTCATCTGTAAAATGGGCTCACTTATACCCCCTCCACAGGGCAATCAAATAGCAGTGACCTGAGTAAGCCCTGTTCCCTGCAGCAGTGACCTTTAGGAGTCTGTTTTGCTCTCATTTAGCAGTGTTTACCCAGCCAGTATTTCTCTGAGGTGGAACATCTGGTCACATGGAATCAGTGGGGTCTTGGGCCAGGGTCTGGGGCTTGGCACCTGTGGGGTCCTCCAAAAAACTGTGGTAAATTGAATTTAGTGATGCCTGGAAAAATCCATCCCATCTCTCAGTGCCGCACCAGCTGGAGTGGCCAGACCCCAGGAACTGCCAAGGTAGTGGGCGGGTTTGGAGAATCTGGATGGTGATAAAAAGCATTTACTTGCTGGAGGTTTGGGAACTTAGAGCCAAAAATCAGAAGGCAATATTGGGAGCTAGATTATCTACAATAAAGATGGCATTTGTGCTGGGTAGAAAGGGACTGGAGTCAGCAATGCCGTGCTCCTGGGGAACTGGCCCAGAACATTCCCTCTGGCTTGGGCGCTGACCCGGCACTGCTCACCAGGCCCTCTATTGACAGGTTCTAATGGACTTCCAGGCGCTACCCCACTGGTCCCCACTGCTCGTGCCAGTGGAGACGCCATCAGCCGCAGCATGGCTGCTGCCAGCCCTGACAGCTCCTTTCCCAGGTACACACCAACCACCCACCTGAGGACTTAACCAGCCACTCTGAGCCACATGGTGTGTCCAAATGTGGAAGGCACTGCCACACCATCGACCGGGCTGTTTCTTCCTCTGAGCAAGCTCTGGTTTCCCACACCGTGTGAATGCAGTCATGGTGCAACACCTGGCTAAAGAGTGTTGACTTCCCTTGACTCCACCTGTACCAGGCAGTGCGAGTGGCTCCATCCCCACGACTTCACTGCAAGCTTAACTCTTCGGCGTGCTTTAAGGGAGCCTTTGTGTGTGGCTGCTTCCATCCACTGCGACCTCTCAGCAGGCAGGCACTCTGTCCACCCATCTCTGTATGCCCAATGCCTCCCACAGTGACCTGGGCTGGGTCACCTTCTGTAAGTCTCTTTTCCTGAACGCAAGATGCTTTGACTCACCTGAGCTGGGTATTGTCTAAAGATCATGGGCATTCATTCTTACCCCCTTCTCTGCTGTCCATTGTGCTGGAGGGCCTAGAAACCAGAGAGCTGTGCTTCCCAGGTTCTCTTGCCCACAGGGATATGGTGAAGACTCTGCCGATAGATGGACATGCAAGAGGTCTGAAAGCAAGGCAGAGGCATCCTCCCTCCATTAGCAGCAACTGGAGCATGAGTTTCTGCAGATGTGAGTTTTACAGAGACTGGCTACATTTCCCATTCCTGTGCCCGTCAGCTGTGCCACCAAGGGCAGTTTCCTGCAGGTTTCTGACCTCTGGATCACAACTTGCAAAGGCAGCCTGCCCAAAAACCTAGTGGTGGCCCTGACTTCCTCTCCTTCAGTCTCAGCACCTGATTCCTTACAATAAACCCTATTCTTCTTGAACCACCTAAAGTGGTTTTGTTTTCCTGCAAACATCATATCAATCTGAAGCTATTTTGGACTCTGGATTTATGAATAGAAAATTTAAATATGGAACTATTCTATAGTACATTTCACTAGGGTAGTATTTTCGGGAGCAAGACCAATTAGGCCAATTTAATTTCTAGATAAACTTTCTATACAACAGAGAAAGTTTTCCCCCTCTGGTTTCATTTTTATTTTACTGATAATTTTTTAAAAATCAGGATCATGTTTTATCTTTTAATAATGCAAGATTGACTTATAATTCAGGGCTTTATTTATTTTTGTCAAATTTAAGTACATTGATTATATTTTCTAATATTGTGATTTTTATTTTGTCATTTTATTTCTGCCAAATCTAGTTTTCCTAGTGAAAATTTCACAATTTTCAATTTTGCCAAGAAAATTTAATTCTTCCATCAATTTTCAATCCATAACAAATTTTAACATACGTAGTTTTAGCAGTTGACAGTTAAATTACATGTTGAATCTTTTTACACAGACCGATTTTTCTTGAATCAAATCTTTGCAGTTTTGATGTTACCCACAACTCTTTGGTTTTTCTCTTTGGCCAATTTCACTGTGCACCACTTTAAATGATGTCAGATTTCCTCCTTGGTTATTCTTTCTATTAGTACATTCTACCAATAATCTTCACTGCAAATTAATTGTATGAAGATTGGTTCTTTGCATTGATTTTAATTGAAGAAAAGTGTGGTTTGTTTTTTTTTTTACTTTTCCAGTAACTTTTTATTATTAGGTAAGTCATGATCAGGATCCCAGGGTAGGGGTCACCCTGTCCCCAGGACCCCCTTCACCACCCTAGGAGAAGGATGAAGGAGAGGGGAAAAAAATGGGGTGGGCAGTTCAGCTCTCCCCAGGAAATGTGCCTTCTGCCCTGCGATCGTCCCCACCCAAGATATGGGGCGGGGGACTCACACACGAGGCGGTACCATTCGCACACAGAGCCACAGCCCCTTCAGCAGTCATCGCCTTCTCACAACGGTGGAAGTCCAGGTAGCTGTTCCTGGGAAACGGCTGTCAGAAAGAGCAGCTCGGTAGTTCTTGGTTTTGGTCTTGATGTCTTCCGTCAGCGTGCTGACTCCTGAAAGAGCCCCTGAAGTTGCTCGAAGCTCAAAGAGTATTACAAGCACCAAGGCAGGTTCGCCATGCAGCACAGTGAGCCACGTGGTCGAGGATGGACTGTGGCTAACAGGGCCAATATGAGAGTGCTCTCTCATGAACTGTGACAAGCGGTGCTAATCCCAGAGGGCCTATGGGAAATAGTCACCAAACGTACGCTGTGGGCCGTAGTGAGTGTAACATTTCCACGCTGTTCTTGCACAATCTGCAGCCAGCGTTCCACAACAACGCAAGGCGCTGGGGGAGGGGGAGGGATGGGAATTCTGCATGTCATGCATGATAGTTTTGTCAGCTCACAGTTTCTCTAATAATAACAATTTTTAAAAAAGAACAAAGGCAGAGGAGGTAAGTGCAAAGTAAGTTCAGAACATTCTATTTTGCAATATGGTAGGCTTTTTAAAAAGCCCTGCCTCTGCGGTTTCCTTAATTTAAAATATACTTGTTCAGAGGATTAAATTACACAACACATAAAATACTTAGCCTGATATCTGGCATATAAAGCCCTCAGTAACTGTTAGTCTTTCCTAGTCTAAATGCGTGTAAACTTTGAACGCTGTGAGACACTTGACATTATCTCTATCACCCCCATTTGACCCACGTGGAAGCAGAGTGCCTTGGCGGCCAGACCACATCGGTTCAGCACACGGCTCTGCAGGATGGAGAATGTTTCTGTCGGAGAAAAACGGCGTTCACTGGGACACGGAGACCGATATGACCACAGGCAGAGAAAGAATTTACAGAGAAGCTCTCCCAACAGAGGGGGTTTGAAGAACAGACGTCAGCCCCCCTCCAGCATGGTGGGGGTCTATAGAGAGACTTCAGCCCACCCCTGGAAGGGGGGACTTGAATTTATACAGAACTTTCCTAGGTGGGAAATGACGGTTAGTGGAAGGGGGTCGAGGGTCCGAGTGAGGTGCAGGGGCCAACAGGAAGCCCTAGAGGTGAGAACTTGCCCGACAGTGACTAGGCGAGAGTGGGCTGGGGAGTCATGGTTCCTGGAATGCTGCAGGAGCAGGTGCTTCTTTGATCTGTAGGGATTTTATCTCCCTCTGATATGCAGGTGGGAAGGTTTCCATTTCCCTTTGCCCCCGTCTCTGTGTGGTTTCTCTGTTTAACCTGTGGGGAAGCACCTTGCCCTTGGACACGTAAGAGGGGGTTTGCCTTTTTTCCAGCGTGTATCAGAGGAAACTGAGCTACAGCTTGTTAATTATTGCAAGCCCCTGGCAGTTTGCATCCCAGAAGGAGAATCTCAGCTCTGCTCTGTGCCATGGCCATACTGGAAACTGTGGACTTGCACCCAAACCACGCCAGGGCGGGCCGGAGGGGCCACCCACTGGGAAGCAGGGCAGATGGGAGCAAAACGCCAAGCAGACCCCAGCAAGCCGGGGCAACAGGCAGGACTCGCCGACCAGGACAGGCCCTCAGAAGGGAGCCCCAAGGGCAGACAGGAGCCGGAGGGCACCGGAGGTCCTGGTTCTGGTTGGGGAAGCGGCTCTCGAAAGGAGCAGTTGGGTAGCGTTTTTAATCCACTCCAGATCTGAACACACGTAGCGCGCTGCAGTGCGTGCGGCCGCTGTGAGTCCCCCAGGGCCGCGGGGGCTGAGAGCGGGGCCGGCGGCTGAAGGAAGCAGCGGCTCGTCCTGGACGGAGGAGCGGCCAGGGCACGGGCCACGCGGTTACGGCAGGGGAGCACCCGCGAGAGGCTTAGAAACAAACACGTCCTCGCTTAGGTTCTGGAGTCCGAGGTCTGAAATGGGCCTCGGCAGGACGGGGTTCCTGATGGAGACGCCAGAGCAGGACCCGTTTCCTCGCAGAAACTGTGATTTCAGACGTTAGA
Organism: Dasypus novemcinctus; assembly: GCF_030445035.2. Classification (NCBI taxonomy): domain Eukaryota; kingdom Metazoa; phylum Chordata; class Mammalia; order Cingulata; family Dasypodidae; genus Dasypus; species Dasypus novemcinctus. The sequence continues at coordinate 81,082,749 of NC_080689.1, read as the reverse complement.
AAGCAGACCTTCCGCCTCTCCTCAGCCAGCTCCCCTCCGGGGAGGCACAGCTTCAGCGCCGCCGGTGTTTCCAGCTGGCGTCTGCTCCACGGGGTCAGACAAGCCAGATTCAGAATCGCCTTTTTTGAAGTTTCCAGCTTGAGCCTCCCTCTGTGAATGAATCAGCCTGGCCAGGCCCCAGGGCTTCGGGAGCCAATCCCTGCAGCTGACCTGACAGCCCTCCCGATTCTGTGTGCCCTGTCTGTCCTGTTTCTCTGGAGAACCCTGACCGATGCCCTCAGCATTCCCCGTTTTGCAAGTCCACATGCTTTCACGGACCCCTCTTTGTAAATTTTGGGGGGCCGATGAAGTGGACAAGCTGCTGAAGTCCAGTCTCTCAGGCAAAGCATGACTGAACTGCACGTTCAAGTTTGTCTTCAGAGTCCCTCATTGCTGTCATATCTTAAGGACACTGTTTCCAACTTGGAAGCCTCCTTTTCTTTTTCACCTAAAACATTACAGAATCAGTAAACTAGAGCTACAGAATCAGAAACTCAAAAGCAGGTCAATACACCTCATTAAAATTAAAAGCATTTGTGCATAAAGGACTTTATCATGAAAGTGAAAAGACAACCTTTTCAATGGGAGAATATATTTGGAAACCACATATTCAATAAGGGTTTATACCCAGAATAGACAAAGACATCCAACAATTCAACAAGAAAAAGACAAACAAACCCCCCAAAAATTGGCAAAAAACTTGAATCGACGTTTCTCCAAAGAGGATATACAAATGACTAAAACGCACATGAGGAGATGCTCAACATCATCTGCTAGTAAGGAAATGCAGATCAAAACCACAATGCAATATCATTTCACACCCACTAGAATGGCTAGTATTAAAAAACACACAGAAAATTACAAGTGTTGGAAAGGATGTGGAGAAATAAGAAATTCATTCATGGCTGGTGAGAATGTACAGTGGAGCAGCCTCTGTGGAAGACAGTTTGTCAGTTTCTTAGGAAGCTAAGTGTAGAACTACCATCGGACCTGGCAATCCATCCACAGGGTATACTCCCAAAAGAAGTGAAAGCAGGGGCTCAAACAGATATTTGCACAATGATGTTCACAGCAGCATTATTTAAACTTGTCAAAAGATGGAAACAACCCAAGTGTCCATCAACCAATGAATGGATAAACAAAATGTAATATATACACACAATGGAATATTACTCAGCTGTAAAAAGGAATGAAAACCTGATACATACAACAACATGAATGGACCTCGACAGCATTATGCTGAGTCCTTTGCCCACAGTCCCAGAAAGCTCAAATGAAATCACAGGCCTAACACAAAAGTGCAGGTCAGAGTAGTTCAAAAGAGGAGTAAAGGAAGGGGCCTAGCATTGGTTAAGTTTCTACTATGGCACAGGCACTGTTGCATAACTGTTCAGTTTTATCCCCAACCGTGGGGAGTAGGCAATAGGAACCAAATTTTCCAGATAAAGATACTGAGGTTCTGAAAGGCCCACTGCAGATGCCATAGCAAGTGAGTGGCATTCTCAGATGTCAAGCCAGCTCTTTCATCTTCCAAGCTGCAGTTTATTCTACGACTTCTCAGTTTAATTCCCAGGCACCAGAGAGCCAGGGCACAGGCTGTGGCTCTGCTTGGGTGAGAAAGAATCTCATTTTCCAGTCTGCCCTCTTTCGGAAGGGTTTCCCAACCATCCGCCATCCACCAGGGCCCAAGGCACTGCCTGTAATAACAGACACCACCAGGGCAGGGCAAGAAGAGAGGGGCTTGTGGGCAGTGAGCCCTTGACCTCTTGACCAGTGAAATCCAAGGACTTAGGACTGGTCCAAATAAGGGCTGGACCAGACCTAGAGAACTGGCCTGCGTGAAACTGGGAGCAGAGGGGGTGGAAGGGAAGGGAGCTCCTAACCCCCCTTGGGGGCAGAGAGGAGACCTTCCGGCAATCAAAGGGCACTGGACGCGGAGGCAGAGGCCCGGCACTCTTAGCCCTGGCCCCACCTTCTTACTAGCGGCGAGGCCACAGCTAGTGGTCATTTACTATCTCTGAAGACACAGGGTCTTTGGCCAGCTTTGGAGAAGTGACCACGTGACACGGGCAAGTCACAGACCCGGGTGCCCTTCTGCTGTGTGATGGGACCTCAGACAAAGTAGCGGCTTCACCGTGACTCAGCTTGCTCGCCTGCAAATCAGCGCGACCCGCTGACCACGCGCTGTCCCCAGCTCCCACCTCCAGGAGGGAACCTTCACTTCTGGCCTGGGCTCGGGCGGTGGCTCCCACACATCTCCCTGCTCTCGGCCGGCCCAGAGCTCCCCCTGCGTGCTCCGAGTGGGCTAAGCCCGCCTCCTTCACGACCGAGGACAGGAGGCGCCTCCCACGCACCGCCGGCGCGGCAGCAGATCCCGCCGCGCCCACGCGCCCAGTGGCCCACCTCCCGGCCACAGCACAGAGGACTGCGTGGACGCTTGGCTCGGCCACCTCCCCCGCCGGGCAAGGAGGACTGTTTCCGCAGCAGACACGACTTCTTCTCCTCTTCGTTCATCCACTCCGAAGCTATTTCTTGAGCACCTGTACCTCCCAGGCCTGTAGCCCCAGAGAATATGCCTCCAAGCAAATTAAATATATCCAGCGGCTTCAGATGGTGGCAAATGCTAGAGGGGCACGCAGAGGGCAAGGGGGGCTGGTCACGGGGAGGAGGGGGACGGCGCCGAGGAGACCAGCGAGTCGGAACGTGAGGTCGGCCGGGCTCTGGGTGAAGGTCTCAACGCCCACGCTGCCTGAGGCTTGGACGTGGCCCTCGTCCTTTTGCTCCTGGCACTGGTGATTTGGTCAGCCTGGCATTGACCAATGGCCTGGAGCGGGAGCTGTACCAGTGTGGCAGAGGAATGCCTGGAGGGAGGACGTTAGGAGGAGAGAGCCGGGAACCCCAGAGTGGGCTCCCCCTGCCCGCCTCCTCGTTTTGGGCGGCACGGGTGAACTCGGAGCTCATGGGCCAGCACAACTTGCCCATCACCAAGGAGTGCCCTTTCCAGGGGCTGCCAACCAGGGCGATCCCCTTCTGAGACCCACACACAGTGCCAGGCAGGGATTTCCAGGTTCACCAAACAAGCCTTGAGCACGGGTGATCAACCGTCACGCTGACAGTAAAAAAATCAGAAATTTTACGAAACTCTTTCACACACACCAAATCCTTGTAATGCAGAAAGGACCATCACCGTCATTTTTTTAGATGAAAATTGAGGCTCAAGAAGGTGAAAGAGTCCCCAAAAGCATCCCAGGAGAAAAGTAGTGGAATTCTGACTCCAAATTCCACATTTTTCCCACTGCCCCCCAGGCCGGAAAGGAAACGCAGTCTGTAGGTTCCCCAGATGGTGGCACGAGGTGACACCAGGCATCCAGAGCCCGCCCCGGGCCCTGGCCCTCTGTGAACACTGCTGTCATGAAATGTACCACCGGCTAGAAAGGTCCACCCAAGGCAGGGTCCGCAGCCTGCACGCACGTTCCTTGTTTTTGTTACCTGGTTGTACCTAATTGTACAAATTACCATGAATTATCTATTCTCCTTTTGAAGGAAACCTGGGCTTTTCCCAGTTTGGGCCATTTATAAATATGCTAGGAACACACTTGTAGATGTATTTTTTTTTCACTTAGCATTAGGTTTTTAAACTTATTATAGTTAGTTTTTTAATTAGAGAAGTTGTAGGTTTACATAAAAGTCATGTAAAAAACACAATATTCCTGTATATCCCCTGTTGTTGACACTTAGTGTTGGTGTGGTGCCTCGGTTACATTTGGTGAAAGAATATTAAAGTATTACTGGTAATTATGGACCACAGTTGGCATTAGGTGTACTTCTTCCCACATACCACCCTCCTACTAACGCCTTGTAACAGTGACTGACATTTGTTCTGTTCCTGAGCGAGCACTCTTACACTTGCACTGTTAACCACAGTTGTCGTCCACGGCAGGGTTCACTGTGTTACACAGTCCCATGTTGTACTAGCCAAAGGGCTGCTGAAGCAAAGTACCAGAACTCTGTGCCTTTTATAAAGGGTATTGATTTGGGGTAGAAGCTCACAGTCAGAAGGCCCTAAAGAGTAAATTATTTCCTTCACCAGAGTCTGTCACCACACGTTGGAGCAGGATGGCTGCTGGTCTCTGTGAAGGTCCAGCCTTCCTCTTCCTCCAAAGGCTCCATGGCCCCAGCTCCTTCCGTTCTCAGTGTAGGCTGGCATAAGGCTTGTCTCTCACCTGGGGCTCGTTTCTCTCCTGGCTCAGCTGCTCTGCTCTCTCCACAAGGTCAGCTGTAGACTATCAGGCTCTCTTCCCGGGGCCTCTGTCATGTCTATGGAACCATCTCTATTCCTCTGTGTTCTTCTCTGGTGTGTTTACTTCCCAGGGTTCCAGCATCCAAAACTCCAACTCTCTCCTCTGCCCTGTCATTTTCTCTCTGAGTCTCCACCCACCAAGGGGGCAGGGACTGAACCTCCTCCTGACGTGGCCAAATCAAAGCCCTAATTTTAATTTAATCAAGTAAAAGGGAAGCCTCTGAACTTAATGCAATCAAAGGGGAACAAACCAGTTTACAAACATAATCTAATATCTATTTTTGGGATTCATAACTAATATCAAACTGCTACATGTGTCATAGGGAGAGTTTTGCTTCCCACCTCCATGGCGCTGGGTCCTGCTGGCCTCCAGGTCGGCACCTCAAGGGAGGACCCTTCACAAAGGGGCAGGCAGTGGTTCCACAGCGCGGGAGGCTGAGGCTGACCCTGGCCAGACTGGGCCTCACGCCAGGGTATCGGCAAGCCGAGGGGTCACTGTACTGTTTGGGGTGATTGATGCTGATGCTCGAGGGGAGGCAAAGAGGAGCTTGTCTGGAAGGCAGGGGCTTTCCAGGGTGCCTCTCAGGACCCCCAAATTCTGTGATAACATCCCATGGAAAACAACACCCAGTCCAAGCAGGACTGCCAGTGGTCCAGGCCCTCCCGGGAGAAAGCTTTGGGTGGCCGCCCCAGGCAAGGTGCTCACTGAGGGCAAATGGGATTGGGAATGGAAGAAGAGAATTATAAATGCCATGTGACCATTGCAGAAAGGAGGACTCTTAATAGTTATGAGTGCTTCTTTTATTTGATAGGATTGTTTATATATTAACTTATTTTTATCCTCTCCCATTCCTCTACCATCTAACCCAAGACGTGTTAATAGGAGTTAACTTTTTGTCTCAGAATTTAAGTGACAGGTATCAATGGGGGAATGTGAACTATTGCCTCGAAGAAGAACGAGCATCATCCAAAGATGGAAAAGGGAGTCTGTGTTCTCCTTTGCTGTATTGGGGTTCTCTAGGGAAACAGAACCAACAGGAGGTATCTGTAAATAGTAGGGGATTTTTTCAGATTGTCTCAGGTGACCATGGTGATACACACATCCAGATAGCACAGGGAAGGCTGCAAACGGGGGGCTCAGCTGAAGGCCCGTGATGAGGAGGAGTTCCCCAAGACGGTGGCTGCCTGAAGGAGGGATGGGATTCTCTCTCTATGCTGAAGCCACTTCTCCTTTGAAGGCCTTCAACTGATTGGCTGATACGTCACTCAGCGCCGACGGCAGTCTCCTCAGGTGATTGTAGATGTAACCAGCCATCTGTGCAATCAACTCGGTGATGAGTAAAGTCCACGAGATGCCCTCATATCACCATCAGCCCCGTGCTTGCTTGACCAGGCCACTGGGCACCATCACCTGGCCGAGGGGACACACGAGCCTAACCAAGCGGGCTCATTTGGGGAAAAGATGAGCACGGTATTGGCCGTTGTAGAATAGCTTCATCATCTTAGTTGTTATGGGTTGAATCATGGCCCCCTCCAAAAAAAAAAAGGTAGGCTGAATCATAGTTCCCCAGGATCTGGGACTGTGACCTTATTTGAAGATAAGGTCTTTGCAGATGTAACCAAGTTAGGATGAGGTCACGCTGGAGCAGGGGGTGACCCAACCCAGCTGGTGTCCTCGTAAGAAGAGGGAATTTCAGGCAGAGGGAAGACGACCATGTGAAGATGAGCACAGAGGCTGGAGGGAAGCTGCCACCAGCCGAGGAAGGCCAAGAGGCAAGGAGACGGCCAGGAAGACGCAGCCGCCGACACCTTGGCTCCAGCGCTGGGGGAAGCCCCAGTTGTGGTGCTGGGCAGCCCTAGGAAACCGGCGCTTGGGGGACCCACGCACTTGCTGGTATCTGTATTTGCTAAGTGTGGTTTATAGAGCTGCGTGCGGGGGGCGGACGGCGGAGCCTCTGTGATGTGTCCACCCGGCGAGGATGGACTGCGTTTCCCGGAATCCCTGTTCTTGCGTTTTCCGGCTAGGGTGGACCTCCAGAGAGGCTTTGCCTGAGCTCTGGAGGGCGGAAGGGACGCAGCAGGCTTATTGTTTGCGCTTGGACAGGGGGGCGGGGGTGCAGGCGTTGCTGCGTCTCGCACACGCCGTGACGGGTCTGTGAGCTCCCCTGGCCGGCGGGGCGGCAGCCGGGGGGCCCTCGGCGACCCTGCGGCAGGTGCAGTCCAGCTACACGGGAAGGACATCAGCTTCTCCCGCCAGACGGCCACAGCACTGGCGCAGAGCTGAGGGAGCCCGGCCGGGGCTTCGGTCCGGCCTCGTGGGCCCCAGCGCCTGTGGGTGCCCCCACCTTCCCTTCCCCCCCGCCTGGCCCCGAGGACATCGGGCTCCAGCCCCGGAGCAGAGGACGGCAGACCCAGCCCAGCCCATAAGGAGTGCGGGGGTCTCCGCCTCTCTGGTTGAAGCCTGATGGCTACAGGAGGGGAGGGTCCCGCCCTGGCCCGGGCGGCCCCTTTACGATTGGAACGATGACCTGCGTTCAGGAGCTGGTACCGGTCAAGGCTGTGGCCAGGTGGGCAAGCCCCCTGCCTGGCTGGGAGGGAGCCGGCTGCTGCGGGGACCCTCCCTGCTCTGCTCAGGAGGAGGAAGGAGGCAGAGGGAGAGGAGCAGGGGGAGCAGGCGTCCGCCCAGCAGATGCTCGCGGCCCCACCTGCAAGCTGCCAGGCCTCGGGCAGGCTAGGGACCCCGCAGCCCCAGCACCCGGGCTGCAGGCCGCCCAGGCCCCCGCGGCAGGCACAGACCCAGCAGCCGGCTGCTCCCTCCCACGTGACAGCGCCCGGAGCCTGCAGCTGTCAGGGATCGGGGGCGCTGCCCTGGGCCCCGAAACTACAGGCAGGCTGCCCCCCTCCCTTCACAGAGCCAGTCTCTCCCCCTCCTGTTCTCCCCGGACCTCTGAGTTTGGGGCAGGGGCTGGAGAGCAGACCTCTTCATCAGGCGTGATGCTGCTTTTAAAATCCATTTTAAAAGGACCCGGTCTAGCCCTGTGGCCTGAGCAGCCTGGCCGGGCTCAGAGGTCAAGAAGCCTGGGGGCCAGGCAGGAAATCAAGGGGCCCTGGTGCGCGCTGGGCACGGCTCGCTCCATCACTCGAGCTCCTCCTACGTTCTGCTGGGCTATAGCAATGGCGACAGCACCTCTGGGAAGCGGGGCGCGTGCACCTGCGTTTTCTAGAGAATGCTCTGAGGCTTAGGGAGGTGGAGGACGGTGAGGCGGAGACTCAGAGACGAGCCGCAGAGCGAAGCCCCGTTCTGTCTGACTTCAAAGGCCTCTCTCATCTCGCTCCCGGAGGCTGCGGCTTGTTTAAATCCCCTCGCTCAGCCCAGGTGGGGCTGCAGGGGGCACAGCGTGAGGTGGTGCCGGGATGGGGGAGTGGGAGGCGGAGGGCTCAAAATGGGGTCCGACTAGAGAACCTGAGGCCCACCCCAGAGCTCCTACAGCAGAGCCATAGCAAGCCCCCCAAGGGGCTCTGAGGTGCTGCGAGGCCCAGTGCCCCCCGCTGAGCATGGGGGTGGGGGGATCCAGGGTGGGCAGGGTCGGGCGGGGGTCCAGCGGCGGCACACTGACCGAGCGCATCCCCAGGCCTCACCCAACCAGCCCTCGCGCCAACCGCAAGGCCCTCTTTCTACTGATGGGGAAATCGGTCCCGACAGACGCTGGGTTCAAATCCTGCCTGTGCTACGTCCTGGCTGTGTGACCTTGGCCAGCTTCCCTAACCCAGCTGAGCCTTAACGCTCCTCACCTGTGAAGGGCGGGGAGGACCGTGCCTCCCCCACGAGCCTGAAAGAGGAGATTCTCCGAGCGAGACTCAGCATCGTGGCTGGTGCCTAGCGAGCCCACGGCAGCTCATGGATGTTGGCTGGCACTTCCAGAGAATAAGGAGGCTGCAAAGGCTAACCCCGGCTGCCGCCCTCGCTGCCTGTGGTAGGAGGCTGTGGGCGGTTAGGACCCAGGACTCCTGGCTCCCGATCCTCCATCTTTCCACCAGTGCCATTCCCTTGGGCGGCCTGGCCCGTACCGTTGGTTTGGAGAGCCTGCATTAATCGACCCTGAGCCTCTCCTCCGGAGGGGCGGTGGGCTCCCAGCATCGGCCAACTCCATGAGGCTAATTAGCGCCTCTTTTGAAAACCTCAGGGTGGACTAAGAGAGAAAAGAGATTCTGTCGGTTGCTGCTCCTTTGCGGATGTTTTCCCTGCAAAACCACATCAAAGCGGGGAGCCCACCTTGGACTTGGCCGGAAACCAGAGCTCCCTGGCCCATCTGAAAAGCGGCAAGTTCCATCAGGCAGAAAACCATTTTATCTTCTGGGCCCAGATTCCACACTCGGAGTCGCTGGAGGCGGGGCATCCCCCAAACAGCAGCACTCTTCCCGACCCCCCCAGCTGGCTCCCTAGCCCCTCCCGGCCCCCCACTTGGGGAGCCCTGCTTTGCACAGGTCTGGCTGGCTTGGAAGCTGAGCTCCCAAACAAGCCCACAGATGGTCTCTGGGTGTCTACCAGGTGCAGGCCACGTGGTGAGTGTGATTTGGGGGTGCTACCCCACCACAGTCAGGTCCTGGAAAAGTCAATTGTGTTTTAATCTTCCTGAAAGGCATGACTGAACGTGTGTGTGTGTGTGTGTGAGAGAGTGTGTGTGGGTGTGTTTTAAGTGCAATCAGGAGGGCCAGCCTGCTAAACACTGAGTGTGCTCCACAGGGTGTGTCAGAAGAGACACCAGTCAACAGTAGAGACGCCACACTGCGCCCGCTCCCAGGAGAGGCAGCACTCGGCATACGGGAGCTACATCTACGCTCTCCCAGCAGGAAGTCTAGGTTAGGTCTGAGGAACGTACGGGACTCAGCAGGTGACAGGGATGCGAGCAGGGGAAAGACAGGGGAGGTTCCAGCGAGAGGAACCGCAAACACCCTACTGTGTGTGCGCCCAGCCCCTGGAACGCAGCTGTGCTTCTACCTTCGACTGTGCCCTGAACTCCTTGAGGGCTGATCCACAGCTTCATCTTTACACCAAGTGTGCATCCTGCGCATTGCACGGAGCAGGCACCAGTGCGCTTGGTGTGTGGGTGAATGAACGGTATGTTCTCTGGGTAATGGAGAATCTCCCATCACTTCTGAGCTGTGGAGGTGACACGCTTTCATCTGTGCTTTAGAAATATCACCTTTGCACATTAATCCTTCCCCACCCCCAGTCTACCCCTATCTGTAAAAGAAGAGCCCAGCTGAGGCTTGATGCACACCAGGAACCGAGAGGAACTGGAAACCCTAAGGCCTTTGGAGATCTGAGGTTTAGACTAAATATGTCCGTTCCCTTCCCATTCACTGTGCCTAGCTGGGACCTCAGACTCAGTGGATACTTGTTGATTAATTAAATGAAGAGGTCTGGTAAATATCATAAATTTGGGGGTGTGGACATTTGCTCTCTCTTCCTAGGTCAGAAGAATTTCCCACCTCATCAATCTTGGTGAGAAGAGCCCACCCTCTGCTAAGAGCCCAGGAAATTGCTTTCCCAGCCTTCCTTACAACCAGAGTGCTGGCCTGTGGTCAAAGCAAGCCAATCAGAGGCCTCCTCCCTGACTTTAGTGAGGAGATAGTGGCACCCATCCCACACCTCAGCCACGAAGCTCCCATGCGGCTGCCCGGGTGGACAGAGGGCATCACTGCAGACACAGGTGAGGATCCAGAGAGCCAAAGACCCTGCTGCCCCCAGGTCCTCAAGACAGAGGCTGAGCAGACCCCCTCGCTCACCCAACACAGAGTAGGGCTTGGACTAGGAAGTGATGACTCCTTGACTCAGCAGTGCAGGCTCTTGATGATGGCCCACTGTTGAAGGTTGGACTGTGCCCTTGAAAATTTTCTCCTATTCCACTTTTTCCTGAATATTCTGAGAAGACAGTACTTTAAGGCTGCTTCATACTAGATGGGAAGTTAAAATCATAACAAAGAGGCTAAAAACATAGAGTCCAGAATCAAACTAGCACCCGTCTCTAAAATGCCCCAGCTGCGTGACTGGGGCACCTGCTCGTGGTGGAGTTCAGCGCACTGTGGTTGCTGTTACTGTCTTCCGTCTGGGCAAGACTATTTGAGTCAGGTGATGAGAGAAGGCAAGGAGCCAGGCTGACTCCTTCTGCCTGGAAGCCCGGCTGAGCCGGGGCAGACAGCGGAAGAGGGACTGGACCTGCTCGGCACAGGCCCGGGGCCCAGGAAGAACCAGTGGTGATGTGTTTGGTCTACATATTAGACTTTCTAACCATCTGAGGTGTCCCAGGGCTGCTCAGTGAAGAGCGTGTCCCCAGTATGGGAGGTGTTGGTGAGAGTTTGAAGTTCTTCTGTGAATTCCAAAAAGAAGAAGATTGTCTTTTTTAACCCGTTCCTGTGGGTATGAGAGCCTTTTCATTGGGCTACGTCAGTGGGGCTCGAGCCAGCTTGGACACCTGCCCTCTTGCTGGGTTAGATATAAACGAGACACAGAGAGACGCGCAGGAAGAAGAGCTCCGCCGTTTTTCATCCTGCCACGTGGGAGAAGACTCGAGGATCGCTTCAGCATGAAGCTACCGAGAGGCTGGGCCCACGGAGGGGGCCAAGGCTGAGGAGACGAGCCCTGCCCGTGCCTGAGAGCCACGTGGCAGGACCCCAGGACCACCAGCGGCTGACTCTGGTGAGGTGCCTTGATTTGGACATTTCAGGGTCTCAGAACGGGAAGCTCTTACCCTAAATAAAATCCCATTATAAAAGCCAACCCACTTGCAGTGCTTTGCAGCAGCAGCCCCTTAGCAAACTAAGTATTTAAGCCAAGGCCGGATAAATGTCTGGTGAGCTTTTGAAGAGAGGATTTAAATAAACTTGAGATGACTAGTTGGAACCGATCAAAAGTTTAAGCAATGAGACCTCCTTTTTAAACAAACTATTCCGTGAAGCCCCAGTCAGTGCTGGGGTAACCCAAAAGGCAGCCTAAGCCTTATGTTCAGGGCACCAGCAAAGCATGAACGGCAGAGAGAAAAAAGTCCCATGTGAATAAACGCAGGCAGAAATTTTCAATCAGCAAAACTAGACGTGAGCTACTTTAATGTCAGCAGTTTAAAACTGCTTGTATGTAGGGATGGTGTGGCAGTTTGATATAATTTATGAATTCCAAAAAGAGTATTATGTTTGTAAATTGGTCTATTCCTCTGGGCTTGATACCCTTTGATTGTATTAGATTCAGTTGAGACATCTGATTAAATTATGTTAAGATTAGGGCTTTGATTCAGCCACGTCATTGGAGTGTGACTCAGTGTTGCGTTGAGTCCCAGCCCCCTTGGTGGCTGATAAAACAGACTCTCACACGGAAGTAGACACACAGAGAAGATACACAGAGGATCCTGCATCCCAGAAGGATAAAGGAGCCTGATAGTCTACTGCTGTCCTTGTGAAGAGACCACAGCAGCCGAGCCTGGAAAGAAACGAGCCCCACGAAAGAGATGAGCCCAGTGCCAGCCCACAGCTGAGATGAGAAGAAGCTGGACCTTGGAGCCTTCAGACGGTAGAGGAAGCTGAGCCTCGCAGACGTCGTCCGCCATCTTGCTTCAACACAAGGCAACAGACTTTGGTGAGAAATTACCTCTTCTGGTACCTTGAGGTGGACTCTTTAGGGCCTTGTGACTGTGAGCTTCTACCCCAAATAAACACCCTTTATAAAAACCAACAGAGTTCTGGTACTTTGCATCAGCACCCCTTTGGCTGACTAATACAGATGGGGACCCCACAAGCTTCTCAGTACTCAGGACTTTTAAGGTCTTGAATCTGGTGCAGAGCCTTTATAAGGAACAGGCGAAAGCAGGGCTGCGCTGGAGCGAGGAGGAGCAAGAGGCAGCGGCCCCTCAGGGCAGGACCCCCAACGGGTCTTGACGGAAACCCCCGACGGTGCTGGAGGTCAGCCTGAAAACGCCGGGAGGACCCACCTCGTCCTGCGATGAGGGACGTTCTTTCTTCCCACACTGGCTCAAGCCAAGCCCTACGTAGAGTTTCATCCAGGCCATTATTTAAGCAATTCTAATTTGTTTAGTAATTTTAATTTTTCAAAGTTCTTTCATGCCTGTTGTCTTACTCTATTCTCACAGCATTCCCTGAGGGAGGTGGAAGGACGTCTCCTCTATCCTTTTTTTTTGTGGTTGAGGAAACAGGTCTGGGTCCTACAACTGTGTGTATGTGTGTGTGTGTGTGTTTCCCCCACACTACTTGATTTAAGTGGAGAATTTCTACTATACAAAAAGTAGTCAGGAGGATGAACAAGAGTCCATTTTCCAGTCCCAGTAACCATCAACCAATCCTACCTCATCTCTACCCCACCCATGTCCTCCCTCTGGTGTTACCTGAAACAAATCCCAACCATCACATCATTGCCTCATAAAAACTTCCATGTGTACCTTTAAAAGATTAGGATTCTTTTCACTCCTTTTTCCACATATCGTTATTGTACCCTGCAATTATAAACTATTCTTTAAATATCATGAAATATCCACTCAGTGTTCACTTTTCCAATTGTTTGGAAACTGCCAGATTTTTTTTCCATCAGAATTCAAGTAAGGACCACACTTTGCAAAATGTTGGTTAAGTTTTAAAATTATTATTATTATTTTTAAAGGGTAATCTTTCTTTTTTTAAGATTTTTTTAAAAATTTCTCTCCCCTTCCCCCCTCCGCCCCAGTTGTCTGCTCTCTGTGTCCATTCACCGAGTGTTCTTCTGTGACCACTTCTATCCTTATCAGTGGCACTGGGAATCTGTGCTTCTTTTTGTTACGTCATCTTTTTTTTTTTTAAGATTTATTTTATTTATTTCTCTCCCCTTCCCCCCCTTCCCCCACTTGTCTGTTCTCTGTGTCCATTTTACTGCGTGTTCTTTTTTGTCTGCTTCTGTTGTCGTCAGGAATCTGTGTTTCTTTTTGTTGCATCACCTTGCTGTGTCAGCTCTCCGTGTGTGTGCTGTCATTCCTGGGCAGGCTGCACTTTCTTTCGTGCTTGGCGGCTCTCCTTATGGGGCACACTCCTTGCATATGAGGCTCCCTACGTGGGGGACACCCCTGCGTGGCACAGCACTCCTTGCGTGCATCAGCACTGCGCACGCGCCAGCTCCACACGGGTCAAGGAGGCCCGGGGTTTGAACCCTGGACCTCCCATGTGGTAGGCGGATGCCCTAACCACTGGGTCAAGTCCACTTCCCAAAATTATTATTATTATTTTTAGGAGGTACCAAGGATTGAACCCAGGACCTTGCACATGGGGAGCAGGCATTTTGCTCCTTCCAGACCCCTGACAAACCAGCCAAGCCATTCTCCGCTGCCCAGGGTCTGTGTTCACTCCTTCCTGGGGGAACTTTCCGTCCCTCAGCTGTCCTCTTCGCCCAACTACACTGAGGTGACCCATCCATGAACCAAGTCTGCGTTCTCTCCTCCTCTGTCAGCAGGAACACGCTCCCCCAGGAGGAGGCCACAGTGTGAGCTGAGGGAGGCGAAGAGCCACAGTCGTTGCCATACTGGAGTCCAGGCCATTCTTTCGTGCAGCTTACTAGTCTCCTCTGGACCTGTTTATGACGCATCCCAAACACAATACTTTTTTTTAAGGTACAGAGGCCGGGCTTGAAACTAGAACCTTGTATGTGGGAAGCCAGGGCTCAACCCCTGAGCTACATCAACAACTCTGAGTTGGTTTTTCCATTTATTTGTTTGTTGTTTGTTTTGTTTTTAGGAGGCCCCAGGCACTTGCCCCAGGACCTCGTACTTGGGAAGCAGGCCCTCAACCCTGAGCTACAGCCACTCTCCAATACTTTTATTTTATGACGGACTTCTGCTGCCCGACCCGTTCCCAGCCTTATGATTCTGTGGCTCTAACTGTTTCCAACTCACAACTTCGCAGCCCCTTCTGTTCCCATGGTCAGAGGCTCAGTTTCTACAGGGGTCCTGTGACATGTTCTTTAAATAATACTGTTTTTGAAATAGCATTTATAAAATAATGGTGTATAGTTTCCTCCTGCAGATGCCTTCACCTTGCTCCAGAACCTCGAGTGGTGTTGCTGTTTTCTTATTGCATTGGTCAGAGATCCACATGGCTTTTTCTCCACCATGGAGGTGCCTGGTACCAAAGGATCTTCCAGGGGGTATGAGCCTAGCAGCAGGACCTGCCACGGAGCCTGTTTTTGCTCTAGGTCCTACTCCGAGCTAGGAGTCTAAGTGTGGAATATGCAACTTCCAGAACCCAAAGCAGCTCTCCAGTTGTTAGGTGGCTTTCTCAGCGGTAGGAGTTTTAAGATACAATCACTTGCCTTTATTTTAGACATGCCTCAGACTCGTGGACAATTAAAACTGTTAACGATGTTGCAAGTCCCTGAATCTTTTATGGTTTTTCTACCACTCTCTAGAATGTATGTCTTTGACCAAAGCATCCAGACCATTTGCTTTTTTTTTTCTTTTTTTCCGCAGATCAGGTCAAATTAGCATGATCTCACCAATTTGGCAAGGTGGCGTAGTTCAGTCTGTGTCAAATGTTAGCAAGTATTTTTCAAAAATAGCTTAAAGCTCTATTAGCCATATTTTTCTTCTAAATTTGTAAAAACACCTACTTAATAAAAATGCTAGACACATTTATATAGTGGCCATTGATATTATGTGATGACCTGCTTTTTAAAAAATTCTGTGCCTGTGGAAGAATGCCAGAAAGCATTATCTGCTCATAAACACGGGACATCCAATCCAGGCTCCATCGGTATTGAACGATTGACTATTTTGTTGTTTATCTGATTAGTCAATGATGATCTTCAGTCCATGTTGTATATTCTGACTTACAAGATTTAAAGAATAATATTTGATGTTATTCAGTGGTTTTGTCTTGCTTTGGTTTGTTTGTTTGTTTGTTTGTTTTTTGCATCCGGAAAGTTTCTACTACCTTGTACTTTTCTTTTTCAGTCATGAAGGAGGAAGTTTTAAATAAAAAGCAGGATTTTATGGCTCCCAAGTTGAGCCTGAATCAGATAACCACAAAGTCAGGCAGCCTTCAAATGAAGGGGGATCCTTCTGTTTCTAAACAGTTAGGAGAAAATCTGTTCAAAATGAAATCATTACTCACTACAACAATAAAATACTACACAAATATTGCAAAATTACTGTTCAACTTTTTTCCTTTGCTACATTACACTCCTGACAGAAATAGACTTTGATGTTGAACCTAAAAGCAAAATCCCAACCAGCCAGGTAATATTACCAAACCAGGTAATTTTAAGAAATGCAAAAAAGATGATTAGTTTTAAATTTTTGAGGGGTCCTACTTTATTTAAAAAATTATAAAATGTGGTTTAAAAATCTTGATCTAGTTAGTTATTAATAAAATAGTTTGTAGAATTTACAATTTTTTGAACATTTTTAAATGTTTATTTTTAAAAAATAGAAATACATATACAGTTCTATTCTAAAGTGCATATGTAAATCACATCGTGCTCATTTCTTGCTGCAGTTAATCTGAGGCCCGGTCTACGGTCTACTCCAAGCACATCACTGTCCCTCCCTCTCTCACTAACGCAGGTTCACGCGGGGACTGGCTGCTTCCTGCCGTCCCCCCACAGGGGAGACCCCCTGGAATTACGCTGCCTGGGCCCGGCACACCCCCTCCCCAGTGCAGAGGGCCCGCCCTGAGCCGCCCCCAGGGGGCAGCTGTCCTGGCCTTGTATTTGATCAGGGTCTTGGCCAAACCCTGCCTCCCCGACCTCCCTGTGTCGGACCCCGTGTTTGCCCAGGGAGGGGGGGTAAGGATAGTAAAGCTGTGCACCTGTAAGATTCCTGTCCAGCCTGCAAAGCGATTTTATCCAAACTGCCTCGGGGAGGGGAAGGGCGCTTTTACCTCCAGCCAGTGAGACGACAAGCGGTCTTTGTTTTCGGTTTGTTTTTCTGTATCTTTATTTTATTTATTTATTTTTGCAATGAGCGAATAACCAGAAAGCAAACACAGAGCTATTCTTCAAGAAGGAAGAGGCGACGAGGCGGGGCGACGCCCTCCCCTGCCTCCCTCTCCCCGCCGCCCCCTCCCACCGCAGGGTCGGGGGCTCGGGGCGCAGCGGGGGCGGCTCCAGGCCAGGATTCCCGGGCGCGCGGCCTTGCCCGGTTCCTTGCTTCCAGCCCCAAATCCCACGCTGACTCCCTTCACAGCACCTCCTCCCAACCTGCCAAATGCACTCAATCTGCGAATTAAACCTCCGATTACAGAATTTCTTTTGATGTAAAAAAAAAAAAAAAAAAAAAGAAAAAAGCGGGGATTTTCACACTGTCGGCATTGGCACACTGAGGTTGAGTGGCGCGGCTCTCCCCGCTCGCCTCTCCTTTGCTCGGGGCAGGGGGGCTGCCCCCGGCCGGGCCCGCCCAGGCAGCGCCGGCGTCTGGGGCGCTGCTCCCCGCGGGGGAGGTCCCGGGCCCCGCCGGCGCCGCCCCGCGGCAGCGCGGAGAAGAGCGGCTCCCCCCGGGGCTCCCTGCTGGCTCGCGCCCCCCTGCCGGGCCTTCCGGAGCCAGGCCCCAAGGTGGGAACCAGCCGAGCCGCCTGCGCTCTCCCCGTCTCCTGCCCCCGCCCCCCTCGAGCTGCGACCCCCAGGAGTTTTCCACGTGCATCGCACCACTCGCTTCGCTTTCAGAAGGAAACCCACCGCCCTCTCGGGGCGCGCTCAGAGACCCTCCGTCTGAGCCGGCCTCTGCGCCTCCGCGCGCTCGCATTTACTTTCCCCTCCCTGTTGACCTTCCCACGGCCTCATCACAATCTGCAGCTGCCCTGCTCGTTGGTTTGCGCGCCTGTCTACCCACCCCAGCCCGCCGTGCACACATGGTACAAGGCCCAAAGGATGTCTCCCGGGAACAAACACTTTATGCCAAGACTTGCGCGGAAAGTGTTATTCTTAAATTTATATTTATTAAAACAGAAAAGAAGCATTAAGGAGTAACGCGAGATGCGCAGGGAAGTTCTGGAGCAAGCCGGAGACAACGGAGACGACGCAGCGCCTGCAAGCTGCGGGAGCAACGCCGGGTGGCACGCGCCCTCCTCTGCCGAACTCGGGAGGAAGCGAGCCAAAACGCGGGGGCACCGGCCAGACCCCGCAGCGACGCCCGAAGGGGGCGGGCTGGCCTGCGCCCACGTGGCCCCCCACCGGAGGCCGACGCGTCCCTGCTGGAAGGCAGGCCTGTCTTAGTTCCCCCAGGGCTGCCCACGCAAAGTAGCGGAAATGGGGGGGCTTCTATAATGGGGATTTCATTAGGGGAAAATCTTAGTTTTGAGGCGTTGAAATGCCCAAATCAGAGGTGCTTTCTCACCAAAGTCAGGTACTGGCAACCCTGGCATCCTGCCACGTGGTGAAGCAAGAGGGCAGCTGGCTTGTGCGGGGGTCTCTGCCTTCCCCTCTGAGCCCACCATCTCCCGGGGCCCCTAAACTGCCACGTGGGCCCAGCCCTCGGGGGCTCTTCCCGTACCTCTGTGCTCTGCTGACTCCAGACTCCAGGGCCGCTCTCAGCCTCCCCGGCTTCTCTGCCTTTCTCAGTCTGCTCTTTCACGTGGCAGGTTCCTTTCTCTGTTACTCCCGGTGTGTTTCCATTTATATCAGACCCAGCAAGAGGGCAGAGACCCAATCTGTGTCATCTCTCACTGACATAGTCTAATCAAAATCGATCTACTCAAGTGATCTCATCAAGATCCCTTAACTGAATCTCATGCAATCAAAGGGTCTCACACCCACAGGAATGGATTAGTTCAAAAACATAATCTCAAAAAAAAAAATCTCTTTTTAATTTTTTTAATACTAAGGGATAACAATAGGGGGTTATAAGGGGTTCTTTTTGGAATAATGAAAACATTCTAAAATTGACTGAGGTGATGACAGCACAACTCTGTGATGAAAATGAGAGCCACTGAGTGCACACTTAGAATGTATTCCACAAAGCACAGGGCTGTAGACCGCAGGGAATCCAGTGGTGGAAGACAGACTGTGGCTAACAGGACAAATATGAGAACATTCTCTCCTGAATGATAAAAAAAATATATAACACTAATATAGGGTGTTAATAATTGGTTGGGTTGGGGGGAAAATATACCAAATGTAAGATATGGGCTATAGTTTGTAGTACTATTTTGACAATGTTCTTTCATAGTTTGTAACAAATGTTTCACAACAATGAAAGGTGTTGGTGGAGGGGTGGTATAAGGGAACCCTATATGATGATATGCATGCTTGTTTTGTAAACTCACAAATTCTTTTTTAAAGATTTTTATTTTATTTATTTCTCTCCCCCCGCCCCAGTTGTCTGTTCTCTCTGTCCCTTTGCCACATGTTCTTTTTTGTCCGCTTTCTGCTGTTGTCAGCGGCAGGGGAATCTGTGTTTCTCTTTGTCACGTCATCTTGCTGCGTCAGCTCTCCGTGTGGGCGGCGCCACTCCTGGGCAGGCTGCACTTTCTTTCGCGCTGGGCGGCTCTCCTTACAGGGCGCACTCCTTGCGCGTGGGGCTCCCCTACGCGGGGGACACCCTTGCGTGGCAGGGCACTCCTTGCGCGCATCAGCACTGCGCATGGGCCAGCTCCACACGGGTCAAGGAGGCCCGGGGTTTGGACCGTGGACCTCGCATGTGGTGGACGGACGCCCTGCCCACTGGGCCAAGTTCGCTTCCCCACAAATTTTACTATATGCTTATTGTTTATATATGTGCATGTATGAATGATTTACTTCAATAATATCTTATTTTAAAAAAACAATCTTTTTCTGGTAGTCACCAAATTCAAACTGTCACACCCCTGGACCTTGAGGTGGAGAATTGGGTGCAGAGAGTTTATTAGGGTGTACCCTCAGGAGCCTCACCTCTGGGAAAGGGAGGAGGGCAAGAGCGGCAAGGAGAAGCTGATCCTCAAAGCAGCTGCAGCAGAGGCCCCAGACGCCCCCACAGGGAGCTCAGCCCCTGGAATGCTCTTCAGAGGTGTCCTGAGTCGCAGCCTGGACCCCCGGGAGAGGACAGAGTGCAGCTTCCTCTTCAGGGCACTGTCAGCCAGGGACGCAGCTGGAAGCTGGCATTAGCGGGTATTCCCAGCAGCTAGAGGAACTCCCTGACGAGGGGAGCTGTGCAGAACACCCCAGCATCTCAGTGCATCCTCAGTAAATGTTAGTGAACAGTACAAGGACATCAAAGCAAGTGAAAATGGCAGCGGTGGTGACAACTGGAAAGGGAAGCGAATGGCAGGCAAAGGCAAGACGTGAGCTGGGGCCTCTGACATATTTTCTCGGCCTCTGACTCATCTGAAAGCAGGGTTAGGGGAGTCTTAAGTGGGGCTGTGTGCCCTGCCCCTGCCTGGTACACAGGAAAACTGTTCCACAAAATTCCATCCCCTTCCTCCATCCTCAAGGCAGACTGATCTACTGTCCGCATTCTGGCCTCTCTGAGTTAGTTTGTGCGGGTTTTATCTCTTGGCTGGTGAGATCTCCCCTGGCTAGAACTTGGCCACCCTTTGGCCTTATACGTGACTCGCTCTAGGAAGCTTTCCTCAACTGCCTGCCACAGGCCACTCGTGTTCCCCTGTGCTGGTCAAGTCCATGTGTCCACTTAGCCAGGTGCTGGGGTGCAGTTGTTGGGTCAAGCAAGCACTGGCCGGACTGTTACTATGAGGCATTTCATGGATTAAATCAGCAGCAGCTGATGGCAGCTCTGGCTGATGACATCTACAATCAGCTGAGGACGCTGTCGTCAGCAAGGAGAGAAGACTCGCCCAACCCACGGAAGGCTTCAAAAGGCGAAGTGATGATCTCGGCGGTCGGAAGGGAGAACGTCCACCTCCTCTTCAGCCAGCTTCTCCTGGGGAAGTCTTTGCAAGCCTTTCCTGGAGTTGCCAGCTTGCAGCCTGACCTATGGAATTTGGATTTATGCAACCCCACAGTCACGTGAGACAGTTTTTATAAAAATCTCATAGTATTTTCAGATCTCTCCTGTTGGTTCTCTTTCCCTAGAGACTCCTGACTAATATACTTGCCCCAGAACCACCACAGAAACCAGAAAATAGCGTCACATTCCCAGCACTTCACATGAGCGTGGGCATGCAAGTGTGTTTCTAAACAGGTGGGCCGCCTTCCTTGGCATGCCCTCGCCTGCCTAGCCCGGCACAGAGCATGCACTTTCTAGATACTGCATGTTCAGCTGGCCATTGCCACCACTGGAGACTTTTTTCCAGGAATCCCTTCTCCTCCCTCTGAAGGACACATCCCCAGTGCAAGGAAACCGTGCACCCCAAGTGTCAGGGTCTAGGGTTGC
Organism: Dasypus novemcinctus; assembly: GCF_030445035.2. NCBI lineage: Eukaryota > Metazoa > Chordata > Mammalia > Cingulata > Dasypodidae > Dasypus > Dasypus novemcinctus. The sequence goes on along the minus strand of NC_080689.1, from coordinate 81,062,082 downwards.
CAGAACTAGGAAGGAATGCAGTGGGCACAGGGTCCAGCCCACCCTCTTACAGATGAAGTGCCGTGGCACTGAGGGGGGATGAGGGGCCTGAGAGGGCCCACTGGACAGCGGCAGGAGCTGGAAGGCAGTCGCTGGGCTCCCAGGCCACCGCCCCATCCAGCATGTCACCACTCTGTCCCCAGGACATTTTCCCCAACCCCTTAAACTGATTACAATGCAAACCTGCAAGCCAAAACATTGTAAGCTTTCTTTCACCCAGGAAAAAAATGGGGTATTCTGGGCCATTGAGCATCACAGCTGAAATCATGCAAGAAGGCCAACTTTCAAAGAACTCTATGGAAGAGAAGGGAGGATTCTTAGCACTAAAATGGCACGACGAGGCTGCGATTCCTTCTTTGGAGATGCTGCCAGTGCCACTGGTGCCACGGGGGCTCAGCACCATAATTCTGGGCACTGCTGTGATGGTTTGAAGCTTTACGGACCCCAGAAAATCTTATTCTCTTAAAGCTCCCCCCTTTCTGTGTGTGTGAACTTATTGTAAGGAGGACTTCATTAGGTTACTTCAGTTAGGGCATGGCCCAGGGTGGGTCTTTACCCTCTAGGTGGAGCCTTTTATAAATGTGATGAATATGGAGAGAAAAAGAGAGTAAGACACAGAAGCCAGAAGCGAAAGCAACGTGGCAGAGAAGGGACAGACCAGCTGGTGGCGGCCAGGTGCCTTGCCATGTGACAAAGGAGCGCAGGATTGCTGGCAGCCGGTCTTCAGGGAGAAGACATCGCCCGATGATGCCTCGGTTTGGACATTTTTCTCAGGCCCACAACCATAAGCTTGTAAGATAATAAGTTCCCACTGTAAAGGCTGATCCATTTCTGGTATATTGCTTTCGGCAGCCCAGCAGACTAAAATAACCATCCTTGGTAACGTGGGTTCTGGGAGGTCTGTGAAATGGAACTGACTCAAAGGTACCCCCTAGAAGTTGAGCTTTACAATGAATTTCCAATTTTAACCTGCTGACTTGCTCCCTTCCTGCTTCTCATCAAGCTGAGGGCACAACAAGCTCCTAGCCCCATTTGCTTTTTTACTGGCGCTATCGATGTCTCCACACAGTCTCCAGAGCAACCTTTCTGAAATAGAAATCACACGATTTCAGTCCTTTCTTCCAATCAGTTCATCCTTCTCCCAACACCCACCCACCCCATCACTATAGAAAGCAACTATAAGCTCTTTAGAATGGTCCTGCCTCCTTCTCAGAATACTCTATAGTTAGGATGGCTTCAGCCGTAAGGTACAGAACACTCAGCTAACATGGGCTAGATATAGCCTGCCTTATTATCTCTCCTAAGAGGAAGTCCAGAGGAGGGAAACAACAGGGCTCCTCAGCTCAGAGATTAACTGCCTGCTCTGCCATCTTTATGGGCACAAAGTGGCTGCAGCAGCTCCAAGTGTCCCAGCCTCCCACACCAACGTCAAGAGGGAGATCCAGTCCTGGAGGAGCTTTCCTTCACATCTCGTGAACCAGAATCAGAGAGAGGGACTTTCTAAAACCAATCAATGGCATGGGGAATGGGCTGCATGATTGGTTTAGACCCACCTGAATTTCTCTTAGTCATCAAACTCATCTCAACTCTCACCTTTCCTTTGAAGGTTTTCTGGTTTGATCGCTTCTCATCTATTCATTCAACAACAGCTACCGAGCATCTGGGAGGCACAAAGGCATGGAGGTTACATGAGTGAACAAAAAGACACTAAACCCATCTCATTTTGCCCCAATTTCTATCTTAGTTCCTTACACTTAAGATGTTTTGTGGAGTGTGTGGTGTTAGGCACCTCTCTGAGCCTCAGTTTCCTCTTGTGTAAAATAGGGATAGTAGGGAGCAGATGAGGTTCAAGTGGTTGAGCTCCCGCTTCCTATATGGGAGGTCCCGGGTTCAGTTCCCAGTACCTCCTAGAGAAAACGAGCAAGACAGTGAGTTGACGCGATGGGCTAGTGTGGCGAGCTGACACAAGATGACTCAACAAGAGACACAAGGAGAAAAACATAATGAGAGATACAATAAGCAGGGAGTGGAGGTGGCTCAAGTGATTAGGTGCATCCCTCCCACATGGGAGGTCCTGGGTTTGGTTCCTGGTGTATCCAAAAAAAAAAAAGGGAAGACAAGCACACAACAAACGGACACCACAAATGGGTGGGGAGAAATACATAAATAAATAAAATAAATAATAAAAACAACAACAACTTGGGGGAACTGATGAGGTCTGGGTTCAATCCCAAGCCCTAGTATCTCAAAAAAAAAACAAAACAAAATAAAAGGGACAGTAATGTCTACCTCATTGCTGCAAGATTTAGAGATAATGTATTTAAAGAAACCAGAATGTGCCCAGTTTGGAGTTGATGTTCAAGAAATGGTAACTCTTTACAGATTTGTTTCCCCCTAGACCAAGGAAAGGTGCTTAACTTTCCCTGGTGCTGTGAACCCTCTGGAGGTCTGGAATAATATTTTCAAATGCAATAAAATAAAATAGATGGGATAAGAACCAATTATGTTGAAATACAGTTATCAGAATAATTTTTAACATTTGTAATATAGAAAATATGTTCTTCATTGATAAATAAATAACAATATACCATCAGATCTAATGATATTTCAAAGTAATGATGAATGTTCATGACAAGAGAATCACCCAGGGCTCCTCTCCTGGGGCGAGCCTGGAATGGGCACCTGAGGGTGGCCACACAGGTACTGTGGCCTGGGAGACAAAGGGTGCTTCCAGCTGTCTCTCCCCTGATGTGCTGTGTCACCGTGGCAAGCCAGCTCTTCTCTCTGTAAATCTGTAAAAAGCAAGGACTGGAGGAGATGACGTTTCTCCAAATGGGGCTTCCAGCATGCTTCAATTTAAAAATTTTTTATTGTGGTAGCATACAAACAGCATAACATTTCCCATTTTAGCCACTTCCAAGTATACAATTCAGTGGATTTAGTTACATTCACCATGTTCTGCTACCATCACCACTATCCAAAACTTTTCCATCACCCCAAAACAGAAACTCAGTACCCATTAAGATGTAACACCCCATCTCGCACTCCCACCCCTGGTAACCGTATTCCAATTTCTGACTCTATGAATTTTCATATTCTAGTTATTTCATAGCAGGGAGAGCACACAATATTTGGGTTTGCTTATTTCAGTCAACATGCTATCCTCAAGGTTCATCCACGTTGTAGAAAGCATTAGAGCTTCAGTCCTTTTTACGCTGAATAATATTTCACTGTATGGCGAACCACATTTTCTTTATCCTGTCATTTGTTGATGGACACTTGGATGGCTTCCACCTTTTGTGTATTGTGAATAACGCCACTATGGACCTTGGTGTATAGATACCTGCCCCAGGCCCTGCTTTCTTTTGGGTGTATGCCTAGAAGTGGGGTGGCTGTGTCACATGGTAATTCTAAGGAACCACCGAACCGTTTTCCACAGCGACTGTACCATTTGACATTCCCCCCAACAATACATGCACGTTCCTTTTTCTGCACATCCTTGTCAATACTTGTTGTTTTCCATTTTTTAAAATATTAGCCATTCTAGTGGGTGTAAAGTGGTATCGCTAGCACTATGGTTTTGATGTGCCTTTTTCTCATGATTAATCATGGTTAGCATCTTTTCCTGCACTTGTTGGCCTTTTGTATATCTTCTTTGGAAAAATATGTGTTCAAGTCCTTGGCCGTTTTTTAACTGGTTGTTTGTCTTTTGTGGTGGAGTTGCAGGAGTTCTTCATACATTCTGGATATGAAACTTTTATCACATACATGGTTTCCAAATATTTTCTCCCATTTTGTAGGTTATTTTTCCACTTTCTTGATAATGCCCTTTGATGCACAAACGTTTTTAATTGTGATGAAGTCCAGTTTATATTTTTCTTTTGTTCCTCGTGCTTTTGGTGTAAAGTCTAACAATCTGCTGCTTAATAAAGGGTTTTGAAGATATTTCCCCATGTTTTCTTCTGAGGATTTTAAATTTCAGTTCTTGTATATAGGTTAATTTTTGTATATGGTATGAGGTGAGGGTCCATTTTTACTCTTTTGCTTGTGGATTTCCAGTTTTCCCAGCACAAGTTGTTGAAGAACCTCTTCCTTCCCCATTGATGGGACTTACCACCCTCGTAAAACATCAGCTGGCCATAGATGTGAGGGTTTATTTCTGAACTCTCAGTTAGATTCCTCTGGTCTATATGTCTGTTCTTGTGCCAGTACCACATTGTTTTGATTATGGCAGCTTTGTAAGAAGTTTTGAAATTGGGACTTGTGAGCCCTCCAACTTTTGCTCTTCTTTTTCAGATGTTTTTGGCTTTTCTGGAGCACTCACCCTTCCACACTGGCATGCATTCTTGGGGGGTGTGGGGAGTGGGGTATGTGCGAACCTCGTATTTTTTTTAATGTAATATTTTGTATGATCTATGTAACTTAAATAATAATAATAATAAAACAAAATAAATTCTAAAACCAAAAAATAAATAAAGATGTTGGGGCACCCCCCCACACACAAAAAGAACTGTTTCTTTCAAGGAGGGAGGTCCCAATATTCCTTACATTTGAGAAACAGTGAACTAAAAAACCTCTTGGGGCTCCTCCCCTTCTCTGACCTTCCGTGTTGGGGCCTCGAGTGGCCGGAGGTCAAGGTCAGCAGGTGCCCTGGGCAGTGGGGGGATGGGCGCGCTGGGGCGTCGTGCTGCCCCCTAGCGGCCGCAGGGGAAGGGGCGCCCTGGGCCACTTGGAAGGGCCTCGGGAGCACGAGCCTGCCCGGAGTTGGGCCCCGGCCCTGCGGACCCCCGAGAGCTAGGCCTGCCTGGACGCTCAAGCCTGGGCCTGCTCGGGCTCGGCGCCCGGAGAAGGGGTGGCGGGCGGAAGACGGTGACGCAGGAGCGGCAGCGAGGGGCGCTCCTCGGGGCTCTCCTGGGAGCTCTCCTGGGGGCTCTCCTGGGGGCCCTGCTCGGGGCTCTGCTCCGGGCACTCCTCGGGGCTCTCCTCGGGGCTCCAGTCACCAGGCTTTCGCTCGGGCCTCCGCCCGGAGCCCCCCTCGGCTCTCAGCCCTGCAGCTGGGCCGGAACCCCAGCGCCGCGGAGGGAGGCTCCTGCCCCAAGCGCAGACTCTCCCGCCGGAGAGGAGAAACTGAGGCAGGTCTGGGCAGGGGGGCGATCAGGTCCTGCTCCCCGGGCCCTGCTGTGCGGGAAGGGCCGGAGAGGGGGCCAGGGCGGGGGGCCTCGGGCCGGGGCGGCCCCGGGTTGCCCGAGGGTGGCTCCTCCCAGTGAGTCACCGGCCACAGCGCCTCCCCCCTCCACGTGGCGCCCCTCGGGCCGGAAGTCCCCGCCGCCCTCAGGGCTCCGCCCAGCGCAGCACCCGGGGCCCGGGTGTGGAGGGGGGGGCGCCGAAAGGGGGTCTGCGGAGGTCTCCTCTGGGGTCCAGGGAGTCTACGGCCAGGATGAGGCCGCGTGGCCCTCGCAGGGGCCGATGGCAGCCCCTGTGGTTCTGATGGGGGCTGGGGGGAGGCGGCTGTCCCTGGTAGATCACCTGAGCCGTCTGTCCTGACCTGTGGGTGTGGGATGGTGGGAGGCTGCAGTCCTGCCCTTGGTGACCATGGCAACGACTCCAGTCCCCGGAAACTTTATCAATGCAAACTATAAACTTTAAATATGCAGGGAAAATGCACACCAAATGTGCTACAAGCTTATCTGGAGTGTACGAAGTCCATGCTAAAAGCTCACCTAGGAGGTGGAAGATGTATGCTAATTCAAGCCTGCTGAGCACTGAAACCAAGGACCATCTGGCCCTTCCTCAAGGAGGAACTCAAAACTCTTTTTCGGGGCTGGGATTTTGAATAACAAGCCCCGAGCCTGGCTGGTCGTCAGTAAATCATTTTTTCCTTCCCCAAAGTTATTCCCGAGTCCTGGCCTTTCTCCACGCAAACAATCGACCCTCTCTCGACTTCTACAGCAGCTCCCGCCCTGCCTTGACTGGTGAAGGCTCCAAGGCCCCCAGGCCCGCCGCGCCCCTCGCAGGGGCAGCCCGGCGCCTCTCTGGCTGGGCCAGCCCGCTGAGCCTCCAGAAGTGCCCACTCGCCCCCCACAACGCCCTCTCCCCCTGGCAGACAGCTGGCTCCCAGCCCCGTCAGAGAGAGGCGCCAGAGCGCAGCTCCGCTCGAGGGACCCGGCCCAAGGCCCTCCCAGAGCAGCTGCCCTCACGCTGCTTCCTCCTCCCCCTCCAGCCCCCTCCAGCCTTCCCACGGCCTCCACCCCCGGCCTGAGGGGCCTCGCAGGCCCTGGTCCAGCGCCTCTCCTGAGCCTTCAGTCCAGCCCAGGGGCTAAGCTCACACACACCTACCAGCCTCACGTCCTTTGCTGTCTGGTCTTGGGTAAGTTGCTTGACCTCTCTGAGCTTCATTTCCTCATCTCTAAAATGGGTATTGTAGTAGTACGTCCTCGAAGTGTCCTCATAAGGACTCTGCACGTCACCAGTGCTCAGGAAAGGGAGTTTACTTAACTGCTACTAACTCGCCCGTGCTGGCCAGTCCCCAAGTGACTGGGCACAGGGGCTGGGTACTTCCACCCTGTGCCCAAACTGCACCAGCTCTGCCAGGGCCGCAGAGGAACCTGATCCCTGAGGAAGAGGAGAGCCTGCAGGCCAGATGAGACTAATTTGTGAAGCAATTAGTGAAAAACACAAGATAACCTATAAGTATTAAATTGTCTGGTGCAGACTATAATCATGTTAATAAGAAGGACCATTTGTTCGGCATTTTGGCGTTAACCTAGCACTTGCAAATGCATCATCTCATGTAATCTTCAAAACAAACCAGCCGGGTCCTTATTGCTATTAGCAGATGAGGAAACCGAGGCTCATGGAGAAGAAATGACGTATTTGTGATCTACCACCAGTAAATCGATGACTCAAATAAAAAGAGCGCAGGAGCAGGGGTAGCTCGGTGGTTGAGCACCTGCCTCACACGCACAAGGTCCAGGGTTCGATCCCCAGTACCGCCTAAAAACAAACAAAAACAAAAAATCAAACAAAAACAGAGTATGACTGGATTCCAACTTCATTTGGTACCAAGATCCTTGCTTTCCCACTGGGTGTGCACGTGTGGGTGTGCGTGCGATGGGTGGCTGTGTCGTGTGTGTCTGTACCTGGGTGTCTGTCTGTATAGACATAGCCGTGTGGGTGTTCCCAGGCTGGGGGCTTCTTCAAGCTCCAGCTCCCCCAGATCACACACTCCGCTGCATCCTGCGGCTCACGGGCCGTGCTACTGGGGCTTTTTCGGGGCCCTCTCTCACAGAGGTGGTGGCTCTCAGCGCTGCACAGGTTTTGAGCTCCCCAGAGGGCAGGGCTTACCTGTGACTTCTGGCCCTGCCCTGAGGGCCTCAGATAGATGGTGGCAAAGGACAAGGGGCCACTGGCACGGGCCACCCACAGCAGGGCCTGCGTTCTGGGGCAGTGACTTTTTAATTTGTATTTTTTTAGAGCAGTTGTGCATTTACAGAAAAATCATGCACAAAGTACAGAATTCCCATATACCATCCCCTTAAACACACACAATTTTTCCTATTATTAACATTTTAGCCTATTATTTTTGTAACTGATGAGCCAATAATATTAGAGTTACATTATTAACAAAAGTCCATCATTTACATTCGTTTTCACTCTTGGTGCCGTGCAGCTCTATGATTGTTTAATTGTGGTTACATAGAGATGTCCCATTTTAACCACTTTCTTAAGATTTATTTATTTCTTCCCATCCCCTCATTGTTTGCACTTGCTGTGTCTGTTCATCTTCCTTCTTTCTTTAGGAAGCACCAGGAACCAAACCAGGGACCTCTGATGTGGGAGGGAAATGCCTAACGGCTTGAGCCACCTCCACTCCCTGCTTTTTGTGCTGTGTGTCTCTCATTCTTTTTTCCCTTCCCATGTCTTCTGTTATGTCATCCTGTGGCATCATCTTGTTGCGTCAGCTTACTGTCTTCTTTAGGAGACACCAGGAACCTCTGCTCCCTGCTTTGTTGAGTCCCTCATTATGTTTCTTCTTCTTATGTCTCTTTTTGTTGTGTCAACTTGCCATGCCTGCCCATCATGTCAGCTCTCTGTCTTCTTTAGGAGGCACCAGGATCTGAATCAGCAATCTCCCATGCGGTACATGGGGCCCAGTTGCCTGAGCCACATCCACTTCCCTTAACCACTTTCAAGTATACAATTCGGCGACGTTAGCTACATTCACAACACTGTGCTACCGTCAAAAAAAAATACAGAAGGGGAGTGGATATGGCTCAAGCAATTGAGCACTTGCCTCCCACACGAGAGGTCTTGGGTTCAGTTTCTGGTGCCTCCTAAGGGAAAAAAAACAGACAACAACAAGTCAAACAAATGAAAAAACAAACTCAGCCAATGTGGCTCAGTGGTTGAGTGCCGGCTTCCCACATATCAAGTCCCGGGTTCAATCCTTGGGCCCTGATACCTAGAAAAAAAAAATGCGGCCGCCTTCACAAATTTGCAGAGCGGCGACGCTAATCTCTGGGTCATTTCCACTTCAGTGTCTGTGCTATGGCGGCCAGAGCCAGGGTCGCTGACTTTCGCCGACTCTGGCCCCTCCCTGCAGCCTGGCTGGAAGTGGGGCCTGGGGGTGGGGGGCGAGCAGAGCACACCTGGGTGGAGCCACTGTGCAGGGAACTTCACCTCTCAGTCCCCTGGCCTCCCACCTGCAAAATGCAGAGAGCAGTAGCACCCACCTCACAGCTTGTCGCCAAGGATTAAGTAAGTTTTCGCAAAGTAGGTGTTTTCCTGGGCCTTGGGCACTCTTGCTTTCATTTCATATTAGAAATTCTATTAATTAAAATATCATTCAAGCTGCATTATATTGATATTTCTTTGGATTTTTAAAAGAAAGTACAACATTTTCTGGGCCCCCGAAAGCAGCAAGAAGCCTAACGGGTGAGGAGGCCCTGGCGGCCGTGCAGGTGCTCACTGCTGTGGCTAGTAAGGGCTCTCAACCCTGCGCAGTGCTGCGCCCGTAAGAGGACACCGTCCTCCCCTGAGGGTGCCCCCTCCGCCCCAGGAGCCCACCATCCCTGCCCGTTCCTCTCCGTACCAAATGCAACGGTTCAGTGTCCAGTTCTGGAGGAGGCCCCTCTGGCCTGGCCCTCAGTCCTGGGCGTGCAGCTCTGATGTGGCGATGCCAGGCAGAGGTCAGTCCTGGGGACCGTCCCCTCGGGGGCTCCCCAGCTCAGACACCCCCTGGCCATTCCACGGGTGTCCTGGGGCAACAGCAGCCTCTGGGGGCCAAAAACCCCTCCACCCCCTGCCTGCCGGGGCAAAGCTGGCGGCTGTGAACCGCGAGTGCTGACATGCACTTGTCTTGTCTCTACAACACACCTCGGTCCCCAGGGTCTGAGACGCAGTCATGAACAGCTGGGCCCACAGCTGTATGTGTGTGCTTTCCTGGTGGCACCTGCTTCACAGAAAACCATCCACATTTCACAGGGAGGAGACTGCGGACCCCACAAGACAATTCGCTGCAGTGTGGGGAGAAAAGATGTATTTGTGTGTGTGTCATTCGTTCATTCCTATTTCAGTCTATCATTAGTATAGTTTATGCGTAATTTAGAATACTTGTTGGAGCATGTTTTTTAAAAATTTTAACCAATAGGGGTGCAAATCCAAAACGTTTCTGCCTTTTGTGCTGAAAACGGTTTCCATCCTCAAGAAGCTTAGAGATGGGGAGATCCTATCCAACCTGGATGAGCACAGAACAGGGAGGAATGGAATGCGTGCCTTAAGAAAGGAAGTCCTGCCAGTGCTCACAAGAATACTTACTTCCATCTGGGCCTTCCAATTCCTCCAGCACCCGAGGGTCTCCACGCTCACTGTCGTCCTGGCAGGAGTGCCTTCCAGGGCTGACCCTTTCCACCTGGCCATCTCTGGCTCATCTTTCAGAACTTGCCTTGTGATGGGCTAGTTCAGGTATCAGCTTGGCCAGGTGATGGTGCCCAGTTGCTCAGTCAAGCAAGCACTGGCCTGTAGTTATTGTGAGGACATTTTGTGGACTTAAATCATCAGGATGTTGACTGCATCTACAGCAATTGCATCTACAATCAACTGAGGAGATTGCCTTAACAATGAGAGAAGTCTCATCCAAACAGTAAGGCCTTAAAAGGAGATGTGATGAGTTCAGCAGTCAGAAGAGAGGATTTCCATCAACCAGCCAGCTTCTCCTGGGGAAGCTCATTGAAAACCTTCATTGGAGTTCCCAGCGGGCAGCCTGCCCTACAGAATTTGGACTGGTGCAACCCCACATTCGCATGAGACAACTCTTATAAAAGTCTCATAATAGTTGTAGATACCTCCTGTCGGTTCTGTTTCCATAGAGAACCCTGACTTAACTCATGACTTAAAGGAACTCCCACCCCCTCTCCATGATCTAAATCAGGCCCTCCTCTTCAGAGCTCTTTTAGGTTCCAATTGCGATGTTGATCTGTGGGATAATTTATTCCGCGTCTGGTCACTTCCACCACCCCAGCCTCCAGCCCACTCTCTAGCCTATCAATGGAAATCAGTAAAAATGTTACAAGAATCTAAGAACACTATGCACCCACACTAGTTTCTCTGAATGGTTTCTAGTAGATCAATGGCTTAACAATGTATCTATAGCCTTCTTGGACCTATGTACATCGTCCCCAGGTAGAGCATTCTGTGGCTGAACAGCATCTTTCCAAGATGCACTGACGTCAGAAATGAACCTCAGGGACGTCAGCTCCGAACACCAGCCACGGGGTCCCCTCCAGTGCTCTGCTACCCCCGAGACGGGGCACTCACCGTCCCCAAGCTATCTTCAGACGCATCTCTGGGCTCACAAGTGCTTTCTCACCATGAGCCAAAGCCCGCTCTGGTTCCCGCTCACTCGCCAGGCTTCTGCCATCTCCGCTGTCTGTGACATATGTGGAGAGAGGTGCGTTAATGCCGATTTAGAAGAAACCCGGGTGTTAGGGAGAGGGGAAAACAGGTGTAAGGGCAGGGGGATGCATTTCAGGACTTGGGAATCATCCTGAATGACAACACAACAGATCCAGGCCGTTATATATCCAGCCATGACCTACAGAGTCGAATGGGAGAGTGTGTGAACTACAGGGTAAGCTATAATTCAGGCTTACCGGCAATGCTCCAAATGTGTGCACTAATTGCCATGAAGGTACGGCACAAATGAAGGAGGTTGCTACTGTGGGAAAATGTGGGAGAGCTGGGCACATGGGAATGCTGTATATAGTCTCTGTAACATTTATGTAATCGAAGTATCTTTTAAAAAATAAAGAAGTGAAAGAGAAAAAAATATAAACGAAAGGGCTGTCCTGGGAGCTCGGCAGTCCCAGAAGCCAGGGCGCCATCTGAATACTTTCAACACAGGTCGCAGTGGCCTGAGCTGGGTCCTGGGCCCTCCCAGAACCGACTGTCAACACCTGAGCTCAGGTGCCCTCGGGGGGTCTTGGGGGCTGTCGAGGCCGATGGACCCACACCGGGGCAGGAGGAGGCCTTCCCAATAGACAGTAACCAAGGGTCGATCAGCGGAAGAGAGGGTGGTGGAAACAAGAGCCACCCACCAAGGGCCACCGCGGGATTGAGTGCAGGCACCACTGGATCTTCGGGCAAATGAATTCAAGTCCCCCAAATTGGAATTTATAATCATTCAGGCCTAGGTTTAGTTGAAGAAATTGCAACACTCTCTCTAAACAGGAGAACTGTCCAGGAGTGTTTGTTCTACTTAAGAACGAAAAAAAATTAAAAAACAAATTTAAAAACCTACAAAAAGTAAATTAAAAAATAAAAATTTTTTAAAAAGATCAACAAAAAAGAAAGACCACCTTGATGCCTTCCCAGGGTCTTATTTGCTGTTCATGAAGGCAGATTCAGGTAGTTCGATATTTTCCAAGAGTCCTGGAACATACAGGAAATCCACAAAGCCAAATGTAAAAGTTACAGCTGACTTGCCATTTATTTTGAAAGGGAGTGTATTATTATAATTTTTTGCAGTTTGTTTTAATTTTTTGAAATATATCACTCATACATAAGCATACATAAGCAATAAATGGATAATAGTTGTGAACTTACAAAACAAACATATATAACATCAAACAAACATACATATCATCTCACCCTACCACCAATAACTTGCATTGTTTTTAAACCTTTTTAACTAATGATTAAGGGGCATTGTCAAAATATTATTACAAAACAAAGTATCTTCCCCCTAACCAATCCAATTATTATCTTCATATCATTTATATATGAACACACACAATTAAGTGTATAGTAAAAGTTATGAACCTACAAAGCAAGCATGCATAACATCATACAGGGGTCCCATACATCAGCCCTCCACCAACACCTTGCAATGTCATGAGACGTTTGTAACAAATTATGAAAGAATATTGTCAAAATCTTACTACTCATGATAGTGCTTATCTTACATTTGGTGTGTTTTTCCCCCAACCCACCCTATTATTTTTTAAATATATTTTTTTTATGACAGAAGTTGTAAACTTATAAAACAATCAAGCACATGTGCAGAATTCCCAAACAACACCCCTCCATCAACACACCACAATGTGGTGTGTCATTTGCTACAGATAGAATAACATCATCTGATTATTGCCATGTCCATAGTGTACATTTGGCTCACATTTTCCATACTGCCTCAAAATCAACACAGTATATCTTTTGCATAGATGCAAGAATATTATATTATTACTACTAACCACAGTCCATAATAGGTCACTTCAGCTGTATTTTTCCCATGTTTTTCCACATTCACAACACCCAGCAGTAGTGATGTACATTTGCTCGGGCTAACAAAGGACACTCTTGCATCTGTACCATCAACCACAATTCTCACTCACATCTTGGTTTACTGTGCTATCCAGTTCCTAGATTATTTTCTAGCATTCTGTCAACTGGCATTTACATAACTCAACTACCATTTGCAGGCATGTCCCCATTTATAAACTAGCTGTTACTCACTGTGTGTTACCATCCACTCTATACATTTCCACAAATTTACAGTAAAGCTAATTAAAACTTCTACATATATTAAACATCAGTAGTCCACTCAGTCCTTCTCTTATCTCCTTTGAGAATCCACCACCTACCACCAGGTCTTGATATTTTCCAATAATTTCTTCTAGAAGTTTTATGGTTCTTGCTTTTATTCTTAGTTTTTTGATCCACTTTGAGTTAGTTTTTGGATAAGGTGTGAGATAAGGGTACTCTTTCCTTCTTTCAGCTGTGGATGTCCAATTCTTTCAGCACCATTTGTTGAAGGAATTGTTCTGCCGAGCAGTGTGAGTTTGACAGGCTAGTCAAAAATCACTTGACCATACCTGTGAGGGTCTGTTTCTGAACCATAAATTTGGTTCCATTGGTCTATTGTGTCTGTCTTTAGGCCAGTACCATGCTGTTTTTACCACTACAGGTAGATATTATGATTTAAATTCTGGAGTTCACGTTTCCTTTTTATGATGTTTCTGGCTATTCAGGACTCCTTACCCTTACAAATAAATTTAATGATCCTGTTTTCAATTTTTTCTTTAATGCTGGTGGAATTTTTATCAGGATTGCTTTAAATCTGTATATCAATTTGAGTAAAATTGACATCTTAATGATATTTAGTCTTCCAATCCATGAGCATGGAATGTTCTTCCAGTTAGATAGGGCTTTTTTGATTTGTTTTAACATTGAGTTGCAGTTTTCTGAATACAACTGCTTTACATCATTTGTTAAGTTTATTCCTATTTGAGTTTTATCTGTCATATTTTATTTTCATCACTCTTCTGACACTGTTAGTTACTTTTACTGATACAATCTTCATTTATAGACTTTCTTCCAGGCCCCTTTCTCCTGTCTTTTCTTTTCAGGCTCTAGCACACCCTTTAGTATTTCCTGAAAATCTGGTCTCTTGCTTAGAAATTCTCTCAGTTTCTGTTTATCTGTGAATATTCTAATTTTCCCTTATTTTTGAAAGACAGTCTTGCTGGATATAAGATTCTTGGCTGGAAGTTTTTCTCCTGTAGTATCTAAGATATATCAGACCACTGTCTTTTTGCCTCCATGGTTTCTGGTGAGAAATCAGCACTTAATCTTATTGGATATCCCTTATACGTTATGCATTGCTTTTCTCTTGCTGCTCTCAGAATTCTCTTTGTCTTTGGCCTTTGACATTCTGATGAGTATGTGTCTTGGAGTTGGTCTATTTGGATTTTTTCAGATGGGAGTACATTGTGCTTCTTGGACAGGGATGTCTATGTCCTTCAACAGGGTTGGGAAACTTTTACCATTATTTCTTTAAATATTCCTTCTGCCCCCTTTCCCTTCTCTTCTCCTTCTGGGACACCCATGACCTGGATGTTTGCATGGCTTTGGCTGTCATTTAGTTCCCTGAGACCTTGTTCAATTTTTTCCATTCTTTTCTTCATCTATTCTTTTATATGTTCCCTTTCAGAGACCATTTCTTCAAGCTCACCAATACTTTCTTCTGCCTCCTCAAATCTGCTATTATATGATTCCAATGTTTTTTAAATTTCATTGATTGCACCTTTCACTCCCATAAGATCTGCTATTTTTCCATGTATGCTTTCAAATTCTTCTTTGTGCTCATCCAATGTCTTTTTTTTTATTCTAATAAATTTTAGTCAGGTGAAATTAATGTAAGAGTAACCATTTTAAGTTGAACAATTCAATGTAATTTAGCATATTCACAATGTTGTGCAACCAGCACCTCCATTTAGTTCCAAAACATTTTCTTTTTTGTCTTTATTTTTTTAATGTCTTTTTTAATATCCTTAATCTCTTTAGCCATCTCACTGAATTTATTAAGGAGATTTGTTTGAACATCTGTAATTAGTTGTTTCCATTCCTTTATGTCATCTGGAGGCTTATCTTGTTCCTTCAACTGAGCCATAGTTTCCTGTTTCTTGGTGTGATTTTAAGTTTTTGCTGGTGTCTTTGCATCTGGCTTACTAGAGTATTTATTTTGGGTGCAGTTTTTCTCTCTAGTTTAGGGCTTCCTATCCTTCCTCCCTTGCTGGTTGTGCAGTAGGAGGCAAGCATGTAGTTGGTGCTGTAAGCTGTGGAGGCTCAAGCTGCCCTCATTGCACCAGGGACCAATGAAGCTTCGTCCAACTTTCTCCTTTGCCCAGGGTAGGGACAGAGTCACAGCTGTGTGGAATAATCCAAGTGCAGGCCTAGACCGTAGTTGCCCAGACAGAATGATGAAGCTTCAGATCCCTTTCTCCCCTGCTGGAGCAGGGATGGAGCTGCAGGTGTGGGCAGAAATCTCTGCAGTCGGGTCCAAGATGACTACAATTGTCCTGGTAGACTTCTGATTTTCAGTCTGTTAGCCAAAGTTCCCCGCAGTTACCTATATTAACTGGTGTGGGGCTTCTCAGCCTCCTCCCCACCAGAGGCGGGGCTGAAGCCTAGGCAGGCTGCAGGCTGATCTGGGCGAAAGAAACTGTCAGCCCGGCTTCCCCTCAGGCTGGGGTGGAGTCAGAATGGCCGCTACTGGCCTCTTTCTGCTTGGGCTGGTTCTCACCCCTCTGTTGGCAGGGTTATCTCTTAGCCAGCCAAGCATCCCAATCAGCTGAAATCGGCAGACCGTCTCCTCCTCCCCTGTTTCTGGGAAATGGAGCTTCCAATTCCCGTCACAGAACTGCTCCTGGGGCAGCTCGTGCTGCCAGAGTAGGATGATCACTGGCCTCCACTGGCCTCCCCGGCTTGGCCAGTAATTTCCCGGAGAGGCTGGCGCAGGTCCCTGCAGCTTCCTCCCTGCTGGAGGTGGCAGTGGGGCCTAGGCTAGAGCTGCAATATGACCTGGATGGGAAGAAGCCGGTCTCCACCAGCACTGGGATCCTCAGTCCTCCCCACTTCCCCTCGTGCCAAGTGTGGCGTTCAGATGGTGGCTCCCGGCCTCTTTCTAACCTGGACAGGCTCAAACCTTAGCTCTTCTCAGGATTATACTGTAGCCCACTGAATTTCCTCATCATAGCTGAAGTTGGTGTCCAACCGTCTCTTCCTCCCCATTTTGGGGAAGTGGAGCTTTCCATTCCAGCCGTGGAACAGCTCCCGAGGCGGCTTGTGCCTCCAGTGGAGGACGGGCACAGGCCTCCGGGGCGTGGAGCCTCTACTTCCGAGTCTTCTCAGCAGACAGCCATCTCCTCCTTCCACTCCTTCAAGGACGTTGCAGGGTGCTTTTCTGGCCTCCTGGAGTCCCCAAACAGGTGCCCCAGCAGCTCTGGGTGTTTGCTAACTGCCCTGTGGCAGAAGCTGACTCTAGGAGCTACTCCACCTCCATCTTGCTGGTTCTTGGCATTTTAAAAAAAATCAATCTTATTGATATATATTAATAAGGCATACAATCCATCCAAAGTGTACTATCAATGGTACATGCTATAATCACATAGTTGTTTATAAATCACTTCAATCATAAGTAGAGCATTTCCATGATTCCAATAATAATAAACAAAAAAACAAGAAACAAGAAAAGCTCTACCCCTTAATAATCACCCAAGGGGTGTATTTTTAAGATCCACAAGGTAGGATTTCCGGGCAGGGGAGAGCTGGGAAGGAATCTGCTCACAGGACTTGCCGAGCCACCGTCACACTGGCAAGCACTTTCATTCCAGGGGTTCCCACGTTGTTCAACACAGTAGGAGCCTCTGACCAGGCAGGACAACGCCTGTGGCTCAGACAAACTGTCGACCTGTGTCGAGTGGTGGGCGGCCCCACCCTCACAGGCTGGGGGGCTGCGGTCCCAAATCCCGGGAGCCAAGCTCGCCTGCGCCTCGGGGCCCGTCGCGGCAGGTGCTGCGGCTCTGCAGGAGCCGGGCAGGCGGGCGGGTGGGGGTGCACCTGCGCACCCCTTGGGCAGCCTCGGGGCGCTGCGCCGGGGCGCGCAGAGCCAAGCGCGCGTAAAGCGAAGCGCGCAGGGGCAGGCCCGGGCCGCCTGGCGCTCGCGGCACCTCCTACGGCGCCTCCTCCCGGGAGCCCGTGCCCGCGGGGGCGCCCGGGGCCCTCGCGGGGGTGTGCGGGGCCCGCTCCCGCCACCGGCGGCTCACGGCCTCGATGGTCTTCCGGAGCAGCAGCGTCCAATCGTCACCTCTGCGCATCGGGGCGCAGCGCGTCTCCTTGTGCTCCAGGGCCCGGAGCTGGGCGGGGGCCTCGGGGATCAGCCCGGCTGCCCGCACGGCCTCCGAGAACTTGGCTGCAGAGGCGGGGGCCAGGCAGCAGCGGGGGGTGCTGTTGGGAGAAGAGACCAGCGGGGAGAAGGAACGGGGCGGGGCCGGGGCGCACGGCGGGTGGACGGGACGGCACCCCGGCCTCGTCTCCGCAGCGACCAGCCCGGCCACGGGCACCTGCCCCCGTCTCCACAGTGGCCTGCACGCCACCGGCACCTGCCCCCGTCTCCACAGTGGCCTGCACGCCACCGGCACCTGCCCCCGTCTCCGCAGTGGCCTGCCGGCCACCGGCACCTGCCCCTGTCTCCGCAGTGGCCTGCCGGCCACCGGCACCTGCCCCTGTCTCCGCAGTGGCCTGCCCGCCACTGGCACCTGCCCTGTCTCCGCAGTGGCCTGCCCGCCACCGGCACCTGCCCTGTCTCCGCAGTGGCCTGCCCGCCACCGGCACCTGCCCCCGTCTCCGCAGTGGCCTGCCCGGCCACCGGCACCTGCCCTGTCTCCGCAGTGGCCTGCCCGGCCACCGGCACCTGCCCCTGTCTCCGCAGTGGCCTGCCCGCCACCGGCACCTGCCCCTGTCTCCGCAGTGGCCTGCCCGCCACCGGCACCTGCCCTGTCTCCGCAGTGGCCTGCCCGCCACCGGCACCTGCCCCTGTCTCCGCAGTGGCCTGCCCGCCACCGGCACCTGCCCTGTCTCCGCAGTGGCCTGCCCGCCACCGGCACCTGCCCTGTCTCCGCAGTGGCCTGCCCGCCACCGGCACCCTGGCCTCGTCTCTGCAGTGACCTGTCCGCCACCGGCACCTGCCCTGTCTCCGCAGTGGCCTGCCCGGCCACCGGCACCTGCCCCCGTCTCCGCAGTGGCCTGCCCGGCCACCGGCACCTGCCCCCGTCTCCTCAGTGGCCTGCCCGCCACCGGCACCTGCCCCTGTCTCCGCAGTGGCCTTCCCGGCCACCGGCACCTGCCCCCGTCTCCTCAGTGGCCTGCCCGCCACCGGCACCTGCCCCTGTCTCCGCAGTGGCCTGCCCGCCACCGGCACCTGCCCTGTCTCCACAGTGGCCTGCCCGCCACCGGCACCTGCCCTGTCTCCGCAGTGGCCTGCCCGCCACCGGCACCTGCCCTGTCTCCGCAGTGGCCTGCCCGCCACCGGCACCTGCCCTGTCTCCGCAGTGGCCTGCCCGCCACCGGCACCTGCCCTGTCTCCGCAGTGGCCTGCCCGCCACCGGCACCTGCCCCTGTCTCCGCAGTGGCCTGCCCGCCACCGGCACCTGCCCTGTCTCCGCAGTGGCCTGCCCGCCACCGGCACCTGCCCTGTCTCCGCAGTGGCCTGCCCGCCACCGGCACCCTGGCCTCGTCTCTGCAGTGACCTGTCCGCCACCGGCACCTGCCCTGTCTCCGCAGTGGCCTGCCCGGCCACCGGCACCTGCCCCCGTCTCCGCAGTGGCCTGCCCGGCCACCGGCACCTGCCCCCGTCTCCTCAGTGGCCTGCCCGCCACCGGCACCTGCCCCTGTCTCCGCAGTGGCCTTCCCGGCCACCGGCACCTGCCCCCGTCTCCTCAGTGGCCTGCCCGCCACCGGCACCTGCCCCTGTCTCCGCAGTGGCCTGCCCGCCACCGGCACCTGCCCTGTCTCCACAGTGGCCTGCCCGCCACCGGCACCTGCCCTGTCTCCGCAGTGGCCTGCCCGCCACCGGCACCTGCCCTGTCTCTGCAGTGGCCTGCCCGCCACCGGCACCTGCCCTGTCTCCGCAGTGGCCTGCCCGCCACCGGCACCCTGGCCTCGTCTCTGCAGTGACCTGCCCACCACCAGCACCTGCCCTGTCTCCACAGTGGCCTGCCCGGCCACCGGCACCTGCCCCCGTCTCCGCAGTGGCCTGCCCGGCCACCGGCACCTGCCCTGTCTCCGCAGTGGCCTGCCTGGCCACCGGCACCTGCCCCCGTCTCCGCAGTGGCCTGCCCGCCACCGGCACCTGCCCTGTCTCCGCAGTGGCCTGCCTGGCCACCGGCACCTGCCCCCGTCTCCGCAGTGGCCTGCCCGCCACCGGCACCTGCCCTGTCTCCGCAGTGGCCTGCCCGCCACCGGCACCTGCCCCCGTCTCCGCAGTGGCCTGCCCGCCACCGGCACCTGCCCCCGTCTCCGCAGTGGACTGCCCACCACCGGCTCCTGCCCTGTCTCTGCAGTGGCCTGCACACCACCTGCTGCCTCGGGGAGGCCGCGCTCGCCGCCCCGGTGGCTCTCCCTGCGACACCCAGTACGGGGCTTCCAGGCCCAGCTCTGCACAGCACTCATGGAGCCACAGTGAAGCCATTTCTCCCATGCCTGTGTCCTCCGCCTCGGAACCCCGGGCCCAGCCCCTGCGCCATACCTGGGCTGCTGTGACTCCATCCTCCGGTAATGGCAGCTCACAGCCACGGCCGAGTGCGGGCACAGCAGGTACCGGTTCTCTTCCCAGCAGCGCCGCATGGTCTGCGCGATGGCCTCGTCCGACACTGACTCAGACGTCACCGCCCCTGAAAGCTGAGGGGCCCCGGGGGTGGGAGTGGGGGTGAGGAGGGGGCGGCGACCAAACTCCTGCTCTACAGGGGGAAAAGAAAACCTACCACACAGGACAACAGTGTGTAAGGGGTATGGGAGTGTTCCTTTCCGAGTAAGGAAAACATTCTTAAGGTAAGGTGGTGACAGCACAACTCTGAGATGAAACTGAGCGCCAGTGGCGCACACTTTGAGTGGACTGTAAAGGCAGGGGACTGCGCAACTGAGGGAATGCAGAGGTGGACTGTGGCTCACAGCACATACACGAGAACATTCTCTCACAAACTACAAGTATATAACGGTATTAATAACCGGGTGGGATGGGGGAAAGTACACCAAATATAAGTTACGGGTTATAGTTAATAGTAATGTTTTGACAATGCTCTTTCACAGTTTGTAACAAATGTTTTACAACAATACAAGGTGGTGGTGGTGGAGTGAAGTATGGGAGCCCTGTATAATGGTATGCATGTTTGTTTCGTACGTTCACAACTTTTACTACACATTTATTGTTTATGTATGTTTATATACGAGTGATATACTTCAATAAAATTTTAGTTAAAAGCAAAACCTATATACCTCACAGCCAGACAAACACCAGGGACTCAAATGAACCATACGCACAGCTTGGTGCAGATTCAGCTCAGAGAAAATGCCGATCCCCAACGCTGTGGGGGGTTAAACCTCTGCACATAACGTCCAGCATCAGCATCGTCACAGTTCTGACTCGTTAGCCTGGGGCTCGGCTGGACCACAGGCTACAGATCCTGCATTCAGACCCCAGCCCCGGGTTCCAGGGTTTCTGGGCTACCCACACCTCCGGCCAATGAGCTACAAACGTGGGGTTTCCCACCAGCCCCGCAGCTGAACCCTAACTGGGGACGTAGCTATATAAACAACCTATAATACCACAGGGTCTCTGATGCAAATTATCACGTTTGATAATTTGCCGGAACAATTCCGAGTAGGAAAGTGCTCTACTTCTCATTACGGTTTTATTACGATGAGCAAAAAGATGAATAAGCAGCAGCCAACAGAGATGCAGAGGACGTGTTCTGGGAAGGGCCCCAAATGTGATGCTCCCAGGTCCTCTCCCTATAGTGCTATATAACTGTGAGATGTGGCTCAATAGATAGAGCATCCGCCTACCACATGGGAGGTCCCTGGTTCAATCCCAGGGCCTCCTGACCCGTGTGGAACTGGTCCATGCGCAGTGCTGATGCGCGCAAGGAGTGCTGTGCCACGCAGGGGTGTCCCCCGCGTAGGAGAGCCGCAAGCACAAGGAGCGTGCCCCGCAAGGAGAGCTGCCCCACGCAAAAAAAGTGCAGCCCACCCAGGAGTGGGGCCACACACACAGAGAGCTGACACAGCAAGATGACACAACAAGAAGAGACACGGATTCCCGGTGCTGCTGACAAGAATACAAGCGGACACAGAAGAACACGCAGCGAATGGACACAGAGAGCAGACAACGGGGGCAGGGAGAGAAATAAATAAAAATAAATCTTTAAAAAAACAAAACAAAAAACCAGTGAGATGCAGTGACCGTCCCAGGACACTGGTGCACACTGCCAGTCAGGGAAGGCCGCGGCCGCTTCAGCGTCCAGAGCTTTCCGTGGGATCCCATTGCACGGCAACGGTGATTTCGTCAATGCCCACCTGGTTGAAATGGATCTCCCGCCCCTCCACTGGAGGTCAGAGGTTGGAGGAACAGGTCAGAGGTCGGGCTCTGATCTCAGGACTGGACTATGACCACCTGGGTGGCTGGCCCCGCCCATTCATCTCATCAGCATAAACGATGAGGCGTGGCCCTAAGGGTCCATCACGCCCACATCACAGGAAACCCCAAGGATGGAGCCATCGCCCCAGAAGCCCGGACCACAGCGGGACTCTGTTTCAAGACCGACTTCCATACAAGACAACCCCTAAAGAAACGTCTGGTTTTCCAATTTTAAGTTGAGACATTTACGTTTTAGGCCAATAAATGCAGTAAGGGTCTGGTTCCAGAGTCAGCACAATGGTGTGCGGTCTTGTTCCCCAGCCTGATAAAATGCGGCAGGTTATCACTGTGTGTTTTTCTGTGTCCGCTTGCATGATCCAGCGGCACTGGGAAACTGCCTCTCTTTTTTGTTGCGTCGTCTTGCTGCATCAGCTCTCCATGTGTGCGGCACCACTCCTGGGCAGGCTGCGCTTTTTTTGTGTGGAACGGCTCTCCTTGCAGGGCGCAGGGCACAGGGTGCAGGCCTTGTGTGTGGGGCTCCCCTATGCGGGGGACACCCCCACATGGCAGGGCAAACTCCTTGTGTGCATCAGCCCTGTGCATGGACCAGCTCACCACATGGGCCAGGAGGCCCTGGGTTTGAACCCTGGACCCTCCATATGGTAGGCAGACGCTCTATCAGCTGAGCCACATCCGCTTCCCGACTGTGTTTTATTTATCTGCAGTACCTAGCACAGTCCCTGGCCCATAGCGGATATATGTAATGGGAATGAGTGAAAGAGCAAAATTGCTCAATGACTTCCCTAAGTGAAACTTCTTTCCTGGATCATGTCTATAGATGGAGATGGCCCCACTATGTTCAGACCCTGAAAATACTGGTTCAAATAATATGCAAGCCAGATGCATGCTCTGGAAGGCACATATTTCCTCTCCTGTCCTCTAGAAAGCACTCCATCCAGTGCCATTCCAGCAAATGGAATGTCTCCTATGTTGACAGCCAGGAGGGAAGGAAGAAGCCAGGAATGGATACCTGTCTTTATGAAGCACTTCTTCCACATGGGGAGACAGTATGTGGGTGTCAAAACAAACCATTAATCAAGGTAATGTGACCTTTGATTGCATCAAAAGAAGCATGGATTCCAGAAGACAGGAAGAAATCCCACTCCAGCTGGTATGGGCTTGGCTAAGCCCAGAAACCTTTCTCCAGTTCTGGAAACTGCCTTGGAGAAGGACGTTAACCACACAAAAATTACGTCACATAAGGGACAGCTCTAGGACCAGGAAGAGTCAGCAGGTAAATGAGAATTCTCTTCAAATATGGGGAAAGTTTTTAAGCAGATTCAGACTGCATACCAGTATGCAACCCAGAAGGAGCAGATTCCAGCTCAGCATAATCTTCTAATGATTAGAGCTGGTGGGAGGGACTGGCCACTGGGAAGATTCACATTCCATTTGCCCACTTAGTGGAAATGTAGTGGAGAAAAGTAATGGCAATTTCAATGTAAGAAATGCTATCGTTTTTCAACATAAAATAAGTGACCATTACCACACTGCATTAAAATAAAATCAAACCTTCCCAATTAGATCACTAGATTTCTCTAAGAAAATAAAATTTCCCCTTCTCCTTTAAAAAACAAAACAAAACCCAAGAGGTGCAATGATCTTAGCTCACACTGGATGGGCAAAGTGGCTTCTTGCTGCTATTATGTTGGAAATTAACAATAATAATAAATAAAAATTATGATCGCGACTGCATATTGCCAAGCAGGACTCCAAGTACCTACCAGGCATTATTTGCTTTAAATTTCACAGCCACCCCAGGCTTTCTCATTATCCCCATTTAACAGATGAGGAAAGTTGGGGCACAGGGCTTGAGAAACTCGAACAAGGTCTCACAGTCGGCTTAGGGTCGAACCCCGTCTGGGTCTAAACCCAGGCTTCCTCTGCCCCTCCTCATCCCGTAAATTAATCCACCTAAAGCGCACGTCCCGGCGGGCCCTGGGGGAACGGGAGCCCACGCCCCGGACAGGCTTTCCAACACGGCGCCTGGTTCCGAGGCTGCGCCCTTTCCCTTCCCAGGGCGTGGGGCGGGGACTGACCTGGCCGTGCAGGTCCTTGGGCAGCCGCAGCCTCCCGGTTCTTTCAAACCGCTCCATGAGGGCCCTGGTGGCCCGGCCGTCGGAGCCCGAGAGCAGCCAGAAGATCCTCTCCATGTTGTAGGGCACCTGAGCAGGAAGCAGGCCAGGGCCGGCCGCGCTCACCTCCATCCAGCCCCGCCTGACCGCCGGCCGGGCTGCCCGCCCCCGGCCCCACCTGGATGTCCATGGCAGATGCCAAGGTCGGCGTGACGGCCTCCGCCAGCGAGAAGTCGCCCCGCCGCACGGCCCGGTGGACGATGTCGTTGCAGTTCACGGCCGCCACCAGGTGGACGGGCAGCCCCATCCTCTGCGCGATGCAGCCCGCTGGAGACGAGAGGGGGACGGGCGTTCTCAGGGAGGACGCCCAGAGCACAGGAGACGAGAGGGGGACGGGCGTTCTCAGGGAGGACGCCCAGAGCACAGGAGACGAGAGGGGGACGGGCATTCTCAGGGAGGACGCCCAGAGCACAGGCAGCCGAAGGACATGCAAAGCGGACGTCGTCGAGATTTAAAAGTCTCTGGGCTTTGGGGCTTTTGTGCTCCGAAGGACGCAACTGAGAAAATGAAAGGACAACTCACAGAACAGGGGAAAATATTCGTAAACTATATATCTGATAAGGGAGGTAAGGGACTTAGAGCTAGAATATAAAAAGACTCTTACAACTCAACAATAAAGCAAAATCACCCCGTTTAAAAATGGGTCAAGGATTTGAATAGACATTCCTACAAAGAAACAAGATAAATGGCCAGCAAGCACATGAAAAGATAGTGAACCTCATGAGTCATCTGAGAAACCCAAATCAAAACTACAATGAGGGAGGCAGATGTGGCTCAAGCAGTTGAGTACCCGCCTCGCACATGGGAGGTCCTGGGTTCAGCTCTAGTGCCTCCTAAAGAAGACAAACAACAAGCTGACAACGAGCAGACATGGAGCAAACACAATGGGCAGATAGTGAGTTAAAACAAATGAGAAGGGAATGGATGTGTCTCAAGCAGTTGCATGCCTGCCTCCCCCAGGTTCAGTTCCCAGTGCCTCCTACAGAAAAAACAAATAGACAAGGAGCAGACAATGAGCACAAACAACGAGCAGACAAGGGTGCCATCTGGGAGAGGAGGGGAATTCATTAAAAGATATACACACTTTTTAAAAAAATAAACTACAGTGAGAGAACTCTTCACACTAGGATAGCTATATAGAGTCAAAAAGATAGTCACACATGCTGGTGAGGATATGGAGACATCAGAACCTTCACACATAGCTGGTGGGAAGTAAAATCGTACAGTCACTTTAAAAACAGCTGGCCGTTTCCTCAAAAAGTTAAGCACAGGGTTACCACATCCCCATTAATTCCACTCCTGGTTATATATCCAAGAGAAATGAAAACACATGTCTACATAAGACTTGTACACAAATGCTCATAGCAGCATTATTCATAACAGCCAAAAAATGAAAACAGCCCAAATGCCCATCAACTGATGAATGGCTAAGCAAAATGTGATATATACGTGCGGGAATACTCAAAGGGTAGCACTGTTGGAGACTAGCCTGAAAGATAAAAATGCCTGGAGGCCCAGCCTAAGGCGAACCTCCCAGCTGTTGTGAGTTTTATCTCCAAGAACCCACCAAGTTCCACAGTGAAGATCAGAGAAAAATCCCCTCATCCTTCTAGGAGGCAGAGGGGAAAAGCAACCCTTCTGAAACACGCCTAGAGCGTTCTGTTCCCTTTCTCAAAGTCCTGCCCTCAAAGGAAACTGTGTAGTGAGAGCCTGACCAGCTGGTTTCACTGGACCTACACAGGGAAGGGAACTCTCTAGCCCCCTTTCCTGTCTCACTCAAGGGATGGGAAAAAAAAGAAAAAAGAGAAAAAAAACCAGCTGAGGTCACTGCCCAGGGCACCAGGCTTGCTAAAAGACTGAGCCCTGGTGGTAGGATTAGGGGTGTGCGCCCCGCCCCCACACCTGACCCCAACGTCGTAGGGCTCCCAGAGCGTAGCAGGGATTACAGCTGAAAAGAACAAGGCTCATGTCCTAGTTAAGAAGTCTCTAGAAAAACCCACAGACAACAGGAGGGAGAAACGCAAGGACATCAGAGGCAATAGCCTGGGTGTGACACCTACAGCTACAGCAAACAGTAAACACAGCCTAACTTCCAGCCACATAAACATGCAACCTCCCAGCAAAAGCCTGTTTACCTCAGTTCCTTTTACCCCATACACCATGTCCGCCTTCAACCAAAAACTACTAGACATGTTAACAGGCAGAAAACACAATCAGAAGAGACAGAGCAAGTATCAGAACCAGACTCAGATGTGGCAGAGATTTCAGACTAGGAATTTAAAACAACTGTGATTAGCATGGGTCGGTCTAATAGAAAAAGCAGACAACATGCAAGACAGATGAGTAATGTAAGGAGAAAGATGGAAACTCTAAGAAAGAATTTAAAGGAAATGCTAGAAACTAAAGCCACCATAACAGAAATAAAGAGGAGAGAATCATTGAGCTCAAATGTATGTCAACAGAAGCTTCCCAAAACAAAAAGCAAAGAGGAAAAAAAACACCAAAAACTAGGGCGGTGGGATGAACAAAGCAAAACAGACTATCCGAGACTGTGGGACAATTACAAAAGGTATAACATATACATAATGGAAATTTTAGAAGGAGGTACAAGACAGAAAAGAACAGGAGAAATACGAAGTTACACTGGCTGAGAACTTTCCAAAATGATTGAGAGACACCAAATCACACATCCAAGAAGCTCTGAGAAGACCAAGCAAGATAAATACCAAAAATTCTACACCTTAGGCATATCACATTCAAAGAGCAGAAAATCAAAGACAAAGAAAAAAATCTTGAAAGAAAACAGAGGAACAAAAATCTAAAATTCTGAATCCAGGGAAATTATTCTTTGAAAGTGAAGGACAAATAAAGACTTTCTTGGGAAACGGACTTTGGCCCAGTGGTTAGGGCATCCGTCTACCATATGGGAGGTCCGCGGTTCAAACCCCGGGCCTCCTTGACCCGTGTGGAGCTGGCCCACATGCAGTGCTGATGTGCGCAAGGAGTGCCGTGCCACGCAAGGGTGTCCCCACGCTCCCCCACGCGCAAGGAGTGCGCCCCATAAGGAGAGCCGCCCAGCGTGAAAGAAAGTGCAGCCTGCCCAGGAATGGCGCCGCCCACACTTCCCGTGCCGCTGAGGACAACAGAAGCGGACAAAGAAACAAGACGCAGCAAATAGACACCGAGAACAGACAACCAGGGGAGGGGGGGACATTAAATAAATAAATAAATCTTAAAAAAAAAAAAAAAAGACTTTCTTAGACAAACAAAAATCAAGGGAATCTGTTGCCAGTAGACTCACCTTGCAAGAAATGTTAGAAGTTCCTCAGAGAGAAGGAAAAATATATTAAGTCAGAAACTCGGATCCATATAGAGAAAGGAAGAGTGTTTGAGAAGGAATAAATGCAGAAGAAAACTGTTTTTATTCTTTGGTTGTACTAGAATCAAATCTTATCTGATATGGAATGAAATTAATGGACTAAATAGCAGAACCTTGTAAATCATAACGAAATGTTCTTTATGAGGTGGGCTAACATCTCCTCTTGTGGGGATTTAATTTAGTCAATTAATTTAGCACCCACCGTAGGTCCACCCTGAGCTAGGACCTCTAGGAGGAACTTGGCTTCTGTTCTCCAAAGACCATCCAGTTCAGCTGAAGAGACAAGAGTCATCTCAGGGAGAAGCTTTTTACCAAAGGCAGACATGTCAAAGTAGGGAAAAACAGCCCAATTTAAAAAAAAAAAAAAAAAGCCAAACAGTATTCTAGGTACAAAGATAGATAAGGCCCAGTCTCTGAACTCAAGGAACTTATAACCCAGCTGGAGAAAGAAAACAGAAATACATAATTCCATTATAATATGACAATGGCCAATGGTGTAACATGAACGAGAGCATGACTAAAGACAGAAGGACACTGACACGGCACTGAATCAGTAAAGACAGAGAATGATGAGTTGGACGTGGCTCTTGTTTAACTCTGCAAATATTTTCGTGCCGGCCTCTGCTCTAACTGGCTCTCGCCTTCGATACCGTGCCAGGGAAACCAGCTTCGCCCAGCCTCTCTCTCCGAAGTGACCTCAGTTCTCTGACGGTTCAACCTAGCAAAACTTGAGGCTCACTAGTTCGAGCCCTGTGCAGGAGGTCCAAAAATCAAACGCACTTTGTCGCTTTCTCAAAGGAGGGAAAGAAGGAAGCAACGAGCATTTATCAAAGACCCACTTGCAGAAGGCAGGGTGCTAGGAGACTCCTTGTAGCCACCTCTGAGATGAAGAGTATTATCCTTTACCAAAGGTGACACTGAGGCTCAGTGAGGTCCAGTAACTTGCTGAAAGCCACACAGCTTATAAGTAAGTGGCTTTGCTCAAGGAGGTGCCACGAACTGAGAAGAGTATAACTCCTAATACTCGGGAATACCTGCCATACAACGGTGTGGACAGAGTCCGCAGAGGGCTTAGATGGGTCCAAAACGTCCTCTCCAGACAGCCCTGTCTATGAGCAATGAAACGGGTTGGGGATGGGGGCTCTCCAAAAGGTAGATGAGAATGAAGGGCTAAAAATAAATACACAGCTACTCTAATGTCCTGAAAGTATGGCTTGACAATTTTCACCCCTTTCTGTGAGGAATCTGGGCAGGAAAAATGAAATGTAATTTTTAAAAAATCAATTTTATGGAAAAAGTATTCATAAAGCATATAATCCATGCAAAGTATACAATCAACGGTCTTTGGTATAATCAGAGTTGTGCATTATCACTTCAATAGGTAATTTTATTAGCTATATTACATCCATGAAATGACTTCAGAAAATCCTTTCCTAGGCAGTGCAGATAGTGCAGTGGCTGCCTCGGCCTGGAAGGGAGGGGGAGATGAGCAGTGACTGCTAAAGGATATGGGGTGTCTTAGGGGCGAGATGGGAATATTCCCAGGGTGATCGTGGTGATGGCTGCACATACCTGGGAATATACTTTAAAAAGCACGGAATTGTACCCTTGAAATGGGTGAACTGTATGGCAGTGAGTTATAGCTCAATGAAACTGTTAGAGAGAGAGGAGACAAGCATCACCGTACCCCGAGGCTGCCAGAACGGACGTGCACGCCCACCACCTCCAAACGCTCCGTTTGCAGCAGAGGAACCGGGGTTCCAGGAGGTGAAATGACCCGTGAAAAACCTGCTAGTGGCCGAGAAAGGGCTCCAGCTCCTGCCGTCAGCCCAAACCCGGAGCGCACGCTCCTTACCCGACTCAGCCCCCGAGGGCCAGCGGCTTCGGGTGGCGTCCCCTGGAGAGGCGCGAGGGAAGGCAGGGCAGTACCCTAGAGCAGCTGGTACATGCACAGGACAAACAAGGCATTTCTCCCCGGAGAGGGAGAGCGCAACCACGGGAGGCAGCTCAGGAGGGCTTTGGTTATTTTCATGAAGTTTCTCTCTGCTCGGTAGTTAAGGGCAATTAGAGACAAGCGCCCCGACATCACCATGTATGTCGCAGAACGCGGTCCCATTCTCATTTCACCGGGTCCTCCCGGGAATGCGACGTCCCCACAGGACAGAGGAGAAAACGGAGGCTCGGCAGGGCCCCAGGGGCTAAAGGGCAAAGGGCTCCTGGCGGGGCGTGCGGGCGCCCCACGCCAATCCTCACCGCGCACTTTCGTCGCGCCAGGCACGGGGTGGGCATGGGCCACCCAAACGCGGCAGCGCCAGGCCCTGGGGCACCCACAGCCTGCAGAGCCCATGCGCCCCAGCGGGCTGCCAGCCCACTCCTCTCAGTCCTCGGCGGGGGAAGCCCGGGAGCTTCCACGCACCACGATGCCTTCCTGGTCCTGGCAATCCAGGGGCGGAGCTACCAGAAACAGGCCCGGGAGGCTGGCCCTGCCGGGCCGTATCCCAGCCCGCCTCCGCCCGGCGAGCCGGCCCACTGCTCCCCAGAAGAGGGAGGAAGAGAGGCGCCCTCCTCATGGGCTCGAGGGAGGACCCGGCGACCTCACACACGGCGGGCGCTCCAGCGGGCCCGACCAGATCAAGCATGAAGGCGCGCTGTCTCCTACTGATGTGATTATCAGTGACTGTAAGTGCTGCTGCTGATACACGATTCCCGTGCCCTGCAGGCTACTGCACCCCCAGAAAGGTCACGCACACAGAGGGCTCTCATCTGCTCCTCGCAGCAGCCCTGACAGCGGTGACACGCATCCAACCTCCCTTTCATAGATGCGCTGCTGCTCGGGGGCCGCCCCACAGCTGGCAAGTGGCAGACCTGAGTCTGCAGCCCTACGTCGGGCACCCTTCCAGCTCACCAGGGCACCCGGGCTGTATCTCCGGGGTGGGAAGAGATTGCGCCAGTGGAGCCACCTGCCCGTGGACCAGCCGGCCGAGGCTGGGGGTAAAGTCTGTGACCCCAGGGGAGGGCACCTTGACCTCACCCCCCACAGGTAGCCAGGGCACGCTGGCGTTGGCCACTCGGACTCCACCTGCCGCCCAGGTGCCTCCCCAGGAAGACGAGGGGACGTTTCCCGGGAGGCTGTCCCCCCTAGGAACCGGACACCGTCTTCCTCCTCCTCACGGTCGCAGCCGGAGGGCAGCTGGGAGGAGGCGGCGGCCGGCGGTCTCTCGGAAGCCCACCGCAGCCCAGGGTCTCCTTACCTGCCAGGTTACCTGCGGCCCCGGTCGGCACCACCACCTCCACGAGGGGCAGCGGGCACGTGTCCAGGGAGGGCGCACAGCGGAAGTAGGCGAAGAAGTGGTGGGCGATCTGCACGAGAACCCGGGACCAGTTGATGGAATTCAGGCTCAGCAGACTGTGCTTCCGGACGAAAGCCCCGTCGGCAAACACGGCCCTGATGGGCTCGTCCAGCTCATCGCTGTTCCCCTCCACTGCCGGGAGAGAGGCGAAGGGGCGGCTACAGGGTGTCCCAGAGCCCCTGGGCGGCCGGCACTCCCCTTGGCGGCCCTCCCCGGCCGAGCCCACCCCCTGGGCCCTCCCTCGCCCTCGCTTTCCAGGCTCAATATTAAGCTCCTCCAGGGCGGGGGAGCCCTTGACTATCCAGCCAAGCTCACAGAGGCCAGAAAATGTCCCTGGGACCACTTCCAGTGCTTCTATCACTTTATAACATGAGAGGCCCGCCTTCTGGAACTCCCTTTGTATTTCCTGCCCACTGCCCCCACTTCTCTGCGAAAGAGGAGGAACGGCTTATCTGGCTGGGAACCAGTGTGGTGATTTGAAGATGTATCCCAGGAAATGTTCTTGGAGCTAGTCCATTCCTAGGTGTGCACCCACTGTAAGTGGGACCTTTTGATGAGGCTACATCACTCAGGACCCTCAATCGGGAGGGGTCTTAATGCTATTACCAGAGTCCTTTACAAGCAGAATGAAGTTAGATGGAGAGAAGGGCATAGAAGCAAGGAGCCGAAATCAACAAAACCCTGAAGTGAAGGGGGAGACCAGCAGGTGCCGTGTGCCCC
Organism: Dasypus novemcinctus; assembly: GCF_030445035.2. Lineage (NCBI taxonomy): Eukaryota > Metazoa > Chordata > Mammalia > Cingulata > Dasypodidae > Dasypus > Dasypus novemcinctus. The sequence continues at coordinate 81,030,930 of NC_080689.1, read as the reverse complement.
ACCATGGGACGGAGTTGCTGAGGGCGGCCGGGGGCCAGTCTTCAAGAAGAAAGCATCGCCTGACAATGCCTGGATTTGTACATCTGCCCGGCCTCAAATCCAAGAAGGAACAAATTCCCGTTGTTTAAGCGGACCCGCTGCCGGGTCCTTGCTCTGGGCAGCCCGGGGATCTACAACAGCTGGAGAGGCTGCACCTTTACTCCGTGTGCTCTCCCAGGGGCTGGGGTGGCAAGAGTCCCCGCCCAGCAGGCTCCCCGTCTCCCTTACAGGGCGGTGTTCTGCTCCTGCTCCTCCACGGGGTAAGCTCACCCTGGCAGAGCTTCTCCCCGAGGCGGGGTGCGTTCAGTTTAATCTACGGGTTAGTTACGGAGAAACCCCCTGGGCGCTGGTCCGGCTGGTGTGTCCCAGTCGAGCTCAGCTGCAGTCAACCCCATACGCCGGCGTATCTGACACCCGGGTCTGTTTCTCCACTGGATCCAAACTTGGAGGAGACGGGGGTGCGTTTACGGGGAGAAGCCCCGGAGGAGACACTGAGTTTGCTTCGCCTTCTGGCTGTCTCCACCATGTAGCAGGGAGACTGGGGGCTGAATGTCGAAGTCCGCCGTGGATTCCTGTTCCTTCTGCCAGCTGCTGGTTCAGGAGCTCAGGACCAGGCAAGTCGGTGTCGGAGTCCCACCGGGTCGGGGACTGGCTCCAAGATGGGCATGTGTCAGGCCGATGGGCCACACAGGGATGTTGGCTGGGGTTCTGAAAAGATTCCCTACTTTCAAGAGAGAGCCAGGGTGGGGCTCAACCAGGCAGGTACCCGCCTGCCACATGGGAGGTCCCAGGTTCGGGTTCCGGTGCCTCCTAAAGATGAGCAGATGCCGCACCTGCCTCAACAAGCAAATGCCACAAGCCAGCAGACGCCGCAGCCCGCGGGGAGCGGATGTGGCTCAGGCCACTGGGCATCCCCTTCGCAGGTGGGAGGTCCCGGGTTCAGTTCCCAGTGCCTCCTGGAGGAGGCGCACAGACAATGAGCATACAGATGGGATAGCCATCTGGGGGAGGGGGGATTAATAAATAATAAAGTAAATAAATAAAAGAGAGAGCCAGAAAGAGAGAGACCTGGGTACCTTGAGTTGACAGAGGAACAAACATAGGATCGGGGAACGCGGGGCAGAGCATGGAAAGAACTGGGACCCCTGAAGGCCTTCTCCAGCCCCCCAATCAACCAGTCAGAATCCGCCCCACCTTTGGATGCTCAGCTACATAAGCTGGGAAACAGTCGAGCTGGTCTGAGATGGATTTTCTGTTACTTCCTGTCAAGAGCATCTCAAATAATAGGATCAATAAACACCTAGCGATTGCGATTATTCACTGCTCAAGAAGAACTAAGTATACAACTTACAGGGAAAGTAATGACTTTATAAACCCACATCAGTGTCCAACACACAACTAATCCTGCAGCCTAAGCGCACAGTCTAATCCAGGCATTCTTAACCTTTTTTGTTCCATGCACCTCTTGGCCAGTCAGGTGAAAACCAGAGACCCTTACTACGTCCACACTATACTGTGCATTATTCAATAAATACATCACGCCAGCACCAACACGTCCCCACAAGAATAATGTTTTTCTGAATTTTCAATTCAAGCCCACAGACCCCCTGAAATTTTTCCATGGGTCCCTGGAGGCCTGGTTAAGAACCCCTGGTCTAAGGGAAAAACACGTATTTGCTCTTCACTCCTGACACATCCTCCTTGAAACCAAACCAGAAGGTTCCAGAAAGGGAAGGAAGTACTTGAACAGTGTTCTTCATAAACACAGTCTAATTTCTTTAAAATCTGTTGCCTTATTTTCTTGAGGCCCAGAATGTGTGCAAAGCTGAAGTAATCCTTCACTCCAGCAGTAACACGTTTCTGACTTTCTGTACTCATCATCAGCCATGATTTTGTGCCAATATTTTATAAATGGGCACTGTTTCCCAACCCACAGGTTAGGCATGGAGCTTCCAGACTACAGCCAAGATAAGGGGAGCAGGCAGTAGGTGGCATATAGGTGGCACATAGCTATTGTCCAAACAAAGAAAAAAACAAACAAAAATCATAATAAAAAGCCATTCCTCAGTTTGGTTCTAGGAAAATAGAACCCTAGATCCAAAGCTGGCAATTTTGGTGCCTGGGGTATAAAAGGGACTCTCAAAAGCCTGAATCTTGTGTACTAAAGTTTTGCAAAGACTGCAGGAGAATGTGGCCAAATACAGGCTACTGCCAGGGTACGTGTGTAAGATTTCGCTAACACCTGCATTCGCTAAAGCATGGGCTTTTCACTGGGGGGGGGGGGGTTGTGCACTTGCCGATGACATGAGCAGAGGGGACTTCGCTTGCTCTTGCACAAACAGGCAAAGGAAATTCACGCCACTCTCACGGGCCAGGTCCGTTTTTACTGGGGGGAGCTCTTTCACCAAGCTGCCTTATTGGCGTTCTATAAAAAGACACCCTCTGCCCCCAGCATTACAGGAGGAGGCCAGGCCAGCTGGAGAAGGAACACCTGCCACGACCTTGTCTCCTGCCAGGGGAGTGACCACCGCAAGCCCGCCTGCCTGGACAGCCTGCCCACGGCCGTGGCGACCAAACCTCCACAAAGACCCCTGCCGCTCACATTCCCAAGCCCACCCTAAGGCCACCTGTGGTCCAGCAGAGCATGGGAAGTAGAAATAAAAATGAGTGGCTCTGTGCCCACTCACCCCATCTTTCTCCACGCTCAACATCCACGACGATCAAATCCACTTGGAAGAAATGGCCCGATATCAATGCGGATGGTTCCAGCCTTTCCCAAGCACCAAAGGCGAGGCTTCAGGACGTGGCTGAGGGGCGGTGTCACCAGCACCGGCTGCCAGTCAGGGGCTGCCTACTTTATTTTTTACAAGATTTATTTATTTATCTATCTAAATATCTATCTATCTATCTATCTATCTATCTATCTATCTATCTATCTATCTATCTATCTATCTATCTCCCCTTCCCCCCCACCCCCCAGTTGTCTGTTCTCTGTGTCCATTTGCTGCGTCTTCTTTGTCCGCTTCTGTGTCAGCGGTACGGGAATCTGTGTTTCTTTTTGTTGCGTCTTCTTGCTGTGTCAGCTCTCCGTGTGTGCAGCATCATTCCTGGGCAGGCTGCACTTTCTTTCGCGCTCGGCTCTCCTTATGGGGCGCACTCCTTGCGCGTGGGGCTCCCCTATGCGGGGGACACCCTTGCATGGCACGGCACTCCTTGCGCGCATCAGCACTGCACATGGCCCAGCTCCACACGGGTCAAGGAGGCCCGGGGTTTGAACTGCGGGCCTCCCATGTGGTAGACGGACGCCCTAACCACTGGGCCAAGTCTGCCGCCTAGGGGCTTCCTACTTTAAATACTTAGACCTGCTGGCCAAGCCCACAGCTCAGTCATTTCTTTCCTCTAAGGGAGGGCAGGAGCTGTCGAAATGCATTGACGTATCTTAAAATAAGTAACGTTTTTTGTGCCTTCTCCATTTCGGTAGCCTGGGATAAAACCCAAGTCTCTTGGCTCTGGGTGGCTGCCTCTAGCTGTAGCACCAGCAGGCTGAACCTGCACGGAGGTGACACTCTCTCCACGATGCACCGTCAGCACTGGCTCATGCATCTGTCACCTCCAACAGTTTATGAAACTGCCCCGGTGCCAAGCCACGGCATGTGCCATCCTCAAAACACCAGTGACGAAGGGGGAGAGGGGGAAGAGCAGGAGGAAGGAGGCATCTGGCCGCCCAAATCAGACCATTCAAGGCAGGGCCGACCCCAGAGCCCCGGCACCCACCTCCAAACACGTGGACGTTGTCCTGCAGCACGGTCGTCATCTGCAGCTCCTGGGTCTTGGAGCAGTGGCCTTGGGGCAGCAGAACGATGATGTCCACATTCTTCGCCCCTCGCACGCTCTCGATGGCAGCACTGCCCGTATCTCCGGAAGTGCCTGGATGGGGGGAAGGAGAACCCTCCCCTTTAGAACGAGGGAGCTGGAAAAGGAAAGAAGTGGCCCCCTGAAGCATGACTGCCAACTGTGACAACACCCGCCTTCGGACACCTGAAGGAGAGGGACCGAGAATCTACGCTGTGAACCCGGAGTCTCGGAATCTGCATGGACTTTGTGCCCAGAAAAAGGATGCACGGCCTCCCGCCGACTACCAGAGGGTCCAGGGCATGCCCCCTGCTGTGGAAGGACAGGTCCCTCCCGAGAGTCGGGCGGAGGGCACCCCGTAGGTGCAGCCCCGCGAGGCCGCGCCCAGGGGCCGCGGCGTGCAGGCCGGCAACGCGCACCTACGACCACCGTGATGTGCTTCTCCCGCTTCTCCAGGAAGTGCTGCAGGAACTGCGCGGTGCAGCCCAGGGCCAGGTCCTTGAACGCGAAGGTGGCGCCGTGCCACAGCTCCAGCACGCTCAGTCCGTCCCTCAACCTGGCGAGGCCGACCACCTCCCGGTGCCGGAACCTGCCGAAGGCCCGGTCGATCAGATCTGGGAGGACAGGGGCGCAGAGCGGGTGAAGGCCTGTTCTCGCCCCTCCGGGGATTTCCCGGTCTCTGACGCATCCAGGTTTAAAGTTTCTGTCTCCTGCGACCAGATTTTTTAAAAAGGACCAGAAATTTTCACCTTAAGGGACTCTGTTTACGTGTTTAACTGCATAATCTTAGAAAAGAATCTGGGAAGACAAGCACCGAACCATTCACAGATTCTTCATAGTAATCCCGCTGGGGAGCAGAACGGGCACTGCAGGACTTTTCGTTTTTCTTTTTATACATGCTTCTTTAATTGTCTGAATTTCTAGTGAGCCTGTATTCCAACAGAGCTTCAATTACACAGTCACCTAACAAATCAAGGTCTCCCCTCTTCTAATTCTCCTTGCTGAAGGCGGGAAGCTTTTTGTTAGCTCAATCTCAATTGTGATGCCAGGATCCTGGGATGGCTTATACCCAGCCTCACCAGAGCAGGGCAGTGCCTCTCAAACCTCGGTAGGCAAAATGCAGATTCCGGTTCAGTAGGTCTGTGGCGACCTGAGAGCCCCACCAAGTGCCCAGGCAACGCCATCCCTGCCGGCGATCGGAACCCCCTTGGCGCCGTCCTCTTCTCCCCAGCCCCACACTCCCAACACCCATCATCCTTGCTCTAAGTGCTACTGACACACCGCTGTGCACAGGCGGCCCGCAGCACCACTGCCAGTGACACACCGCTGTGCACAGGCGGCCCGCAGCACCACTGCCAGTGACACACCGCTGTGCACAGGCGGCCCGCAGCACCACTGCCAGTGACACACCGCTGTGCACAGGCGGCCCGCAGCACCACTGCCAGTGACACACCGCTGTGCACAGGCGGCCCGCAGCACCACTGCCAGTGACACACCGCTGTGCACAGGCGGCCTGCAGCACCACTGCCAGTGACACACCGCTGTGCACAGGCGGCCCGCAGCACCACTGCCAGTGACACACCGCTGTTCAAAGGCGGCCCGTAGCACCACTGCCATGACACACCGCTGTGCACAGGCGGCCCGCAGCACCACTGCTAGTGACACACCGCTGTTCACAGGCGGTCTGCAGCACCACTGCTAGTGACACACCGCTGCTCACAGGCGGTCTGCAGCACCACTGCTAGTGACACACCGCTGTTCACAGGCGGTCTGCAGCACCACTGCTAGCGACACACCGCTGTTCACAGGTGGTCCGCAGCACCACTGCCAGCGACACACCGCTGTTCACAGGCGGTCCGCAGCACCACTGCTACTGACACACCGCTGCGCACAGGCAGTCCGCAGCACCACTGCTAGTGAAACACCGCTGCTCACAGGCTAGTGACACACCACTGCTCACAGGCGGTCCGCAGCACCACTGCTAGTGACACACCGCTGTTCACAGGCGGTCTGCAGCACCACTGCTAGTGACACACCGCTGTTCACAGGCGGTCTGCAGCACCACTGCTAGCGACACACCGCTGTTCACAGGCGGTCCGCAGCACCACTGCTAGTGACACACCGCTGCTCACAGGCTAGTGACACACCGCTGCTCACAGGCGGTCCGCAGCACCACTGCTAGTGACACACCGCTGTTCACAGGCAGTCCGCAGCACCACTGCTAGTGGCACACCGCTGTTCACAGGCGGTCCGCAGCACCACTGCTAGTGACACACCGCTGTTCACAGGCAGTCCGCAGCACCACTGCTAGTGGCACACCGCTGTTCACAGGCGGCCCGCAGCACCACTGCTAGCGACACACCGCTGTTCACAGGCGGCCCGCAGCACCACTGCTAGTGACACACCGCTGTTCACAGGCGGTCTGCAGCACCACTGCTAGCGACACACCGCTGTTCACAGGCGGTCTGCAGCACCACTGCTAGTGACACACCGCTGCTCACAGGCGGTCTGCAGCACCACTGCTAGTGACACACCGCTGTTCACAGGCGGTCTGCAGCACCACTGCTAGCGACACACCGCTGTTCACAGGTGGTCCGCAGCACCACTGCCAGCGACACACCGCTGTTCACAGGCGGTCCGCAGCACCACTGCTACTGACACACCGCTGCGCACAGGCGGTCCGCAGCACCACTGCTAGTGACACACCGCTGCTCACAGGCTAGTGACACACCGCTGCTCACAGGCGGTCCGCAGCACCACTGCTAGTGACACACCGCTGTTCACAGGCAGTCCGCAGCACCACTGCTAGTGGCACACCGCTGTTCACAGGCGGCCCGCAGCACCACTGCTAGTGACACACCGCTGTTCACAGGCGGCCCGCAGCACCACTGCTAGTGACACACCGCTGTTCACAGGCGGTCCGCAGCACCACTGCTAGTGACACACCGCTGTTCACAGGCGGCCCGCAGCACCACTGCTAGTGACACACCGCTGTTCACAGGCGGTCCGCAGCACCGCTGCTAGTGACACACTGCTGTTCACAGGCGGCCCGCAGCACCACTGCTAGTGACACACTGCTGCTCACAGGTGGTCTGCAGTGCCACTACCATCTGGACACTTGACAGAAATGCAGAATTCGCTCACACCTATGGGATCAGAATCTGCTTTTTAATGAGATCCCTGGGGATCTATATGAACCGTTTGAGATAAGCTGGTCCAGGAAACATTCTCAAGGTCCCTTCTGAAATTACCATGTAAAGAAATCAAAAAGCAACTTAGGAGTCTGGGTCGTTTCCCAACTCTCAAGCTACTCGGGGTGATTGTGAAATCTTTAGTCTTGAAAAGATTTTTACCCTGCTCCCTTGGCTTTATCTGGGAATATATGAGAAGCTATTTCCCTGATATAACATCTAAATCCCCTAATCACAATTATTCTACCTTCCACTTACTTTTTAAAATTTCATTTAATTTTAAAAGAAGCTTTAGATTACCAATTGTTACATCAGGAGGAGCACATATATACCACCTCCTCCCCCATCACAGCAGTTTTCATTAGTGCGATACATTTTACAGGTGATGGGTGCATACTGAAGCATACTGAAGCACTGTCACTAACTATAGTTCACATTAAAGTTTACATCTTGCACCACACATTTTTATAAGTTTTGACAAAATGTATAATGGCCTGTATCCATCATTGCAAAATCATTCAGAACAAATCTGATGTTCCAAAACTGCCCCATTGGTTGGGCATTTTTGGAACATTCTTCCTTCTCTCTTCCCTCAGAACCTCTAGTGACCACTGCTTTTATATCAATGATACAAGTCCTTCCATTGCTAGAATAATAATAAGTCTACTTTAGTCCATAGTTGCATTCCCTCTTTACTTTTATTTTTATTTTATGTATTTATTTTTGAGGTACTGGGGCCAGGGATTGAACCCAGGACCTCGTATGTGGCACTCAACCACTGAGCCACATTGGCTACCCTGAATTGTTTTTGTTTGCTTGTTTGTTTTGTTGTTGTTTTTAGGAGACACTGGGAACCAAACCCAGGACCTCCCACGTGGGAAGCAGGCGCTCAACCTGTTGAGCCACATCTGCTTCCCATTATGTTTACTTTTTAAGTTTATTTCTCTAAGACTTAAAGCCTTTGGACTGCTCCTGTACTGGTGGGGCCCTGAAATCCAGCACGTATGCAGCCAGCTCCTGCTCCCCATTTCCTCCGGCCTGCCCTAGACAACAGAACTGCGGTGATGAGGCAGCCCCAACCCAGAGGCTCTTCCCTGCAAGCAGCCCAGCTCCGTTCCTCTGCCCCATGACATCGACTCCCTTCTCAGCCTGCAGCAGTCCGAGCGGACCTCGTCCCAAATCCCTCAAACTGAGGAACGAACAAAAACAAGGGGGAAGCGTAACTGCCGACTAAGGCAGATTTATCGTTATCGTAGCCATCATCTTGTGACAACGGAGTAGTTGTAACACTGACATAAAAATAAAGGTTTAGATTAAAAGTAAATAAAGGGAAAACTTCGCTGCAGATCATTCTGGCACTCATCTTGTTGGAGGTGGGAGCAGGGGTAGATGAACTCTTTGGGTGATATTTCCAATTCTGAGGTTCTAGAGTCTGGAAAAGAGCCCCGAGCTGGAGGTAAGTGAGCAGAGCAGCTCTGCAGGGCATCCGGGTTCAAGCTTTGGGGGGCCAGGGTAGCAGGGGGCGGGGGGCGGGCCGGGCCTCACAGTTTAAGGCAGCTCTGGGGATGAGCTCGGGGCCGATGAAGAGGGCGCACAGCTCCTTCACCAGGCCGGGGTAGGAGAGCGTGCTCCACGCGCGCAGGGTCTCTCTGTCCAGTTGCGGGAGCTCCTCAGGCACGTAGAGGCCCCCGTCAGGGGCATAGCCAGAGAAGAGCGCCGCCTCGAAGTCCACTGGCGGGGCCGTCCCCCGGGTACTGACGTAGCGCATGGTGCCGGCAGCCTGCAGAGGGCACAGTCCCGGAGGCAGCTGCCCCAAGCCCACAGCACCGGCAGGGCGACGCGGACCCACACAGGCCCCTAGGCGGAGCTCAGGACAGGGCGGCAGGGTCACGGCCCCTAACTGAGCCCGGAGCCCTGTCTGCACTCCCATACCAGCGTCCTTGGTGGCTGCAAATCACCACCCTCTGTGCTTCCACGCCTCCAGCAAAATAAAGCAACCACACTGACCCTGGGGGAAAAGCGTTCTGGAGCACGCTGCGAAAGAGGAAAGGAGGTTCTCACTGGCGAGGAAGAAGGGCTTGGGGTAAGGAAAGTAACAGCAGCAAAAGGCAATTGTCATCTTGCTCTCCCTCCTGATAAGGACAGAGCAGACACACTGGGTCAGACAGTCTTTCCAGAGACTTCTGGGTCCAACATCTGCTAAATAAAAAAATCCACGGTAACTGGTTATTTAGGGACATTGCCCCTAACCTAAGGGATCTCAGCTCTGGCAGTCTGTTGGAAGCAACCTGGGAGGTTTAAAAAATACCCACACCTGGAACCCCAACAGGACTCAATTCAATTATGAGTCTAAATTAGAGGCTTTCCAGGTGGCAGGTGAGAACGCTGCAACCTCTCAGCGTAACCGCAGAAGGACGAGAGGTGCTGGCTCTCTCTGGCCACGGCCTGCGTGGACTCTGGCTGGAGGTGGGGAGTGGGGACCCCAGCCACAGACCTAACCCATAAGGGGCCACGTCCAGGACCTGGGCTCGAGCTCTGCGCTCCTCTCCCTGGATCTAGGAGCTGGGGTCAGGGGCTGGGCTTTCAAACCCCACACCCACTTCTGGGAATGAACTTGACCAGACACAGCGCTCAGTGCCAGAGCCTGCGCTCGTTTCCGTAAAGCCACCAGAGGCGTTCCACGTAGGAGGAAGATAGCGTGGACCTGGAGGGAGTGGGGGCTCCTCCGCTGTGGCTCTGCCACCCTGGAGCTCAGGGCAGGTCCTGCAGGGGCTGCCACGTGTCACGCCTTGCCCATAAACGCAAGGATATCCAGTGCAGAAACAGAGAACAGTCCTACGGGGTAGTGAGCAGGGAGACTGGCAGTGTGATATGGTATGAATTCCAAAAATAGATACGGGTTATGTTTGTAACCTGGTCTGCACCAGGGCATGAGTAAGTTATATTAGGGCTTTGACTGGGCCACGTCAGTAGGGCGTTGAGTCCCCACCCCTTGGTGGGTGGAACTCTCAGATACAAGGCATGGGAGAGGACAGAGAGGAAGGGCTTTTGATGCTGGAGTTCTGATGTTGGAGTTTGATGCTGGCGCCCTAAGCTGGAGCCCGGGAAGTCAGCACACAGAGGAAGGAGCAGCCAGCCCTGGAAGGGGGCACGGGCATAGAGGGAGGAATTTCCCCACTCTGTGTTAAGGGTCAGAGCCAGTGCAAACTTCCAAGACCCTGGAGGAGGAAGAGGGGCCGCCAGACCAGCTTCACAGGACCAAGCCAAGAAGAAACCAAGAACCAAGCTGCCGAAGAAGAGGCACGAGGGAGGGGCAGGCAGGGCGGTGGGATAAACCGTCACGGAATTCCCTCTCCTCAGCCCGGGTCTCTGTTCTGAGCATGGCTCTGGGAGGAGGAGGGGGCAGACAAAAGGGGCTGACCTGGTCAGCGCGACTCTGCAGAGCCTAACGCACAGACCTGCTATCCGTCCTGGGACCAGGGACTGCCCTGAGCTAACACCCCGGGGGCAGCACTTCCAGGAGGAGAGGGCCAAGCTGCCCAGGGGTATCCATCTTTGGGTTCCATGTAAGCGTAACCAACTAGCAAGGCCCAGAAAGAGAAGGAGCTGTGGGGAGGCGGTGAAGGCTGGGGGAGAACATCAAGCACTTGTGCTGGGCCCGTGGCCTGGGGACTCCACGTATCAGAAGGGGACTGGACCAAGGGACCCCGGGGCTGTAAGACTTCCTAGGTAGCCTGGTCATTCCCCTGGACTCTACTCCCAAGTGGAGACAGACGGGAACTGCCGTGACCAATAGTGGATGACGAGAAGGCGGGGACACAGGAGGAACTGTGCCGCCGGGAGCGAGTTCCTCCAAGGGGGCGCTACCGGGCGAGACCACGACCTCGGGGCTAGAGCCTCCGGCCCCAGCAGACCCCTGCTTCTCAGAGGAGGGGCTCTCCACCCCAAGGGGTGGGGCCTAGGGACCGACAGCCTCGGGGCACACCGCAGGATTCTCGGTCTCGGGGTTCTCCTACAGGTGCAGCAACCTGGCCGAAGGGGCCGGACACGGAGAGCCCAGCCGTCCCCCACCCACCCCGACTTCTCCAGGAGGCCGACGCAGCCACGGGGTACAAGACTCCTGACTCCCCGCGGAGGACGCGGCCCGCCAGGAGGGCAGGCGGCGCGGGCCTCGCGCCGGGACCCCTCCGGGCCCCGGAGTCGGCGGGTCGCGGGGCCGGGGGCGGGGTGCCGGACGCGGGGCGCGGGCGCGCGGTTACCGGGTCCCGGGCGCGGGCGGGCTGCGGGGCGCGGCGGGGCTGCCGGGCTCCGGACGTCGGTCCTCAGGCCCCGAGCTCCGAGCGGGCAGGCCCGGGCTTCCGGTCGCAGGCGGTTGTGATCACTGCAGAGGTCGGGATCGAGGAGGGACCGGGGCGAGGCGGCGGGCGGGAGAAAGGGGCGTGGGGAGAGGCGGGGAAGGGCGCGGAGCGCGCGTGAGGGAGGAACGAGCCGTGCGCGCTTCGCTTCCCTTCGAGCGCTTTTATTCCCTACCCAGTCTCGGGTCTCTCGGCCGCCCTGGAAATGCCGTATAACTTCATTTTTCAGATTAGGAAAGGGGAAGGCGCCTCCCATCTGCCCGACAAGGCGGCTGGACAAGCTCCTGGTTCCCTAACGCGGGCCGGGAGGTCAGGGGTCAGAGTCCACGGGACACACGTGGTATCATTTTAGCTCAAAAATTCTTTGAGGGAAGCTTTTTAATTAAACACAGATCAATTCTAGAGTCGAAAGCCCCCCTCCCTCAATTCACTTAAATTTTTTTTCTCTTTAATCCCAAATCATTTTTAAGTGGCTTTATTAATAGACGTTTTCACGCACCATACAATTCACCCCCCAATTCATTTTTTTCTTTGTTTCTTGTTTTTTTCCCCAATTCATTTTTTATGGGGGAAAAAATAACTTATGAAAATACGTCTCCAGAAACGGCACCTACCTCTGATCGACGGTCATGCGCCTGCTTCCTGACCCCCCGGTGCAGTTTGGGGGGCTGGCCCAGGCCCGGCGGCCTAAGGTTGACGGCGGCTCTAGCCTGGGCGGGGTCCCAGGAGACCCAGCTGCACCTGCCGGAAGGGGCCCCGGCAGCGCCCTGTGGGGTCGCCGGCCCCTGCCCTGCTGCTGTGCCACTCTCGGAAGCCTGTGGCCTCCGCATGCTCACGTTACCTGCTCCCGGGGCGTCCCACCCGCGGTGCGCCCCCACCCCCGCCGGTGCGCCCAGCCTTGCTGGACCCCAGACTGGTTTGGGCTCAGATACCTGAGGGTCTGGCCAGTCCCTGCTCGGCCAGCAAGTGGGCCTTTCCAGACCAAGCTGGGGCCAGGCACTGGCCACGGAGTTCACAGAGAAACAGGGGGCCTCTCGTAGAGAGAGGGACCCCAGATGCTTTCCACCCCTGCATCAAGTAGATTTAATGCCTCAGAGGCCAGTAAAACAGAGGCCCATGGTGAAAACGCCGAGATGGCGTCTCAGCAGCCATGGCAAGGACGGAAGCACCTGGCGCGCAGCTCGCCCCCGCCAGGCCCCTGGCCGGCTTCCCGGGTCTGCGAACGCCCCTGGGAACTCGTTAGACTCCCTGAGCAAGGAGAGGAGCCGACGGCTCAAGGAGCCCAGTGTGGCTAGGCGAGATAAACTCCGCTGCATTCCCACCAGGAAGCCGGACTCCAAGGGCCAAGCAGGAGCGGTGACTGCAGCGGCTGGGAACTTCTGCACTGGGCAAATGCCCAGGCACTTAATTTTTTTTTTTTTTTTTACATTATGCATTAGAGCCAGTCATCTTCCACAGCCGTCCCCCACACCCCAGATCCTTGCCGTGCCTTTGCTTCTGAGTGCCCCAGGCAGGGCCCGGCTCTTCTCCAAGGTTATGCAAAGAGAGAACTAGCCTCCTCCAAGTGCTGGGATGCAGGAGTTAGGACCAGAGCCCTCAGTGAGGCTTAAGGAGCGCATGGGGCTAGGACTGCGGAAGAGGGAAGGAATCCTAGACTGAAAGAATCCGTTAGGAGCCCTCTAGCCATTTGTGCAGAGACAAGAACTCAGGCTGTCCTGGTGTCCAAGGTGGGGAAGGGCAGAGGGGAAAGGAAGTGACCTTCCAAGCCAAGGCCGGCCTGCACGCTCAGCATTTCCCACCTGCTGAATTGACAGTCCACTGTATCACCTAACGTGTGTGGTGGTGGTTCGAGGAGGTGGGTTAAGTTAACCTTTAAACTCAAATACTCAGAATCACCCTCGGATCACTTCTGAGATCCTGACTCTGCAACGGAGAATACCAAATAAATAGTCCCCAAATATCAAGCAAAAACTGACGAGCAAAATTCCAACTGCCTTTTTTTGCAGAAAAGGACATGATCCTAAAATTTACATGGAAATGCAAGGGCCCCTGAATAGCTAAGACAATCTCAAAAAAGAACAGAGTTGGAAGACCCACTTCCCGATATCAAAACCTACCACAAGCTACAGTAATTAAACAGTATGGTCATCCACAAATGGTGCTGGGAAAGTGAGATTTCCACATGCAAAGGAATAAAGGTGGAGTCCTTCCTCAACCATATATAAAAATTAATTTAAAATGGATCAATGACCTATATATAAAAGCCAAAACCATAAAACCCTTAGAGGATAACATAGGAGCAAATCTTCATGACCTTAGCTTTAGCAATGGGTTCTTAGATGTGACACCAAAAGCACGAGCAACAGAAGGTAAAATAAACTGGATTTCATCAAAATTAAACAACTTTCACATCAAAAGACAATATCAAGAAAATGAAAAGACAACCTACAGAATAGGAGAAAATAGTTGCAAATCATATATATGATAAGGACATTATACGCAGAATATTTAAAAATTCCAAAACTCAACAACAAAAGAAAACCCAATTTTTAAGAGGGCAAAGGATTTCAACATTTTTCCGAAGAGTACATGCAAATGGTCAGTGAGCACATGAAAAGATGTTCAACATCATTAGCCATTAGGGAAGTGCAAATCAAACCCAAAATGAGATACCACTTCACACCAACAATGACGGCTATTATTTGAAAAAAGGAAAATAAATGTCGGGCAATGTAGAGAAATTGGAACTCTATTGTGCTGCTGTTGAGAAGGTAAAAGGGTACATACAGCCTCTGTGGAAAACAGTTTGGTGGTACCTCACAAAGTTAAACATAGAATTAAACATAAGACCCAGTAATTCCACTCCAGCGTGTTCACCAGAAGGAGTTGAAAACAGGGCGTCAAACAAATACTTGTACACCAATGTTCATAGTAACATTATTCAGTCTAAAGGTGGAAACAACCCAAGGTCCCAGCAACAGAAGAATAGATAGCAAAGTGTGAGATATACTGTGGAATATTACTCAGCTTGAATGAAGTTCTGATACATGCTACAACATTATAGTGAGTGACATAAGCAAGGCCTATAAGGAGCAAATATTGTGTGATTCCACTTGTATGAAATATCTAGAACAAGCAAATTTGTAGCAATAGAAACTAGAAGTTACCAAAGGTGGGTTTGGGAGGAAGTGGGGGTTATTACTTACTGGGCACAGAGCTTCTGTTTACGGTGATGGAAAGTTTTGGTAATGAATGGTGTTGATGGTAGCCCAACATTGTGAATGTAATTAATGCCACTGAAGTGCACACATTTGGCACATTTTATGTCATATATATATCTTCACTATTTGGGTAAAAAAACCAAGGTGGTACTGGCATAATGATAGACATATAGACGACAGAATAAAATTTAGAGTCCAGAAATAAACTCATACAACTATGGTTAATTATTTTTTTTAATCATGGTAAACTATACACAACATAACATTTCCTGCTCTAACCACTTTCAAATATACAATTCAGGCTGTTCGTTATACTTACAATATTGTACTACCATCAACACCATCCATTAGCAAAACTTCCTATCATCCCAAACTAAAACTCTGTACCCATTAAGCATTCATCCCCACTCCCCACCCCTGCCCATACTCCTGGTGTTCTGTAATCTATATTCTGCCCCTATGAGTTTTCATGTTTTAGTTGTTTCATGTAAATTATATCATACAATATTTGACCTTTGTGCCTGCTATTTTCACTCAACAGGATGTTTTCAAGTTCACCCATGTTGCATCATGTCTCAAGTTCATTCCTTTTTATAGCTGAATAATAAGTCATTGTATTGCTATATTACATTTTCTTTATCCATTCGTTCATTAATGGTGATACTTGGTGGGTTGCTTCTACCTTTTGCCTATTGTGAATAATGCAGTTATGAACACTGGTGTACAGATATCTGTTAGTCCCTGCTTTCAATTCTTTTGGGTGTATATCTAGAAATGGGATGGCCAGGTCATATGGTAATTCTGAGGAACTGCCAAACTCTTTTCCCCTTTGACTGCACCATTTTTCATACCCACAAAACAAATTGCGAGGGTTCCTATTTCTCCACATCCTTGCCAACACTTTTTTTTTCACATTTTAGTGGGTAGGATAGGGTATCTCATTGTGATTTTGATGCATTTCCCTAAGGACAAATGATGTTGAGCATCTTTTTTGTTTATTCGCCATTTGTACATCTTCTCAGGAGAAATGTCTATTCAAGTCCTTCGCCCATATTTTCATGGGGTTGTTTGGGTTTTTGTTGTTGTTAAATTATAAGAGTTCTTTATACATTCTGGATATTAAGCCTTTATCACACATATTGTCTCTAAATACTTTCTCCCAGTCTGTAGAATGGCTTTTCAAAACTTTCTTAATAATGTCCTCCAAAGCACAAAAGTTTTTTATTTTGATAAATCCAGTTGGTCTAGTTTTTCTTTTGTTACTTGTGCTTTTGGTGTAAACTCTAAGAATGCATTGCCTAAAGCGAGGTCCTGAAGTTATTCCCCTATGTTTTCTTCTAAGGCATGTATAGTTTTAGTTCCTATATATAAGTCTTTGATCCTTTGAGTTAATGTTTGTGGATAACGGTCTACCTCCATTCTTTTTCATGTGGATCTTCAGTTTTCCCAGTACCATTTGTTGAAGAGATTCTTCTTTTCCCACTGGGTAGACTTGGCACCCTGGTCAAAAATCAGTAGATCATAGATGTGAGGGTTTATTTCTGTACTTTAATTCTATTTCATTGTTCTATATGTCTGCCCTTAAGCCATTTTTTAAAAAATCAGTTTTATCAATACATATTAATAAAGCATCACAATTCATCCAAAGAGTACAATCAATGGTATTTGGTACAATCACATAGTTGCGCATAAATCACTTCAATCATGATTAGAACATTGTCATTATTTCAATAATAATAATAAACAAAAAACAGATAAAAGATTCATCATCTCTCGATCTTCCCCTGCTGTACATATCTGCTATTTTTGGCTATTCTTCTTTTTTATTTTCTTTTTCTTTTTTTTTTTTTAAAGATTTATTTTTATTTATTTAATTCCCCTCCCCTCCCCCGGTTGTCTGTTTTCTGTGTCTATTTGCTGCGTCTTGTTTCTTTGTCCACTTCTGTTGTCCTCAGCGGCACAGGAAGTGTGGGCGGCGCCATTCCTCAGAGGCTGCTCCCTCCTTCGCGCTGGGCGGCTCTCCTTATGGGTGCACTCCTTGCGCGTGGGGCTCCCCTACGCGGGGGACACCCCTGTGTGGCAGGGCACTCCTTGCGCGCATCAGCACTGCGCATGGGCCAGCTCCACACAGGTCAAGGAGGCCTGGGGCTTGAACCGCGGACCTCCCATGTGGTAGACGGACGCCCTAACCACTGGGCCAAAGTCCGTTTTCCCTTTATTTTCTTTTTATTTATTTTTAATAAATAAAACCCGGGACCTCATATGTGGGAAGACAGCACTCAATCACTGAGCCACATCAGCTTCCCAGAGTTGGTTTTTTCGTTTCTTTTGCTTGTGGTTTGTTTTTGTTTTTTCAACAGGCACTGGGAACCAAACCCAGGACCTCCCATATGGGAAGCTGGTGCTTAACCGCTTGAGCCACAGGTGCTTTCCCTGGCTATTCTTCTTAAGCCAATTTTTGGTTTTTTTTTAAGATTTATTTCTCTCTCTCCCTTTCCTCTCTCCCCCCCAGTTGTCTGCGCGCTCTGTCCATTCGCTATGTTCTTCTGTGACTGCTTCTATCCCTATCAGCGGCACCAGGAATCTGTGTTTCTTTTTGTTACGTCATCTTGATGTGCCAGCTCTCCATGTGTGCGATGCCATTCTTGGGCAGGCTGCACTTTCTTTCACGCTGGGCGGCTCTCCTTACGGGGCGCAATCCTTGCGCGTGGGGCTCCCCTACGTGGAGACACCCCTGTGTGGCAGCGCACTCCTTGCGCGCATCAGCACTGTGCATGGGCCAGCTCCACACGGGTCAAGGAGGCCCGGGGTTTGAACCACGGACCACCCACATCATAGGTGGACGCCCTAACCACTGGGCCAAGTCCGCTTCCCTTTAGCCAGTTTTGATCACTGTAGTTTTGTAATAAGTTTGAAATTAGGAAGTGTGAGTCCTCCGAATTTGTAATATTTTTTCAAGATGGTTTTGGCTATTCAGGGCTCCTTGCTCTTCCATATAAATTTTTTTGTTCTTTGTATTTTAAAAAAAATTTTTTTAAAGATACATAAATCACACAAAGGTTACATAAAAAAAATAAGAGGTTCCCATATACCTCACTTTCCACATTCCCCACTCCTCCCACATTGACAACTTCTTTCATTAGTATGGTGCATTCATTGCATTTGATGAGTACATTTTGGAGCATTGCTACACAGCATGGATTATAATTTATTGTAGTTTACACTCTCCTAGTCCATTCAGTGGGTTATGGCAGGATATATAATGTCCTGCATCTGTCCCTGCAGTATCATTGAGGACAACTCCAAGTCCTGAAAATGCCCCAATATCACACCTGTTTCCCTCTCCCTGCCTTCAGCAACTCCCATGGCCACTGTCTCCACATAAATGATATAATTTCTTCCATTACTAGAGTCACAATAATTCTATAGTAGAATATCAGTAAGTCCACTCTAATCTATATTTTATTCCTCTGTCCTGAGGACCCTGGGATGGCGATGTCCACTCCACTCTAAATCGAGAGCAGGGCTTAGATCCCACATGGCTGATAGACAGAATTCTGCTTGCAGCTGTAGACTCTCTCAGTTCCCTGGTGTGGTGGTTGACCATTCTCACCTCCCTGTTAGCTGACCTGGCTAAGTCCAATGAACTGGAAAGTAGGAGTTGCAACTCTGCTGAGGCTCAGGGCCCAGCTGGCACATAAACAGCCAGAGATTCAAGTCTCCTGAGCATACATGAACCCCAGGACCAACCACAGGTTCAGTAAAAGTGACAGAAGAGGCATACATAGAGAGGTCACATCTGAGTCCAACTCCATCACAGGAGCACAAATTCCAAAGTAGGGCCCACTGGCAAGGCACCAAACTCCAGAGTCATCTGTCATGACCATAGGACCTATGTGTCTCCATAGCCCTCAGGAGCACCAGTACCTGGGGTTGTATCTATTTTGGCTATCTCTGAGATCCTGCTGAGATGTGTATAAGCACGACCCCTCTGATGACCTCCCGAATCATTTTGAAGTCTCTTAGTCATATAAACTCATTTGTCTTTACCATTTCCCCCTTTTATTCAAGGTCTTTTTCTAGTTGGATCACCAGCTACTGATTGGTAGTAATCCCTCAGCACCAGGGAGGCTCATCCCCGGAGTCATGTCCCATGCTGGGAGGAAGGTAATGCATTTACATGCTGAGTTTGGCTTAGAGAGTATGCACATTTGAGCAACATGGAGGCTCTCAGGAGGTAACTCTTAGGCACCCTACAGCTCTAGGCCTAGTTGGAATTTCAAGCACACAGGCTCATAAGCATAGTCATCAGTATCAAGGGCCCATCATTGGACCATCCTTCTTCACTGGTCTTTGCTCTTGTACTTGGGGAATTGTCGCTGCTCCACTGGGGAGTGTGACAGAGTTTCCCAGAATGGGAACTCAGCACTCCCTCAGTTGTTGTGTGAAACTCTACCCCCTATGTCAATACCCAAAGAACATCCAAACATATATACCCTCTATACACGCCCTGGAGAACTCCCTCCCAGCCATGCCTGCCCCGTCAATGACACTCCACATCAGGGCTCTTCCCCTGCCATAGTTGAATCCCTCCGTGATGAAAAACTTCTTCAAAAATGAACTCTAATATATTGCCAAATTCAATTAATAGGAAAATGAGTTAGTAATGGTAGGTTTAAAGATTAGAAATATAATAATAATTTAGAAAAACTAAAATAAAGTAAAAAATAAATGGACATATTAAAAAATGAAAAATATCATAAAATTTTTTTGATGTTTTGCCTTTCATCACTGTAATAGGTTTTGCCCTGTATGTACAGTATGCAAGGCAATCTCTTCCATTTCTTCCTCAGTGTCTACATCCTTTTTTAAAAATTACTATGTCTTAAAAAAAATTTTAGGTCACAGGAAAGTCACATATAGAATATAGGGAACTCCCATATACCCACCATCAAACCCTTTTTCCTCTTCCCCAGCAATGATCTTTTTACATGTGGATGTTACATTTGCTGCAACTGATGTACAGATATTGAAACATAGCTACTAACTATGGCTCCATTATGGTTTACATTTTAGACTATACACTTTTAAATTTTTTGTTACATTATGGTTTATATTGTGGTTTTTATTTTAGACTATACACCTTTATAATTTTTGGTGATACTTAACATGTATGGTGATACTTATCCATCATTGCAGGATCATGCAGAACATTTCCATTGACCCCCTGCTACCCCCTCTTCCATCTATTCTATTCCTCCCCCCTCCCCTCAGTGCCCCCAGTGACAACCAAGCTTTACTCCTTGAAGAAGATTCATAGATACTTGCAACAATGCTGAAAGCTTGACACACTAATCTGTCCTTTCCTATTGGGAACCAAACATGCTCTCTTGAGACACCCTCCCCTCTGTTAGAGAACATCAGGCCTCCCCAGGATGGGGTCATAACACCTCCCCGCTCATTGTGTGGGTCTCCACCCACTGATGTAACACACTATGTCAAGATGAGCACTCACACACTCCCTAGAGGCCTGCCCCAGGTGCTCCCTATGACAGATGTCCCCCATCAAACACCTTAAACCAGTAACCCTTGACCTTATTATATTTTCTAAAGAGTTTTCTCAACATTTTAGTTTCAACTACATAATTGACTGTAGCAGTTTGATATTATTGATGATATTACTGATGATAATTCCAAAAAGAAATATTGGATTATGTTTGTAATCTGATCTGTACCTGGGCATGATTGAGTTATGTTTACAGCATTGAGTCCCCACCCTTGGTGGCTGGGGACTCACAGATAAAAGACATGGCAAAGAACAGAGTTGAGGGTTTCTGATGTTGGAGTTTTGACGTTGGAGTTTGATGATGAAGACTTAAGCTGGAGCCCCGGGAAGTAAGCTCACAAAGGAAAGAGAAGCAAGCCCCAGGAAGAGAGGAACCTTGAACCCAGAGAAAAGCAAGCTCCAGGAATATAGGAACCCAGGAAGCCTGAATCCTCACAGATGTCGGCAGCCATTTTACTCCAAATAGACTTTGGTGAGGAAAGTAACTTATGCTTTATGGCCTGGTACCTCTAAGCTCCTACCCCAAATAAATACCCTTTATAAAACCAACCAATTTCTGTTATTTTGCATCAGCACCCCTTTGGCTGACTAATACACCTGACAATCTCCCATGTTCTCTTGCTCCCCCCAACCCTCCCCCCAATTCCTTGGACCATCTGACTCATCCATCCAACCCTATGCCCGCTCAAGCCTGCAAAGCCCAACCAGTAGTATCCCAATCCCCCCATTTTATCCCTTCTCTGCACAACTACTCACCTCCACTTTATCATAGATTTCTCCCATGTGGGCATTGATTCACAACCTTCTTCTCACCCCCCTCCCCATTTCCTCTAAGCCTATGTTCCAATCTCTAGCTCCCTGAGACAGACTGATTTGCTTAACTCATATCAGAGAGGTCATGTAGTATGTGTCCTTCAGTGCCTGGCTTGCTTCACTCAACATAAGGTCCTCAAGATTCATCCATGTTACCCCGTGTGTTTGTACTGTATTCCTTCTGATAGCTGAGTAGTATTCCATTGTATGAATATACCACATTTTGTTTATCTCTTCATATGTTGATGGGCATTTGGGTTGATTCCAGCTTTTGGCAATAGTGAATAATGCTGCTATTGAACATTGATGTGCATATGTTGGTTCATGTCCTTGTTTTCAGTTTTTGTGTGTGTATACCCAGCAGTGGAATTGCTGGGTCATATGGCAAATCTATAGCTAGATTTTTAAGGAACTGCCAATTGTCCTCCAGATTGGCTGGATCCTTCTACTTTCCCACCAGCAGTGGATGAGGGTTACTATTCCTCTACATCCTCTCCAACACTTGAGGTCTTCTGTTTTTTTAATAGTTTGTGATGTTGAGCAACATTTCATGTGTTTCTTAGCCATTTGTATTTCTTCTTTGAAGAAGCATCTGTTTAAATCTCTTGCCCTTTTCTTAAATGGGTTGTTTGTCTTTTTATTTTTGAGATATAGGATCACTTTATATATGCTGCATATTAGGCTCCTATCAGATACATAGTTAACCAAATACTTTTCCCATTGGGTAGGCTGTCTTTTCACTTTCTTGATAAACTCCTTTGAGGTGCAAAAAGCTTTAATTTTGAGGAGGTGTTATTTATCTATATTTTCTATCGCTGCTCGTGTTTTGGGTATGAAGTTCATGAAGCCATTTCCTATCACAAGGTCCTGTAGATGCTTCTTGGCTTTGTGTGTCTTAGCTCTTATTTTTAGATCTTTGATCCATCTTGAGTTGATTTTTGTATAAGATGAGAGGTGGTAATCCTTTCTCATTCTTTTGCATAAGGATATCCAATTCTCCAAGCATCATTTGTTGAAAAGGCCATTCTCTCCCAGTTGAGTGGGCTTGGTGGTCTTGTTGAATAAGCAAGGACTGGATAAGCAAGGATCTATATCAGAACTCTCAATTTGGTTCCACTGGACAGTATGTCTATCCTTGTGCCAATACCATGCTGTTTTGATCACAATAGTTTTGTAGTGTGTTTTAAAGTCAGGTAATGTGATTCCTCTGATTTCATTTTTCTTTTTCAATATGTCTTTGGCTAATCAGGGCCTCTTTCCCTTCCAAATAAATTTCATAGTTAGTTTTTCCAGTTTATTAAAAAATACTCTGTTGATTTTTATTGGGATTGCATTGCATCTATAGATCAGTTTGGGTAGGACAGACATCTTAATGATATTTAGTCTTCCTATCCATGAGCAGGGGATAGTCTTCCATTTATTTAAGTCTTCTTTGATTTCCTTTAACAGCGTTGTGTAGTTTTCTGTGTATAAGTCTTTTTCATCTTTACTTAAATTTATTCCTAGGTATTTGATTTTTTTACTTACTATTATAAATGGTATTTTTTTTCTTGATTTCCTCCTGAGATTGCTCATTATTGGTGTACAGAAATGCTACTGATTTTTGCACATTGATCTTATAACCTGCAACTTTACTGAACTCATTTATAAGTTCTAGAACCTTTATTGTAGATTTCTCAGGGCTTTCTATGTGTAGGATCATGCCATATGCAAATAGTGAAATTTTTACTTTTCCTTCCCAATTTGGATGACTTTTATATCTATTTCTTGCCTCAGTGCTCAAGCAAGTACTTCTAACACAATGTTAAATAGGATGGGTGATAGCAGGCATCCTTGTCTTGTTCCTATTTTACAGGGAAAGATTTTAAGATTTCACCATATATGGATTTTTCATATATACTCTTTATCATGTTTAGAATGTTTCCTTCCACTTATATCTTTTGCAGTGTTTTTGTCAGGAAAGGGTGCTGTATTTTGTCAAATACTTTCTGCATGTATAGACATGATCATGTATTTTTTCCCTTTGATCTGTTTATATGGTGTACTACATCGGTTGATTTTCTTATGCTGAGCCATCCTTGCACACCAGGGATGAAGCCCACTTGGTCATGGTGTGTAGTTCATTTGATGTGTTGCTGAATATGATTAGCAAGTATTTTATTGAGGATTTTCACATCTAGGTTCATTAGAGAGATTGGTCTGTCATTTTCCTTTCTTGTGGTGTCTTTGTTTGGCTTTGGTATTAGGTAATGTTGGCATCACAGAATGAGTAAGGCAATGTTCCTTTTTTAAAAAAGAACAAATGTTTCAGTTTTTTGAATGAGTTTAAGATTGGTGTTAATTCTTTCTGGAATGTTTGGTAGAATTCACCTGTGAAATTGTCTGGCCCAGGGCCCTTCTTGGTTGAGAGGTTTTTAATGACTGATTCTATCTCTTTACTTGTGATTGGTTTGTTGAGATCATCAATTTCTTCTTTCATGAATGTAGGCTACTTACATGTTTCTAGGAATTTGTCCATTTCTTCCAAATTGTCCTTCTTGTTGGCATATAGTTTTTCAAATATCTTCTTATAATACTCTTTATTTCTGTGGGGTCAGTGGTGATATCCCCTTTCTCATTTCTTTTTGTGTGTATTTGCATCTTCTTTTTTTTCTTTGTTAGTCTCGCTAATGGTTTGTCCATTTCATTGATCTTCTCAAAGAACCAGATCTTTGTTTTATCTTTTTCTAGTGCTTTCTTATTTTCTATTTCATTTAGTTCTGTGCTGATCTTTGCTATTTCTCTCTTTCTTCCTCCTTTGGGGTTAGTTTGTTGTTTATTTTTACTAATTCCTCCAAGTGTACAGTTAGGTTTTCAATTTTAGCTCTTCTTTTTTTGATGAATGAATTTATGGCTATGAATTTCCTCTCAGTACAGCTTTTGCTGCATGCCATAAGTTTTGATATGCTGTTTTGCCATTGTCATTAGTTTCAAGGTAGTTTCTGGTTTCTTTTGAGATTTTCTCCTTACCCACTGTTTGTCTAAGAGTATGTTGCTTAACTTCCATATCTTTGCAAAAATCTGGTATTCTGGCCCTTGCAGATTTCCAGGTTCATTCCACTGTGGTCAGAGAAATTATTCTGTATGACTTCAATCTTTCTGAATTCACTGAGACTTTCTCTGTGGCCTAGCATGTGGTCTATCTTGGAGAATGATCCACGTGCACTTGAGAAGAATGTATATCCTGCTGTATTTGGGTGTAATATTCTGTCCAGATCCCCTAATATATTATTCAAAGTCTGTTTCTTTATTGATTCTCTGTTGAGATGTCTAATGGTGATAATGGGGTATTAAAGTCCCCCACTATAATTGTAGAGTCATCGATTCCGCCATTTAGTTTTTCCAGTGTTTGCCTCACATATTTTGAGGTGCCCTGGTTATGTGCATAAATGTTTATGATTGTTCTTTCTTCTTGAAAGGTGACTCCTTTTACTAATACATAGAGTCCATTTTTTGCTCTCACAATAATTTTGCACTTAAAGTCTGTTTTGTCCAATATTAGTATAGGTACTCCTGCCCTTTTTTGATTATTGTTTGCTTGTAACATTGTTTTCCAGCTCTTCACTTTCAACCTCCTTGAATTCCTGGGTCGAAGGTGGATTTCTTGTGGACAACATATAGATGGGTCATATTTCTTTATCCATTCTGCCAATCTGTGTCTCTTGACAGGTGAGTTTAATCTATTAACATTCAGTGTTACTACTATCAAGGAATTACTTACATTAGCCATATTTTCTTTGGATTTGTCTATGTCATATGTTGTTTTTATTTCTCTTTTTGTCTTTTTAGTTGTTCTTGTACTCTCCTCCAACTGTCTCTCCTGTTTTTTTTTTCTCCTGCAAAATTCCCTTTAGTACTTATTGAAGAGCAGGTTTCTTATTGGCATACTCTCTTAGTTTCTGTTTATCTGTGAATATTTTTAATTCTCCATCACTTTTGAATGCCCACTTTGCTGGATAGAGTATTCTTGGCTGGAAATTTTTTTGTTTTAGTACCTTGACTATGTCATACCACTGCCTTCTTGCCGCCATGGTTTCAGATGAGAAATCAGCACTTAATCTTATTGAGCCTCCCTTGTATGTGATGGTTCTCTTTTTTCTTGCTGCCTTCAGTATTTTCTCTTTGTCTTGAGCATTGGACAATTTGAAAAGTATATGTCTTGGGGTGGGCCTTTTAGGATCTATACAGTTTGGGGTGCATTGTGCTTCCTGGACATGTACATCCATCTCCCTCAATAAGTTTAGGAAATTTTCAGCCATTATTTCCTCCAACACCCCTTCTGTCCCCTGTCCCTTCTCTTCTCCTTCTGGGATGACTATCATGTGTATGTTTGTGCATTTTGTGTTCTCATTCAGATCCCTAAGTCCCTGCTGTTTTTTTTTTTCCGTCATTTTATCTATCAATTCTACTATCTGTTTTATTTCAGATATACTGTCTTCCACATCACTAATTCTTTCCTCTGCCCCTTCAAATCTGCTGTTATTAGCTGAGAGTGTATTTTTGATTTCTTGGATTGTGCCATTCATCACCATCATATCCGTTATCTTTTTGTGTATATTTACAACTTCTTCAGTATGCTCTCCAGGTGTTTTCTTAATATCCTTAATCTCTTCCTTCACTTCATTAAGTTAGTCCATGATATTTATTTGGAGAGCTTTGATTAGTTGTTCAATGTTCTGCTCCTCTTCCTGGTTTTTAGTTTGTTTATTGGATTGGACCATGTCTTCCTGATTATTGGTATGGCTTGTAATTTTTTTGTTGCTATCTGGTCATCATTTTATCTTGATGGGTTTGTTCAGTTGAACAGTTTCTCCATCTAGTCTTGGGTTTTATTTAGGTGCTGTTTGTGTCTATGTGTTAAGTCTTCTCTTGGACACTATTCTTCTTATTCTATTTCCTTGTTTTTGTGTAAGTTCCCTTGAAGGAAAAAGAATAGCAACAGGGAAAGCAAAAGACATAAGAAAAGAAAAAGTATAGTAGTAGTATTGATAGTAAATGTTAGCAGAAGAACCATATAAGACCTAGGAGAATGAATATTAAGCTCACATAGGCTGTGTAGAGTTATAGGAATTTAAAAAATGGAGTACCTACAAGCAGATAGGAAACTGAAAATTGAGAAGAATATAGTATGAATTAAAAGGCCAGCAGGAGAGAAAGAAAGAGGAAAGAAAGGACAATAGCATAGTTAATAAAAGATAGAAAACAGAATAGAAGTGTTAGAAATAAAAAGCCAGAAAAAGTAGGGGCTAAACAAAGAGAGGTGGAATGTAAGAGCAACAATAGAAGGTGAAGGATAGAAAGATGTAGGAAGGAAAAGAGATAGCATTTGTATTAGTCAGACAAAAGGGTGCTGATGCAAAATACCAGAAATTGGTTGCTTTTCATAAAGGGTATATATTGGGGGTAGGAGATTAAAGATACCAGGCCATAAAGCATAAGTTACTTCCCTCACCAAAGTCTATTTCCATGTGTTGGAACAAGATGGCTGCCGACGTCTGTGAGGGTTCAGGCTTCCTGGGTTCCTCCAGGCTCAGATCCTCCATTTTCTCCACAACATCAGCTATAGACTATGAGGCTCTCTAGACTTTGCCTCTCTCCACAAGGTCAGCTGCAGACTATCAGGCAAACGGCTCTGTCTCTTTCCCCAGGGCTCCAGTTTAAGATTTCAGCATCAAACTCCAACATCAAAACTCCAACATTAAGAACCCCCAACTCTGTCCTTTTGCCATATCTTTTACCTGTGAGTCCTCACCCACCAAGGGGTGGGAACTCAATGCCCTACTGATGAAGCCCAATCAAAGCCCTAATCATAAGTCAATCAGGCCCAGGTCCAGGTGAGATTACAAACATAATCCAATATCTATTTTTGGAATTCATAACCATATCAAACTGCTACACTCCACCCTCTGAATTCCAAAAATACATTACAATATTTAAAAACTTAAATCAGTAACAATGCAAGTACTAAATCATATCACAATCATAAAATTGATTGAAATACAATTTATCTTGGGGCAAACTCCTGTCTGCTACAGACCTCTGAAACCTCAAAACAATTTTTCTGTTTCCAATACAGAAATGGACAAAGGATAAACATTTTCATTACAATAAGGAGAAACTGGGAGGGAAACATGAGTCAGGGGTCCTCTACAGTTCAACAAACCTGCAGGGCATCCTCCATTTGATTTCTGCCTGAGAGTCATTCTTAAGATGATGTTTCTTCTCCTTGGTACCTTATGGGAACCCCGCCCCCTTTCCACAAGCTTGCCCAATGGCCATTTTCTTGGTTCTGCCCTCATCAAGCATCTGGGTGTCCATCAAGTTCCAGACCTCTCCCTTCAAGAGTGTTGGGGTGATTGCCACATCTTACCAAATCTTTGGGTTAGAGTCTTAACCCCCTAGCACAGTGATGTGAAGACAACATTCCCCCTAATCTTTGGCATACAGGCTCAACCCTCTCAGAGCAACGAGTTGACCACCTGGCCTTCCCTAACCTTTGGGGGACAGGTCCACCCCTCTCAGACCTGGGGGGTGCTGACCTAAACTGGCCTAATTCTTGGGGAACGTGCTCCA
The DNA here is from genome assembly GCF_030445035.2 of Dasypus novemcinctus. Lineage (NCBI taxonomy): Eukaryota > Metazoa > Chordata > Mammalia > Cingulata > Dasypodidae > Dasypus > Dasypus novemcinctus. Next base: position 81,003,281 of record NC_080689.1, on the reverse strand, counting down.
CCCTCTCTGTACCCTGGAGCAGCAAAACTCTCCCAGAACATCAGACAGGGACATCCACCCTCTTCAACTGCTGGGGAAACTCACCCTCTCTGTACACATGGGTGGGGTTCCTCTCTTGGCCTAAGGTGATATCCTAATTCCAGATCTCAGCTGCCACTGTTATCCACTTGAAGTTATTTCCCCTTCAATCTCTCCTTTCCATGTCCCTTTTATTCCAGGCTGACAGTGGTTTTGTTCATACAGCTCTCTCAAAAACCTTGTCAGTTTAGCATGTAAGAAGCAGGAGTCCAAGCCATCAGACAGTAAGACTTTCTGCAAGTCTTTCCGACATAACTGCATCTTCAATCCTAATTTAAAAGTTCCAAGTTTAGTTAGTCCTCCAATGGGGCACTTTCACCTGGGAGCTTGATTTCCAGAGGCTTGGAATTTCCAGAATCAGTTTCTGTTTTCTTTGTGCCCAACAGTTCAGTCCTCAGCATAGCTCTCTCATCTAGCATTTTGCTATAAGCTGCAAGCAGAAGTCAAGCTGCATTCTCCAGTTTTACTTTGGAAATTTCTTCAGCTAAATACCCAGGCACACCATTTTCAAATTCTGTCTTCCATATAACACCAGGAGTTAATCTTGCTAAATTCTCTGTAACTTTAAAACACATATCACCCTTCCTCCAGATTCCAATAATAGTTTCAACATTTACTTCTAAGGCTTCATAAAAAGTCTCTTTAGCATCCATATTGCTATCACCAGTCTCTTCAAAGCACTGTAGGTCTTTTCTTCTAAGCATCTCACAATTCCTCCAAAAAGTACCCCTAACCTATTTATAAAACTGTTCCAGCATTTTGGTTATTGCAAAAGCACTTCCCCACTCCTCAGTACCAAATTCTGTCTTAGTCAGCCAGAGGGGTGCTGATGCAAAATACCAGAAATTGGTTGGTTTTTATAAAGGGTATTTATTTGGGGTAGGAGTTTAGAGATACCAGGCCATAAAGCATAAGTTACTTCCTTCACCAACGTCTATTTTCATGTGTTGGAGCAAGATGGTTGCTGATGTCTATGAGGGTTCAGGCTTCCTGGGTTCCTCTGGGCTCAGCTCCTGTTTTCTCCACAAGGTCAGCTGTAGACTATCAGTAAAACAGCTCTGTCTCTTTCCCGGTTCCAGCTTAAGACTTCAGCATCAAACTCCAACATCAAAACTCCAACATTAAAAACCCCTAACTCGTCCTTTGTCATGCCTTTATCTGTGAGTCCCCAAGCACTAAGGGATGGGGACTCAACGCCCTAATGACATGGCCCAATTAAAGCCCTAATCATAAGTCAATCAGGCCCAGGTACGGATCAGATTACAAACATAATCCAATATCTATTTTTGGAATTCATAACCATATCAAACTGCCACAGTTTGGTAGCCAAAATCAGTAAACACAGAAAAGAGCAAATTGAGGATAAGGAAGCAGAGCAAACAAGAAAGAAGCCAGCAGCACCTACTAGAAAAAAAGAAAGAAAAAAAGGTGGGGGGGGGGGGTGATAAAGAGAAAGGAAAGACAAGAAAACAAAACAAAACTAAAACCAGACAAGTCCTTCAGCAAGTGCCAACCAAACATTAAGAAAAACTTGATTCCCCTCTTATGACCCTGTGGAGTTTGTCAGGTTGCTGGTGTTTATCAATCAGTTACCCTCCGGCTTTCTCATTGCAGAGTTTGAAATGGGTTTTAGTAAGCTAAGTGGTTTTGTTTTTTGTTTTTTTTTTTTTCAGGAAAAAAGAAGAGACCCAAGTGAAGTTAATACAAGGACAATGTCTGTGTTTTCCCTGTCTCAAAGTATCAGCCAGATGTTCCATATCCCAGGGGGTCACTCCTCTAACAGGAGCTGGGAACTGAACCAGAGACCTTGCACATCACTGCTGACACTCCTCCACTGAGCCAAACCCTCCTTCTGGGTCAACCTTCTCCTCCAAGAGTCCCCTCCCCAAGGCAGGATGGGCTCTTTGCAACTGAATAAACTGATTAGGAGTCTGTCCTTCCCCCTTTCTCCCTTCCTCACCTCCCTCTCTCCAAGGGCAGCAGGAAGCCCGTGTGAGAGCGCCCCTCTGAGATTCCATTGGGACCCTGTGAACCAGCTCAACCCAGAAAATAGTGACCCAGTCTCTTTGAGAGAGCACCCACACCTTACCGGGAACCCTAAGTATGCTCTTGGAAGCCTGCCAAGCTCTTCCTCCTGTCCCCCTCCCTTAGGTGTGCTGCACAGGACTAGCTAATTGCCTGACTCCACCTTCTCCTAGACCAATTTTCCCTATCCAAGGACATTTAAGTAAATCAGGCTGCTTCAGCAGATTCGCCTCTCCCTCTTCCTGGTTTCTCCTCAAGCTGGCTGGTATGCTCCTCAAAGCTCAAAAAGGGGGGTCCAGACAATTGAACCCACACTCATCAGACCCCTCCGCACCCTTCGCCAGAACCCTCCCACTCTCTGAGTTTATCTGAGACTGGCACGGTTCGGGGAGCACTGGGTTCAGAGAACACAGGTTCAGGGAATATGGTTCAGGGATCATGGGTCCAGGAAACATGGGGTTCAGGGAACATTACCATGTGACTGGCGGTGTTCAGGGAATGCCACAGTTTCCTGCCCTGAGTGACGGGCTTAGCCTTCCCACAGCTCCAGCCACAAGCGCCAGAAACCCACAGTTTTACCTTGAGCCATCACTCTTTTTGTTGCACTCTCTCCAGATCGATGTCCAGAAGCCTCCAGCTTTGTGGGTTCCCAAAACAGCTCACTCAGGCAGGACTTTGTCCCCACTCAGCCTTTTTTTTAGGAGAGATGATGTGGGTTCACTTACTCCAACACCATCTTGCCCTGCCTCTCCTTCCATATAAATTTGATGATTAGCTTTTCCATTTCTGCAAAGAAGGCTATTGGGATTTTGATTGGGATTATATTGACTCTGTAAATCACTTTGAGTAGTACTGACACCTTAACAAGTTTATTCTTCCAATCCATGAACTCAGAATCCCTTTCCTTTTATTTAGGTCTTCTGGAGTTTCTTTCAGAAACGTGTTATAGTTTATATCCTTTATATCCTTGGTTAAATTTACTATTTATTTTGGTTGCTATTTTAAATGGACTTCTTTTCCTGATTTCCTTTTCAGATTGTTCATTGATGGCCTACAGAAACTCTTGATTTTTGTAATACCCTGCCACTTTCCTGAATTCATTTTAGCTCTAGGAGCTTTCTTGTAGATTTGTCTGGGTTTTCTATATATAGGATCATGTTATCTGTGATAGGGAAAATTTTGCTTCTTCCTTTCCAATTTGGATATCTTTTATTTCTTTTTCTTGCCGAATTGCTCTGGTTAGTAATTTCCAGTACAATGGCAGTGGTGAAAGTAGAGATCCTTGTCTTGTTGCTGATGCTAAAGAGGGGTGTTAACTGATTTTTGACAAGTGCCAAGACTATTCAATGAGGGAAAAGTAGTCTTTTCAACAAATAGTAATGGTACAACTGGATATCCACATGCAAAAGAAAGGATTTGGACTTCTACCTCACATGTTATGTACAAATTTAACTCTAAAGAGATCAAACACCTAAATATAAAGGCTAAAATTAGAAAAGTCTTAGAAGAATGCATAGAGGTAAATCTTCATGTTTGATTTGGCAATGAATTCTTGGATAGAAACCAAAAGCACAAGCAGAAAAGAAAAAAAAAATAAAGCTGGACTTCATTGAAATTTAAAACTTCTATACTTCAAAGAACATGATTAAGAAAATAAAAAGACAGCCCACAGAATGGGAGAAAGTATTTGCAAATCATATGTCTGATAAAGGTCTTTGTATCTAGGGTATACAAAGAACTCTTAAAATTCATCAATAAAAAAGAAAACCCAGTTTAACATTGGTCAAGGAATAGATGTAGTTCAAGTGGTTGAGAGCCTGCTTCCCATGTACGAGGTCCTGGGTTTGAACCCTGGTACTTTCTAAAAACAAAACAAACAACAAAAACCCAACTGTCATTAGGAAGGAGATATAGCTCAGGGTTTGAGCTATGTATGAGGTCCTGGGTTCAAACTCTGGTACTTCCTAAAAAAAAAAAAAAAAGTGGTCAAAGGCAAGGTATTTGTGACAGGATGATGTATGGGAGCTCTGTATGATGTTATGTATATTTGTTTTGTAAACACAACTTTTACTATACACTTGTTTATGTATGCACATATATGAATGATATACTTCAATAAATTGTTTTTTAAATGAAAAAAAAGTTGTTTAAGGATTTAAATTGACATTTCTCCAAAGAAGATATACAAATGGCCAATAAGCATATGAAAAGATGCACATTAGTCATTAGGGAAATGCAAATCTAAGCGTGATGAGATACCACTCATACCCAGTAGGATGGCTATAATAATTTTTTTAAAGTAAAAAGAAAAATGGAAAATAAGATGAGGATGTGAAAAAATTGGAACCCTCATACACTGGGTAAAATGATGAAGCCATTTTGGTAAACAGTTTGGCAGTTCCTCTGAACGGTCCAGAAATTCCACTCCTAGGTATGTATCCAAGATAACTGAACATATCATACAAAAATCAGTACATGAATGTTTATACCATCATTATTCATAATAGCCAAAAAGTGGAAACAGCTCAAATGTCCATTAAGTGATGAGTGCCTAAACAAAATGTGATGCCCATACAGTGTATTGTTATTTGGAGAAAAAAAAAAGGAATGAAGTTCTGATACTGTTAGAGAAAAACAGCGCTCACTGGGACACAGAGACCGACTCACCTGCAGGCAGGAAGTTCATTAGGAAGCTCTCCTAGGGGAGGGAGTCTGAAGAGAGACTTCAGCCCACCCCTGGAGGGTGGTGGGTATGACATCGACAGGCAGGGAAACGAAGCACAGCCTGGGGCCAAATGGCCAGGGGCAAGCGGGCTAGGAGGTCTTGGCATGCAGGAGGGGTTGGGTGCCTGGGCTGGGAGGGGGTGAAGGCCCTCATCTGCTCCACTTTGTTCATTCTCAGGAGGGGCTGGGCTGCCTCCTAGCCCCCCACAGGAAGCTTGCTCAACGACTCGGAATGGAGGCACAGCCTTATGACCTGTTAATCACTGCAAACCTTGCAAGGGGAAACCTCTAACAGGTACATGCTACAACATGGGTGAAACTTGAAAACATTTTGCTGAGTGAAAGAAAACAGGCATGAAATGCCTCATATTGGTCCCATTTATTTGAAATGTCTGGAACATTCTTATCCATAGAAATGGAAAATAGATACACAGTTGCCCAGGACCGAGGAGAGATGGAATTGGGGAATGACTGCTGACAGGTTTGGTTTTTTTTTTTAAGGAAGTATGGGGGCTTGAACCCTGGTGCCTTGTATGTGGGAAGCAGGTGCTTAAGCGCTGGGCTATATCTGCCCCCCAAGAGTTGTTTTTTGAAGCTATGAAGGTGCTCTGGAATTAGATAATACACAACCTTGTGAATAAAAACCACTGTACTGCACACTTTAAAATGGTGGGCTTTGGGACATGGATGTGACTCAAGTGGTAGGGCCTCTGTTTACCATATGCGAGGACCCTGGTTCAGTCCCTCAGGTAATAAAGATAAAGCATGCCTGTGAGCATGCCAGTGCCTGTGTGGTGAGCCAAGTGCCCGCGCAGCAAGCCAAGTGCCCACACAAGTGCTCGCGTGGCAAGCCGAGTGCCTGTGCGGCGAGCTGAGTGCCTGCACAGTGAGCCAGTGCCCACGCCGAGTTGCACAGCAAGGTGACGACACAACAAAAGAGAGACAAAGGGGAGAGTCAAGGTGAAGCTCAGCAGAGACCAGGAACTGAGGCGGCGCAGGTGACAGGGAACCTCTCTCCACGTAAGAGGTCCCCAGGATTGAATCCCAGTGAATCCTAGAGGAGAAAAAACAAGGAGAGAAGACAAGGCAAAAAAAGAGTAATAGATACCAATATCACATAGTGAATGGACATAAACAGCAAAAACAGCAGGGGGAGGGAGAATAAACAAATAAATGATAAAAAAATATATAAAATGGTGGGTTTTATGGTTTGGGCATTATACCTCAAAAAAAAAAAAAACAAACTTAGGGTAGGGGCAGCAGATGTGGCTCAAGCAGTTGAGTGCCTGCTTCCCACATGGAAGGGTCCAGTTGGGTTCCAGTGCCTCCTGAAAACGAAACCACAACGAAACGAAATAAACGAAAGATGAACTCAAGCAAACCAGCGTGGCTCAGTGGCCGAGGGCCCGCTTCTCACATAAGAAGTCCTGGGTTCAATCCCTGTCCCAGTCCCTCAAAAAAATTTTTTCCCTTCTTTTAAAACTGATTGGCTAGAAGTCAGGGCATGTGAAGGAAGGATTTCAGAGCTTGAAGAGGTTGCCAGGAAGAGTAAAGCTGAGAGAACAGAACAGTCAGAGAAAGACTTGATCCCCACGTGGCCTAACTCGCAAAGAAACACTTTGAGAGCTGATTTATAAAAGCTCGGGAAGGACGACCGGGAAGCGGAAGTCGCTCAGGGCTGAGCGCCTGCCTCGCACGCAGGAGCTTCCGGTTCAAGCCCAGGGCCCGCTGAAAAGGACGCGGAACCCTCAGGCCTCGCGGCCGCCGGCGACATGAGCGCGGGCGTCAATGCCCCGGGCGCGGGGCGGTGCGGGGGGCGGCCGGGGCGCGCGTGGGCGCTGGGCGCGGGGCTGTGCGCGGCGCTGGCCGCCTACGCGTGCTGGGGGCGCCGGGAGCCGGCCCCCGGCCCGGAGGCGCGCGGCGCGGTGGGCGTGCTGCTGTGGTGGGCGCCCTTCGGCGGGCTGGGCCGCGGGCCCCGGGGCCGGCTGCGGGGGGCGGCGGTGGCCGGGGCCGGGCCGGGGTCCCGCGCCTGCGCCGTGCGCGGCTGCCGCCTGCTCACCGAGCGCGCGGCCTACGGCGAGGCGCGGGCCGTGCTCTTCCACCACCACGAGCTGGCCCGGGCGCCCCCCGACTGGCCGCCGCCCTGGGGGGCCCCGGCGCGCGCGGCCGGGGAGCCGGGGCGGCGGGGGGCAGGCGAGGCGGGCGCCCGGCCCCCGGGCCAGCGCTGGGTGTGGATGAACTTCGAGTCGCCGACGCACACCGCGGGGCTGCGGCGGCTGGCGGGCGGCCTCTTCAACTGGACGCTGTCCTACCGCGCCGACTCGGACGTCTTCGTGCCCTACGGCTACCTGTACCCGCGCCGCCACCCCCGCGACGCGCCGCCGGGCCCCGCGCCGCCGCTGGCGCAGAAACGGGGCCTGGTGGCCTGGGTGGTGAGCAACTGGAGCGAGGACCAGGAGCGGGTCGCCTTCTTCCGCGAGCTGAGCCAGCACCTGCCCGTGGACGTGTTCGGCGGCGCCCCGCGGGGCCGCCCGCTGCGCGGCGCGCTCGTGCGCACGGTGGCGCGCTACAAGTTCTACCTGGCCCTGGAGAACTCGCGGCACCCGGACTACATCACCGAGAAGCTCTGGCGCAACGCGCTGCTGGCCGGCGCCGTGCCCGTGGTGCTGGGCCCCGAGCGCGCCAACTACGAGCGCTTCGTGCCGCGCGGCGCCTTCATCCACGTGAACGACTTCCCCACCGCCGCCGCCCTGGCCGCGCACCTGCTCTTCCTGGACCGCCACCCCGCCGCCTACCTGCGCTACTTCAGCTGGCGCCGCAGCTTCGCCGTGCACGTCACGAGCTTCTGGGACGAGCCCTGGTGCCGGGTCTGCCAGGTCGTGCAGAGGGCGGGCGACCAGCCCAAGAGCATCCCCAACCTGGCCGGCTGGTTTCAGAGGTGAAGCTGCCGCCTCCCGCGGTGCGCCCTGGGCACCCGGAGACCACCGCGCCAGGGTTTTTGGTTCTCCACTGTGCCGCCACCTTGACTTTGGAAATACGGAACTCAGGTCTCCTAACACCCCGTCCCCCCTCCTTTTTTTTTTTTTTTTTTTTTTTGGCTATGTGGGGGAAAGGTGATTTAGCAGTTACTATTACTCAGCACCAGTTGGGGGCGGGAAGGTTCCCCAGTCTTCACGTAGTTTGCACGCTCGCATTCGGCTCCCTCCGCCGTGGATGGTTATCAGCGCCAGGGGCGCGGAAGGGCGTTGGTCACCACGTGAGGTGTGCAGAGAAGAAACGGTTCTACCCGAAGCCGTTGAGCGTGGCCACTTCCGTGGCCAGTGCCTCCACGTCTCACACAGCTCCCCCGCTCACGTTCCCCTGGTCTCCGGCCAAGTCCCCGGTTTGAGAAGGAGCTTTGTGCCCAGGGAGCCCTTCTCTGTGTTTGGATCCCTGAAAGGCTCGGCTCCTGAGAAAGGTGGGGAGGGGTCAAGGTTGCCGCCCTCAACACCGGCCGTTTAGTCCCTGCCCTGGGAATGGAAACAGGCTGGATTGGAGTGGAGGTGGATGTATAAGTTACCTCACTGTACGCAGGAAACGTGTCCCTGCGAAGCTGCCTTTAAATCAATCCCAAGTTAGCAGTCCTGGTGGAGTCGTTCAGTATGTAAAGGAATGTTATGGAGAATCCCTGGACAATGTGAATAATCATCTCCTAATTTACTTCTGTATTTGTATGTTTTTCTATAACCTGTAATTTTTAAAAGCATATTAAAATTACAGATTAAAAAAAAAACGAAAAAATGAACTCATTGGGGAGCGGCTGTAGCTCAGTTGTTGAATGCCTGCTTCCCATGTATGAGGTCCTGGATTCAATCCCCAGTACTACTGAAAAGAAAAGAAAAGAAAAAAAGACATTCTCTTCCATCCCTGAACGCGCTCATGCATGTCAGTTATACACCTTTTACCACCGTTCCAAATGCATGCTTCCATTGCTGAATTTCTTTGGAATTGCATTGAAGCTTGCATAATTGATATGGATCAAAGACACCTTTTAACTTTCTCATCTGGTTTTATTCAATAACTTTTGAGAAATCTGCAGGATACATTTGGAAGGGTTCAAGTTCTTACTTCAGGTGCTGATCTTATACCATGTGAGTGGAGTGTGTGTCTGTAAGAGGCGTTGGTTGAAGGACTGTGCCGGTTTCTCAGTCATGTCTTTTCCTCTTTAGAGAGACACTTTCTCCAGTTGCCAAGGCCATACCCTTTGCTCAGAGTCCGGGTCATGCAAAACCAGGATTTTCTCCCAGCACCTGGAAGTGCAGGAGCCACTGTGTACTGTAAGGTAGAAAGCCACAAACTAAGGATGGGACACCAGGATTTTAGAAGAACCTTCCTTGAGTTGAACCAGCCCGAACTCACTGATATAAACCTTAGTTTTTCAGATTTTCTCTTGCTAGGAGCCGAACAGTATCCTAAATGCTACATTTCTCCTAACATAAACTGACAGAAAGGACCAAAGAGATGGGGGAAAAAAAAAGGAGGGGGGGTAAGGGGGACAAGCTTGATCATTACAAAACCAGAGAATGAAAAGAAAGGGACTTGTCGTCTTCAGCATAACACGCCCTGGACAGAACTCTTCATTCTCCCCCTACTCTTCCCTCACCCAGTACGCAGCACCACCACTCACGCAGTCTCCCATTCTCCAGAGTAGTCTTTCTTGAGTCTCCTTTTCCTTATCCTCCCATATTCAGTCTGTCAGAAGCTCCACCATATATCTTGGGCCACTTCCCACTGCCTCCACCCTTCCACCCCACAGTCCATTCTCCTGCAGCAGACCTGGTGACACCACACCAGTGGTTAAATCTGCAGCAGTTCTCACTGCTGTTTGAACTCAGAGCCCATGTGGCCCTGAACGAGTTCTCCAACCTCACCTTGAAACACTCCAACCCTCATCCACTGTGAAGACTGAGCAGCACTTGGCTTTCTTCCTTTCTAGAACAAGCCAAGTTGTTACATATCTCTGAGCATTGCTCTTCCCTCTGACAGAATGCTGTTCCCCAGCCTCTCCCATGATTGGCTCTTTCTCACAACTGGAGCATCTGAGCTAATGTCACCTTCAGACCCTCCCCTGACCACCCCCCTTCCCTGTGTCTCTCTATTAAATTGCCCTTCTTAATTTCTTTCTACCACGTAACAGAATCTGAAGTTCTCTTGCTTATTTTTTGTCCTGTTTATTGTGCACCCCACTCCACCCCCCCCCCACAGTGCAATGTCAGCTGCTTGGGTGCAAAACCTTGCCCAGCTCACCACTGCACCCACAGCCCCCGGCCCTTGTTTTCATAGGAGTGCGACTCCAGCTATTGTTACTTCAGAATGGCCTTCCCTGCGCACCTTAAGAGCCTACCCACCGGTTTTAGTCCACCAAAGAGGTGCCGAGCCAAAGTACCGGAACTCTGTGGGCTTTTATAAAGGGCATTTATTTGGGGTAAAAGCTTACAGTTACAGGGCCCTGAAGAGCCCAGCTCAAGGCTGCTTTCTCACCAAGGTCAGTTGCCGCGTGTTGAAGTGAGACGGCGGCTGACCTCTGGGGGGCTCGGCCTTCCCCTGTGGGCTTCCTCCCTCTCAGCTGCAGCCTGGCACCGGCTCGTCTCCCAGGGCTTCCTCTCTCCCGGCACAGCACTGGTTTCTTTCCAGGCCTTCTCAGCTGTCCTGCTCTCTTCCCAAGGTCAGCTGCAAACTATCCGGCAAGTGGCTCATCTCTCCCCAGGATAAAAAACAGCAGCTCGCTCACTCTCTTTCCACGTGTGTTCTTGAGTGAGAGTCTGTTCCTCTTAGCCCGCCAAGGGAGTGGGAACTCCACCTGAGTCACACGTTCCTGACGAGGTCGAATGAAAACCCTAATCTTTTTTTTTTCTTAATTTCTCTCCCCTTCCCCCCGTTGTCTGCTCTCTGTGTCCATTCACTGTGTATTCTTCTGTGTCCTCTCACATTCTTGTCAGGTGGCACTGGGAATCAATGTCTCTTTTTGTTGCGTCATCTTGCTGCGTCAGCTCTCCGTGTGTGTGGTGCCACTCCACTCCTGGTCCGGCTGCGCTTTTTTTGTGCAGGGTGGCTCTCCTTGCGGGGCGCACTCCTTGCCTGTGGGCCTCCCCTACATGGGGGACACCCCTGCGTGGCATGGCACTCCTTGCGTGCGGCAGCACTGCACGTGGGCCAGCTCATCACAGGGGCCAGGAGGCCCTGGGTATAGAACCCTGGGCCTCCCATATGGTAGGTGGATGCTCTATCAGTTGAGCCACATCTGCTTCCCCAGAGCCCTAATTTTAACAGGTAATGTAATAAAAGGCCCTCAGCTGAATCTAATGCCATCACAGGGTATCACACCCAGATCAAGAGATTAGTTTACAAACGTAATCTTTCTCTTTTTGAGATTCACAAATAATCTCAAGCTGTCACACACCCCGTCCCTGTCACTGTCACATCACCCTGTTTTATTGTCTTCATACACGTTTCTCTTAGGGTCATGCGCTTGTTGCTGTCTTCCTCCCTCCTCATTCTGCTGGAAGCCCTGTGGGAACAAGACCTCCATTGCTCATCAATCTCTTCCCAGCCCCTGGAAAGTGACACAACACTCAGTACATACTCGTTGAGTGAATAAATGAAGTGCCCAGAAAACACAAAATTGACTTGCTTAAACTCCATTGAATATTACTGGCTGCTCAGGACAGAGCCGGCCTGCAAATGCTGATTTTATAGCAATCTGAGACTCTGCAATTGGAGGCTGTCATGACAGGCATCCTTGGAAAATAGCGGTCAAGGAAGTTTCAAACTTTGGAATGGGAAAATGATCTTCTTTCCTTTTTTTAAGGATTTGTTTTATCTCTCCCCACTCCTTTGCTGTTTTGCACTTGCTGTGTCTGTTCATCATCTTTTGTTTCTTTAGGAGGCATGGAACCAAACCTGGGACCTCCAATGTGAGAAGGAGGCACCTAATCACTTAAGCCACTCTGTTCCCTGCTTTGTTGTGTCTCTTGTTAAGTTTTTCCTCTTGTGTCTCTTGTTGCATAATCTGGTCGCGCCAGCTCACCATCCTGCCCGTCCTCTTTAGGAGGCACTAGGAACCTCTGCTCCTGCTTTGTTGTGTCTCCCATTATGTTTTTCTTCTTGTGTCTCTTGTTGTGTCATCTTGTTGAGTCAGTTTGCCGTCTTTTTAGGAGATGCCAGGAACTGAACTAGGGACCTCCTCTGCGTTAGGTGAGAGCCCAATTACTTGAGCCATGTCCCAATTACTTGAGCCATGTCCACTTCCCGGGAAAATGCTTTTCCAATTGGACACATTGGGAACCAGAAAACCAGTGTAGATCAAAGAGGTCTCTGACCTAGAAAGAAAACCTGCCAGCTGAATAACTTCCTTTTTCCTCTGTGTTAACCCAGCAGCCATTTCCTGTGGTCCCAATCAGGGTGTAGACCCCCTTGTAAGAATGCTTACCCTCACCTTTTGATGGCATTAGATGGTTCTCATGCTCCAAGATGTATAAAAAGCGTCTAGGCCTCTGCTTCTCAAACTTCAGTATCCAAGAGTGCCACCTGGGCTCTGGCTAAATGTGGATTCTGAGTCAGTCGATCTGGGTTAGGCTGAGGCTCTGCTTATCTAAAAAATCCCGGGTGAGACCAATGGTGCTGGCCTAGAGACCACACTTTGAGTAGCAGGTATCCAGGAAGGTTGTTTAAAATTCTGATTCCTGGGCTCAATTTCAAAGATTCTGATTCAGAAGTTCTATGGAAAGGACCCAGGAATCTTTATTTTTAACAAGTCCCCCAGGTGATTCTGAGTCAGGTGGTCCGTGGACACATTGAGAAAGGTTTTGCATTTGATGATCATCATAAATAATAACAGTAAAACTCCGCAAGAGCAACGAGCTCACAAGTTGCCTTGAGTAAAAAGATCGAATGGCGGCTAGAGAAATAAAACGAGCTTGGGGAATGGTACAGAAGGTTAGCCAGCTAACCACGCTTCTCCCCCATGGATGGCAAAGAAGACTGATGACACAATATGAAGTTTTCAGTATAATGTTCACAAATGCTCTTTGTTCAGACTCCTAAAAATTCCTAACGCGGAAGCTCGTGCAGGTGCTAGTGAAACACGAGTTCCTAAGTACCCAGCTTGCACCGATGGTGACAATGGGCCTGGATTCCAAGCTTAGGAAATAACCAGAGCAACAGCGGATAGGCTTTTGGAGCGCTTTCTTATCTCACAGGCAGTAAGAAATCCAGGACTGTTCAAATCTAACGCCATCTCTGAGCTGTCTGCTCCAGCCGTGCTGGCGCCCAGTTGTTCCTCCCAGACTTTGCGCCCACTTTCCCTCTGTCACGAATGCTCTTCTAGAGAGCCTCCCTCTCGGCACTGTCAGGTCCCCCCGGGGTTCCCTGATTAGAAGGGGCCTCCCTGCCACCAGGTCTAACGTAGCCCTCTGCGCTCACCCTGTCTCCTCCGCGTTGTTCTTCTACACAGACTCTTCACTAGCAGACACTGCAGGTAAGCCCTGGTTTCTCCTCCTCCTCGGGTAAGCTGCCCGGAGAGCAGGGTGCTGTCCTGTCGCACGCACTGGCTTCTCCCCACTGCCCAGAACAGGGCCTGTCGCATAGTGCGCGCTCAAGAAGATTCGTTCAAGGAAGTTGGAGGCGGAGACTGACCGCGCGGGATCCTTGCCCCTCTCTCTGCCTGGCTCCTCCTCTTCCTGCAGACCCCCAGCTCCTTACCCCCCTGAGACAGGAGAAGAACCATCAGTTAGCCTCCCTTTATTAACCAGTAGTGCCCTGTGTGTGGGTGCATGTGGTTTTCAACAGATTTGACAAAAAAGGCAAGGTCAGCCTAGACCTGATAATTTCAGGTGAATGGAAAGCTTTAGGTGAGCTTCGAGTCGAGGCAGGTACAGGATGGGCCAGGTGGAAGCAAAGGAGTGGGACACGCTGGGGCCCAGACTCGGTTGGATGGTGAAGGAAATGTGAGCCAGGCAGCACAGCCATGGACCAAGCCCAGGCCAGAAGCAGGCGCTGACTATTTAGAAGAGGGAGCAGCCAACTATGGCGTGGGGGCCAAATCCAGCCGGCTGTGTGTAAATAAGGTTTGAGGGGAACCCAGCCTTGCCAGGCATTTGAGGGATGCCTGAGGCTGCCTTTGCACAATAGCAGCAGAGCTGAGTACGGTCCACAAAGCCTAAAATATTTATTATCCAGCCCTTTACAGAGAAAGTTTGCCAGCCTCCAGCTCTGGAAGCTCCCTCCAAGGTAGAGTTACTAGCCAGAGAGGCAAAGGGGAGCCACATCTCCTTGAACACTTTGGGGACTCGTTGACACTGCGTCTCTCACAATGGGAGGCTCCACAGGATGGAGTCTGGAAGACACCAGCCGGGGAGAGGAGAAGCCCTGTGGGAGGAAGGCAGGCTCTGGGGCCCAGAAAAGGAAGCTAGCCACACAGGACAAAAGGCAGAGGGAAGTGCCATATAAGACTACAACCCTCGGCAGAGCTTGCCTGAAAGCAGCAGAAGAGACGCCCTTCTGCTGCTGCGTAGGGGTGTTCCCTCTGCCACAGACGGGGGACAAGATGCTGAGGGCTTGGGGGACGGAGACACAGCAGAAGACGTGCGGGGCCTCTGGGCAGGCCTTGCACACACCACAGCTGCATCACAAGTTGGAGGGGTCCTGCAGATGGGGACAGAGGGACACCCTCGCCTGAAAGTACAGCTCCAGAGAGGCAGCACCCCTAGCAAGAGCTAAAAATACCGAGCGTCTTACTGGGGGTGCTGATGTGCAGGACGGGGAGGAGAAGGGTACGTGAGGGAGGGTTTGGGATCCCTGCTCAAAAGAGGGGATAAGAGGAGTGTGTTAGTCAGCCAAGGGGTGCTGATGCAAATACCAGAAATCTGTTGGCTTTTATGAAGGGTATTTGTTTGGGGTAGGAGCTTACAGATACCAGGCCATAAAGCGTAAGTTACTTCCCTCACCAAAGTCTATTTGGAGCAAGATGGCTGCCGACGTCTGCGAGGGCTCAGGCTTCCTGGGCTCCTCTCTTTCCGGGGCTCATTCCTCTCAGCGCTCAGCTGCTCTGCTTTCTCCACAAGGCCAGCTGTACACTCTCAGGCAAATGGCTCTAGCTCTCTCCCTGGGGCTCCATTCTCTCCAGGCTTAGCTGCTCTGCTCTCTGCCATGCATTTACCTCCCAGGTTCCAGCTCAAAACGTCAAACAACTCCCTTCTCCTCAGTGTGGTTTCTCTGTGAGCCCCCGCCCCCTTGGTGGGCAGGAACTCCATGTCCTACTGATGTGGCCCAATCAAAGCCTCAATCATTATTTAACCAAATAAAAGTGAAACCTCTGAATCCAATATAATCTAATATGCCCAGAGGAACAGACCAGTTTACAAACATAACCCAATATCCAACTTTGGAATTCATAACCAATGTTAAACTGCTACAGGATGTGTTACTGGAAAGAACTTAAGCCCAGTTCAGCCTCAGGTAGGGGAATGGAAGGTGTGGGAGGCACCCAGAGCAAAGGGACACTAAGAGCTTTACTTTCTTGGGATGGACACAAGGAGGGTAAAAGGAGACATGAGGTACTGCTATGGCAAGCCTATATATTTTATAAGGCCAGGCTATTTCAAATGTCACACTCTAAAAGAAAAAACAATATGCACAAGCGAAAAGCCACCACTGAATGGGAGGGAAAATGTCACAATTAACTTTTAGTGGTGAAAGAGATTGAGAACTTGGATTATGGACTCCAAACTCCTGTCGGGGACTCATCAGCATTCCTGTCAGAAGGAAACCAAGATTGTGTCTGCGCTTGCTCTCTGCACCTGCTCTTTCCTTCGGCTGCCCGCAGCGACGGGGAAATGCGCCTGGACTTGCTCGTTGCTCTCTGTGGGCGCAGCTTCTAGGGCAGTGCCTAGACTGACCTCAATGCATATGTGTTGCCGAGGGAGGGGCAAGGGAAGGATAGGTGCTGCTCTCGTTCCTGGGACAGCATCGCTGCGAGGACCGCATCTGGCTACGAGTGGTGTGGCGGCGGGGCTGGGGCTACGAGAATCTCAGCGACCCTGTTGGCCTGGCGTGTCTTTGGGGAACAGGCACCCTTTACTTCTGGAGCCACTGCGTGACCTGTACCCATTCCACCTGGACACAGTGCAGGTGACACCTATTAAAGAAGCAACACCTCCAGGTCCGTGTCAGAGCAGAGTGAGGAAGCGTGAGGAGAAGCCTCTTGAACGCTGACTTCTTGTTTTAATTGGTACGGGAAGGGGGGTTTTACTTTGGGCTCTGGGTTAGCTTCGGGCGCTTGGTGGGAGATGGCCTGCATCTGAGCTCCCTGAGAACCCCCGTCCCGCCACGTCGACGGTGCCGCTGGATGGAATTTGTGCTAGGACTTAGGCTGGGAGGGGGAAGCGCTGGCCCAGGGCAGAGTGTGGCCTCAGAGTGAATGCAATTAATGTCCCATTTGCAGCTATTTCAGAGGCTTCCCCTCAGAGGCCCACCTCCCTGGGTGGGGCCTGGCCCCGCTCGGCCTCCAGGTGCCCCGGTGCCAGCGTCTCGTCTCTGGGGACTGGGACGTGAGGCCGTTTGTAGTGGGTATGGGGCCCGTTGATTGCATCGGACTCCGCTGAGGGACCTTTTAATTAGATGGCTTGATTAGATTGCTTTAGCAACTGCGATTGGACTGCCGGTGAGGCGGGACCCAGGCTGGCGCCCCGCCTTCCTGCTGGGGGCTTATAAAACCTGAGGACAGAGAAAGACGGTCACAGTTCCTTCCCTGTGAGAGGATCACCTGCAGCCACAGAAAGACGAAGGATCCCCGAGAGGTGGCGGGAGGGCCCAGGGCAGGAGGCTGCGGGACCCCTAAATGTGCAGAGCACGTGGGTGTGAAGGAGGCCCGCGGAGCAGCTCCAAGCCGACGCCACCAGCCTGCCAGGTGCTGCGTCACCCGAGCGGAGCCCTCAGCGCGGCCTGGAGAAGGCAGAGGCGCCGCGGGGAGCCGCCACCCTGCCTCACCACGTGGCGGGGCCCAGCGTCTGCCCAGCCGCCGCCTTGGAGGGAAAGCAGCTCCGATGGCGCACCGATCTGGGCATCTCTGCAGCCCCAGAGCTGTAAGCTTCTACCCCGAGAAGTCTCCACTTTGAAAAAACCAGCACCCTTTCTGGTGCTTTGCATTGGCCACAGACTAGAACGGAGCCTGGTCGTGTTTGAACCTCAGACCCACTCAGCCCTCGGCATCTTTGCTCCGCGTAGCCCAGCAGAAGCGTCTGTCGCAAGCCCGGGGTGTTCCCAGACCCCACCTCTCCCCCCCAGACCTCTACTCAGAGCTCCCAGCCCCCTCCCCACAAGGACTTTCCTGAGCACCCTGTCAAAAATAGCCTCCTCACCCCCTCTGCTGCAGCACACGTCTTCACTGCTTGACATTACATGGCGTATTGGTTTGTTTAATGCCTGCTCTCCAAGGGAATGGAAGTCCATGAGGTAGTGGTTTTTTCTCTTCAGGTTTTTTAAAGTTAGTATATATTTTTAAAGATTTATTTTATGTTTTTATCTGTCCCCACCCCCTTGTGGTTTGCACTTGCTGTGTCTGTTTGTCTTCTTTTGTTTCTTTAGGAGGCACCAGGAACCAAACCCGGGACCTCCGATGTGGGAGAGAGGCACCTGATCTCTTAAGCCACCGCTGTTCCCTGCTTTGTTGTGCCTCTCATTATGTTTTTCCTCTTCTGTCTCTTGTTGTGTCAGCTTGCCACACCTGCCCATCACACCAGCTCTCTGTCTTCTTTAGGAGGCACCAGAGACCAAATCACGGATCTCCCGTGTGGTAGGCAGGCCCAATCACTTGAGCCACATTCTTTTCTCTAAATTAGTATTCTTCATTAGTGCAGTTGTAGGTTAGCTTTATCTTTCCTTTGTCCTGCTGTATCCTCAGTGTTGGCATATGGATATTTGTTGAAAGAATGGATGGACGGGTAAGATGGGGGATTTTGTTTTAGGCAAAGTCGCAGAGGGTGGGGCACTCCCTCACAAGCTATGCTGAAAGTCAAACTCTACCGTTCATTCGTTTACTGATCCCCTTCCAGGTTCCAGGCCTTGAGCTAAGCTCCGGGACCACAGCCGTGAACAAAAGAGACACCCTCTCTGCCCTCCCTGCCCCCCCCCAAGAAACTTATATTCTGTCCTTAAACCACGTGGCACACCAAACAGCTGCAAACTTCAGGATGGGGCATCCGGGGACTCTGCACAGTTTGTAAGAGGGGGGCTAAATCATCCAGGTAACTGCCCCCCTTTGGGGTAGGGAAACCTGCAGCCTGTGGCTGTGTGTGTGAAACGTCCTCCCCGGCTGGTGGGACGAGATCTCCGATTTACAGCATGAGAATCATACTACGGCCTTGGCTAGCACTTGGGGCCCCCTGGGGGGTGTATCCCCTACCAACTGGGGGCTCCGGCCTGACGGGCAAGTACGGCTGTCGCAGACCGGGCTCCCCAGGAAGCAGATGAGCGAGCAGATGTTCAGGAGCCGGTGCATGGGACCCAAACCTGCCGGAGGGAGAGGAGCACAGCAGGGCTGGGTGGGGGGACAAGCTGAGCCGAGACGGGGGTCCGGCCGGGGCCTCAGCGGCCCCCAGGAAGCTCCCCGGCCAGGCGGCCCTGCAGGGATGTCTCCAGAGGGGGCGAGGCCTGGCCTTTGCGCCCCGCGCCTTGACCTCTGGCTGCCGGGGAGGTGTGAGCTCAGGCAGTTTCCTCAGCTGAATCAAGCCCCAGAGGAGGCCGCGATGGACGGCTTCCAGCAGCTCCCGGCCGCGGGCCCAAGCGCCCTGCTCACGAGGGGGGCTCCGGGCGGCTCGTCACCGTCCCGTCACTTTGACAAAACCAGGCACTGGGCCGGGCTCTAGACACAGAAGGAAGGCATCAAGTAGGAAGCAGCTAGTCCAGGAGGACAGAAAGACATACAGAGCACAACGGAGAAGGGCAGTGCAGGAAGCAAGCCCAGGCCAGCGGCGGCCCGCGCCCAGCGGAGGGCCTGTGGCGGCGGGCTCGGGAAGGCTTCCCGGAGGAGGTGGCGGCCTCGGGTTCAGCCTCAGCACCTCGGGTGTGCAGCCACGTGGGCCTGAGGAGGGCTTCTTGTCCCCCACGTGCACCAGGCAGAAAACTGGCCGTTACCCGGCGCCGGGCAGCCCTCTCTCCTGGCACTGCCGCCCTGAGGGAACTTTCTGGCTCCTCCTTCGGTCAGTTCCGTTGGCGCCGCCAGGTGGCGTCACCAGCAGGTGCTTCCTGCAGTCCGTCCCGGTTCAGGTTCTGGTTGGCCCTTGAGGTTTCCCTGGGGTGGCAAGAGACTTCTCAAAAATTAAAAAATTAAAAGTACCTTAATTCATTCGCTTATATATGGGATATGTATTATTCTTGGGCCCAAGGGGATTTGAAAAGCAAGGGAACACTAGTATTTGCTTCGTTGTAGTTTGGAAATTGCTGCGTAAAAACGCACCAGCAATAAAACTGGAATTTTGCCGTGGATTATCTTTGCTGTTACTGTGACCCCCTCCCTGCTGGCCAAGTGCCAGGTGTGTACGCACATCGATGACGTCATGCTGGATGTTTTTTCTCAGTCTGAGGGATAGTTTGGAGCACTGGACCCCAGAAAAACGTGTTCTTGAGGCTAACCCATTCCTGCGGGTGTGCGCCCCGTGTCGTAGGAGCTTTGATGAGGCCGCTTCAGGTAAGGCGTGCCCACCTCCGCCAGGATGGGGCTCAATCCTGTTACTGGAGTCTTTTTTAAAAAAATATATTTTAAATTTATTTTTTAAAGATACTTAGATTACATAAAATGTTACATAAAAGTCTATAAAGGATTCCCATATGCCCCCGTCCCCATACCTTCCACCCCTCCCCACGGCAGCATCCTTCATTAGTGTGGCGCAGTCACTGCAGTTGATGAGCACATCTTGGAGCATTGCCACCGATCACGGATTATAGTTCACACTGTAGTTCACACTCTTTCCCACTCAATTCTGTAGGTTATGGCAGGTATACAATGGCCTGTATCTGCCATTACAGTGTCTCTCAGGACACCTCAGAGTCCTGACACTGCCCCCAGACTACACTTCTTTGTCCCTTTCCCTGACTTCAGCACCTACAGTGGCTACTGTCTCCACATGAATGACATAATTTCTTCCATTGCTAGAATCACAGTAAGTCTACAGAAGAATACCAGTAAGTCCACTCTAGTCCATATTTTATTTCTCGAACCTGAGGATTCTGAGATGGTGATGCCCACTCCATCTCCACTTGGGGGGGAATTCAGTCCCACATGGTTGATGGATGGGACTCTCCCGCTTACTGTTGTAGACTCTCTCGGTTCTTGGTGTCGTGGTTTCCATCCTCACCTCCTTGTTAGTTGTCCTGGGTGAGTCCAATGAACTGGAGAGTAGGTGTTGCAACTCTGCTATGCCTCAGGGCCTATCTGGTACATGGACAGTCCAGAGATTCAAGTCTCCTGAGCATACACCAACCCCAGCGCCAACCACAGGTTCAGTAAAAGTGACCGAAGAGGCGTGTGTAGAAAGGTCACATCTGAGCCCAGCTCCGTCACACTCAGGAAGGCTTTGCTGTTGATAGATGCAGAGCCTGTGCTGGGATGGAGGCTCAAAGCTGAGTATGATGGTCCCAGCCGGACACTTAGAGTCAAGTCAGGGAGGCAGAAGGTATCACAATCAAGAGCCTCCGTAGAGGAATGAGCTTTTTTTTTTAAGTGAACACAAGTGAAAAAAATAGATTCAAAATTATAAACTTCTTCATCAGTGTTTCATGAATTGCAAAAGTGCTATAGAGTGAAAAGAGTGCAGGCAGGGGAAGGAACTGGATCTTAGAGCACAGGTAAAGGTCAGCAGAGGGGTAGCAGGTTGGCCTTGGCAGTCAGAAGCATGCAAAGCTTCCTTCCCTTCCCCCCGCGTTCCTATAGACATGGTTTGTGAGGGATTCTTTGGTTTCTTTTGGGCTCAGGGCAGCCGTGGAAGGCAGCTCTCTAGAAGCACTCCCACCCCATTCGGGGGGAGAGGTTGGACCTTCTGTGGCAATGAGGTAGGGTACATCAGTTGTGTCTCAGGAACTTTCCTGGATACCAGGAGACAGCAGAGTTGAGCCCACCTAGGCACCCAAAATCTACTAAATATTTCTTATCCATGATAATAAATCAATTAATAATATCTAAAGCTAAAAAGGGAATGAAGAGAAGGAAGAGGGTGAAAGAAGGGGAGGTCATAAAAACGTGTTATTTAGAAATATGGAGATAAGTACCAGAAAAAAATAGCGAAAAGGGTTGTAAGGGGTTGCAAGAGTCTTATCCCTTTACCTGTGTGTTTTCTTAATTCTGGAAGGATCCAGATTCTCAAACTTTAGTATGCCCGACAATCCCCTGGGGAGTCTCCTCACTGCTGAGACTGACTTGGCAGGTCTGCGATGGCCCAGATGTCCTAGTGTCTGACCCGTGCGCTGGCTTGAAGCTGTATGGGCCTCAGAAAAACATGTTCTTCAACTTAGCCCACTCTGGCGGGTGTGGACCCCCTGTAAGTAGGACCTTTTGATGAGGCCACTTCAGTTATGGTGTGGCCCAGCCCCATCAGATGGGTCTTCATCGTATTCCTGGAGTCCTTTATAAGAGAATGAAATTCAGACACAGAGAGAGAGAGATGGAGACAGGCAGAGAGAGAGCCGTAGGAAGAAAGAAGGTGAAACGGAGCCCAGAAGAGCAGGAAGAGCCCAGGAGATGCGGCCACGGGCCTCGACATGGGACACAGGAGCCCAGGAGCCCAGCAGCAGCCCCAGAGCGCCGCAGCCTTTGGGGAGAAAGCAGCATCTTGATTCGATCATTTTCCTGGCCTCAAAACTGTGAGCCCATAAATTCCCATTGGTTAAGCCGAGCCGTTGGCGTGGTATTTTCTTAAGCAGCTTAGGAAACCAAAACACCTGATACAAGAGGTGGTGGGACACTTTTGGGGAACACTACTCCTGATTCCAAGCAGTGGTAGATCTCCCAAGCTCTGTTTCAGTGCCACTCCTTCCTAGCTGTGTGACTTTGAGTGAATCACTTCACTTCTCTGTTTCAAGAGTTAACAAGGGGACTGCACTAGGTTTCTTGGGAGGTTAAGGTTGAGAATCTGATGACAGTGCTACTAGAAAAATGCAATCTGATACTTTACATGCAATTTCAGGGGGCTCCTGGACCCCTCAGGTCCCAGAAATCCTTGGTTACAATTTCTTGGAATAAATGTTCTTGAAGAACACATCTTTTCCTCTGACATTCAAGGTCAATTTAGATTCTGGATGCTGTGGGCAGGCTGGCTGTGGAGGGGACTGGGCTCAATCGGTCAGTGGCTTTAGAACCTAACCCGTGGGTGGCCTCTTGGCAAACTGAGTGGGCACCTCATCCAGTCTTCTACCGGGATGAAGTTCTATCAGGGAGACCTGTCGCCAACTTAGCAGATACAAACAGGATAGAAACGCCCCCACCTTCACCAAGAGAGAGGCGGCTAAACCTCCCAGGTACTAGGGACCAAGAACATCCAAGGCAGTGAGAAAACACCACATCTCAAAAGAGCTGCACTTAATCAGAAAGTGAGGATTGTGAAATATAAACGTATTGACTTGGAGAAGTGGTCTCAGCTCCACCATTCTTCTTCTCATCCTAGAAAAAATGATGATGACCATGGAGCTGATTCCTTGTCCTGTGCATGGGCTCACAAATGGGAAAACAGAGGGCTGGGAGAGCTCAGATTCTCTGGGAAAGGGCAGGAGCATTCCATGCTGCACGTTTGTCAAGCTTGAGAAGACGTTTCATCCAGATGGGAGCCACGGCATAGCTCTGTCTGTTATCTGGGGCTATCAGAAGGCTCTGGGTTGAGCGCTGAGTTCAGATCAGTCTAGGCCTAATCAAAGGAGCCGCTGGTTCCCACTGCCTCCTCAACAGATTAACAGAATCTGTGGCTCGTGGCCAGGCGGTCAATGGTCACAGGGCCAAGTTCTTAGATAGGAAGGGCAAGCTAGGGCCACAGAAGCAGTGAACCACACCTTTGGACACGTGTGCTGGAACAGAGCTCCAGACAGAGTCCATCACCCTCCCAGCCAGGAGGGTGGGGCTGTCTCCCCAAAGGGGAAAGGAAGGGTGATGGTTGTGAGGGACCTGCCCAATCCCTCTCTGCCTCCTGTCCTCCTCATCTCATTTCCATCCTCAAAATCCATTATTATGGTGTGACTGGGTTATATGCATATTAGAATAAGGTTGCCAACTCTTCTGAGATGATGCCTTCCTGCTTTCTTTTGTTTTGTTTTGTATTAAAATTGCCTTTAATTTTGGTATGATTTGATAGTCTATGGTACTTGTTATTACTGTTCTATTTTAGCATCTTTGTAACCCAAATTCTATTGAAAGTTTCAGTGTTCTATGG
Source organism: Dasypus novemcinctus (assembly GCF_030445035.2). Classification (NCBI taxonomy): domain Eukaryota; kingdom Metazoa; phylum Chordata; class Mammalia; order Cingulata; family Dasypodidae; genus Dasypus; species Dasypus novemcinctus. The sequence continues at coordinate 80,980,008 of NC_080689.1, read as the reverse complement.
AATCCAAAAACTGGAGACCACTGGGCTTAGAAAGCAGGATTGCTAAGACCCCTCTTCCCTGCTCCTGCCCAGGTCCTCTGATTCCACCAGGTTGCTTTTATCACTTCATCTGACTGACCCTGTGAGCCATAAAACAATGGGAATAGACAATATACACCACCCCCAGACTTTTAGGTCCCAGATCTAGAGAGAAATAACTCAGATCGACCTCTACTTGACTCAGAAAGGAGACGCTCTTCAGTGCAGAAGTCAAAGTGTCTGTCTCCAAATGCTTCGTGACCCAGCCCAAGTCTACTTTTCCATCCTCATTTCCTACCACTCCCATCATTCCCTCAAACGCTAACTGCTCCAGTCACACCTGACTCTTTGCTCTCACACCTCTCTGCATATGCTTTTCCTTTAGCCTACGGTGCTCTTTCCCTTTGGTCAGATTGTTGACCTCCTATTCAGCCTTCAAGATTAGGCTATTAAACAGGCAGAAACTGTCTGAAACAATCATTTTGAAACACCAGAGGCCAGGTGAACACTGCAGAGCACACAGGGAAGAGCAAGAGGAAGAGGCTGATAAATTATGATAAAGAACTGTGTATTGCTTTCTCCGTGCGATGGCTCCCGGTGTCCATCCCCCACTCTCACATTAGCCCACAATGGGGTCCAGTAACGTGTCCAGAAACAAAAGGACATAAAAATCCTCTTCCCCAAGAACAGGGGTGGGCACAGCTGACCACTGCTGATAGCCTCCGGTGAGCGAATCTGGATCACTGGGTCCTGGCTCTGAGGGCAGCTATTGTTGCAAACTGCCCCAGACCACGGTGGCAGCAGCCACTGTGCCAACCCTTCCAGAACAAGGGCAGAGTCCGCGGAGGTTGAAAGACGCAGTGCTTCCCAGGGCTGTGGAAGGCGTCAGTTGAAGGGCTGCAGTGGCTGGGCAGGACAGAAAGCTCAGCTCTGGGGAGCTGCCAGGGAAGCTCCGGTGCCCTTCCTGATCTGTTCCCCAGGGTACATTGAGGCCAGTCTGGTCCCTGGCCCTATTTTGGCTGGGAAAGAGCACCTTGAGAAAGTCCTCCCTGAGGTGACCTTCCTCCTAGAATTTGCCCTCTAAGCAAAAGCAGCAGCATGAGACAATGAAAGGACTGTCAAAAACCAAAAATACAGTCTGGGGGCAAAGGCTGCTGGCTTCAAACACCCAGGAAAGGGAGGTCTGTCCTCTCAGAAGCAGAGGGGACAATCTCCTGTAAGCAGAAGGAGAGAACAGAGAAAGAACTAAAGGAAATCAGAAAACAATGAATGAACAATATGAGAGTCTTTCTAAAGAGATAGAAATTTTAAAAAGGAACAAAACGGAACTACTGGAGTCGAATACCACATTAATGGAAATGAAAAAATGCCCTGGAGGGTTCAAAAGCAGATTGGAACTGGCAGAAGAAAGAATCAGTGAACTTGAAAACAAGACACTTGAAATGAGTCAGGCTGAGAAGCAGAAAGAAAGAAGAGATATTAAAGGTAAAACAAGAGGGGAGTGGATGTGGCTCAGGTGGTTGGGCACTGGCTTCCCACATTGGCGGTCCTGGGTTCAGTCCCTGGTGCCTCCTAAAAAACACAAACAGCAAACAAACAAACGAAAAGGCCAAACTTGGGGAAGCTGGGATGCTCAGTGGTCTAGGGCCAGCTTCCCACATATGAGGCCCCAGCTTTCCCCAGGCAAGGTCCCAGGTTCCCACATGTGAGGCCCTGGGTTTGACCTCTGGCTCTGGGGCCTCAAAAAAAAAAAAGTGACAACAGCGTAAGACAGCTATGGGACACCATCAAGCACACCAGTTTATGCATTATGAGAGTCCCAGAAGGACATCAGAGAGAAAAGGACAGAAGAAATAGTCAAGGAGATCGTGACAGAGAACATCCCAAATTTAGCAAAGAAAGTGAATGTCCACGTCCAAAAAGCTCAGAGAACACCAAACATCAGCATGAAGAAAAACACACCATTTCATGTACTGGTTACACTATCAAATGCAAAGCACAAGGGGAGAGTTCTGAAAGATGCAAGAGAAAAGCAACATGTAACATACAAGGGAGTTGAAAATAGATTGAGTCCTGATTTCTCATCAGAAACCACGGAGGCAAGAAGGCAGTGTATTAAAATAAAGTGCTGAAGGAAAAGAACTGCCAGCCAGGAACTTTATATCTGGTGAGACTTAATTTCAAAAAGGGGAGAAGTTAAGACATTCCCAGATAAACAAAAGTTAAAGGTGTTTATCACCACTTAATCTGCCCTATAATCAATGCTAAATGTAGTTCTTTAGACTAAAAGGAAAAGATATTAGACAGTGGTTCAAAACAGCATAAAGAAATAAAGATCTGTGGAAATGGTAACCATTTGGCTAATTAAAAATTCCAGTATTATTGTATTGTATTGTTTGGTATGTAACTCCTCTTCTTAGTTCCTGTTAAAATGCAAATACATAAAAGTAGTGATAAATCTATGTTTTAGTATATACACTCTACAATGATATAAGTGACAACAAGTACAAAAAGTACCTAGAGGACAGAAAGGTATAGGAAAGCATATGTGTGTACTGTTGAAGTATCAAGCTAAAGATGATTCTTATATATTTAGAATGCTAAATTTTAACCCATCATAACCAAAAGAAAAACAGATGGTACAACACAAGAAAGCAAATAAATATAAAAGTATACTTTAATAGAAGTGAGAAACATAAAAGGTATAAGACTTTAAAAGGCTATATATTAGCAAAATACAGAACAAAACCCTGTATTATTGTAGTGACTTTAAATGTAAATGGATTAAACTCTTCAGTCAAAAGGCAGAGATTGGTAGAATGGATAAAATAAGCAAGACCCAAGTATATGGTGTCTGCAAGAGACTCACCCTAAAGTCAAAGATACAGGTAGGTTGAGGGTGAAATGATGGAAAAACATATACCATGCAGGTAGTAGTCAAAAGAGAACTGAGATGGCTATACTAACATCAGATAAAATAGACTTTAAGTCAAAAACAGTTATGAGGGGCAAAGATGGTCATTATATACTGATAAAGGGGACAATTCAACAGGAAGATGTAACAATTATAAATATATATGCACCTAACAATAGAGCTCCAAAATATATAAAACAATTACAGATTTAAACAAAAAATTGATGGTTCTACATTAATAATAGGAGATGTTAACCCACCACTCTCAATAATAGATAAAACATCTAGTCAGAAGAGCAATAAGGATGTACAGGACTTGAATGATGCACTAAACCAACTAGACCTAACAGATAATATATAAAATATTGCAACCAATGAAAACAGAATACACATTCTTTTTTTTAAAGATTTATTTATTTATTTATCTTCCCTCCCCCTCACCCACCCCAGTTGTCTGCTCTTTTGTGTCTATTTGCTGCGTCTTCTTTGTCCACTTCTGTTGTTCTCAGCAGCATCAGGAATGTGTGTTTCTTTTTGTTGCATCATCTTGTTGTGTCAACTCTCCGTATGTGCGGCACCATTCCTGGGCAGGCTGCACTTTCTCTCATGCTGGGCGGCTCTCCTTATGGCCCACAATCCTTGCGCATGGGGCTCCCCTACACGGGGGACATCCCTGCACAGCACGGCACTCCTTGTGACATCAGCACTGTGCATGGGCCAGCTCCACACGGGTCAAGGAGGTCCGGGGTTTGAACTGTGGACCTCCCATGTGGTAGACGGATGCCCTAACCACTGGGCCAAGTCCGCCGCCTACACATTTTTCTTGAGAGCATGTGGATCATTCTCCAGGATAGACCATAGGTTGGGTCACAAAACAAATCCCAATAAATTCAAAAATATTTAAATCATACAATGTATATTCTCTGACCACAATGGAATGGGCTAGAAATCAGTAGCAGAGGGAGAAAGGGAAAATTCCACATACATGGAAATTAAACAGCATACTCTTAAACAAACAATGGGTAAATAGGAAACCATACATATAATTAGGAAATATCTAGAAGTAAATGGAAATAAAAGCACAGCATACCAAAACTAATGGGATGTAGCAAAGGCAGTGCTGAGAGGGAAATTAATAGCTCTAAATGTTTACATTACAAAATAAGAAAGACTTCAAGTGAGAGACCTAACTTCAAACCTGGAAGAACTAGAAAAAGAAGAGCACAAGTCGAAGGAAGGAGGTAACAAAGAGTAGAGCAGAGATAAATGAAATAGAAATTACAACAACAGCAAAAATATAGAGAATCAACAAGACCAAAAATTGGTTCTTTGAAAAGATCAATAAAATCAGCAAACTTTTAGCTACACTGACAAAGAAAAAGAGAGAGAAGATACAAATAATGAAAATCAGAAATGAAAAGGGGGAAATTACTACCAATCCTGCTGAAATAAAGTGTATACTATGAACAACTGTATGCCAATAAATTAGATAAACTAGATGTAATAGACAAAACACAATACCTACATTGATTCAAGAATAAATAGAAGATCTCAACAAACCAATCACTGGCTATTAAAAACCTCCCAAAAAAGGAAAGCCCAGTACAAGATAGCTTCATAGCGAAATTCTACCAAATATTCCAGAAAGGCTTAACTCCAATTCTAATCAAACTCTTCAAAAATTTTGAAGTTATTCAGGTGGGTTGGAATCAACTTCTTCCAGACTCCTGTGAGTGTTGATATTTGACCTCCTCCTGTGAATCACAAATGCTCTGAATAGCATTTAGAATGGTGAATACTTTCCAGAAAGCTTTCAATTTCTTTTTCCCAGATCCATTGCATTACAAAACAAAATGTATTTCTTAAAAAATAGGACCTGAAGATAGAAATCACCCCTTGATCCACGGGCTGCAAAATGGATGTTGTGTTAGCAGACATGAAAACAACATTTATCTCATTGTACATCTCCATCAGAGCTCTCGGGTGATCTGGTGCTTTGTCAACAAGCAGTAATATTTTGAAAGGCATCTTTTCTTGTCTGAGCAGGAGGTCTCAACTGTGAGCTTAAAGCATTCAATACACAGTACTGTAAAGAGATGTGGTTACCCAGGTTTTGTTGTTACACTTATAGAGCGCAGGTGGAGTAGATTTAACATAAATTCTTAAAGGCCCTAGGACTTTCTGGAATGGTAAATGAGCACTGGCTTCAACTTAAAGTCACCAGCTGCATTAACCCCTAACAAGAGAGTCAGCCTGTCCTTTAAAGTTTTGAAGCCAGGCGTTGATTTCTCCTCTCTAGCTGGGGAAGTCCTAGATAGCATCTTTTTCCAATAGATTTTCATCTACATTGAAAACCTGCTAGTTAGTGTAGCCACCTTCTTCAATGATCATAGCTAAATCTTCTGTATAACTTGCAACTTCTACATCAGCACTTGCTCCTTCTCCTTGTATTGTTGTATTACAGAGACAGCTTTTTCCCTTACCCCAGCTTCTCCTAGTTTCAGACTTTTCTTCTGCAGCTACATCACCTCTCTCAGCCTTTATAGAATTGAGGAGAGTTCAAGTCTTGCTCTATATTAGGTTTTGGCTTAAGGAACGTTATGGGTGTTTTGATCTTCTATCCAGACCATAAAACTTTCTCCATACCAGCAATTAGGCTGTTTCACTTCCTTATCATTCCTGTGTTCACTGGAGTAGCACTTTTCATTTCCTTCAAGAACTTTTCCTTTGCATTCATAATGTGGCCAACTGTTTGGCCCAAGAGGCCTGGCTATCAGCCTATCTCAGTTTTCAACATGCCTTCCTCTCTAAACTTAATCACATGTAGCTTTCAGTTTAAAGTGGGAGATGTGCAACTCTTCCTTTCACTTGAACACTTAGAGACCTTTGTAGGGCTGTTAATTGGCCTAATTGCAATATTGTTGTTTCTCAGGGAATAAGGACACCTGAGGAGAGGGGGAGAGAGAGATTGCAGCAGTTTGGTAGGACAGCTGGAGCACACATGGCATTTATCGATTGAGTTCACCATCTTATACGGACATAGTTCATGGCACCCCAAAACAATCATGATAACATAGAAGATCACAGATCACCATAACAGATATGGTAATAATGCAAAAGTTTGAAATATTGCAAGAATTTCCAAAATGGGACAGGGACATGAAGTGAGTTTATGCTGTTGGAAAAATAGCACCAATATTTGATACAAGGTTGTCACAAGCCTTCAATTTGTTAAAAAACACAATATCTGCAAGGTGCTATAAAGTGAAGTGCAATAAGACAAGGTAGGCCTGTGTAAAGAACTCTGATGACTCAATAACAAAAATAAACAACCTAATTTTTAAAATGGACGAAAGATTAGGTCATGTCAACCAAAAAAGATGTACAGGTAGTTTATTCATTTTATATTTTCACTGTAATAAGTTATTACAAACCTAATGTTTTAAAACAATATGAATTTATTATACAACAGTTCAGGAAGGCAGAAATCCAAAATGAGTCTAATTGAGCTAAAACTGAAATATCAGCAGGGCTGCATTCCTTTCTGATGGCTACAGAGTATTTGTTTTCCAGCTCTAGAGGCTGCCCACATTCATTGGCTCATGGCCGCCTTCCGTGTTTGAAGCCCACAATGGCCATTTGAGTCTTTCTCATATTATACCAGCCTGATACAGACTCCTCTGCCTCCCTCTTTCACTTATAAAGACCCTTGTGACTCCTTTGGGTCCATCTGGGTAATCTAGGATAATCTTCCCATCTATCTACTGATTAGCAAATTTAACGCCCCCTGCCATGTATCATAACATATTCATGGGTTCTAGAGATTACGATATGGCTATTTTGGTGGGGAAAACCTTATTATGCCTACTATAGATGGCAAATAAGCACATGAAAAATGTTGAGCATCATTAGTCATTAGGGAAATGTAAATTAAAACCACTATGAGATACTACCACACACCTACAAGACAGGCTAAAACTAAAAACAGCTGAACGTGGATGTCCATGTTTTAGTTTCCTTGACTGCTCAAGCAAATACCATAAAACAGGTTGGGTTAAATCATGGGAATTTATTTGCTTATGGTTTTGAGACTAAAAAAAAAAGTCCATATCAAGGTATCATAAAGGTAATGCTTTCTTCCCAAAGACTGCAGTTCTGGGAATGGCTCACACTATCCTGCATTCTTGGCTTGTCATGTGGCAAGGCACGTGGTGGTGTCCCCACGTCTCTCCCGTCTCTTCTGGATTCCACTGACACCCAGCTTCTGGCAGCTCCCTCTGTGGCTTCCATCTGTCTGTCTGAATTTCAGAAAGGACTCCAGTACTAGGACCAAGACCCATCCCGACTGAGTTGCGCCATGCCTTAAATGAAGTAACCGCACCCGAAAGTCCTACTTACAATGTTCATGCCCACAGGAATGGATTTGATTTAAGAGCAGATTTTTCACTGTTATAAAGATAGTGGTTATCAAAGGTTCTGAGGGGAGGCAGAGAGAATAATAGGTGGAACAAAGGGCATTTCTAGGACATTGGAATTAATTATAAACCACAATGTATATTATAGGCCTTGGTTAGTAGCCATGCGTCAATATTTATTCATCAATTGTAACAAATGTACCACACTATTGTAAGATGTTATTAATAGGGGAAGTTGGGGGAGGGGGAGGGGGAGAGGTACATGGGAATCCCTTATACTTTCTTTTATTTTTTAAAAGATTTATTTATTTATTTATTTCTCTCCCCTTCCCTCCACTCTGCCCCGCCCCAGTTGTCTGTTCTCTGTGTCCATTTCCTGTGTGTTCTTCTTTGTCCCTTCTGTTGTTATCAGCAGCACGGGAATCTATTTCTTTTTGTTTCTTCTTGTTGTGTCATCTCTCCATGTGTGCGGCACCATTCCTGGGCAGGCTGCACTTTCTTTCGCGCTTGGCGGCTCTCCTTACGGGCGCACTCCTTGCGCGTGGGGCTCCCCTACGCGGGGGACACCCCTGCGTGGCAGGGCACTCCTTGCGCGCATCAGCACTGCGCATGGGCCAGCTCCACACGGGTCAAGGAGGCCCGGGGTTTGAACCGCAGACCTCCCATGTGGTAGGCGCCCTATCCATTGGGCCACGTCTGCTTCCCCCCTTTATACTTTGTATGTAACTTTTCTGTAATCTAAAACCTCTTCAAAAATAAAGTTTGTTATATGAAAAAAAAAAGAGAAAGAGCATGTTTTTCTGGGGTACATACACTTCCAAACCACCACAATACACATGAAAAAGAAAAAAAATCTAGACACTGATCTCATTGCTCTTACACCTTTTACAAAAATTTATTCAGAATGCATCATAGACTTAAACACAAAACTATAAAACTTCCGGAAGATAACATAGGAGAAAATCTAGGTGATCTTGGGTTTGGTGATGGCTTTGTCAATACGACATTAAAGGCATGATCCATGAAAAAAATTAGTGAGCTGGACTTCATTAAAATAAAAAAAACTTCTGGTCTGCAAAAGACACTGTTAAGAGAACGAAAAGACAAGTCACATCCCGGGAGCTTTCCAAAAGGGCTGGGGAAGGCGGGGAGAGCGCCCTGGAGAGACCCCGGCACACTTGGGGTGGCGTGCACAACCCTCTCGACCTCAGCGGAGCTCCCCAGGAACGTCACGGGCCGTGCTTCACCAACAAAGAACACAAGCGTGTTGGTAACATTCCATCGCGTTTCCTTTCTCTCTCTCTCTTTTTCAAGAGGTTCTAGGGATTGACCCCAGGACCTCGTACACGAGAAGCAGGCACTCAACCACTGAGCTACACGTGCTCCCCACCTTCTTCTTTTAATACAGAGGATTCAGGCTTCTTTCTACGGTTCCGTGGCAGCCATCACTCGGCCCTGAGGCGCGTTCTTGAGCTTCAGAGGCAGGGACGGCCTGCCCTGGAAATCGGGCAGCGCCTTGTGCTGCTTGTGTGCGGAAGCAGAGCCCGAGGCTAAAACGCACTTGCTGCCTTAGAGCCTCAGGACTGAGGAGCCAAGCAGGGGTCAGGCCCAGCTCCCGAGGGCACCAGCTACGTCAGTGACCAGGACGAGAGATGGTGCCTGGGGTGCCCTGGACCCTGACAGCAAAGGAGACTGCTACCCACAAGGCTCGGCCTGGGCTGGGGTGAGCTGCAGCGGCGGTCTTCTCAGGCGATACCAAAACGCCGTTCATTCATTCCATAGTTCTCTTAGCACCTGCCATGTACACAGCCCTGCGTTCTCTGGCTTCTGCTCTAGTAGCCAAACTTGTAGGTGATGAAAGAAACGGAGAAATGTCCAAATCCTGAGTTTTCCCTCTGGGTTCAGATACCAGCCTTGGTTTGCATCAAGAATGAAGATGTGAAAGGAGTTACCTCTGGCACCGTGGAGACAGTTCTAGGGTCTCTCAGAAGACCTGCATTCCCTGCTCCTAGCTCTGAGGCCTCGGGCAAGATGCTTTCCCTCTCTGAGCTTCGTTTCCTGTTGGGTAGGATGGGGAGTCATAGTACGAGCCACGTCTGCCCAGCAGGGCGGTGGGAACTGGCGAACCCCCTGACCTGGAGAGCGCCGTGCAGGAGAAAGCTTATCATTTCCTTCCACGCTTAGGGAGCTCGGAGGCTTTTTTAATTGGTTTCCCAACGGTAATAAAAAATATCACCCCACACCAGGGAGGAGAGTGCGCTCACAGTGGCCTACTTGGAAAGGGGTCAACTGAATGGCCCGAGACACGTGTCTGGTCCCACCAGCCTGCACGCCTTGGTGAAGGACGGTTAGGCTCTATCTTATCAGGGCTAATCCTCCGCTTTCCCTTGAGACCTTCGCACTGACCTAGGAAACTGCCATCAGCGCTATTTCAGCAAAGACGACCAAAGAAGACCGGCATTCTCTGGTCTCCCACGTGACAAGGGAGCAGTTCAGCTGAAGAATATTTGGTTGAAATCTAGCCATGTTGTCAGAAGCCTGGGCTAAGGGAGAAATTGGGTCCAGAGCTGGGCACGGGACTAACAACGCATTACCACCCCACGCCCACACGTCCCCGTCAGGGGCAATGGGTGGTCGCTCTCTGCGCCCACCTGCAGTGCCGAGTGTGTGTCTTCCGAGCCCTGCGTGCAGCGTGGGATCTGTGTTCTCTCAGGCTGGTTTCCGAGGGCACCGGGGTTTAGCGTGTCTGTGAGAGGCTTATGAGGATGTCGTTAAGCCACCTCCAGGCCCTTCCTCTCGGAGATTTAATCACTCATCTTCACCCTACCCCAGGAACTGGGAAAACGGTGGCATTTGTTTCCTTCTTCCCACTCATCTAGCCACTCAACACACACATTCCGAGGGGCTTCCACTCTGCACTTTGCTAAGCTCCAGTTAGACAATCAAAACATAATCTTTGTCCTCAGGAAACCTACACGTAAAAGAGAAAAAGAAAACAGAAAAACAGAAATAGAAATATCATTCCAAACCCCAGACCAGTTTTATTAATGTACCCTTCACTTAATATTATGATTCATTTTTTCTTAAAAGTTGAAATCCTTCTAATCATAGGGCAGTTGACTGAAAGTAAACAGTAAAAATTTTGCTTTTTGTGTTTTGGGAGGATTGTACTTCTTACTCAAATGTCCACAATATGTAAAAATTTAATAATTCAACCTGAGCTTGAGGGACAAAGGAAAAGATACTGTGTCAGGGAGTTCCCAAGATTTTCTCTTAAGCCTGAGACCAAATGGAGCCTTGGGTTGTCTATGTGCCCACTGGCAATACCGCAGAATGGCTCAGGCTTCCATTTTGAGTCCTACCACTCTGCGACTTGACAGGCTGGAAACCTGTACAGCAGCCCTGGTGAGGTATCATTTACCAGGAGGCAGTCCTGAGTGCTTGGAGGGTCTGCACATTTATGGGGAAGCACCTGAGGAGGGAGCTGCAGCAATTCCACCTAAGCGGAATCGCTCCTAAGCCCAGTATTTACAAAGGTCAGAGCAGTGGTGATAATGTACCCCCCTGCCCTGCGGGTTTCCATGCCCGCTTCCTTGAATTCGCTAAGTGTGGGTCGTCCCGCTACGCCCATGGACCACTGAGCCACTTGGGAGATCTGAAGGAGCCTGGCTTCTAAGCTTGCTTCCCCGAGACTGGGCGGGCTGAGTCCTGGAATGGACGCCCTGGGTTTAACCCGAGCTCCTCTGTTTCTCACCTGGGGGAACTTGGGTGGGCTCTTTTGCCTCCCTGTGCTTCAGAGGTCTCCCTTCTCAAATGGGTTATAAAGTGGGGTAAAGGCGGTCATTCATCCCATGTGCTGGTTGCACAGGCATTCAGTATATATCAGCTGAACATGCAGCTATAACAGCCATGCACCCGCGGGATGGATGGTGATGACCCTGCAGCAGTAGCCGCTGGGAGCCCCACAAAGTGACCAGCCGCTGTCTGGATCTGGACGGGACAAGAGAGGCAACAGCCGTTCCACAGAGGGGAGCCAGGAGCCTGCCCGGCCAGGGAGGGGGCTCAGCTGAGAACTTCTCACAGCGCGATGACCGTCTCCTTTTAAAGAATCAGTTATACAAGAAATAGATGAGTACATTGTGAAAGTAAACGGAGCAAAAATCAAGCAAAAAGTACTTTTCCGTTTTGCCTTCCTTCCCACCACTCTCCTCAGAGGTACTAGTGCTAACAGCTTGCAGGGGCCCCACATCGGGGGGGTGTCCCTGCGCATACACAGTCTTCGTTACTGGGGGTTTTACCGCAATTGAAATTCTTCTATGTATTTTTCTATAACTGGCTTTTATTACCTTTTTATTTTATTAAGAAAATAAAGCTAACCATTCCTCTGGGTGTAAATCTATCGTTAAGTAGGGCCTTTGGTTAGGTTACTTCCGTTTCTGTTGCCCTTTGCTTTAGAAATCGGGGAATCCCATCAGGTGGGAAGGGCCTAGAACCAGGTCCGGTCATGTGGCAGTCTGAATAAATTCTGCTAAACAACTTTCATCTGGGCTTTAGCTACTTTTATTGAGCTATTTTAATGGATGCTGGGTTTTGTCTTTAGGATTTTAATTACATCATGGACATCTGACATTGTACTCACACTATACTAGGATGAAGAAAGCAGGGGAGGAAGAAGGAGCATAGCACTTGTAAGGGCGAGGGCAAAAAGCCAGGACTGCATTATCATTCATTCCTTCCTTCATCACACATGAGTTGGGCACACTGATGAGTCAGGAACCTGGAGATTCTGGTCGGGGAGACAAAGATGACCCCTGGGTCCTCCATCAAGCACCTTAGCATTTCAGGGGAAAGAAGACACAGACCCAGGTGAGAATGCAAGGAGGAGTGGAGCAAAGAGTAAGAGTGGCCTAGATATTGGATCAGGGGAGGAAGGAGAGAGAAGAAAATACTTCTGGCTGGCTAAGCAGGAGAAGAGAAGGGTGACACCTCTCCCCTCCCTACATTGCCAGCCTCAGTGGATGGCACCAATCTCTTCATGTGTGATGATTAAGTTCATGTGTCAGCTTGGCCAGATGATGGTGCCCAGTTGTTTGGTCAAGCAAGCACTGGCCTGATTGTCATTGTGAGGCATTTGGTGGACTTAAATCGTCAGTCAGTTGATTGCATCTATGGCTGATGACGTCGACAATCAGCTGAGGAGATTGCCTTCGGCACGGAGAGAGGTTTCATCCAATCAGTTGAAGGCCTTAGAAGTAGAAGTGATGATTTCAGCAGTCGGAGGGGAGACTTTCCATCTCTACTTCAGCCAGCTTCTCCTGGGAAACTCATTGAAAACCTTCATTTGAGTTCCCAGCTTGTGGGCTGCCCTAGAGAATTTGACCTTGCCCATCCCCACAATTGTGTGAGAAAATTCCTATAAGAATATCACTATATATATATATATATATATATATATATATATATATACACACACACACACTGTCAGTTCTGTTTCCCTAGAGTATCCCAACTAACACACTCTGGCAATCCAAATTGGGCTTCCAGCCTCACCTTCAGTTCCTCCTGTTCTCTCAGGCCCACATTTGAGGACTCCCCAAATGCTCCAGTTACAATGACAGAATATCTCTCCATTTCATATTCTCCCTGCTACTTCCAGTTTCAGGCCCTCAGCCTCTCTTGCCAGACTTTTTGCAGGAGTTTCCTCACCTGTTTCTCTATGCCAGATCCACTCAGCCCATCCTTCCTGTGCCCCAAGAGAATCTTCCAAATTCACCAAAGTGGCCCTGTCACTCCTCTGCTGGAGAAATTTTGCTGACTTCCCGTCACCTAGAAGAGCAATACCCAAAATTGCCTCATTCATGTATCAGCATCACTATTTTATCTTTGACCTATCTTCCTGTCTCCTTGAGCCCCTTATTTACATCATCCTCACTTCACCACTCTGCTCTGTATTGTTTGGGCTTAGCATCGACAAACTACGTTTTCCAGACTCTTGTATCAGCTGCCTTTGTTTGGATCTAGTTATGGCATAATCAAACCAGTAGGATACTGGAAGATGGCAGTAAGAAAACATCTTCCTGCAGCCGTTGCAGGAAGTTCCCAGCAGTTGCTGTGGTGGCGGCAGGAAAGGAGTGATTCGAAATTCCAGTCATGTGGGCAGGGGCAGCACCTTTCAAAAGTTCAAGACCTGGACAAGGTGGCATCACTCACTGGGTCCAAAACTGAAGACACCAACTACCCCCAACAGTTCAAAAGCAGGTGTAGACCCCTGGGGCATCTGCAGTTCTGAATCCCCCACTTCCTTTGCTCTGCCAACTCTTCCAACATGTTGTAACCAAACCCCTGTATTATATTCCCTTAGTTGAAATGCAAGTTAATTTCTCTGTTTTCCTTACTGGTTGATATCCTCCCATACTATTAGTTATATACTATTTTTTCTCTAAGTTACTCCTTAAAAAATAAACCAAAAAAACTTGACCCTCTGAAAGTACATGCAGTCAGCTGTAAGTCAAAATTTCATCTTCAGAAAAAAATAAATAAGAAAGAAGAACTTTACATAAGAAGCAAGGCAAGTGTATTAATCAGCCAAAGGGGTGCTGATGCAAAATACCAAAAATCTGTTGGCTTTTATTTATTGGGTATTTATTTGGGGCTGAAGCTTATGATTACCAGGCCATAAAGCATAAGTTACTTCCCTCACCAAAGTCTTTTGCCACGTGGTGGAGCAAGATGGCTGCTGATGTCTCCCAGGGTTCAGGCTTCCTGGGTTCCTCCCTTCCAGGGTTTGCTTCTCTTTCCTCACAACCAAGCTCCTCTGTGTCCTTACTTCTCAGGGCTCCAGCTCAAGACTCCAGCATCAGGACTCCAACAACAAAACTCCAGCTCTTTTCTTTAGCCATGTCTTTTACCTCTGAGTCCTCACCCACCAAGGGGTGGGGACTCAAAGCCCTACTGACATAGCCCAATCAAAGCCCTAATCATAATTTAATTAAATAAATGTGAAACTTGAGACAGACCAGTTTACAAACATAATCCAATATCTATTTTTGGAATTCATAACTGTATCAAACTGCTACACTCCACCCTCTGAATTCCAAAAAGACATTACAATATTTTTTTAAAAAAACTTAAATCAGTAACAATGCAAGTACTAAATCATATGATAATCAATTTAAAGAAATACAGTTTGTCGTGGGGCAAATTCCTGTCTGTTACAGACCTCTGAAATTTACAAAAACAATTTATCTGCTTTCGATACACAAATGGACAAAGGATAAACACATTACAAGGAGAAATTGGGAGGGAAACATGAGTTATGGGTACTCTACAGTTTAGTAAACCTACAGGGCATCGTCCATTCAATTTCAAAATTTGAGAGTCATTCTTAAGAGGATGGTTTCTTCTCTTTGGGGCCTCATGAGAACTCACCTTTCCAGAGGCTTGCCCAACGGCCATTTTCTTGGTTCCACCCTCTTCAAGCATCTGGGTGTCCACCAAGCTCTAGACCTCACCCTCTGAGAGCAGTGGGGTGATTGCCACACTTTACCAATCTTTGGGTTAGAGTCTTAAAGCCCTAGTACAGTGAAGTGAAGGCAACAGCCTCCCTTAACCTTTGGCATACAGGCTCAACCCTCTCAGAGCAATGAGTTGACCACCTGGCCTTTCCTAATCCTTGGGGGACAGGTCCACCCCTCTCAGACCTGTGGAGTGGTGACCTTAACTGCCCTAATCCTTGGAGAATGGCTCCACCCTCTCTGTACCCTGGGGTGGCATAACTCTTTCTGAACTTCCATGGGAACATCCACCCTCTTCAACTGCTGGGGCAAACTCACCCTCTCTGTACACATGGGTGGGGTTCCACTCTTGGCCCAAGGTGATGTCTTAATTCCAGATCTCAGCTTCCATGACTTTCCTCTTAAAGCTGTTTCTCCTTCAGTCTTTCCTTTCCATGTCCCTTTCAGTCCAAGCTGGCAGTGGTTTTGTTCATACGGCTCTCTCAAAAAATCTTGTTGGTTTAGCATGCAAGAGGCAGGGGTCCAAGCCATCAGACAGTAAGACTTTCCACAAGTCTTTCCGAGATAACAGCATCTTCAATCCTGATTTACAAGTTAGCAAATTTAGTTAAGTCCTCAAATGGGGCACTATCATCTTGGAGCTTGATTTTCAGAGGCTAAGAATTTCCAGAATCAGTTTCTGTTTTCTTTGGCCCAGTATTTCAGTCCTCAGCTTATCTCTCTTATCTAGCATTTTACTATAAACTGCAAGGAGAAGTCAAGCCACATTCTCTGAGTTTACTTTGGAAAGTTCTTCAGCTAAATGCCCAAGCTTGCCATTTTCAAATTCTGTCTTCCATAAAACATCAGGAGTTAATCTTGCTAAGTTCTATGCAACTTTAAAAAATGGATTACCTTTCCTCCAGTTTCCAGTAATACTTCCATCATTTACTCCTAAGTCATCATAAAAAGTCTCTTTAGCATCCGTATTGCTATCAACAGTCTCTTCAAAGTGATCTAGGCCTTTTCCACCAATCATTTCACAATCCCTCCAAAAAATACCCCTTACCCTTTTATAAAACTGCTCCAGCATTTTTGGTAATTGCAAAAGCACTTCTCCACTTCTTGGTATGAAATTCTGCATTAGTCAGTCAAGGGGTGCTGATGGAAAATACCAAAAATTGGTTGGTTTTTATAAAGGGTATTTATTTGGGGTAGAAGCTTACAGTTACCAGGCCGTAAAGCATAAGTTACTTCCCTCACCAAAGTCTTTTGCCACATGTTGGAACAAGATGGCTGCCACAGCATGCCAGGGTTCAGGTTTCCTGGGTTCCTCTCTTCCCAGGGCTTACTTCTCTTTCCTCACAACCAAGCTCCTCTGTCTGCTTACTTCCCAGGGCTCCAGCTCAAGACCCCAGAATCAAAACTCCAACAACAAAACTCCAACATCAAAACTCTAACATCAGAGCTCCAACTCTCTTCTTTTGCCATATCTTTCAATGCCCTACTGACATAGCCCAATCAAAGCCCTAGTCATAATTTAATCAAGTAAATGTGAAACTTCAGGCAGACCAGTTTACAAACATAATCCAAAGTCGATTTTTGGAATTCATAACTACATCAAACTGCTACAGCAAGTATATAAATTGTGTTCTGTCAATTAACATAACCTTGGTAAGAAGGTAAAGGTGGAACATGGTCAGGTGTCTTAACAGACAGGGCCTTTTGAACATCTTGAACATTATATAACTACATACTTCTATGGGATAGAAATGTGTCCTTGTTGCCATTGACATGTGTTCCAGAGATAGAGGTCCTCACAGTAGCTAAAAAAATTATTAAACTTCCCCTCCTGGGGAAGTCCTGCTCCTTTCTCAGATAAGATGGCCAAAAGCTCTGGAATATATTAGCCTTGGCTAACAAAGGAAGACAGGCTAATAAGCCAAGCCTTCAATCTTAATGCTTGCACCTATGAACTTTATTCCTCTAATAATTAAACTAAGCCTAATTATAATTAATGCCTAATAGTTACATTCTGTAAACCTCCTTATTACTCAAGTATGATCTTTCTCTAAGCCAAACTCTGCAGATAAACTCACTACTTTCCCTCCCTACCCTGCCCTATGTGGGACATGACTCCCAAGAATGAGCCTCCCTGGCACTGAAGGATTCTTACTAAGTAATAGTCAGTGATGCATCTGAAGAAAGACTGTGATCAAAAGGGAGAAATATTAAATAAAATAGCGTTTTTATGGCTAAAAGAGTTCAAAGTGAATAAGGAAGTCATTCTGGACATTACTGTTATGCAGGTTTCAGCTAGATTTCATGACCTGCCACAGTAAACAAAACCTCAAACAAAAGTGCTCCTGAGGGCCCCAGAGACATCCAGACTCCACAGGTAAGCCACACAGCCTCATGAAATCAATACCCCTTCAGTGGGCTCTATCTGGAAGTATAGGAAAAGCTATTTCCCCAGTATAACATGGTTATACTCATTTATAGATCCCTTCATCATGATTCTTCTACTTCTTTTATTTGAACCTATAATTTTCAATTTTCTTGTTAAATGTGTTTCTCAGAGACTGAAAGCCATGTGTTCCTATGCCAGCTGATCCCTGAAACCCAACAGAGGTGCAGCCAACTACTACAATCCAGTTCTGGGGGCTGAACAACAACAAAACGATGATGATGGACCAGCCCCATCCCAAAAGCAAGAAATATCTTCAACGGCAAGCAAAATAATTACATTCCTCTACCCAATAATATCTCTATCTCTTCAAAGCCTGAAGCAGAGTGGACATCATCCCAAATCCCTCAAGATTGAGGAATGAACAAAAATAAGGGAAGTTGCAGGAGAATTGCATCCATCATCCATATGGAATCTAAGCCCCCTCTCGATATAGAGGTGGAGTGGACATCACCATCCCAGGGTCCATAGGATGCAGGAATAGAGTGGGCTTAACTGATATTCTACTATGGAACTATTGTGATTGGTAATGAAAGAAATTGTAGCATTAATGTGGAGAAAGTGGCCACAGTAGCTGCTGAGGGTAGGGAGAGGGAAGAAGAGATATGATGTGGGGCATTTTCAGGACTTGGAGTTGTCCTGGGTGGTACTGCAGGGACAGATGCTGGACATTGCACGTCTGCCATGGTCCCCTGGGTGGACTGGGGGAGAGTGTAAACTACAAAGAAAAACCATTATCCATGCGGTGCAGCAGTGCTCCAAAATGTATTCACCAAATGCAATGAATGTGCCCCAATGATGAAAGAGGTCGTTGATGTGGGAGGAGTGGGTCGAGGAGGGTGGGGGGTATATGGGCACCTCTTCTTTTTTTTGAATGTAACATTTTTTAAAAATTGAGAAAAAAAACAAGGGAAGTATAACCACTAAAACAGATTTATTCTTATTGTAGTTATCTTGTGTTCACTGAGTAATTCATAACATTGATTATGAAATTAAATTAATTGAATTCCAATTTAAATTTTTTAATTGAATTTTAAAAATTTTTAAATCAAAACCTTGACCTTCTCCAAAGTAATAATATCTATGAAATCATAAGTTAGTATGACAAGTTTCGAATATGTATTAGACTAAATACGTAATTATTAAGATTAAAAGTGTCCACCCATACACTGCCTAAAGTCATCTCCTGTGTTGCTATGTAGCACACCAGGAACCGAGTCCAGGGTGTACAAGCCCATGTCACCTTCTCCGCCCAGCTGTGGCCTCCCTCTCCAGCTCCGCTCTCCAGCTCCCTACCTAGATTCTTCCTCTCCTCTTCCCTCTCCTTCCCTGTAGAACCAAGGGCCCTTCCCCAGCAAAAGCATGTTTTGTTCATTCCCTTGCTTGCTCTATTCTCCCCTCATGAAAGTGACTTGACTCCTTCCCCGGCAAGAAATGTCCTTCCCTCTCTTAATTCAAATACATTCCTTACATTTTGAAGTCTTACTTCAACTCCCCAGGCATCTTTACTCCCCTTCCTGCTTCCTCCTAGACAGTGAGTCCTTCACAGGTTAAAAAGTAACCCCAAAAAAGTGGATTTGAGTTGCCTGCACGTTTAGTACCCACTTGGCTGTATAGTCAAATGGAGCTTAGGAGGAAGGTTTGAGTTGAAAAAGAAAGATAAAGGGTTCTTTCACTTTTAGATAGGAAATTAAAACGAGGGGAGGAGATGAGTTCACGTGAGAAAACTAGCCCACACAGGGTGGGCGTTCTGATCCCTATCGGTACTGATGAGGAATTAATTTCTAAGATGTCTTCAAGAATCACATGAAGGAAATCATGGATCCTCTCTAAGACAGAGGCACACCGTATTTTATGTTCCACTCACAGGATTTCACAAACCTGAACCTGTCCTCCATGGCCCAGAGAGAGAAGAAAGCCAAAGACAAAACCCTGGAGAAGAGTATTTTGGGAAAGACAGATGGAGAGCCACCACTAAAGAGTAAAAAAATTCAAGAGTTTTGATGTGGGAGTTTGACGCGGAAGCTGGAGCCCCAGGGAGAGAGACAGAGCCGTTCACCTGATAGTCTACAGCTGACTTTGGGGAGAGAGGCAAAGCCTAGAGAGCCTCATAGTCTACAGCTGACCTTGTGGAGAAAACAGAGGAGCTGAGCCCAGAGGAACCCAGGAAGCCTGAACCCTCGCAGACGTCGGCAGCCATCTTGCTCCAACACGAGAAAATAGACTTTGGAAGGAAGTAACTTATGCTTTATGGCCTGGTATCTGTAAGCTCCTACCCCAGATAAACAACCTTTATAAAAACAAACAAACAAACAAAAAACCTAGCCCCAAGGGACTGGATGTAGCTCAGTGGCTGAGCACCTGCTTCCCACGTACAAGGTCCTGGATTCAATCCCTGGTACCTGCTTAAAAAAAATAGCTCCAACACAAGTTTCACACAGTAGATCGGTGTCTGCTTGTTGGTTGCACAACTGAGCAGTGGTTGAATCATTGGATGCCTTGTGGCTTCTGTGGGATCTGGGCTTGAGAAAGGCAATCCGGCAGGGAACAGAATGATACATGTGTTCATAAGAGCACAAGGTGAATGTTTGCCAGGTGTGGCTCAGATAGGATATGCCAGTCAAGTCTGGTATCGCAAGAGCCACAGCTCTTGGCTTTGAAGACTGAGAAGTCAGCAAAATATGCTTAATACTGCACCTTACTGCAGCCACCTTGGGGGCTTTAATTTCTTTGGAACTCCTCTTGATGCACCTGGGCTGTTAGGTTATTTGGTCTAGATTAATAGGGCATTTCTGGGCCAAAAGTAACCCAACAATGAATGGCTCAAGAGGTCAACAGCAGCTGACTATTGTCCTCTGAACATTTTCTAGGCACATACTCTATGAAAAGCATAATGCTCAGCTCTGTTTTAGAAGAATTTTCAGGAGAGTAACCAAGTTATTGTTTTAGAAGTTATAGTACAGAAATAATATAAATTAACATGAGCTGTGAAATTCCCACAGACTGGACTCATGTCCCTATTTAGCAATTTCCTATTTGTGCCTTAGTTTTCACATCTGAAAAATGGGCATGATAACAATTCTCTTAGAGTATTTTGAGAACTAAGTGAGAGAGTATAGAGAAAGCACTTAGTGTTGAATTAATAGAAGTTATTCTTTTATCACTTTAAATGCGACAGATTTAGTGGAATAAAATATAGATTGCTCTTGGGGATTTGGTCTAAGGATGCGGAGAAGGAAGAGGCTCGGGAGACCTCCAGGGCCGGTGGAGCTGAGCCTGAGGAGTGCCGGCGGTACAGCCACCGTGTCTCAGCAGGGTGGATGGCGCAGGGCTCTGCAGCAGAGAGAAGGCAGGGCTGCAGGAGCGGTCAGGAGTTGCTCGGAAGAGATTTCTCTTTGAAGTGCCAGCCTGACACTAGCTTTCAACCCTCAGGGCAAGGGTCACAGGGACACATGATAAACAAACAGTATTAGCTTTTACAGCCAAAGTAGGAGCCATATGGACCTACCTTGCAGATAAGTTTTGTGTGTTTTTTCTTGATTACATCAGCATGCAAATGATCTCCATGTCTGGCCACATAATCCACACCCTCTTCCCCTTTGCTGTGCTCCAGTATAGAAATCTCTGGGCTCTAAAGGAAATCATAGAACGCTCTCACTTTATACAAGTGTATTTCTAAAACAGTATTGTGTGAAGTGAAATTTCCTTCATTGAATACACTCTCCTGTAGTCTGTGTGGTTCCTTTTGCAATGCAAACCACCACCTGCAATTTTTGTTTCGCCCCCGCGTCGTTGTGCCCCACCACGGGTTCTAGAGCAGGCAGGCTTCGGAAAATCCCCCAGTTCTGGAGTGGTTCTTGGAGGCAGGCCTGGTTCCAGGTACTGTACAGATGGTATAGGGCACTCGAAGGAGCTTGCAGTAGGATTGGAGAGAGAGACTAGGCCTGTGGAAAACAAAGCGTAGGAATGCTCTTAAGACTTTTTATTGAAGTTTGCACATCCTGAAACCTTACCAAAAAAGGTTTAAAACGGCAAACAGTGAAAACACATGACTTCCAGCACAGGAGACGCAGCAGACTGAATGGGTGCAAACTCTTCCCAAAGCACAGCTGGATGTGGAAGTTAAATCAGAACGGTTTCTCAAATATGTAGCTGAGGTCATAAGATGGGAAGAAACATTCCCAGTTGCTAAAACTACAGAGGGAAGTGAAAGCGGGAGCAGTAAGAGGTGAGCTGAGGCCTTGGCACCCAGAGGTGGCTGCAGACCCAGAAGCAGACCCAATGGCCAGGAGCTGGCGTTTCATGCTGCTGTGGAGCAAAACTGAATCCTCGAAGTAGGGCCTGGGACGCTTGGGAGGACGGCTGCGCCGCCAGCACACGGGGACCAGAATAAGTCTACCCCCCGGCCCAGGGAAATGGGAGGAAGCCTAAACCCAAGCCAGAGGTAAATCTGGAAATCGAATCGGTCCTGGGGGAGCAGATGTGGCGCCCGCCTCCCACATGGGAGGTCCCTGGTCTGGTTGCCAGTGCCTCCTAAAGAAGACAAACAAACAGCAGAAAGACATTTAGCAAAAACAACAAGCAAACAAGCAACAAGCAAACACTGAGCAGACAACAAGCAAAAAAAAACAAAAACTGAACAGGAAGTGGATGTGGCTTAAGCAGTTGAGTGCCTGCTTCCCATATGGGAGGTCCCAGGTTCAGTTCCCAGTGTCTCCTAAAGAAGAAACAGACAATGAGCAACAACAACAAGCACAACCAACAAGCACAACCAACAAGCAAACCGACCAGGGAGCCATCTCGGTGGGATGGAAACTTGTCCTAGACCAATGATACTCCAGGACAGCTGACAGAAGGGAATGCACAGAGCTCTGGTCCCTCTGACGGCAGGGTCACGTTCGTGAGGGATTGCGCACAGCTCTCCCCAGACAGAAATTCGATGGCCACTAAACGATAAGGGAGCAGAGACCCAGCACGGCCGGTGACTTGCTAAGATCACACATCCAGGGTACAGTAGAGGTGGACCCAAGCTCAAGCCTTCCTTTCCGCGTGCCTGCTGCTGTCAGGAAGAACAGACTCAGCAGGACATGCCTCATCCCAGACATGCACAAAATGGGCAGGCTGGCACCAGAGTCGTCCTTGGATCAGGTCCAAGGGTAGAGGTTCCTAAGCAAAATAAATGCCAGGAGGCAGCTGTGACTCAATGGATTGGGCTCCCGCCTACCATATGGGAGGCCCTGGGTTCGTGTCCTGGGGCCGCCTTGTGAAGGCAGGCTCGCCCGCGCCTGCAGAGAGCTGGCGCAGAAAGGTGACGCAACAAAGGGAGACAAGAAGACACAGAACACCAGCAAATGGACACAGAGAGCAGACAGCAAGCAAGCCATGGGGGTGGTGGGGGGGGTATAAATAAATAAATAACATAATAATAAATATTTAAAAAAGAAGGCCAGTCCAAGCCTGGCCCCCGAGCAGGGCGCCCCCCACACCTCCAGGCACTCAGTAAGCAGGAAGTGCAAGAAGAGAGACGTCTTTTGTGGCCCGCCAAGGGGCTTCGGGCTGCTCACAATCAGAGCCCTGGAAAGCCACTTGAACTTTGTCATTGCAGCTGAACTTATCTCTTCCTGTATTTGCTGAGCTCGTGGGTGGAAGATGTCCTTACCCTCTGCTAATTCCGTGGAAAAGTACTCACAAGGACTGATTTTTGAAATGGCCACTAATCTCTGTAGCTGCAACAAGAAAAAAAAAAATCCGACCCAGAAGCGGTCACTCCAGGTCGCCCAAGCATTGCAGTATCTTGGCCCTGGGGACAGAGGGAACGTCACCGCGTGCCCGTCCAGGCGGTCTACCCGCTGTCCGCCTGGTGGGCTGTCCATCTGCCGGGCTGAGCCGCTGCGCCGCTGTGGCGCGCCAGGCCCTTCCCCAGCCCCAGAGCAGGGGCCTCCCCGCGGCCGTCCCGGTCCTCCAGGGCCACAGGGACCCCGCTCCCCGCTCCTGCTTCCTCAGGCTCCAGAGCAGGTGTACTGAGCCGGGCCCCCTGAGGGCCTGGGACCACGCCGGCCGGCCTGAGGTGCCCCGTGTCACCTGGAACCTGTGACCCAGGGAAGCGGGCCTGGCCGTGGGAGGGATCTGCGGGTACTCCTTTCATCTGAGCAGGGCTGCCGGGTGCAGCAGAGAGCATGAGCCCAGGGGTACCCAGGGCCCTGCCACTAGGTCCTCCCAGACTGCGCACCCAAAGGCCGGGGGCGGCGGCGGCGTGGGAGGTGGCACTAGCGCCACTGGCCTTGGCGATCGTTTCATGGTTTCGGACTGCAGAGCTCCTCAGCCTCCCAGCGAGGCGCACTCCTGGAAGGGTGTTTGACGAGTTCCTTAGGCAGCTGCGGGGTAAGACGGACCTGAATTTATCCCTGGGTTCTACCCCTGCACGGTCACTGGACAGGTGGCGCCATCCACCAGCCCAGGCCGTAGGTGGCCTGTGTAAGCCAGATGCCATCTGGGCTCACGGGATAATCTGGTCTCCGGATAAAATGAGCTGCAATTCCCCCAAAGCCCTCCCGAAGATTTCAGGGGCCCTGGAGGGAAACGCAGCCCCATAGACTTCCCGGGCGTGCTGTCGGGGCTCCATCCCATGCATCCAAAGATAAAAGCCAGCCCTTTATTGTTTTCCACCTGCAGGTTTGTTGCTTCGTGTTTATATTTGACTGAGGCATCTGAGGCAGTTGGGGAGGGGATTTAAGAGAGACGGGTAGGGATTTACCTCGCGCGGACAAGCGGCGTCCAGCTCAGCCCTGGCCTTCCCGAGTCCCCGCCTCGCTGCCACGGGGCGTCTCTGTGACCCATCACCCCTCACCCTCTCCCGGGCCCTCCCTGCCTCCTTCTCTTTCTTCTCCTCCCCGTGCAGGGACAAGAGGGGAAGGAGCCAGCGGCCTCCCCTGGTCGGCACCGTGCCCTCCCCCTGGCCAGCTGGGCTCTGTGGACACACAGGTCTCGGGTCTCACCCTCCTCCCCCTTCCTAGCAGCTGGCTCACTCGAGCTTGCTCATAAGCACACACACACACACACACACATAAACACACACACACACACACACACCCTTTCCTCTCCGAGAGCAGTTCTGGTGCCAGTTCTTAAGATAATGGACTTTCCACTTCCTTACACATCCAAGAATGAAAAGTCACCGTCCCACCCGGAGCTCTGCAGTGGCCCCCGGCCCCACGAGGCCCGGTGGAGAGACGTTCGCCAGGCCCGCGGCCAGGAGGGAGGCAGGCGGCGGAGGCCGGTGCTGCCTCCAGCGCTCTGGCTGGTCCCTGCCTGGTGCTGGGGCATCCGTGTGGCTGTGGGGGCTTGAGGGCTTGGCTCACACAGCCCGCGCGGCTTTGCCAGCGGCCGTGCCCACAGCCTGGGAGGGAGCCGAGCAGGGCGGGCACAGCTCTGCGCCGCCGGGAAGGGCTTCGCTGGTGGAGAACCTGCGCGGCCACACGCCCGCAGCCAGCGCTCTCTGCCCCCGCCGCTCGGAAGGTAGTGATCTTCCTGTCGCGGGACGTGTTCCAATGCCACCCGTCAGGGTGCTGGAGAAGGGCTTCTGGTGCTGTGCACATGGGTGGATGAGAGGACTTTAGGGTGCTTTGCTAAATCAACGTCTCTAAATTCCAGAGATTCTGTGCGTGCGGTGGTGGGGATAAGGGAGAGCTGCCGTGGGGGGCTTTTGTCCTGGGCCCCTGGTGCTTGTCTTCCTGCGGCATGGATGTCCCTTGGCAGGCAAACTCACCCTGAGATGGCGGGGTTCCTAGGGCAGCACCCCCCGAGCTGGGTGCTTGGGAGGGGGGCCGCCGGTCCGGCGGATGGCCGAGGCATGCTGGAGACTGCGGCGCAGACGGGAGCAGATGGGGCTGTGGGTGGGGTAGGGCTCTGTCCAGCCCACAAGGGCAGGGGAAGGGAGCGGCGGAAAAACAAAGAACGGGGGGCAAGAGAGGGGCTGGCTCCTGGGATGGGGTCACCCCCTCCAGCTCTGTCCTCACCCTCTCATGCTGGACTCCCAGCAAGCCACAACCCAATAGATAGGGTCACACACACAGTAACCTCAATGGTTCAGTGATCTGGGCCTGTGTTCTAACCCCTGAACTCCATAATCCTCTGGCTTCATTGTCTTTTTTTTTTTTTAAGATTTATTTCATTTATTTATCCCCGCGCCCCAACCCTTGTTGTTTGCGCTCACTGTCTGCTTTCTGTGTCTGCTCACCTTCTTTTTAGGAGGCACTGGGAACCAAACCCAGGACCTCCCATGTGGGAGCAAGGCGCCCAATCACTTGAGCCAGATCTGCTCCCTGCTTGTTGAGTCCCTCATTGTGTTTCTTTGTTGTCTCTTCATTGTGTTATCTTGTCATGTCAGTTGTGCCAGCCTGTTGGTCAGCTTGCGGTCTTGCTCATCTTCTTTAGGAGACACCAGGAACTGAACCCAGGACCTCCCATGTGGTAGGTGAGTGCCCAACTGCTTGAGCCACATCCGCATCCCCCCATTGTCTTTTGATGGCTTTTATTTGCTGAGCCCTCCTTGACTGAGCTCCCAATATGTCGGGCATTGGGAAGACCAAGGAAGCAGCACCATGAAAGAGAAACCATGGAGGCATTAGCCCAGGAGGGGTTAGGATATACGCATTTGCAAAGTGCTCTCCAAGCCCAGGGGACACAGTGACCGCCTTTCTCTGAGGGAGTCAGCAGAGAATTCGCAGGGGAGCCGGCACTGAGCAGGTGGAGAAAGCAGAGAGAGGCAGAGGACGAGGCGTGCAAGAAACACAGAGGGAACGCCTCGGCGCTTTGGGGAGGCCGGCGGGGGGGAGAGCAGGCCTGGGAGCGGGGGTGGAGAGGTAGGCTGGAGCGGGCTGTGAAGGCTCTGAGGGACTGGCCGTCCTGCTGAAAGTTCAGGCAACGGCGATGCCATTGTCCAAGCCAAAACTCGGAGCCGTGCTGAGAAGAGCTGGGTGCTCTTGGGGGGTGGTGACCCTGGCCAGGACACAGGCGGTCGAGGGACTGGGGTCTCACAGCGGTGGAAACGCTCGGGGAGGAGGGGCCCGCCCCCGGCTCTGTCTTAGAACAACTCTAGCCACACAGCAGAGGAGGCGGGGGCCCAAGGCTGCAGGCAGCGAGTGAGGACAGGAGAGAGAGAGGCAGGTGGGGGACGCGGGGCTGCTTCAGAGGCAGGAGGTGGGGGCCTGGGGGAGGGTCTCTCTGGGCTTCGTGACCAGCAAGCACGGTCCTGGTCTCGCGAACCTGCTCTGCCATCTCTCAAGGCCAGTGTCCATCCAGTGGAGGGGAGCGTGGGGGTCCACGGGCCATGCGTCCCCGCTACAACCTCCAGTTCTCGGCCCTCCGCTCCAGGCTGGGGGCTGCAAGCCAGCAAGTCCTCCCTCCTCCCCTCCTCCCTCCTCCCCTCCTCCTTCCTTCCCTCCCTCCCTCCTTCCCTCCCTCCCTCCTTCCCTCCTTCCTTCTCTCCCTCCCTCTCTCTCTCTTTCCCCTACTTTGTCTCTGCTACTAAGGAAATGCATCTCCACCCACACTCCTGGTTTAAGTGGTTTACAACTGCCCTTGAGAGCTTCCTGCTTGAACAGTTCAAAACGGAGACTCGTTTGGACAATGGAAGAACCTGTAGTCACGGAGGAGGAGTCCCCAGAATGTAAAACGACACAAGGCTAGATGCCAACGCTGTAAAAATTAAGTGTGCCTGGCGATAAGGGCGGAGGAGCTGGTGCGGCTATGTGATGTGGAGCAAGGTGGGGTGTGGAGGTGGAAGGGATGCTTCGCGTCCTTCTGTGGATCGTGTGCGCGCACACACACACACGCACACACACACGCGGCCTCACTCCAAGGGCAGCGGGGCCACAGGGCTCTGCGCTGGATTGACACATGTTGGTGTTTGCTGAGTTGGAACACTCTGCCCTGGGCCCATCCTGTTTTTTATCGTTGACCATTGCTCTCAGGAGTTAATGTTTGAGCCTGGCTGTAAAGGCACCTACAGCTGCTGACCTGTGGCCTAGATTCAAGGGGAAGGAGCCCCTTATAAGACAGCGCTCGCCGGCAGCCCGACCAGCAGAGCCAACAGCCACTGTGCGTCCGGTGCAGACCGTGCCTCCTTGCCACCATGAACTTCTCCGGCAAGTACCAACTGCAGAGCCAGGAAAACTTTGAACCCTTCATGAAGGCGATTGGTGAGTGCCAGACTGGACCCCAAGGCTGAGGGGCATGGCGGCGAGGTCGCAGTCCTGCCGTTAGTGGCTATTTGGGGTCGTGAGGTGGGATGGAGGAGAGGCTCAGCTCCCACCCAGACCAGGGGAGCCTTTTGGGATCCCTTGTGGACAAGGCATCCCACAGGCCAGTAGGAAGAGCACTGAACAGGGGTCTGAGCTGGATTCAAGCCCCACGTCTGTTGCTACCTCACTGTGTGACCTTATCCATCCATCCACCCATCCACCCACCCACCCATCCACCCATCCATCCATGCACCCATCCATCCACTCACCCACCCATCCACCCACCCATCTATCCACCCATCCATCCATGCACCCACGCACCCATCCACCCACCCACCCATCCACCCATCCATCCATGCACCCATCCATCCATTCACCCACCCATCCACCCATGCACCCATCCACCCATCCATCCATGCACCCATCCATCCACTCACCCACCCATCCACCCACCCATCCATCCACCCATTCATCCATGCACCCATGCACCCATCCACCCACCCACCCATCCACCCATCCATCCATGCACCCATCCATCCATTCACCCACCCATCCACCCATCCACTCACCCATCCATTCATCCACCCATCCATCATCTATCCACCCGTCATCCACCCATCCACCCATCCACCCACCCATCCATCCATCCACCCATCCATCCATTCACCCACTCATCCTGCTAATGAACATTGATTGAAGGCAAACCACGTGCTGAGTACAGAGCTGGATAGGCAGCCGGGAAATAGACATCAGTGACCCACATTTCTAAGGAGGTCACAGTTTTATGAGAGAGAAAGAAGAAAAATAGGTATAATAAGGTACCCCAGGCCATGTCCTGAGCACTGAGCCCTTGGTGTGCCATATGTCTTGTCATCCTCGTCTGAAAACTCTGAGCTGGGCACCATCGTTTCTGCATTTTGCAGCTGAGGCACCCGAGCCTAGAAAGTGTGAGCGATCCTGACCAAGGTCATTCAGGGAGGAGGTGTCTGAGCTGGGATCTGAAGCAGGTGCTCTAAAGCAAAGACCCCACTCTAACCCATGTGCCCCCCCCTCCCCCAGAACCCTGAATGAAAGGCTGCAGCGCTCCCAGCAGGGCAGTCAGGGCAGGAGGGAAGGCGCGGGGACAGGGCAAGTGCACCTGGACAGGTGAGACAGGTGAGCAGGTGCCCGCTAGGCAGTCGGGGGAGGGACCTGCAGCTTTGGGGGAACTGTCCACACGAGGGACGGTGCTGAGAGGGAGTCGGGGTGCGGGGGAAGGCAGCGAGGACAAAGAGAGGCCGACCACGGTCCTTCCCGGAGCGTGCTCTTCCCTCTGCCATCCCACCTCGCATCCTCGGGGGGAGTGCCGCCCACTCCCCCTGCCAG
This sequence comes from Dasypus novemcinctus, assembly GCF_030445035.2. Classification (NCBI taxonomy): domain Eukaryota; kingdom Metazoa; phylum Chordata; class Mammalia; order Cingulata; family Dasypodidae; genus Dasypus; species Dasypus novemcinctus. The sequence goes on along the minus strand of NC_080689.1, from coordinate 80,951,095 downwards.
CACCTGTGGTGCCACGAGCCTCGGTCACGCAGCAGCCTGCACGGGCGCTGGGCACGGTGACGCGCGCCCCAGGGCCCCAGGCGAGGCAGCGGGTGCGGTGTCCTCAGGAGCCTGACAGCAGGGGCTTCCCCAGGGCCGGGCGGGTGGCGCGCACGTTGTCCCAGCGTAATCGCCACTAGCTGCCCCTTCTGGAAGCGTGGCCTGGCTTGAGGGTCAGCTACACGGTCACCCAGGTACAGCGGGTGCAGTGCTCATGGTAAGAGAAAAGAGCCAGTGGCGCTAGAGGAGGAAGAGGCAGGGAAAGGAACAAGGGAGGACCGGGACAAAGGAGGCTCAGGCTGGAGGAGCGCCCTTTCTGTAAATTAGCCGGCAAGGCAGCGGGCAGGCGCGGCTGGGCCACGGCCTCTCCTTCCAGAGGCCAGAGCCCACGTGACGCGGAGACAGCCACGCGCTCTCCGTGCCCTCCCCGCTGCGTGCCACGCGCGTCTCGCGCTCCCCCACTGCCCACATCTAAACCTCGAGTGCTCCCGCCAGGCCTGCCCGACGACCTCATCGAGAAGGGCAAGGACATCAAGGGCATCTCGGAGGTCGTGCAGGAAGGGAAGCACTTCAAGATCACCATCACCACTGGCCCCAGAGTGATCCACAACGAGTTCACCCTGGGGGAGGAGTGCGAGCTGGAGACCATAACCGGGGAGAAGGTCAAGGTATGAGCCACCTTCTGCTGTCTAGGACTTTCTAGAACTTTCCAGACTCCCTTTCTCAAGGCTCAAACCTCAAAGCAAGCCACCTTCTGCTTTCTAGAACTTTCTAGAACTTTCCAGTCTTTCTTCCTCAAGGATCAGACCTCAAAATGACAACCTCATAGATCCTGCACTGGGCCCACTCTGAGGTGAGAAGCAGAGACAAAGATAATACTCAGGAGAGGAGATCTGAAGCGACTCGTGCCTCCCGGACACTGTCCAGGGCACTCCCTGGCCCGAGCGTTCGAGCGCTCCATGTAGATATGAGGGAGTCGGGCACTGAGGAGCAGCCTGGGCCTCGGTTCTCCCGGCCCTGGCCTCCCCACCTCAAAGCCCTCGAAGCAGGTCCAGCAGTGGGCCACGTGGCGGTCAGCGATGAAACCTAACGAGCCCTGAGCCTCCCCTGAGGCCTGAGTAAACTGGGCCCCACTGAGGGGGAGAGTTCCTGGAGGAGGTTCTGGGAAGTGCAGACCACCCACTGCCTGGTCACCACCCCCGGCCTCAGCCACCTCGCCTGTGATTGGGGACAGCCCCCTCCAGCCTGAAGGCAGCGGGCGGCTGCAGGTGCAGCGACAGCTGGGGTGGGCGTGCGTGAGACCAGGAGCCGGGCCTCTCTTTCCGCCTCGCAGAGACCAAGCGCTCCCCGGCCTAGCTGACACGCTGAGCTGCCGGCGGGCCTCCCCCCACGTGGCTCTGTTCCGTGGTGGCTTAGTCTGCTGGGCCGCCAAAAGCAGTATACAGGAAATGGGTTGGCGCTGACAGTGGAGATTTACGAACTTACAAGCTTGCAGTTCTGAAGCCATGAAAATGTCCAAGTCAAGGCATCACCGGGCAGTGCTCTTCTCCCCAAAGCCCAGCAACCCTGGAATCCCCTGTCCCACGGCCAGGCACGCGGCGGCTGCCGGGCTCTGCCTTCTCTTCCAGGCTTTGTTGCTCAGTCTCTGGCTCCTGTGGTTTTCTCTCTTCTCTCCCTGAATTTCATTCTCTTATAAAGGTCTCCAGTAAGAGGAGAAGGCCCACCCGGGCCACACCTAACTGAAGTAACCTAATCAAAAGGCCCTTAACTGAAGTAATCTAATCCAAAATGTCCTACCCACAATAGATTTATATCCACAGGATTGGATTAGCTTTAACATTTTCTGGGGTATGTACAGCTTCAAACCTCCACATATGGCCTCGACACAGCTGTCTTTTTACCTCTTCTGAACTCAGTTTCCACCTCTCCAGGTGTCACGTCATAGGTCAGGAAATCTGTGATGTTTCTCAAGGGAAACTCTTGATGCCCCACCTAGATGGGATCACGGTGAGAGGCAGGACACCACCGGGCTTATCACAGCCCTCTCCCAGATGTCTGCTTTGAAGGCACCTTTTAATCTCGGCCAGTGTCTTCAGCTCCCTGCTGCATTCCTGTTACCTCTTTCTGGATGTGTAAGGCTTGGGAAGGAGATCACAAGAGTTATGGTAAATGGTCTGCAGGAAATAGCAGATGCCAGAGCAAAACATGTGCTCTCTTGATTGCTGGGTGTTTTCACTTTTACCACGACCTTCCTCCATTGGCTTGGAGAATTGAGATTTTGCTTGATTGTATTGTATTTGGGACCACTGAGGATGCTGATGCATACTATTTCTAGATCATAGTGCCATAAAGAAAAATTCTGACAGAAGCAGCCCTGGTGTTTTCTTTAATTCTCAAATGCACCTCCCTTCTGTTTAGAGCAAGGGAAGTGGTGGGCTGGGGAAGAGGATGGGCATTCTCGCTGCTGTAAGCAGAGACCCCTGGGGGTGGGGGGCTCATCCACTGCCGGAAGCCGCCTCACAGGCCGAAGCCTCTGTGCCCTGCAGGCGGTGGTTCGGATGGAAGGTGACAATAAGCTGGTGACAACTTTCAAAGGCGTCTCCTCTGTGATGGAATTCAACGGTGACACCATCAGCAGCGTAAGTGGGCGCTCGGAGCGGGTGCTCCCGGAGCAGGAGGGGAGAGGAGGGGAAAGGAGGGAGGAGGAGGGGGAGGAGGGGGAAGGAGGGAGGAGGAGGGGGAGGAGGGGGAGGAGGGGGGAGTGGAGCAGCCCCACCCTACCCCACCTTTCCTCTGGTCAGTCTCTGCTGCCATTTCCAGAGAACTCACCCTGCAGCAGGCAGTTCACACACATTCTTTCCCATCTTCCCAACAGCCTTGAGTTTTACAAATGGAGAAACTGAGGCCACCAACGTCCAGGGGACGGCAGAGCCAGGGCTCCTCTGCAGTGGTCTGTCTCCCAGCATTGCCTCACCCAGGTGTACGCTGTGCCTCCCTGGGGAGCCACTCACATATAGGAAGCGTAGATTTGTAGACTTAGCCAGTTCTGCAGCAGGTGCCAGTGAGGCGGCGTGTTTCAACAAGACCCACAGACTCGGACCGTTTTCTAACAGATAGAAGTCAAGTGTCTTGAGGAGAGGTGCCCTTTTCTAACTCACCAAAGGCACCCCATGTGCTAGTGGTGGCCCAACCCGGCGCTCCCCCCCCCCTCTCCTCGGTCCCTGCAGACTGCCCACCCGCCTCCATTTCCCTGTCCGGGGTCAGCCCACCCCTACCTCCTCCTTCCTTCTCTCCCCATCTCCTCGCCCCCTTCCTCACCATCACCCATGTGGAACGGGAGAGGTCCCTGGAAGGAGGAGCACAGGGTCAAGCAGAGCCACCAGCACGGCCCGCCTCTCGGGCTCGGCTGGGATGTAGCCACTAGACCGGTCACGGAAGACCATGCATTCAGCAGGTAGCGCCTGAGCCCTCCGTGGGCCTGCGCGGTTCACGCAGCACCTTTCCCAAGGACGCAGCCCCCACACGGGGTGAAGCTGCAGCACCTGATGCTTGAGAGCTCCTTTGCCCATTTGGCTTTTTCAAGGAGACTCATATTCCTGTAAAGGCAGAGGCGAGTCGGGCACAGTCCAGGGCTCGGTCATCCTTGGAGGCTGCCGCCACGGCCTGTTCCCGGGTCCAGTGTTTCTGTCTCAGCTTGTCCTTGCTCCCTGATTGTGCTCTAGGGGGTGGCAGGAGGCAGGCACTGCCCAGGGGATCTGTTATTACCCTATTCCAGTGGGAAAAGGAAGCCAAGCACGATACACACACCCCACCGGCACCCCAGGACCTGAGCAGGAGGCACGGCAGGCGTGGGGGAAAAGCCTGCCCTGAGCTCAGTGCTGGCCACCTCCTGTGCTGAGCTCCCCTTCGCCTCATCCTCCTGGCTCCCGGGTAGGGAGGCACCATGAAGGGCTTTATAGACAAGTTGATGGGTCTCAGGTCACCCAGCTAATGAGTGGACGAATCAGGGCTCCAACCCAGATCCTTCCACCCCATGCCATGGCTGCTGAAGCAAAGGGGCTCCTTTTCCACGCAGACGCGTACCACAGCACTGCAGAAACCTCTTTCAAGAGAACGGGCAGGGGACGGAGGGAACCGGACCCAGTGACCTTTGGACTGAGTCCCTGAGAATTCTGCGGTGCGGGCTACGTCCTGGCTTGCACGCCTAGATGTTTCCATGCACATGGATCCCTGACACTCAACACTTACCTGGCACACAGTAGGTGCTCAGTGAAAGTCTGAGCAATTAGATTGGACAGGACTGGTGTGGATGCTACAATAGCCATTGATGCAGAAAGGAAAGGAATTCCGTAAAACGCAGGACAGTTGCCACCTGAGAGGACGTGACAAAGCCTTGATATGGGATTTTAGAAAAAGTTGCCAACTCTTCCTCTGGTTATATTGAAAATGGAGCACTCTTTGAGTCGTGCCATAGGCTGGCAGATTTGGAGCTATTTTTTGGGCTTAATTAGCTTTCTGTAATTCAACGTCAGATGAGCATTTCATGGTTTCTTTTTTGCTTTTCAGACTCTGACGCTGGGGGACATTGTCTTCAAGAGAATCAGCAAGAAAATTTAGATGAGTCCTCACCTCACATTCTTGTACTGTGTAAAATCAGTGTAATAAAGTGAACTTTGTTTTAAGACACTGCCTCTTCTTCTGGCGCTGTCCCCTGATGACGCTGCTGGAGTCGGTGAGCACTGCCCACCTGACCGTGAAAGCCAACACGTTCCGTCCTAAGGGGCCAGGTCTGAAGGGCGATTCTCACCCCAGTGCTGACCCCAGGGCCACCCACTCAGGGGTCTCTGTGAGGACCGTGCCTCTAGAGAGCAGTCCTGCAAAGTGCCCTCCCAGCCTGCTCGGGCAAGGAGCTGGAGCAGAGAGAGCGGGCAGGGGCGGTGGGCACCCCCAGCAGGGGAGGCAGAGCGATGCCCAGGGGCTCCCCCCACCATCTACATGCACAAAAATGCCCAGGGCTGACCCTCCGAAGGAGCAGTCTTTCCTTCCACGGGGAGGGCGGAGCAGGGAGGTCAGAGGGACGTGCCAGAAGCGGACGGGGAAGCTGGGTTGGGAGTGCCCTCCGCGAAGGGGCAGAGGCAGAGCTCGGCGCCAGGTTCTGTCTGGTACTCAAGCCCACCCGGAAGCTGCCTCACTCTGGAATGTCTACCTTCGTAATTGCCTTCAGCTCCCAGACCTGCGCCCAGCCCATGGAAGGCTCTCCACTAAGATACCCTGGTGAGCGGCAGCCGTTCATGTTCCCATCTCCTGTCTTCCCACTTCCAGAGTGGAAGCCCCCTTATCTGCTCCTCGGGTTGTTTCAGAGGCCGCCGACAGCCTCTCCTGGCTCCTCTGCTTCTTCCCTGCAAACCTCCTCCTCCCCACACAAAATCACCTTCCTTCAACAAAGCACTGATCCGAAGGCTTCCCCGTCCACTACTTAGCAAGCAAGAGTCAAACTCCTAAACCGTTAGGTCAGGGGGTGGCCACAATTCTAGAAAAAGCCAGAGAGTAAATATTTTCAGGCTTGTGAGCCATACGGTCTCTATCTCACTAGTCAACTCTGCCGTGATAGCACAAAAGCAGCCACAGACGATACGCAAACCAATGGGCAGGGAGGTGTTGCAATAAACCTTTATTTTTCGGCACTGAAATGTGAGTTTCATATAATTTTCACATGTCACAAGTACTACTCTTCTCCTTCTTTTTTTTCTCCAACCACTTAAAAATATAAAAATCATTCTTAGTTTGCACACTGTAAAAAACAAGCAACAAGCCCGCCAGCTGGAGGTGGCCGCATCCGCTCTATCACAGCCTGTCCCAAACCTTCTTTCCCATCGTATCGAGCCTCATATTTGTTCCTGCAATACACACTGCACTCATTCCATCTCCTGTTTCCCTCATAATGTAAGTGCCACCTCCTAAAGAAGGTTCCCCAAATTGCTCATTTGCAAGTACCCTTTCCCTCCCTCTGGTATTTGATCTGCACCAGTCTTTTGGAATAAAGTTCTTCCCTTGTAAAATGGTTTTTTCCATCTGTTTGCTTCTCTTTCCCCCACCTGGAGCAGAAACTTGCAGGGGGACCATGAGCAGGGAACCTAAGGCAGATTTCAAAACAGCACTTCACTGCTTCAGGAAAAGCAGAGTTCAGAGAAACAAAGAAAACAAGAAGCTACTACAATATACCATTCACAAAAAAATAAATCCGGATGAACTAAAGAGCTAAACAAAGTATTAGAAATAGATGTGACAGTAGGTAAATAACTTGAAATAAAGAAGACCAAAGCAAGATGCAAAAACCATGAAGGAAAAGATTAATAAATTTGAGCACCTCGATATGTTTAAGACTTATATAGAAAAGAGCACTCACACAGTGAAAAGTAGCAACAATGTAAGAAAAAATAGTTTGTGGCTTACATCTAAGGAGTTAATAGAAAACCTATAAAGACCTCCCCTTAATCAATAAGACCAATGAGTTGAGGAAAAGGTGGATGGAGGATATTAATGGGCAGTTATGAAATGTGCCTCAGACCACTAGGGGAGGAGGCATGGGAGATGAGACAACATTTTAAAAATCAAACTAGTGAGATTTTCTAAGATTGATAACTTCAGGTGCTTGGAAGGATGTAAGAGAATGGTTCTCCCATCGGTGGTGGAATTGTAACCTGGTTTAGTCCCTGGAGCATGGTTTGGCAGGATCCATTAATATTTTCAGTGTGAATTTCCTTACACCTAGCAATGCCACTGCTACCCACTAGGGAACTGTTTAAACACAGGCACAAAGAAGAATATAAAGCGAGTACTAGCCAAAAACCTGGAAACAAATGCCCATCAGTCAAAAAGAGTTAAACTGTGGTACAGTTATACTCTGAAATAAACGAAGGTAGACTCAATGAATGAAGTGGATCTATACATACTGACACAGAACTATCTCTTGAACAAAGCTTTCTTTAAAATAAAAAAGGCAAGTTTCAGAATAGCACTATAGTATAATGTCATTATCAACGCAGTTAAAATATAAAACAAAATTATGTTTATGTACACATATATGTATGGAAACATAGGGGAGTACACACACACACATATGTAGAGGGAAAACGTTCTAGCTGCCTGGAATACCAGATGACAGCCGTTACCTGTGACGTGGGAACAGGAGTTGGGTGAGTGGTCAAGAGAAGCTTTTTGCTTTATTCATATTTTTGAATCTTTTGCAAGAAACTAAATGTGTAGAACTTATTGTTTTGATGAAGAATTCTTAAAGCAGATGACTTAAAAAAAAATATGGGGCTTAAAGGCATGATTCTAATGAACTAATCCATGATTTTGGACCTGAGTTTTCTCGTCTGTAAAATGGGCAATACCTTCTCCCGTGGCTATTATGAGGAGTCCATGAAATACATGCCACGTCCAAATGAAACGTCTCATTGTTTCTACTCTCAGAATCATCAGGGAGCTTCAATTAGGTCTGGCTTTCAGCTCCCCTCAGCTGAAGCTCTGTGAGGTTTACAGAAACTGACCTGAGCAGGTGCAGAGAGGAAGAGAGGTGTGCTTGGGGCTGCCTAGCTGGCTAACAGTGGAAACGAGGTCCTCTGACTCTCCAGCCGCAGGCAGAGGAAAGTAGCAGAGGGACAAGGTCTTTTCCTCAGCAAAGCCTCAGGTATCAGACAAAATTCTCAAAGTCTCCTCCTGACAGGCTCTCCCCTTGGGAACAACTCGGAGTTTTGAAGGGGGTTGTTTGTGTGTTTTTGCCTGAAAAGGAGAATCAATTTTAGCTGTGGATTTGGATTTTGTACAGGTGCCCAGAGAACTTTGGGCCTGAAGAAACAGAACAACCAGCCGTTGATGTATCAGCTGTTTTTACGGTGGCCCAGTCTCCCTCCCGCCTCCTCTCGGCCGGTCCTGTGGGTCTCCCACCACCAGAGGGGGCACATCCCCTACGCGTCTGCTGATTTGTGCCCGCCAGTTTGCGTGTCTACCCCTGCAAGGTAAATATTTCCAGTGGTTAGTTTTGTTTTCAGATGGACTGCTGTTAAGGTAGTAAAGTGTTTTGGGTAAAGAAAATGTTTTTGTTTTTCTTTTTTGTTTTCAGTTTAACCTAGTCCTTACTCAATCCCCAGAACACTTTTTCCACATATGCTAGAGACCACTTTGTCCCTCCCAGGATTTTCTAGTATTTCTTGTGAGAAAACCATGAGGACAAGGAACTAAATATATCTTCTCCACACAGTCCAGGGTGAGCAGTGCTAACATCGGTCCTTCGGAGACTCACTGCCGGGGGGAGACCACCCCATAATCCACAACAACAGTGGCGCGATGGGTGCAGAGACCCATGGGTATGTACTGGCTCCGGGCCCTGCCCGCTTGTCGCCTGGGCAGCCACGTGGCCGAGGAAAAGGGCTCAGAGGAATGACATACCAGCTGACTCTCAAAGCACCCAAGGGCACTCATGGCCAGGACACGAGACGTAGATGAGGGCTTGGCCAGAGAGGACTAAGAGGGACACAGCCTCTATGCTGACTGTCCTTTCACTCTGGTAAGGAGCTGGACTTGGTCATGGGCACAGCAGGGGATCGCTGAAGGGTTCTCAGCTACCACAGCAGTGTGACAGTAACAGGCGTGTAGAAAATTATTCCAGCCACAATGTGGAGGATGATGAGAAGGGTCAGCGAAGTGGATGCAGAGAGACTATTAAGAAGCTGTGGCAATGGTCCAGGCAAGACTTGTAGGGGCCTGAACCAAGGCAGTGCCTGTGAGGAAGGAGAGCAGAAAGATTCCAGAACATTTAGGAATTAACACCAGTGGGGTCCAGCGACTAGATGTGGAAAGTGCACTACAAAGATGTCTTAGCCAGGGGTGTATCAGCAGGAAACAAGGAACACCTGATGAGAACTTAATGAAAGTGGTATTTGCAAAGTGAGGCTGCAGGGAGGGAACAAGGTATGCAAGACGCCCAGCGGGTAGCAACTACAGTAAGCATGAGTCTGAAGGGGCAGCTTGGGAGACGGCAGACTGGAGCTCGGCAGGAGCTGGGGCCGTGGGGCATGGGACGGTCACCCAGCAGGACCTGCAGCCTGGTCAGGCAGGGAGCGAGAATGGCAACTAACACCCTGCCTCTCCATCCGCCCACCCTCCAGTCTCCTGGGTGCCTCCAGTTGCCTGCACAGGAAAGCAGAAGTCAGCCAGCCTTTCTGGGCACAGAGAAAGGCAGAGAAGGTTGGAGAAGAGATGCAGGGGGTGGGCAAAAGGAGATAAACTAGCACAATGGGGACTTGTGGTGGAAAGAAACCTACTCACTGCCTTAGGTCAAAAATAAAAGTGGGGTGGTCTCTGGGAACCGGAAAGAGAGGCAGATCCAAGGCCTTACAAAAGTGCCATTAGCACTTCTCTCCGTCCTTATCAACTTCCTTTCCCGCCCAATGTCAGCTTTCTTCTCCCAGGCCTCTACAATGTAAACCATTATCCATGCAGGGCAGCAGAGCTCCAAAATGTATTCACCAAATGCAATGACTGCCCCACGATGATGAAAGAGGTGGTTGATGTGGGAGGAGTGGGGTGAGGGGGGTGGAGGGTACATGGGGACCTCATTTTTTTAAATGTAACATTAGAAAAATAAATAGAGAAAAAAAAATGGCAGAGTCTGATTGACAGCACCTCTGGAGACACACACTGAGAGGTTGAATTCCGCGCAAGAGTAGGGACGGCTGGCTTGGGTCTGCAATATACCAGAAATGGTTTGGCTTTTACAGTGGGACTTGTCAGCTGACAAGCTCACAGTTCTAAGGCCACGACAATGTCCAGTCAAGGCACTCCAGGTGATGGCTTCTCCCTGAAGACTGGCTGCCAGCGATCCTGGACTCCTCTGTGACATGGCAAGGTACCTGGCAGCATCTGCTGGTCTCTGCTTTCTCTTCTGGGCTTCTGGCTACCTCCGGTTCTCTCTCTCTTTGTCTGAATCCATCCATTCATAAAGGACTCCAGTGAGAGGATGAAGACCCACCCTGGGCCACGCCCTACTGAAGTAGCCTGATTAAAAAGCCCTTAATTGAAGTAACCTAATCAAAGGTCCTACCCATAGCAGGTTCACACCCACAGGAATGAGCCATCTTTAAGAACATAATTTTTGGGGTCCATCCAGCTTCAAACCATCACAGGTGCCATGCAGTGGTGTGCTGGGCTCGGCTGGTACCAGCTCCCAAGTCAGCACCCAGGGGTGCCAGCTTGGTAGCATGACATTGGCCACAGTGGGACTACTGACACCAGTTACATGACCCACCCCTTTTTATTAGGCCTTAGGCAGTCCAGGCAGGTTTCCTTCACTTGCAACTAAAGGAGTCCCCACTGGGCTGGTTTTCCTCCATTCACCCACCCCACTTCCCTTCTCCACCCCTCTCTGCCCTGCTCTGTACACAGAAAGGCTTACCTCTGCTTTCCTGCTCGGCCAATGCTACAGATCAAGGCTCCAAACCTTGCCGTTCAACATCGACTGACACGCGCCTGGCTTGCGGGCCATCCCCATGTCTCAGGAAATGCTGCCCGCGCTTGGCTGAGGCTGGCTCCTGTGCCAACTGTCCTGAGCAGCTGTCTCAGGATGTTGCTAGGAAAGGGTGCAGAGGAGTGTCGATAGAGAGAGGGTTGGTATACTACCAGACTGGGGAAGAGTCTGGGCTGAAAGGACACGACACAGAAGCCCCTAATGGAGATGAAGGAGAGGAGGCATCTAAGAAATGCCCCAGGTCCCGGACAGCTCTGCGGATGATGAGATGGAAAGCACAGGTCCGGAAGGAAATGTTGAATTCAGTTATACACGTGTTGAGTCCAAAGTGCCTGAACACCTACTGTGATGAGGAAGGCAAGTCCTTCCCCTCAAGAAACCTACTCTAAGGAGTCAGGTGGTGAAAAAGGTGCAAATAATCATCCTTCAAAAGGAAAAATAAAAGTGCCACTGAAAAGGCACCTGCCGCATATCTGGAGTTCTGGCTGCTGCTTTTGTGTTGTTCCCTGCATGGCCCCAGCTCTGTAAAGGGATTTCACACACAGCACACCTGCCCAGAATGGATGAGTGGGAGGCAAGCAGAGGCAAAGGCTCTGACAAAAAGTCTGAGCAAGTGAGGACTTAAAAACCCATCTTGACCAATGAGGAAGGGAAGAAAGGCTCCTTGGACATGTATGCCAATGAGCTATGGAAAGAGGAGTCATCCTTCTGGAGCCTGGAGGCCAGGATCCACATCCCAGGTGTTCTGCAGCTGCCCAGCAGGTCTGAAGATTGATGGCAAGACTACTACAGCGTGCTGAGTGGTGCCCCCAAGAAGGCCACTCCCAGAACCTGTGAATACGTGACCTCACCTGGCAAAAGAGACCGTCAACGTGAGGAGGTTAAGGACCTAGAGATGGGAAGATTAGCCTGGACAATCTGGGTGGGTCCAGTGGAATCCCAAGGGTCCTTATGAGGGAAAGGGGAAGGCGAGAAGGTCAGAGAAGGAGATGTGGTGACAGAAGCAGAGGCCAGGATGCTGTGATCACTGGCTGGGACCATAAACCAAGAAAGTGGGCATTCCAGAAGTCTCTAGAAGCTGGGAAGGCAAGGAAACACATTCTCCTGGAAGGCTCCAGAAGGAACACAGCTGTGCTGGCACCTTGGTCATAGCCTGGATAGGCCCTTCTTGGACTTCTGACCTCTAAAACTATAAGATCATACGCCTGTGTGCTTTTAAGTCAGAAGTTCATGGTCATTTGTTACAACACTAGGAAGCTAACACACACAACTCCTAACGACATCCAGGGAACTATAGCTCTGTGCTTGGACCAGACTGTCCTCAGACCAGGTGGCGTGGCCTGGGGAGGGCAAGGCTGGTAAATGAGGACCGGGTCCATGAGAGTTAGAGAGCCATGCTATCCAAGAGGCCCTGGTGGGACTGGGAGGGGTGCTGCGTGTTCTAGCCTGGGTACGGCTGGGCCAGGAGGGGCCCAGGAAGCCTCCCGGGAGGAAGCCAGACCTCATGCAATGGTGCACCCCTTGGTCCAGAAGCCGTGCTCAGAAATACTGCTCCCTCTATTACGTGCCCCAAGGGCATTATTTTCCTTCTGTGTCCTCTGGAGGAATACGCTCTGGGTGAGTCATCCCAGCAATAGCTCTGTCTGGCCTTCGATATCAACACACTGGGGAGCAGCAGGCAGGTGACTGAGGCTGAAGCGTGGTGATCAGAGATGTTCGGCTTGTTTGATAGTTCAGGTTAGAGAGCTCAGGATGCAGATTTCACCCCAGTTTGGGTAAAGATTTCTTTTTTTAGTGGTCTATCTAATTATCCTTTCTGCTGCTCTGATGTAGGAAAATACCATTGTTTTAGATTGAAAACACTATGAATTAAATGTGTGCTTCTAAAATTAGGCCAACTACTGTGGTATAAATATTCCCCCCATGCCCTCGTTCAAGCTGTGGGTGTCACGTTGACAAGCACGGAGCTGGAGAGAGATGCGCACAGTCGGCTCCAGTGAGCTGAAAGGAGCTGGCTCAGCACACCACATTGCTTGCTCCCACCTTCAGCCTCACCTTCTAATGGGAAGAAGGGGCACTCCAGCAGAAGTGTAGTTGGAATGCTAAAAAATAGTAATTATCACTCATGGAGCACTTACAATGGACCAGGCACTGTTCTAAGGACTTTGTTTAAGAAATATAATCCTCACAGCACCCTATGCGGTAGGTAGAAATGAGGAAACTAAGGCATGGGGGAAATAAACAGTCTAAAGTTACACAGCTAATATTAAGAGAGCTGGGACATGAGCGCAACACTGTGGCTCAGCATCTGTGCTCTTAAAACACCACGTTTTAGTGTTTCTCTAAAACTGCACCATCCAATGCAGTAGCCGTCAGCCTCACGTGGCTATTCAAATTTAAATGAATTGGATTTTAATAAAATTAAAAATTCAGTCCCTCAGTCAGGCTCTCCACATTTCAAGGACTCAATAGTCGCATGTGGCTAGGGGACAACACAGATAGAAACTTAGATGACATTGCTCTATGAAGATTGTCAGAAAGATGGAAACCAAGCCTATTCGCTTGGAAACACAGGAAGGTTAATGGGCTTTGCTGACTTCTGTAGCAAAGCCTCCGAACACACATCTTCATGCCTTTTTGCTATTCATTCATTTAACATACATTTACTGAGCGCCCACTATGTGCCAGGACCTGTGCCAAGCTCCGGGAAAGAAAGACAAACAGCAGGTCACACAGCTTCTGACCTCCAGGAGCCCAAAGTCTGGTGGAGGAAGCAGACAAGTAAAAAGGCAATTACAAAAAACAAACAAAACTTTTAAAAAGAGGCAATCACGAACAAAACACAAAACTGAACTAAACAAGCAAAAGGCAATTATAATGCTGTGAAGAGCGTCGTGACGGGGGAACTCAAGGTGATCTGAGAGATGCTGACAGGGCAGCCAGCTGAGCCTGAGCAATTCAGGGAGAGCTTCCCAGAAGAGGTGACTCCCAAACAAGTGTTGAAAGAAGAGAAATCGGTCAGTTTTCAGGCATTTTAGGCAGAACGTTTGAAATTTCCAAGAGCGGCGCTGGTGGCTGTGGCTCAGGGGGGACGGTGAGCGAGCGGGTTGGCCTCAAGTCGAGGAGGCGGCAGGGGCTGGGAACTGGCTGGAGCAGGGGAGTCGGGTCTCACATCCTGGTGTTCTTGGGTGGTGTGCTAAGGAGGAATCCATACGGGGAAGGGGAGAAAGGAAAGAAAGTTTCATTTTGGACACACTGAGTATGATGTGGTTGCAAAGAAAGAGCACGTGGGGTTGGAGGTCAAGAGCAAGGTCAGGGGATACAGATCTGAGAGTCATCAGCATCAAGGCAGTCATTAAACAGAGGGCCCTGCCGCGCTCACCCAGGGAGTGTGTGCAGAGTGAGATGAGAACTCCAGGAAACGCCAGCTAGCCAGGGCAGGTTGGCAAACAGCCAGCGAGGGAGACTGAACCACATCAGAGGTTACCACAGGCAAGTGGGGTCACCGGAACGAGGACCAGGACTGTGAATTGACGTGGTCCAGAGGCGACATCAGTCAGAGCCACTGCAGAGGCTGAGTAGAGCGGAAGCGAGTCCACAGTGGGTTCAGGAAAGATGGGAAGTGAACAACGGCAGAAAGTAACTACGAGAGGCAAACTTAGAAACTACATGTGGTGCACTGGCCTAAAATCAGACACACTGACCAATGGAACCAAGTTTATGGTTCAGAAACAGACCCTCACAGATATGGTCAAGTGGTTTTTGACTAGCCTGTCAGACTCATGCAGCTCGGACAGAAGAGTCCATTCAACAAATGGTGCTGAAAGAACTGGATATCCATAGCCAAAAGAAGGAAAGAGGACCCCTATCTCACACCTCATCCAAAAACTCACTCAAAATGGATAAAAAAACTAAAAATAAAAGCAAGAACCATAAAACTTCTAGAAGACATTGTAGGAAAATATCTTCAGGGCCTAATGGTAGGTGGTGGATTCTTAAAGGAGATAAGATGAGGACTGAGATGGACTACTCATGTTTAATGTATGTAGAAGTTTTAATTAGCTTTACTGTAAAGGTGTGGAAATGTATAGAGTGGATATTAACAAATAGTAACAGCTAGTTTATAAGGGGAGATGTGGCTGAAAATGGTAGTCTAGATACGTAAATGCCAATTGACAGAATGCTAGAGAATAACCAAGGAACTGAAAAGCACAGTAAACCAAGAGATGGATGAAAACTATGGTGGATGATACAGATGAAAGGGTGTCCTTTGTTTGCTAGAGCAAATGTACATCACTACTGCAGGGTGATGGGAATGTGGAGAAGCATGGGAAAAATATAGCTGGAGTGACCTATGGACTGTGGCTAGCAGAAATAATATAATATTCTTGCATCTATGTGAAAGATGTACTGTGTTGATAATGAGGCAGTATGGAAAATGTGAGCCAAATGTACTCTATGGACATGGTAACAATCAGATGATATTATCTGTAGCAAATGTTCCACCACAGTGTAGCGTGTTGATGGAGGGGTGTGGTTTGGGAATTCTGAACATGTGCATGATTGTTTTATAAGTTTACAACTTCTGTCATAAAAAATATATTTAAAAATTAATAATAGGGTGGGTTGGGGGAAAATACACCAAATGTAACATAAGGACTATGGTTAGTAGTAAGATTTTGACAATATTCTTTCATAATTTGTAACAAACAACTCACAACACTTCAAGGTGTTGGTAGAGGGTTGATGTATGGGACCCCTATGATGTTATGCCATGTTTGTTTGTAAGTTCACAACTTTTACTATACACTTAGTTGTTTATATATGTTCATATATATAAATGATATAAAGATGATAATAATAGGGCTGGTTGGGGGAAAATACTTTGGTTGGTAGTAATATTTTGACAATGCTCTTTAATCATTAGTTAAAAAGGTTTAACAACAATGCAAGTTATTGGTGGTAGGGTGAATTATGAGAGTCCTGGATGATGTTATATATGTTTGTTTTGTAAGTTCACAACTATTATTACACACTTATTGTTTATGTATGTTTATGTATGAGTGATACACTTCAATAAATTAATTTAAAAACACAAACTACATGGTGGTGAAGATTAAGATCTGAGTCCCCAGCATGTTTATTGACTGTTGAAAAAGTCAGTGGATGGAGAAATGTCAAGGATCCAGGGCGGAGAAGGAATAATAGGTGGAGCAAGGTCCCAAGGACACAGGAAGGGAAGGGGTCCAGAGCACAGGTGGGGGGGGGAGCTTTGGAGGGTGGCCAGGGTCCTAGAGAGAAGGGAGGAAGGATGAGCAAAGACATAGGCATGTATGTGTGTGAATGTGAGAAGAGAAATTGAGGGCATTCCATCCTTCAACCTCTATCTTCTCCATGGCATAGAAGATGAGGTTCTGCTGAAATCAGATAACTCAAGGACAGTAGTAAGTGACTGCATTAGCTATTGGGAGAAAGGGGCACACAGAAGTGTTTCTGGGTGGCACCAAGAGTCCAGCTGAAAGTGGAGAAGAGTTTGTAGAGGTACCTGTGCTCAGAGAGGTGCTGTTTTCCTGCTGTGTGCAACACCTCCAGCTGCAGAAGAGGAAAACCCAGACAGCTGAGTCAATCCAGGACCTGGACTCTACCCACTAGGAGGGGAGAATGGGCAAGGAGGAGGGAGCATTGAGAGTAAGAAAGGGTAAAGAGAAAAACTGACTTACCTGAAAGGAAGGGAAGGCACTAGAGGGATACATGAGGTCACAGAGTAATTTTTGGTGAAGGAAAGAGGGAAAGAGGTCAACAGGTAGGAGACAATGGTCAGAAAGTAGGACACACTTAAGACATCAGAAAAGGAGAAAGTATGGTGATGACCATGTCCAGGGTGTGGCTGGGAGAGCGTGTTATGGACACGGAGGAAAGGGAAAGGCACCCAGAATTGTGAAGCAAGAATGTGGAAGCAAGGGGTTAGAGGAATTGTATAGATGGGTATTGAAGCTACCAAATTTGAAAAAGACTGTGAGTAGGGGGAATAACCAAGGGGCTGGCAGACTTCAGTGACCAAGAAGAGAAGAGGGTTTGGGGGAGAGGCTTTTTATGATGACAAGAGCCATCTTTCGGAAGTGCCAGTTGCGCCCCTGGAAGAATGCCAGAGCTATCTCTAAGCCTTCCAGGCTTGAAAGAACTGTCAGTCTGCCCATGAAAACTTCAGAGGAACGGGGTATTCTCAAAGAAGAGGCACATGTCAGGTACAAGTGCCTGCAAAGAGCTGGCACATCATCTGCAGAGTTGTCAGCCACTGGACAGGTTTCTGGGAGGCGGTGGGTCACTCTGGGGAGGAAAGGGTGGGATGGAAGAGTTAATATTCTAGGTGGCTTTTAGGCAGAGATAGCAAGCATGGAGCCTGGTAGGTTTTACGTACAGCCATGTGGCCAGGTGCAGAAGGCTTTATGGTACCCCCAAATGGAGGACTTTGTTCCAATGTCCCCCAGCACATTGGTGAGAAGGCTGGGGTTTCAGAAGATATCAGGACAAACTGGTCAACTGGACTGGTTGGTTCCCAAGACCCGCACTTCTTGTGTGGAAACCACAGCAACCTCAGAGATGAGGATGAATTAGTCCATGTCTCTGAAGAGAACCTGACCCACGTGTACAGGGGCCTAATTAGAGGGCCCTTTCTGGTGAGAACAGCAGAAGCTCTCAGAGACAGACAGCCAAAGAAACCAAGCCAAGGAAGTAATGATCACCCAGCGCTGAGCAAAGCCTCTTGGGAGGCCAATGATCAAGGCTAAGTTGGCAAAGACCGTCCTGGTATACATGACTAAATAAAATCCCCGAAGGCTGGCTCTGCTGGACCCATGATCATCCAGAAGGCAAGTTACCAAGTTTCTCTCTCAGTTTCACCCTGCAAAGTCTTCTTAATTCAATGAGGCAATGGCCAGAAAAATTGTCTCTTGTTCTAGAAATAGTTCTAGAATTTTACTTGGATCCCAGACTTTAAACTTGGGCAAAGCCCCCATCTGTTTCTGCATATGCGTCATTCTAAATGGCCCAAACACGGCCCCTTCTTCATAATCACACACTAACCTGAGGAAACCGGCCCGAGCCCATCCCAGGTAGCCGGAGCCGAGTGTTCCAGACCCCAGACGAGACAGGCAAGGGCGAGGGGAAGGCACAGTGGGAAGGCCGGAGCGGGGTGGGTGAGCGGTCACCTGGACTCCAGTGTGCCACCTTCAGCTGGCCTCACCTTCTCTACAAACCCGCCCCCAGACGCAGGCCTCCTTCCTACCACCTCTCTCCACGGGGTTGACGACTACCTTTACGACACTGTGCTTCAAGTGTTCATTGCATTTTGCCTCTCAGTTACATTTGGAGCTCCTTTATCCCCAGGGCCTAGCACCCAGTCATTCACAGGATGGGCTGGGCTGTGTTAAGCTGAATTAAACTGAGTCGAATTGAACTGTGACACTGGGAAACACGGGGTCCTAAATCCCAGAGCAACCAGTTGAGCGTTGCCCCGACATCCTCACTGACTTCCTCTCCGCCCTCGCATCTCTCCCTGTCCCCAGACTTGTTGCCCCCCACCCGCCACCCCCTCCCCTGGCAGGTCCTCACTGCTTCTTGTGGAACAGGGCTGGGGCTGGCTCTTTGCTAGGCTCGGCCATGACCCGCACGGGCTGGCTGCTCAGGGCGGCCTCGCGCATCTTGTGGTACATGAACTCGTTCTGGCGGAACATGCGCAGCTCCATCTCTGTCTGCACCCGCATGGCCTGTGGGACAGACACAGAGAAGCCGTGGTGACACGCTCGCTCGCAGAACACGGGGCCACCGACCCACCTGGCAGGCAGCGGGGTGAATGACCCCAGCCACCAAGACGGACCCGCCCCTCGTCCACGCCCCTCGTCCACGCCCCCACACACTCATCCATCGGGACCTCCTGACTCCTGAGAGAGAAGCTTCAGGGACTGAGGGAAGATGTGTTCTCAGGAATCAGGCCGCAGCGACCTGGATTTGAACCCCTGCTCCCTCACTTACCGGTCATGGGACCTTGGGCAAATGACAATCACTTCAACCCTCAGTTTCCTCATCCACAAAATGGGTGAGATTCTTTGTACCTGACAGAGTGTTGTAAAGATGAAAGTACAAAGATGCATCCTCCCATCACCCATTTAACAAATATCTATCAGGGGCCGGGCGCCGCTCAAGGGGCTGGGGATATAGCAGTGAACGAGGCAGAGAGAGCCTCCGCCTTTGACAAACTTCGTGCACGAAGTCGGGCTTCTCCACTTTGCTGCCCCTCACGACAATCTTGAAGGGCTAGTACATTATTTCCAGTCTCTAGATAGGGAACCTGGGGACCGGAGAAGTGAAAGGACAGATATGAGGTCCAACTAATCCCAAATGGTGGAGCCAAGATTCGACAGCATATTTTCTGATGCCAAAGTCTATCTTTTTTTTACACTGCACAGACTGAGAACAGCCCTGTCACTCTCAAATAAACCAGCCCTTGGGAGCACAGAAGAAACCCATGGTAATTGAAAACATACCATTTGTCGGGCTGTGTCCCAAGTGCTTTGCGATACTAACTCACTGGACCTGCACCACAACCCTATGGATTAAGAACAATCATTCCCCCCCATTTGGTGGATGAGGAGACTGGAATCCAAAGGCACACAGAAAACGGTACGGGTGGAATTCCATCCGGGCTGTGTGACTCCAGAGCCTCTGTTCCCAAGCTCTCCCTTCCGCAGCACAGAATGCTTTATCTTGCCAATGGCTGCACACATGGGCACACATCGTCAGGTTTGGGTCTGCTCGGTCCAGGCCTGCGGCTTCCTGGTACAGCAGACTCAGGGCTCGAGTCTCAGCACTGCCATCAACTTCTTACGTGATGATGGACAAATTTCCCCCTTCCCTGGGCTCAGTTTCCTCATACACAAACCAAAGGGAGAGGGCATTTCTACGTTTCGCTCTCATCTGGCTAGCCATCGACGGGCTTTCCTAAAGCAGAGTCTACCTCCTCTTCAGAGAGCTCAGACCAGGTCAGGGAGCCCAGACCCAAGATCCCACTTGCCTCCAGGTCTTTGGTGATCGGGTGGGAGGCTCCGTGTGTCACCAGGAGAATGGCGTAGGCTTTGCAGATCATCCCGTGCCCCACCTCAATGTGGCCAGCGTGCCAGTTGGTCAGCCCTGCCCGCATCACGGCCATGCCAAGCTGCGCATTGTTGGGGTGGTAGAGCTTCCTGTAGGGGGGGCAGCAAAAAAACACCATAACACGTAATCCCACTGTCCTGATGGCTGCTCAGCACCAGACAGTTTACAAAGGGCCCTCGCTGACTAAGCCCACTTCCCACCAGCCTGTCAGGCACCCACATCCTACCGCTAGCTGCAGAGCTGTGGACTGAACATCCCGCGCAGCAGGGCCATGAGAGTGAGCCCTGGCCTGGGCCGCTGAGCTGGGCCAGCAGGCCCAGTCCTCCACACAGTGCCAGAGCTGTATGCTCAACTCCAGCACAGGATGCAGAGGAAGTTCAGGGGAAACTCTCTTAAACATCCTTCCCAGGAAAGAATTCTATTTTCACCCCTACATCCTCTTGGCAGGACCTTCTTTGAGCATACAGTACAATTTACCCTCATTTTGTTTATGAGTAATGTGAACAAACCTCTTTGTGTCCAGAAATACAAACTCACATAGCAGTGTAGGCACAGAAGCAAGACAGAAGACTGGCAGAGGGAAGGCAAAAGAGTTGCATTTCAAAAAATAAAAGAGATCTCTACTTCTTTAGACAGTATTTAGAAAATGAAGGGATTGCCTGTGTTGATTGTTAAGGAGGAAAGCCTTTTCCAAACACTTAAAATCAAGCTGAACTTAGCCTTAAGGAAATGAAAAGCAAAAGATGCTACACAAGTGATCGATAGGCTAGGGGACGTGGAGAATACCAGAGATGGCAAAGAGTTTCATTTGGAGTACCAACTCTGATCATTTGGCCATTTCTGTTCAGAGAATGGTCTAAAGGCTCAGTCATAAAGAGAACCATGATCGACTACTGATGCCTGCCATGGGTGCAGGGGGGAGAGGTGCCGACACATGTGCCATCTATGGCCACGCTGGAATAGACACGCCTCCATGGGATGCTTGAGGCCCAGGAGCGTGTCACCTACATGTAGCCATCCACCATCCTCCTGGCGTAGTCGGCGGCCTCCTCGAAGGCCTGGAGGTAGGAAAGGACCTCCGAAACGATGCTCAGTATCCGCAGCAGGTATAGGTTGGTGTCAGCAAACACTGGCTCCTGCTTCTGCAGGCACTCCCTGCATAATTTCACAACCTGGAGTGAGACACAGAGAGTGTCCATGAGCACAGCCCCAGAGCATACACTTAAATTGCTTATTGGACTATCATGAGGATATTTAATGCTCATTCTTTTAACAGCAGGGAAATTGCTGTCAGAAATGGGAAAGCCCAGGTATGTGATCTGAAAAACAAAATGTCCCTAAGATGCAGGGATGTGAATGGTAAAAGTGGGAAAGGTACAGCTGATATGGCAGAATGAAAAGCTTTCATATAATTCAGTAGGTAGCAGGAAGCCAGGAAAGCCATGTAGACTCAATCCTCATTTTTTGCAGATTCCATGTCTGCAAATTTGCCTACTTGTTATAATTTATCTATAACCCCAAAAATCAATACTCCCAGAGCTTTCACAGTCATTTGCAAACTTGCACAGAGTGGCAATAAATGTGAGTTGCTGAATGAGCACATTCCCAGCTGAAGCCAAATGAGCCAATGCTCTGCTTTCTTGTTTCAGCTCTCATACTGTAAACAAGTATCCTTTTTGCAGTGTTTCTCATGCCAAATCTTTTTTTTTTTTTTGGTGATTTCACTATTTGAAATGACCCCCAAACATAGTGCTGAAATGCTGGCTAGCATTCCTAAGCACAAAAAGAATGTGAAGAAAATACACGTTAGGTAAGCTTTGTTCAGGCAGGAGTTGCAGTGCTGTTGGCTGGGATATACTGAATAAGGTGTCTTTAAATAAAAATACATGGAAAACAAGGTTATGTGCTGATCGGTTGACAGATGTTGTAACCAGTGGCTTGTAGGAACCTCCCTGTACTTCCCCTAGGAACAGTGGTCCAGTATTTGCTAATTTGGTGTTAGCAGAGACCTTATAGAATATAACTACAGCAAAGAATAAGAATCAGCTGTGTATAAATTTGTTCTCACCACACTTCACTGAGGTTGGTACTAACAATATCTCCATTTTTCCGGATGAGAAGCTGATGCACAGGAAGTAGCGAGCTGTGGAGGAAGGATGCGAGCCAAGGAGTCGAGCTCTACCGTGTGTTCTAATGACGATAGGAGTGATCCACCACCCAGCCTGCGCTCTGGAATCATCTAGGGCACTTTGCATAAGCACTGATGCCTCGGCCCTACCCCAGAGCCATGGAAACAAGGACCGGGGGGGGGACCCCAGACCTCGGGTGTTTGCAGGAGCCCCTTGGTGGTCCCCGCGCATGGCGAGCTTGGACAGTCGTGTTCTGCTGGAGATTTAGGCAATGGGTCGGCACAAAGGGGCTGCCTGGGAGGCTGCTGCATTGGCCCCGGTGAGAAATAAGATGGGCCTGAGCCCGGCCAGCCAGCCAGGCTTTCAGATGGACTCACAGGCTCAGGGTGCACCCTGCGGAGATGGTCTCTAGACACTGCTCTTCTTCCCCTGCTACTCTAAAGAACAAAATGCCACCTAATCTTTTAATATGAGTGAAAACTAATACTGCCCTGAGACTTTACCAGAGGCCCATGAGGCAACAGGGTGGGGACATGGCAAAGGGGGGCCGGCAATAATTCACCCCGAAGGAAACCCTACAGAACCCAGGGCACATTATCTGACCCTGCATTCACCCCGATGAGAGGTTAGTTTGAATGGAGAAGAGAAAGAGGTGAAGAGAAGGGGGAAATCCAGGGACGTGGAGCCAGCAGAGCCCTACTGCTTTCTGTAGCTCCTAACTCGTGCCTCTGACCTGGACTTTCCATGTTATTCGATGCCACTTTGTTCACGTGACTGCCTCTCCCATTGGATGGAGCTCCTGGGAGGCAAGAAGTTGGGGTTCTTGTGTTAGTCACCCCAGTCAGGGCTCAAAAAGGTGCAACGAGTAAGTAAAAGAGGAGCAACAAGGGGAAAGAAAAATAGATGAAATGAGCAGAAATTAGTCTCCCACATTGCCACTCCCTAGCAGCATCCAAACCCAGGTGATTACAGAGCATGTAAAAAAAATACTGTTCCATAGTCTCATGTCCTATTATTGCATGAATCAAATCTTAGGGGAGTGAGACACAGACACTCGTGTTTCCAAAAAGCTACCCAACTGGTCTGCAAGTCAAGTGTTTGGCAGTGGGTCTCAACTTTGCCTGTACACTGAAATCACCTGAGAGCTTTAAAAATACTGATCCCTGGGTCCCCTAATCCCAGAGATTCTGGTGCAATTGTTCTGGATCATGGCCTGGGCACCAGGAATTTCCAAAGGTGATTCTAGGGTACAGCCAGAGTTGAGAACCTCTGTGCTTTAAGAATACCAGGGTTGTAGGCTCGCTTGATAGAGCCTGGACACTCCAGCAAGGACAGGCATTCAATTACGGGAAGCGAGAAACCAGCCTGTCTCACTGCCACCTCCATTCCCAACATCTCTGATGCCAGCATCCCCCAGAGCCATTTGCCTGGCTGCCTTTGCTTTCCTCTGACCCAGGTTTAGTGGTTGAATGGTCACTAAGAACACATCTCCAAGAGGCGCTAAAGGTTTAAGGCAAGAAGAGGCATGGTCTTGACCAACGACCATCGTCCAGACACAGAGTCTGCTGTGTCTGGTAGCTTCCCCATCATCGCCCGTTGCCCTTCCTTGCTAGAGACCATCTACACCCTCCTCTGCAGCCCATCCCCTATAAAAAGTGAATTCTTACCTCATGGTACAAACCCTCCAAGCGAGCCTTGTCAATCTTTTCCAGGGTCTCTTTGGAGAACTGAATCATCTCCTTCACCACGTCCTGAGAGGGCTGGGAAAAGACAGGGGGCAGTGAGTTGAGGACCCCCTCATGAAGCAACCCCTCCAGTTCTGAAGAGCCTCCCTCCTTGAACGTCAGCGTGTGAAGGGCAATGTCCTCCTTAAGGTGAGTGCCTCGTTTCTGCACAGGCTGCTCGAGATTCCTATAGGTTTCCAGCTCCCTCATCAACCATCTGACTTAGTTTCCACTTCCTATCGACCAAGCCCCAGAACCTTGCTGCTAGTCCATCTTTTCCACCCTGTGCTCCTTTCTGGGACTTTGGATCCCAGTGCAGAACCCGACCTGGATCCCTGTTATGTTTTCTCTGGCATTTTGAATTCTGATCTGTTACCCTTTGCCTCAATTCAACCCCCATTCCAAAGGCCTAGGGCTTGACCCCCAAATCTTATTCCAGTTTGCAATTGGAGTTGACTAAAGAGGACTCGTGGTTTTGGTCATTCCAAGGATTTTAGAATCCAGCCCATATTTCCTTGTCTTGTTCAAAAGGAAATTATGAGAGAACTTGCCAATGTCTCTGTGAAAATCTAGACTGCATTTGCCAAAGCTATCCAGTGATCTTATAAAAACAAAAAAAGAAGACATGATGTTTATAGTGAGGAAGTACTGTAAATAAGAAGCCAGTTTTCGGGTGGCGGACTTGGTCCAGTGGTTAGGGTGTCCGCCTACCACATGGGAGGTCCACGGTTCACACCCCGGGCCTCCTTGACCCGTGTGGAGCTGGCCCATGTGCAGTGCTGATGCGCGCAAGGAGTGCCCTGCCACACAGGGGTGTCCCCCGCATAGGTGAGCCCCACGCACAAGGAGGTCACCCTGTAAGGAGAGCCGTCTAGTGCGAAAGAAAGTGCAGCCTGCCCAGGAATGGTGCCGCACACATGGAGAGCTGACACAACAAGATGACGCAACGAAAAGAAACACAGATTCCCGTGCCACTGACAACAACAGAAGCGGACAAAGAAGACAACACAGCAAATAGACACAGAGAACAGACAACTGGGGTCGGGGGGGAGGGAGAGAAATAAATAAATAAATAAATCTTTAAAAAAAAAAAAGAAGCCAGTTTTCTTGGTGCCATCATAATTTTTAAGAAACAGTGCCAAGTTTCCCAAAATCAAAAGAATAAGTTTGCTAGCTGTGCTTATTCTTGTCAACAGCTCTTTTTTGATACTTTTTTGCTTAAAAGTTTGATATAACTTTTTTCCAAAATGAAAATAACTACTACTTATCTGACCATAAAACTTGACATATTCAAGATCTAAAACAATTAAAACAATATGAAATCTAAAGAGAAATTACCAGAACCCACCCCAAAACGATCACAACTAGTATTTGGTGAACACTTTCCAGTGTACATTTACAAGGATAATATTTAGAATCTTTAATAACTGGTACAAGACAGGCATTGGCCAATAGAACAGATGCTGGCCATCAACAACGAGTGTGTACTGGCTGAATTTCAGACCTGTACATGTACACACATCTGTGTGTGTATGTCAATAGGATAAAACATTCTTTTCTAACTAGAATACATATTTCTGTCTATAACTTGTTCTTTAATATTTGTAGACATTTTCTCATACCATTATAAAAACATCAACATCACTATTTTTAAAAAGTATATAGTTTTCCACTGTAAGATGGTAGAGTAATTAATTTAACCAGTTCTCTGGTTGTCCCATTTTTTTTCTCTGTAAGGAGCTGGGCTCAACATCTCCCTTCAGGGAAGCAGATGTGGCTCAACTGATAGAGCATCCACCTACCATATAGGAGGTCCAGGGTTCAAACCCAGGGCCTCCTAGCCCATGTGGTGAGCTGGCCCACACGCAGTGCTGCCCCGTGTAAGGAGTGCCATGCCACACAGGGTTGTCCCGTGTGTAGGGGAGCCCCATGCAAGGAGTGCACCCTGCAAGGGGCTGCCCCGCGAAAACAAAGTGCAGCCCACCCAGGAGTGGTGCCGTACACACGGAGAGCTGATGCAGCAAGATGATACAACAAAAAGAGACACAGATTCCTGGTACCACCAAGAATGCAAGCAGACACAGAACACATACAGAATGGACACAAGAGAGCAGACAGGTGGGGGGGGGGGGAGAGGCGGGGGGGAGGGAGAGGGGAAGGGGAGAGAAATAAATAAATCTTTAAAAAAAAAACAAACAGCTCCCTTAGATTTGCTGCACACATAGATTTGTGAGGCCATCCTCGCTAAACTACCAAAAAAGTAACAGAAGGATAGACATTCGTTCCATAGAAATAAATCCACCTTTAAAGGAGGAGATCAGGGTCTCCCCTGGTCCCCCAGCTGTCCTCGGCCAGATCTGCAACGGGTGCCCATCTGTGAGCTTGCTTCAGGGCCAGCATGTGCTGAGGAAGGGGCACTGCTTGTGCTCTTCTCCTGCCCCCCACACCCCCTCCACTTTGGCTTCCGCAGAGTCCTTGAGTATACCTACAATTTGACTACCCTTGTTTCCATATCCTTCCATCTCTGGGTCTTCCCAGATTTCAATTGCATGTCTACCCATACTTGTCCTGTGGTCTGACCCCAACAAATGATGCAGCCATCAGTGCTTCTGGCTTCTGCTTGACTCACTCTTGAAAAAAAAAAACTTTATTTTTAGAGACGTTTTTGATTACACATAAGCTACATTGAAAGTAAAGGGATTCCCATTTAACTCACTCTCTCCCCCTTACACATTTTCCCCTATTAATAATACCTTTCATTAGTGTGGTACAATTGTATAATTGATGAACGAATACTGAATCATTGCTACTAACCAAGGTCTATAGTTTATATTCTGGTTTACACTTTGCACTGTGCAGTTTTATAGGTTTTGACAAGATGTGCATAAGTGTAATCTCTGAAATGACTTCCTGACTCTCTCTGAAATATCTTAGCCACAAAAACTCTTTGTATTTAATGTTTCCCCCTTTTGGTCAAGGTCTTTTTCCAAATGCATTGCCTCACTCTTGAGTTAACTTTTGCTTTGATGTTAAGTCATACACCACTTTGATGGAGAGGTGATTTCTGGCTGCCTCCCTGCCAGGCTACTGTGCAGTGTGTGGCCTGGACCACTGCCTTCCTGCCCCAGAGCGCTGTATGCTCTCCTAAGTCCACTTGAATCCAATGCATTAGGGAGAATGGTCCACGTCTTGCTGGACTGAGCAGCATTCTGCCATGGGTGGTCCAGAGATGCACTCCCATTCCATCAATCCTACATGGTTGGTTTCATCCAAGGCTTCTTGCCCAAGTAGTGGCTCATGAAATCACACCTAGTTTATGATTACTAATCTCTCATCGACTGTAAGTCTTATGATCTTCGAAACTTAAAATTCTTAATGACTCTTCTGGAGTAATAAGTAGCATGCACAGTAGAGTCAGAGAGTGCCAAGGGGTTACATGTTAATAAAAATCTTGCTCAATTTGATGTTGCAATGAACAATGTCACTTTAAGCTCTGGATGTGAATAATTTTTTAAAAAAGAGGCAGCGGCCAAGTTTCCAAAAATAAGCTGGTTGAAGTTTGTTAATTAACAAGTACGTGTAGATAAAGCGAAACAGGCCCCTTTTCTGAGAAAGAAAATGGGCTGTTCCACTTGGTTCCACTTTTCAGAGTAAAGGTAAGAAGATCTTCTGATCCACAGAGAGGATTTGAGGAATTCCTAAGCAAGAAGCTCCCCTGTGGGAAAATAACTTAAATTGCATTTGAACTTTGTATGATCTATTCCTTATTATAAATGTTGCACCTATTCTATTATAGATGTTGTAGTTGTTCCTTATTGTAGATGGTGCAGTTGTTCCCTATTATTGTAGATGATGTTGCAGTTCAGAGAGCAAACAGCTGCTTGTTAGTTCCTAAATAAATGTGATTTGGAAATTAGGGTCGAGGCTCTCAGTTCCAGAAGCTGTGAGTCCCCTGGTCCCATCTTTATCTCCTCTCTTGTCTTTCTCTCTGTCCTTTGTTTAAGTTCTGCATCGCCTTCCCTTCGAGCAAATCTATTGCTGAGCTGGTCGCAGCACTCCCCCTTTCCAGGAGCCTCAAAATAAATAAAACTGAAACAGCAAGGAAGAGGCCAGAGAGGAGAGGGTGGGGGAAGAGACAGAGGCTGAAGGGGGAGAAGAGGAGGGAAGAGAAGGAAGAGCCAGAGGAAGAGGGAGGGGCCAGAGGAGAAGGGGAGGAGCCAGTGGATGAGGAGAGGAGGAAAGCAAGCCAGACACAAAGGGATAAATACTTATGATTGCGTTACTATGAGCCAAATAAATTGTGTAACATATTGTATATTTCAAAAAAAATTTTTGTACATATCCAGCACATAAAAAAAAAGCTGACATGATGAGGAGCCACAACAAGGAAACACAATGAGAGACACAACAAAGCAGGGAGTGAGGTAGCTCAAGGACTTGAGCACCTCTGTCCCACTTGGGAGGTCCCAGTTCGGTTCCCAGTACCTCATACAGAGAAGATGAGCAGACACAGCACACAATGAATGAAGACCGAACAACAAATGGACAAGAAAGCAGACAGCAAGCACAAACAACCAGGGGGGATACGTAAATAAAATAAATCTTTAAAAAAGGGAGGAGGGAGGAACAAGAGGGGAGGAGCAAAAGGGGAAGGGAAAGAACAAGAGGAGAAGGCAGAGAGAAGAAGATGTCGGTTCCCTAACCTGAAAAACTGGCACGTTCCTATTATGAAAACTACAAGTGAAGGCTGGAGAGAGAGAAGGAAAACCTAAGCAGCCTAGAAAGGGGGGCTCCAAAGCCACGATTGAGGGAAATTTATTTTTGACATTATTTTTTCATGTCTAACATATTTTTTATTTTTATCTATGTTTATATTTACATGTATCAAGGAATCAGGAAAGATTTTTATGCCAAAGGAAGGTCTGGGGATGAGTCAGGAAGGCTGGCCTACAAAAGGGGTTTATTTCAGCTGGGGTAAAGCATTATATGGAAAAGAAAGGAAAGCAACTGCAGTGATGTCATAGATGGTGCTCCTTAAAGAACTATTAGTAAGTCAGTCTGACTCGCTGTTTTACAAAGAAGGAGACTGAGGCCTAAAAGGAAGAGATTTGGCAAGCACAGACCTTTAAGGTTTTGGGCAAAATTAGAACAGCCTTTTTCATATCTTTGGATGCATTTGCTTTTCAAAAGATATGATTGGGAGCAGATGTAGCTCCAGTGTATGAGGTCCTGGGTTCATTCCCCGGCACCTCCCCCTCTCCAAAAAAAGATATGCTTGATTGTTTCGATTGAGTTATTTTTATTTTGAGGTATTTTGAGTGATTATTTGAGTGATTTTAATAGAGAACCCTAATCTGATATATATATATTTTTAAAAAGAACAGAAATTGATTGCTTTGAATTCAAGCAGGTTCAAGCAGAGAGCCTAAACCTTTAATATCAGTAGAGATGCCCTCTCTGTAATTTGGGCTGGAAGACGTAGGCGTTTCGTCTCCAGCTGGGAACAGGACACCTGAAGTGAAGGGACAGGAGCAAAGGCCATGTCACCTACTAACCATCAAAACAACCAAGTACATGGAAAGGTCTCCATAATGCCCATCTCTGTGGGGCCAGGAATATCTTTGTAAGAACCAGACAACAAATTCCTTTGCCACCTTGGTTTTCTGAAGTTCTCAGCATTACTTAACCAGTGAAGGGGAAAGGAGAGGAACTGAAATTTGCTAAGTGCCTGTGCTACACCAGTAGAGACTAGTGTAGTGCTAGAGTACACACCAGGCACTTTACACGTACACCTCGTCTAATACCGCACTTGGCAGTGCTGCCTAATTCCTACTTCACAGCTGAGGGAATGGAGCGACTTACCGTGCCACCTCCCAAGGGCTGTGGATGACCTCTGGGACACGAATGGACAGGGTGGACTGATTCGCTGGGAACCCCCTGGACGTGCTGCTAGGGAGGACGGCGCAGAAAGCCAGGTAAGCAGGGGCTCTGTGCGTACCTTCGGGTTGTCCTTCACCCCCAGGAAGAGGTCGTCCTTCAGCCCTTTCTGGCAGTGCTCACACGTGCAGTCAAAGTAGTACTGCCTCTTCAGCTGCTTCTTGCGTTCTTCGCTGACATTGAGGAAGTCGATGTAGGACACTGTCAGCTCCTCTCCCTCTGCAATCTTACCCAGGGCCCGGAGCTCAATTCTGGAACAGAGTAAAAGGAAGAGTAAGTCAGGTCCAGGCCTAAGAAAGCAGGATTCGTGCCCTCCCAAAGCAAGGGCTTCCACTAGCACGTTGAGAAAACGCCGTTCAATTCCTCTCTCTGAAATCAGGTCAGACAGACTCTGGTGGAAGGGGTGGCTTGGTCATAAAATGGCACACATCTTCCATGACTGCAATTACCCTGTACGTTTAACTATGGTAACAAATATTGGGAGAAATAATAAGTAGAAAACTCCGAACGAGAAGATCCAAACATCATTTCTGGCTAGTTTGGGACCACTCTTTCAGGAACCCACACATTCAGTTGGCCCATTCTAGGTCTAACTTTCACCTTACCTTTCTTAGCCCTCTCTCACCTTAACTTTCAGTCCAAAGGTCCAGGTCTACTTTAGGTGAGACTCGGGCTCACTGGAGGTAACTGAAGGCAGACAATCAAAGGCTGGCTCTGTTAGCCTGCTGCATGGCTCGCTTTTATGGCTTAGATGCTGGTTGAAGGTGACTACCAAGAGCAGACGGTATTTCAGTTCCCTTCCTGCCGAGACCTGACCCTCCCATTACCTCCAGCACCACCCACCTTGCCCTGTCATGACATAAAACGTACTGAAGACAAAACCATTGCAGTACCAACATCAAGCTAAGCCAAACAAGTGGAGACTACCCCCTGGGACTCTTGGCCTTGCAACTTCCACCCACAAGCCCAGACAGCCACAGAAAACCAGTGGTGGGCTCTTAACTTGATCCTAAGCCATGGTGCTATATCTCTCTGGAATCCAGAAGCCTCGATGCCCAGTGGGAAACCATCACCCAGGTAGTGAGTGGCAGGATGCAGCAGGCTGGGGAGAGCATCTGCAGTGGTCACATCTACCTCCCAGGAAGACTGAGTTAGACACCGTTGGAAAGGCAGGGCAAGGTTCCAGGGCCACAGGGGTCCCAGGCAAAGGCAGCAGTTTCCACGTGCCCTCAGGTGACAACCAAGCGAGCAGCTGCTGAATGCCAGTGATACTCATGTCCAGGGATCTCAGAACACTTTCCCCCAAAGTGGCTGGGTTCACTGCCATGCCCTCAAAATGGGATCATATATATAGTATACAAACAACTGTACAAACAAGTCATATAGGGCCTGGCAAAACACAACTGCCCACTCACACCCACTTTCTTCCTTCTTTCCTTTCTTTCCCACCTCAATTTTTGGCATAGCTGTTACTGAAGTGATGAAATGTCACACAGCATGGAGGGCTGTGGTGATTCTACCCACCACTCTGCTTTGAATCCCAGTAAGTCTGAGCCGCAGGGGTCCAACCTCCCCATTTCACGAATGAGGACACTGATGCCCACACAGGGGAAGGAACTTCCCCGAGGTCCCACATGCTGGAGCAACAGAGCCAAGACTAGAATTCACGTGTCATCCACGCTTCCCCAGGCTGCCCTAGCCCGATTGCTTTCAGTCTGCCTCCGGTTCTGCAGTGTGTGGGAAATGAGACCAACTGGTCTTTTCTTTTCAGGACTCCTTGAGTGTCCTAAATAGTTCCCTTCGAGTACCCCTGGGTCAGGGTTGGACGTAGCTCTCTGGCATTAGGCCCTGGAGGGCTCAGGAAGCAAGCCTGCCCTCGCCAGCTCACCGTGGTGACATACCTAATTCCTCACTGACCCCAGGGCCTCCTGGGTTAGAATCTCCACTAGCTTTGCTTTGCATCGTATCTTGCCACGTCTCACAGTGTCTCAAATTCTTGCAGTGTCTCATGAACATTATTTCAATGGTGTTAGAGGATTTTAAAGCCAAACTCATTTAAAATCACTTAACTATGGAAATAATGGCTGCACGTACAGTCGATTTCACCTGGCCTCGAATTAGGGAGAGGGATGGATGGCGACCACCTTGGACCACTGTAGCGGGAGTCGGAGCAGGACTTCAGCCCTGGCCATCCCTCTAACCAGCTCCAGATCTTGGACAATCGATTCCCATAGACCCTGGGCTCCTTCCATCTCGAACCTCTGCAGTTCTATAATTGGGCTAATTAAGCCACAGTGGGCAAGCTTATTCAAGCTGCTGCTGCTGCTGTTGTTGTTTTTAACAGAGACTAGCAACAGAGCCCAGAGCCACAGAGATTTCAAACTAACAAGGTCGCTAGGGAGGCTCTCATCCTACCTTCACGCTCAGATGTGGAACCCAAGCCCAGGACATGATGGGAATCGTCCAGAATCACGTGCAACGCATGCCAGCACAAACTCAGATGCACCCCCTCCCCCTCCCCCTGCATTGCCAAGGCCCAGACGCCCCCGCAGCGTTTTATCTTAAATCCAAAGACCGTTTCAAGGGCTTCCAAGCCCAGCCTGAGAAAAAGTCCCACCCGGAGCCCTGTGGTTGTCATTAAGAAAAGTCAAAAGGGAAAACCGAAGCAGATACCACTAATTCACAGTTGGCCAGAAGCAGTAAACCGGGTGCTATGAAGAAACAGTGATCCAAAAACGTCACGGCTCTCGGCGTTCTTTTCAGAACGCAGCCACGCCGAGCGGGTGGGGTTATGAGCAAACACACAGTCCTTTAGTGGGTCAGTGATGTCAGCACTCCGGGTCGTGGGAAAGCAGGTGGAGGGGTGGCACGGGTTCCTGCTACGACACTGTGGACTCCAAGGGACCATCATGCTTCGAGGCAAGAGAGCCGTGAGGAGCGGAAAACGGGAGAGAAAGGAAGCAAAGGAGAGCAAAAGTAGGGCAGGTAGGGTGAGGAGCAAAATGATTCCCTTTAATGCATTAAAAATACACCATTCAGCAAAAACAAGACTCCGGAGCTCGGAAGGACGGACAGACGGCAGCCAAGGAGCCTGAGGACGGGGCGTGGGCAGCAGAGCAGGCAAGTGAGGGAGATGGGTCAGAGGACGGGGCTGACCGGAAGGCTGACCCACCTCATCTGGGTGTGAAACATGGATTTCACTGCCTCGTGACTGAAAGACAAAACAGACATGCAGACAGAACCATTACCGGCGGCCGAGGACGCGGGGCAGGCGCACGGCCTTCTGGGTTACGCAAACGAAGCTTGGGCCCTCACAGCCACCGTCGCCCCAGCCCCGTGTCACGTGACGCCATGCCGCTGGTGGGGAGGCGAGAGCGCTGGATTCCGAGGGAGCGGTTGTGGCTTCCAGGGTCCTGGGCAGGTTTCCCCACTTCCCTGGCCTCAGGGTCTCCGCGTGTAACTTGGTAATGAGACCGCCCTGACACACGGCAGAGGGCCACAGAGCAACGGGATGTTACTGTTGTCCCACCAACAGGCGTCCTGGAGGGAAGCACTGGCCGCCTTGTCGGTCGCTCTGCCCACACCCCTGCAAAGGGCCCTTTACTCAATTTTCTAAAGGGTAAACCCCTTTGAGCGTCTCCTGACTCCTACCAAGCCCCTTCTCGTCCAGCTGCTCTGATGCAGCCTGTAGGTAACCGGAGGCGTCACGTTTTTAAAATAGGAGTTCGAGGTTCCTTTCACAGGTTTGGGCAGCCTCAAGAGCCAGGCCAAGACTCAGGAGTGAACCATGTGGAATTTGTCAACATCCTCCTCGCTCCCTTTCTAACATGGAATTCCTCCCTGCCGCCTGTTTGAAATCCTGGCTGGTTCCGGTTCAACGATTTGCCTTTGGTTTTGGGCACATGGAGGAAACACCACCAGGCCTCCCCGTCCCGCCCCGCGCCGGGGAGAGGCATACTCACTTGCCGTTGTTAAATATGACGGTGCAGTTGGGCCAGCAGTCGTGGTTCACCAGCCCCAGGTTGGGGAAGATGCCGACGCCCACCGCCTGCAGGCCCCTCTGGTCGCTGAGTGTGAAGCCGTTGCAGTTAATCTACGCAGGGGAGAAGAGAGAAGAGTCAGCTAGGAGGCACAGACCAGGAACCGAACACTAGGCTCTGTGTTCAGCATATCGCCCTGGAGATGCCTAGAGACTCTGAAAGCAAGACAGCTAGTCTCCTGGCCTCTGCAGGATTCCAAGTGACCACAAGATTGAGTAGCACAGGAGAGTCCCATGTTTGCAAAACTGCAACGCCACTTGGCAGTTTCCTGGCAGTGCATTCTAGAGGCCCCGGACAGGGATGTTGGTTCTGGGAAGTCTCTCCCTCTGTCCACATCTGCGTCTCCGCATCTGGGTGTCCACCTTGGGTTTCCTGTCTGTGCCCTGCTCCGTCTTGCTTTGTGTGAGCTGCCTGCCTCTCTGTGCTCTGCTTCCTTTGGCTCGCCATCCTCAACTCCTGGGGCTGCTCAAAAAATAAAACTGACCTGTCTTTTGGAGCATTTTGTGTCTGCTGGGTAGTTGCCCACTCCCTCGTCGCAGTTTTAAAATCTGGTGAGTACAACCCTAAGCATTTATCTCTAAACCATAAGGCAAATCAAGTTGGAATAATCCTTATGTGGCCCTCAAGTGATTTTTCTTTTCCTTAAGAATAAGAGTAGGGAAGCGGATGTGGCTCGGGTGATTGAGCTCCTGCCTCCCACATGGGAGGTCCCTGATTCGGTTCCTGGTGCCTTCTGGAGAAGACGAGCAAGACAGCGAGCTGATGCAACAAGAAGACACAA
Organism: Dasypus novemcinctus; assembly: GCF_030445035.2. Classification (NCBI taxonomy): domain Eukaryota; kingdom Metazoa; phylum Chordata; class Mammalia; order Cingulata; family Dasypodidae; genus Dasypus; species Dasypus novemcinctus. The sequence goes on along the minus strand of NC_080689.1, from coordinate 80,916,767 downwards.
AGAGGAAGGACAATGAGAGGCACAATAAAAGCAGGGAACTGAGGTGGCTCAAGCAACTGAACGCCTCTCTCCCACATCAGAGGTCCCAGGTTCAGTTCCTGGTGCCTCCTAAAGAAAAGGTGAGCACACAGCGAATGGACACAGAGCAGACAGCGATCACAAACACTGGGGTGGGGGGTGGGGGTAAATAAATAAATCCTTAAAAATAATAATATTAGGAGCCAGGTTGGAACTGACTCCAATTCTCTGCTCTCGGAGTTATGAAATATGCATGTGTTGGTTTGGAGCAAAGCACCCCAGAAAAACAGGTTCTTAAATTTAATCCATTTCTGTAGGTGGGAACCTATTGGGAATAAGATCTCTTCAAGATGTTACTTCGGTTACAGAGTAACCCAAATGAATCAGGCTGGGCTTAGATTACTGAAGTCCGGTCCAAGCGGGGTGAAAGGCAGATACGAAAACCAGAGGGAGCGGCCAGAGCTGAAAGTCAATGGAAGCAGAAGGGCGGGAGAGGCCGCCATGTGCTTCACCATGTGGCAGGGGAGCCAAGGTGCAAGGAACACTGGCAGCCAGCCCCGGCGTGACCGTCCCCAGGAGGACAGCGTCCCCTTGAGGCCACCTCGATATGGACTTCTAGCTTCAAAACGGCGAGCCAATAAATTCCCGTTGTTTAAGCCAACCCATTGCATCGTACTTGCTTTAACAACAGGGAAACTAAAATGATACATAAGAATAAATACAACCTGGAATATGTCTGCTTTATAGTTATGTACACATAGATACATACATAATAGACATAATATAAGCTCGTACATGCATTTATGTACTTAAATGGCTATCTATTATAGAAATTGGAGGAGTGACACCTTCTCCGTTCATTATCTTTGGATGGTGAGCAAGCACATGACTTTAAGTCTGACGGAACCACTAAGAAGCTGTGGTACCTTGGGTAAATTGCTTTCTTCCCTGAGCCCCAGTGGGCACGTTGGACTAGATGATCTCAAGGATCCTTCCAGCTCGAAGTTTTGGTGACTGTGTGACCCTGTGAGTCCAGTCCCCAGACTGCTGAAGGATGTCCAGGGTTGTCCATCATCCCAACCCAGGGCTGGCCATCGGGACTGGCCATCACACCTACCCAGGACTGGGCATCACACCCGCCCAGGACTGGCCATCAGGACCAGCCATCACACCTACCCAGGACTGGGCATCACACCCACCCAGGTCTGGCCATCACACCCACCCAGGACTGGGCATCACACCCACCCAGGTCTGGCCATCACACCCACCCAGGACTGGGCATCACACCCACCCAGGTCTGGCCATCACACCCACCCAGGACTGGGCATCACACCCCTCACCAGGGTCAGCCATCACACCCACCCATGTTTGGCCATCATACTGACCCAGGGTTGGCCTCACACCCTCCCAGGGTCGACCATCACACCGATTCACCCCTGGCCATGGAGCAGAACTGTTAAGAATAGAGGCTCTGGTACCAGATAGACTGGTTTAGTCCTTCCTTGGACACAGCCAAGGTCTTGGGAGGTCATGCAACCTCTCTGGGTCTCAGGTCCCTCTTCTCTGACATAGGAATATTAAAAGCATGGGCCTTGCCTTGATGTTGTAAAGATTTCATGAAGTCATGCATGGGATGCACTGGCCTGGGGTGAAGAATTGAAAGAGGTTGGCTGCAATTATGCCGCTACTGTTACAAGCTCCCTCCCTTGGACCCCTCCCCTGCACCACGGAAGGGGCCTGGGCTACCAGATGGAAGGCCTCCACCCCCGAGGCCCAAGGCCGAGGCCTTGTGTGTGAGGGGAACAGATGTGGCTCAAGCAGTTGAGTGCCAGCCTCCCACATGGGAGATCTTCGGTTCAGTTCCCAGTGCCTCCTAAAGAAGACAAACAGCAAGCGGACAATGAGCAGACAACAAGCAAAAGCAAATGGGCAGGGAGCACATGTGGCTCAAGCAGTTAAGCACCCGCCTCCCTCCTGGGAGGTCTTGGGTTTGGTTCCCAGTGCCTCTTAAAGAACAAACAAGCAGATAACAAGCAAACAGACAAGGAAGCCATCTCAGAGGTGGGGGATGGAGTATCCCTTGGCTATAGATGTGTGGGTCTATTTCTGAACTCTGCTTCGATTCCATTGGTCTATATCTCTATTTAAAAAAAAAGTTTGTGTGTGAGGTGCCAATGTTAGCTAAGGCAGGAGTGACCTCGAGGTAAGAAAGTCCAGAAGGACAGGGAATGGGGTCAGCGTGCTCCCCTGTTGGCCTCCAGCCTTCTCTGGCCCCCTCCCCGCTCTCGCTGGCAGCATCTGGAAACTCAGATGAGCAATCCCAACCGTCTCCCCTCCCCTCCAGCCCCCTCTGCCGGCCCCTTTATGAGCACTCATACTCTCTAATTTCTGGATTTATTTTAGAGGCTGGAGCTAGCAGGTATTTCTTTTACATCTGGAAAATACAGGGCAGACTTCGGAGTTCCTAGCTGCCTGGGCTCTTTACGGAAAAAGAAGGCACCGACCAGGGCAGATGGGGCTTCCTCCCGCCGTCCTCCCTTCTCAGAGGATGAGGACAGGAGGCAGATGGCGAGGGAGACGGGCGGGGAGGCAGCGGGGGCCGTACCACTCCGAAGATGTGCGAGATGTACTGCACGCTGAACTGCTGGCTGTCGGGCGGCCAGAAGGCCAGGAGCGCGTCCACGTCCAGCCGCAGCTCCTTGCGCTCCTCCTCCCCGAAGTGGTCCACGTGGTTCTGCAGGTCGTCCACGGAGACCAGGCAGCCCTCCGTCAGCCCGGTGCCCTCTCTCTCCACCCGCCACAGGATGCGGGCGGCCAGCCTGCGGAGGGCAGCAGGGCAGGCCTCACGTCACCCGTCCACGAGGCAGGCTCCCCCGAGCAGCGGGCTCGTGCCAGGCCCACCCAGGAGCGTTTCCAACCAGGCTGCTGGGGAGACAGACCTCGTAAACCATAACCGAAAGATGTGAACTGTGAGGCGCTGGGCGGAAAATAAAGTAGGGTAGTAGGCTTCTAAGACGACCCTTTAAATCCAAATAAAAATAAAATAAAACAAACAAATCCAGAGATTAGAGAGTACAATGAAGGCCAGAGAGGGGAAGTGAGGCTGGTCAGGGAAGGCTTCTCGGAGGAGGAAGCTTTGAACTGAAACTGGAGCAAACAGAAGGCGCAGGCTCTGTGAGGACGGCTAAGAGCCCTTCAGAGGAGAGCAGCCCGTGCACAGGGCCTGGAAGAGGACTGAGCTCGGCACAGTGGAGAAACGGCAAGACGGCCAGGGCGGCTGGCGCCCAGGGAGCCAGGGCGGGGAGCAAATGACGACAGCGGGTTGGCTGGGGTCTCGGAGATGTGGACGGGTCTGGGGTGAGGTGCAGTGCAGCAGGCTGGGGCTCTCCTGAGAGGGTGATTCACAGGACGAGCACTGCGGAAGGAGTCTGAGGACCTGAGGAGTCTGTTTCCAGTAATTACTGGCTGACCCCGGGCACATCACTCAACCCTCCTGAACCTACGTGGTGGCCAGTAGAGTGGGGACAATCCCCCCTGCCGTGCTTTCCTCCAGACAACGTGAGGGATGGCTGCCCACTTAAAGCGTGGCGTGACTCGTGTTCTTTATGATTGGGAGAGAGAGGGTGGAGAAGGAAATCGTGGGGGAACCAGCGCGAGCAGAGGCCCCGGGGCAGGCGCGGGCGTGACGTGTGCAGGAGGCAGAGAGGGGCCTGCCTGACCGAAGCTGGGGGGCGGGGCAGGGGCTGGTAGGGGCCCCGGTGAGTGGAGGGATTTGAACCTGCGGCCGAGGGGTGTGCTCCACCCTGACGGCAGGAGGGCAGCTTGCTGTCAGCCTTGGGCAGCGGGCAGTCCTGGGGAGAGACCCCTGCCCTTGGCAAGCACGGGCCCTCCTTTGGGCCCGAGAGTTCTTCTGGGTGCCTGGAACCAAGGAAATGCAGGGCAGCGATGGGAAGAGACCCGGTGCGGGGTGGAGAGCAGATCTGCTGTCTCCAGCTACTTGGGAAACGGCTGGGACGGGCAGAGCAGAGGCTCCTGGGTGGCGGATTCCACTGCAGGACCAGAAGACACGGTCCGGATCGAGATGGTTAGCTCCCTGGCACAGGACGTGCCCATGACCGTGGACCTTGAAGAATAGGTGGGATATCAATGGTGGAAGGAAGGAGGCCGGGGAGGCTGACCGAGCCGTTTCATTTCACAGCCCGAACTGACGATTCCATCCTGCGTTTCAATGTCACACATATGACACACAGTGCGGATGCTCCCAGCGCCACCAGCCCCATCTCCCTCGCTGGCGTAAGAAGCAAAGCCGGTGAGTCCCCACCCAGTCCCTGTGCAGGCAGAACTTTCAGAACTTGGGAACTCTTAAAATGGGGCTCCCCAGGTCGTTGGCCCTGAGGTTTCTGCCATGGTGCCAGAGGGGCCACTAGTTGTTGCAAAATCAAATGCCTTCCAGGTACAAAGCATGTCCAGGGGGTCACACCGAAGAGGCAGATGCTCTAGAGTGCTGGCCCCTTTTGACAAATCTTCTGAATTCTTTTTCAGGGAAGCCACGAACCTTGATTTTTTAAACTGTGAGATTTCCCTCCATTTTAAACATTGGCTCCATTTTTTAAAAAATTAAACATTGGGCAGCCAGACCTGGGGCAGCCACTGTCGGCCAGGTCCAGGCCAGGGACTGCAGTTTGTTCTCCCGCTTAGGTGAGCTCGTTCGCTGAGGCGTCCTGATTTGCTCTCAGCCCACGGCCCAGCTTCCTTGGCCCCGGGCAGGCCTCCACTGCTGCCTTCCCCACCCCAGCACCTGGGATTCCACAGCAGCACCCCCGAGGGCCCCATGCTGACCTGACGTTCTCATTGGGCACCTTCCCGTGTCTCTTGATGGCCGAGCACTCGTGCTTGTGGTTGAGCCAGGCGTCCTTCTGGCAGGTGCGGTCACAGTAATGGGCAAACTTGCACTGCCCGCAGCGATGGAGCTTCTCCTGCCTCTTGAAGCAGGTGTGGCACACGAAGTTGACGAGGCTGCAGGTGGAGGGAGAGAACAGGATGGGGTGGGGAGGTCGCGGGGCGAAGGGCGCTGCGCTGGCCGTCGGGTTCAAGTACGAACTTGGGGGGGCGGCGCTTGTCTTTCTAAGCTTCAGATCCCCGCCTTTGCAAATCAAGGTGCTTGGGCGTCCAAAGGTCCCCTCCAATAGTAACTATTCTTTTAGGAGACACTTTTAAGTGACCTCAGTGTGGGAAACACTTTTGAGCTCTGCATGTGTGCCCTTCTAGTTAATTCAACAAGTGTTAACTCATTCCCTAGTGTTTTTTAGGCACTGGAGATACCACAAGTAACCAGGAAAACAATTACGTTTGCAGTCCCAATGAGTGTGATGAACGACTTGATAGAGGCACACAAGCTCTCCCCGGAATTTATTGGAGAAGACTCAGAATGTCTTCTAGGCCAAAGGAACGGTTCCCAAAGGCACAGGTCATTGGCACTGTGTTGTGGGAGGGGGCGTTTCAGGTGAGTTGTTCTTCTCTTTGTTGAAACAGAATGTCTCTTTTCTGAAAAAATTTTAAAGATCACAACTCTGAAATATGATGGGAAATGAGATGCGATAATATTGCCCACTAAATGAGGTCTACACATCACGAACGGCACAGCTCTGTGTGCTTTGCACCTGACTACTGTTGTTGATGTTATATGGCACAGTTTTCCAACTCTAAAGAGGGTGAAAATCCCCATGCCCATTAAATGAGTGATGGAGAGAGACGTAGGGTGATGAGCTACCTTAGCCCAGCTAGACAAAGCCATGCTTCTGGTCTCCATTAGAAAGCTGAGTGCCCCCCCTTTAAACCTGCCGTTCAGACAAGAAAGGATATAAGCCAGTGTGCAGGAAGTTGATTTCAAGACAGAACTTGACACCCGGAGGGAGTGAAAACTTGGTGCGATGCTCATTATCTCCAGACCCCAAGGGCATATCCCTACCCTGCAGGGAAGGAACTGTCCTGGCCCCTGAGGCAAAGAAATGATGGAAATAAGTGCAGGGATGTGCAGGGAAGTTCAAACTGAACAGGGATCTCCAAAGCATAAGAAAACAGGGGCTTTCAGAATCACAGAATTCTAAAGCCTGAAGGAAGAACCTTCGATAGAACGCCAACTACAGAAACCCCTTGTGTGTCTCTATTTCTATAATCCCTGGCCATGAATTTTCTTATTCCTGCAGCAAAAAAGGAATTCACTGCTTCTAAGAACAGTTATTTCATGCTGGCCAGCCCTAATTATTGAAAAAGTATCTCCTTGAGTTGAACTTGAATTTACCTCCATGGAAACACACCTTTTCATCCTAACTTGGCCCTCTTCCTCCTTGCCCAATGGGACGAGCCTGTCAGGGCAGGACTCTGAGAATCTGAAGACCCCTGCCACACTTGCCCTTCATCTGCCTTCTCCAAGTTGCACACTTGCTGCGCCTTCAACACTTCCTCGTACCACGTGGTTTCCAGAGCGCTCACACCCTTTGGTGGCCCTCTGGTGGGCCTACGGCAGGACCCTGCAGCCAAATGAAAGTGGGCATCAGAGGACAACCAAGCGAGAGCCGGCGCCAGCGCCAGAGCATCTGGCTCCAGGAGCAGCCCAAGGCCAGGCCTGGCGGGCCCAGGACGACATGAAGAGAGACGAGCTGCAGGGCAGGGGCGCAGCTCAGTGGTTGAGCACCTGCTTCCCAGGTACAAGGCCCTGGGTTCAATCTCTGGAGCCTTCGCCCCCAAAAAGAGAGAGACCCGTGCAGAGCCACGTGGGGGACACCGCTGCTCTGAGCTCAGGCCTGGGCTCAGCCTCCGTGTCACGGCAACTGCTGTGACCCCCATCCTCTGTGAGGTGTGTCGCTGGTAACGTGCTTATAATCAAAAAGGGCTCGAGGGTGGGCAAGGCTGATGTTCATTTATAAATGCAGCAGAGTCAGGGTACCCCCACAATGAAGTCCCTCTCACTCCCCTGCATCCCCTTAGGCTTTTAGTGGGAGGAGGGGGTGCAGCCAGCATACTTTGAGCTGCACAGGCCACGCAGCCCATCTTTCCTGGACCCTGCTTGAGAAGGGCATTCGTCATGGGTGTCCTTGCAGGAGAGAACACAGGGGGGCTCACAGGAGCCCCAACCTTGGAGTGGAATCCAGACCCCTGGACACAGTGAGCTACGTATGTCTCACACGGGTCTTAAGGCAGCATCCCAGTTCTCTGGCAGGAATTTGAAGCTCATTAGCAGGGAATGAGTTGCTGAAGAAGCCAAGTCAACTAGAGCCCGAGGAGGCTCCCATCTGTCTCCAGGCGACTCCAGGGAGGGGCTTTGGGTGGCGGCACTTTGAAATTACAGTGCTCAGAATGGAGGATAATAGTCCAGACTTCCTAACCTGGACATGGCGTATACACCAGTTTCTTTAGTGAAAAACTCTCATTAAATTGAAGCTCAGTTGCAAATATGTTCTCTAAAACCTCTTCATCTTTCTCAAAGACACTGCAGCCAAGTCAGAAAGTCCCTCAGTTTGTCCACATGGCATTGAATTTTTAAACAGCTTCACTGAGGCATAATCGACATGAAGTAAACCGCAATACTTAAAGTGTACAGCTTGATAAGTTCTGCCATTATGTGTATGCCCACAAAACAATCACCATAATGTAAACAGGAAAATATCCATCACCCCCAAAAGCGTCCTCCTGGCTGAATTTTTTAACATGAATGGGTCCTTCACCTTTGTCCTTTCTTGTGACTTTCAAGGCGGCATTCCAAATCATCAGGATACATTGTTTTTGAATTGTCGTCTGCCATTGTTTATATCTAAGCTTCGACTCACCTGCAAATCTGAGCTCCTGTCTGCAGTTGTATAGGAAAAGGAGAAAAGGACACCTGCCTGTGGAGTACAGAACCCACATCAAAACACCAGCCAGGGCAGGAAAGAAAGGGAGGGGGCCAGAAAAATGGTCTGGAGAGAGTTGGGAGCATGCACCAGCGTGTGGTCATTTTAACTTCACCAGGACACTCATCAGGGAACAAACTCCACCCAGGGACTGCTCTAATATTTTACACCTAAATTTCTATTTTCAGACTATTCTACTATAGCTTCACATGTTATTCATATCCTCATACTGAAATGTGTGTCCACCAGACAAAAAATGCTCACAGTCCTCTGTATTCATGGCTTCAGTTGTTAAATACAAATTACACTCTGAATGGTCACTTGGCGCACCGCAGCTCTGCTTCTTCATCTTAGAAGCACTAGGTGTTTCTAATGTATTTAAAATGCAGCAATATGGAGAGTCCCTGGGAATGGAGAAATGAACTGAGGCCAACAGAGCCTCAACAATTCTGGCCCTTAAGAACTCTCTCTCAGGACAAACATGTAGAGAGCCAGTGTGGCTCAGTGGTTGAGCACTGGCTTCCCACATGCAAGGTTCTGGATTCAATCCCTGGCCCCGGTACCTGAAAAAAACCAAAACCTGTGTAGCTGTATCCACATTTATTAGGCACTGACTGCGCAAGGGAGAGAGTCCGAATTAACTTGCTCACAGAATACAGCATTTAAGGATGAGTATTTTTTAGGTGTGCTGATTTGAAGTTTACTCAACAGCCATTGTTTATAACTTGGATGGACATAGGTCTTTTTTTTTTTTCCTGGGGACAATATTTTATCCCTGACATTGTTTAGAATGGCTGGTGATAATAAAAACAAATGGGCTTTTAGTAGACTTTGTTCCTGTTTTTAAATTCAGCATAGGCAATGTTCTCCTACCCCCTTATTGCTTGTACCCGTGTTGGATGGCTTGCCCTGCTCTTGGCACACCCCTGCCTGGGATTCTCACCGGGAGAGCTTTCCTGGCCTGGCTCACAGGGAAAGAATATATCTGCCCTGGTGCTCCCCTCCAAGCACCAATCAAGCGACTTAATAATCTCCACCAGGGCCCGCCTGTGTAGTAATCTATCTGCCGTGAACTGTAGCTGCGCTACAGCCCTAAGCATGAAGTCCGGCGGGAACGCCCCATCTTCACGGGTAACCACTGACCAGGAAAAGGCTGGAGACAGAGTCCCCGGTGTAGCAACACAGGCTTCGCCCCAAGCTGAATGATCTCTAGCCAGGCCTTGCACCAGTTCAACTCTCCTTCCACCAAGGTCTCGCTGTCTCACTACCTCTTCAGGTTCTTTGCAATCGCTTTGCAACAATAAGATGTCAGTGACTCTTCATAACGAGAAACCGTGTTCAGTGTGGGATGACTTTTTCCCCATAGTAAGCTCATGGTGGGTTCCAAATGTTTAACCACCAAACTATTTTCTCCAGTTTCCCAAGCTTGTTCATATTCCACTCTACAATTTTGCTAGAGACTAGAGTCAAGCTTTAAAACCCTGGGAGCACTGTGAGATGTGTTGTTCTTTTTTAAAATTTCTCCTCCTCCTACCCCAACCTCCCCCCGCAGTTGTCTGCTCTCTGTGTCCATTCGCTGTGTGTTGTTCTTCTCTGTCTGCCTGCATTCTCATTCGGCGGCTCCGGGAACCCATCCTGGGACTTTCTGGAGTGGGAGAGAGGTGTTCGTTCTCTTGCATCACCTCAGCTCCCTAGTTCATTGCCTCTCATATTGTCTCTTCTCTGTGTCTCTTTTTCGTGGTTGTTGCGTCATCTTGTTGTGGCAGCTCTCCGTGTGGGCAGCACCACTCCTGAGTGGGCTGCACTCCTGCGCAGGGTGGTTCTCCCTGCATGGGGGGCCACTGCTTGCACGAGGGGCTCTCCTACATGGGTGCACCCCTGTGCGGGGCAGCACCCCTTGCACACGGCAGCAGTGCGCGTGGGCCAGCTCGCCACATGGGCCAGGAGGCCCTGGGTATCAAGCCACATCTGCTCCCCGGGACGTCTTCTAATTTAGGTGTCCTGGGGTGAGGTTGACCCTCCTCTGCATCTCCTCACCCACCTTTTAAGTTTCGCCACGAGGCTGACCCTGGGAGGAAGGGGGTGGGTGGGTATGATGATGCAGAGAAGGGCTTCTCATGTTAGAGTGTACAGAGGTACCTCTGGAGACCTTGTCAAAATGCACGGACCGATTCAGGAGGCCTGGTGCGGGGCCGGAGACGCTGCATTTCTAACAAGCGCTCAAGTGAGGCTGATATTGCAACACTGAGTTGCAAGAATCTAGAAATGAGAGAAAACCTGCCTCCTGCTCCATCTTGGGGTATGCTAGGGAAGTCTCAGGCAGGTAGGATGAGGAAGGTAAAAAAAACAACCACCTGTGGCTCTGGGCCTCCAGCTCCCTCACGGGTGGCAGGCTGGGCATTATCAACTTTCATTCTTGCAGACGGACAGAGCAGGGTTAAACTCCTGACTCCAGCATCCACTAGGTGCGTCCTTGCAGCAAGCCCCTAACCTCTCTGAGTTTTTGGTTTCCTAGATATTTTAGTGAAACATACTTATTATTTTAAAAACTTCAAGCCAGGGTGTATTTGAAATCTAGCACCTAGATATTTTAGTGAAACATACTTATTATTTAAAAAACTTCAAGCCAGGGTGTATTTGAAATCTTGCTGTATTTCATCTGCTGTCTCTATAACACGTCTCATGGAAACTGATTATAGTTTTCCCCTAACATACCAGTCTTATTACAATAAAACTAAACCTACTATGAAAAAACAACAACAACAAACCTTCAAGCCAGAAGAAGAATGCCATCCCACCACTCTTGGAGTGCCTCCGAGGGCGAAATGAGCTTCTGCAGTGCAGGGGCGTGGAGCCTGGCAGAGGCTGGGTGCTCAGGAGATGCCAGCAGGGCGCACCCAGCCCGTCCACACCCGAGGAGCCTGGGCGGGCACTCTGTGGGTTCTGCTCTCCTCCAGCGGTCACTAATCCTCAGGCAGGTGCCAGAGAGGAAGCCACCCAGAAATATGTCCCCTTACTTCCTCCAGGAGGGAAGAGTGACCGAAAGTCATGACTTTCTAAAGCCATTTTTTGCATTCCAGAGGAAAGAGTGCTCGTCCCAGCCGGGCTTAAGCTGGGACCCTCAGCAAGTCTCATTTCTCCTGAGTGGCAGTTTTTCCGTCCAGACAAGAGGATATCAACTTGCACTTACACAGTCCCTCATCATGTCCAGAGAGGGGTTTAGAAATTTTTTAAGTCTTCACATCAACCCTTTAGAGCAGTGGTTATTATTATCCACACAGGGGTATTATTCCTAGAACAATATCTAGCAGAGGACAGATGCAGCCACAAGTGCACCCGCAGACGTGAGGGTGCCCCGTTCCCTCTGCTCTACCACCCTGCCCTGGGTTATGTCACCTGTCAGCGTCAAGAGGACTCTGGAATGGCACCTGCTGCTCAGCTCCTTTTATGGAAATGATCAGTGACTGGACAGATCAACGCAGAGAGAATGTGGCTGCATGGTGGACGAGCCCTCCAAACACACAGGCAGGGAGGCCTGAGCTGACAGGGCTGGCTTGTCAGGCTGCTTTAAAAACTTAGTCTGCCAGGTGGTCACCCCTAAAAAGTTGAGGGGTGTCTTAAATCACATCCCCACTGTGATGGTTAGGCTAATGTGTCAACTCGGCCAGGTAATTGTGCCCAGTTTTTTATCAAGCAAGCACTGGGCTAACTGTAATGCAAGGACATTTATGGGCTTTAGTCATCAGTGAGTTTACTGCATAGATGGCTGATTACAGTCTACATCAACCTGGGAGATGGCCATCAGCAAGGAGTGACATTTTATCTAACCAGCTGAATGCCTTAAAAGGGGAAGTGATTCCAGCATTCAGAGAGAATTTCCCAGCCCATCCTTGGACACCCAACATCCCTTGGAAACTCATCCAGGACCTTCACTGGACTTTCATCAGAGCCCTGCTTTGCAGCCTGCCTGCGGAACCTGGACTTGTGCATCCCCACAGTCACGTGAGAGGCTTATAAAATCTCACACTATTGACAGATATCCCCTCTTGATCCTGTTTCCCTAGAGAGCCCTGACGAATACACCCACCTTCACATACCTGGAGAACCTCACAATATTTTAAATTCCTTCTCTCCTTCCATCCTTCCTTCCCTCCTTTCTTTTACAAGCATTGATTGGGCATCTTTTATACACCAGGCATGGACCTAAGTAAAAGAGGACTTTGAAGGTAATCAAGAGGCAGATCTTGGCTTCAAACAGTACCCAGATTGGCCTGGGATATAAACACATATATGGCACAGATGAGAACCTGCTGTAGGGTTGACGGAAGGGAGACCTTACTTCCCCCCAGGTGAGGGGGAAATGTGTGGAGTTCCCTAGGAGGCTCGGAGGCATCGTTCTGATCCTCCGCAGATGGGCGGGTGCGTTTCCCACAGCAGGCAGCGTCTCCCGGCAGCCTCGCTGGCATAGGCCAGAGGCTTCCATGTGGCCGCGTGCAGGCATGTACAGGAAACGGGATGTACCGTATTGGAAACAATGTTGGAAAGACAACCACAGCAGCAGGCAGTCCTTATTCTGCAGGAAAAGGGGAGTCACAAAGACTTTTGCAGAGAGGAGTGACTTGATCGGAGCTGGTCACTCATTTTGTTTTTCCATGGCGTCTACTTAATATCACTTTTAAATGGACCCTAGCATCCACGAGTATGGCAGTGTCCACGGTCCCCACGTATAAACGTTGGTATATGAAGTTAGATGGTGCTGGGGCAGTAGGTTGCTTCTTTATTTCTAACATCCCTTGTATTAAAGCTGCAAGCTTTTCTCTACCACAGCTGTCAAGGCGAGTGAGTTTCACACACCCCACTCGGATTTGTTCACATTCCCCAAGCTCTAGCTATGACCCCACTCCTCCTTTCACGCCCAAAACACACCCAAAGAAGCAGACGAGTGGAGATGGCGCCCTTACAGGGACAACTTGGCTTTTCATCTGATCTACGTCTACAATGTCTGAACCTGTGTGTAAAGACAATTATTCCCAGCTTCTGAATTTAAGGATTATTAAGTAAAAATTAGCAATACAGCTCATAGCTGGCCACATGAAATATCAACATGTTTTGACTCTGCAGCTGAAAGTGCCAAATTAAAAACATAATTCCACACCTTCAGTGGTTACCCTCAACACCAAGCATCAGTGTTTAAGCCTGTAACTTGAATCCTTTCACCACCCTTACTTATTCATTTTGAGAACTGATGGTTCAGGAATTTCTCTAATCTCTTTCTTACCGGGCTTCCATTTATAGCATCGTCTGTCCCCACCTGGCACCCACCAACTGTTGTCAGATAAAAGGCCACATGTGTGCTTGTGTGAACGCCATGGCTAATCCTGGCACTCCCAAGGGCCCACATAGAATTACGGAGGCTAAACCCAGCTGTCTCTGCTGGCCAGGAAGAAGCTCGTAACTGGATTGATTACCAAAAAAAAACTAGCTGACAGTAATTTATTTAAAAGTACTCAACTTTTTCTCATGCTCCTCTCTTTTTCCCTAGGCACATACACATTTACATAATCTCCTAGGCACTTCTAACTCCTTAAAACAGAACCATTCAAGAAGTGGTTAAAGTATTATTTAATCATTTTTAAAAAATCAATATCCTTTATGATTCTTAAAAATCTTTTGTGATGAATTGGATTAATCTAGCAAATTCATCTGCTTGTTTGTGGTAGGCTGAATAATGGCCCTACAGAAATGTCCACGTTCTAATCCTGGAACCTGTGAATATATTACCTTACATGGCAAAGGGACTTTGCAGATATAAGGAAGGACCCTGAGATGGGGAGATTACCCTGGGTTGCCTGGGTGGAGCTGATGTAATCCAGGGTCCTTATAAAACAGAGGCAAGAGGTCAGAGGGGGAGAAGATGCCACACTGCCACCTTTGAAGATGGCTGCGAGCCAAGAAATGCACTCAGCCTCTAGAAAAGGAAGGAAATGCAGCCATGGGGACCCATTTTAGACACCAACCTCCAGAACTGCAAGAATAAATTTGCATAGTGTTAACTCACCAGATTTGTGGTAATTTGTTACAGCAGCAATAGCAAACTAATACGTTGGTTTATTATGATACGTACTCTTTTTTCCTTTTTAATTACCTGCATACATCTGTTTCTTACCAGTGAGTTTCTAGATTTAATCATTTTCAGAGCCCAAAAGCAGCCTTTGATTCTTCTGAAATTGGTGGCTGGGTGTCGTTTCTCTTATTAAGAATAAATATTATTAATTGGCTGATAAGAACTGGTGTGTAGGAGCAGTGAGAGCTGATGACTGAACAAGGCACCAGTCCTGTTCTTGACTCATTCCTGTATGATCCGGGGAGGGCCCTTGTCACCTGACTAAGCCTTGGTTTCCCCATCTGTAAGAGAAGGATGAATAAACTGAATGGGCCTCAGCCTTCTTCTTAGCTGGGAACCTTTTTGAAAGTGATGAAAGCTGTGCATCTTCTCCCCAGAAATAGAAGGGATGCAGGCACATCTACATAACTTTGACACTCAGACTTTAAGTGTCTTTGGCTAAGGGTCCATGGATGTAGGTTAGGAAATCCTAGAAAATAAACCTGAAATTCATGACATCTGAGACTGGTAACATGGAATGATTTGAATAGTCTTTTGGTTTCTAGAACTTTCCATAACCGGCATTCTTGTGCCTTTTCTTGTATTTGATGCAAAAATAAAATAACAGTCAGAACAAACTCCGTCCTAGCATGAGCCCTGCACTCCCCCCTCACTGCACTGGAGTCCTTTGCATGTACTGAAGAAATCATGTAACACATGGAATCTCAGACTGGAGGAAAGCTTCTGGTTCACAGGACCTGGTTCCCCTTCCGTTGCCCAACTCATGACCAGCATCCCTTGTGGGCTGTCACCAGGAAATGCCCAGTCTTGGCAGTAGCCCTTTCCATTTCCGATAGTTCAGACAGGCAGAGGCTCAGTGTTGAGGACTTAGAAGCTTCTAGGTGGCTCAAGAAAAAGTTGGGGGCCTGATGGTCCCAGAAAATTTTTTTTTAAAACTGCAAAATCGAAATCAGTAACAATTTCAGAAGCAAAATTATGAAAGTCCATTCAAATGTGGCAAGTAGAAAATATTTGTTGACATATTGTGAGGTGATAACTCTCAACATAAGGGTTCCATGTTCTTTGGGAATTTTAAGTGGCTTGAGCTCTGACTTGAAGGACTTTTTTCTCCCTATTTTGACCTGAAATATAACTCTAACTTCTGTTCAAGGTAACTGGTTCTAACCTTTCTAAAAAAAAAAAATCAGAACCCACTTTCTACCAAGTCACAGTTCATTTTTTGTAGCTGGCTCTTAGAAGAGGTTCTCCAACATTTCTGTATTACATGGTTCAAATCCTTCATCCAGTCAATTCTTCTGGATCCATTCCATTAGATGTGGAGATTGTTTTAAGAAGATGAGGATGTCAGTGATGATGGTGATGATGCAATTGTATTCATATTGTGTTCCATGAATTTTAGTCTGTGGTTCAACTGGGTTATCCAACTGATAGATTCAGCGTGTAAAAGAGATTGAGGTTCTACTTCAGGGGGCTGGAAGAGCCCTTCTAAGACCAACTATCAAAAAGATAAAGAGGGAAATGGACTTGGCCCAGTGGTTAGGGCGTCCGTCTACCACATGGAAGGTGCACGGTTCAAACCCCGGGCCTCCTTGACCCGTGCGGAGCTGGCCCATGTGCAGTGCTGATGCGTGCAAGGAGTGCCGTGCCATGCAGGGGTGTCCCCCGCGTAGGGGAGCCCCACGCACAAGGAGTGCGCCCCATAAGGAGAGCCGCCCAGTGCGAAAGTGCAGCCTGCCCAAGAATGGCACCACTCACACGGAGAGCTGACACAACAAGATGATGCAACAGAAAAAGAAACACAGATTCCCGTGCCACTGACAACAGAGGTGGACAAAGAGGAGGACACAACAAATAGACACAGAGAACAGACACCAGGGCAGGGGGGTGGGGGGGAAGGGGAGAGAAATAAATAAATAAATAAATAAATAAATAAATCTTTTTTAAAAATAAATTAAAAAATTAAGGTTCTTCCTGAGAGTTTAAAAAAAAAAACAATAAAGATCAAATCTCCTTGCTGAAGGAATGAGTCACTCTTAAGGATAAACTATTTATCTATTCATTCTGTTTAACATAAAATGAACTAAAACAGCCACAAACGGAAAATGGGAAACAACAATGACAATTAGCAATTAGAATAAAAAGGAACTAAAAAAAGAAGCTTAAAGTAAAGTTTAGTCATCATTTAAAAAGTTACCCAGAAGATAAGAAAAATGAATAGTTTTAAAAATAAGATAAAAGATACCACACTAATGGACAGTAAGGAATGATAATAAATAAGCTATCTGTATACTTATAAAATGAGGGCATGAGTAGAAAATAGACAAGTCACAAAAGAAGAAATATTCATGACCAATTGTGGTAGATGGAATCCTGCACCCCAATAAATGACATGTTCTTCATCTTAATCCATATTCCTATGGGCGTGAACCCCTTTGTAAATAGGAGCTGCTAAAGATTGTCCTATTTGTAGCAGTTTGTTATGGTTCATGAATTCCAAAAATAGATAATGGATTATATTTACAAACTGCTCTGTACCTGGTCATGATTAAATTATGATTAGGGCTTTGATTGGGTCACATCAGTAAAGCACTGAGCTGCCACCCCTTGGTGGGTGGGGACTCCCAGATAAAAGACATGGCAAAGGACAGAGTTGGAGTTTTGATGCTAGAGTTTTGAGCTGGAGCCCTGGGAAGTAAGCACACAGAGGAGCTTGGTTGTGAGGAAAGAGAGAAGGCCCCAGGAAGAGAAACAAGCTGTTTGTCTAGTAGTCTACAGCTGGGCTTGTAGAAAAAACAGAGGAGCTGAGTCCAGAGAGAAATGAGCCCAGAAAAGAGGAACCAAGGAAGCCTGGCAGGCGTCGGCAGCCATCTTGCTCCAACACGTGGTAATCGACTTTGGTGAAGAAAGTAATTTATGCTTAACGGCCTGCTAACTGTAAGCATCTATCCCAAATAAATACCCTTTATAAAAACCAACTGATTTCTGGTATTTGCATCAGCACCACTTTGCCTGACTACTACACTATTGGTTTAGGTGTGGCCAAACTGAATCAGGGTGGGTCTTGATCCTTACTACTGGAGACCTTAGAAAAAGAGATTTTATAGACGAAGAATTTAAACGTCGCGGATTGATCAACTGGCCAGTAGGTGGCAGAGCTGGGACCCAGCCTCAAATTGGTACCTACAAAGCCCTCGCACTTTGTTTTTGTAAAATTAGTGTAAAAAGAAAAACAAAACCTGAACAAAACAGAATCATGAATTCCCAAATTAGTTCCACCTTAATCAGAAGCAAGCAGGATCACCCAGGCAAAGCTATGGCAGAACTCCCATTCACTATCCCCCAAGAAACGGGGGCAGAAGCCCACAGAGTGGACAGGAAGAGGGACAGAGGACAACTTCTGACAATTCACCGTCCCCCCGGTGTCTCGTCCGCTTTCAAAATCAACTGATCTCACCCCACCTGCTTCACTTCACCCCTTCCAGCACCCAACCAGGAAATCTAAGAGGGATGGCAAAAGTATTTCATTTCAAAAGCCTCTTCTGCCTGCTGGGGAGCCGTTGCTGGAGCCCACTGCCAGAAAGGATGCGGAGGCAAGTTGGAGTTTAGGAGGAAGGAGGACTGTGTTTGCTAGGCCTGAAAGGATTTTCCCAGGTTCAGTCTTGCTTTTTTATTTTATGCAGACCATTTGTTTTTTCAACCAGTTAAAAAAATGCTAACCAAACTAATGACTATAATGTAAAGGCCTAGACTTTGCTGTGTGTACTAAACTAAGCCTGTTTTAGCAAAGGTATCATTGGGTATTACGTTTTAAAACTGAATATCATATGCACTATGACCCAGTAATTCCACCCCTAACATACATTCTAGAACCAGAGATAGGAACAAAAATGTTCATAGCAGCCATTAGATGGATAGTGGAAAAATAAATTGTGGTACAAACACACACAGAACTTCTGCATTTTACTAGTTACATAAAACCAGTGGGATGTCCTCCCCAAACTGATTTATAGATTCAATGCAATACCAATCAAAATTACAACAGAATTATGATGTCATGCATGTTTGCTTTGTAAGTTCACAACTTCTACTATACACTTAATTGTTTATGTATGTTCGTATATAAATGATACAAAGATAATAATAATAAGGTTGGTTGGGGGAAAATACTTTGGTTAGTAGTAATATTTTGACAATGCTCTTTAATCATTTGTTAAAAAGGTTTAAAAACAATACAGGCTGTTGGTGGTAGGGTGAGAAGTTATATATGTTTATTTGATATTGTGTATGTTTGTTTTGTAAGTTCACAACTATTATACATTTATTGTTTATGTATGTTTAAGTATGAGTGATATATTTCCAAAAAAATTTTTGAAGTGAAAAAAAATTTTCAACAGAATTAGAAAAGGCAATTACTAAATTCATCTGGAAGGGAAAGTGCACTCAAATAGCCAAAAGCATTCTAAAAACGTAGAGCAGCATGGGAAGATTTTCACTCCCTGAACTTGAAACATATTACAAAGCTACAGTGGTCAAAACAGCATGGTACTGGCATAAAGACAGACATATTGATCAGTGGAATGAATTGAGAGTCAAGAAATAAACCCTCACCTATACAGTCTACAGTCAGCTAGTTTTTTACAAACCTACCAAGTCTATGTTAATAGAACTTAACAGTCTCTTCAACAAATGGTGCTGGGACAACTGGATATCTGTAACTAAAAGAATGAAAGAGGGACCCATATTTCACTCCCTATACAAGAATCAACTCAAAACGGATCAAAGACCTAAATATAAAAGCCAGGACCATAAAATTACAAGAAGAAAATGTAGGGAAACATCTTAAAGACCTTGTGGTAGATGGTGGTTTCTTGGACCTTAATACCCAAAGCACATGCAACAAAAGAGAAAATAGATAAGTGGGACCTCCTCAAAATTAAACACTTTTGCACCTCACAGGACTTTGTCAAAAGGGTGAAAAATTGGCCAAATCTACATGAAAAAATATTTGGAAATCACATGTCTGATAAGGGTTTAATATCCAGGATATACAAAGAGATGTTACAACTCAACAATAAAAACACAAACAACCCAATTTAAAAATGGGCAAAAAACTTGAATAGACATTTGTCCAAAGAAGGAATACCAATGGCAAAAAAACACATGAAAAAAATGCTCAACATCACTAATGATTAGGGAAATGCAAATCAAAACTACATTGAGAGATCATTTCACACCTATCAGAATGGCCACTATTAAAAAGACGGAACTACAAGTGTTGGAGAGGATGTGGAGAGATAGGAACACTAATTCACTGTTGGTGGGAATGCAGAATGGCACAACCACTGTGGAAGACTGTTTGGCAGTTCCTAAAGAAGTTGAATATAGACTTGCCATGTGACTCTGCAATACTGCTACTGGGTATATACTCAGAAGAACTGAGAGTGATACAAACAGACATCTGTATACCAATGTTCATCGTAGTGTTATTCACGATTGCCAAAAGTTGGAAACAACCCAAGTGTCCATCAACCGAAGAATGGATAAGCAAATTGTGGTGTATATACACACAGTGGAATATTACACAGTGGTAAGAAGAAATGAAGTCGTAAAGCATATGACAACATGGATGAACCTGGAGGACGTTATGTTGAGTGAAGCAAGTCCGACACGAAAGGACAAATACTGTATGATTGTGTTACTAGGAACCAAATATATTGAGTAACATATTGTATGATTCAGAAAAAAAATTATACGTATCCAGTACATTTAATTGAGAAATGTTTTTTATTTAACTGTATTTGCTTTTTATTTTTTAATTATTATTTATATTTTCAGTTATTAAATTGTGCAAAATAAAGTTAAAAAAAGGGAAAACATTTTTTTTAAAAACCATTAGGATGAATAAAACACTTGAGTGAAAGAAACAAGGGTCATAAAATCACATGTACTACTACACCTTTGCTTAAAAGCTCAAAAAACAAAAAATGAAACCTAAAATTATATATTGTTTAAGAATATATGCATATGTGATAAAAATTATTATTAAAAAGGCAGGAGAATTAAGCCCACAAAACTCAGGATAATGGTTTCCTTTGGTGCAGGCAAGGGACAGGTTAAGGAAAGTTAGGGAAGACACAGCCTATCAGAATGTTCTCGTTAAGTTGGATGTGGTTTCATTTATTGTACTGCTTCCTAATTTTTATATATAACATATTGTTTGAAAGAATTAATTCTCAGTTAATGCTGTGCTCAATTAAAATTTTAAAAATAAAATAAAAACTCTTTCTTCATGCTTGGAGAGGTAGGGTAGAAGGCCTGGCTTGGAATAAGCCGGATCAGGAGGTACCACCTCTTTTTTTTTGGAGAAACTTCCTGGTATTGAACCCAGGATCTTGTACATGCAAATCAGGTGCTTAACCACCGAGCTACACCTGTTCTGCCAGAAGGTACCATTTTTATCAAGTGACTGAATAAACTTTTGTGAGTAACTCAGCCCGAGCAGCCGGTCCGGTTTCTCATCTACAGGAGCTGAGCCTCATCAGGAGCCTAAAATGGGGGCAAGGACAGGAGGGACAAAGCTTTGTCCAATGCCCCCCGGGCTGTTTCAGGTGTGCCCAAATACCAGCAGCCGCCCCATCTGGGCAGTGGCAAGTGGGGTTAAATCACGTGGGAGGTCCCAGGTTCAGTTCCCGGTTTCTCCTAAAAAAGATGATGAGCAGAAACAGAGAGCACACAACGAACAGACCAGAGAGCAGACAGTGAGAACAAACAACAGACAATGGGGGCTGGGGGGAGGAATAAAATAAAATAAAAATAAAAAGTATCTCTGGGATTTTTTTCAGTCATTTTAAAGATCATTTACCCAAACCATCCTCATTTTTATTACTATTATAATAGTAATATAATATTTTCAATAGCATAGGAATCTGCAATGGACACTAAAGTTATTTTTGTAGTTGTTATTTCAAATGAATATGAATTTTTTATAATAACAAGAACATGTCAACAGTCTTAATGTCCATCATAGGGAATGATAGAAGAGCATACAGCCATTAAACACTGTGTCATGAAGAGTATATGGTGGCAAAGAAGATACCTAAATTATTACATGAAAAAACATGGTAAGTTCGTGTAATAAGATCCCAACTGTGTAGTACAAACAATTGAAACCTACGTTTTAAAACAGGCTGGAAGGAAACTGTGATGGTTAGGTTAATGTGTCTACTCAGCCAGGTCATTGTGCCCAGTTGTTTGCTCAAGCAAGCACTGGACTAATCGCAATACAAGGACGTTTATGGACTTTAGTCACCAGTGAGTTTACTGCATAGATGACTGATTGCATCTACAATCAACCAGGGAGATTGCCATCAGCAATGAGTGACATTTTAGCCAGTCAGTTGAATTCCTTAAAAGGGGAAGTGATTTCAGCATTCAGAGAGAATTTCCCAGCTCGTCTTCGGACAGCCAACTTCTCCCGGAAACTCATCCAGGACCTTCACTGGACTTTCATGGGAGCCCTGGTTGGCAGCCCGCCTGTGGAGTCTGGACTTGAGCATCCCATGGTCACGTGAGAGAATTTTATACAATCTCATACTATTTACAGATATCCCCTGTTGATTCTGTTTCCCTAGAGAGAACCCTGACTAATACAGAAGCACACAACATTAAGAGTAGCTCTCTTTCCATGATTTTCTTGGTACATTTTCTAATACAAGAACTTTGTACTCTTCTAATGGAAGGAAAACTTTTCGAACACCAAACATTCTTGAAAGTGAAACTGGTTTGATAAATTGGCTTAGGGAGAATTGGAGACTCTCAACAGAGTTGCTCTTTCCAAGGCCAGGCTGCCACTCGGTGACAGCAGCAGGAGCTGTGACCACGGACGCCGTGTTGCTAGCTTTTATGTCTGAGGTCTCAGCCACCTGATTCCCTAACCACACTCACCCCAGCACACACACAAGTAAATGAATAAAATGAAGCAAGCCTCCTCCATGGCCCCTGCAAAGAGCTCTACTGTCTCCACAGCTGACCTGAATCCTCAGGTGGTGAGCCTCATACCCCAGTTCAATGCCTTGAAGGGTCTCCCAGCAGGCAGGGAGAAAAGAGGATGTGGTGCTAATCAAGTAGTCTACAAAGCAGGGCCCATTTGCAGAAGAGTCAGTGCAGGGAACCAAGGGCTCACCCTAGATTCAGCCCTCATAAATGTCACCCAAGTCACCCCAAATTGGGGCTCAGAAAACATTGTCATTGTAATTGAATCATCACGTAAGTTTAAAAAGCAACAACAATGATTTAGCGCAGATCTAAAAGTTGGGCCATCAAGTGGGGACTGGATTGCAGGGAAAGGGGAACTCTCCTACGTTCCTGGTGGGAATGTCAATTTAACGGAGCCATACTGGAGAGTCGATCACACCAATGGCCTAGCAATTCCTCTTCTAGCCACGTATGCTGGAGGACAACTGAGGAGACACAGTCAAAGATTTTCATTGTAATATTGCTTGTTTTAAGAAAACTTGGAAACCACCAAATGTCTCTCCATAGGGACACTGATACATAAAATTTCATGTATTCATAGAATGAAATATTTGCAGAAGTTAAAATTGGCAATCCATGTAGTATATGGATCAGCATGGAAAGACCGAGGTGTAGTTGAAAGTTCCCGTGAGGATAGATACCAAACACATTTTACAAGCAAAGCGCAAGTTGTAGGGCGACACCAGAAGTATGATACCATCTCTGTAAAACACACCCACACACTACAGCTGTACGTTTTGATAAGTGCAGCTGTATGGATACCAGTCTAAGAACATTCTAGAAGGAAACATTACAATCATAACAAGAGTTGCCTCTGAGGAAAGACAGGAGAGAACTGGAATTGGGGAAGAGGAAAGGAGGAGGTAAAGAAATGATATTCCAATTTTTCAAAGGCAAATAGATTGCTGGTTTATTTGTGTAACTACAATTAATTGTTTAAGGTCTCAGCAATTACATGATCCTCTAATATATGTATTACATCCAAGAGGCCAAAACGTGGGCCTTCGGGAAGAGGACATTTCCCAGCCTCACGCCCGCCTTCCCACCCCCTCTCTGCCCTCACCACACGGCATGCCACCCAGCCCAGTCCACCGTGGTGTGAGAATGGCACCGAAAGCCGCTGACCTTTCCACCCGGCCGCCTGGGAGCCACGGAGACCCACGCTGGCGGTGCCCCTGAGGGAAGAGCTGGCCGTCAGAAGTCCCATTTGGTCTAAATCCATCAGTCCCTTCCTTGATTTTGAAAGCGGGTGTTCTAGAGTTTGGCACCAGCCACCCCCACGGGAGAGGCGACGGCGTTCCTTACCTGTCGAAAACCACTGCGGAGTAGGCCCTTTCGGCAAAGATGCCGTCCGCAGCCCAGAACTCCTTGGCCGCCTTCAGCCCCCGGCCTTTGCCCTCCGCGGTGAAAACCTGCACGTTCTCCATTCTCCCGACCGTCATCTCAGAGCCTTTCGGGTCAGCTCGGCAGATATTCAACACTGAGCCCGGGCTCCTGTCACCACTGCTATTTCAGCACCTTCGGCCTCCCAAAGAGCAAGACTATAAATGGACAGGCCACCTCCCCTCCCCTGCCCCCCTCTGGCCGGGGCTCTCATCTCCCCCTCCCCGCCACTTTCCCTAGCGGCGGGATGGGACAGGCAAGAGGACCGTCATCTGGGAAGGGTCTTGGGTTATCGCCCAGCCGAGCTCTCAGAGCAGAAAAGGGCATGGTCTGGAAGGGTCTGGGATTGGACCTGAAAACGTCGGAATCGTTCCTTTGCAAGAAGAAGCCATCTGGATATAGCTCAGCCTTGGGCTTCAGCCCTGCCCTGCTGCAGCGGACAGGGAACACATGGTCACCAGGGTATTTTTAGCTGCCAGATGCTGGTGTCGATCAAAAGCAGACAGTTGAAATGGCTCTTGAGAAGAGGCAAGGTGATACTGGCTGCTCTGGCACGCTTCAGCTGTCAGGCTTGGACTATCTCAAGGGATCCTGGGTCCTTTGTCTCCCCACGTCCTCCCCTGTGGATGGACTATTTGCAGGAAGCAGCAGATGCTGAACTGACTCCTTTGGCATATGTGTGACAGTACTCCTTAGGCTCCGAGGGGCATCGTGCTTCTACCCCACCTGGGCAACCATAGGGCAGGGAGGTCTGGGAGTTCCCTATTCCCCACATCTCTGATAACTCAGGTAGCGGACAGAAAGCGGCAGACATGGAAAATAAAACCCCTCTTCCCATCTATAAAACGTCCCTTACACGAGTCTCGGCTACTAGGAAAACACCAATGAGCTCTGTCCTCCTTTCCCAGGGCTAAGGACAATGGAGGGATGATTATAAAATTCCCATTGAACTAACCACCACTCTTTCGACCACCAAGCAGCTCTCACTGAGGTGGAAAGATACTTGCAGGTCTGGAGCCGTGCCTTATCTTCCAACTACATAATATTTTTAGTTTCTGGGATACATTGATTTAGGGAGGACTTCGGTGTCCTGAATCTCTGTTGGTGTAAGTAGTTTACAAACACTGACTTCTGGATTAGAAAGATCTGGATGGAATTCTGAGCCTGCTAACATGACCTTGAAAAAACAAGGACAATAATTTCAACCCCACTGGACTGTATTAAGTGATATAAGCTGAGTAAGACATAGTTCAGGGGTTGGCATTTAACATAGAGCTCATTAAATAGATACTTTATTTTATTTTATTCTGCCACTTTATTCCCACACACCCTATCAAGATGTACCAGAGGTTCTAATGTTATTTCAACCAAATTGCATTTCCAATAACTCCTTTTACTCTTAGACACATATCAAAAATCCCTCATCAGAATTTATTCCCCAATTTTTAGGTCCAACTGCTTAGCCACCAGAGCTGGGGAATCATCCAGTGGCCTCCGATGTATCTCGAAGAGTGTAACAAAATTTAAAAAGATATTTAAATTTGGGTGCTCTCGAAATCATACGTTTCCTAGGAAAACAAGAAAGATTAAAAAGGAGTTCTTAAATCCAGGTTAGCATCAAAATGAAAGCACTTTGCACAGCAACTCGTGGCCTTTTTAACATCCAAAAGCTTCTCTCGGGTGCCAGCGGCTCAGCCGCGCAGGGAGCAGGTTGTTCTCTGCCCCTGGAACAGGTTACGCCCAAGCCGTGGTCAAGGAGGAGATCTCTGCCCTGAGACCAGAAAGAGGCAGGGAGCGTCAAGCCCGACGCTTCAGGTATATCTGTGGGTCTCAAGCTTATCAGAACAATGGTTATTACATTATTCAAGTGTGGTCGGCTGAATGACGCCCCCCAAAGATGCCCACGTCCGGGTCCCTGGAACCTGAGACTTACGTGGAAATCTGCCGCTGGGATTGCACTGAGGGTCTCAAGATGGTGAGACCACAGCCGACGACCCCGGGTGGGCCCAAGGTAACCACAAGGGGCCTTAGAAGAGGAAGGTAGGAGGATCAGGGCTGGAGAGGGGAGGATGGAAGCTAAGGGCCAGAGTCAGACAGAACTGAAAATGCTCCATCACTGGTTTTGAAGATGGAGGAAGTGGCCATGAGCCAAGAGACGCAGGTGGCTCCCGGAAGCTGGAAAAGCAAGGGAATGGCTTCTCCCTTACAGCCTCCAGAGGAGCGCGGTCCTGCCAACACCAGCGAAACTCAGTTCAGACTCAGGCCTCCAGAATTGCAAGATAATAAGTTTATGTTGTCTTAAGCCCTTAAGTTTATGGTAATTTATTACAGCAACAATATGAGACTGACACGTAAAATACTGTACTTAGTCCCTCATTACAGCAAATATTATATAACATTCCTTTAGCCACTATGAAATGAAATCCATACATAAAAATAAAAAAGAAATCCATATATAATATAACTTACGAGTTCACATAACTAAAAAGAATCGATTGCTAGTGGTGGTGGGTTTGGAACTCTATGTACTCCAGAAAGACCTGCTCTTAAACTCACGCCCTTCCTGTGGGTGTGAACCCACTGTAAGCTGGACCTTTGGGTGGGGCTACTTCAGTAAAGGTGTGACCCACCTTAATCAGAATGGGTCTTAATTCCCTTACAAGTGGAATGCAATTCAGAAAGACAGAGAGAAAAGGCCACAGGAAGTAGAAAGCTGAAGTTCAACAGAGACCAGAGAGAATGGAGAAGTCGCCATGTGCATCCTCCTGTGACAGGGAGTCAAGGATAAGGGTGGCCAGCAGCCAGCCCGCAAGGCCAGTCTTCAGGAAGAAAGCATCGCTTCGAGGGCACCTTGATTTGAACTTTCCTTCAGCCCCCAAACTTTGAATCATTAAATTTCCTTGTTTACGCCAGCCTCTTGCTGGCATAAACAATGGGCTGGCATATTTGCTTGAGCAAACCAGGAAAATAAAACATCAGTCTAACCTAATAAGGGAGAAATAAAATGAAAGTTAACTTATAATAAAATAATACATATTCATTATAAATTAAATAAGTGAATTACTCAATATGCATATGCACTACAAGACATGATAAAGTAGTTGGATGTGTGCATGTCTAATTAGAATCACTGTGATAATGAGAGCTAAAAATTCTAAAACATGATTTGGGGAACACAAACACTACAAGGGGCACTGTTTTCAGTGACATGATTTTCTGAGACTAAGAACAACTCCTAGCTGAGTTCTGAACAAGAGGGAGTATAATCTTCCTTCAATTAACAAGTTCCATTCCTGGAAAATTCAGGGTATATTAAAACTTTTCAGAAGTTTTATGGCGAGCAGGTGTAGCTCAGTGGTTGAGTACCTGCTTCCCATGTACAAGGTCCCTGGTTCAAGCTCCTTTAAAAAAAAAAGTGACTCTACCAGCACATGTAAAATAGTTGTAGATTCAAATAATGATAAATGGATTTTTCACCTATGAAATGTGCATCTGGATATTCAAGGCCGTGTGGAATGGACAGAGTCTTCATCGTATAAGACTCTCCCTTGCCTCCCAGGACATCTAGTGTCTCCGGGGGGCCAGTGAGACAGGGGGTCAGGTTACCTGGCTTGCGGTGGGACAGGGGGCACAGGTCCCTACTGTGTGACGTATCAATATGAATCCTGTATGAAGGATTTTTGCCCATCTGTCCTTGCTAGATACCCCTGGTTTTTTTCACTGGCACCCAAACCCTTTCCCTGTGGCCCTGGGTTTGCCTTCAATATGCCAGTAGCACCCCACAATCATGGTGACAACTGAAAGTTCCCTTCCCCACATTTCTAAAATGCCCTCTGTGTGTCAGAACTGCCTCCAGCGAGAACTACTGATGTTGGTCATCTGGAAAAGTACATCTAGAGTTCCAAAAGGATTTCTTACTGACCTGCTGGAGACGTTTAGCCCAGAGAAGATTCAGGAAGAACATGAGAGCTTTCTTCAAATAGCTGAAGTATGGAAGGGGGAGCAGATACTTTCCGTGTCCCCTGAGAGCTCATTCTAGGGGCCGGGATGGACCTCGGTGTGTGACAGTGTGGTGCAGAGCTAAAAATCACAGGTGTGCTCTAGAGACCCTCAGAATCATGTTCTGTACGTGAGCCCTCTTTCCCTTCAAGAAGATGGGAGTTTTTTCCATTTTTAAAGATTTTAATAGGCTTCAGGCCCCTTCTTTTCCATGTCTGGATAAAAGAAGGTGGTGAGAAAGAGAGAGAAACGAGACAGCTCAAAAAAAAAAAAAAGATCCTGGATCCAGGAGAGAGGCCTGAGCTGGGAGACTCCCCACAAGGGGATACAGGAATGACCACCATGGAACAAGACGCGCAGGCTACCGCTCCATCTACCTGCACTCAGCCGAGTGCCCACCACACTCTCACGTACACGCGTGCCAAGAGCGCCAACCACTACACTCCCACACCCGATAGAAGGTGCGAGTCACCTGGGCAGGACATACGACAACAGCGTCATCCTGGGTCCCCGGTCCCAGCCTAGAAGTAGAAGAATCTGAGCAGAGACCAGGAGAGAGGGCTGTTGGGGAGAGTTATTAGTGCGCTGTACAGCCCAAGAGGAGACGTGGACCTCACCAGCTCTCTTCCCATAAGGAAGAGCACCACTTGTTAACCGTAATCTTGGGTAGAACGTGTTCCCAGATGCCATGCGGCAGCCCCAAACCTTTTAACCATAGCCCAAATTCACGTGACCGTCCTGAGCCTTTGCCCAAGGGACCTCAGGTCCCTGAGAGCGTGACTGCGTTCACCTCGCTTGGGTGTGACTTTGCAAGGCAGGGAATGCACACACAAGGAAGTGTGAGGGTGGAGACGTACATCAAGCCACAGTAATGCTTCGGTAAGTTTGGGATCAATGGGCAAGTTTACGCACCTGCTTAATGCAACCGCGCCTGGAAAAGCATCAGTCAGCGTCGCTGTGGAGTGGTCCCTTCCTGAGCCACCATCTAGTGGCAAATCGGGGAGCTGCAGCGTTTTCGATCTTGTCTCAGGCTCCTTCAGTGAAAGAACAACTCTTTATCCCGGGTTTAGACCTCCTTTGTATGTGGAGCTAACGTTCCTTTAACCCAGGGGAGCAGCAAGTTTCCTCCAGGCCCATTAATTACAAATGGTTTTTACCTTTTTTAATGACTGGGGGGAAAAAATCAAAAGAAGAATAACATTATGTGGCTTGTGAAAATTTATGAAATTCAAATTTCAGTGACGATAAAAAATATTTTACAAGAAAACAGCCATGCTCATTTGCTTAGATATTTCCTAGAGCTGCCTTCACAAAACAGCAGTCGAGCTCAATTTTGTGACAGAGACCATATGGTCCGCAGAACGAAAATATTCCCTATTTGGCCTTTTACAGTTTGCCAAGTTCTGCTTTAGATAAATAGTGACTTAATGTTAAGTAAGTTTTTTCAAGTGCATTCACTTACGGGTTCGTTCCTGCATTTCGTAAGCACTGGGAGGGAGGCCAATCGAAGGGCAAGTCCACGTGCCTTAACCCAGGACTCACATTCCCACCCAGCAGTGTCTCCCCTTAACAGCCCATTATATCTCGCACAATTACATCAGTGCCAAAACTTCACGTTCTCTGGTTCTTATGTTCTTACCAAAGTGGAGTGCTTGCTTCCCTTTTCTCCCTCTCGCCCCAAGAAATCCTTAGCTGCAAACTGCTTTCCTCCCAAGAATCCCTACGTTCACTCAGTCGCCTGCGTGTGTGCTTCAGTTACGAGGCTCAGTGCCCCAGAGGCAAAGACGAATAAATACGGGTCATGTCTTCCAGAGAAGGGCATGGGAAGGGGATTATGGAGGAAAGGGGGAAGCCTGGTGAGAGAGATACAGGAGTCAGAAAGGAAAGGGCACGAGGGTGGCCTGAGGAATCAGGGGGAGGCTTCAGAGAAGTGGCAGGCAAGGGCAGGTAGGAAGGAAGAGAGACACCTGGAGAGACCATTTCAGGCCCAAGGACGCGGCGCGAGTGAAGGACGAGGAATTGCGTGGTCATGCAGGTGACCGCGGGGCCCCGGGCCCTGCAGGCACGGCCACGGCGCGTGTATTACACTCTTTGCCAGCCTGGCGCCAGGCCACCGCCTTTTATGTCCCCATGCTTCGCGTACATTTGAATGCGACTCTGAGAGCAGCAACCGTCTGAATGCTTGAGCTTGTGCTTTGCCTACCCTACCCCCCATGTGTTCACAACACCCTTTCAGGTGGGTGTCGCCGCCATGTCAAAGACGAAGAACTTGGCCCAAGGCCTCCTTGTTAAAAAGCAGCAGCATCTGTGCTGAGTGGAGACGGGGAATGGCAGTGTAGTCCAAAACTCTCCATCTCCGGGCTGTGCCACCTGTGGCCACACTTTTAGGGAAGTAGCTGCAATTCAGCTACTGTGCAATTCAGGATGCCGGCCTCCTCTTGGAAAAGCGCACTCGAAGTTGGTTCTGAGATTGGCTTCCTCCTGCATCTTCTTTCACACTCATCTGCGTTCAGTTTTTACCACTAAGTTATGCATCAGCACTCCAGACTGTGCTTAGCTTTCTGCTTATTTCTGATTTTCCTGGTTGTTTCACTAATTCTTCAAGTCATAATCTCCCAGGTAAAGGACTGTGGTCAACAGAACAAATATGAGAACACTGTCTCATGAATCCTAACAAATATATAGGACTAACACAGGGTGCTAGTAATCAGGTGGATTGGGGGAAAATACTCCAAATATAAGATATGGGCTATAGTTACTAATATTTTGATGATGCTTCATTTGTAACAAATTTTCCGCAGCAATTCAAGGTGGTGATGGTGGGTGATGTAGGGGAGCCCTGTATGTTACGCACGTTTGTTTTGTAAGTTCACAACTTTTACTAAATGCTTGTTTATATATGTTCATGTATGAATGCTATACTTCAATAAAACTTTTTTAAAAAGATTATTTCTCCCATCCCCCATCACTGTTTGCACTAGCTGTCAGCTCATCTTTTTTTAGGAGGCACAGGGAACCGAACACAGGACCTTGCATGGGAGAGGGAGGTGCCCAGTCACTCGAGCCACATCTGCTCCCTGCTTGTCGTGTCTCCTCATTGTGTCATCTGGTTGCATCACCTTGCCACTCCAGCCCATTGCATCAGCTCGCTGTCTTGCTCATCTTCTTTAGGAGGTACCAAAACCGAACCCAAGACCTCCCATGTGGTAGGCAGGTGCCTAACTGCTGGAGCCACATCCACTTCCTTTCAATAAAACTTAAAAAAAAAAAAAATTGCAGCAGCATCTCCTAAGTGTAAACCCTGGAATAACTCTCCTATGTGTGTGTCAGGAGACTGTGCAAGAACACTAAAGCATCACTGTAAGGGCAAAAATGGAAAATAAGTTCAAGGTCTATGGAGAACAGAAGCTCATGGTTTATTTGTACAATGGAATACTGTAGAGCTGTGAAAGTGAATGAATTAGAATCTCACAGCATAGGTTAATCTAAAAAAATAATTGTGAGTGAAAAAAGCAAATTGTGGAGGAAAATAGTATGTATAAAATTTATGTGAAGTTTTAAATCATGCAAAGAAATATTTCATTTTACAGAGGATACGTAGTAAAAGTATAAAGAAATGCATGGGAGGAATGCTGAATTCAGGATGGTATTTAGCTCTGAGGGGAAGAGGAGTTCATTCGAAAATTAAGGGAGAGAGCTTCCCAAGAACAGGGAACAGCGCGGACAATCAGGTGAGTGACGCGATATCTTGGTATTTCCAGGAATCACTGAAGATTTAACGCTGCTGAAACGTAAGGTGAAATCCACGTGAGAAGGTGAGAACAATGGGAGATGATGGAATCAGGGAGGTGGGCAGAAGCCAGGTCACACATGGGCTCACTCTTCCCAGCAAGGGTGAGTCAGGAACAGGATAGCACCGGCTTGCAGCAGTGGACTGGAGCAGCTGAAGGCGGAGGAAGGCAGATCAGTCAGGCAGCTATTGCCACAGCCCTAGCAAAAGATGACGAGGACCTGAAATAAAGCGGAGGCAGTGAGACAGGAAAGGATACCCACGAGAAACTCACACACAGTCCACCAGAAGACATGCCCATCAACAGGAAGATGGGCAGAACGCAGTACAGCAGTGAAAATGAATAAATGGCTAAATACAACACCGTAGATCATCTAAAATGAATAAAAGGCTAAATACAACAGCGTAGGTGATCTCAGAATGAGTGAGGCAAACAAGCCCTAGACGATGGCATCTTTAGCCGTGCATGTATGTGGTACAGTTAAGCAAAAAAAAGACGAAGGAGATGCTGAGCCCAAGTGGCTTCTTTGGGAGAGGAGGTAGATGGAAGGTAAGGATATTTAAACATACATAGTTATGTGTGTGGGGAGAAGGGGTGTTTGTGAGATAAATCGATCATTTATGCATCAGTGATGACATCACGACCAACAATTTATGCTTAATCTACCCTGTGTATTAAAGCCCCTAACGTAAGGACAGGCAGACAAGGCCGAGGATGCGCCTCCCTGAGCGTGTTTCCGAGGTGGGCTCCGGCGACTTCCGGACTCCGCTTTCCTGAGCGGGTCCCGCGCGCGACCCCACGTGCAACGCTCCAGCGGGAGGCGGGGCGACGCGGCGTCCGGGGGGACGCGGCGAGGGGCGGGGCGACCGAGTGAGGGGCGGGGCGATAGGGAGGGCGGGGCCAGCGGGCGCCACGGCCGAGCGGCGGCCCGCGCACGCGCACTGGCGCGCTTTGCCGCCATGGTGCCGGCGCCGTCCAGTCACCCGCGGGCGGCGGCGGCGGCGACTTCCCCTCAGGAAGCCGGGTCTCCGCCTCCTCGTCCCGCCCCGCCTGCTCGGCGGCGGAGGCGGCGGCGGCGGCAGCAGTTGTCTCTGCCTCTCCGCCACCTCCACCCCGGCTCGTGTCCCGGCCGGCGGTGTTGGCGGGGAGGGGGGACGGTAGTTTGTAGACGCCCGCCCCTGCCTCGGAGAAGGTGAGTTCCCGCCCCAGCGGCGGGGGCGGCCCGGCCTTGAGCCCCTCGACCCCGCGGCCCACCGGCCGCGCCCCGAGCCCGAGCGTGCGCCACGGCCGACCCGGACGTGGCGGCAGGCCTCGGCTCCCCTGCCCGGCCCGGTCCGGGAGAGTGGAGGGCCCGGGGGCGCCCCGGCGCAGCAGGGAAGCTGGGGTTTGCGGGGCCGGGCGGAGCGGCCGGAGCAGGCTGCGCGTCTGCCTGTCGAGGCAGGGGAGGGTGGTCGCTGGAGGAACTCAAGATGGGGGGCGCAGAGGTAAGGGGAGCGAAGGGCCGCGGGACATCCAGGAAAGCGGAGACGTCACGGAAGGCCGCTTCAGCAGAGGCGGAGTTCGGGGGGTGCCAGCAGCGGCCCGAGCGCTCGAAAGTCGCAGGGACCCCCGGGGAGAGGGAAGGGCCGGAGGCTTGGGGAAATCACTTGGGAGAGTTTCCCGTGGCCTTTTGAGGATACGGCCCGGGAAAGACAAGCTCGGTACGGGCGCATCCTGATGGCGCCTGAGTTTTCATGTATGTCCACCAACAACACATTGCCCCCGACACAGCCTGTTTCTTGACCATCTCAACCCGAGAGCGAGTGGAGCTCTCCCAGAATCCCTGCCAACCGTCCCCTGGCTGCGTGAGGCATTAAAGCGGTCTAGGGAAGGGCGGGATGTTGGCTCTTGATCCCATGGCAGATCTTAGTATTTGCTCTGTGCCTTTCGTTGCTTGTTGCCAGAGTGAAAGATGTCGGAAGCCAGAATACTGTAGAAAACTTTAGGTTCTTTTTTCCTGGAGGAACACCCAGAAATAGAGTAGCCCCATAAAATAATTTCGTTCCCACCCTATTGTAGGGTATGTTGTATTCTTGTGTGCTAGTCCATAAACTTTTACACCTTTCACTTTGGAGGAAAAGCAAAGCAATTAGAAATCTCTTAGAAATATTTTTATAAGCACTTTCTATAAATGCCACTCACTGAAAATGAAAGTTAAAAATTCAAGGCAACAAGGTGTTCTATTAAGTCTCAAGGTGACGGGAACCTATCGTGATTTTGAAATAAAAAATAAAATCTTCTGTATTTTTTGTTTTATACCAAACTTCCTGCCTGTCACCAGCACAAGACTTCAATTCAGTTTGGCTCCCATGGCCAGATCACAGGAAGATTTGGAAACAGCTTCTCATGGAAAACCGCTTTATGCCAAACTGGGGTTTTGTTTTTGTTTTGTTTTTGCAGGGTCTTTGAATATGTCAGTTATTAAAGACTAAAAGATTTTAGTTCACACAGTGTTAGCAGTAACCTTTCTATGCCTCTTCAGAGTGGTCAAGTGAAGAATACTGGAGAAAGGAGTCTGGCCAGTAGAGTTTCTGGTGCTGGTTTCTCCAAACTTTGTGAACTTGGGTTTTGTCTGTGGGCTGGGAGAAATGGACTAGCCCATGGGGAGAGGGGTGATTTTTGTCCTCCTCCTCCCGGGAAATTTGGCAATGTCTGGAGACATTTTTGGCTGTCACCACTGGGGTTGGGAGTTGGTACTGGCATCAAGCTGGTAGAGGGCACAGGTGCTACAAAGATCCTACAGTGCATAAGACAGCTACAGCAGAGAATTATCCACCCCACAATGTCAACAGTAGGTTGAGAAGCCCAGAACTGTCCAAATTCTGAGATCCCTTACAGCTATAAAATTGAACTGTGACTTCACAGTTCATAATTCATGTTCTTTCCACGGCGTGGGTGTGTATTAGAACAGCAGTTCATAAAACATGAGAAACTTTGACCTATAAGGCCATCAGATGGCTTTCCAAGAGTAATGAAATCTGTGTTAAGGTTGAGACTTCACTAGGATTTGAAAAACAAAATGGGAATAGTTACCTAAAAAATTACCTCTTGTCACTTTCAGATCCTTCGTTAACTGTTCATTTAACTACTCACCTAACAAATATTTCATATATTACAATGCTTAACACACTTAAGACTCAGTATATTTTTAGTTGAGATATTTATTAGAGCCCTAAATAAAGTGGATAAACATGAAGAGAAGAATGTTTCTTGATATTTTGCCAGTATCTTTTCCTTTAAGACCTTGTTAGAGTTACCCAGAAGTTATCAGAAAGTTATCATGGTTCCAGTTACTACAATTCTACTCACAATTTGAAGATCCTGATAGCTCCATTAAAAGTGATTTGAAGGGCATCTGCTGATCCATTTTTACCTGTAAGCAGTAACAGGAGGATCTCTATAGGGTTTGGTAATGAACAAATGTTGGTACAGATTGGAAATTCGCAAGCAGGGAAGAAATAGAAATTGAAAGATTACAAATAGGAAACTGAAGAATTAAACTCAGTCACATAAACCCAAAGAAATGCTAAATTTCTAAGCATACAAAAAGAAATCTGCATGCTTAAAATTTATGGTCAGGATGTTTTAAGATTTTCCAGGACACATAGTAATTCATCCAGTGGAGTTTCTCACATATTTGGCTTTCCTGTCAATGAATTTTCACCAAATAATGACACTCTTGAGTAATCATAGTAAAAATAAAACAGCAACAAACTAAAACTTGTTTACCTCCTTTAAGGGAAAAAAAAATGAAATGGACTCAAGTTTTAGAGTAAAGGACCTTTCTGGCTTATTGAATCATTAATCCATTTACATAATAATTGCCTAAAAATGCCTCCCTTTGTTTCCATGATATTAAGCAGAGATTCAAGTTAAATGGACAGTGAGAAAACCTAGCTAGTAGCCCTCTTAAATTTAGTGAGCACCTGCTATGTACCAGGTACAGTACTGAGGATAGATAGATGAATTAGGCACAGGCCCTTTTTAAAGTCCCCCAGTACTTGGTAGTGAAATTAGAAGAAGAATAAAAAAGATTGGTTGGGGAGAAATGCGATTTTAAGTATGGGAATCTGTCCCCTGCCCATGACATTTTATTTGTTCGAGCACAGCTAAGCACACTGCGGCTGGGAAGACTGGTTGGGGAGGAGAAGGGTGCCTGGAGAGACATGAGTGATAGTTTCAGGTCTGCTACCTTTACTAGGTGTCAGCATGTGAAAATACTAAGCCTGTTCCGATGACTAACTTAAACTTGCCTGTACTGTATTCATCACATGTCAGGGCATAAGCACTTGATTTTTTTTCTTACAGACACATACACATTTACTAACCCGTGGGAAGGAGTGGTATGCATTTGATGGCTTTCTGATGCAAGATGTATGCCTTGGGTCCAAGTAAAATTAATCGATTTACACAGGAATCTATTACCTAACTTCATAAGCATGATCCTGAACTGCTTTCCCATGAAGTACTTAGGATTATTGACATTCAAAGACAGTTAAATAAAGACAAAAATTTAATATTAATCATGTAACTAATATTTACAATTAAGGATTTGTTGACTTATTCGTATTTTGTCATTGGAAATATGACCTGGTTAACCATTAGTCATTTTTTTAAATGCCCCTGCCCCAGATGGGCTCCCTCATCTCTCTGCTTGTTGTGGCTGCTCATTATCTCTGCTTGTTGTGTCCACTTACTGTCTGGTTGTCTGTGGGAGACACTGGGACTCAAACCTAGGATCGCCCATGTGGGAGTCAGGCACCCAACATCTTGAGCATCTGCTCCCCATGTTAGTCATTTTTGTGTTTGTTGTATTAGTGCAAAATAGGTAGAATACCAAATTCATAAGTCAGATACGAATCTCTTTTCCTGAAAAGGCAAGGTTAATAACTAGCATTTATAGCTAAGTGTATCCATGATGCTGACAGTATCTAGGCTGCATTTTCTAGCACAATTAAAATCTCTGAAAAGACATTAAATAAGGTTTGACCTTCAGGAGTAAAAAGTAAAAACAAGATGCTTTGGCAAAGGGCATAATCAGTTACCTGGTCTCCTATAATTTAGTGCTGGGCCCTTCATAATCTTTACTAAGATTATGATATTAAAAGATTACAAAACATATTAAGAACAGGACCAAACCAAGGATGTCTGTTCTCACTCCTTCTTTTCCACATTGAACTGAAGATCATTACTAACACTGTTAGGCATGAAAAATAAATAAAAGGTTTACAAATTAAAAAGGAAGAAATAAAACAGTTTTTATTTGTAGGTGATATGATCAACTATATTTATAAAACTCTCAAGGAATCTAGAAAAAGGCTACTGTAATAATTAGTGAATTTAGCAAGATCACAAAATATAAGGTCAATATACAATCGTGTAAAATACCTGTGGATAACTTTAACAAAATACACTGAAAACTAAAGAGCATGTTTAGAGTAATTAAAATGCAAATGTCTCAGCACTTCTTAGCAAATTAGGTTGAAAAATATTAGAAAAAAATTGGAGAAAAATTATTAGGACCATCTCCTTAATTTGTATGGTTCTAGTATTAATTGGGGGGAAAGAAAACTGAACTACATACACTAAAGCATAACCAAATTAACATTTTGATTTTGCTCAAATGATTTTTCTTCAAAGATTAAAGACCTTTAGCAAACATTTAATAAAGCCTATTAAATTTTTCACTTAAATTCATTTGATTTATTCATCAAACCTGAGACTTCTCAAATACATTTCGTACAACAAAAGCTAAATTCTGGTTTTGCAGTTTCTAAAAGGATCTCGAACATCTAAAATTATGAAGAGTAGCACAGTTCTTAGTATTTTATTATGATTAGTAAGCTCTTCAGACACTTTAATATTGTAACACAATAGTTTATTTGCAGTGTTTTTATTACATTAACACAATGGCTTTTCACCATGGCTTTACATATTTTTACTTACTGGGTGAAGAAGGCCAAAGCTTGTACAGCTATTAAATAGCTTTACCTGCATAGTTTCAGTTTTCCAAAATGAAAGATTCTGTATTCTCTTTCCACCAGGATCTCTTAACTTTCCTAGAAGTAAATGAGCAAGTAAATGGCATTTTTTGGTGTTCAACTATAATTAGCCTCGTAGTGTATGTGAAGTACAAATTGGAATATCAAGTTTTCATAATTTTGCCAAATATTTTTCAAAAAATTTAGGTTCATCTAAAATAAATACTCCAAGTGAGTTTCAGTCACAAAATAAATTACATTTCCTGCTTGCAACCTAATACCAGCCTTAAAATAGGTGTTCCTAGGGTGTTCCTGCTTGGTACCCCATATTCTTTGAGGGTATTAAAGTATATCAAATCTGACATTAACACAGGATATAAACTGAAATCTTCAAAAAGTTGGTTCAAAACTAGATCAGAAGAGACATGGATCAAGTTCAACTTTAATGAAAACAGTCCTTCTAAAACATGAATTAGCTTGAAATACAAATAATTAGGTATTCCTGGCAGGCATTCCTGTCCTGTTTACATATAACCTTTATTTTTTTTACTTTCTCTAGTTACTAATGTAATAGTTGGGAGAACATCTCACTGTGACAGTTAAATAGATGAGATCCTGAATGACAATGAAAACAGCTCACCCGCTAGGATGCTAGTACTCTTAAGCACTTTTTATATATGAATTTCTTTAAACCCCTCAACAACTCTTCAGGGTGTATGTTATCTGTATCCCTATTTTAGAGATGCAGGTACTAAAGCACAGGTTGGGAAACTTGGTCAGGGTTAAAGAACTAATGCATGGTAAAATTGACCCAAAAGTTCCTAGTTCTGTCTGCCTCCAAGGAACAGTGAGGTAAATAACATGACAATTGGTAGTTCTGCAGAGATGTCTTCTTGACCTTGTTAGGTGGATGATCTTTCTGGAAACAAAGCAAACATTAAAAAATCCAGTTTGGCAAATGAAGATAGAAATACTGGTTTAACAAAAAATTCATTATAGGTCTTTAAGCTCCTCTAGTACACTTGACTAGAGAGAGTTCAAGAAGTTCATGAGCTTTTAAGATAAACCATGAAACTTGATGCTTATGGTAAACTGCAATAAAGTATACAGTATGAGTTTTTGATGCATATATATTCCCATGAAACCACCCATCACAAGGAAAATGCCAGATATTTCAATCAGCCCCAAAAGTTTCCTCATGCCCTCTTTAAAATCCATTCCTCCCTCTACCCCATCCCTAAGCAAACACTGATCTGCATTTTGCCACCATCAATTAGTTTGCATTTCTAGATTTTTTAAATGAATAATCATATAGTAATCTTATATCTGGCTTCTTTATCTCAGCATGATGATTTTGAGGTTCACCTGTCCATCTTTTTTTTTTCCTTAAGTAATTCCATTGTATGGATAATAACCATATTTGGGTTGTTTCCGTTTTGGGCTATTACAAATAAAGCCATGAAAATTCATGAGTAAATCTTTGTGTGGACATACATTTTCATTTCTCTTGGGCAAATACATAGGCATACAATGGTTAGGTCATATGGTATGTCAACTTTTAAGATATTGTCAAACTTTTGTAAATGGTTGTATGGGAATTCCAGTTGCCCCACATCCTCATCAACACTTGACTTTTCAGCCCTTTTCCTTTCAGCCATTCTAATGAGGGTGTGGAGGTATCTTATTGTAGTTTTAATTCCTGCTGGCTTAATGGCTAATGATGTCAAGCATCTTTTCATGTGCTTTTTGGCCCTGCATATATTTTTCTGAAGTGTCTGTTCACATCTTAAGGTCATTTAAAATTGGATAGCTTATTACTGAGTCATAAGACATAAGAGTTCTTATTATGTCCTAGATATAAGCCCTTTGTCAGATAAGTAAGATGCCAATATTTTTTCCCAGTCTGTGGTTTGCTTTTCATTTTCTTAATGGAGAGATACATAAAGCCTAGAGGTAAGAAAAGTTTCAGTTTTCAAAAAGAGGAAAAATAGATTCCAGAATGTAGACCAAAAAGTTCTACGTCAGTTAGAAAGGCAGCCTGGCATAATGGTTAATGACACTGTTTTTGGAGTCAGATGGCCTCTACCAATTACAAAGTGCAACCATGGATATGTTTTTTAACTTGGATGCCTTCATTTTCTATAAAACATGGATAATAATAGGACCTCAAAGTGTTAGGAGGATAAAGTGCGCTACCATTTTTAAGTGCTTAAAACAATACCTGGTACATAGTAAAGAGAATGATGTTTGTTACAGAACAGATAGTTCATGGGTGGATTGTGAATGTGATACTTTGGAATGAACATTTATAAAAGTATGGACTTCCTAAAAGCAGAAGTCATGCTGTGCCTCATTTTCTCTGACGAAAAGTCTGCCGACAGATGAGACAAGTGTTGTGGACACTTCTCTAATTCGTGTCTGGTTCCCAGGAGATTTTGAGGTATTAAGCAGTGTGCCAGGATGTACTTGAAGCTTAAATGGCACATCTTTCTGGGACAGTTTTATTCAAACATTAAGGCATTTTTATATAAGATGGATGTTTTTAGACGAGAGTTCAAGAAGTTGGTGAGTTTTTAAGATAAACCCTGAAATCTGAAAGTCATTTTTTGTGATTGGCCTTTAGGTTAGACCTCGTGGGTACAGAAGTTCACTTGTCTTTGCCTGTAGAACACTTCAGCCAAAGCCATTGAGACCAAGAAGCAGTTCTGTAGAAAAGATGGCTACAGTCGGGGGGAGGATCTTAGTCTTTCAAATAGCAACAAAATGGAAAAATGTGACTTGGATGTGGTACAAATAAATTTGGATAATCTGACCCAGAAGGATAATCGCAGCCACAGAACGCTAATGAAGAGATCAGTCCCAGATACAGGGAAAGGGTGGGTTCTGCTAGCATGTCACAGGTACTTATTATCATGCCCATGTCCTGCTCTAAGTTTTCACCAGTGACACAGATGAAGACATAGACTTAATGCATATAAAAAATATGTGTGGGAGCAGTAGCAAATGTTAAGATTTAAAGTATGAATTTTAAAAGATCCTCATGTATCCAAATGGTGACCTAAAGCTGTAACAAGATGAAGTATAAAGTTTCTGGCACATAGAAAATGAAATCAGTTACCTAAATACTAGATGGGAGAAGATAACTAGCATGGGGAAAGAAATGCTACCTCCAGGATTTTTACTTAACAATTAAAATAAAAGGTAATAGAAATCAATACCATAACGCCAACAACAACAAAAGTTAATGCTAAATAAAATGCTAAGAACAGAAATAGTGTGTGGGTCAGGGAAGTAAGAATTTCACAGTAATCACAATCTGTGTTCTTCATACTGTAGAATGCTACAGCCTCTGTAAAGAGCGAATCGTGTCCGTTATGCAGATGGAATAGAGCGTCAGTGGAGGAAGATTTCCACAAACACCTAGAAGTCCCTACCAGACCCTCTCGCTTATCTCCCCTGGTACCTGTTGCCCACCATGTTCACTGAAGTTGGATACAAATGCAGTTAATTCAAATGCCCAACTATTTTAATTTTTAAGAAATTTTAAGGTACATAGAACATTTGCAAGTTATTTCAATCCAGTTTCTCAGAAGTTGCACACAAGGAGGTATGAGGGATAAACGGACAGATAGGAAAGATTATGAATTTGACAGAATCTGGTTTTACTCCAGAATAAGTCAGCATCTTTTCTAGTGCTGTGCTTCTCCACTTTCCACTTCCCTCCTGGAGAATAAGAACATTGGTAGCAGCTCACTCAGGGTCAAAGCCTTAGAATTATCTGTGCTCGTCCTTCCTTCCCTCTGCCTGTTATCTCCCCACCCACCACAATTCCTTTGATTCTACCTTTACATTTTCTCTCAAAATTTTCCCTTCCTTTTGTAACCACTGCAGCTCTTCCAGTGCAGCCCTGTAATCACTTGCCTGCAACAGCCTTCTAACTGCTGTCTCTATTTTGAGTCTTTTCTTCCCTAGTGTCTGCACAATTAAATCCAAATACCCTAAAAAGCCCATTATGATTTGGCACCATTCCACCTTTCTAGAACTGTTTTTCACTGCCCTCCTGCACATTGTGTTTTATATAAAGCAGTGATACCTTTTCTCATGGTCTTTCTTTTCTCAAATACCTCTTCAACCTCTTTTTCTTTAAACTTTCCTGTCTTTGAAGAGTCAATTCAAGCTCAGTTCCCCACAAAGCTTTCCCAGGACCTCAGCAGAAAGACATTATACGTTCCTGTGCCTTCTAACACTTTTTTGCCTTGCATCATAGTTCTTTGCATACATTTTGACAAAATTGTAAATTCCTTAATATCCAGAATTGTCTGATTTACCTGTTTTGTCATCCCCAATATATAGAATAGCTATATATATAAAATGGAGAGTCAAGATAAACCAAAGCTTAAGGTCTGACTTTCTCAACACATGTAGCAAGTTCTTTTAATTTCTTCAAATTCCTTGCAGAGTAAAAGACTTAAAGAATAATAATATATTATCTTGTTTGGCACATAGTTGGCACTCTATAAATGTTTGCTTCCTTTTTCCTAGCCCTTCCCACATTACCTACCACTGTACCTTGAAGCAAAACTAAAAAAATAGTGATAAAGTTTAATAAAGCCCGAAGGCGTGGAGAACTTGAACTAAGTAATGTTATGGGAATTGAAAAATGAAGGGAGAGCTATGAAAACACATTATAAAGCTAGAATTGACATGGCGTAAGACTTGATGGGGAGAGAAAAAATGGCCAAGATTTTGAGCTTGGGAATGAATGTCATGCCACTTAATAAAGAAAAATAAAGGAAAAGCTTGGATGAAAGAGTTCAAGTTAACTCCATTTTTCTGCCCTAATTTAGAAATGGAAAATCTGATATTAAGGGTTGAACTGAGTGGGAAATGATTGTTCTATTTTCAGATATCTTGACTCTCTAAATGACTTACTTGTCTTCAAGTCTTAAACTTTCCATCTGATAAATTTTGGTTATCACCCAAAGATATATTCATTCTTACTAAAGATTTTTAGTAGGAAAGGCAGTATCACATCATCATGGCCAGGTTATGTATATTAATTTTGGATTAAGGTAAATTCTAAAAGCCTTTTTTGGGGGTACCAGCGTCCAGGATTGAGCCCAGGACCTAGTATGTGGAAAGCTGGCGCTCAACCACTGAGCCACATCAGCTCCCCTGAGTTGGTTTTTTCATTTTTGTTTTTAAAGAGGCACCAGGGGTCAAACCCGGGACCTCCCAAGTGGGAAGCAGGCACCCAGCTGCTTCCTAAAACCCTTTTAAAAAGTACCTTTTTTTTATCTTGCTGACATTAGAGTCAAAGGTAAATGTGTGTTTATGTGTGTGTGTGTAACGTACTATATATATATATATGATTTATTATATATAATGTGTATTTGTGTGTGTTTGAGGTACCAGGGGCCAGGGAATGAACCTGGGACCTTATATGTAAGAAGCCAGTGCTCAACCACAGCCACATCTGCTTCACTGAGTGGGTTTTTCGTTTGTTTTGCTTGTTGTTTGTTTTTGTTTTTTTAAGAGGCACTGGGAACCGATCCTGGGACCTCCTGTGAAGGAGGTGGGCATTCAACTGCTTGAGCCACATCCACTCCTGAAGTAGATATTTTTAAATAACCTCAAAAATAATTCAGTGATACTATATATGAGATAAAGTTTTAATTATTAAGTCCTTTCTAAAAGTTTTGATTTACAGTTATTCTTATCTCAAACACATATTTAAATAGACTTTATAATCCATACACTCATACTGAGAATTAAGCTTAGTTTGAAGGTATGCAATGTAAGCTTTTTTTTTTAAAGATTTATTATTTTTCCCCACCACCGTCCTGCTGTTTTTGCTGTCTGTGTCCATTCACTGTGTCATCTTCTGTATCTCTATCTGTTTCTCTTTTTGTCTTCTTATCTTTCTCCTCTAGGATTCAGAGGGATTCAATCCTGGGAACCTC
This sequence comes from Dasypus novemcinctus, assembly GCF_030445035.2. NCBI lineage: Eukaryota > Metazoa > Chordata > Mammalia > Cingulata > Dasypodidae > Dasypus > Dasypus novemcinctus. The sequence goes on along the minus strand of NC_080689.1, from coordinate 80,873,546 downwards.
TGATGTGGAGAGAGGTTCCCTGTCAGTTGCACCCTCAGTTCCTGGTCTCTGCTGCACTTCACTTTGACTCTTTCCTTTGTCTTTTGTTGCATCATCCTCTTGTTTCGTGACTTGCTTGCATGGGCACCGGTTCACCGCGTGGGCACTCATGGGGGCACCTGGCTCACCACACGGGCACTGGCTCACTGTGCAAGCATGCTTTCTCTTCTCTTTCACGAGAAGGTCCCAGGGATTGAACCTGGGTCCTCCCATATGGTAGGTAGACCTTATCACTTGAACCATATCTGCTTCCCGCAGTGTAAGCTTTTAACTTAAATTTTGTTGGCATTTAATTACAAGTCATGTGGGTTTTTGCAAAAATTAAAACAATACAGACATGCACAGAAAGCAAAAATGTCAAATGTTCTCCCTATTCCTTTTCTAATCCAATTTCCTAGACATAGCCACTGGTAAGTTTAGTTTATATCTTTTCAGGCTTTTTTCTGTGGCTTTCAAGCTGACACACAAGAGCAGACTCAAATCAGTCTCACACAAATCAGAAACTTTACCCATAATTAGGCTTTACTAATTACTTGAAAGATACAGGCAATCAGGAGGCTCAAATGAAGCAGAGGAGATGTCTGTATATCAGGGATGGCTCCAAAGGCCATATTTTCCCACATCAAACTTGCAGCTCTGGCCCTGAATAGTAGATAAGGTTTCTAGGGGAGGTTTGGAGGGTCACTTAACGCGGTAAATGTTAAAATTCTGAGATCTCCACTTTATACCCCAGAGAGTTGTATAACTTAAGTGATATACTTCAGTGAGCTATGCTTCAGATTTTGGGGTCATTTTCTATAGTAATCATCAGCCAGGCATATTCAGGGATAAGATCTCTTCTAAGAAATACTATTGAGATACTTACTCAGAGACCCAGAGGTCCCTTGTCTTTCCCCTCTTATCCCTAGAAAAGGGAATGAGTAGATTATAGACCAGCTGCTTTAACTTCTTCCTTCCAGTAAATACAACTGTCTGTATTTAACTTTCAGTTGCATATGTTGTGCCATTTATATTAAAATTGAATTTAATGGTTGACCAGTTGATACAGCTCTTCATCTTGTTTTTTTTCTCCTTAACATATCATGAACGTTTTCCATGACAGTACATGTGGTTCCAACTCATTCATTTATGTGGCTACATAGAAATAACATTTTGAAGTTGTATGATTACCATCCTATATATAAATTGGTAAACTTCTATAAAATAAATTTCAGCTGTTAGGAACTTTAGATAGCAGGGTCAACCTCAAGTATAAAGCAGTAATTTTGGCATAGACTCTTGTGGTGAGAATAACTTTTAGCAGAAGTTAATATATGAATATTCTTGTGGCTTTAAGAGGCTTCTGAGAGCCTTTAGTGAAATGGGTGTTGTCGGATCTGTACCAACCATGGGATTGCCCACCACAGGTAAGAATGGTTTATGGTTCTTCCTTGTGATTTTCAAATAGAATTCGTGGTGTGACTAGAATCTGACTATCTTGAAACAGGCTACATTTCTTGAGATTGTCTGCTATAAAGTGCAAAATGCCACTTCTTAGCCCAGATTTTCAATACTGGTGCCCTGATCATTTCCATAAAGTCCACTCTCTACAGATGCCCACTAACTCTTCTTTCAGAATGGTATTTTCTGGACTTGACATTATAAATAAAAATATACTGCCATATTAAATATTAGAGACTTACAAAATGTTTTCATATTAAATTGACATTCTTAATGAGCAAAAAGCTGTAATTATCCTTGCAAGCACTCAGGGAATTAAGATTTGAGATGGTGTATAAAATGATATCTAGTGGAACATTGAAAATAGTACCTTTAATACTTCTCATGTTTACTGTGTTTTCTTACCTCCCTTTACTTTATTCATAGATACCACATCAAATGAATAAAGATTGAAACTTTTTACAGATGCCTTTGTAAAATATATGGAATAGCTACGGTTTGAATCACAAAGGATTTCCCAATTTGAGGTGGGTTGAAAATAAAGAGATTGTGTTCTAAAGTCCAGATTTTTAAATGTAAAAGGTAAAATTCACTTATTTGTCTTATTTAATCCTTATGAAAATACTGTGAAGGAGATGATATTGGCATTTTATTTATATTTTAGTTAATTTTATTTGATGTTCTTTTGAAGAAGAGACTAATTTAGTGAAGGGAAATAACTGCTGACTTACTAAGGGGGATTAGGGTTTAAACTAAGGTCTGTCTGACTCCAAAGCACAGTTTCATTTTCTTTTAACACCATTCTGTCTTCTGCTGTATCTAAAAAGCCACTGTATCTTGGTCCTTATAATAAATATGAGACATTATGAAGCTTGAGCAGGAAACAGTTAATATGAGTGAAGGGCTATTGTAGCCCTCCAAGCGTCTTTCTTCACAATAATTGAAGGTTATAAACACAATGTGTAACAATCTCACACTTAGCCATTTTTTGGTGAGTTTTTTAGGATAAAGTTGTAGAATGCTAATGCTTGAGCTAGAAGGGAAAGTGTTTAATGGCTGAACTTCCTTAGTTTTTAGATAGAGAAACTGAGATCCAAAGGAGTAGTGATTCCGCTTAGCCTAGTGATGGACTTGACTAAGCCTAAAAATAAGATCCACTTCCCTATCCCCTTCTTTCCCTTATATGGTGCTTTCTCATTTCCGTATCATCTTTCCTATGTAATGGTGCCCTAGAGAAAGACCAATAGTCTTTTCCTGCTCTGCTCTTTACATACTCTTAAGACTTGGATGAGTTATTGGATTGCTTTCATCTCTGATATCAGAGTTACCAAAAGTACTAGATGCATGTACTTAAGTGAAAATCAGTAATGCTCCTGCCAGCTCTGCTGTTTTAGATGACTCATCTGGTTTCCCCCATTGCTATTGTTATTGGAAACTGCATTTTAGTTCCTCTGTGGTTGACACTAAAGTACTGTGATTGCATCACGTGCTGGCCTTGAGTTGAGAGGATTTGGATTCAGGTCTCAACTTCATGATTAATTCTAGGCAAGTCACTTTTAGCTCTCTATGTTTCTTCCTATGTTTATTTAACCTCCAAAATGAGAATGGTATTCTCTATCTTGCCATTGTTGTAAGAATTAAGTGAAATCAAATATGCAAGCATGCCTAGTACATTTTCACTCCCCAGAACCCAGAGATCTAAGGTTAGTGAAAAGAGATAATTAATGGGTTCTCTGATAACTTGAGTTGCATTAACATTTTAAAAAGAATATCTTTATGGGATTATACAGTAATATTCAATGTAGGAAGATACATACCATTTTTAGACAATAAAATTCATTCATTGTGTTCAGGAAATGTTAATTTCCCTTCTCTCTACTTTGAGATTTTGGTTATTATGTGGTGAGTTATAAGTTTATTCAGAAATTATTTTCTGCTATGACTTGAACCCATAAGAGTTTATTCCCCCACTTAAAAGAAGTGTGGAGGTAGGCAGTGCAAGGCTATTATGACAGCTTATGACATGGTCAGAATCCTAGGTGTTTTCTCTCTTTTTGTTCTGAGGCACTAACTTCCTTCCTCAAGGCATTCGTGTTCAGTGACGATCATGTGAACTTCAGCCATGACGTCTTTAATCCAGCAGCAGCAGGGGGGAGCTCTCCTAGAAGTCCTACGCAGCACTTCAGCTTTCTTCTCGTTGGCCAGACTATATATTTCCATGGCCAGGTCTTGCTTAACAATGGCTGGAAAATGTTGTCTTTTAACTGGGCACATTGCCTAAAGTTTGTTACTAAGGAAGAAAAAAACCACTTTGGGAGGCAACTGGTAATTTCTGTCACAAACAAGAACATTAAAAGTATTGGCTTCTAAACTGTAGCATTTTTCTACTGAAGCTTGATACTTTTGTTTGAAAGCAAGCAAAACTATTCTTGAACTCTTAAGTTCAGGCCATATCTGTTAAAACTTTTGAGTGTCATCATCAAATTCTGAGGTATAAATTTGGGTCACTTGTTCTTGAATAGACATAATATTTTTCCAAGGTGGAAAAAAAATCCTAAAAAAGTTAGGCTTTATATTCAAATTTATAGGGAGAAATATTAAAAAATGAAGATGGATTTTGTGAGTTTTCAGAGTTATTATTTCCATAATGATAATAATAAAGGCAAACAAGAATACTCTTCACCTCTCAATGTTTCCCCTGCTATACATAGCTGCTATTTGTGGCTGTTCTAGCACAATTATTTATTAAGCAGTTTTATTGAGATACATTCACATACCGTACAATCTATCTAAAGTGAATAATCAATCACTTTTAGTATATTCACAATGTTGTGCATTCACCCAGAGTTATTTAATCTTTATAACAAGACTATGCTTGATTTTAGGTGAATGGGAGTGGAATACTGGACAAAAATAGATTTTATAATCTCTGCATCATGATTTTTGGCTCCCCAGTTGTGGCCCAGTCTCACTGTGTGGGGAAAGTTCATGCTAAAAATCTGAAGCACATAAAGGGCGAATATGATCAGATTTCTCCACCATGTTCTCAGCCTGATAAGGGTAAGATTCCATGCACCTCTTTATTGAACTGTGCCATCCATTTTGTATTGGGAAACTTTCATTTTGAGGCAATGATTGTTATTCTTCTGTCCAATTAACCCCTTTAAGAAAAGTTGTAACACCCCCTTCAGCTTATTAAATTCGAATTAAATCAGTGATATACTAGACAGTGATGAAGTAACAACAAACACCTTCAGTTATGCTAGTTTCTAATTAAATCATGAACTCACAGTCCCTTCTTAACCCCCCCCCCCCCCCCCCCCCCCCCCCCCCCCCCGCCCATTGGCAATTTGTACCCTTTAATATCACACTGTCTTATATATATTATACACCTGGGTCAGTATCCTCATCATAATATGATCACAGATGTAGCATTTCTGACTATATAGGTTTTTTTTAAAAACTGATCTCATCCAAACTTTCTTTGAATATCCAAAAAGAATACCACCATCATCATCTGCCAGTAATTATCGAGAACTTACTTCATGCCTGATCCCAAAGATGCAGAGAGTAAGACCTCCTTTCCCTCCTTCCAGTATGGTTGGATCACCAGAGTGCATAAGAAATTTGACCCAAAATAGCCTGAGATGGCATGGTACTCCCTGAAAAATCCAACTGTTAGTTTTGAGAAAGAAGGAAATCTAAATCATGTGTGATGCTAGAATAGATGCTAAGATGGTTATGTCTATGAATCATTAATTTACCACAATGTTACAAACTTTGACACTTTGGGAGAAAGGTCTGGCATGGAACATGCATCAACATGGCATACTGCATTTTTCCCTTTCCAGTTCAGAGTGGAAGCATCACCCAGTGAAGCCAGAGTTAGAAGCAGCATCATTAAAATTTGTTTTCTTAATAATACAACTAGAATGACTTTTTAAAAAACCTCTATAATATATCTCATGTACCATAAAATGCACCCATTTAAAATTTATAATCCATCGATTTTTAGTATAATCACAGAGTTGTGCAACTATCACCATAATCTAAGTTTAGAACATTTTATCACCCCAGAAAGAAGCCCTATTCCTAGTACACTCACTCCCCATTTTCCTCTCCAATCCCACACACCACTCCCAGCCCTAGACAATCCATCTGCTTTCTTTCTCTGTGGATTTGCCTATTCTGGATATTTCATCTAAATGTAATCATATGATATGTGGTCTTTGGTGACTGGCCTCTTTCCCTTAGCATAAATGTTTACAAGGATCATCCATGTTGTCATATTATCAATACTTCGTCCCTTCTTATTGCCAAACAATATTCTGTTATATGACTATACCACAATTTATCCATCAGTTGATGGTCATTTGGTTGTTTCTACTTTTTGACTATTATAAATAATGCTACTGTGAACCTTCATGTACAAGTTTGTAGGTGGACATGTGTTTTCACTTTTCTTGGATATATACCTAGAAGTGGAATTGCCTGGGTCATGCTAACTCCGTGTTTAACATTTTGAGAAACTGGTAAACTCCTCCAAAGTGACAATACTATTTTACATACCCATCAGCCAATATTTAATATTGTCTATCTTTTTTTTTATTATAGCCATCCTAGTGGGTATAAAGTAAAATCTTTTTATTATCAAGATTGTTCAACCAAACATACTCAGAAGTAGAGAAAATAATAAACTCTCATGTACCCATCACCAAGTTTCAACAATTACCAACATTTTTTGTCTTGTTAGTGACTTTTAGAAACTGCATTATTGAAGTATAATTTACATACAGTAAGCTGGATGTGTTTAAAATTTGCAATTTGGTAAGTTTTGAAAAATGTGTACCCATGAAATCATCACCACAATCAAGATAGCAAATACATGCATCATTCTAATTCCTCCCTGCCACCTCTCCCCTGCCCCCATTCCCAAGCAACCAGACACTATAGATTAGTTTCCATTTTCTAGAGTTTTATATAAATGGAATCATACACTATGTACTCTTTTGTCAGGCTTCTTTCCCTCAGCACAATTAGAGATTAATTCCCGCTGTGTGTATTGATAGTTCTTTCCTTTTTATCACTGATAGTAATGCCACAGGTTGCTTTATCCATTCACCTGTTGGGAGGCATTTTGACTGTTTCCAGTTTGGGCTATTACAAATAAAACTGCTATGAATATTTATGTACAAGTCTTTGTATGCACAAATATTTCCTTTTCTCTTTGGGTAAATACCTAGAAATGGAATGACTGGATCATATGGTCAGCTTGTGTTTTACATTTTTAAGAAACTGCCAAACTGTTTTCCAAGGGATTGTACATTTCATATTGCCACCTCCATGTGTAGGGGTTCCAGTTACTCCACATCCTCACCAGTACTTGGAATTGTCCGTTTTTAAAATGTCCATCATTCTAGTGAGTACATGGTAGTATCTTATTGTGATTTCAGTTCACATTTACTTGATGACTAATGTTATTGAGCATCTTCTCATGTGCTTAATGGCCATTGCTACATATTCTTTAGTGTCTGTTTACGTTTTTTGTCCATATTTAATCAGAGTGTAGTATTTCTGTTGTATTACTTTATTCTAGTCAGAACTGTTTAAGCTGAATAGGAGCTAAATTTTCTGATTCACCAAATTAGACTTTATTTGGATTTTCTTTTTAATCTCAAAAAATGCTATGTCAGGCTTATCTGTTTCTGTTGAAGGGGAGAAATACTCAATTCTGCATTGGTGATTCAAACTTATCTAGAGCATTATCATCTCATGGTAAATTTATTTTCTGCTATATTTGTCCTTATGCAGGATTTGAGATGGGAGAAACAGAGTCAGGAATAGTGTCCCTCCCCCACAAAATATCAAATAAGCAAACAAAAAACTCCAGTATGTCTACTGTAAAGTTTCTTCCAGAACTTTTTCATACCTCACTCCTAACTCCCTCAGCTGTCATCTTAATTTTCTCCCTTAACTCCCCCACCATGATGTTAATAGAGAACAAAGAGAGAGTTCTAGAATGCTTTCTTAACCAATCAGAAGTAGCAGAATGAAATCCAAGCCCTATATAGAAGGTCTGGAACTCTGTTCCCTCGTCTTTCTTCACACCTATACCTGAGAGTAGTTGTCATCTCATAGCTCAATCTCTAATTTTATCCAGTATTTCCAAACCATTTTACAAGCATCCTTTTATTATTAAGACTTACAGTACTCTAGTCAGGTGAGTATATATGTTAATTTTATTTCACTTGAGTAAACTGAAGATTTTAAACATCAGATTATCAAATGACTTCACTGTAGTTCTGTTACTTCTCTTGGAAAACAATATACAAGGAACTGATTAATAAGAACATTAGAAATTATGTGAACCTTCTGAGGAGGGCCTGCATGGTAGATCTGTGGTCCTTATCCACATGTCCCTACTTGTCTTACATTCCAGTCCTCTGGCAACATCTGATAGGTCAGCTTTTTTGCCCCTCACCCTTTTTCTTAAATCCCATTTCTGAGAAAGGTGTTTTGTTTGGTTCTGTTGATAAAGTTATTTATGAGTGCTCTGGGAGATATTTGGCCATCTCTGATGCTCCTTTCTGGCATCTAATGTTACGCTGGAGTTTATTTTTTGTTTGGCCTTCTTTGGTTTTGGTTTTGGTTTGATTTGGTTTAGTTTTGAAGCTCTTTTCAAGAGCAAAGAAAATATTCACAATAAAATAACCTAGTAAGAATTTTTTCCCATCTTCTCTACAGAGAATCCCTTGTTGTCAACCTAATGAAGCATTCAAAGAAAACATATGACTCTTTTCAAGACGAACTTGAAGATTATATCAAAGTGCAGAAAGCCAGAGGCTTAGAGCCAAAGACTTGTTTCAGAAAGATGAGAGAGGACTATTTAGAAACCTATGGGTACAAAGAAGAGGTTGACTCTAGACCCAGATATAGAATGTTTGAGCAAAGACTCCCATCTGAAACTGTCCAGACTTACCGAAGATCATACAATATTTCACAAGCAGTGGAAAACCATTTACCTCAGTGGCTACCAGATCATGACAGCAGACTGAGACCAGACTCTCTGAGCTACTGTCACCTCCCCAGGGACTACTCAGAAAAACCAGTACCCCTGCACGTTAGTCAGCAAGAATATAATTGTGGCTCATATAGTGTAGAATCTGGAGTTTACAAACACCTCTCCTTAGAAAATAGTACTAGTTCCCATCAAGCCAGTCACAAACAGACACATCAGAAGAGAAAAAGGCACCAGGAAGAAGACAGAGAAAAACCAGAGGAGGAGCAGCCCAAGCATAAGAGGAAAAAAAGTTATGAGGAAATAGATTTAGACAAACACAAGAGCATCCAAAGAAAGAAAGAAGAGGTGGAAACAGTCAGTGTCAGTACAGAAAAGATTAAGAATCGAAAAGAGAAAAAAAGCCGAGATGTAGCCTCTAAGAAAGAGGAACGTAAGCGTAGAAAAGAGAAAAAAGAACAAGGCCAAGAAAGGACAGAGGAGGAAATGCTTTGGGACCAGTCTATCCTCGGATTTTGAAGCTATTTATTTGGTTCTCCCAAAGTTGAATTGAAAAAAGTAGTTGAAGGAGTTGATTTCATGAAGTTTGTGTTCATATCACTTTTCTAATATTAACAGGTACTTCAACCTCTAACAAAGGCCACGTGAACAGAAAGTATTTCATATGCTTGCTCCCCAACATGGAAATTACTTTTCCTCATTCTCTAGAAGTATTATTACATTTTTCTTACATATAATTTCCCTTAATGAGAGTGACTACTTTTATTCATCAAATTGCTGTGATAGTAGAATTGTTTTCCCTTCAGAGGTCATTTATTTTAAATTGGAGGATTAATAGGCTTTGCAGTATCTATTTCTTGATTGAGTTTGTTTTAGTTTGGGTGGGGTATTTTTATGTTTCTTGGCTTTCTCTATGAAGCAATTTAGACTGATTTTTTTTTTCTTTGTTAAATCTAACTTGCACTATTTTATAGGTTGGAAAGTGAAAAATGAGATATATTATAATAAGTTTAGATTACATATAGTTTTAAAAGTTATCAAAGAATTCTGATATAAAATCAGTTTATATTCTGGAAACATTTATAATAAAGTTCTAATTTCTACATGTTGTTCTGTGTCAATGATCTGTTCCCATTCAACAATGATTTTCTTTTGGGAGTGGGAGATCAGTAATTGTAATTAAGAGCAGTTTGTACTTAAGAAGCAAGACTTTTGGGGTAGGTCACACTTGAAAGTTGTAAGAATTCCTTATTTCCAACACCCTGCTTATTCAGATTTGAAACCAACCTCTAGGATAGAAATCTATGACCACAATTTTTCCAAATAGTTAAACTGAACAGGGAGGAGTTTTATAAGAGAGAAAGTGCTATTAAACTGTTTTGTCTGACAAAGTTGTTGGTGTTTTGTTTCATTCTGATAGTCTCCTTTTTTATGATAGGTATAACAAATACTTGAGCATCCCTACTGTGTTGTAGAAAGAATAACAGCCTTGAATCTGAATCCTAGGGTCTACTCAGCTGTGCCATCAGGTTGCTGTGTGATTTAGCTTCATTTTCCTCATATGACTGACTAGTCAAGTATGACTAAAAAGACTGATCTCTGAAATACCTTGAATAACAGTAAGACTCTATTTGAAAACTCTTTGCTTTCTACTATGCTGTGCTTACATTTCTACTAATTATCTTAAAATTTATTTTTTTTTCCACAGAAGGAAAAGAGAAATGGAAATTCAGTCTGGCCTGTATCAGTAAGGGATTTTCAGAGAAACAGAACCAACAGAATATATGTATTCACATATATGTAATATGCTTACTTCTAAGGAAATGGCTCACTTAACTGTGGGGATTAGCAAGCCCAAAATCTTTAGGACAGGCCAGCAAGCTAGAATTTCTGGTAAGGGTTGATGTTGCAGTCTTAAACCCAAAATCTGTAGGGAGACCAGGAGATTGGAAATTTAGAAATTGATGTAGTCTTGAGACAGAATTTCTTCTTCTCTGGGAAACCTTGGTTTTTTTATCTTAAGCCTTCAACTGATTGAATGAAGTCCACCCACCTTATCGTGTGCAGTCTCCTTTACTCTGTAGACGCTAATCACATCTACAAAATATTGAAATAGCAACATTGAGGCCAGTGTTTGACCAAGCAACTGGATATCATATCCTAGCAAAGTCGTCACATAAAATTAACCATCACATGTACTTATTTTTATTCTAAAATAAAACTTTCTAGGCTTGGGGGAGAGGGTGTGGACTTGATAAAATTGGTTAGCGAGACCTAAGTTATTAGTATGCCCACATCCTAGACTGTCACCTAGAAGAGGTGACTATTAGAATCCAACATGAAGTCACCAAGAAATGGAAAAAGTAGACTTCTATTTCCTTGATTTTTTTTTAAAAAAAAGAATAATATATATCTAAAAGTAAGCATGTAATAGTTTTTCTTGAGATTTGGACAAAATGGAAAATATGGGCTCAAGAATAATGTGATTGGTTATATGACTAGTCACAAAATGAGTGAATTGATTCCCAAATCAATTTTACTTCTTCGCATTGCGAGATTATTTTGTTCTGTGATATCATTCCCTCTCTTTTATTATATCTTATCTACTGGTGAAAAGAGAACCTGAGTAGAACAAGTAGGCTGTGGATTATCAGTGCCAAGAATGGTATAATCTCTTTTCTCTGAAAACCCAGGAAAATAGTCTTTTTCAGAGATTTCATTAGTCTAATGTCTTGGGGTAGGGGGTTCAAAACTATAAGAACATTCACTAACATACTGAGATCTCATCAAAATAATTTTTAAATGGATGCAGAGGTTCAATAAAATTAGCACACAACTGAACATTAATCTACACATAGTAAATCTTTTTTAATATTTTTATTGTGACCAGAAAATTTGGGCGAGGTGAGACATGTAAGACATGATGTTGAAAGGTCTCGAGGTAATAACATTTTTCGAAATTTTTAAGGCAAACTTTTTCCCTCTCAAACATTATGGGTAACTCCTTTCACCCAACCCTATCCAATAAACAAGCAGATTAAAGCATAATTTTCTTGTTGAAGCTGAGTGTTCCTTTGTCTTCTACTTTGATCCCCACTTCTGTTTTTAAGAAATCCTCAAAGCATATCTGAGAGAAGAAGCTGAATTACATGGAAAATAATGGGAGGCAAATTCTGACTGAATTTGGAAAATAATTGTCAAAAACAAGCTGGGGAAAAAAAAACTGTAAAAAATCGGAATTGACTTGATATATGCATAAACAAATATTTACAGCACTATGCCAGGAAGGAACCTGATGAAAAGTGAGAAGTTAGACCTTGTTCCACAGACACCTCACAGACCAACAGAAGAGACCACAGGGCAATAATTGAGACCAGTGGGAAGGAGTTTTTGCTACAAAAGAAGTTGGCTACAAGGCAGTGTCCCCAAGAGCTTAGATTGAAGAACTTGTGCCTAATGAGTTGGGGGAACAATACAGCGTAGAGAGACCACTCCAGAAATCCAACCCCACTGTGTGCATTGTATAACTTGTTACATGAGAAAGTACAGAAATGCTTTTGTATATTCAAAAAAGAAAGAAGTCCCTCAAGTCACCCTTTAATGTGAAGGATGAATTGGGGGTTGTGGAGGAGAATGCAAGACCAAAAGCAGAAAGACAGGAGACTGTCTTATGAGTCTTGTCAAGAGACATTGATGGGAAAGCAGATATAGCTCAAACAGCTGGGCACCTGCCTACCACATGGGAGGTCACAGTTTCGGTTCCTGGTGCCTCCTAAAGAAGATGAGCAAGACAGCGAGCTGATCCAACAGATTGGCGTGCAAGCTGATGCAACGAGATGACACCACGAAGAGACAGGAAACACAATGAGAGGCACAACAAGCGGGGGGGAGGGGGGGCGGGGGAGATGGACAGCACAAACAACAAGATGTGGGCAGGGGGTGGGGGGAGGAAAGAGTTTTAAAAATCTTTTGTAAAAGAAGAGACATTGATGGTCTGACCAGGTTAGGGGCAGGGAAGCGGAGGGAGCAGCAATTAGCAGTGATGCTCATGCCCATGTTTCTGGCTTGAGCACTCTATTTCATGGTGATATTGTTCACTGACACAAAGCCCAGGAGGAAGGGTAGATTGGTTGGTGGAATAGAAAACACGAAGTTCAACTTTTGGCATGTTGAATTTTAGCCTGTTGGACATCCAAATGGAGATGACCAGTGGAGAGATCTGGGATAGAGATAATGTTTTGGGAGGAACCCACATAATGATTTAATTGAAACCAATTGCCCAGGGAGAAAATGTAGTGTAGGAAGAAAATCTAGCAATGGATAATGCCTAAAGAACATCAATATTTAGGCAAGGGCCAGAGGGAAAAGAACCAGGAGAGGACACTGAAGAAAAAGGGCCAGAAAATTAGGAGCAGGTGCATGCATGTGAAGCAAAGTGAAGGAGCATTTCTGGAAGGGAGGAAGGGTCAACATCTGCTGCAGGAGGCAAGGAGATTCAGAACTGAGAAGTCTCTCTTGGCTTAACATGAGCAGGTCATTTCAGTAGCTTTCTTCCATATTTGTATCTCCCTTCAATATATTTACTTCTTTTGTTTAGCCCTCTTGCATGGAAGCAATACCCCTACCCTCACTGGTCTACTGCCTTGTCAGCCCTGACTCTTCCCTTGCTCACACCTTATACATCCTCCATCTCAACAGGTTCTAACTAGGAAAGAAGGCAGAGAGGGAGGGAGAGGGAGGAGGGAAAGAGCAGGTGACCCATCTTATTTTAAACTAAGAGAAACCTCTAATACACCCTACTCTCACAGATGTCTTTCAGTATGACCCTATCTCGCCTAAAACCTTCCCCTTCCTAGTGCCTCCAATATAGACCCCCTTCCTCTCAAGTCAGTGACCTCCCATCACACTTCAGTGAGATTGTAGAATTCTTCTGAGGGGGACTTACTCATTGTCCTGCCACCAGATCTACACACTGCCCTCAAGTACTCCATGTTCTATCTTATTCACTATTACAGTAAGCGTCCCTGAGCTTATAAAAGATAAATCTCTCCCCTCATGCACCTTTATACTTAAACTCTTATCTTGTCAAGGATGTCATGTCTCTTACATAATTAATCTCTCCTTTACTGGATGCAAACATGCTTCCGTCTCCCTTCTGAGAAAAAAAGGGGGGAGGGGAGCAGGGAGGGACTGCAGTCATCCAAGATGGCAGTATAAGATGTTTCAGAGTGCCATCACACCACAGAATCTTTGAACAACAAGCAAAACCTGGCAGAACCAACTTCTCCAAAATTCCACCAAACGGTTAACGAGTTGCAATAACTGGGCGAGTTCCAAATGAAGAAAACACGTTTAAAAATGGTAGGAGAAGCTTGCAGCACCCTTGTTGGCCCCCACCACACCCTCCCTTGTGAGGACTGGTGCCAGCCTGCACTCTCTTTCTGGCATCCTGGCCCTGCTCCAGGAGGAGCACAGTAACCCATGTGCATACCGGAGTGTCCATAGATCAGTGCCAATCTTTTTGGGTGACAGTCTGAAAAACTGAGCCAAGAAACTCATCTCTGACTCGCCCTCCCTGAGGCTAGCCTCTGGCTTGCCCTGCAGGCAGATGCAGCTTGCCAATTAAAGCAGTAGAAGAAACAAGGAGAACTGGATGTGGCTTGAGCTATTGAGCTCCCACCTACCACATGGAAGGTGTCCCGGGTTCAGTTCCTGGTGCCTCCTGGAGAAGACAACACAGTGAGCTGGTGCAATGGGCTGGCAAGGTGAGCTGATGCAACAAGGAGACACAGAGGAAACACAATAAGAGTGACAAAGCCGGGGGTAAAGGTGGCTCAAGCAATTGAGTGCCACTCTCCTGCATGGAAGGTCCCAGGTTCAGTTCCCAGTGCCTCCTAGAGAGAAGATAAGCAGACAAAGAGAGCACACGGCAAATGGACACAGCTGACAGCACAAACAATGGGGGGGGGGGAGGGTAAATAAAATCTTTAAAAAAAGAAACAATTCAGTCCATTTGGCCAGGGGAAAAATCACCAGCTTTAGGACATACAGTAGAGCTCCCAAGAGGGAAAAGTCTATTTCATAGGGAATGAATGTAGGGGACATTTGGATTCTTACAAATAAGGGAATTCCTAAGGCCATGAGCAAGCACAAGCACAGGACGAGAAACAGAAAAATGGAAGGGACCCTGAACTTTACTTTCCCCTCAGCTGATCTCTTGATAGAAGGCCTAAACTCTGAAGGAGAGCACCAGTCAACACAGTGCCAATTTGGAAAGACTATAAAAGGTGGTTTTTATTGTGTGTGTGTTTTTGTTACCTCCTGGCACTCAAGGAAATCACTCATATCACAGTCAGGATGTATACTTAAGGAACAGATAGGCCAGGGACTAAATCCCAGAATTAGCATATTAAAATATTAAAATGTACAGTGTGCAACAAAATATTACAAAGAAACATCAAATGATATCCATGCAAAAGAAGGGGCATATTGAATTTGGGTATACTGGACAAAGACTTTTAAAATTTTTTCAGTAGCTTCAAGGTAATAAAGGAAAATATGAGAAAGAACTAAAGGGTATCAATACGATGATGCATGAATGATATAAGAATGCTAATACAGAAAAAGAAATTTTAAAAAGGAACTAAACAGGAATACTGGAGTTGAAGACCATAATAACCAAGATGAAAATTTCCCTGGAGGAATTCAAGAGCAGATCTGGAGCTGGCTAAAGAAAGAATCGGTAAACTCAAAGACAAGACAATATTGAAATAATTAAACCTGAGGAGCAGAAAGTAAAGAGAATGGATTAAAAAAAAAAAAAAATGAACAGCCCTAAGAGAAGGCAGTAGTATGAAATATTTAAAGTACTGAAAGAAAACAATTGCTAACTGTAGCATTTTGATATGGTTATGAATTCCAAAAATAGATATTGGATTATGTTTGTAATCTGGTCTGTACCTGGGTGTAATTAAGTTATGATTAGGGCTTTGATTGGGCCACATCATTAGGGTGTTGAGTCCCCACCCCTTGGTGGGGAGGAGGGGACTCACAGATAAAAGGCATGGCAAAGGACAGAGTTGAGGGGTTTTGATGTTGGAGTTTAGATGTTGGAGTTTGATGCTGAAGCCTTAAGCTGGAGCCCCAGGAATTAAGCTTACAGAGCAAAGAGAAGCAAGCCCAAAGAAGAGAGGAACCCTGAGCCCAGGACGAAGCAAGCCCTGGGAAGAGAGGAACCCAGGAAGTCTGAACCCTGGCAGATGTTGGCAGACCATCTTGCTCCAACATGTGGAAATAGACTTTGGTGAGGGAAGTAACTTATGCTTTATGGCCTGGTGTCTGTAAGCTCCTACCCTGAATAAATACCCTTTATGAAAACCAACCAATTTTTGGTGTTTGCATCAGCACCCCTTTGACCGACTAATACACTAACCAAGAATTTTATATCCGCTAAGACTATCTTTCAAAAATAAGATAAGACATTCCCAGATAAACAACAGCTGAGAGTTTGTCACCATTAGACTTGCCCAGTAAGCAATGCTAAAGGGAGTTCTTTTCACACAGAAAGGAAAGGACACTAAACAGTGGTTTGAAGAAGTAAAAAGAAATAAAGAATCCCAGTAAAAGTAGCTGTGTGGATAATTATAAATGCCAGTAATATTTTATTTTTGGTATATAGCTCAACTTTTTTTCTTACAGGTTCTATAATGTAAATATGTATAAAGCAATTATAAACCTATGGTTTTGGACATAAAATTTAAATATAATTTGTAACAAGTACAAAAGGTGAGGAGAAAGATGGTTTAGCAATTTGGTATTGTTTATGAATTCCAAAAATAGACATTGGATTATGTTTGTAAACTGGACTTTTCCTCTGGGTGTGATAAAATTATGATTAGGACTTCAATTAGGCCACATCAGTAGGTGGATGGGGACTCACAGAGAAACCACACTGCAGAGAAGGGAGGGTAGAGTTTTAAGCTGGAGACCAGAAAGTGAACAGTGGGAAGAGCAGAGAAGCTGAGTCCGGATAGAGTTGAGCTCCAGTGAGAGAGACAAAGCCTAGGGAACCTGATAGTCTACAGCTGACCTAGAGGAGAGAAGAGAGCATCTGCGTCTGGAGAGAAATGAGCCTCAGGAGAGAGACGAGACTTATCCCAGCCTATAGCTGATATTGAAAGAAGCTGGGACCACAGAGCCTTAAGAGGAGGGGGAAGGCTGAAAGTCAACAGCCATCTTCCTCCAACAATTGGCAACAGACATGTAACTTATGCTTTATGGCCTGATAACTATAAGCTTTTACCCCAAATAAATATCCCTTATAAAAGCAAACAGATTTCTGGTACTTTGCATCAGCACTCCTTTGGCTGAGTAATATAGATAGGTACAGGAACAGTGTGCAAGCTATTAAAGTTAAGTTGTATCAAATCAAATGTGATTGTTATAGATTTAGGATGTTATGTTTAATCCCCATTGTAACCACAAAGAAAATATCTGAAAAATACATGTAAAGAAAAGAGAAGGGTCTCAGAATGGTAAACTACAAAACTCAAATATATATTAATAGAAGCATTAATGGAAGAACTGAGGAACAACAACAAAAAATAGGTATCAGACACACTACAAGAAATACAAGAAATTAACAAATAAATCACAGTTAAAGAAATTGAATCTATCATCAAAAATCTCCCAGCAAAGAAAAGTCCAGGACCAGATGGTTTCACAGGTGAATTGTACCAAGAGTTTCACAAAGAATTACCACCATTTCTGTTTAAACTCTTCCAAAAAATTGAAGAGGATGGAAAATTGTCCAACACATTTTATGAAGCCAACATCACCCTAATACCAAAGCCAGATAAAGATACTACGAGAAAGAAAATGACAGACCAATCTCTAATGAATATGGATGCAAAAATTATCAACAAAATACTTGCAAATCAACAGCATATCAAAAGACTTAAATCACGACTAAGTGGGATTTATTTCTGATAGGCAAGGCTGGTTCAACATAAGAAAATCAATCAGTGTAACACCACATTAACAAACTGAAGGGGAAACAAAACACATTATCATCTCAATCAACACAGAAAAGGCATTCGACAATCCAGCATCCTCTTTTGATAAAAACACTTCAAAAGATGGGAATAGAAGGAAAATTCCTCAATATGATAAAGGCATATATGAGAAACCCACAGCCAACATCGTACTCCATGGGGAAAGGTTGAAAACTTTCCCTCTAAGATCTGAAACAAGACAAGGATGCCCATTGTCACCATCATTACTCAATATTGTACTAGAAGTTCTAGCTAGGGCAATTAGATAAGAAAAACAAAGGTATCCAAATAGGAAAAGAGGAAGTAAAACTCACTGTTTGCAGATGACAAATATTTAGAAAATTCTGAAGTATCCACAACAAAGCTACTTGAGCTAATAAATGAGTTCAGCAAAGTGGTAGGATACAAGATCAACACACAAAAATTGGAAATGTTTTTGTACACTAGAACTGAACAATCTGAAGAGGAAATCAGAAGAAAAATTCCATTTTCAATAGCAACAAAAAGACTCAAATACCTAGAAATTAATTTAACTAAAGAAGAACTGGACCTCTATGCAGAAAACTACAAAACAGTGCCAAAAGAAAAAAATAAAAATACAAAAAAAAATTCTAAAAGGACTTTAAAAAAGACCTAAACAAATGGAAAAAGACATTTTGTGTTCATGGATTGGAAGAATAAATATGAAGATGTCAGCCTTACCCAAAATGATTTATAGATTTAATGCAATACCAATCAAAATCCCAACAGCTTACTTTATAGAATTAGAAAAGGGAATTAACAAATTCACTTGGAAGGAAAAGTTCACCCAAATAGCCAAAAGCATTCTAAAAAGGAAGAGCAATGTGGGAGGGATTTCACTGCCTGACATTGAAACATCACAAAGCTACAGTAGTCCAAACAGCATGGTACTGGCATAAAGATAGACACACCGATAAGTGGAATAGAATTGAGAATCCAGAAATAAACCCTCTCCTATACAGTCAATTCGTTTTTGACAAACCTACCAAGTTAATGTTAATGGGAAAAAAACAGTCTTTTCAACAAATGGTGCTAGGACAATTGGATATCTGTAAGCAAAAGAATGAAGGAGGACCCTTATCTCACTCCCTATACAAGAATCAACTCAAAATGATCAAAGACGTGAATATAAAAGCCAAGACCATAAAACTACTACAAGAGAATGTAGAGAAACACCTTAAAGACCTTGTAGTAGGTGGTGGTTTCTTTGACCTTACACCTAAAGCACACACAGCTAAAGAGAAAATAGATAAATGGGACCTCCTCAAATTAAACACAGATCACAGGACTTTGTCAAAGGGGTGAAAAGGCAGCTAACTCAATGGGAAAAAATATTTGGAAATCACATATTTGATAAGGGTTTAATATCCAGGATATACAAAGAGATATTACAACTCAATAAAAAGACAAACAACCCAATTAAAAAATGGACAAAAGACCTGAATTGACATTAGTCCAAAGAAGTCCAAATGGGGGGGAAAAAAAAAAAAAAACCACACACATGAAAAAATGCTCAACATCACTATTGATTAGGGAAATGCAATTCAAAACTACAATGAGATATCATTTCACACCTATCAGAGTGGCCACTATTAAAAAGACAGAACTACAAGTGTTGGAAAAGATGTGGAGAGATAAGAACACTTATCCACTGTTGGTGGGAATGCAGAATGGTACAGCCACTGTGGAGGACCATTTGGCAGTTCCTAAAGAAGTTGATTATAGACTTGCCACGTGACCATGCAATACCACTATTGGGTATATACTCAGAAGAACCGAGAGTAGTGACATGAACAGATATCTGCACACTGATGTTCATAGACGTCATTCACAGATGTCAAAAGTTGGAAACAACCCAGGTGTCCATCAACAAATGAATGGATAAACTGTGGTGTATTTACACAATGGAATATTATGCAGCTATAAGAAGAAATAAAGTTGTAAAACATGACAACATGTATGAACCTGGAGTAAATTATGTTGAGTGAAGCAAGCCAGACACAAAAGGACAAATACTGTGTGATTGTGTTACTACAAACTAAATATATTGTGTAACATGTTGTATGATTCAAAAAAAAATTTACATGTATCCAGTATATCTCAGAAATGCATGTTTTTATTCAACTGTGTTTTCTTTTTAGTTTTTGTTTATATTTTCAATTATTAAATGTACAAAATAAAGTTAAAAAATACTGAAACACTGTTAACATTAGAGGAAAGATGTTATAGATTTTATCAAAAAAATGAGCATCACATGTAGAAAAACATGGTGTACTTATTAATGTAAACATTTAAACTTTGTAAAGTGTGCAATATTTTTATTCATCCATATATGAATAAAGTTTACATACATATATGTCAGACATACATAGACCAAATAGCAAAATAGTAAAAGTAAGACCTGCATTATCAGGTACTTTAAATATAAATGGATTAAACTCTTCATTCAAGAGGCAGAGTTGGCAGAATATATATAAAAGCATGGCCCAACTATATGCTGCTTGCAAGAGATGCACCTTAAATTCAAAGCCATAAGTTGAAAGAGAAAGGATGGAAACAAACGCTCCATGCAAATATGAACAAAAGAGAGCTGAGGTAGCTATATGATTATCAGAGAAGGTAAACTTTAAGTAAAAATCTGTAATGAGGGTGGAGCAGATGTAGCTCAAGTGATTGAGTACCTGCTTCCCATGTATGAGGTCCCAGATTTGAGCCCCAGTATCTCCTAAAAACAAACAAATTTAAAAACCATCTCTCACTGGGGAGCAGATGTAGCTCAGTAGATGAGTGCCTGTTTCCCATGTATGAGGTCCTAGGTTCAATCCCTGGTACCTCCCCCCAAAAAAACAAAAACAAAAAAACACAGAAACTGTAATGAGGTAAAAAGGTCAATATATACTCATAAAGTGGTCAATTCAACAAGAAAACATAAATATACAACTATAAATATACAACTAAGGCAAAGCCCCAAAATATATGAAGCAAATGTTAACAGGTTCGAGGGGAGAAATAGACAGATCTACATTAATGGTAGGAGAATTCAATACATGACTTTCGATAATGGATAGAACACCTAGACAGAAGATCAATAAGGACAAAGAACGATATTATAAGCCAACATCCTAACAGACATATCTAGAACGCTTCACCCAACAGCAGCAGAATACATAATTTTCCTTAGTGCAGATGGGTCATTCTCCAGGATGAAAATAAGTGTCAATAAATTTAAAATATTGGAATCAAACAATGAATCTCCAACCAGAATGGAATGATGCTAGTAATCAATAACAGAGGAAGAAATGAAAATTCACAAATATGTGGAAATAAAACAACAAACAGTGAATTAAAGAAAAAAATCACAAGGGAAATTAGGAAATATCTTGAGGGGAATGAAAACAAAATCACAACCTACCAGAACATGGGATGCACCAAAGAAAAGTGATATGAAGGAACTTTATAACTCTAAGTGCTTTATAACTCTAAGAAAGATCTCAAATCAGGTAACTAACCTCATAACTGAAAGATCTAGGAAAAGAGAAGCAAACCTAATCTAAACAAAAGGAAATAATAAATATAGAGTTCAGGTAAATGATATACAAAATAGAAAAACAGCAGAATCAATTCTGGCCAACTGATTTTTTACAAGGGGGTGAAGACCGCTCAATTGGAAAAAGAATAGTCTCTTCAATAAATGGTGCTGCGGAAACTGGATGTCCAAATGCAAACTAATGAAACCGAAAGTTGGTTCTTTGAGAAGATTAATAAAATCAATAAACCTTTAGCTAGACTGACAAGGAAAAGAACAGAGAAGACACAAATAATTAAATCAGAAATGAGAACGGTGGCATTACTAAAAGGATTACAAGAAGATACTATGAACAATCTTATGCTAATAAATAGCCTAGATGACATGGACAAATTTCTAGAAATATACAAATTACCTAATTTGACTCAAGAAGAAATAAAGGATCTCAACAGACCAATAACAAGTAAACAGATTGAATCAGTAATCAAAAATCTCCCAACAAAGAAAAACCCAGGACATGATGGATTGACTGGTGAAATTTACCAAACATTCCAAGAACTAACACCAATTCTGCTCTAATACTTCCAAAAAAAAAAAAATGAAGAGGAATGAATTCATTCTTTGAGTTCCTAACTCATCCTAGGACATCAACATCACTGTCATACCAAAACCAGATAAATATACCACAGGAAAGGAACATTACAGACCAATTTCCCTTATGAATAGATGCAAAATTTCTTAACAAAATACTAGCAAATCAAATCCAACAGCACATTAAAAGAATTATACATGAGGAGCAGATATAGCTTAGTGGTTTAGTACCTGCTTCCCATGTATGAGGTCCTGGGTTCAGTTCCTGGTATCTCCTAAAAATAAATAAATAAATATAAATAAATAATAAATTTTAAAAAGAGTTGTACACCATAATCAAGTAATCAAGTGGAATTTATTCCTGGTATGCAAGGGCGATTCAATATAAGAAAATCAGTTAATGAAATCCACCACATTAAGAGAAAAAAGGAAAAAAGCACAATCATCTCAACTGATTTAGAAAAGGCACTTGACGAAACCCAACACCCCTTAATAAAAACACTCAGGGAAGTGGACTTGGCCCAGTGGTTAGGGCGTCCGTCTACCACATGGGAGGTCCGCGGTTCAAAGCCGGGGCCTCCTTGACCCGTGTGGAGCTGGCCCATGCGCAGTGCTGATGCGCAAGGGGTGCTGTGCCACGCAGGGGTGTCCCCATTGTAGGGGAGCCCCACGTGCAATGAGTGCGCCCCGTAAGGAGAGCTGCCCAGCGTGAAAGAAAGTGCAGCCTGCCCAGGAATGGCGCCGCACACACGGAGAGCTGACACAACAAGATGATGCAACAAAAAGAAACACAGATTCCTGTGCCACTGACAACAACAGAAGTGGACAAAGAACACACAGCGAATGGACACAGAGAACAGACAATTGGGGCGGGGCGGGGGGCAGAAATAAATTTTTAAAAAATCTTAAAAAAAAAACACTCAAAAAACTAGAAAGAGAAGGAAACTTCCTCAACATGATAAAGAACATATATGAAAAACCCACAGCTAACATCATACTCAATGGTGAAAGACTGAAAGCTTTCCCTCCAAGACTATTATTCAACATTGTACTGGAAATTCTAGCCAGAGCAATTAGGTAAGAGAAAGAAAAAGAAACCATGTAAATTGGAAAGAAAGAAGTAAAACTTTCCCTGTTTACATGTGACATGACATGTATATATATATATAGAAAATGCTGAAAAATCCACAACAAAGCTACTAGAGCTAGTAAATGAATTCAGTTAAGTTGTAGGGTACAAGATCAACACCCAAAAATCAGTAGTGTTTCAATACACTAGTAATGAAAATTGGAAGAAGAAATCAAGAAAACAAAAATCTATTTACAATACCAGCTAAAATAATCAAATATCTAGAATAAATAAAACCAAGTATGTAAAAGACTTATACACAGAAAAACATAAAACATTGCTAAAAAAAATCAAAGAAGATCTAAGTAAATACAAGAACATTCCATGCTTACAGACTGGAAGACTAAATAGTGTTAATTCTACCCAAAGCAATTTATAGATTCAAGGCAATTGCAATTCAGATTCTAACAGCCTTCTTTGCAGAAATGGAAAAGCGAATCATCAAGTTTATATGGAGGGGTAAGAGGCCCCAAACAGCCAAAGCCATCTTGAAAAGGAAGAATAAAGTGGGAGGACTCACAGTTCCTGATCTCAAAACTTTTTTGCAAAGCCACATCATCAAAACAGCATAGTATTGTTTCGTAAGTTCACAACTTTTACTATACACTTATTGTCTATGGAAAAGAAAAAACAAAAAAACAAAAACAGCATAGTGCTGATATAAGGACATATAGACCATGGAATTGAATTGAGTGTTCAGAAATCAGCCTTCACATTTATTACCAACTGATATTTTAAAATTTTATTGAAGTATATCATTCAAACATACACATACATAAACAATAAATGTATAGTATGAGTTTTCAACTTATAAAACAAATATGCATAACACCCTACAGGGACCCCAAGCATCTTGCATTGTTGTGAAATATTTGCATTGTTGTGAAATTTTGTTAAAAATTATGAAAGAATATCATCAAAATATCACTACTAACTATAATATATTCCAGATCTTCCATTTGGTATAGTTTTCCCCAAACCTACCCTATTTTTTAAAATATATTTTTTATTACAGAAGTTGTGAACTTATGAAACAATCATGCACATGTGTAGAATTCCCATAAAACACCCCTTCACTAGCACACCACACCATGGTAGAACATTTGTTACAGATTATGAGATAATAACATCGGACTATTACCACCAACCACAGGCCACAGTGTACATTTGGCACACTTTGTCCATACACTCCCCCATTATCAATACAGTACATCTTTGGCATTGATGCAAGAATATTACAGTACTGCTGTTAACCACAGTCCATAGGTCACACCAGTGAATTTTTCCCATGCTTCTCCACATTCCCACCACACTGCAATAGTTATGTACATCCATTCTAGCTCACAGAAAGACATACTTCCATCCATACCATCAACAACAATTCTCATCTACCTCTGGGAAGCAGACTTGGCCCAGAGGTTAGGGCATCCGTCTACCACATGGGAGGTCCGCGATTCAAACCCCAGGCCTCCTTGACCCGTGTGGAGCTGGCCCATGCGCAGTGCTGATGCATGCAAGGAGAACCATGCCACGCAAGAGTGTCCCCCACATAGGGGAGCCCCACACACAAGGAGTGCACCCCATAAGGAGAGCCGCCCAGTGCAAAAGAAAGTGCAGCCTGCCCAGGAATGGCGCCGCCCACACGCATGGAGAGCTGACACAACAAGATGACGCAACAAAAAGAAAGAGATTCCCGTGCCGCTGACAACAACAGAAGTGAACAAAGAAGAACATGCAGCAAATAGGCACAGAGAACAGACAACTGGGGCGGGGGGGAAGGGAGAGAAATAAATAAATCTTTTTAAAAAAAAATTCTCATCCACTTCTGGATTCACTTTATTATTCAGTCCCTATATTATTCTCTTACTTTCTTTCAATTGACATTTACATCCCTAGATGTAAATGCCACAATCTCTACTGAAAAGGTGCTACTCACTATGTGTTACCATCAACTCTATCCATTTCCACACTTTTACAGTCAAATTAATTAAAACTTCTACAATCATTAAACATCAGTAGTCCTTCCCAGCCCTCCCCTTATCTTCTAATAACCTATACTCTAGGTTTTAACTCCATGTGTTTATTCTTCATACATCGTTCATATTAGGGAGACCATGCAATATTTGTCCTTTTGTGTCCTTCACTTAGCATGTCAAGGTTCATCCATGGTATCATGTGTCCCAATTTCATTTCTTTTTACTGCAACATAGTAGTCCATTGTACGTATATACCACATTTTGTTTATCCATTCATTGGTTGATGAAAACTTGGGTTGTTTCCATTTTTTGACAATTGTGAATAATGCCACTATGAACATCGACGTACAGATGTCTGTTTGTGTCACAGTTTTCAGTTCTTCTAGATCTATTCCTAGTAGAGGGATTGCTGGAGCATATGACAGTTCTATATTTAGCTTCCTGAGGAACCAATAAACTTTTTCACAGAGGCTGCACCATTTTACAATCCCACCAACAGTGAAGGAATGTTCCTATTTCTCCACATGCACTCAAGCACCTATTGTTTTCTGCTTTTTCTTTTTCTTTTCTTTTTTTTTTTTTGGTACCAGGGGCTGGGGATGGAACCTGGGACCTCTTATGTGGGAAGCCAGCACTCAACCACTGAGCCACCTCAGCTCGCCTGAGTTGGTTTTTTTGTTTGTTTTCCTTGTTGTTTTAGGGGGGATTTGTTTGTTTGTTTTGAGATACCAGGGACAGGGGATTGAACCTGGGATCTCTCATGTAGGAAACAGATGCTCAACTGCTTGAGCCATATCCCCTCCCTCTGCTTTTTTAATAATGGAATTCTATGCAGTGTGAGAGGAGATCTCATTATCTTTGGGGATTTATGTTTCCCTATAGCTAGTAATATGGAAAATTTCTGTAATGTGCTTTTTGGCCATTTGTATTTCCTCTTTGGAGAAATGTCTAAGCCTTTTGGCCATTTTTAAATCAGATTGATTGCTCTGTTATTGTTGAGTTGTATGATTTCTTTGTATAGAATGGAAATAAAACCCCTATCAGGGAAGCTGATTTGGCTCAACAGATAGAGCATCTGTCTACCACATGGGAGGTCCAAGGTTCAAACCCAGGTCCTCCTGACCTATGTGATGAGCTGGCCTATACGCAGTCCTGATGTGCACAAGGAGTGCCGTGCCATTCAGGGGTGTCCCCTGCATAGGGGAGCCCCATGTGCAAGGACTGCACCCATAAGGAGATCCGTGCAGCACGAAAAAAGCGCAACCTGCCCAGGAGTGGCACCTTACACAGAGAATTGACGCAGCAAGATGACACAACAAAAAGAGGCACAGATTCCTGGTGCGGCTGACAAGAATACAAGGAGACACAGAAGAACACACAGCGAATGGACATAGAGAGTAGACAACTGTTGGGGGTGGGGTGGAGAGGAGAGAAATAAAAAATCTTAAAAAAAAAAACAACAACCCTATCAGATATTTGGTGTAGCAGTATGATATTATTGATGAATTCCAAAAAGAAATACTGGATTACATTTGTAAACTGATCTTTTCCTCTGGGCATTTTAGATTATATTGGATTCACAGGTTTACTTGATTAAGTAATTAAGTAAACCTCTTGTGCCAGTTGGGCGTTGAGTCCCCACCTTTTAGTGGGTGGGGACTCTCAGATACAAGGCATGGCAAGGGACAGAGTTAAGGGCTTTTAATGTTGGAGTTTTGATGTGGGAGTTTGACGCTGAAGCTGGAGCCCCAGGGAGAGAGACAGAGCCATTTGCTGATAGTCTACAGCTGACTTTGGGGAGAGAGGCAAAGCCTAGAGAGCCTCGTAGTCTACAGCTGACCTTGTGGAGAAAACAGAGGAGCTGAGCCCAGAGGAACCCAGGAAGCCTGAGCCCTCGCAGACATCAGCAGCCATCTTGCTCCAACACGTGGAAATAGACTTTGGTGAGGAAAGTAACTTAGGCTTTATGGCCTGGTATCTGTAAGCTCCTACCCCAAACAAATACCCTTTATAAAACCAACAATTTCTGGTATTTTGTATCAGCACCCCTTTGGCTGACTAACACACATGGTTTCTAAATATTTTCTCCCATTGAGTGGGCTGCCTTTTCACTGTCTTGACAGAGACCTTTGAATCACAAGAGTTTAAGTTTGAGGAGGTCCCATTTATCCATGTTTTCTTGTGTTCCTCGTGCTTTCAGTGTAAGGTTTAAGAGTGCCACCTACAACCAAGTCTTGAAGATGTTTTCTCACTTTTTTTTCTAGGAAATTTGTTTCTTGCTTTTATATTTAGGCCTTTGATCCATTTTGAGCTAATTTTTGTATAAGGTGTGAGATAGGGTCCTCTTCCTCTCTTTTGGATATGGATATCCTCTTCTGCCAGCATCATTTGTTGAATAGACCGTTCTGCCCCAGCTGAGTGGGTTTGACAGGCTTATCAAAAATCACTTGACGGTATATGTGAGGGTCTGTTTCTGAATCATCAACTCAGTCCATTGGTGCCTATCTTCATGCCAGTACCAAAATTTAAAACTTTGTGCATAAAAAGACTTCATTATGAAAGTAAAGAGACAACCTACAGAATGGGAGAAAATATTTGGAAACCACATACCTTATAAGGGTTTGATATTCAAAATTTATAAAGAAACCCTACAACAATAACAAAAAGATAAATCAATCAAACAATGGGCAAGAGACTTAAATAAACATTTCTCTAAATAAGATATACAAATGGCCAAAACACATATAAGATGATGCTCAAAATCATTACCCATCAAGGAAACGTAAAACAAAACCACAATATCATGTCAAATCCACTGCAATGGTTAATTTTTTTTTTAATTATAGGGGTTTGAGAGTATTTTGAGAAATAGGAACACTCATTCATTGTTGGTGGGTACATAAAATAGTTGCACCATTGTGGAAGACAGTTTGGAGTTTCCTCAGAAAGGTAAATATAGAACTACCATATGACCTGGCAACCTACTTCTAGGTATATACCCAAAAGAATTGAAAGCAGTAACTCCAACAGATATTTGCACACTGACATTCATAGTGGCAATTCACAATTGCCACTATTTTTTAAATTTTTAAATTTTAATTTATTTTTAATTATCTTTAAGTTAATAGATCACATAAAATGTTACATTAAAAAAAGAGGTTTCCATATACCCCACTCCATACCTGCCACCCCCATCATTTTTATTGTATTTTTTTAAGATACACAGATCACAAAATATGTTACATTAAAATATATGAGGTTCCCATATACCCCCACCCCCACCCCACTCCTCCCACATCAACCTCTTTCATCATTGTGGCACATTCATTGCATTGGGTGAATACATTTTGGAGCACTGCTGGCACCACATGGAAAATAATTTACATTGTAGTTTACACTCTCCTCCAGTACATTCAGTGGGTTATACAATTACCATTATTTTGGCAATTCATGATTGCCAAAAACCAGGAGAAACTCATATGTCCATCAACAAATGAATGGATAGGTAAAATGTGGTATACATCTACAATGGAAAATTATGCAGCTAATGAATGAAGTCTGATACATGGGACTTGGATGAACTTGAAGACATTATGTTGAATGAAGTAAGCCAGGGAAGCAGATTTGGCCCAGTGGTTAGGGCGTCCACCTACCACATGGGAGGTCCACGGTTCAAACCCCGGGCCTCCTTGACCCGTGTGCAGCTGGCGCGTGCGCAGTGCTGATGCGCGCAAGGAGGGCCCTGCCACGCAGGGGTGTCCCCCGCGTAGGGGAGCCCCACGCGCAAGGAGTGCGCCCCGTAAGGAGAGCCGCCCAGCGCGAAAGAAAGTGCAGCCTGCCCAGGAATGGCGCCACACACACGGAGAGTTGACACAACAAGATGACACAACAAAACAAGACACAGATTCCGGATGCTGCTGACAAGAATGCAAGCAGACACAGAAGAACACACAGTGAATAGACACAGAGAGCAGACAACTGGGGGAGGGGAGGGAAAGGGGAGAGAAATAAACAAAAAATAAATCTTTAAAAAGCAGCAGCAGACACAAAAGGATAAATGTCTATGATCTCACTGGTATGAAATAATTAGATTAAGCAAATGGGATCAGAAACTAGAATACAGGTTACCGGAGCCCAGGGTGGAGATAGGAAGTGGGAAGTTAATGCTTAATTGGCACAGAGTTTCTTTTTAGGATGATGAAAAAGTTTTGGTAGTGGCTGGTTGTGATTGTGGCACTACATTGTGAACATGATTAGCACCACTGAATTGTGTATTTAAATGTGGTTGATTGGGGGAAATTTTTGAGTTGTGTATATGTTACTAGAATGAAAATTTTTTTAAAAATAGGGTTATACACCAGTGGACTATAATGTGAGCTATGGATTTGGTTAATGGTAAATCATAGTTATGTGATTTCATCAGCTGTAACAGAGATGCCACAGAGGGTCAGAGTATAGGTGATGGGGAGACTGTGTGTGAAAGAGGGAGTGATACATGGGATCTCTGTATTTTCCGCATGAATTTTCTGTAAATCTGCAACTTCTCGAATAAAAAATATATTTTAAAAAACATTGCCTTGACCCCTATACCCTCTTTCAGGTATGCATCTTTCCACATCAAAACTCATCTCTTAAACAAAATTTTGTCCACGCTAGCTGTCCACTCTCTCGCTGTGCTTCCTCTCCTCGGCCGGCTGCGATCTGGCTTCCCTGCCTGCCGGTCCCCTGAAGCGGCTCTTGTCGGGATCTCAATGGCCTCCGTTCTCTTTGCCTTCAGTTCAGTCTCTCAGCAGCTTCCCCCTGGTCTGTCGGTTCCTCTCCTGGACACACTCCTCTCTCGGCTTCCATAGCACCACGTTCTGACTTTCCCACCTCAACAGCTCCTCCTTCTAGCTCTTCTTCACTAGTACCTCCCCCACCCACCGCTCCAGGGCCAGTCCTGGACACTCCTTCTAATCACCCACCCGAAGAAGTGATTCATGTAGGCCCAGTAAACGTAGCTGTACGCCAATGACCTCCGGGCTTCACTTTCTAAGGCTAGACCCCTCCCTTGAGTTGGACCCACATCCGACTGCCTTTGTTGGTACACACACGCAGAGCCCCGGTGGAGCGCCTGCTTCCCTCACACCAGCCACCCTCCCCTCAGTGTTCCCCATCTCTGAGAACAGCAACATCTGCTCTGTTGTTCAAGCCAAAAACCACCCGCGGCCCTCTCCTCCATCAGACCCATCAGAAGGCGGGTGGACTGACTGTGTCAGTGTAATATCACCAGGTCATCTCCTGTTATCCAGTTCTCTCCATCTTCGCTGCCACTACCCGCTTCCAAGCCATTGTTGCCCAATCTGGGCAAATAAGTCTGCACAAAACCACAAAACTGGAAGACAACACAGGTTCTGAGTTAAGCACAAAATCTGCACAGATGCACAAAGAGATCAGATAGTGTGACGGCCGTCTAAGCCCTTGAGGATTTCCAGCAAATATTCTCTCCCAGAAGGACAATGCCTTGCCTAGAAGGAGAACTGCAAGGTGGAGAAGCAAAACTGAGCAGGTTGGTACCACCAGGGGAAGGGCAGAGACGGTTCAAATAGAGGAGACGGGAGGGTCCTAGATGGAGCAGAACCCAAGTACTGTAACAGCAAAACCTAACACCTGAGATGAGAGCACTTGGCAAGCAACATCTGTAGGCCTCTAGGAAACAGCAGAAAAACCTCCCTCCACCCAGCTTAGCGCTGAGGGGCAGGTAAGTGGCCATATCTCAATCCCTCCACAGCAACAAGGAGGGAGACCCCAAGCCACGGAGCTGGGAGAGGGACCGAAGGCCGTTCGTTTCTCCACGGAAACACCCTCTCAGTAGTCCAGGTCTCATTTAAACATGGGAGAGAAGGGGGAGAGTATGCTCTAACCCCACAAACAGTTGTTACAAAAGGAAGGTGAAAATGAACTATAAAATATTATGACAATAAGAAGACAGCAGAAAAATACAAGCAGAGTGCAGATGACAACTCCAACCTAACATTTCAAGCAGGGCTCACAGAAGAAAACGGGTAAAGCTTTGAGAAAACAACATACACAAAGACTTCTGAAATAAAATGGCCAGATCACTAAGTAACTAAAAAAAGGAAGACAATGATTAACTCCAGGGAAAATAAAATGTAGTACAAAAAAAACAAAAATTACATTTTTTTTTTCAGTCAAAATTATACATTGGGAAAACAAAGAAAATCTCCGCTTTTATGAAGCTGCATTCTATGGGGAAGAGAGTAAGAGCAAACATAACGAATGAGTGGATGTTATATTATATTGGAAGGTGATGTTGAGTATGGAGAAAAACCATAGTATGCTATATGAATCCACTATCAACAGTGTTACATGGTCATCAAATATAGATGCCTATTACTCATATCAAAATCAAAATATAACAATCTTGTGAGGATCTGGGTGGGGGGGGGGCTGGGAATGGGAAGGGAGGGGAGATGGGAAATGTACCTGCACATGGTGGGGCAGGGGCGCCAGATGCTGCGATCAGCTCGGGGATAGGTTGGCTCGAAGGGAAGGCAGCACAGAACTTTATGAAATAAAAGGACAGAGAGATACACACAAGAGAGGAGATAAAGATGGGACCAGGGGACTCACAGCTCCTGGAACTGAGAGCCTTGACCCTTGTTTCCACCTCCTATTTATTGGAAACTACCGAGCAGCTGTTTGCTATCAGAACTGCAACATCACCTACAATAATAGGGAACAACTGCAACATCTACAGTAAGAAACAAGTGCAACAGCTACAATAAGGAAGAGGTCATACAAAGTTCAAATGCAATTTAAACTCTTTTTCCCACAGGGAAGTCAACACTCTAAAACATGTCTAAAATTAAAACATTAAGAAGTAGAAATAGAAGCACTTATGTAGAGATAGGGCAGTACCTGTAAAAATAATCAGCTAAAAGTAGTTACTCCCCTCTGGGGAGTAGGAAAGGGAGGAGTATGGAAGAGTGAACTACTTTCCTCTTTTGAAAAACAAGATTTGTACAATTATTTTGCTCTTTAAACTTTGGGCGCACATTACATTGATAAAAACAAAAACTAATGTTTTAAGCTCTACTAATAGATGACCATATTTTTAAAGGTGTTTTGAAAAATATTTTAAACAATCTTAAATGTATAGAAGTATTAAAAGTAGAGTACAAGGACCCTTTTCGTTTGTTTTGCAGAATCATTTGAAAATAAAATTCTCTCCCTAACACCTTTTCACCCCTAAATATTTCGGCATATATTTTCTATAAACACGGACATTCTCCTATAAAACTGCCATACCGCTTATCCAAATCAGGAAATTAACACTGATGCGTTTCTAACGTCCTAAATACAACAAAATTATACCATGAATTCGTAATACTTTTGAATTGACTTGCATTTTATGAATGACAGTACTACCCCCACACAGCTGCAAAGCAATGGCAGGTGTGGAACCCGGTTGCAGATTAGTCCAGGCACGGCCTGGAGGCGCTCTGGATTCCCAGCTCCTGAGCGAGAACTCCAGGCCAGGTCTGGATTTTCAAGTTAGACAGACTTGGTTTTGAACTCCACTGGGACCACTTAGAAGCTAGGTGTGGAGAGTCCTTGGAAGGAAAAGCGTCAGCAATAATTTCCCGTATTGCCACCCCTAGTCCCCTCCTATACTGGCAGGGCTTGGCCACGTGACTTGCTTTGGCCACTGGGACCAAGCAAATATGCTCACCCTCATTTTTTCTTTTTTTTGAGGTGCCCAGGCAGGGGATTGAACCCAATCCGCAGGCCCTTGTATGTGGGAAGCCAGGACTCAAACACAGAGACACAACTGTTCCCAAGTTGATTTTTTGTTTAGCTTGTTGTTTGTTTTTAGGAGGCACTGGGAACAGAGCCGGGGACCTCCTGTGTGGGAAGCTGGCGCTCAACCGCTTGAGCCACAGCGGCTCCTGGGGTGCTCGCCCTGTCTTGCGGCTTTGGAATTCCACCACTGTCCATCACCCAGCCAACACTGAGCTACCCCTCCCCTGCTCCCAGCCCCACTGCTGGCCCAGCCAACTCACAGACGTGCGAGAAATAACAAAGGTTTGCTCTTTTAGCCATACATTTCTGGGTGGTTTATTATGCAGCAAAAGCTCGCTTGAACGCTACATGATTGGGCGAGTTTCTTCATCTCTAGGTCTCTGTTTTCTCACCTATCATGTGGAGATAGGACAATCACCCCGAAGGGCTCTTTTGAGGATTAAATGAGAAAATATATGGGCAGTGCTTGGCACAACACAAATACTCAACACTTATGCAATAAAAACAGACTACTTCCGCCAGCTGGAATGGGAGCAGCCTCAGGCTGGGGCAACTGCTTCCGTGCCCCGTAAACCGTCCTAGCCGCCAGAAATGCCACAGGGGAAGCATCTGAAAGGTCTGTAAGGAACGGGCCGTGAGGCCGCCAGCCCCAGGTCGCAGCAGTTTTGGCAGGAGCCCAGCCCCTTCCTGGTCTGGGTTGCCCCTTCCACCTTCTTGGCACACGTGCCTCAGCTGGCTCCACAGGGGGCTACCTCTGCGGACCTCTGTGGACGGGAAACAGCCCAGTGTCAAGGACCGCCCCTCTCAGGCAGGTGGACAGCCAAAGAGACCCCTGTGCCCGGGCCCTGGCCACCACCCCACAGCCACCAGAAAGGGGCTCGTCCTTCTTACCCCATTTACGTGGAAGAAAGCTGAGGCTCGCAGAGACTGGCATTTGTCCAGAGCTCCCCGGAGACCATGCAGCCTGCCAGGAGGATCTGAGACTTGAACTCACCGCTTTAGGGAGCTGGGGCACAACCCAGGAGCTGTGGTGAGTCTGGTGGTCAGACAGGTGTCGGCTGGAGGTAGGACACCTACGGGTTCCTGCGGGGGCCACGGGGACCCATCCGTAGACTGTGAAGGGAAGGGAGCCGCTGGCCTGATTTCCCCCATGAAATGGGAGATGAACGAGAGAAGGGGTCTGGCAGGGGGCCGAGGCTGGTGCCTCCTGGGCTGGCTACAATCAAGGCTGGCCTGGTCTTATCCACGCACCGGGCGCCACGGCCCAAGACGGCCTTCCAGCCCTGAGAGAGGACGTGGGAGCTCGCTCTGCCACTCCACCCGCCGGTACTACAGCGTCCCCAGGAATGGGGTGTCTGCCAGGACCAGCCGGGTAGACATACCATGTCCCTTTATTTTCTTGCTTTTGCGTTTGGTCCTCATGACCTGCCTTGCGCTGTGGCTCAGGAGCGCGCCCGTGATTTCTCCACTGTCCTTTGTATGCGTTCTTCGTTGGCATGGAGGGACACTTAGCCAACCATTTGGATGTGCTCAGTGTCTTCTAAGGAGCTTCTCGCTTAGCCGGGGTAGAGGGTAACTCGCCCTTGATGGCGCTCAGTAAAGCCACACGAAAGGAGCTCAGTCATGCTTCCTGTAGGAAGAAGTCCCTGTGGAAATGCTCGTGAACCTACGACCTTCCTGATAACACTGCCCACGGGTCCTTCCAACCCGTAAGAGTGTTACCCAGGCCTGACAGAGAAGAGAACGTGCGTAGGAAGAAAACTGACCAATCATCAAAGGAAAGCATGGGGCGTTGGAACAAGAAAGGCCATTTCGTTTCACTTTCCACCCTGATAAGTTGGTAGGTCACAGAGTTAACACATGAAAAAGGGAAGTGGATGTAGCTCAAGCAGCTGAGTGCCAGCTTCCCACATCCAAGGTACCAGGTTCAATCCCCAGTCCCGGTATCTCGAAAATAAAAATAAAAAAGCACACTCTGTGAAGTAAAGGTCTCTTACCACTAGAAGAAATGACAGCTGATGCAGGAAAGACAAGTCTCCCGGGACCAGGAACAGCCACTCAGCAGCAGTCTTCCCTGAACCGTGAGCCATTCCCCCGCGCCCCGCAAACCAGCGGAGAGGCTCCCTCCCCAGCGCTGCTTCCGGAACCCAGCTAGTACTTGTCCTCGGAGAGAGGACGTATCATAGTGAACTTTAAAGACCAGATCGTACACTTAATCTTGGGAATAAGCAATAAACCATATTCTGAATTAAAAAGGATTCTATATGCAGCCCAACTGACCTATAGGAAAAATAAAATTCCATTGCAAAAGTTAGTTTACTCTCTTGGGGAGTGGCTGTAGCTCAGTGTTTGAGCACCTGCTTTGCATATACAAGGTCCGGTTTCAATCCCTGGTGCCTCCTTAAAAAAAGGTCTCTTTGAGGAAATTGGTGGTGACACTGCTCTGGTAAAGCTGAAGATGTAATGCAGTGTGACGGGGAAATCCCAGTCCCGGGCCAGGACTGTAGAACTGCAGTTATGTAAATCAAGAGCGGTCCACAAAGAAGAGGCAAGTCAGTGGGGCTTAAAATTGCCCCATGTGGTATCGCTTTTTTGTATGTTTGTCTGGTTGTTAAAGTTTGTTATTGCTATTAATATTGGAATAATGGAAATACTCAAATAATGATTGAATTGATGAATGTGCAACTATGTGATTATACTAAATACCATTTATTTCACACTTTGGATAGATTGCATGATTTATTAATATGTATCAATAAAACTGATTAAAAACTATTTCAGAAACTGTAAAAAATTGCCCCATATGAAAACCAATCACAATACCTATGAATGGAGAAATAGCCTGTGGGGTATGTGTGTATATGTATTTGTAGAAGGGAATGTGAATACCATACAACCATGAAAATGAACATATTGTGGTGAACTTCACAAGTGCACTGAACAAAAAAAAAATCCTGACTGGCAGTGCACACTGTTGGATTCATTCATAGAAAGCTCAAACAAACAAAAAAGCAACTAGAACAAAATTATACTATTTCGAGACTTCCAGGAAGATGGTGGTCTACAAAGACATAGTACTCTCCTCCCAGAAAATTATCTAAAGGACAGGCTGAAACAGTCTAGAAAAATATCTTCTAGAGTTTAGGACACCAGGCGAAGGCTGAAAACTGCCCAGAGGAGAGAGGGACAAAGGAGGGAAATCACAGAGGACAGAACCGTGAGCTGAAACCAGCAGGGGCTGCGGCACCATCCCCCCCACTAAAGGCACTTTTGGATTCTCGCGCCTCTGGGCCTGCGACTACAAAGGGGGCTCCAGGATCTACCACCCCAGGAAAGGGGAGAGAGACACACACAGCCTAAGGATGATTCTGCTTCAACCCACAAATTTGGTCCACTGTGTTCCAGGAGTCCTTCCAGGCCGGTGGGGCTGCACCATCGTCAGCCTTGGAAGTGGCAAGGGAATAAGGATACACAACCCTCCCAATCTCCTCCTCTACTAACCGGGACTGATTGTTGAGGACTCCGAGGGAGTGGAAACATTTCCTAGCCAGGAAAAGGGAGGAACCTGCCAGAGAAGGCTGGAGAACTGTCTCAGAGAAAATCTGAATCACAAGGCTCCCAGCCTCCAGACAGGAAGCTCTGTCACATGGATCCCATCCATATCGCAACAAATACACTCCCACCAGGCATTGAACTGAGCGCTCCCAAAGAGTGCCTTCTGCTGGCAGACCAAGGAAGCGCACATGAGAAAATTAAATATAAATAGGAGAGGCTTTTTCTGGCCTCTATAGCCTCCCTCCCCAAGGCCCTAAGATGTGACTCTACAACCAATTATTGGGTCCAGTTACCCAGTTTTGAGCAACCAGCAGGAAAATCCTAACAATCTAGGTGAACCAAGAATCAAAGAGCAGTGGTAACACACTAAATCCCTACAAAAAAAAAAAGAAATTGAGCATCTGTGTAAACTACATCCTAATCAGAAGCCTAGATATCAGCAAAATATCAGGAGCCATACTAAGAAAATAGAAGACATGACCCAAGAAAAGGAATATATCGAAGCCCCAGAAGAGATGCAGAATTTGAGAAAACAAATTAGCAAGATGTGCACACATTTCAAAAATCAAATTAATGAGTTGAAAGACAATATGGCTAAAGAGATAAATGACATCAAGAAGACATTGGGCAAGCTCAAAGAAGAATTTGAAATCCTGAACAGAAAAGTAACAGAGCTCATGGAAATGAAAGCCACAACAGGTGAGATCAAAAACACATTTGAGAGCAAATTTGAAATGATAGAAGAGAGAATAAGTAATACCAAAGACAGAATAGGTAAAATTGAAGAGAGAAAAGAATGGAAAAAATTGATCAGGGGCTCAGAGAGTTGAATGACAACACAAAACGCAACAACATAAGTGTCACGGGAGTTCCAGAAAGAGCAGAGAAGGGAAAAGGGACAGAAAGAGTGTTTGAGGGAATAATAACTAAAAATTTCCCAATTCTCATGAAAGAAATGAACTTACAGATTCAAGAAGCACACCATACCCCAATCAGAATAAATCTAAATAGACCTACTCCAAAACACATATTACTCAGAATGTCAAATGTCAAAGATAAAGAGAAAATTCTCAGAGCAGCAAAGGAGAAGCAAACCATCACGTACAAGGGTTCAATAAGACTTAGTGCAGATTTATCCTCAGAAACAATGGAGGTGAGACGACAGTAGTATGATATAATTAGGATACTGAAAGAGAAAAACTCCCAGCTGAGAATTCTTTATCCAGCAAAATTATCCTTCAAATTTGAAGGTAAGTTTAAAATATTCACAAACAAACAAAAACTACGAGAGTTTGCAAAAAAGAATCCATCTTTGCAGGAAATATTAAAGGAAGCCTTAGAACCTGAAAGAAAAAGACAGGAGAGACAGGCTTCGAACAGAGTATAGAAGAAAATAGCAGAAAGGATGACCAAAAGAGTGAAAAGACAGACAAAAATAAGATATGATATATGAAAACCAAAGAATAAAATGGAAGAAGTAAATTGTGCATTTACAGTAATATGATTGAATGTGAATGGATTAATCTCCCCAATCAAAAGATACAGGCTGACAGAATGGATATGAAAACATGAGTCATCCATATGCTGCTTACAAGAAACTCACCTTAGACCCAGGGATACAAACCAGCTGAAAAGTGAAAGGTTGGAAAAAGATACTCAATGTGAATAGTAACCAGAAAAGAGAAGGGGTAGCTATACTAATATCAGACAAAACAGACTTTAAATGCAAAAAAAGTTTTAAGGGATACAGAAGGCCATTATATATTAATGAAAGGAACAATCCACCAGAAATATCTACACACCTAACCAGGGTACCCCAAATACATGAGACAAACTCTAGGAAAACTGAAGGTAGAAACAGACATCTCTACAATAATCATTGGAGACTTCAACACACCACTCACATCATTAGATCAAACAACTAGAAAGAAGATAAACAAGGAAACAGAGAACTTTAACAATATGAAAAATGAGATAGAACTAATAGATATATATAGAACACTGCATCCAAACTCAACGGGTTATACTTTCTTCTCAAGTGCCCATATATCTCTTTCCAGGATAGACCACAATTAGGGCACAATGCAGATCCCCATAAATATAAAATAATTGAAATTATACAAAGCACCTTCTCTGATCATAATGGAATGAAACTGGAAATCAATAATAGACAGGAAAAAAGTAAATTTGCAAATGTGTGGAGGCTGAACAATATATTCCTAACTAATCAGTGGGTCAAAGAAGAAATTGCAAGTGAAATCAGTAAATATATTGAGACAAATGGAAACAAGAACACAACTTATTAAAACTTATGGGATACAAAGGCAGTCTTGAGAGTGAAATTTATAGCTAAATGCCTATATTAAAAAAGAAGAAGGAGCTAAACTTAAAGACTTAACTGAACAACTAGAGAAATTAGAAAAAGAAGAGCAAACCAGTCCCAAAGCAAGCAGAAGGAAAGAAGTAATAAAGATTAGAGTGGTAAAAAATGAAATTGAGAACAAAGAAAAAGAAAAAGAGAAAATCAACAAAACAAAAAGCTGGTTCTTCTTGAGAAGATCAATAAAATTGGCAAACCCCTAGCTAGACTAGCAAAGAAAAAAAGAGAGAAGACACAAATAAATACCATCAGAAATGAAAGGAGGGGGGGGGAGTTACAACTGACCCCACAGAAATAAAAAGTATCATAAGAGGATGTTATGATAAACTGTATGCCAACAAACTAGACAACCTAGATGAAATGGACAAATTCCTGCAAATACACAACCAACCTACACTGACACTACAAAAAATACAAGAACTTAACAACCAATCGCATTTAAGGAGATTGAATCTGTCATAAAAAATCTCCCAGCAAAGAAAAGTCCAGGACCAGATGGTGTCACAGGTGAATTCTACCAAGCATTTTGAAAAGAATTAAAACTAGTCCTGCTTAAACTCTTCCAAAAAATTGAAGAGGAGGGAAAATTGCCCAACACATTTTATGAAGCCAACATCACTGTAATATCAAAGCCAGATAAATATACTACAAGGAAAGAAAATTACAGACCAATCTCTAATGAACATAGATGCAAAAATTCTCAACAAAATACTTGCAAATCAAACCCAACAGCATATCAAAAACTTATACATCATGGCCAAGTGGGATTTATTCCTGGCAGGGAAGACTGGTTCAACATAAGAAAATCAATCTATGTAATGCACATTAGCAAACTGAAGGGAAAAAAAACACATGATCATCTCAATAGACACAGAAAAGGCATTTGACAAAATCCAGCATCCTTTTTTGATAATAACACTTCAAAAGATAGGAATAGAAGGAAATTTCCTCAATATGATAAAAGGTATATATGAAAAACCCACAGCCAGCATCACACTCAATGGGGAAAGGGTGAACGCTTTCCCTCTAAGATCAGGAACAAGACAAGGCTGCCCACTGTCACCATCGTTACTCAACATTGTACAAGAAGTTCTAGCAGGGCAATTAGACAAGAAAAACAAAGTAAAGGCATCCAAATAGGAAAAGAGGAAGTAAAACTCTCACTGTTTGCAGATGACATGATCATGTACTTAGAAAATCTTGAAGTATCCACATGAAAGCTACTTGAGAAAATAAGTGAGTTCAGCAAAGTGTCAGGATACTAGACCAATACACAAAACCAGTACTGTTTCTATACACTAGTACTGAATAATTGAGGAGGAAATCGGGGGGGGGGGTGTTCTATTTACAATACCAGCAAAAAAACTCAAATACTTAGGAATTAATTTAACCAAAGAAGTACAGGGCCTATACGCAGAGAACTATAAAACAATGCTAAAAGAAATTTTAAAAGACCTAAACAAATGGAAAGACATTCCATGTTCATGGATTGCAAGAATAAATTTCATGAAGTCAATCTTTCCCAAACTGATTTATAGATTCAATGCAATACCAATCAAAATCTCAACAGCTTACTTTACAGAATTAGAAAAGGCAATTACCACATTCATTTGGAAGGGAAAGTGCACCCAAATAGCCAAAAGCATTTTCAAAGAAGGGCGACGTAAGAGGAATTTCGCCGCCTGACCTTGAAACATATTACAGAGCCACAGTGGTCAAAACAGCATGGTACTGGCATAAAGATAGACACTCAATCAGTGGAATAGAACTGAGAACCCAGAAAAAAACCCTCTCCTATGCAGTCACTGGTTTTTGACAAACCTACCAAGTCCATGTTAACGGGACAAAAGAGTCCTTTCATCAATTGGTGCTGGGAGAACTGGATATCTGTAACCAAAAGAATGAAAGAGGACCCCTATCTTACTCCCTATATAAGAATCAACTCAAAGTAGATCAAAGACCTAAATATAAAATCCAGGACCATAAAATTATTAGAAGAAAAAGTAGGGAAACTGCTTAAATACCTGTGGTAGGTGTGGTTTCTTGGACCTTACACACAAAGCATGCACAAGAAAAGAAAAAATAGATAAATGGGGCTTCCTCAAAATTAAACACTTTTGCATTTCACAGGACTTTGTCAAAAAGGTGAAAAGGCAGCCCATTCAATGGGAGAAAATATTTGTAAATCACATGTCAGATAAGGGTTTAATATCCAGGATATACAAAGAGATGTTACAACTCAACACTAAAAAGACAAATGACCCAATTAAAAAATAGGCAAAAGACTTGAATAGACATTTGTCCAAAGAAGAAGTACAAATGGCAAAAAAACACATGAAAAAATGCTCAAGATCACTAATGATTGGGGAAATGCAAATCAAAACTTGAATGAGATATCATTTCACACCTATCAGAATGGCCACTATTAAAAAGACAGAGAACTAAAAGTGTTGGAGAGGATGTGGAGAGATAGGAACACTTATCCACAGTTGTTTGTTCGGCAGTTCCTAAAGAAACTTAACACAGACTTGCCATGTGACCCTGCAATACCACTACTGTGTGTACACGCATAAGAACGGAGAGCAGTGACACTAATGGACATCTGCACACCAGTGTTCATAGCAACATTATTCAGGATTGCCGAAAGTTGGAAACAACTCAGGTGTTCATCAACGGGTGAATGGGTACATGAACTGTGGTCTATTCACAGGATGGAATATTATGCAGCTGTAAGAAGAAATGAAGTCAGAAAGCATATGACAACATGGATGAACCTAAAGAACATTATGTTGAACAAAGCAAGCCAGATACAAAAAGACAAATACTGTATGATTGTGTTATTATGAACCAAATATACTGTGTAACATATTATATGATTCAAAAAAAATTTATATTTATCCAGTATATTTAAATGAGAAATGTCTATTTTTGTTTATGTTTTCTTTTTAGTTTTTTTTTAGAGATTTATTTATTTATTTATTTCTCTCCCCTTCCCCGCCCCACCCCGGTTTCTGTTCTCTGTGTCTCTTTGCTGCGTGTTCTTCTTTGTCCGCTTCTGTTGCTGTCAGCGGCATGGGAATCTGCGTTTCTTTTTGTTGCGTCATCTTGTTGTGTCAGCTCTCCGTGTGTGCGGCACCATTCCTGGGCAGGCTGCACTTTCTTTTGCACTGGGTGGCTCTCCTTACTGGGCGCACTCCCTGCATGTGGGGCTCCCCTACATGGGGGACACCCCTGCGTGGCAGGGCACTCCTTGCGCGCATCAGCACTGTGC
Source organism: Dasypus novemcinctus (assembly GCF_030445035.2). Classification (NCBI taxonomy): domain Eukaryota; kingdom Metazoa; phylum Chordata; class Mammalia; order Cingulata; family Dasypodidae; genus Dasypus; species Dasypus novemcinctus. The sequence continues at coordinate 80,831,741 of NC_080689.1, read as the reverse complement.
ATGGGCCAGCTCCACACGGGTCAACGAGGCCTGGGATTTGAACCGTGGACCTCCCATGTGGTAGACGGACACCCTAACCACTGGGCCAAGTCCGCTTCCCTCTTTTTTTTAAGTTTTTAATTGTTTATATTTTCAATTATTAAATGTACAAAATCAAGTTAATAAAAAAATAATATCATACTGCAAAAAAAATGCTGGTTGATATCTGCACACTAATGTTCATAGTGGTGTTATTCACAGTTGCCAAAAGATGGAAACAACCCAGGTGTCCATCTGCTGACAAAAGGATAAACATACCGTGGTGTGTACACACGATAGACTATTACGCAGCTGTCAGCAAAAATGAAGTCATGAAGCATACGACAACGTGGATGAACCTGGAGGACATTATGTTGAGTGAAGCAAGCCAGACACGAAAGACAAATACTATATAGATGCACTATTATGAACTAAATATATTGTGTAAACTCATGGACTTAATAATCAGAATATAGGTCACCAGAAAATAGAAGAAGGGTAGAGAATGGAAAACTTATAGTTAATCTGTACAGAATTGGCAAAAAGGTTGTTTGTGAATCTTTGGAAATGAGTGGAAATGTGAGCGCACATTATGGTGTTTGCATCTAGCAGAGCTATTACATAGCTATTGAGGCAGACTAGTTAAGGAATGAATAGATGGATCTGGAACCTGGCAGAAAAACTGCCACCATTCAACACATGGCCTTGGAACCCCAAGATGGCGGCTGGAAGAACTTGCAAGATCCCCCTCTTCAGAACGAGATTTCCTCTGGAGGCCAGGAGAAGTACCAGATGTTCTTGAGGGGCCTTATCGTTGGGCCCTCCAGAGGGATTGATGGGTGGGGTAACCATTCAAAACAGCAAACAGCGGGGACTCCTCCCCTGTCATTAGCAAAGGGGCAGAATAATTAGTGGTTTAAAAGGCAAGCACTAAAGCAAACCCCGCCCTGTTCTTGCTTTCTCCTCCTGTTCTTGCCTTCTTCCCCCCTGCATGGAACAGTAGGCAAGTAAAACCTGGGCATTTGTCATCTGTAGTGGGGAATTGTAGTCTATAAATCAGCCCTCTTCATCTCTTTTCAGCCCCTTTCCTCTTTACCTGGGTCCCCTACTCTCTTATTTTCTCCTATTTCTCTACCCTCCCTTCCTTAATAACCTACTGGCCTAACTAACCTGGCTTGCTCTTGAAATTCAATTCTTGTAGCTTAACCAAGAACCTAGAGGAAATCCAGCAACGGTATGACAGTGCTTGGAAGGGAAGGTCTGAAGTCATGTATGTTACTGATATGGGCTATGGCGGGGCTGTGCATCTCTTCATAAATAACCTGGGCTGTGTGTATCAGAGAATAAAACTGCAGCCCCACCTTTTGTAACCATGCCAACCACTCCAGTCCCCGAAAGCCAATCAAACAAAGCAAGTTCTACAGACTTTGCATATTCAGGGAATATGTAAACTAAATATGTCAATTCAAGCCTACCTGGAATGTGGGAAATAGTGTAAACTCAAGCTTATCCAGCACTCAAACAAAGCACCATTTGGCTCTTCCTCTGTATAAAAAGAACCTGAAAATCTTATTTGGGACTCGGGATTTTCACCAAGAGTTCCCGAGCCTGACTGGTGGTTAATAAACTTTTCCTTCCCAAAATTATTACTGTGTCCTGGCCTTCCATATGCAATTATTGAATCTCTCTGCTCCTGTAACATTACTAGAAGGAAAGCTGAAAAATGTAACATGGGGCTATAACACAGTGAAACCCCAAGTGAAATATGAATATGGGTAATATTGCATATATATGGTTGTTTTTACAAAATATAAACGTAAACTAGAAAGACAAAAACAAAATAGGTACATACAGCAGGGGAAGCATAGACTGAGAGGTGTTTGATGAGTTTTGTTTGTTTTTTGTTTATTATTATTGGAATAATGGAAGTGTTCTAAGAATGATTGAAGTGATGAATGCACAAATATGTGACTATACCAAATACCACTGATTGTACACTTTGGATGGATTTATGCTTTATCAAATCAATTTTATTGATTTGTTAAAAAAATTAAGCTATTTCAAGATTTATACAGGAAACCTAGCGATGCTGTTACCGTAAAAGCCAGGCTCAGTGGGGAGAAGCGGGGAAGGGAAGACTGGAAAAGGACGGAGGAGCGCTTCCGGGGTGGGCGGAGTTGTGGTTATTGGGTAGGTGGACCGCTGTCTTTGGAGAAATCAGAGGCTGTAGATTTCTGTTTATCTCATTTCTGCGTGTGTGCTGTATTTCACAATTTGAGAGTAGTGTCTTTTATTTAAAGTTGTTTTTTTTTTTTTCAGAACAAACTCTCTCCAGCCAGTGTGCAGATAACAATGACCAGATCAGAGACTGAGTAAGTTCCCAGGTGACTTCCCCAGGGTCTCCCAGGTGTAACTGATCTGTGAGAGCCTGGAGCTGAGGTGAGGTGAGACCCGGGGGCTGGAGTCAAAGCCAGGGGTGTGGCCTCCTGTTCCACAGGTCAAGGCGAGCATCCCCAGGCAGGGCTCCTTCCCCACAGCGCAGGGTGCCGCCGTCTGCCCTCCAGGGCTCCTTCCTCTGGCGAGTCTACCAGGCCCCTTGGCCCGCGCCCTGTGGGGCCCTCGCACAGGCCCAAGGGCTGGCAGTGCGGCCTGGGGGAGGCGCGGGGCCACCTGCCTGTGGGCCTCAGGAAGCGGGCGCCCTGGTGGTGGATCCAGGCAGGAGGTGAACCAGGCGGGCTCCTCCTGGACGGCGTGGGCACCTGCAGCGCCGGCGGGACGGGAGGCGATGAGCTGCTCGGAAAGAAGAGGCCGGCGGAAGCGCAGGTGCGGCAGGATGACCCAGGAACTCGGGATTCCTCGTGGACAGGAACAGGCCAAGGTGAGGGGTCAGGAGAGGGCAGGGCTTTTACTCACTTCTTCAGCAAGTATTTAAAAGCATCCACTTTATGTCAAGCACAATTTTCTATGATGAGCTAACAGCAGTGAATAAGAAATTCCTGCTCCAGAAGTACTTCCATGTAAGTGTGGTAAGACAGAAAATAGACCCAAATTTTTTTTACCATTTTTTAACTTTATTTTGTACATTTAATAATTGAAAATAGAAACAAAAACTAAAAAGAAAACACAGTTGAATAAAAACATACATTTCTCAATTAAATGTACTGGATACCTATACATTTTTTTAAATCATACAATATATTACACCATATATTTGTTCATAGTTGACCAACTTTAAAAGTTACGTTGTATGTTATGTCCTTGCTACTTGGAGCATGGCATCACCTGGATTTCTCTAGAAATGCGGAGTCTCAGCCCCACTGAATCCGAGTCTGCCTTTTAGGAATATCCCAGGTGGCTCCTGCTCCAGAAGGGCTTGCTGTGTTACGAGACAGTAAGTACCTGGAGGAAAGTAAAGCAGGCAGGGGCAGAGAGGCCCAGGAATGAGGAGGGTTTCCAAACTCTGAGCAGGCGACACTTCAATAAAGATTCAACAGTTAGGAGTCCTGGTGGAGAGAAGCAGACAAAGAGCTTTCCAGGGTGAGGGAAGGACACGCAAAGGCCCTGAGGCCAGGGCGTGGCTTCCATCCTGGGAACCAGTGCTCTGGAAAGATGAGTAAGGGGAGAAAGTTGTACGAGAGGAACCAGAGACCCCAGGACAGGGGAAACCTACAGGTTTTGTGGGATTAGTGGGGCTTGCGGCTTCCTTCTAAGTGAGGGGGAAGCCTCTGGTGGGTTCTGAACAGGGAGGTGACATTGTCTGGGATTATATTGCAATAAAGGGATTATTTGGGCTGTTTGGAAATAGCCCGAGAGAGAGGAGCTGGGAGGCACTCGGGCAATGGCTGTGACGGCAGAGCTGCGGGGGCCTGGCTGGGGCAGGGGCGCTTCGGATGGAGAGCAGCATCTGTCTGCAGGTGCATTTTGAAAGGAGAGCTGGTGGATTTCTGGGGCTCCTGCCCGTGAGGTGTGAGAAAAGCAGGAGCTGGATGGAGATTCTCCAGGAAGAGTAAACTCCCCAATTTTCTCACATGTCCCGTTGTCAGAGGAGAGTGGACTGGGGCCACCAGAGTCTGGAAGGAGAGCAATAAGCTATTACGTACAGACCTTGGTATTTACCTGGGCATTATTTGCAAGTTTTGGTTTTTACCCTCCAGTTCTTTTTTTTTTTTAAAGGCACCAGGGATTGTACCCAGGACCACTGACATGGAAAAACAAGTGCTCTACCACTGAGAATTTTTTTTTTTTTTTCCTTTACTTGCAGGACCAGGGATCGATCCGGGTCCGCTCACCCGTGAGCCTGGGAAGCAGGCGCTCAACCCCTAGCTTCATCGCTCCCTCCAGTTCTTAACACAGAGCATCCCAGCCAAGAGAGCGAGGCCCGGAGGGGCAGCGATGAGGCTGGCGGGCAGGGCACTGACAGCCGCAGACCTCTGCAGAGAGGGTGGGGTCGGGAGGGGGTGCTGGGGGCGGGCGGGGGGGGCCAGCCCGTGCCAAGGTCCTGCGCGGCGGGGTTTAACAAGGGGGCCGCTCAGGCAGGCCCTGGGGGCGGGGGCACCGGGGAGCGGCCTGGAGCCTTTGCGCAGGTGGTTCTCAGAACCAAGGCTGGAGGAGACCCAGGCAGGTGGAGGTTAAAAAGACCCCGACCCTGCCTGGGGGAGAACGGCTCACAGGGGCTCGGAGTGGGTGAGGGAGGCCCCCGGGGGCCACGTGGGGTGCCGGGAGAGCCCACGGCCGGAGCGAGGCCGAGGGCCGCGGGGGGATTCCAGGGCTGCTGGGGGTAAAACCGGCCAGGCTTAGAGTGGTGCAGCCAGGCCAGGCGTTCTGAACGGCAGAGAAACCCGAAAGGACGCTCGGGGAGGCCGAGGAGCAGATCTATTACGAGCGGGGTCAGAGGGGAGTCAGTCTCCAAATTCTGAGCCCCGGCTTTCGGGTTTCATAGGCTTATCTAGGATTTTGTGTGGGATCAGCATGACTTTCGCTTACTGGCTAACGCATTGCTAGGTGAAATTTTGCAAGCAGGGTGACAGAAGCAGAAGCAGGTGCGAGGTGGCGGGCGGGCTTACAGAAGCGGGGGCAGGAGGGGCTCGTTAGATACTCTCCTGCAAGGCCAGGTTTTCATGGGCTCATTACAGAAGTGGGGGCAGGACTGGCTCGTGAGATATGTTTCAAGGTTATGCTTTTTGCTTCTCAGCAGGAGGATCTGGGTGCCCAGGTTTTCTCTCCTGTGAGCCCTGTGCAGGCCTTCAGAGGGGAAGGACAGACGCGGCAGGCCCTCCGCCCAGCCCCCACAGGGCGAGATGGCAGCCCGGACTTCCCGGCCTTCCGTCCTTCTCCTCGTCTTATCGGCCAGGTTGTTCTGCACTGTTCTAGTGAGTTTTGGTTTTCGGTCAGCGCTCCCAGGAGACTGTGCCCCCGGGCAGGCCCCTGCCTGCGCAGCTCACATGTGGGCCCGAAGCCCAGCGCAGCGCCTGCCGAGGACGCGCGCAGCCAAGGGGTGTGGTGGGCAGGAACCAGGGCAGCCACGCCACCAGTGTTACCACCAAGGAGGAGACCGAGGCACAGGGCGCTAAGGCAGCGCACGTGACCAGCCGGCTCCAAGTTCACGTCCGCCCAGCATCTCGCCGCGGCCCAAGCGCACAGATGGGGGGAGGGCTGGCACCCGGCCCACCTGCACCCTGGCCCACGGTGTCCTCCCAGGGCAGGGGTCGCCCAGCACAACGCCCTTCCTCTGCACCAGCCCCGTCAAAGTCAGACGTTTTCAACACCGGTCATTTTAGTTTGGTTTCTTGTTATTCTCTTTTTTTTTAAACTTTTTTTTTTTAAGATTTATTTATTCTTTTATTTCTTTCCCCTTCCCCCCGGTTGTCTGTTCTCTGTGTCTACTTGCTTCGTCTTCTTCTTTGTCCGCTTCCGTTGTTGTCAGCAGCACGGGAATCTGTGTCTCTTTTGCTGGGTCATCTTGCTGTGTCAGCTCTCCGTGTGTGCGGCGCCATTCCTGGGCAGGCTGCACTTTCTTTCGCGCTGGGCGGCTCTCCTTAAGGGGCGCACTCCTTGCGCGTGGGGCTCCCCTACGCGGGGACACCCCTGCATGGCATGGCACTCCTTGCGCGCATCAGCACTGTGCATGGGCCAGCTGCACACGGGTCAAGGAGGCCCGGGGTTTGAATCAGGGACTCCTGTGTGGTAGACGGACACCCTAACCACTGGGCCAAGTCCACTGCCGTTAATATTCTCTTTTTGTTCTCTTATTTTCATTACACAAGTAAGAAGGCATAAAAAAAGACCCTCCCTGACTGGACACCCCTGGACGCTGACCCACAGCCAGTACCAACAAACCCCTTCACTGCAACAACAAACTCCGCTCACCTCATCGTTCTGTATTGAGGATAAAAACCAGAGGATACTCTAAGATTCTATCTCACCCTCCAGAATCCAGGATTCACAGAAAAGCCTCCACGAAACCCCTGAGCATCTCACCTCCCCTGCAGGACGGGGAGGCTCTCCCCTCTCAGCCGGTCAAGGTTTTAGGAGCAGGGACACTGTTTGAAAAACAGTAGCTCACTGCTGCTTTGTTGGCCAGCGCCAGCACCAAGAAACAAACGTCAATTTACAGATTTACTTAAAAGGAAAATCATGATTCACTCCTGCCCTCCAAGCAGCTAGACTCTGCAGCGACCCAGAAAATGAATGGCAAACCCAGAGTGCGCGGTCGGACCTGGCACCTGTGGGGCTTTAGGTAAGATGGAACCTGGAGTCGTATACCCAGCATGCTCAGCCACGGGCTCTCGGGTGGAACTAAGGGGAAGTCGATTTTTTTCTTTTTTGGAGGTGGGGGTTGATTTTAAGCGTATACTGCTGCTGTGATTGGCTTCTTATTTTTAGTACAAGCAGGAACCCCCATTTCAACACCTCACCTGCACATCAGGCTGCGTCTCGGAGTGCTGTTCATCATAGGCACTTCTTTGATTCAATACAAAGAGGAACAAAGACACATTAATAAAGTAAAATGCAGACAAGTTCTCCGGATAGCACACCCTCAGCAGCTTCGAAGGCTGCTGGTCCTCATCCCAGCCTTCTAACGAGATGTGGGATGAGCCACTGCCCACTGCTGTGTGCCCCGCACTGTGCCTATGAGGCTCGTGCCAATACTGGACATGAAAGGTGTTCAGAGACCCAGGGTGTGATTAAGTAGGCAAGCTGGGTTCAAATCCCACCTCAGCCACTTTCTGGCTGGGTGACCTAAAGTAAGTTACTTAAACTCTCTGTGACACAGTTTCCTCACTTATAAGAAAGGAACAATAATAGTTCCAGATTTTAGCACAATAAATAGCACCATGAATGCCAGCTCCTTTAAGTTCTTCCTCTGTTCTTTCACCCCCACCATATATATCTATATGTCTATATATATATGAGTGACCTGGGAGAATATTTGATGATCTGATTTTATTAAATTTCTGAATGATTTTAGTTTAATTTAGTTGCTTGATTTTTTGTTTTTAGTTTTCTTTAAATGACTTGATTTTCTTATTTTAATTACACAAATATTAGTACTTAGGCAAAAAATAGAAAAGTACAGTTAAGTAATAAAGATTAAAATTATCCATAATCCCCAGATTAAGGATAACAACTGATAAATTATGTGTGTCTGTTACATTTATTATATCTTTATAGATGGTCACATTTCTGTGTTGACTCATATTCTTCCTTCATTATATTTCAAGATTGTCAATCTATGTCAGAAAACAAACATTTTCCACATCAATGGCACATGGTACATTCATAGTATAGAAACATATAATCTCTGCCAGAAATTTGAGAGCCTGGTCTTTTGTCTTTTCCTTCCTTCCTCCCTTCCTCCCTTCCTCCCTTCCTCCCTTCCTCCCTTCCTTCCTGTTTTATTGAGATATATTCACATACCATATGGTCTATCCAGTGTATAATCAGTGGCTTTTAATATAATCACAATGTTGTGCATTCATCACCACAATATTTTAGAACAATTTTATTACTCAAAAAGAAAAATCTGGGAGCAGAGGTGGCTCGGGTGATTAGGCGCCTACCTCCCTCATGGGAGGCCCCAGGTTCGGTTCCCAGTGCCTCCACTGGACAAGCAGAACAATGACAGACAAGCAGACAATGACAGACAAGCAGACAATGATAGCCAACAATGAAGGGAGGGGGCAGAATAAATACATCCTAAAAAAAAAAAGAAAAACCCCACACCCCTTAGCAGTCACCTCTCAATCCCTCTGTCCCTCCTCAGCCTTACATAACCACTAAACTAATTTCATCTTTATTTTTTGTTTGTTTTTATTGTCTTTTTTTAAAAGACAGATCACATAAAACATTACATTAAAAACCATAAGAGGTTCCCATATACCCACTCCCCACTCCACCCTGCTCCTCCCCCATCAGCATTCATTGTATTTGGTGAATACACCTGGAGCACTGCCACACCGCATGGACCAGAGTTTACACTGCAGTTCACACTCTCCCCCAGTCCATCCAGTGGGTTATGGCAGGATAAACAGTGCCCTGCATCTGTCCCTGCAGTATCATTCAGGACAACTCCAAGTCCTGAAAATGCCCCATGTCACACCTCTTCGTCCCTCTCCCTGCCCTCAGCAACTCCCATGGCCACTGTCTCCACATCAGTGATACAATTTCTTCCATTGCTAGAGTCACAATAGTTCTGTAGTAGAATACCAGCAAGTCCACTCCAACCCATATTTTGTTCCTCCATCCTGAAGACCCTGGGATGGCAATGTCCATTCCACCTCTCAATTGAGAGGGGGCTTAGATCCCACGTAGCAAAAGAATGCGAGTGATCGTTTTTTCTTAGGACAAAGAATACATTCATCACAAACAAATACATTAAATAACAGGTTTTTTTCCCATTTTTCCCTAGCAGAGAATCAATCAAAGAAATAATGGAAAATTCTAAGTCTTATGATTCTTTTCCATGTGAACTTAAGGAGTATATTAGAAAGCAGAAAGCCAGAGGATTTCAGCCAAAGATGTGCTTTAGAAAGGTGGCAGGAATACTTGTGCACAGAGAAAGAAGCCGCACCAGACCCAAACCTCTAATGCTGGAGCAGAGAGCCTCCCCAGGAGCTTCCACGAGGTTCCTGGACCCTACGAGAGGCTGAGAGCAGAGCAAAGCCAGCTTCTTCCCGGGTCCCACGTTCGTGAGCCCAAAGACCGGAGCCACTAAGCCACTGTCGGAGAAAACAGGTCCACTTCTTCAGACACCCTGGGCTCCCAAGGCCACTGTGCAAGGAAAGAACTCGGGGCGCTCCAGAGCACAGCCCCGAGAAGATTCCAGGCGCCTCTCCTTGGAGAACCACTCGCACGTCCATCAGGTGGGTCGTGGAGGCCAACTCCCCGAGGAGGCAGGAGGCAGGAGGGCGCGTAGAGGAGGAGCGAGCGGTGCAGGAGAGGAAGCACCACGTGGACGGGGACTCCCACAAGGAGTCATCAGCAGGAGAAAGGCAACGGTGGACGCCGTCAGTGCAGAGAAACTCAGCCACAGAAAGAACCACCAAGATGAGGCACTGCCAAAGAGAGGGACCATCCCGTAGAAGGAAAGGACCTGGCAGAGAAAGCACAGAGGAGAGGGGCTTGTGGGATGAGGCCATTCTTGGCAGTTCTTATGGACGCTTGGGGGTTTGGGGCTTTGATGTTAAATTCTGATTATTTGGAAAGTTGATTAAATGACATGGAAGCGATGAAATGACCACCCACTTGGAAGACAATCCCTTCACTTGCTGTCCAAATGTAGAAGCCAGATGGTTAAAGAGATAATAAAGATACAAAGGTAAAAACTGAAATAGTAAAGTATTAGAAGAAAATATAGGAAAATCGTTTTATTCTTTTTAATTTTTGCATGATAATGTAGTACAATGTAAATTTCCCATTTGAACCACTACCACGTATACAATTTTGATTACATTCACCATGTTGTGCTACCATCACCACCATCCATTACCACAACTTTTCCATCAACTCAGACAGAAACTCTATACCCATCAGCGTTAACTCCCCGTGCAACTTCTCCCACTCCTGGTAACCTTTAATCTGTGAATGTGCATATTCTAGTGATTTCATATAAACGTGATCTCTCAATATTAGTTCTTTTCTGTCTGACTTATTTCATTCAACATGAGTCTTCAAGGTTTATCCATGCCGTAGTATATACCAGAATGTCATTCAGTTTTACAGCTGAATAATATTCCATTGTGTGAATACATCACAGTTCATTTATCCATTCATCGATTGATGGACACCTGGGTTGTTTCCAACTTTTAGCAATCATGAATAAGGCTGCTATGAACATCAATGTGCAGATGTCTGTTCATGTCACTCTCTCAGTTCTTCTGGATATATACCCAGTACTGTTATTTCAGGGTCACATGGCAAGTCTATATTCAACTACTTTAGGAACTGCCAAACAGTCCTCCACAGTGGTTGTGCCATTCTGCATTCCCACCAACAGGGAATAAGTGTTCCTATCTCTCCACATTCTCTCCAACACTTGTAGTTCAATGTCTTTTTAATAGTGGCCATTCTAATAGGTGTGAAATGATATCTCATTGAAGTTTTGATTTGCATTTCCCTAATCATTAGTGATGTTGAACATTTTTTTCATGTGTTTTTTTTTTTGCCATTGCTATTTCTTCTTTGGACAAATGTCTGTTTAAATCTTTTGCCCATTTTTTAATTGGGTCTTTTGTCTTTTTGTTGTTGAGTCGTAACATCTCTTTATATATCCTGGATATTAAGCCTTTGTCAGACATGTGATTTCCAGATATTTTCTCCATTGAGTCAGCTGTCTTTTCACCATTTTCACAATGTCCTGTGCGGTGCAAAAGTGTTTAATTTTGAGGAAGTCCCATTTACTATTTTTTCTTTTGATGCCCGTGCTTTGGCTATAAGGTCCAAGAAACCACAATATACTACAGGATCTTTAGATGTTTCCCTATATTTTCTTCTAGCAGTTTTATGGTCCTGGATTTTATATTTAGGTCTTTAATCCATTTTGAATGGACTCTTATATAGGGAGTGAGCTAGGGGTCCTCTTTCATCCTTTTGGTTATAGACATTCAGTTCTCCCGGCACCATTTGTTGAAAAGACTGTTTTATTCCATTAACATTAACTGGGTAGGTTTGTAAAAAACCAGTTGACCATTTGGTGAGGGTTTATTTCTGGAATTTTATTTCTATTCCACTGATCGATGTGTTTATCTTTATGCCAGTAACATGCTATTTGACCACTGTATCTTTGTAATATGTTTCAAGGTGAGGCTCTTCTATTTTATGATTTTGGCTATTTGGGTGCACTTTTCCTTCCAAATGTATTTGGTAATTGCTTTTCCTAATTCGGTAAAGTAGGCTGTTGGAATTTTGATTGGTATTGCATTGAATCTATAAATCAGTTTGTGGGAAGCAGATGTGGCTCCAGCAACTGCACTCCCACCTATCCCATGGAAAGTTCATGGTTTGGTTCCAGGGGCCTCCTAAAGAAGACAGTGAGCTGGCATGATGGGAAGGCATGGCAAGCTGATACAAAAAGTGACACAAGAAGAAAAACATAATGAGAGACACAACAAAGCAGGGAGCAGAAGTTCCTGGTGCCACTTAAAGATAACAAGCAAGATAACAAGCTGACACAATGGGCTGGCATGACAAGCTGATGCAACAAGATGATGCAACAAGAGACACAAGAAGAAAAAACATATTGAGAGACCTGACAAAGCAGGGAATGGAGGTGGCTCAAGTGATGAGGCAACAACCTTCCACATCAGAGGTCCCCGGTTCAACTCCTGATACCTCCTAAAGACACAGCAAGTGCAAACAATGAGGGGGTCAGGAGAAATAAATAATAAAACTTTTAATAAATAAACCAGTTTGGGTAAGACTGACATCTTCAAGATATTTATTCTTCTAATCCATGAACACAAAATGTCCTTCCATTTGTTTAGGTCTTTTAAAATTTCTTTTAGCATTATTTTATAGTTTTATGCATATAGGTCCTGTACTTCTTTGGTTAAACTAATTCCTAGGTATTTGAGTCTTTTTGTTGCTATTGTAAATGGAATTTTCCCCCTGATTTCCTCCTCAGATTATTCAGTTCTAGTGTACAAAAACTTAACTGATTTTTGTGTGTTGATCTTGTATCCTACCACTTTGCTGAACTCATTTATTAGCTCAAGTAGGTTTGTTGTGGATACTTCAGAATTTTCTAAATATAGGATCATGTCATCCACAAACAGTGAGAGTTTTACTTCCTCTTTTCCTATTTGGATACCTTTAATTGGTTTTTCTTGTCTAATTGCTCTAGCTAGAACTTCTAGTACAATATTGAATAACAGTGGTGACAGTGGGCATCCTTGTCTTGGTCCACATCTTAGAGGGAAAGTTTTCACTGTTTTCTCAATGTGTACACTGCTGACTGTGGGTTTTTCATATATTCCTTTTATCATATTGAGGAATTTTCCTTCTATTCCTATCTTTTTTTTCTTTTTGCATTTTTTTCTTTTTTAGTTTCTTTTTTGTTCATTTCTACTTTTTTTCCTTCTTATTTGTCTTTTTTTTATTCCTATCTTTTGAAGTGTTTTTTATGAAAAAAGGATACTGAATTTTGTCAAATGCCTTTTCTGCATTGATTGAGATATTCACGATTTTATTTTTCCTTCAATTTGTTAACGTGGTCTATTACATTGGTTGATTTTCTTATGTTGAACGAGTCTTGCTTATTTGGTGGTGATGTATAAGTCTTTTGATATGCTGTTGGATTTGATTTGCAAGTATATTGATGAGAATTTTTGCATCTGTGCTCATTAGAGAGATTGGTGTATAATTTTCTTTTCTTGTAGTATCTTTACCTGGTTTTGGTATTAGGGTGATGCTGGCTTCATAAACTGTGTTGGGCATTTTTCCCTCCTCTTCAATATTTTTGAAGAGTTTAAACAATATTGGTATTAATTCTTTTCGAAATGGTTGGTAGAATTCGCCTGTGAGGCCATCTGGTCTTGGACTTTGCTGGGAGATTATTGGTGATGGGTTAAATCTCTTTAAATGTGATTGGTTTAAGTTCTTGTATTTCTTGTAGCATCAGTGTAGGTTGTTTGTGCTTTTCTAGGAATTTGTCCATTTCATTTAGGTTGTCTAGTTTGTTGGTATACAGTTTCTCATAATATCCTCTTATGATCCTATTTTTTCTTTGGCATCATTCACAACATCCCTCCTTTCATTTCTGATTTATTTATTTTCATCTTCTCTCTTTTTTTCTTTGTTAGTCTAGCTAGGGGGTTGTTAATTTGATTCATCTTCTCAAAGAACCAGTTTTTAGTTTGTTGATTTTCTCTGGGTTTTTGTTGTTGTTGTTCTCAATTTTATTTATTTCTGCTCTAATCCTTATTATTTCTTTCCTTCTTCTCGCTTTGGGATTGGTTTGCTGTTCTTTTTCTAGCTTCTCTAGTTGTTCAGTTAAATCCTTGAGTTTAGCTCTTTTTTCTTTTTTTAAAAAGGTGTTTAGGGCTATAAATTTACCTCTCAAGACTTCCTTTACTGTATCACATAAGTTGTGATAAGTTATGCTCTCATTTCCATTTGTCTCAATGTATTTACTAATTTCACTTGAAATTTCTTCCACTCACTGATTATTTAGGAGTGTGTTATTTAGCCTCCACACATTTGAAAATTTACTTTTTTCCTGTCTATTATTGATTTCCATTTTCATACCATTATGATCTGAGAAGTCACTTTGTATAATTTCAATCTTTTTACAGTTAATGAGATCAGCATTGTACCCCAACATGTGGCCTACCTTGGAGAAAGATCCAGGGGCACTTAAGAACCCACTGATTTTGGATGCAGTGTTCTGTGTATGTCTGTTAGTTCTAACTCATTTATCACATTGCTCAAGTTCTCTCTTTCCTTGTTGATCTTCTGTCTAGTTATTCTAGCTAATGATGTGAGTGTGGAGTTGAAGTTTTCAGTGATTGTTGTAGAAATATCTGTTTCTCCCATCAGTTTTGCCAGAGTTTATCTCATGTAATTTGGGGCACGCTGGTTAGGTGCATGGTTGTTTATGGCTGTTACGACTTCCTGGTCATTGAGCTGCTGGTGTAGTGGTATCATGCAAGATTCCCCTCAAACTTCCTGGTGGATGGTCCTTTTCATTATTATTTAATTATATTTATTAATATATAATGGTCTTCTGTTTCTCTTATGACTTTTTCACATTTGAAGTCTGTTTTGTCTGATATTAGTATAGCTACCCCTTCTCTTTTCTGGTTACTATTCGCATTGAGTATCTTTTTCCAATCTTTCACTTTCAGCTGGTTTGTATCCCTGATTCTAGTGTGAGTTTCTTGTAAGTGGCTTACGGATGGCTCATATTTTTTTATCCATTCTGTCAGCTTGTATCTTTTGAATGGGGAGTTTAATGCATTCACATTCAATGATACTACTGTAAATACATTATTTATTTCCACCATTTTCATAGTCATATATTTTTGTCTGTCTTTTTACTCTTTTGGTTAGCCTTACTGCTATTCTTTCTTCTATACTCTCCTCCAGGCCTCTCTCTCCTGTCTTTATTTCAGGCTCTGGGGCTTCCTTTAATATTTCCTGCAAAGATGGATTCTTTTCTGCAAACTCTCTTAGTTTCTGTTTGTTTTTGGATATTTTATACTAACCTTCATATTTAAAGGTCAGTTTTGCTGGATAAAGAATTCTCAGCTGGCAGTTTTTCTTTTTCAGAATCCCAATTACATCATACTACTGTCTTCTCACCTTCTTAGTTTCTGAAGAAAAATCCATGCTAAGTCTTACTGGGTATCCCTTTTTTGTGATGGTTTGCTTCTCTTTTGCTGCTCTGAGAATTTTCTCTCTATCTTTGGCATCTGACATTCTGAGTAGTATGTGTCTTGGAGTAGGCCCATTCAGATTTATTCTACTTGGGCTATGGTGCACTTTTTGGACATATAAATTCATTTCTTTCATGAGGGTTGGGAAATTTTCAGCTATTATATCCTCAAACACCCTTTCTGTCCCTTTCCCCTTCTCTAGAACTCCCATGGCACATATGTTGTTGTGTTTCATGTTGCCATTCAACTCTCTGAGCCCCTGCTCCATTTTTTCCATTCTTTTTCTCTGTCCTTTCCTTTCTTCAATTTCAGTTGTTCTGTCTTCTGTATCACTTATTCTTTCTTCTATCATTTTGAGTCTGCTTTTATATGCCTCTAATACATTTTTTACCTCACCTATTGTGTCTTTCATTCCAAGAGCTCATTTGCTCTTCTGTTCAGGATTTCAAATTCTCTGTAGCCACAGGCCCAGGGGCCCCAGGATTCTAAAGTGTCCATAGTGTGGGAGAGAGTCCCAGTAGCTTGTCATTATGATTCTCCTCCTTTGTCCCTTTCCTCTGGGCAGTGTCCATCCTTCACCTGGTGTCCTAAACGCTAAAAGATCTTTTCCCAGCCTGTTTCTGCCTGACCTTTAACTATTTTTCTGGAGGAGAGTCCCATGCCTTTATAGTCCATCATCTTCCCAGAAGTCCCCCTCTACATCATTTATCTTCACTCTAATCTTTATTATTTCTTTTCTTCTGTTCAGATTGGGTTTAGTCTGTCCCTCCTTTTCTAATCCCCCCAAGTATGATGTTAAGTTACTGATTTGAGATATTTCTTCCTTTTTAATGTAAGTAACATATGCTTAGTATTTGCAGGGAATATTTTTTTCCATCCTTTCAATTTCAAACTACTTTTGTCTTTGAATTTGAGGAGAGTCTTTTGTAAACAGAAAATAATTCAGGCATGATTTTTTATCCATTCTGCCAATCTTTGCCTTTTGACTGGCGATTTTAATATATTTACATTTAAAATAACTAATGAAAATGAAGGACTTTCTTTTTTTCCTTTTCGTCTTTTTTTGGCCAAATAGCAAACTGGTGGCAGTTTTATATGGTTTCTTTGGCCCTCTATTTTTCTATCATTCCCAACTTTTGTATTTGGTTGATCTTTTTCTCTATATTATGTAGATTCTTCCCTTCTCTTCCCGTCTCATTTCCTCCTGCATATATTTCTCAGCTATTTTATTTGTGGTTACCATGGAGCTTAAGTTTAACATCCTAAATCTATGACAATCTTTTTTATTTGATACCAGCTTACCTTCAATAGCATATACAAACTCTGTTCCTATACCTATTTGTTCCCTTTACTTTCTGGTACAGATTACAAGTGTATACATTGTTCCTTAAGTTTTTTACAGCTAGTGATATTACAGAGATTTTGTTGAATATCATGATCTAAGAGAAGAAAAAGAGGAAGAAAACAAAAAAGAAGGAAAAATGAGAGAAGACACTTTTCCCAGTCTTTGCAGACTGGCTCTGTGCAAGTGCTCTCCTACAGAGCTCAGCCAGCTTGACAACAAGCCTGAAGAACAGCCCAAGGGAAGAGTGGGCGTTTCTCTCAGGTCTTTTCCGGACATGCGATAGCATGAACTTGTGAATTCCCCCATTTACGTGAAAACTCTAAATGCCCCTTCTTCCCCAGGACATTTTCAGTTTATTCTCCCCATCCTGGCGTTCTATTGCATGTGTTAAAACCTGACCCTTGGCACCAGGAAGCTGCAGCTGAAATATTTTCTTAGTTTAGCTGCCCTGTGAGCTGCCTTTACATCCCGAGCACGTTTTGAGACAGTCGGACACAAATGAGCATCCTGGTTCAGTTAGTCCTTCAGGACACCACCAGACACACTGGTGCAGACAGACAGTGACCCCGGGGTGCATAAGGGTTACTCTGCTCCCTCTGCAAGGCGGACCAGACACCCACACGGGGAGCCCTGACGGGCTGAGCCCTGAGCCAGGGAGGGGTGGGGGGAAGGCTGCAGGGGGGCCGCTTCCTACCTTCCCTAAATTGTCTTCAGCACTCTCCCAGTTACTACAACCCGTTAACTGTGTTCTTGGTCTCTGAGAAAGATGGTTGTACCAGTTTTTGCTCGTTGATCAAAAATTCTGTGGGGGAGCGGAGCCCAGGAGCATCTCACTGTCACCTTAGTGATGTCACTCTCCAGAAAATGTAATCTTGGCGTATGGAGGACCTTCCTAAATGGCCAGAAAAGGAGAAAAATAATAGCTGAACTCTGTGGCTTTTGAATAAGTACATCTTTGAAGGGTGAGTAACTGATTGGAAAAAATTAATTGCTGCACATTTTATTACTATCCCTTGTGTCGGTGATTGAATGATGGCCGCGCAGCTCGAGTCCAGCCTTCTTTGCCTTGCTTTGTGCTAGTCTCTGCCAATAGAGGGCGCTGGAGGGACACTGTGCGGTGGGAGGGGGAGGGGGGCTTGCCTCTTCCCAGGTGGGCAGTTTTCGGGGCAGCGGCTCTCGGCGTGTGAAGTGGGTCCAGCAGCTCTCTCACACTGCGGGGGCCCTCACACGTAGCTGTGGCCCACCCCATGCCCTCGGACAAGTTTCTTAGTAACTACCTGCCTAAATCTGAAGCTCCGTCATGAGATTGAGTTTTATGCTCAATTCTATTATTGAGAAGCACAGAATCCATTTTGGGGACTAACACTTAGTGCATGTCACAGGCAGGATCTCACTCAGTCCTCTAAACACCCCAGGAGGCAGGCGTGACTCACGGGAGCACCTTGAGAACCAAGGGGGAGGGAGACCTGCCCAAGCCAGGGCCCCGGTTGTGTCCAGCCCAGGTTCAAATTGCTGCCTTGCAGACAAGCCCAGGACCGCAAGGCGAGGGCACAGAGGAGGTGAGCGGGTGGACCCCAGCCTGGCTCTGCCTGCGGGCTGGAGAGCGGTGCCAGAGCTGGGTTGACCGAGGGGAAGCCGTGACTTCCTCCGTATACACGTATGTTGCACTGGCCGCTGACCCAGGAAAAGTCTGCATCCTTAGGGCCATTCTGTTCGCACTTCACATCCCCTCCAGACGCCCTCATTTCCTTCCTTCTTCCCCTGGGAGTGTGCACAGAGAAGGAGAAGACCGCAAAGACGGTCCAGCTAGTCTCAAGGGTATTTGAAGCACAGAGATTTATGCTAAAATAAGCTTGCTGGTTTAGTAGTAAAAAGGTTGACTGTGCAATACCTTAAGATTGAAATCAGTTTCTCTACTGGATTGATATTTCTGCATCTCTACCAAATAAAAATCGGTTGCAAATTATTACTCTTTTATTTTTTTTTAAAGATTTATTTATTTATTTTTATTTCTCTCCCCTACCCCTGCCCCCTGTTGTCTGCTCTCTGTGTCCATTCGCTGCGTGTTCTTCTGTGTCCGCTTCTATCCTTATCAGCAGCACCGGGAATCTGTGTTTCTTTTTGTTGCACCATCTTGTGTCAGCTCTCCGTGTGTGCAGTGCCATTCCTGGGCAGGCTGCACTTTCTTTCGCACTGGGCGGCTCTCCTTACGGGGCGCACTCCTTGCGGGGCGCACTCCTTGCGCGTGGGGCTCCCCTACGCGGGGACACCCCTGCGTGGCACGGCACTCCTTGCGCGCATCAGCACTGCGCATGGGCCAGCTGCACACGGGTCAAGGAGGTCCAGGGTTTGAACCGCGGTAGGTGGGTGACCTATCCATTGGGCCAAGTCCACTTCCCTATTACTCTTTTAAATGTAACATTCAAATCCTGGGTCTGAACCAATGGCACATAATAAGTTAAATACTATACTCCCCCTAGAAACGGGACAGCAAACTATAGCCTGTGGCCAAATCTGGCTCACTGACAGTTTTTGTAAATCAAGATTCATTGGAAGTGGCCACTCCTATGCTTTCACAACCAGAGCTGAGGAATTGTGCCAGAGACCATACGGCCTGCCCAGCCTAAAAGTTCTGGCCCTTTAAAGAAAAAGTTTCCCAAACCCAATCTTAGAATATTAAATAATCTTTGCCCAGGCGTGTTAGACAATGAATATTCCAGCATGACGTTGAAAGGCCTGGCAAACATCCTTTCATCTTATTTCCAAGATTTGAGTCATGACTTCGTAAAAAGAAAGGTCTGGGATTGGAGGGAACAGAAAAGGGGATTTTTATTTCTTACATAATTTGAAAAATACTGGATAATCCTCTCTTTTTCATGTTTTTTTTGACATTTTAAAATAAAAACACTAAAATGAGAAAATTAATTTTTTTTAAAAGTCAAGGTGAAGGTGTGCCCATGGGGAGATGGTATTGATGAAGAGTCCGTAAAACCTGCCCTGGTTGTGGGGACAGTCATACAGACTCTGAGAGGGGCAGAGCTACAAGTGTTCCACTGACCTGCTCACAGCCGGGAAATAAACTTTCACTGTCCCCAAAGACACGATTTTGCTTATTTTGCACCTAATGCAATTTCTCTGAGTAGGAGGGATTCTGCTTTCATTCCTTATATCAGTAAGCATGGAAACATGAACTCTTTACTTGAAAATAAAGAGGCTTATGCAAATTTTTTGTTTCGGTCTGGGCTCCCTTTTCTGGCGGTTAGGTTGGTATCTGCCACTTTTCCCAAGAAGACTATAAAAGGCAATTAGACTGGTTTCTTTGATTTGGTTTAGAGTGCATTTAGAGTGAGATTTCCAAGTGGAAAATGAACCACACCAAATTAGTAAGCTTTTATTTTTACACGTTTCAACATGTTCTCAGAGAGGTTGATCTGAACTCAGCCCGTGTCCTGGAGATGTTTCGTATTGCGACATTTTCGTATTTACACTCGTCCTCTCATGGGTCCTTCCTCGGACAGCTAACTGATAAGTGCTCCGGGTGCCAGCCCAGCCCCCCAGCAGCGGGTCACGGCCCTGAGCTAATCCAGTGGTTCTCAATCTGCCCAGGCCCCTCTTCCATCACCACTGTTTCTAACGCCACTCTTACGGAGTGGGATGGCGTTCACAGCTCCCATGTCCTGCCTACTCTAGTAATTTCAAAATAAACCCGCACAAATCGCCGACTGTACTATAAAAGAGGAGCACACCTCGTGATAAATTGAGGCCTTTCACGCAGTCACGCTCAGGCACACCACAGTAAGTGAGATAAGGGGCCCGGGGGGCTTGCCCTGCCTGGTACTGAACAAGCGCCAGCTGAGGAGAAGTCAGAGCAAAGACCGGGTGCTGGGACGAGGGGAGCACAGGGGATCGCTGGCTAAAAACCGCCGTCCTCAGAGCACGGGAAACCCACAAAGGAAAAGTACTTCATGCCGATAAAACAGGTTGGGTCCAGGTTCAGCTAATTAGGTAAAAGCAGGTAATTCATCTGCATGAACACCCAGTGGGACACTCGACCCTCACAGGAAAAGCGTTGCCGGCACCCGGCTTCCCTGGCCCACTCAGTGCCCTGAATGCACCCCGTCAGCGCCACCGGCAAAATGCCCTCAATGCATTTCCCAAATGCACCTGCTCCCCCAAGAAGAGGGCATCTCACCTGACACCCGCTAAGCTGGCGCCTTCAAGCGCGGGTGGTTGAGAGCTGCCCTCCCTGGCGAGGTGGTGGGCTCGGCTGGCTGATCAAAGGAAGGAGCCGAGCCGCGCTGCCAGCCCGCCCTCCTCGCCCTGTGGCCGGTGCAGGCGGACCCGGTCAGGCACTCACGGGTTCGTTTCCCTTCCTCTCGGCCACACAACTGAACGCCTTTTCTCCACCCCCTTGCAGTTGAGTTGGGGTCCGGCAGGCCGAGACATGGACGGAGGGACGTGGGCAGAGCAAGGAGCCACTGGCGGGCCTGGCCCCCACACGTCATCCTTCTGTCTTCCTTCTCCACCCTGGTCTCTAAAGCTGCACACGGAGGAACCATGAGCCCGAAGGGAGCCGGGCTCCTGCGGAACCGAGTGGAGCAGAGCCCCCACCTCCTGGAATGTCACAGAACAATGTGACAGATCTGCACTGCCTTCGCCAAACAAGATGTGGGGTTTCTTTATCAAAAAGACGAGCTCTTCCCGTCACGAATGCATCCAGGGGTTCCCCATCTGCGACTTCAGATAGCACCCTGCAACGCACTGAGGAACTTTGCATCCTTCAGTGAGAAAGTCACTCTCTTTGCAATACACCAGCAGTCACGAGATGTGGGGTAGACAGAGCTAAGAAGCATTTCCTACACAACAAAACAGTACCAGTTTCTACTTCCATGAACTACGTGCAGGTCCTGGAGATGAGCACCTTGACCTGGAAGAGAGCCTAGTAAAGTGGGGGAGACCAGATGCCCCAAGCACCCAGATGTGCCTCAAGGTCAATGAGGGTGAGAATTGTGAGCCAGCGCAAGGGGTGCAGATGTCACCAGGTGCAGGGGGGTGTCACTGGGAGGCCTGGGGTGCAGTGAGAACCTGCCACTAGCTAGAGAGGGAGAGAAGAGGGAGCCAAGGGATGTCCCCAGGTGCCCTGGCCCAACATGCCTGAGGGCACCCCACCGTCCTGAGTCTTGTCAGGCACCATTATTTTTTTTTTTTTAAAGATCTATTTTTTATTTCTTTCTTCCCCTTCCCCCCACCGTTGTCTGCTCTCTGTGTCCATTCACTGTGTGTTCTTCTGTGTATGCTTCTATCCTTATCAGCGGCACCGGGAATCTGTGTCTCTTTTTGTTGCATCATCTTGCTGCATCAGCTCTCCGTGTGTGCGACGCCATTCCTGGGCAGGCTGCACTTTCTTTCATGCTGAGTGGCTCTCCTTATGGGGCGCACTCTTTGCACGTGGGGCTCCCCTACGCGGGGGACACCCCTGCGTGGCAGAGCACTCCTTGCGTGCATCAGCACTGCGCGTGGGCCAGCTCCACATGGGTCGCGAGGCCCTAGGTTTGAACCCTGGACCTCCCATGTGGTAGGTGGATGCTCTATCAGTTGAGCCAAATCCGCTTCCCACCACTGTCTATTAATCTAGTAGTAATGGTTGGTCCCCCCAAGCGTATGTTTGTTACTGCAGCTTTTCCTACATTCTCCTCCTTCTTTCTCTCTGCTGTCCATTCCCAGATGAGCAGCCCCTCACACCCTGGGTTTTCACGGAGCAGAACACAAGATGGTCTCCAGAGGCCATCCCATCACAGCCTGACTGCGGTCACCCCTCGGGCTGAAGTGTGGTTTGCTGGCCTGGCGAGGGGTGGCGGCCGCGGTAGGCCTATTCCAAACTGCTGCCCCCATAATAGGGTGGCTGGTCGGACTCACCGCCACCCCTGAAGGAAGCTCGGCATGGGCGCAGAGTGCCCTCGGGTCTCCCCTTCTCGGCAGCCATGCTCCCGCGGCCGCCCCTCCTCCCGGATGGCGCCACACGATGCCTTGTGGGGCGGCACCCTTCTTCTTCTTTCTCCCTGCGCAGGCGCAGGGCGGAAAAATCCGGTCTGCCCTTTTCCCTCCCCCCGACAGCAGCAACAGCCAGGCGTGGGCGGAAAAATCCAGTCTGCCCTTTTCCCTACCCCCCCCCCCCAGAGCAGCAACAGCCAGGCGTGGGCGGGAAACTCAAGTCTGCCCTCTACCCCAGCAACAGCAGCCACCAATCACTAAACCCTGCCACTTCCCCCAGCAACAGCAACAGCCAATCCCTAATCACCACCCCTCCCCCATCCAGTACCGCCCACTGACCTTTCTCCGGCAACCAATCAGAACAGGGCGTGGCTTCGACCAATCAGCCTTCCCCAGCCCCTATAAAAGTGTTGCCTCTCCCTCAATAAAGTGGACTTGCGTGTTTACCTTGTCTCCGCGGTAGTTCTTCTGCCGTGCGCCCTCCAGTCCTGAGAGCCCCCGACAAGGGCCTGGCCTCCCTTGTCCCCAGTTCGTCGCCTGCTTCTCCGGGCGAACCCCTCGTCACCGGCTTTGCCGGGCGACCCCGTCAGCCGAACCGCGCAACCCCTGTGAGACCAACCCCTCATCTGCTGCCAGACCGACCCCTCGTCCCAAGCGGGAACGACCCCTCGTCCACAGCCAGACCCCACCTCTACCGACCGAGCAAGCCATTGCACCTGACTCCCAAGGGGAAGAGCCCCTGAGAAGCAGTCAGGAGACCGGCAACCCAGCACACACCCCGACTGCACAAGAGGGAGAACTGGCCTCGGGAGAACCACTGCGTGTGGAGAGGAGGGCCATGGGCTCCAGCCAGGAGGCTCCCAGCCTCGGGCTCTTTTCTGGGTCTCACAGTGGACCAATAAACAAGCCTCACCTAGAAACACCAGGGGCCTGCACAACAGAGAGGCCAGAGGCCCCCGATGATCTGTTAGGTGGCAGGGACTGCCCTGATATGCACACCCAATAACATTGTCAAAAAAGTGAAAAGACAACCTACAGAACGGGAGAAAACAATTGCTAACCATATGTCTGATAGGGATTTTTTTTTTTTTTTTTTTGAGCTACCGGGACTGGGGATTGAACCTGAGGTCTCATATGAGGGAGGCCAGCACTCAACCATTGAGCCACAGCAGCTCCGTGATACAGATTTAATATCCAGAATACACAAAGAACTGCTACAACTCAACTAAAAGACAAAAAGTCCAACTTTTTTAAATAGGCAAAAGACTTCCACAGACATTTAACCAAAGATATACAAAAGGTCAATAAGCACATGAAAAGATCAACATCATTGGTCAGCTCCTGGAAACCACTGGCATGGACCGAAGCCTGCCCTGCTTCTAGTCCTGGGCAGGGGTCTAACCTTAGGATCTGACCTTAGGATCAGTACTTCCTGTTTATAATTGGGAAAGCCAGCCCTCAGAGTAAACGCCCCACAGTTACCCAGCTGTTGAGTGGCAGGACTTGAACTCAAGCCCAGCTCCCGCTCTTTCCCTATACCACACTGCCACCCTCCCTGAAACTGCCTGCTGAGAACAAGGCATCGAGGCCTGGGGACGGAGGGCTCAGGGCATAGAAGCATCTCAACTGTTGACTTCCAATGGGAACTAGTGGGTGACCTGGCACCTCAACAAACTTGTGCTGTTATTGCCTAG
The DNA here is from genome assembly GCF_030445035.2 of Dasypus novemcinctus. Taxonomy (NCBI): domain Eukaryota; kingdom Metazoa; phylum Chordata; class Mammalia; order Cingulata; family Dasypodidae; genus Dasypus; species Dasypus novemcinctus. The sequence continues at coordinate 80,807,820 of NC_080689.1, read as the reverse complement.
CAACACACCTGTGCCAGTCATGACCTTCCACTTCTCAAGGGCAAGCACTGTGTCCCATTTTGGCACCCCAAGGCTGAGCCCAGGCTTAGAAGTTTCTCAAAAAAATGCTTGTTGAGTGAATGGCGTGAGGGACAATACTCTAGAGAAGCCAGAGCTCGCAGAGGGTGAAGTAAACCTGGAGAGGTGGTTCCGCTGAGACTACTCAGGTTCACTGACGCCTCCACGCCATACCCGTAGTACAGTGATGGCGAAGAAGCTAAAGCGTCACGGGCCACAGTAACTCAATGGTTAATTCTGTAGACAACGCACACTAGAGACCAAATTCCTTTACGACTACAGATGCAAACTTCCTCAACCAAATCCCAGCAAAACCTAATCCAACTGCATATTAAAGGATGATACACCACCAAGTGGTATTTATCCCAGGAAAGCAAGGGTGGCTCAACATAAGAAAATCAACGATGTCATCTACCACGTTAACACAACAAAGGAGAAAAGGTCTGGACTACCTCAACTGACAAAGGAAAAGTATTTGACAAAATCCAACGCCCATCATGATAAAAACACTCAGAAAAAATAGGAACAAAAGGAAACTTCCTCAACAAGATAAAAGGTATTTATGAAAAACCCACAGCTAACATACTTTATGGTAAAAGACTGAAAATTTCCCTGTAAGATCAGAACAAGGCAAGGATGTTCACTTTCACTGCTGGTATTCAACATTTTACTGCACATTCTAGCCAGAGCAATATGCGAGAAAAGGGAATAAAGGACATACACATTGGAAGGAAAGAGGTAAAGCTATCTCTATTCATGATACTACCCAAAGTGATCAACGTAATCCCTATCAAAATTCTAACAACCTTTTTTGCAGGCATGGAAAAGCTGAGCCTCAAATTCATGTGGAATTGCAAGGGGCCCTGATTAGCTAAAACTATCTTGAAAAAAAACAACGTTGGAGGACTCCTACTTCCTGATTTCAAAACTTACTATAAAGCCACAACAATCAAAACTGTGGAACTGGCATAAGGATAGACATTGAGATGGAATAAAATTGAGATTCCAGAAATAAACTAATAAATCGAAGATCAATTGATTCTACATGGGTGCCAAGATCTTCCAATGCGGAAAGAACAGTATGTAGTGCTGGGACAACTGGACAGCCACAGGCAAAAGAACAAAGCTGGACCCTCACCTCCACCAAATAGTAACCTCAAAGTGGCTCAAAAACTGAAACATAAGAGCTAAGAGTATAGCATCTTAGTAGAAACAAGCATAAATCTGCATGACCTTGGATTTGGCAATGGATTCTTAAATATGACACCAAAAGCGTGAGCAACAAAAGAAAAAATAAATATAGAGAATTTCATCAAAATTAAAAGTTTTCGCACACCCAATGACATTGTCAAAAAAGTGAAAAGCAACCTACAGAATGGGAGAAAACAATTGCTAACCATATATCTGATAGGGATTTTTTTTTTTTTTTTTGAGCTACCGGGACTGGGGATTGAACCTGAGATCTCATATGAGGGAGGCCGGCACTCAACCATTGAGCCACAGCAGCTCCCTGATACGGATTTAATATCCAAAATACACAAAGAACTGCTACAACTCAACTAAAAGACAAATAATCCAATTTTTTAAAATAGGCAAAAGACTTCCATAGACATTTAACCAAAGAAGATATATGAAAGGTCAAAAAGCACATGAAAAGATCAACATCACTCGTCATCGAGGAAACGCAAATCAAAACCACCATGAGATGCCACTTCGCACTCACTAGGATGGTGATAATTTTTAAAAATGGAAATTAACAAGTGTCGGTGAGAAGGTGGAGAGACTAGAACCCTCCTACATTGCAAATGGGAATGTAAAATGGAGTCAGCCCCTGTGGAGAACAGTTTGGAAGTTCCTCAAAAAGTTAAAGAAAGAATTACCACAGGACCCAGCAATCCCACTCTTGAGTCATACACAAAAGAACTGAAAACAGGGGTTTTACCAAAAATCTTGTACACAAATGTTCATCGCGGTACCCAATTATTCATCAGTGGGTGAATGCATAAATTAATCGTGGTCTACCCATACAATGGACTATTACCAAGTCATAAAGAGGAGTGAAAGCTGATGCGTGCAACAGTGAGTATGAATCTCAAAAGTGAAAGACACAAGAGGTGACTGATCGCATGACTTCATTTATATGAAATATCCGGAAAAGATCATCCATAAAGACGGAAAGGAGACTGTGGTTGCCAGGTGGTGGGGAGAGGGGATCTAGGGGTGCCTCTAAACAGGCACTGGAGATTCTGCTGGAACTTGATAGAGGTGGTGGCTGCACAGCTGGTGAATGTGCTAAACACCACCGAATTACACCTGCTAAGTGACCCGCTCCAGCGCTCAGGTGAACTGAGGCCTGTCCCTCAGACCTGCCCCACATCCCCGCAGCGTCTCCAGCCCGTCCCAGGGCTGCTGTCTCCCCAGGGTACCTCTCCCCGCAGGCCTTCACACCCCCAGTTCTCCCTGGAAGCCCCTCCTCGGGCTGACCCCCCTGAGCAGGAAGTCAGGGTCCCAGGTCCGCCCTGACGGGCTCCCCTGACCAGGGCTGGATTTCAGGACAGGCAGGTGCAGGTGCAGAGCAGGAAAGCAGGCACAGCACAGCACAGCCCCGCCGCGCGGCCTTCTGAGCAGCCATCATCTTCCTCGGCTAATTTCCCACTTTAGAATTATTTTAATAGGAATCAGGTAGGGGAAGGGGGCCACCATAATCTTCTCACCTCTTGGGGACTCTGAAGGTCTGGCTTTGCCACGCCTGAGGCAGGGTTGGGGGCGCCTCTCAAGCCCCAGCTGCCAGCTCGCCTTCCCCACGCCTCCTGCCGCATGTCAGCCAGTTAGCTGTTATCCCTCCTCCGTGTGTGCTCGTAAGAGCTGTGAGCCCTGCTGAGCCCCGAAGGTCCTCTCGGGACTTGGAGTTGTCCTACGTGATACTGCAGGGTCAGATGCAGGACATTGTTTATCCTGCCATAGCCCCTGAATGGACTGGGGGAGAGTGTGAGCTACAATGTAAACTATAATCCATGTGGTGCAGCAGCGCTCCAGAATGTATTCACCAAACACAACGATGGTGCCACAATAATGAAGAGGCTGTTGATGTGGAGAAGCGGAGGGGGAGGTGTGGGGTGTATGGGAACCTCTTATATTTTTTAATGTAACTTTAATGTATCTTTAAATAAAACAGGCAATTAAATCAAAAAATTAAAAAGGAAAAAACAAAAACAAAGAAGATACAGACCCACCTTAGCGCCTCTCCAAGCACTCCCGGGGGCCCTTGAGCATCTCCGAGCCTCGGTTGCCTCCACTGTCACGCGGGGTCGTGACCCTGCCCCTCGCCACGACCCTGGCGGGTCATCACACAAGGTGCAATTGCTTGGCACAGGGCAGCGGTCCCGTCTGCTTCCCGGAAAGCAGGGCGACCGTCGGGGCTCTTTGGAAAGGGCAGCCAAACCCTCGGTCAAGCTGGGAGGACGCAGGCGGGGGCCTTGCCAGCCCACGCGCGCGGGACAGACCGGCGGCCCCCGGCCCGCCCCCTGCCCCTCCGCGCCCGCCCCCTCCACTCCCCCGCCTCCACTCCCGCCCCCGCCCCCGCCCCCGCCCCCGCCCCCGCCCCCGCCCCCGCCCCGCGGCGGCGCCCCGCCCTCCCCGCTCCCCACCCACCCGGCGCCCAGGAGCTCCGCAGGCCCGCGCGGCGCAGGTGTCCCGGGCGCGCCACGATGCTGCCGCGGCTCTGGCTCCTGCTCGCGGCGCAGCTCGCAGGTAAGGCCGGGGCCGCGGGGCGCAGGGCAGGGCGGGCCGCGCCGCGCTCGGACCGGGCAGGGCCCGCGCCTGGAGGAACCTCCTCCCCGGGGGGCTCGTTGTCCCAGGGGCCTGGGGAGCTCCAGGACAGAACCCCCAAACCCTGGTCCTGGCACAGGAGAGGTGGGAAGGAGGGAGGGAGACAGGGAGAGAGGAGAGGACGAAGGTCAGGAGAGGAAGGAAAACTCCCCTGCTCAGGGTCCCTGCGGGAGGGTCCCCGGGGCGCCCCCAGGCACGCTCCAGTTTCCTTCTGCGCACATAGCCCGGACTCCCCCGTGCACGCCTTTTTATCACTTCCGGGGACGCGTTGGTAGAACGGGGGGTCCAGCGCCTGGGGTAGCCGGCGGGTGCCCGAGCTGGACCCTGACCCCAGGTCCTGCCAGGGTGGGCGGTGCGGGCAGCAGCTCTGACCAGAGGCAGCCCGGGGTGGCGTGCAGCAGCGGGTTCCCTGTCCGTGCCTGCTCGGACCATCTGTTGGAAGAAGCCCACCCTTCATTGCCCCCCCAAGACTCCTGCCCCCCCCACCTGCGGTTGATCCGCTCTCATGCCCCACAAGCCCAGAGCGGGCGTCCCGCCAGGGCGAGGCCACTGCCAGCCCCAGGCTTGGCCCGCGAGGCCCGCACAGCCCGGAGCCCGTCCAGGCCGCTCAGAAGCGCTGGAGTCTGGCGGGGGTTCTGGAAGCAGCAGGGCCCTCTGGAGGGGCATCCGGGGGTGGGCGGAGCAGAGAAGTGGACTGAGGCCCGGCAGGGCTTAGTCGGCCATGGGGGGCTCTCAGGAGGCCCCCTCCGAGGACAGGGCAGGGCGAGGGGCGCCCGCGGCAAGCCTCTCCCCCCCCCCCCGGTGGGCATGAAGGAGGTACTTCCGGGCTTTCTGAGAAGGACAGAGGGACTGTGGCCCCAAACGGTGTCCTCATTTCAGGGGGTGGCTTCCGGCTCAGGTTCTGGGCGGCCTTGAGGTCGCCGCCCGGGGCCTCTGTCATAAAACAGCCGCTCGGAGGGGGTCAGATGTAGCTCAGGGGGTCAAGCGCCTGCATCCCAGGTTCGAAGTCCTGGGGTCAACCCCGGTGCCTCCTAAAACAATTGTTTAAAAAAAAAAATAGCCTCTCCCTCATGGGACTCAGGGAATAGATTCAGTGAGGATCACCTAAGCCGCCGCAGGCACCCTGCCTGGTACACATGGCCACTGGCCACCCCAAAAAAATAGTGGCATCCGCTCCCCTCACTCTCTTCCCCAAGAGGTGAATGACCCAAGACTCTTAAGAACTTCTGGTCCGCTGAGAAGGAGTGGAGTCTGGGGAAAACGAGAAGGCCCAGGGCCATCCCAGCCCCAGACCTCTTTTCACTCGTGATGCGCATGGAAGCCAGAGTGGCCTGAGAGCGGAGCCAAAAAAGCTCCAGGTCCCTCTGTCCCTGTTAGAAGAGAACGTGGCGCCTGAGGCGCAAGGTTTGTGAATTTGGGCGGCTCCCAGCGTAAGCTGGCTTCTCCTGGCAACGTGCAGACAGACAGACTCCCTCCCGGGTCGTGTCCTGGCTGGAGCCCACCCTGGGCTCTCTGCCCTGGGCTTCAGGGCATCCGCCTGCCCAAAGAGAAAGCTCACCTGGTCAGATTCCGTTTGTGGGAGCACACACGCCCTTGGCCGTGAGCGGGACGCTCTGCCGTTCACCCTGAAGTTCCCTGTGCCGCTAGCGACCTCTGAGATGAAACGCAGGGAAGGACTTGCTCGTGCACGGCGCTTCCCGCTCGCAGGCTCGTCCTGGGCGTCGCAGCGTTTCTTGCTAACCCTCCGAGGAGGGCAGGACAAGAGCGCAGAGCGGCCCTCCTGTAGAGCGGGGAGGCAGCGGCTCAGGGCCTTGCCCAAGGTCACACCGCTGTGGGCCAAACCAGCGTTGACCTCTCTAGTGCCCTTGAACAGTCCCTCCTTGTCCAGAGTCGGCTTCCCCTTGGAAAGGGAACTTCAGTGACCGATGGAGGAGGATGGCGCCTGCTGGGCTGCAGGGTGACGGGCTGAACTGCCCACTAGGGGACAGGGGACCCCTCGTGCTGGCTGTCACCACCCATCCAGATGCAGTGGCTGGTCGCCCTTGAGCCTGTGCAGGCCGAGCCTCTCTCCAGCTTGCCTCGGGGCCCCTGAGGCTGCCTGGAGCCTGCTGCCTGTCTCTGCTTTCAGCACCAGCCGGGCTAGGTGAAAGGCATTTGACTTGGGCTTCGGATTTGAATCCCAGGTCACTTACGAGTGGGACCTTGAACAGGTGGCTTCACGCCTCATCCAAGCAGGTCCGAGGCTCATTGAGGTCACTAAGCAAGGGGCTTAAGCCCACAGTCAGCAAATAGCGGCTGCCTCCGCGACCCCTCCCGTCGCCCCTTGCGGTGATTTCCTGGGAGGTGGGGAGCACGAGCTCCGAGTCCAGGGGCCCCCATCCCCGGGCCCCGTCCCCGGGCGGGCTCCTCCTGCGACACCGGACTGCGCGCGAGCCTGCGCCTCCGTCTCTGCCTCCCGTAGCTCTGCCCCACGGCTGCGCCCTGCGGCCGGGCCCCGGCTCCCTGACGGTGCAGACCAACGGCACGGCGACGCTGTCCTGCGAGACCAAGGCCCACCCCGCCAGCGCGCGCGTCTACTGGCTGCGGCTCCAGCAGGCCCCGAGCGTGGACAGCCAGCACGAGTTCCTGGCCTACTGGGACCCCGTGAAGGGGGCCGTGCACGGCCCGGGCAAGGGCCGGGACGACCTGGCCGTGTCTCAGGACGCGTCCCGGTCCACCCTCAGGCTACGGAACGTGAGGCCCCGGGACAGCGGCACCTACGTCTGCATGACCATCGGGTCGCCCAAGCTGGCCTTCTGGACGAGGACGCGGCTGAGCGTGGGTAAGAGCCTGGCGGCGTCCCCGCGCTCCGCGAGCCCCGGCCGCAGCGGGGACGACGGGTCGAGCAGTGCGCCCGGCTAACAGGACCCCGAGAGGCGTGGGGACAGCCCGGCCGGGCTCCCCGGGGCGGGCGGCCCGATTATCCCCACTGGGCAGGTGAGGCCGAAAGGCCGGGGTCAGAGAGCTGGGCGGTCGCTGCATCTCATGGGGTGCACCCGTAAGGGGACTGGGCGGCACCGCCAGCCCGACGAGGGCCTCAGAAATGCCCACAGGGTGGGCACAGCGGGAAGGAAAGCTCCCGCTGCCCCCATGTGCCCCGGGCCAGCCCACAGCCCCGGCTGCAGGCACGAGGGCCCAGCAGGCCGCCGGCTGCTCATGAGCAGGCCGTGTCCCTCCCTGGGCCTCAGTTTCTCTCCCGTCCCGAGGGCTTGGTGGCAGCCTCCACGGCCCCCTTCAGCCCAGAGAAGCTGCGGTTCCACGAGTCAAGTCAGCACATCTGATGGAATACACTGCCAGCCACACATGTAGTTTCAAATTTTCTGGTAGCCCCGTTTTGAAAATGTGGAAAGGAACAGGATCAATTAAGTGGTGTATTTTAACCCAGCCAATCAACGGGCAGTGAATACAAAAAACTATTACGGAGATACTTTACGTTCTTCTGTCCAGGTAGCTTTTCGCTGTCTTGTACACGGACAGCTCGGTGTGGACGGGCCGTCTGCCCAGGGCTCGTAGTCACCTGGGGTCCATGGCTGCCCCCTTTTGGAGCGTGGCTCAGGCTGTCGGGGCACGGAGGGGACAAGGAGTTATGGCAGAAATCCTCAAATCCCATGTCCGGTGTTGGCCTCCCTGGTGTAGCCCGTGTCTGGGGCTGACCCCTGCCGGCCCCTCTGCCCTGCTGCCCCTCACCTGGGTTCTCAGGTTGGGGCGTGAGGATGACAAGGGAACCCCAGAAATGAGGCTGCTCGATGCAGGGAGGCGCAGGGATGGCTGGGAGGGACCCCGGCAGCACGAGGAGGAGGAGGCCAGCTGTCTCCTCTGGCAGCCGCGGTCTCCCCGAGGGGTGGGGGAGATGAGGGAGCGCTCGGGGCGGGAGCCCGGGCACCCCTCACGTTGGGACTTGACGGGTTCCTGTATTGAAGGTGGGGCTTGGGGGGCCGGGAGCTTGGGTTTGGTTTATAGTTCGTCTCTGGAAGCCCCGCATCTTCCCACTCAAGGGCTTTCGGGGTCTGAGCAAGGTGGGCGTGAAATAAGCAAACCTGGTTTCTGGAACCTCCCGCCACCTCCGCCCCCGCCCTTCTGGCTTCCCTGTTTCCAAAACCCCCGAGTTCTCCCCCCAGAGAATCGCCGCAGCCCCGTCGTCTCCCCAGGGGGCTGTCCAGGGCCGGAGCCGCTGCCCCTGCCCCAGGAGGAGGCTGTGACGGCGGGACACGCTTGGGGCAGCGGGGCCTGCCTGGCCCCTTCAGCAGCCACGGCCCCAAAGTGCCGTCCCTTTTAGGAAGGGGAGCCAGAGCTCTGAGCGCGGGCCAAGGGGGCGCCAGGGGGTCCCCTGGGCTCCAGGAAGCAAAAACATCCCGTGCCCACCCCGCGCTCACCCGCGCCCCCCGGGCCCTGGTGGCCCTGCCCGGCCTCAGGGGCCGCCCACCTCGGGCAGCGAGTCCCCACGTGTGTCCAGCAGCCGCCCTCGGCAGTGGACGGCCTGTGGCCTGGGCCCTCCCAAAGTGCTCGACGTTTTTGTCAGAAAACCTTTCCACGGGGGACAGCGGGGAGCCCCGGGTCTGAACTGCAGTGGTGGGGTGCAGCCCCCGGCTCTGCGGTGAGGGCCGGCTCGTGGGGGGAAGCCACCCCAGCTCTGCGCTCCTGCGGGTCGACGGGGGTCGGGCCGCGCCCCGGGAGTGGTCGCGTTGCGTGAGCCGGGGGTCGCTCGTCCAGGGCGGTACCCTGGAGCCCGCGGGCCCTGAGCAGCAGGGGAGCTCTGCCCTCTCCTGCCCGGGAATGCCACGGCGCCCGCACTGTAGAGCGACCCCCGCCCCAGGGACCCCCGCTGCGGAGCTGCCCCTTCGCGCTGCCCGTTCACGGCACGTGCGCCCTCTGCCCCCAGCCCACAGAGGCCGGGCCACCGCGCCGCGCTCCTGCCTTGTCCGGGCCTCAGGCGCCTGCCTGGGCCCGTGTGCCTGTCCCCTGCCTGCCCCAGCACTCTAAAGTGTGGCACCAGGGTCAAATGAGGAGGGGGTGGCCCACCCAGGAGCCAGGAGGGGGCTCAGGGTCCCAGCCCAGCCTGCTCAGCAGTGGGGGTCCCCTCTCACCCCTCTGGCCGTTCACCTTGGAAATGAAAGCTTGCGAGCAGACCACAGGTCCCCGGAACTCCGGGACACCTGAGGGTTCTCAGGACGTCTGCCCCGCGCGCGGTGCGGTGCGTGCACCAAGGGCACTCGCCTCGCCGTGGCCCCTCCGCGGGCTGAGGGGTGGTCGGCACGGCCCGAGGACCCTGGCCTCGCTCTCGGGCCCCGCGTCTGCTGGGTGCGCCGTGCCCTTAAATTCTCACGACCACCCAGAGAAGAAGGAGGGGGTGTCTTTACTTCAGCAGATGGGGAAACTGAGGCAGAGAGGTGCCCGGGCCCCAGAGCCCCTCTTGGCCCAGGACACCAAGCCGGCCCCATCCCCAGGCCCTGGGGCGTGTCGGAGAGTTGGGGATCCCGCTGCTCTGTGGCCGGCAGCCCCCCGTAGCCCAGGGAGCAGCCGGGAGGGCCCGAGCGCCTGGGTGGAAGCCCCCTTTGCCCCCGCCCCGTCTGCCAGGCTCAGGCTCATGTCTGTTTTCTTTCTGCCAGTTGACATCCTGCCCACCCCTCCCCAGCCCACCAAGAAGTCCACCCCCAAGAAGAGAGTGTGCCGCCCTCCGAGCCCGGCGGCCCCGCGCGGTGAGTGCCCCCACCCCGGGGTCCTGAGACGCAGACGTGGCCGCAGCCCTGCCCGCCTCGGTCCAGCTCCTCCCGCGGGGATTCCACGCCCGCTGCTCTGAGGGCATGCGGGGCAGGAGGGGAGCCGAGCCAGACCGCAGGGCCGTCCCCCCGCCGGTCACAGCCGCCCGGGGCGCTGACCCCAAGTCGCGGCAGGACAGAAGTCAGGGGAGGACGATGTCCACACGAAAAAATGCCCATGCGCGCTCGCAGCAGTATTATTCATAAGAGCCCAAAACTGAAAACACAGCAGGTGTGCATCAGCCAGAGAAAGGACAGATAGAGCGTGCTGCGCCCATCAGTGGCCTGTTGCCTGCCGTGGTAAGGGGAGGCACGGATGCCAGGTGGGGGCGAACCTTGGGGACGTGAGGCCGAGGGAAGGGAGCCCAAAGGACACACTGTACGGCTCCGTTGCTGTGAAACGTCTAGAATACGACATTCTCTAGAGGTGGGAAGCATTAGTGGTAGTCTGGGGATGGAGGGGTGGGGAGAGAAATGGGCGGTGGCTCCTGATGGATATGGGGTTACATTTTGGGGGGGTGAAAATGTTCTAAAGTTCCATTGTCGTGACGGTGACACAACTCTGTGAATATAAGAAAAACCACTGAAGTGTACGCTCTGAACAGGTGAACTCTGAATGTAAGTCTTACCTCAGTGAGGCTGTTGAAAAACAAGACTCAACCGAAAGGAGCAGCACTTGAGTTTTTCCCGTTTCGGTGCCTAACAGAGGGCCCAGCACAGCGTGCTCCCCGTGGGTTTGCTAACGAGGGAGCAAACTGGCCTCTCTGGGCTGTAAGCGCCCAGACGCCACAGCTGGAACACACGTGCGTGTGTACACACACACACACACACTCACGCTTCCCTGGAACCCATCACGGGTTCTTGGAAAAACCCCGACTTCTACCCTCCAAAAGTTACTGGGACAAACAAAGTGCCCCCTGCTCCCACCCATGGAACACCCCCTGAGAAGCCATGCCGGGCTGCGCTGTGCTGCTTGGGTTGCTTTGTCTTAAATATAGAAAACACCAGAAAGATCCTGAGGAAGGGTGCCCAAAAGGATCTAGAGATGCAAAGGGCAGCTGCCACGTGAGGTCGGGGTGAAACGAAAACAGAACCCGTGGGTGGAAGGGCAGAGTCTAAGGGAACATAAAATGGGAGCCCGGGAGCCGATGTGGCTCAAGCAGTTGAGCACCTGCTTCCCACATGGGAGGTCCCAGGTTCGGTTCCCAGTGCCTCCTAAAAACCAAAAAAACAAGCAAACAAATGAGAAAAACAACTCAGGGAGTCATTGTGGCTCAGTGGTTGAGCACCAGCTTCCCACGTCCTGGGTTCGATCTCCAGCTCCAGTACCTAAAAAAAAAACAACAAAAACTGGGGACCAAGTAACCTCATTGTATAAAGTATTTCTACCGTGACAATGTCCCCTAAAGGATTTCAAGCAGAGTATATTAATAATAAAAAAGAACACAACGTAAATGCAATAGGGCTATTAGGATGAGACCGCAGAAGCCAGGTCTCTGCTGTGCAGACAAACCCCAGTTGAAGCAAAGGGTCTATTTTAGATTATGTGGGACCCCCACCTCCCACCTGGGCACCAGGCGAAGAAGCCTTTGTCCTGGCTCTCTATTCTGGGATGAACCTGCTCTGTTCACCCTCACTAAGGACCACTAAACAATAGCGAGTTCACTGTCTAAATGATGTAAAAAAAGGTCTTCAAATTTCTTACATCGTTTCTTATCTCAGTCCTCAGTAAAACGGGCAAAATGCAAATCAAACGTTAGGAGGTCACTAGGACTAGCCAGGATGCACGTGAGGAGGGCAGAGTCGAGTGGAGTGGGGTGGGGAGAGGTAGCTGGAAGTTGCTTTGGGGGAGAGGGTTATGGGGCAGTGTAGCCTGGTGGGCCTGAGGTCAAGGTGTGGTTTTGGGCAACCGATTTGGCCTCTCTGAACCTCAGTCTCTTCATCTGTGAAAATGGGGGTGATAATGCCCTTTCACAGGGAAGCTACCCTTACACCCAGCCCTGTAGGTGCTGGGGGGCGGCGGTTTCTAAACTGCTCTCTCGGGAGCTGTGTGATGAGATCTGACCTCAAGAGACCCCCAGGCCCTAGTAGGGCAAGGCAGGCGGGGCTGGGAGGCCACAGGTGTGGCTCTGGCGCGGCTTCCCGCCCAGTGCTGGCTTTACGTGGCCTTTGTTAGAAGATGCAGCCTTTCCTGGGGTCCCATTTTGGGTGGGTGACCCCGTTAGCTTCCAGTTCAGACAGGACCCCTCCTCAAGGAAGAGGGCCCTTCCCGCTCCCCCTTCCCCTGCGGCTGGAGCCCCCTCCGTTCCTTTTTTGTTTTTGTTTTGTTAACTTGACTGAGGCATAATTTACATACATACAGTTCACCAATTTCAAGTGTACCGTTTGAGGATTTTTTTAGAAAATTTGCCGACTTGGGCAACCATCCGCACAATCCCGTTTTAAAACATTTCCGGCCTCCCCGTGCGAGCCCCTGTGCCGTCTACAGGTCCTCTCCCTGCCCGCCCCCGGCCCCTGGCGCCCAGGGATCGGCTTTCTGTCTCTTCAAGTCGCCGATTCTGGACGTTTCACGTTAATGAGGGCATACGATGTGTGGCCTTTTGGGTCTGACTTCGCTCACGGAGCCTGTTGTTCAGGTCCACCTTTTTGTGAGGGGGGAGGTGAGAGGGAGGCACGTAGAAACCCTCAACACGCAGAGGTGGGAAGGACTTTCGGAGACCTCTCGCCAGCTTTCCACCAGTCACTAGCCTGGCTTGTTGCCCTCTGGGCACGGGGCGCTCCCTCCCTTGCCGAGCAGCTACTCCAGTGCCCACCACGGCCTCATGTGGCCAGGGTGGTACCAGCAGGGGCTTTGGAGCTAGGGGGCCTGGACCCTTTTCCTGGCCCTGCCTTTGGGGGGCAGGGAGGGGGGCCTCAGGCATGGAATTTAGCCTCTTTGAGCTCTGGTTTCCTCATTTGTAAAGGAGATGGAAGTTTGCAGTTAGTACTGTTCCTGGCAAACCAAAAAACTCTCTCCCTTCCCTGACATCCATGGGTTGTTTGCAGGCTCTTTTAAACTTGAGCCCGCACCTGCAGCCTTGCTCCTTTTTACCCAAGGCTCCCGGCTCTGCCCCTCAGCTCCTCAGAGGGGCCCGCTGCCGCGCCATGGGAGGCGTCAGAGGGAATTCCGAACACTGATCATTAAATTCTGCTGTTTAAACGGCACGCAAAATGGGCAGAGGAACAATAGGCAACTCCCAAAGAAAAAGCACGCAAGTGGCCAACACCAGTAAATGAATGACAATGTGCTGAAGTTCACGCATAGTCAGGGGATAGAACTGCCGTGTCCCTTTTCACCCCCTGGGCCTGCAAAACCCAAAAAGCTGAGATAAGATCCGGGTCGGGGGTGTGGTGGGCCATCCTGCAGGCACGGTTGGTGGACTGGCATGTAAATCGGTGCAGCCTTTTTGGAAGGCAATTAACAGCAGCTCTTAAATTTCAGAGGTACATAGTTTAGTGTTAGCAAGTCCCATTCTCAATATCTGTCTCCATAAGGAGGCATGTGCTGTCTTCTGCAGAGTAATTTGTAAAAAGCAAAAAAAGTAACAACCTAAATACACCCCGAGGACTAAAAAAGCCATGGAATGTCTACACATGCTGCTACTCTGCTGGTAAAAAGGATGCACTGACGTGTTTAAGCGGAGAAGACGCAGGAGTTGCCGAACAGTTTGCACAGTAAAACCCACTGTATGATTTTTTCTTTTGAGCTACATGTGCCTTTGCAGAACTATGCATGTGTAAAGGCAAAGAGAAAAATACCAAATTAATAGCGGTGGTATTTGAGCTAGGATTTCAAGGGACACTCTACTATACACTTGAATCTTTTACAAAGAAAATATATTCGTCTATTTCTTGTGAAATTAAGAGTTTTGAACATATTTCCTGAAAAAATATCCCATTACCAGACGTGAAGATCATCTTTGAACATCCGCAGCTACTGGGTTTGTTTTTTCACACTTTGGAGGTGGGACGTGACCTCCTACGGCTGGAATTATCTCGATGTTTCGAGTTGGTAGAGAAGAGACAGAAGGAAAGACACCGGGCGGCAGCGGCGGGTCCTCCGGGCGGCGGGCCCCGCTGACGTGCGCGCCCCGTGTCTTTTCCAGGCCCGCCCTGCAGCCCCCTCGCCCTCGGCCTGCTGCTGGCCGGCGCCCTGCTCCTGCTGCTGTCCCTCAGCGTGGCCGTGCACCTGTGCTGTGAGTTCGCCCCTTTAGGCTCCCGTTTGCGCCGGAGGTGTCCCGGGGCCGCTCCCTCCTCTGGTGACTCTGACCCCTGCCCTGCTCTGAGCTGCCCCTGTGTCCCCCGGACAGCAGCACCCCCCCTCCCAGGGCTGTGCCTGTCGACTCCCCGCGGGGCCGGCAGGTGCGGCGTGCTCCGTAAGCGGGAGCGCCCCTGGGCAGCCGGTGGTGCTCGGGCACAGAGAGATTGCGGGTGGGCTGTTGAGCTCTATTCCCAGAAGCTAGAGATCCTGCCCCCGGGGGCCGTGGGGAGCCCAGAGAGGGCTGTTCCCCTGGCAGCAACCCCAGAGGCGGAGCTCCTCCTTCGGGCAGGCTCTCCTCCCCGCCCTGGGCTCTTCCGGAAGGTGGAGAGCCACCCCGGTGGCAGCGCAGGGGTCCAGGGGTCCGAAGGCCCAGCCCCCCGGTGCTGGTGCGCACCTGCGCCTCCTAGGACACGTCTCCTCCTGTTTGGGCCTCTGTAAAATAGGGATGGGCGGGTACACAGGAGCGTGCGCCCAGTTAGCGGCTCTTGACTTCCGTAGATCAAGGACCCTTTGACCGTGGGGTGCCAAGGAGGGACCCTCTCCCCGGAGAAGGGCGCCAGGGCACACACTGTCGCATACAGTTGCCCCCACAAAGGGGCCCGTTTCACCCCACTCCGAGAAAGCCATTCAAGTTCAGCAGTCTGCCAAGCTTTTTTTATGATATAAATATTATATGTATTTTATGTTTTTTACCTATATTATTTATATATATAAATTTTATAAAATTTTTTACAATATAAACATTATAATCCGCCCCCCCGAGAAGGCTCCCTCGTCTGTATGGTCTGCAAGCTTTTTGATCAAGGATCCCACCATTTGAAAACAGATGTGCGAGCACCAGCTGCAACTCGATGTCTGTACTTATGGAATATATCACGCATGCTATTCAATGTGCTTCAGAAACAAAAAGTACGAAAGGATGAGACAAACCTATGGACAGACGTGCTTTCTTTTGCCTCCCAATAGAAAAGCTGGTGGCGGCCCTGAGCGCACGCCCTCTGTGTGACCTCCCAGGCCCGACCTGCCGAGCAAGAGGCCAGATAGCGTGTTTAAGGGCGCAGGCTCGGGCCTTACCCCTTGGTGGAGCGAGGTAGTCTCCCTGTGCCTCAGTTTCCCCTGTATAAAATGGAGCTCTTGATAGGAACATCCAAGCCGTAGGTCTGCGGCGAGCACGAGGGGAGCTCCAATGCGTACGTCTAGAGCAGAGCCCGTGCAGCGCGCGCTCTGCGGGCGCGGCCCCTCCACGTCCGGGCCCCCCGGGGCCCGGGGCCCCCTCACTGGTGCCTTCCGTTTCCTCTTTCAGGCCTGCGGAGGAGAGCCCGGCTCCGCTTCATGAAACAGTAAGTGCCGTTAACCTCGGCGGATGCCCGGGGGTGGTCCTAGGGCCCCCACCCCTGCCTGCAGCTCTACCTGCTCAGACGCCACCTTCCAAAAATCACCAGCTGTGTGAACAGATGGGGCGATAGAATTCAGAAGAGAAAGCCCCCACTGCGAGCAGGCGGTAACTGTTTTCCAAGGACGGCAGAATTCGGCTCCGTGAGCCACCCCGGCACATGTGGACCGCCCTCCGGGGCTCCCCAGGGTCCTTCCCGTCCCTGTTTCACTTGACCTTGACCTAGTGGTCCCGGGGGCCAGCCGAGGCTCGTGGGCAGCCCCCGAGCAGAACAGGGCTGGGAGGCCGGCCGGCCCCTCCGGGGTGGAGGGGCGCTTCCGCGTGTCGAGGCCACTCCAGAGCCTCTTGGCGCTGGGTGTTGGCGCCATCTCGTCTCCCGCCCTTGACCCCACCTGGGGTCCCGGGTTCACCCACAGGCTGAGTCGCACAGAGACTGGGGTCCTAAAGTGCCCCTCAGGCCCACTGAGCCGGGAGCAGGTGCAGAAGCAAGAGACCCCGGAGCCAGAGCCGCGCTGCTGCCAGCCGCAGGGCCCCCCAGCCCTTTCCAAATTTGAGGTTTCTCTCTCAAAATAGAGACCGTTTTACGCATCCCCCGACCCCATTCATTGGATTTTCGCCTCAGTACAACCCCCGTTCACATGGCAGTGCCCGGAGAAACTACTCAGGCCTCTCGATTGCCCAGGACGGGCTCCAGAGCTCTGACGGGGCGGAGCGGGCGCCGGCCCCATCTGCCGCCCGCTGCAGGCCAGTCGCCGCCCTCCCTGAGCTCCGAGTCCCCATCTGTGAAATGGGACCAAGGTACCAGCCGTTACCCCCACCTGGCTGGGGCGAGGCCCACAAGAGGCTCGGCACGTGGTGCCGCGGCGTGGGGCACGAGCTCACTTAACGCATCTAAATTCAGTTCCACGAGCCCAGCAACCCAGAAACTAATGCAGCTAAAGTGCTCAAAAGCTGTGGCCTCCGCATATGTTCTCTTTATTATATGTTCTACCTTCTTTTATACATTATTTAAACATATAGTAGTTTGCCTAGAGGCGGATATGATAGTTTGTTACGGTTGCTAAAAGATATATGCTGACTTCCATGGGAAATTTTCAGAGATGATTTTGGTCATCGCAACTTCCACCCTCTGTCGCTACCTCAGGGATAATAACTTCAGCGGCTTTCTCTAAGGCTAGACCTCCAGGACTCTGTTCCACGCCTTCCCCTCTGTCTAAGGCTAGACCTCCAGGACTCTCTGTTTGACGCCTTCCCCTCTATCTAAGGCTAGACCTCCAGGACATTGTTCAACGCCTTCCCCTCTGTCTAAGGCTAGACCTCCAGGACATTGTTCAACGCCTTCCCCTCTGTCTAAGGCTAGACCTCCAGGACTCTGTTCAACGCCTTCCCTTTGTCTAAGACTAGACCTCCAGGACTCTGTTCAACGCCTTTCCCTCTGTCTAAGGCTAGACCTCCAGGACTCTGTTTGATGCCTTCCCCTCTGTCTAAGGCTAGACCTCCAGAGCACTGTTCGACGCCTTCCCCTCTGTCTAAGGCTAGACCTCCTTGACTCTGTTCAACGCCTTCCCCTCTGT
Organism: Dasypus novemcinctus; assembly: GCF_030445035.2. Taxonomy (NCBI): domain Eukaryota; kingdom Metazoa; phylum Chordata; class Mammalia; order Cingulata; family Dasypodidae; genus Dasypus; species Dasypus novemcinctus. The sequence goes on along the minus strand of NC_080689.1, from coordinate 80,790,873 downwards.
CTAAGGCTAGACCTCCTTGACTCTGTTCGACGCCTTCCCCTTTGTCTAAGGCTAGACCTCCAGGACACTGTTCGATGCCTTCCCCTTTGTCTAAGGCTAGACCTCCTTGACTCTGTTCGACACCTTCCCCTTTGTCTAAGGCTAGACCTCCTTGACTCTGTTCAACGCCTTCCCCTCTGTCTAAGGCTAGACCTCCAGGACTCTGTTCGACGCCTTCCCCTCTGTCTAAGGCTAGACCTCCAGGACTCTGTTCGACGCCTTCCCCTCTGTCTAAGGCTAGACCTCCAGGACTCTCTGATCGACGCCTTCCCCTCTGTCTAAGGCTAGACCTCCAGGACTCTCCGTTCGACGCCTTCCTTTGGTGGCCTTGTGTGGAGAGCGCGTCCCCGACAGGCGTCTACCTGGTGCACAGAGACGTGTTCTGCTCTCGCACCGGCTTCCCTTTAACTTGCTCCCAGTTTTGGAGGAGCTGGAGGCGGAAGTCGGTGCGGGTCAGCTGAGGGAGGAAAGGGGTTCGAGGGCTCTGGGTGGAGGTCTGGGCTCCTCATCTATTCAGCAGCTCATCTGTTGTCTGTTGACACTTTCCTGTAAGACAAAAGGCTTTGTGGCAAAAAAAAAAAAAAAAAAAAAAAAAAAGAACTTCAAAAACCCTCTCTGGAGTCGCAAGCCAGGTGTGGGTGAGTAGTCCCTGGCTCCCAGGCCGTGTGTCCGAGCTCCCCCCGTGCTGTGGGCAGACCTCCCCAGCCTCTGGCCGTCCTGTAAAGTAGACCCCCAGCGGGCCCCCTCCTCCTGCCCCTCGGGGGGCTGGCGAGAAGAGCTCGGCTTAGAAGGCCCTGCCGGAAGTAGCGCTGTTCAGAGCCAGGGTTCTTTGCAGGGCCTTTTCTGCAGTTTTTTTAAATGACTAAGACGGACCCTAAATATGGGGCCAAACTCCTGGCCCAGGCTACGCGGAGTGGAGCACGGCCCTCGCTGTTCGTCGGAAATTGGAGATTTGCTTGAGAACGAGTGGCTTGCACCTTGTTTTTCAGGTTTTACAGCTGAGCGGAGAATACGAGCTTGCCGTCCTGCCTCAAAACACCCTGGTCTGGGCAAGGAGCGGGACCTGGAAGGGTGGGGCAGACGGACCCGCTCGCCCACGGAGCCCCCTGGCCTGCAGACGCTGCCCGCTCTGACCCCGCACGTTCTCCTGCGGGCCCTGCGCACGCGAGTGACCTGTTGGCCGGGCATCGGGACTCTTAGAGGATTCCAGAGCCCCAAAGCACCGTCAGCAGCTCGCAGAGTGTGGAGGGAACGAGTAGGAAACGCCGCCCTGGCACGGCTCCCGCCTCCTGCCTCGCCGGCGCTGGGCCAGGACCTTGGAATGGGCCATCCAGCCACCGTCTTTGAACTTGCTTTGCCCTGTCATGGGGTCCCAGAGTCTTCCCTGGGACGGTGCAGGGAAGACTCCCCCTTGGTCTTCTCAGGCTGCAGCTGACCGTCCTCACAGAGAGCCCCAGAGGCCAAACCCAGCTTCAGAAGGAGGCTTCCTGAGAGGGGCAGACCCGGCAGCCACTTTGGCCTCTGAGGACATGGGCCTGGGGACTCGTGGGTGGGGGGGGGGGTCACTTCATCTCCTGGTAAGAAGTTTTTCCGCTTTCATTTCTGCTTTCCCACAGTTTGTACTCTTCTTCTCTCACTTTCTGTTCTCTTAAGGAAAAAAAATGTCTTGGTTATAAAAATAAAGACGTGAGTAAAAATGCAAATGGCTCCCGTGATGCAAAATCACAAACACCCGTCTATGGCAAAAATGTCGATGCTCAGCTGAAAAGGGATAAAAAGGATAAAGATGGTAAGTCTTCATTTTGGTCTGCCCCCGGACGCGCCGTAGCCACACTGCAGGTACAGAGGTCGAGAGCGGCCGGGGGCACCAGGGCCGTGCCACAGGAGCCTCGGGCCGAGCGGGGCAGCAGTGTCCACCTCCTCCCCGCCGGCGCAGACCCACCTTCGCCAGCCCCTGCCTGTTTCTACGAGGCCTGAACTCCAGGGCCTCGTGGGCTCGGGGCAGCCTTGCACCAAAGAGGAGATCAGAGGCCTCGGGGTCTCCGCCACGTGCCCCGTTATAGTCTTCTCTCTGAATTGACTGCCACAGAGGGAAACACAAGGAGCTGCGCAGGGAGTGGAGACCCCGACCTCCTGCCTGTGACGCTGCCTCTGGGTTCTATCGCAGGCGCCCGCCCTGTCGTTGGCTGCCTGGGAGCCCCTGAGCCAAGACAGAACAGAGCCTTGGGCCTGCGTTCCCAGAAGTGCCAGGTCCAGCCCAAAGCAGCGCCGGCCGGCTGCGATTTAGAGGTTCCTGGCCGGCGGGCTGTGCTGGGAGGCCCCTGGCTGCCCTAGACCCTGAGAAACTGTTAGAGAAAACAGGAAGGAGAGCGGGCTCGCGGGGAGCGGGCATGCGGTCGGCTCCTGGCATCCGAGGTGCTGCTTTGTGGGGTCCCGGGGGAGCTGCAGAACTAGGCGGGGCAGGTGGGCTTGGGCAGGCGGGGCAGGTGCTCTGAGGACTGAGCAGCGGGGCCTCAGGGGGTCCCAGGGAGGTGGGGGGAGCTGGACAACGCTGTGCCAGGCCAGTTTCCTCCCGGCTCATTGCCAGGGGGGACCCTGGCTCCGGCACACCCCACATAAGAGACGAGCGACGGGGGGCCCCGCGGCGTGGCCTTCTCCCCAAGGCTGCAGCTGAAGCAAAACTGGGCGCTGGGCGTCTCGCCCCCTGGGGATGCGGGCGTCTGACCGCAGCACCCTGCCGCCGTCCTCACAACTGGCCTTCCTTGTTTGCACGTTCTAGGAGCTGCGTTGGGTCGAGTTGTGTCTCCCCCCAAAAAAGATACGTGCAAGTCCTAAACCCTGATCCCGTGCACAGGAGCTCATTTGGAAATAGGGTCTTTGCAGGGGTGATTGGGGACGGTGAGAGCCACCTGCAACAGGGTCTGGATCCAATACGACTGGTGTCCTCGTGAGGACTTGGACCAAGGGACAGTCGGACACGGGAGAAGCCCAGGAGAAAACGGAGGCAGGTGCGCCGACAAGGCAAGGGCTGCCGGGGGTGCCGGCAAACCCCGGGGGCCAGGCAAGGAAGGGCTCTCCCTGCAGATTTCAGAGGGTGCCTGTCCCCGCGGGCACCTTTCTGGACTTCTAGCCTGCAGGACTGAGCAGAGCCTGCGGGCCTTCGAAGCCAGGACGGGCCGGGGGTGGGGGGCAGGCAAGGGCTCCTCGGCTGCTCGCTGTGCAGCACCTGCCGAGGCAGGCTCAGCCCGGGCCGCCCAGGGAGCAGGTGCGGCTGCCAGCAGCGGGGGCTGCGGTGGGGAGGTCTGCACCCAGCACCTGGCTTTTCTGTTTTGAAGAAGGAACTGAGCTGTTACTGCTTTCCGGAGGGCCATTACAGCACAATGTCAGACATCGCAACCTGGCTGTCCTCTGCCCAGCAATTCCCCTCCTAGGCAGTTACAAAGAAGCACGTCCCAAAGCGGCATGCACTTGTCAGCAGCATCAGCTGTTCCTTGCCATGTGGCTGATCAGCCCAAGGGTCCACCAGAAAGAACCAGCTGCGGTAAACGGTACTAGGGCCTTGCAGGGCAGTCCACACAGCCGTTAGGGAATGAGCTGGAAATGCTGGCATTGTAGGATGGCCGCTGCAAAGGCCTATGTTTTAGCACCTTTATTGATTATTCTTATTTTCAAGGCAATGAATGGTCACTGTTAAAATCCAAGTGCACAGAGAAACAGACAAAACAAATACACGTCTTAAGAAGTCGGGATTTGGCTATCCATGGTGCCAGGTTGATGGTTTGAAGGGGTCTCGGGGATCTGGGTGCTGGTTGGATGGGTGAGAGTCACCAAACTGCATACTCAGGATATGTAGACTTTCCTCTCTATATATAGATTATCCTTGGATAAAAAGAGATTTTTAAAATCGAAGTACAGAACATTGCAGTAATGTGTTATATTAGTATTTGAAAGTTTCTTGTTCTAGATTTTCCCAGCACGTACTTTAAAAAAAAAATTTCTAATTGAAATCTTGCAATATGGAATATAATATAATATATATTATATGTAATTTACAATACATAGTAATATATAAAATCGAATCATATTGTTTGGCAAATTAGATTTTTTTTTTTCTCTTAGCAATGTGTCAGATCCTTGGGTATATTTGTTTGTTTATATATAGGAGAAGGTCTGGGAGGGGATGCTGCCAGCTGAAAATGGTAGTTTGGGGAATTTCCGTTCTGCTTTGTGCTTTCTGTGTTGGGTGAATTTTTCCAACAATCACATATTTTGTAACTGGGGGGAAAAAACAATGAAAACTTTGGGCAAAAGAAACTGAGCATCTTACTATTTGTTATCGTCTACTTTATACATTTCCACACTTTTACAGTAAAGCTCCTCAGAACTTCTACATTCATTAAACATCAGTAGTCCATCTCAGTCCTCCTCTTATCTCCTTTAAGAATCCACCACCTACCACCAGGCCTTGAAGATATTTTCCTATAATTTCTTCTAGAAGCTTTATGTTCTTGCTTTTAGTTTTAGCTTTTTGATCCATTTTGAGTTAGTTTTTGGATGAGGTGTGAGATAGGGGTCCTCTTTCCTTCTTTCAGCTGTGGATGTCCAGTTCTCTCAGCACCATTTGTTGAATGGACTGTTCTGCCCGAGCTGGGTGGGTTTGACAGGCTAGTCAAAAACCACTTGACCATACATAGGAGGGTCTGTTTCTGAGCCATCAGTTTGGTTCCCTTGGTCTATGTGTCTGTTTTTATGCCAGGACATGCTGTTTTTACCACTATAGCTAGGTAATATAATTTGAAGTCTGGAGATGAGAGTTTGATTTTCCTTTTTAAGATGTTTCTGGCTATTCAGGACCCCTTACACTTTCAAATAAATTGATAATCATGTTTTCAATTAAAAAAAAAAGAAAGTGAGCCTCTTTTAAAATGGGTTCTGGTTATTGGAACAGTAAAAGTTGGAACCAACTTAAATAGCCACCAATGAGAGATTTGCTCATAAATTAAGACTTCTGAAAATCCACACAACGGAAATCATCACAGCGGGTGTCTGACGCAGCCACACGAAGCCTAACTCTCAGGAGCTGTTCGACCTTGGGCAAGCCGCACGGCCTGTCTGAGCCTCGGCTCTCAGTTCTCTTCTCTGAAACGGGAACACCCAGGGCCTGTCCTTCTCCGTCGTGCCCTGGGCCTTTGGGGACCGACGATGGGCGGGTGAACCCGGCAGTGCTGTGGCCCCCCTGCCACCCCCTCCGAGGGGAGCAAGGGGGAGTCTGGGCACGCGGTCTGCAGGTGCGGGACCAGCCAGCTTTGTTCAGGGGAGGAAGGGGGCTCCAGCACCACCCTCCTTCCGTGCACCCTCCCTCGGCCCCACCCCTGCCCCCACAGCTTGGGTCTCTGCCCCGTAGGAAGTGGGCAACTTGTTTTCAGAACGCGATCCCCGCACCAGTGGCTGCGAGCTGATGGAATCTACCACCCAGTCAAAGGGAAAGAGAGCGCCGCGCCTCGGAGGCCTTGCCGGGTGGTGGGGAGCGGGGGACCTCCCCGTCGCCCCTGGGAGAGCCCCCAGGCGCGTCACGGACAGGGCGCTGGCCCTGACTCACACGGGGGTCCCTCTCCCAGCACGTGCGTTTGGGACCCGCGGGAACACGCATGGCACATGTGATTCTTATTGGGCTAAAAGGCGCAGAGCCGAAAAAGGGCGCTGCGTTCCCGCAGAGCGACAGGGACTCTCCCGGGCCGGGCTCTTCCCAGCAGTGTACTGCCGGACATTCCAGAGCTTTCTGGAGCTTCGCTTAGATTCTCTTTAATGTGGAAGGAAACCACATTTCTCTTCCTCTCCTTTTAATTGTTGATCAAAATTTCTGTCCTGCATCTATGTGAGCTCCCCTCCTCTCCAGGCTCCTTGATGCCGGTTCAAGGGTATTGCTTTGGCGCCTTCTGTGTGCACGGCGGGCCCTGTGCCTTCCGGCCTTGCTCACCTGCCCAAGAGGCTCCCCGGCCTTGCCGCTGGCTTCCCTCCCTGCTGTTGGCTCCCACCTCCTGGGCAGCCCAGGGCCTGGGGGAGATCCAGGCCTCCCCCCGGCGTAAAGGGTCGACATCCCTAAGCTCAGGGCCGGAGCCAAGCAGCTCAACGAGCGGGTCCGCAGCGGCTCCTCTCCCGAGGCGGGGAGCTCAGCGGGCCCCTGGGCGCTTTGCCGCCGGCTCCCCACGTCGGGACCTCTTCCCTCACAGTTTGCTTATCAGACACCCCTGAAGGTCGATGGTGCCCAGGGCACAGGGGGACCTCGGAGCCCTCAGGCAGGTCCTGGCTCAGCTCCCCCGTCCCAGGCTCTGCAGGTCAATGCAGGCCCCCGGGGGAGCCACAGCCCGGGCCACTTCTGCAGGGCGGAGGCAAGAGCAGACACACACGAGCAAATAAACACCCACGCGGGGCCAGCGCGAGGTCGAAGGCATCCGGTGCCTCCGCACAGTACGTTGTGTCCGGCCGCAGGGAGGGTCTGCAGCGTCTCGCAGCAGATTTTCAGGCGGGCTCTGCGGTTGGGGGCGGCGAAGCTAAGAGGGGATGAGTTGAAGAGCCGGCAGGGAGGCGAGCCCGCCGGCCCCAGTGCACCCCTCCCGGGCCTCCCAGCACCCCGTGGCCTAACACCTGCTGCGCAGTTAGAGGTGGCCGGGGCCTGTCCATCCACCCCCACCACTGCTCCAGGCTCAGCCAAGCTTGGGCGACGTGGGGAGGGGACACGGGGACACTGGCCAGCTTGGGAGACGGAGCTGACGGAAGGCAGCGGAGCCTCTCCCCGGGCTGGGGGGCTGGAGCTGGAGCCGTGCCTTCTCCCCCCGCAGCCACGCCCGGGCTCCTGGGCTGGGAACGAGCAAGACGGGCAACTTCCACGAGTCAAGCAAGACCTTTGTGGAATCATCGCCTGGACCCTGCCCGCCACCCACCCACCCCCAAATTCAGAATCCCGTCTCTGCAGCCCGCCTTGGGGGTGTGGGGGGCCGAGGAGCGAGAAGACGGGCTCGCTGGGTCTCAGGAAGCCGGTTTCTAGTCCAGCTATGCCAGCGTCTTCCTCTGCAAGGGCCCAGGGAGACCTGCCAGCAGCGGGAAGGGCTTGTCCGCGGAGCAGCAAACCACACCGCTGGGATTTTGCCAATAACATTTCAGAGGGGTGTCTGCTGTGTGGTAGGCGAGGCTGAACTAGTCCTGATGGTTCCCAAGAGCAGAGCCTTTCCAGGGGCGGCTCGCCCACGTTTGAGCTGGTCTACTGCTAAGACGTCCCACCTTCGTCCCAGCCCTGCTCTGGTTACCCAAACTTAAACTGTGCGCCTCTGTCTGCGAGATTAGTTTATATGTTCTCATTTCTTCTGCCGTGAGCTCAACACCAAAACTGCATTTTAACAGAATGAGGTGTGACCCAGGCATTTTCTAGAAATTAAAAAAAAAAGAAAAGGAAATCTGTCATTTGCATACAAATTTCACTGGTCAGGTGAAAATGTCAAAGAATTGTAACACTCACAGCTGGAGAAGACGTAGGCAAAGGACCCTCCGAGGCACAGATGTTGACGTTATTAAACTTGACAGCCTTTTCGAAAACCATTGGCAATATCTAATAACGTTTCATACACGTATACTACCTCAATGCTCCTGGGAATATGTCCCCTAGGAGACTATCTAAGAATAAACATACAAGGATGCTTATTTCAATGTTCATTATTTTGGCAAAATAAACACTGGAGGCAACCCCAAATTCATCCATAAAGAATGGCTGAAAGATTGTCCATACCCTAAATTATTATGCAGCCATGAAAAAGAATGCCTTCAAAGAATGATCCAGTGAGGGGGAGGAGGCAGGGAAGTATTTAAAATACGATCCTATTTGTGGAAAACTGTACACGTCGACATCTGTGTGTGCGACTCTGTGAGCAGGCAGCTCGCCAGCTGGACAAGGAGAGCCCGCCCAGCGGTGGTCATGAATGTTAAAAGGCAAAATCTCCCCGCGAAAAGGAATTCATTTTATTTACATAGTGAGAGGTTAAGACAAGCAGTGGTATTCCTTTTACTTTTATTAATGAACCTGACTGTTAAAATTCAACTTTGCAAAACTTAAAGTCTATCAATTTTGCTATGCACTGAAAATCTCCTAAGAAACAATATTTGTATTCACTCTCACATTGCCTGGTTTAAAAAAAAAATGATTTGGGGCTTTGTGCCTACACAACGGAAGTAGTGAAATAAGGTAAAAGATCAAGGGAATAGAGGGTGGAAGGAGCAGCTGCACACAACCTAACAGCACTCGCAATTCATTTCCCCACTCACGCAATTTCACTTGGCCCTGTGGAAAAGAGAGCCCGGCGTTCTAGCGCGCTCCGTCTTATTTGTATGACATTTACCTGCACTTTCTATCTTTAGCTTTCCAATTATTCAAGTAATCTATTTCCTCCTCTACATTTGCCTAGAATTATCATGCGTCACCCCAGATCCCCAGCTGCCCTGGTTGTGGTTGCATGGTGTGAACACCCAGGCTGCTCAGAAGATGTGTTAGATGATAGAGAACCAGTGAATTCCCGCCCTGCTCAGTTAGACTTTTTTCTTTAATTACGGAAGTGGAATTTATTGCTACAGTGTTGACCTTGTTACTAATTCCTGCCTTTAAAAAGATGGCGCTTCAGCATAGGTCCCAGGTTCCTGATTTAATTTTACTCTACCTTTCGTCACCTCCCAAGCCCCCCAGTATTGAACTGCTTTTTTTTTTAATTTGTCTTTTTTTAAAAAAGGTACATAGATCACCAAAAATGTTACATTAAAAAATATAAGAGGTTCCTACATACCCCTCACCCCACCTTCCCACTCATACACATCCACAGCCTCTTTCATCATTGAGGCACATTCATTGCATTTGGTGGATACATTTTGGAGCACTGCTGCACCACATGGATTATGGTTTACATTGTAGTTCACACTCTCCCCCAGTCCATTCAGTAGGTTATGGCAGGTGAAATTCTTATCAAGACCCCCCAGAGTTCTGGGACCCCAGGACTCCAGCCGACTTCTCCAAGCCAAGTGTCCGGGGCTGATTTTCAGTTTCTGCTTTGAACCGGTGCCGGGGGAGCCTGAGACTTGCCACGTGACTGCTCTGCAGTGCTCAGGACTCCGGCTCCTGCTCTCTCGCCATGATGTGCTGCTTTTCCCAGAGGGAGTCTCAGCTACTGGATATTTACTAGTCAGTTTACAATGACTGATTCCAATAATTAAAATAAAGCAGTGCACAAATAGACCCCATGAGATCATGTGTGTTAATCACACGGTGCAAATGGCAGTCACACACATGGGGAGAGAATAGATTATAAAACAAAGGGTGCTGAGACAATAGGTTAACGATTCGGGAAAAATATATATAACCTTTAGCCCTTCATATCTTACACCAAAAGAAATTCTAGATGGTGGAAATAAATGAATGTTTCCCAAAAAATACAGAAAAATCAGAGTCAGTGATTTAATTCATAATCAACGCTAATCAAGATGAAATGGAAACTCCTTTCTAATATAGATTGGAGTTCTTTAAACAAAACAAGAAATGTATTTTTTTTTTCATCTTGGGCAGTACCAGACTATATTATTTCAGGTCACTGGGGGGTGCTAATAAATGGGCCCTCGTTGTTCCACCATTCTTAAGGGAAATTGAGCAATATGTATCAAGAGTCTAAAACTCATGTATATTCTTTGATCCAGTAATTCCATGTCTGGGGAATTTATTATGAAAAAGCTATCATATAAGGACTATAGGTGGTAGTAATATTTTGACGATGCTCTTGCATAGTTTATAACAAACATTTCACACCAATGCAAAGAGTTGGTGGATGGGTGGTGTATGAGGCCCCTGTATGATGTTATGTATGTTTATTTTGTAAGTTCACAATCTTTACTACACACTCACTGTTTATGTGTGTTCATGTATGAATGATACACTTTAATTAAAAATTTTAAAAAGCTATCATGTCTCTGCACAAGCATGAGTAACAGCCAAGATATACATCAAAGTATTATGGGAATTTTAAAAACATGTTAAAAACCTATATATCCACAGTGAAATAAGGGAGACTATGTCCCTACAGTGAAATGAAAGCCATTAAAAATAATACTGTGTAAGAATGTTTAATAAGTAGAAAGGTAGTTCACAGTATATTCTAAAGTAAAGAAAGCAGATTATAAAACCTTGGATTATAATCTGATTATAAAACCCAATCCTGGGGAAAAGGGAACTAAGGAATTTTCTGAGTGTGAGAAAACAATCCAGAAAAACATATGCCAAAATGTTAACAGTGAAGTTTAGGGGTGCAGTTTAATATGTGATTTTTTATCTTCTTTCTTATGCATGTGCACTACTTCCATCTGTGTATTACATTTCTAGTCCAGACAAAACAGTAAAGTAATCTCAATTTTGAAAAAAATATGTATATATGAGAAGAATGTATAATGACAAGAAAATATGTTCAAAAGATTATGGTTTAAAAAATAATATGAAATATTATTAGAACAGCTAGAGTGTGGCCCCATCTTTAAAAGAGTGAGACATTCCAGAAACTGATACAGCAGAGGTTGTTGGTTATGTCTTTGAAGGGTAGGGCTATATAAATACTTTTTCTTTCTTTTTTTTTTTAATATTTCTTAATTTTTTTTTAAAGATACATGATTTTGACAATAGGAAATAATGTTTCTTTAAAAAAATGTTTTTTATTTTAAAAGAAGCTTTGATTACATAAATATTATGTAAAAAATATAGGAGATTCCCATATGCCCCACATCCATCCCCTCCCACACTCTCCCTAAAAACAACATCTTTCATTAGGGTGGTACATTTGTTCCAATTGATGAACACATATTGAAGCATTGCTACTAACCGTGGACTATAGTTTACATTATAGTTTACACTCTGCCCCACACAATTTTATGGATTGTGACAAAATGTAATGGCCCGTACCTGCCTTGCAGTGTCATTCAGAACAATTCCAATGTCCCAAAAATGCCCCCATGCTACACCTGTTCTTCCCTCTCCCTCCCCTCAGAACCTCTGGTGGCCACTGCCTTTATGTCGATGATAAAAGTTCTTTCATTCCTAGAATAATAATAAGTCTGTAATAGAATAATAATAAGTCGATTTAGTCTACTGTTCATCACCCAGTCTTGAGGATTTGGGATGGTGATGCCCACTGTTTCTAATCGAGAGGAGGCTTAGGTCCCATCGGGCCGATGGGTGGAACCATCTTGCTTGCAGCTGCAGACACACTCTGTTTCTTGGGATGGGTGTTGACCATCATCATCTCCTTCTCAGCTGTCCTGGGTGAGTGCAATGAACTGGAGAGTAGGTGTCGCAACTCTGCTGAGATTCAGGGCTCAACTGGCACATGAACAGATCAAGAGATTTAAGACTGGGAAATGGATGTGGCTAAATCAACTGGGCTCCCGTCTACCACATGGGAGGTCCAGGGTTCGATGCCCAGGGTCTCCTGGTGAGGGCGAGCTGACCCATGCAGAGTGCCGGCCCATACAAGAATGTGGCCCCACGCAGGAAAGCTGCCCAGCACGGGAAAGCCTCCATGTGCAGGAGTGCCAGCCAATGTGGAGAGCTGGGGCAGCAAGACGACACAACAAGAGACACAGAGGAGAGGAAATAAGAAGACATAGCAGGGGAGCTGAGGTGGCCCAAGAGAGTAATCACCTCTCTCCCACTCCAGAAGGTCCCAGGATCGGTTCCCAGAGCCACCTAATAAGAAAACAAGCAGACACAGAATGGGCACAGAGAGCAGACAGTGGGGAGAAGCAAATAAATAAAATAAATCTTAAAAAAAAAAGGATTTAAGACTCTGGGACATATATTTAACTAGTGCTAATTTTTTTTTCATTAAGCAACTAAAACAATTTTATTAGGGAGAACTTTTTCTGCTTTCCCCACATTTGAATTAATTCTACTTGTGACCTTTTTTATATACATAAATTCATTTGTAAGATAGAATTGACAATAAGGACTCATTTTTTTTTTAAAGATTTATTTTTTATTTCTCTCTCCTAACCATGCCCGCCCCCAGTTGTCTGCTCTCTGCGTCCATTCACTATGTGTTCTTCTGAGACCACTTCTATCCTTATCAGCAGCACAGGAATCTGTGTTTCTTTTTGTTGCATCATCTTGTTGTGTCAGCTCTCCGTGTGTGTGGCACCGTTCCTGGGCAGGCTGAACTTTCTTTCGTGCTGGGTGACTCTCCTTATGGGGCACACTCCGTGCGCGTGGGGCTCCTCTACGTGGGGGACACCCCTGCATGGTACGGCACTCCTTGCGCGCATCAGCACTGCGCATGGGCCAGCTCCACACGGGTCAAGGAGGCCCAGGGTTTGAACCGCGGACCTCCCACGTGGTAGACGGACGCCCTGACCACTGGGCCAAGTCTGCCTCCAGGACTCAATTTTAAGTTACCTTTCACTGTTGTCACATTTGTAACAGGTGAACCCCAAGTCTGATTTATGAGTTTCTAGGCATGAACAGACTAACAAAGTTAAAGCAAGCACAGAATAGAACAGAAGAGAGAATTTCACACAGTTAATTGAGGTAAATACTTGACTTTAGAGTCACCTGGATGGCAAGTTCCCAGTGTGTGTCCACAGGGCAGGACCCTCCTGCCTCGTTCCTCCAGGAAAACCCCTGGGCAGCAGCTGGATAAGGAGCTAAGCGGTGGAGAGGAGGCCTGCCCCGAGGAGACGTGACTTGGGGCTGCATCCCATCGGTTCCTCCCACAAGGGGTAAAACCTGGCAAGCCTTTTTTGCTGGAAGGACTGGAGTGCTACAAGGAAATAGGTACTAGGAAGGCAGGATTTTTAACATCATAATTGGTGACACACGAGGAGGTCCCTTATTGTACACGGGAGACGTTCAGTAACTAGAGTACGTTTCCTCCTCCCTGTAAGGCAGGGCATCATCCTTCTTTTCTGTTCCACAGACCCTTGTTAGGAATTGCTGCGTTAGGGGGACATGGCCACGTGGTTGTGGTGTGGCCCTCTGACCCATCTGTCCTCTCCTCTCTTACACAGGCTTCACTGGGATTCAGGGTCCCAAACAGCGCCCACTTGCTACCGGATTTGACGAGGTTCTTGGCTACGCTGCAGAAATGAATGGCAAGAGCACGTCAGGTGAGTTAGGCCAGTGATTTACTCAGGCAAGGAGGGATGAGAAATGGGAGAAAATAACAGAGCAGGGGTGCCAGGTAGAGAGGAAGGGGCTGAAACGTGACAAAGTGGGCTGACATAAAGTCTACAGGGCCCCATTACAGGCTATAAATCCCCAGGCTTCCTTGCGTGGCCACGTGGCAGAGGAGAAGCGGCGAGAGCGGTGCGCAGAGGGCAGGACGGTCCACCGGGGAGAGCGCACGAGGGTGACCAGTGCTCGTTATCATTTCAGATAAAAGGGGCAGGAGGGCCATGTGTAGGGGAACCACAAATGAGTCTAACGTTGTGACACTGGGGGGCACAAACTCCAAAGTAAGGGGGCCTGACGGTGCCGCATCCCTGAGCCGTGCGCGCCGCCCGCGTGTGCAGACGTCTCCAGCGCCCAGGCGAGCCCGTGCTGAAGGCGCCGCGTGCTGCGGCAGCTGGCGAGCCCCTGCCAGGCGAGCGCGAGCGGGACCTCCAGAATGGCCCCCGACTCACTGTGGAATCTCTGAGCCCTAAGAACTCCTTCGTATTGAGCATTTCCCCCTTCGGTCAAGGTCTTGAGAAAACGTTTTTAGTGCGGTAACTGTTTCGAACGCACTTGGGTGGAACACGTGAAGGCGGCACTGAATACCACAGGGCTGTGTCTCCAGCAGCTCCGAGGGTTCCACGTCCCTGCGTCCGGGGCCCTTTGAAAGGCGCCTCGGCTCCAGTCATGAGAGCCACAGCAGCATCTCCTGCAGCGGGAACATCTCCTTTGAGGGGGAAAAAATCATCATCAAATACCGAACAATAAAAAGAAATTAGGGGCGCAGATGTAGCTCAGGGGTCGAGTGCCTGCTTCCCATGTTCGAGGTCCCGGGTTCTCTCCCTGGTACCTCCTAAAATAAAACAAAACAATCAAACAGGGGAAACGGACTTGGCCCAGTGGTCAGGGCGTCCGTCTACCACATGGGAGGTCCGCGGTTCAAGCCCCAGGCCTCCTTGACCCGTGTGGAGCTGGCCCATGCGCAGTGCTGATGCGCACAAGGAGTGCCCTGCCACGCAGGGGTGTCCCCCGCGTAGGGGAGCCCCACGCACAAGGAGTGTGCCCCGTAAGGAAAGCCGCCCAGCGCGAAAGAAAGAGCAGCCTGCCCAGGAATGGCGCCGCCCACACTTCCCGTGCCGCTGACAACAACAGAAGCGGACAAAGAAACAAGACACAGCAAATAGACACAGAGAACAGACCACCGGGGGAGGGGAGGGGAATTAAATAAATAAAAATAAATCTTTAAAACAAACAAACAAACAAACCAACAAATGAAAAAAACAGCTCTCATTGGGGAGCAGATGGAGCCCGGTGGTTGAGCGCCTGCTTCCCGTGTACAAGGTCCTGGGTGCATTCCCTGGCACCTCCTGAAAATAAATAAATAGATAGATAGGTAGATAACTTTGAGGGGACGGATGTGGCTTAAGTGGTTGAGCGCCTGCTTCCCACACGAGAGGTTCCCAGGCTCAGTCCCCGGTGCCTCCTAGAAACAAACAGAAAAACAAACAACAAGCAAACAAACAAAAAAACCAACTCAGGGGAGCTGATGTGGCTCAGTGGTTGAGCACTGGCTTCCCACATTTGAGGTCCCAGTACCTCAAAAAAAAAAGAAAGAAAGAAGAAATTAAAATCTCCCAAAATGTAAATGAGACCATCTACTTTAAACATGTGTACAAAAAACTCATCTGTGGGTCCAACCATGGGCACACACACTCATATTTTTCCTTGGTTTTTTTTTGGTAGAAAAACTTTGCCCACATCCAATCTTGCTAAAAGTTTGCAGTGACCAGATGACCCATATCTTCACTGATTGTTCATGACATTCTACCCTTACCTACTATTTACTATCTCCATCTGCTAAGCATTTGCCCGATGCTAAGTACAAGTACCAAGCTCTTCTTAAATTCTTATTTTTTTTAAAATTTAGTTATTTCTAAATACTATGCTCTTTTCCCTGTATCCCCTCAATTCACCCTGTAGGCAGGTATGAACTCTTACCATTTTACAAGCAGGACTCAAAGATCAGTCAAGTGACTTACCCAAAATCACAAAGCTGGAAAAGCAACCTGGCAGGGACGGGACATCACCCAAATACCACCACCTCAGGATACCCATTGAGGTGTCCCCTGACCCAGACCCACATGGCCAAGAACCAGGCAGTTTAACCTCAGGTCCTGGAAAAGTTTACCCAGCCTTGTCATTTCGTAAAGCCCCAGAGTGCACGATCGCAGCATATAAGCCAACCTGTGGGCTCTTTCTCTATGCAAATTGTGACTGAAGCAGCAGCAAACCACAATCAAATTTCAAAAAGTCTTTGCAGCCAGCAAAAGCTGATCCTTGAGTCTTGAGTTGTAGATGTCTATGCTGGAAAAGAAACTCACAATTTACCTAACAGCTTCCAACATAATAGTTGGATCCCCTTTCCAGCAACGCTGCCACGTAGTCGTCCACCCTACATTTAACCCTGCTGGCACGTGGAGCCTGCCCTCTCTGCGCAACCCATGTCAGGTTGAACTAACTCTCCTGGAAAGTTTTTCCCAAAGGGTGTCCCAGCAAGCTTCTAAGAACCATTCAAAAACAAGTCTACACCTGCCCAATGAAAGATGACTGTTTTGCTGTCACAAAACTCTCCACGTTGTCCACGTGCAACCATATCCCTGGCCAGTTCCCTGTGCGCCAGCTGTAATTCCACCCATCCCTATGGCACTCGAGAAAGCCTAGCACAGTAGAAGCCCCCTCTCAACGAGAGGGGGAGTGGGCATCACCATCCCAGAATCCTCAGAACTAGGACAAAAGTGGATTTACTGGTGTTCTACTAGAGACTTATTGTGCTTCTAGCAATGGAAGAAATTATATCATTGATGTGGACACAGTGGCCACTGGAGGTGCTGAAGTCAGAGAGAGGGAAAAAGAGGTGTAATATGGGGGCACTTTCAGGACTTGGAATTGTCCTGAATGACATTGCAATGACAGATACAGGCCATTATATATCTTGCCATAACCTACAGAAACGAGTGGGAGACAGTGTAAACTACAATGTAAACTATAATCCATGTTTAGTGGCAATGCTCCAAAATGTGTTCATCAATTGCAATGAATTGTTACCACACTAATAAAAGAAGTTATTGATGTGGGAAAAGTGGGGGATGTGGGGAGTGGAGCATATGAGACTCCCCTATATTTTTTTATGTAGCATTTTATGTAATCTAAGTATCTTTCAAAAATAAATAAAAAATATATTAAAAAAAAGAAAGCCTAACACAAAGCAAGTGAGCAAGAGAAGAGTTACGTTACATTTTGTAGGATGTCAACTGCAGTACTTTTTTTCCCTAAGGAAATGGGACTTTTAATTGCCACACGTCACACCCAGTGGGGACACGGTAGGACGTCCACACAGAGAAAGTCAGGATGGCAGGTTGGGGTTCTTTCCAGGTGATTCCTCACCACCTTCCTGCTCGTCTCTTGGGGTCCCCTGGCCCACAACTGCTTTCAGTATTATCATCATGCATTGATGAGTGGTTCCTGTTTCCTTCTCGCAAACCTGCAAATGTCACCGATTCTCAGAACATTCCACTATTTGCAAGAAAGTCGCCCACTGTGCGGTATTTTGTTTTGGGGGAAACACAGTGGCTTGGCAGGCCCATCGCCCTCCAGGCAGTGGGGAGGTGTCCCCGGAAGAGCAAGGGCAGGCGTGGCTGACTCTCCAGCCCTGCGGGCCCGACTCCTGGACAAGGGGTAGAGCTGAGAAGACACCAGCCCTTGTGTCGCCTGCGCAGGGTTCTCCCACGAGACCACACTTCCTCCCAGTTTTTCAAGGAGACATCAAAGAAAGAGAACTGAACCCTTCAAAAGAAACATCTGAGAGCACGTGCTGCGCCCGCCGGCGTGGTGGACAGACTTATCACAGCTCGGCCGAGCCGTTCTGCAGGTGCTGCTGGGGGACACCCGCTCAGGTCCCAGCGCCGGTTCCCGCTGCACTGTGCCCCCTGTGCCTCCCCAGGACGCAGCCCACGGCTGCTCTTCTTCACTGTGAGTCTTGGGGGTGGCAGACAGACGCGTGCTGAGTCACCCAGCCCGACACAGCGAGGTAACGGCGCAGAAGGCGTTAGCGGGTGGGGGCAGGAGGCAGCCGTGGCGGGGAGCTGACCACTGCTGGGAGGCCCGCACACAGCGGCTGGCCCTTCGGGCCCGGATGTGGTGGCTAAGAAGGGGCCCCCGCCTCTTCTTCTCGGGTGCCGCTCCTGCAGGTGCTTTCTGTCGGCTTCCTGGGCGAGGGGCTGCCCATGGGTCATCAGCCTGCTGCAGGCTGCGCCGGCCCCCCAGGGCCCGGGTCTTCCCAGAGCCCCAGAACCCCCACCCGGGAGGTGCCCCGGGGACCGCCCACCAGCGCCACCGCAACGGCTGCCGTGCTCCGACTCCAGCTGGATCACAGCGACCGCAAGGCGACCGCGAGCCTGCCTCGGGTGCCTGGGCTCGCTGCGGCAGCTGAGAACCCAGGCTGCTTCAAGGGGAGATGGTGAAATGTGCAGAGGATCCCGGGGCCCTGGAGTCCTTCCCAGGGAAGTCCCAGGGGAACGGCCCCAGGAGGGGCTGGGGGGCCCTCGAGGAGGACCGCCGACCCCCCGGGAGCAGGAAGGCACGGGGCAGAGCTGCCGCCACCCCGGGTGTCACCTACACACCTGCCCCTTTAATGTGGGACGATATGTAGGGCGCCCCTCTCCCACCCGCGCCACCCACCCCCCTTTGCCCGCGGGCCCCCCCCCCCACGCTCCTTGGGACAGACAAACAAATTCATTTACAAATGCAACTCCTTCACGGTGCTGGGGAGGCCGAGAAAGACCAGGGCCCAGCTCAGCTCTCGGCCTGCACCCAGCCTGCAGGCCCTCCTAAGGGCCACCTTTATCAGCAGTAGCCAGCGAACCCCTCCCCAGCTCCAGCACTGCTGACAGCCCCGTGCCTGACAACAAGGGGATTTTAATCAACTGCTCAAACCTCAAAAGTCATGGTGCTAAAGCGCTCAGAAGCGAGTCCGACAAGGTGTGCGCAATTCAGGCAAGAGCGAGCGGGACATGACGTTGCATTTAGAGTCGGGTCTTCATGCGGCTTCAGGAAAGAAGCAGGAGAAGGCACACTCCAGCGTGCTGGGGGAAACTAGAGTCTTCCTTGCATCGTCTGTGGCGAGGCCCCTCCTCCCACTCCCCCTTCCCTGGGCCCACAGGTGCCATGAAAGGTCCTACCCCAGCACCCCACAGGGAGCCGGGCGAGGAGGGCGGCCGGGGCCGCTTTCTCTCTCCATCTGCTCGTTCGTTCAGACACACGTTCACTTTCCATTAGCTTCCTCGCTCTGTTTTTTTTTATTATTTATTTTTGTCTTTCTTGTTTAAAGATACATAGATCACACAAAACGTTACATTAAAAAATATAAGAGGTCCCATATACCCCCCACCCCCCACCCCCCACTCCTCCCACATCAACAGCCTCTTCCATCATCATGGCACGTTCGTTGCGTTTGGTGAATACATTTTGGAGCAGTGCTGCACCACATGGATTATAGTTTACATTGCAGTTCACACTTTCCCCCAGGCCATTCAGTGGGTTATGGCAGGATATATAATGTCCAGCATCTGTCCCTGCAATATCATTCAGGACAACTCCAAGTCCCCAAAATGCCCCCACATCACACCTCTCCCTCCCTCTCCCTGCCCTCAGCAATGCCCATGGCCACTTTTCTCCACATCAACGCTACAATTTCTCCCGTGCACACCAATGTTCATAGCGGCATTGTTCACTATCGCCAAAAGTTGGAATCAACCCATCAACAGATGAATGGATAAACAAAATTTGGCATATACATACAATGGAACAACACTCAGCTGTAAGGAGGAATTCAGTACTAACACACGGGATAACACGGATGAATCTCGAGGACCTTATGTTGAGTGAAGCAAGCCAGGCACTGAAGGACAAATACTACGTGACCTCTCTGATAGGAATTAAGCAAACCAAGCTGCCTCAGAGCGCTGGAGACGGTAAGATAGGCTTATGGAAGGAGGGGGGAGGAAGGCCATGAGCTTCCCTGCTCCTTGACCGTGGGCAGGCGGTTTCTTGGCCTTGAGGCTCGGTGCCCACTCCCACAAATGGGAACAACAGCCCCTTACCTGCAGTGTCCCCGCTGGCCAGGCCAGGCACAGCCGCCCCCCACGCCCAGGGCCGGGGCCCAGCGGGGTGCAGCGGGGCCCTGCCGGCCTAGCCCCTTCTAGCTGGGGGCCGCCCGCCTGGGGCCTGCCCTCTGCGGAATGGGCCGCCCCGCCCCGGAAGGCCTGTGCGCAGGGAGGGCCGCAGGGTCAGAACCCGGCAGCCAGCCGTCGGGACCCTGCCCGCGCCCGAGCCCGCGCTCTGGCCCCCGCGCTCTGGCCCCCGCACACACATGGCGCTGGTGCCCTCCCTCCTCAGGACCCTCTGCCCGGCGGGGGGGGCTCCTCCCGGACCCCCAAAGCACCCCAGCCCTTCTCACGCTCGGCCTGTACCTTCTCCTGTCGAGCTCTGCCCCTGACCCGGCTTCCCTGGCTGCGCGGTTCCAGGGCGCCGCTGACCGCGCCCGCACGGCCTCCTGCCTGCGAGTCGTGGGCACCAAGAAACAGGAAAGGAAAGAGCGATGAACACCCACGGTCAGAGGGAAAGCTGGTCATGGCTGGAGCTGGTTCTCAAAGAGCTCTAAAAGATAAAACACGGCACCACGGCACAACTACGACTAAAGGGACAGGCAACACGAGAGAAGATTCAGACCCCCAAAAAGAGAAGACTCTGCTCTGGGAGCCAGAGTGTCTGGTACTTTCTGGCTTTTGATTACCCAAAAACCGAGAGGAGAGGAGGGTGGAAAAGAAAACAAGAGAAAGGAGGAGCGAAAAGAGAAGGGGTGAAGCGTGAGACGTGAGGGCTGTCCCCAGGCCGAGCGGGGTGTGCCAGCTTGCGGAGTCCCTAACGCTGCTAGCCCACTCAGTAGCCACCAAGCATCGCCCTCTGGGAAAGGAAGTGAGTCACTCTTAACCTTTCCATTTATGAAGGTAGGTAACTACCTTGCAAAAATTTAGAAACTAGAAAAAAAAAAAAGGAAGAGAAAAGCAACTTGATATATTTCCTTCTGATGCTTTTTCTTGTTTTTTTTTTTCTTCTAATGCTTTTTCAACTTTTTTTTTTACAGTGTTGTCCATCATGTTGAATGTAGGGCTTTATAAAATATGCCATGAGTATTTTCCTTGTTTCTGCATAATTTTCCTACCTATACGACTTCAACATTTTAATGCTTAAAATTCCATTGAACAGATTATCATAGTTTAGTGAAATATTCCTTTAATTTTGAACACGTCCATTGTTTCCAATATTGGACATCTCTTTCATACACGATTATGCCAAGTTTATGATGATACTCACTGGAGAAACTTGCCAGATTGGAATTGCTGAGGCTACGGGTGTACACATTTTTAGAGCTTTTAGGGTCTGGTATCTAGTTGCTTTCCAAAGCCACCAGTTTTGCCCTACTCTCACCAGCAATAGGAGTCACCAAAACCTTTTTTTTCCCTGCTGGACCATAGTTGGAAACACTTCTTCAGCATTGATATAATTTCGTACTGGAGGACTGCAGCATCTTAAAACTGCTTCCCAGAGGGAGCGTCTCGCCTGCTGGTACACATGCCTTCCTGCTCGTTTACATAAACACAACGAGCTCACGCTCTTAAGATAAGCACGGCCGGAACCCAAAATCCTAGGCGGGAACCCGGTTCACCTCTCGTGTTCCTGGGCGGGAGTATTTGGGGAGCAGCGCTGAAGTGCAGAGCGGCAGAGTTCTCGGGGGTGGAAGGAAGGCTGCCCGCGGGCAGGCACCGCACCCGGCGCAGGGCAGGTGGACGCAGCGGGGAGCCCGGCTGAGCAAGCGGGAGAATCGAGAGGGCCGGCGGGGTGCGGGGAGCAAGGCAGGGAGCCCGGGCGGGAGGACGCGGTGGGCACAGCCCAGCCACGCATCCCGGCTCGGCCTGGGCCCTGGGAGGGGAGATGTTCCACTCGAGGGTTCACCCTGGCGTGGAAGCGAGCCCTCCAGCTACTTTCTGTTGTGCCTCAGTGCCCTCCATAACTCTGAGCTTCTCATGAGGCCACAGCAGGGCCCCAACCCACCCAGGAGCTGAAGGGACCCCAGTGTGACCTGCCTGCAAATGTGTCTGACTGGACAAGACCCAGTCTTGCCTCCTTGCGAGCATACAAATAAGAATACTAAGGTTCCCCTCTGCTGAGCATGTCCCAGGGGCCGGGTGCTAGGGGGTTGCACGGCCCTGGTCTTGTCTCCTTTCAACCCAATGAGGAGGAAACCGAGGCTCAGAGAGGTTGAGCGGCAAGCTCAAAATCACACAGCTGATGAATCCGAGTCCTAGGATTCAAGGTCAGGCCCGACCACCCTGCTTCTGCCCACACGTGCCAGAAACAGCAGCCGCTCTTGAGACCTGGAAGAGCAGCGAGGCTCAGGCGTTTGGAGGGAATCCACGGAAGGCCTGATAAAAACCCAAGCTGTCGGATTACGTGGAAGGGAAAAAAAGAGTAAAGTTTTCAAGAGCATCTATAACAGGGCGGTGGTTGGCAAGGCAGGAGGGAAGTGGCTCAGAGCCCACGGGGCCACCGGGGGTTGGGGCAGAGGCTGCATCTGCAGAGCCCGCTGCCTGCACCCCCGGGCAAGCGAGCCCACCTCTCTGAAGGCGGGTGAGCGGGCCCATGCCCACCAACAAACGGACGGATAAATGACACGTGGGACCTAGACACAGAGGAATGTCGTTTGGCCACAAGAAGGAAGGGAGTCTTGAGACAGGCTGCAGTATGGAAGAAATTGAAAGCATTATGCTCAGGGAAATAAGCAAGGCTCAGGACAAATATTGGATGACGTCCCTTGTCCAAGCTGACTAGAAATGGCAAATGGGCAGACAGAAGTAGATTAGAGGTTATCAGGAGATGAGGGGAAGGGTGAAGAGGGAGTAGATGTTTCAATGGATGGATAAATAAATAAATACCAGTCAGCAACTACAACAAAATGAGGATGAGGACAATACCTACTCGACACATAAGCATTGCTACCCGGCAGTGGTGGCTGCCAGGCTTGTTGTTTTAATTGTCATCCTTCTCACATTATGTTCTGGCTGTTTTTGACCAGCCTCAACCTCTCTCTCACACGAGGCTGGGACAAGGATGTTACGTTAATCTTTGAAATTTCAGGACTTTCAACAGTGCCCGCCACACGGCAAGTACTCGTCACACGGAGCTGTGCTATTAACATTCCAAAGAGGACACGGTTTTTTAAATTTGGTTTTAAACTATGAAATATGTCAAATATAAAGAAAGGTACTGAAAGTAACATAAAAGGTCCCAAGACACCCACTGCTGATTTTAGCAAATTGAACATTTTGTTAAATTTGTTTCAGTTTTTTATTTCAAAAGATAAAATGTGGGAGGAGTGTGGCTCAGTGGCTGAGCCACACTCAAAAAAAAAAAAGGTGAAATGTGAGTACTAAACCTCCCCATCCAATTCCCCACCTCTGCCCACCCCCAAGATGACTTCTCTCCTGAGATTGGTGGGCCCTGCCTGCTCAGGCTTTTTATTTTTACACTTGTAATTCTTTTAATACATAAGTATATAACAGTAAATAATATATAGCACTGTCTTGCATGTTATTAATACTTTATTTTTTACAAATGATATCAGATTGTATGTACGCTTTTGACGTTTGCTTGTTTCATCCAACATTACATTTTTGAGATTTAGCCATGGGGATGTAGATGGATCTAATTTAGTCATTGTGCTATACTTTTTTTATTTGTCACCATTTATTTATCCACTCCCCTACTATGGGATGTTTAGGTTGTTTGCAATTTTTGGTTTTTACACCTTTCTAATTTCTCTAATTAGTTGTGTGGTGAACATTCTTTCATTTCAAAGTTTCGCGGCTGATGAACTTAGCAGTGGAAGTGTTGGGGCCAGGGAGTAGAAGCTCTTCTTTGGCCATATCCTCACTCACGCTCAACTTTGTTAGACTTGGTATTCTTTGTGAAACTGTGTATGAAGTGATAAGAGTTGTTTTAATTTGCATTTCCCTGGTGCAAGTAAGGTGTAGTGTCTTATTTATTTATTATTTTTTAACTCCCCTCCCCCACTGCTTATGCTCTCCGTCTCCTCTCTGTCGGTTCACTGCGCGTTCTTCTGTGTCTGCCCGTCTCCCTTTGTTGCGTCATCTTGCTGCAGCTCTTCTCAGGCATGGCCCAGTGCCTTCACCAGGAGGCCTCCGGAATCGAACCCAGGGCCTCCCCATTGGTAGGGAGCCCAATCACCTGAGTCACACCCGCCTCCCCATACAGTGTCTTTTTATTTGCATATTGGCTTGGTCATGTACCTTGCCCATTTTTAATTGAGTTATTTGTCTTTATCATATTAATTTGTAAAAGTTTGACGTGTATTATGGATAATACTTATGGACACTGATCCCATGTTGCTTTGAGACATTAAATATCTTCCCCTAATACGAGGCTTGCCCTTGAATTTTGTTTGTACTGGTTTGGGTCCTACACAGTTATTTTTAAATGTAAATAAATGGTAACATTTTATCAAACTTTTATGGCTTGTGCTTTTATGTCGTGAGATCTTGATCAAGAACTTCCGCCTTTATCCTATATCATAAAAACATCATTTTTTTTTTCCAAAAAGCTTTTAAAATGTTGCTTTTCACATAAAGTCTCCATTCCATCTGGGATATACTTCTGTGAATGTTTGAGATAATGGTCAAGTTTCACATTTTTCCCACTGTAAAGTCAATGGTACCCATGGATGTATGTGGCCACATCGGACATTTTCATACATATTTTTTCTGGACCGTCCAATTCTCTGTTTCATTGGTCAATTTTTGTTTAAATTACTAGTGTATTAATCATAATATTTGGGAGAGTGCCCCCCCCTTTACCCTTCAGCAAAATTATCTTGACTATTTTTTTTCTCTCCCCTTCCCCACCCCCAATGTCTGTTCTCTGTGTCCATTTGCTGTGTGTTCTTCTGTGTCCACTTGTATTCTTGTCAGCGGCACCGGGAATCTGGGTCTCTTTTTGTTGCATCATCTTGTTGTGTCAGTTCTCCGTGTGTGCGGCACCATTCCTAGGCAGGCTGCACTTTCTTTCACGCTGGGCGGCTCTCCTTACGGGGCGCACTCCTTGCACGTGGGGCTCCCCTACGCGGGGGACACCCCTGCCTGGCAGGGCACTCCTTGTGCGCATCAGCACTGCGCATGGGCCAGCTCCACACGGGTCAAGGAGGCCCGGGGTTTGAACCGCGGACCTCCCATGTGGTAGACGGATGCCCTAACCACTGGGCCAAGTCCACTTCCCTATCTTGACTATTTTTGATTTTTTATACTTTCATATGGATTTTATAATTTGCCAAGAAAAATCTTGTTGACATTTTGAGTGCACTGCTTTGTAGATTAATCAGGGAAAACATATCTTTTTGAGTCTCTATGTCCAAAATAATGTACTTCTGAGGGGTAGATTCCATTAGAACAAACTCTGACACTTGGGAAACGCTGGCCTGTCCAACCCAAGACGACAATGTCAAACCACCTCTCAACTCCACAGGGAGACTTTTCTAAAGCATGGGGTGGTCACTACATCTCTTATAACCACAGATCCTTCCATCCTTGATTCCAAATAGCAGGAAACTAATTTGCAGATCACATGCTGCTGAAATTCACCTTGATTAACCACAGCAATAAAATCCAGGATGATGCCCAAGAGAGAAGGATGAAATCTTCCCCACGTCCCCAAATGAGGTGAGCTTGCTCATCTAGGAGACATCATTGAAAAAAAAAAAAAAACTGGGGAATCTCTTCTTTCTGAGGAGAATGAAGAAGAAACGGAAAAAGCTTTCTGGCTTTGAGGCCCCAAATCAAACGAGGCTGGACCCCGCTGGAAGGCTGGGCCTTTGAGGATTACCATCCTAGCCCTCCGAGGTCTGAGCGGCCAGCCGCTGGGTCACAGGGGACTCCCAGCAAGGGGCCACAGAGCGCTGGTCGCCGAGGGCCGCCGCCTTCAGCAGGGCCTCCGTCATTTCTGTCCCGTGACACCGGAAGTGCTTTTTGTGCCTTGCCGCTCTTGACCCCGGAAGTGCTTTGTGCCTTGACTCTCGACACCGGAAGTGCTTTGTGCCTTGACCTCGCCGCCGAGCTGCTCCGCCGGTAGGTCCCTGGGAGGAATGGCGGAGAACCACTCTCCCTCCCTCTTCAGGAGTCCAACACTCTCCCCACCCCAAACCTTCCCCGCATCCACCGCCTCAAGTCCTAGGAGGCTCGGACTTTGCCTGGCGGGCCCCGGCCCCCAGCCTCGTGAACCCCGGAGAATCCGCCCAATAAATGTGCCCAGAGACCTGGAGGAGGGGAGGAGGGGAAGCAGCGAGAGGACCCGGGAAGCAGCGCTGAGGCTGGCACGCGCGTGGGCAGCCCTGGGCTCCCTGCGTCCCTAGCTGAGAAGGGACTCCTGCGAAGGGACGGGCGGGCCACTTGTGGGCAGGCCTTGCCTCTTCCTCCCAGGCCGGAGAGAAGGCGGCAGGCCCAGCACCCACACTTTCTCCTTCCCTCCCTCCCCGCCCCATTCACTTGCTCGGAGGGACATCGAAGCAATGTTTTGACAATGCTTTTTCATAGTTTCTAACATGTTTCACAACAAGGTGTTGGTGGTGGAGCCATGTATGGGAACCTTGTATAATGATTTTTCAAGTTCACAAATTTTATTATACATCTATTATTTATGAATGTGCGTATATGAATGATATACTTCAATAAAAATTTTATTTAAAAGCCCTATTAATATAGCCTGTGCATAAATTCAAACTTATTTTATATCCAAATATGCCTAGAAAGCCAATTGAGAAGTGTAAACTCTATAGGTTTTGGATATTCAGGGAGGGTGCAAGCTTACCTGGAACTTGGGGAGTTTGTGCTAAAAGCTTACCTGTGGGAAGCAGACTTGGCCCAGTGGTTAGGGTGTCTGTCTACCACACGGAAGGTCCACGGTTCAAACCCCGGGCCTCCTGACCCATGTGGAGCTGGCCCACGTGCAGTGCTGATGCGCGCAAGAACACGCAGGGGTGTCCCCCGCATAGGGAAGCCCCACACACAAGGAGTGCGCCCCATAAGGAGAGCCACCCAGCACGAAAGAAAGTGCAGCCTGCCCAGGAATGGCGCCGCACACACAGAGAGCTGACACACAAAGATGATGCAGCAAAAAGAGACACAGATTCCCAGTGCCTCTTTCAAGGATAGAAGTGGACAAAGAAGAACACGTAGCAAATAGATGCAGAGAACAGACAACAAGCAGACAAAGAAGATCACGCAGCAAATAGATGCAGAGAATAGACAACTGGGGCAGGGTGGGGTAGGGGAGAGACATAAATAAATAATAAAAATCTTTAAAAAAAGAAAAGCTTACCTGGAATATGGGGGTATGTGTTAACGCAAGCTTATCTGGAGGAAATAACCTATCTAATACTCAGATAAAACACTTTAAGAAACTAAGATAAAGTCCTTTTGCATACAAGCACCGTTTGACTCCCCACTCTTATATCCTCTGTATAAAAGAGACCCAAAAATTCAATTCGGGGCTCGGTTTTTATCAGGACAAGAGTCCGCCAAGTCCAGCTGGTTGAAATAAAACTTCCTTCTCAGAGTTCTCACGTCCTGACCTCCAATACCACGTACACCCAACTTCTCTCTGCTACTACACTTTAGCTGTTAAAACAATAAATCAATTAACATGTTGGCCTACATATCTTGTTATGCATTTTGAATGATTTTCTTGGTCTGGATTTGCCAAGAAACATTGCTAACTGAAAGCCATATCTTTGGTATATTTCCCCCCCAACTCCACCCGATTATCAACACCCTGTATTAGTATTATACATTTGGTATTGATCATGGAGAATGTTCTATCTTTGTTCTGTTAACCACAGTCCATCTTCCAGCACTGGATTTTCTGTTATACATTCCCACGGTTTGCACAATCCACTCAAAGTGTGCACTCAGCCATAAGGTTTTTACACTTCATAACATCACTTAAAAATATATAAAGCACATATCAACATGAAAGTTGTTGAACTTGATAATGGCACTTAAGGCAGTTACATAAGTGAATGTCCATGTTCTTAGGAAATGTTCATGGAATGGAAGTATTACATGTTCAAGGAGCATTATGTACACAATCTACTCTCAAATGTTTAGAAAATTGGTACAATAGGTAGATAGAGATAGATAGATGATGGATGGATGGATGGATGGATGGATGGATGGATGGATAGATAGATAGATAGATAGATACAGAATGATATGGAAAATGTGGCAAAATACTAAGAGTGATACAACAGGATCTGGGGGTGCAGTATTTGCTGGAGTTCTCTGTATGAATTTTGTGTTATTTTTGCAAATGTTAAGTTTGAAAGTGTTCCATAATAAAAACCTTAAGAAAAAAACACAAATAAAAATACAAATCTGTTAGAAACAAAAATAAAGTGATAAAATCTACAAACATTCAGAAAACTTACATCTTTCAGAAATTAACAAATCAACAAAAATGAAAAACATATGTGTAACATTTTCCTAAATAAAGAAGATAAGTGTAACTTATTTTACTGATTTATCTGAAATAATATATAGAATTTTATACTTCATCGAACTATGCCTAAAGTATTGACAAAATCAACCACAGAGGGAAACACAATAGATTCCAAAAAGCGTCAACTCCAGGATCTCTGACTCCAGGTCAATAAAATTATAAACAAAGGGAGAAAATAATCTATCCTCTTCAGAAATCATGAGCACCTTTTAAGAATTCTTAGAGTAAGAAATAAACACTGAAATTATGTATTATTTAGAAATCACTGTAGCAACGAAAAAGTAAACCTGAACTACATGTGCAACTAATTAGGCAAAATATAAGTAGACTATTATGCAGAGGTTTTAGGTGAGATTCATGAAGAATTTGTTATGAGAAATGCATATGATACATGAATTTTTAAATGCAGACTTGAAACCTGAATAGACTATGATGGAGGGTGGTAGGGGGAATGAAAAATACTTAAGTATATAGGTTTAGAACAAAAATAAATAAATAAATAAATAAATAAATAAATAAATAAATAAATATACCAAAGTCTTGAGTTGTTATAGTTCCATGTTGGCATGACAACAATGCTTTTTTTTTCTTCTTCTTATATATATTTTTTTCCCCAAAGTATTTTTACTAATATGAAGGCAATTTGTTTAAAGTTAAAAAGTAATGGTAAGCAGAGCCCGTGTAGCTCAGTAGCTGAGTGGCTGCTTCACATGTATATGGTCCTGGGTTCAATCCCCGGAACCTCCAAAAAAAAAATAATGGTAAAAATATATAACGTGGGACTGTATAGCATAGTAAAGCCTCATGTAAAACATGAATATGGGTATTATTGCATATGTAACACTATTTGAAATTGAATAAATATATGTTAATGTTACAAGATGTTACTATCTGGCAAAAAAATTATGGTAAGTGAAGAAACTGACACAAAATATTATATTCTGTGTGTCTCCATTTGGATAAAATGTAAATATAAACCGATTTATAAAGATGGAATTAGATTAGTGGCTGAGTACTGGTTAAGGATAGAGGGATTAAGAGGTGACTGCTAAGGGGTGTGGAGTTTTTCTTTCTGGAGTAATAAAATTGTTTTAAAATTTTTTGTGAGGATGAATGCACAACACCGTGATTATACTAAAAGCCACTGATTGTACAGTTTGAATGGATTGCATTGTAAGTGAATATATCTCAATTAAACGGTGTACCTCTGAGGCAGAGAGGGATTTTTAGGGATTCGCTGAAGTCAAGAGTGAATTCAAGCAGGATGACGCCCAATCCGCAGGGCTCCTGGGAAACAACAAAACTGAGGATCCCAGCGCCCTGAGAAGAAAGGCTGGCCGGGGGCTCGCTAGAGGCCCAGGCGGGGTGACCAGGGTCCCTGCTCTGAGCGCGCAGGTCGCACCCGGCGGAGGAGCCAGGGCTGCGCGCTCCGCGCACTCGCCGCCTTCTCCCCGGCCCGGGCCCGGCCGCTGCCGCCTTCCTCCGCTGCCCGGCCCGGGCTCCCCCGTGCCCGCCTCCTCCCGTCCTGGGCCCGGGTTCCCGGGAGGGGCCGCTTAGCCAGGGGAGAGCCCCAGCCTGTCCCTTCGTGGGTTTTGACGAGGGAGTTGAAGGGTGGAGAGAACCAGCCTGGCGCGGAGAGGAGAGCGCGTCGGCTTGGCGGCCGACGCGAGAGGTTTGGGTATTTTGGCTCAGGACTCCTCGGCCAGTTGGGACTGAACCGGCCGGGATGGGGGAGTGAGGATTCTACCTAAAACATCTCCCCACCTTGTCTGGGCTAGAAATCCCTTCTTTCCTCCAGTTTCTGGGGTTGGGAGTGGGGGTCCTGCGTAGCCGGCACAGCGTTTCTGGTTGGCGTGACGGCTGGTGATGACGGGAACACGCCTGGTGACGGTAACCGGCGCCGAAGCGCGCATTTGAATGTGGTTAAAAGGGGGGATTTTAGGTTGTGTATACATTAGGAGAATACTGATTTTAAAAACCTACAACGTACACCTATACAATGGAAACAGTGAACCCTAATGTAAACCATGGACTACGGTTAACAGTACAATTACAATAATATTCTTGCATCAGTTGTAACAAAAGTACCCACACCAAGGCAAGGTGTTGCTGGTGGGGGGAGGGGATAGACGGGAACTGAATTTTCTGTGACCCTGCAACTTCTCTAAAATATAGTACATAGTATATACACAGACCAAGAAATTCCCCCGTGACCGGTCATTTTATCCCTTGTCAAAAAGAAAGCCGCACCGTCCCCCCAGCCTGCCTTCCTCCCCTCAGGACACTTTGGCCGCCGAAGTCCAGGGGTCCCCAAGGGGCTGGGGCTGGGGCCCGCTCCCGGGCGTGGGGGGGCAGCGGGGCCCGGCGCGCCGCGGCAGGGGCCGTGGGGGCAGCCACCTGCTCCTTCCCGCAGCCCGAACCCGCCCCCTCCCGCTCTGAAGCAGCGTCGCCCCCAGCGGGGCCGGGCGAGCCGGTGGGTTTCCCGAGGCGGCCCCGGGGGATCCCGGGCCCGGGTCAACCCGGCGGACCTTAGGGACCGCGCGACCCTGCAGAGCGGCGCCCGGGAGGGGAGGGGACCGCGCGCCCGAGCCCCGCGACCGGGAAGGAGCCGCGGGCGCCGCCGCCCCTTCCCAGCGGCACACCTGCCTCGACGGGGCTCACCCTCGGGGCTGGCGCCCCTGGCCCCAGCGGTCTCGGGACAGGGGGCGCAGGGGCGCCCGCCACCTGGAAGCGCCCCTCCCCGCCGCGCCGGCCGCCGCCGCACCTGCTGGCGCCCCTCGCGCACGGCTGAGCCGGGGCCCCCACCCCGCGGCCTCGGCGCCGCTCCTCCAGCCCCCGGCCGCAGCTGCGCCCACCACATCCTGCCCCCGCCCCCCCGAGCATCACTTGTCCCTGTCTGTCCCCACTTGCCGGGGCGCCCCTCGGAGCGGGGACCCGCGAACAGAACCCGGGGCCTGGCCGGGAGGGGGTGATCAGGCAGGACCCCAGCCGCCCACCGCCGCCCGCGGGGGCCGCGACACCCCCTGCCCGCCGCCTGCGCTCCGCGGGGCAGCTGCCTGCGGGGCGCGCCGAGGGCCGGCTCCTCCGGGCGTTCCCGAGAACGCGGGCGCGGGGGAGCGCGCGGCTCCTTCTCCTCCTTCCCGCGGGACTGGAAAGGAGCCCCCGGGCCGCCCCTTCCTCCCCACCCACCGGAAGAGGGAGAGGAGGCGGAGCCGCCCCCGGGAGCCGGAGGGAGCGGAGCCGGCGCGTCTCCCGAACTTCCCCCGTCCAGGTCCCCGCCGTCCCCCCACCAGGTCCCCGCCGGCCCCCCCACCAGGTCCCCGCGTGACCCTCTCCAGGTCCCTGCTCCAGGTCCCCGCCGTCCTCCCCCCAGGTCCCCGCGTGACCCTCTCCAGGTCCCTGCCCTCCCCCTCTCCAGGTCCCCGCCGTCCCCCCCCAGATCCCCGCCCTCCCCTCTCCAGGTCCCCGCCATCCCCCCCCAGGTCCCCGCCGTCCCCCCCAGGCCCCCGCGTGACCCTCTCCAGGTCCCCGCCGCCCCCTCTCCAGTTCCCCGCCGTCCCCCCCCCAGGTCCCCGCCGTCCCCCCCAGGTCCCCGCCGTCCCCCCCCAGGTCCCCGCCGTCCCCTCCCAGGTCCCCGCGTGACCCTCTCCAGGTCCCCGCCGTCCCCCCCCCAGGTCCCCGCGTGACCCTCTCCAGGTCCCCGCCGTCCCCCCCCAGGTCCCCGCGTGACCCTCTCCAGGTCCCCGCCGTCCCCCCCCAGGTCTCCGCCCTCCCCTCCCCAGGTCCCCGCCTCCGCCCCACCTTTTCCCGCAGGAGCCCGCGCCGTCCAGGGCTGGGGCGTCCGGTGGGCGTCGCGGTCTCCCCGCCCCCGGCCCCGCGGTTGGCGGGTGGAAACTTGTACACCGTCGCCCTCGCTGCCCCCAGCTCCCACCGCTCCCCTCGCGGGCAAGCGGGGGGCGAGCTGCCGGCTCCCCGCGGAAAGCGACAGGGGGTGGGGCCGGGGGCTTCCCGGCAGGTCGCGGCTCGGGGGCGGGGGGCGAGAGCTCACGGTTGCCTCAGGTTGTTCCCTGGACCCTCGGCCCGGGCCCCGAGGGAAGAACGAAACCTCGCGCAAAGAAGAGAATTTCCACCCCCTTTCAAAGTTTCTGTTTGGGGTACGCTGTTTCAAGACAACAGATTTCCACAATAAAGAAAGGGGGTGAGGGGGAAGAAATAGAGGAGCACTTTGTGCGGTTTATTTTGCCTCACGATTTTTTTTAGAGCCTTACTGTAAATGCAAGACAGGGGGTCTGTGAGCGCAAGCAGGAGCCCAGGACTCACTGGTTGTTAAAACTAGTAACGCGCCATCTGGGGAATAAATCGGGGTCTCCAAGCACCCGCAAAAGGCGCCGTGTAGGCGATGTGAGTTCTGAAAGGCGGGCTCGTACCCGGAACGACGAAATTACCTAAATACTGTCAATCCTCAGTGGCCAAGGACCCAGCAGGCCACCCGGGAAGAGGAAAGGGAACGGCCCGCGCGGGACGAGAGGCTCAGTGTCTACCGCGCTGAGGGCACGAGATTAAAACAGCGAGGCAGCGATCACACCCACGCGGTGGGCAGAACAAAGACCGACAAATCCAGAGTTCCAGAGAAGGGGGGCGCGTGGACGCTCGCCCGCGGCTGGTGCGTGTGCAAGCCGGCGCCGGCGCTGGCGAGAGAGACGGGCCGGGAGCTCCGGGGCGCGGAAAGAAGCAGTTTTCAAATCAATAACTCCTCTTCCAGGTCGACACCGGGAGAAAATCTTTTCCCTGGACTCTGGGAAAATGCACGAGGGTGTTGTTTATAACGGCAAAAACTGGAAACAGCCTAAAGGTCCACTGACAAAGGCAGGCGCCATCAAACCTCACTGCTCTTGTATCCACCCCGTGCACAAAGAAGGAAAACTCCTTCACTCATTTTTAACTTGATGTTAAAGACTTTTCGTTGTAAGTTTAAATTGTCATGAAAGATATAATTTCAATGTCTCGTGAACATCAACATTTTTTAAAAAAGACCTTTACAGCACTCTTCTTAATGGTTTCTAAAAGAACATAAATAACATCAATTTTATTTCCATTATCATCCATTTTAAAAACACAAGAACAAATTCTTCTTTGACTGCTGGAAAGTTTTCACCACTCCTTTTTCTCCTTGAACTTATGAATCCTTTTGTTTCCTCCATAGAAATGTTTACCCTAATGTAATATGTTCTTATGCTTGAAGATTTATTAATCAATATATCATGCTTCTTTTTCTCCATGAAAGACTTATAGATTGAAATGGTAATTTCTCATAACCATACATTTCTAAGTATTAGAAATGTGTTTAGATGAAGTCATCAATACAATTATTAATAGTACACAATTGGTTCTAAATAATATATAACTTGAAAAATAATTATTAAACATAAAAAGTAATCCCTGGTGATATTGTACTACAGTTACGCAGGTGGTAACCATTGGGGAAAACTGGTGAAGGTGACACAGGATTGTTATACTATTTCTTACAACTACATGTGAATCTGCAATTATCTCAAAATAAGTTTTATGGTAAAAAGTAAATTTGGAGGGAAAGGTAGCTCTTATTGTGATGAAAAGGGCTCCCCCCGCCCCATTAGTTAACCCATGGACTAATATTACTTATTGCTATATTGAGAAAAGGTTCGGCATCAGTTATTTTCCATTTTGTTTTATTTTGTTTTTCATATAATGTAAGCACTGAAAAATCTTGCTCGCAAAAATAAGTACTTGGTTTTGTTCCCATAAATAAGTAGTTTGTTTTGTTATAGCAGAGCTACTCAATCTTTTAACTTTTTCCAAGTTTTTTTTTTTTTGCAAAAACCATGTAGTGATTTATCAGCAAAAACTAATTTTAATGATCTATTAGTTGTCATACTAGTAGATCTTCTTGCAATTTTGATGGATGCAAAGACTTGGAAACCACTATCTGTCTCTTGGATTTATTGACATTACTAGTTATTCACTTTCTCAGTTTCTGGAAGTATACCAACCTACGCTATACCAAAGCTTGTCAAATACCAATCACCTACACCATCCTTCTCTCACCAAAGGGTACTTTTCTAAACTGAAGTACCTGGAAAGAATTAGAAAATTGAAATACTTTCAATTTTAATACATCTTTCTCAAAACATTATTTTGGGAGCGGATGTAGGTCAGTGGTTGAGCACCTGCTTCCCATGTATGAGATCCTAGGTTCAATCCCCT
This sequence comes from Dasypus novemcinctus, assembly GCF_030445035.2. Taxonomy (NCBI): domain Eukaryota; kingdom Metazoa; phylum Chordata; class Mammalia; order Cingulata; family Dasypodidae; genus Dasypus; species Dasypus novemcinctus. The sequence goes on along the minus strand of NC_080689.1, from coordinate 80,756,693 downwards.
GTACCTCCTTAAAAGAAAAAAAAAACCCACAATGTTTTGATAAGATTCTTTATCTTATCATAGGCTTTAAACTTTCTTTTCTTTTTTTTTAAGGCCTCTTTATTTTTTTAAGATTTATTTATTTATTTATCTCCCCTCCCTTCCCCTCCTCCCACCCTGCTGTTTTTGCTGTGTTGTCTTCTCTTCTCATTTTCTCTCCTCTAGAATTCACCAGGATTTGATCCTGGAGACCTCTGATGGGGAGAGAGGTTCCCTGTCAACTGCACCACCTCAGTTCCTGGTTTCTGCTGTGCTTCACCTTGACTCTCCCTTGTCTCTCTTTTGATGCATCATCATCTTGCTGCATGACTCACTTGCATGGGGCACTGGTTTTCCATGCAGGCACACTTTCTCGTCTTCTTTTTTTCACCAGGAGACCCCAGGGATAGAACCCATGTCCTCCCATATGGTAGGTGGAAGCTCTATCACTTGAGCCACATCCACTTCCCTAAACTTTATTTTCATCAAAACTTTAGAGATAAAGATTTAGCTCATTTAATTAATGGAAAATAAAAGTACTTCCAACGGGAGGGACTTCTGGGGAAGGTGGCTGAGCAGGGAGCTCCGGGACTCAGTCCTTCCACCAAAACAGCTATTCAGCAGACAGGAACTGTCTGAAACAACTATTTGGAAACTCCAGAGGCCAGAAGAACACTGAACAGCATCCAGGGAAGAGTAGGAGGAAGAGGCTGATAAATTATGGTGAAAACTGTAAATTGCTATCTGCACAGTATCTCTACTACCAGGGCCCATACCCCACTCATCCAACAGGCCACTGTGGGGTCCAGTCCCTGGCTAGCAGCTGGTGACAGAAAGGAACATAAAACATCTGTTCCTCAAGAAGAGGGGTGGCCTGGCCAATCACAGCATTTTTTAAATGAATTTCTATAGAAGTATATTATTCATACATGAATATACATAAACAATAAATGTATAGTAAAATTTGTGAATTTACAAAACGAACATGCACATTATCATGCAAGGCTCCCAAGCATCTTCCCAGCACCAACACCTTGCATTGTTGTGAAACATTTGTTACAAATTATAAAAGAGCATCATCAAAATACTACTATAAACTACAGACCATATCTTACATTTGGTGTATTTTCCCCCAACCCACCCAATTTTTAATACCCTGTATTAGTATTATATACTTGTTCAGGGGAGATTATTCTCATGTTTGTCCTGTTAAACACAGTCCATCACCCACCACTGGATTCCCTGTGTTATATATGCCCATGCTTTGTACGATCCATTCAAAATATACACTCAGTGGCTCTTATTTTCATTACAGAGGTGTGCCATCATAACCTCAGTCAATTTTAGAACATTTTCATTATTCCACAAGGAAAAATCCCCTACGCCCTTAAACTCCCCTATTGTTGTCCCTAAGTGTTGAAAAAGTATCTTCTTGCCATCCTTGCAAAATATTACAATATTACTATTAACTGTCATCCATAAGTTACATTAGTTGTAATTTTCCCTTTTCACCGTTTTCTTAGCACTTTGTAAAAGAAGAGCGTTCTTAAATTTATTCTATTAAACACAGTCTTCACCTGCCACCAGAATCACTGTTATAAATTCCCTAGATTATTCTCTAGTTTCCTTTCAAATGAAATTTATGTTCCCAGACTATCCCTTTCAGCCATAATCACATTTATAAATCAGCAGTGCTGGTTATGCTCGTTATACTGTATTACTAACGCTATTCATTTCCACACTTTAACAATTAACCTTAATAATGCTTCCAACATTAAGCATCAGCTCCCATTCTCAATCCACCTGTCATTTCTCAGGGGGCCGATGCTGAGGCCTTTTGAGAGTATCCGAGGCTGTCCCTTGACCCAGTGGGATCTCATGGGTCAAATGGGATCTCATGGCTGGGGTCTCGCAGGGTTTTTCCTACAGCCTTCTTCTCAAGAGGTTTCTGGGTGGGGTCTCACGGCCATGTGGTCTATCAGCCCTCTTCTCTGCCAGGCCAACCGCCTTCCCCCTTTCCCTATACTAACCAGCCTCAACTCCCCCTCAAGAACTTACACCCCTATTCGTAAGGGGAACCTGACGGGCAGTGGTCATTCTTCTGTAGCTGCTTCCTGCTGCTTAGGGGAACAGCCCTGCCTGACAGTGTGAAACCCTCTGGCTGAGGGCAGATGGTTCAGCACCCTGGCTGGACTGCATGAAATCCCACATAACTAACAGGGCATTGATTCTGTAAGAAATAAGCTTACTTAGAGTTTGAAGATATGTTGTCCCACCAAAAGAATAAGATGATGGTCAGTGGGCCCAAAAAGGGGGCCAGCCATGACATACTGGACCACGAGAGTGAGAAAGGCCAGTGCCTTGAGAGGCCGTCTCCTCCCAAAGTGGAGGGAAGCAGCGTTCTTCCTTGCGTTCTTTTATGCTGTTGGTTAACTCTAGGGAGAGATTGTAGAAGACCTGCTGGGTTTGGGTATAAACTGCCACCCCAGTTCCCACAGCAGCGGTTAAGCCTAGGACAGCTGGAGAGGTATGAAGAGAGGCACTGCCCTGGGCATAAACTCACAAAGACAGGATAGGCAACAAGACCAGCATGTGGCAGCAAAATAAAGGCAGTACTTAAGAGAGCCTTTCCTTTATCTTAGAGGCACCCTCAATAACTACTAGAAAATGTACTGGTTACCAGGACTTTTAACATGTTCAGTATCCCTCTGCATATGATCTAGAATAGAAAAGGTATCACATTTATCAGGCATATAGGTACAGTACTTAATACTAATCAACGCACAAGTTCTTCTTTGAGCTGCAGTTAATAGAGCTAAGCTCCAGGTTTGCAATACCATACATGCTATCTCTTCATGGGAGCAGGCCGTAATGCCAACTGTGTGGTTTAAGTTCTACTCACATTACTCCTGCAATTATTGCTCCATTTGGTATGTCCTTCACCCAGCCAGCATGCTGCAGCACCCTGATCCTAGAAGAAGCCTAGGAAGGTAAGGCTCCAGGCTTTCCCTGACTTGATACATAGCACCCTTCGGCACCGTGAAACAGAGCCAGTCTGGAGGCAGTGTCCATCGTCCAGCTGGCTGTATAGAGCCAGCATCTGTTGCTGCAGGAGTCTGAAACTGCAACGTATTCTCCATCCACTTCAGGAGCATGTTCAGAGATGTAGTAGATATTTTTATTGTTTTAGGGGTCAATGCCCAACCTTGCCAATAACGCAAACAGAGAGGCACCATGCAGTGTACTGAAGGCCGGGTTTGAATGTACAGGAGAGCTTGACAAAAAAGAACTCTATCTCTTAATTTTTATATACTTTCTAAATACTTCCAATGCAATGCAATGTATAACACAGCAAATGACTCTACTTTTGCCATGATTACATTAACAGGTATTTTACTTTAGCAGTACAGGAGAAACTACCTTCTCAATTATTTCATGAAGACTGAATACTCCAAATGGAATCAAGGTTATATTTACTTACCACCGCTTTAATATGCTGATTGAGGTGGCCTCTGACAGGTTTCCCTGTTATGAAGTTACTTTTGTTATTAACATCAATTTAGGTTTCTATTTAATAATGCCTTCCTGGAATTAGCCATTTAAATGCTTAAGTTTGGAAGATGTTTTACAAACTTCTTTTAATTAACTAGAAGTTACTTTATCTTTAAATAAGCATATTAAATTACAATTAGCAACCAATGAAATTTACCTTATCTTAATTTCACTAAACATGAACTACAACTTTCATTACCTTAAACATTTAATACATGTGTTAGTCAGCCAAAGGGGTGCCGATACAAAATACCAGAAATGGATAGGTTTTTATAAAGGGTATTTATTTTGGGTAGGAGCCTGCAGATACCAGGTCATAAAGCATAAGTTACTTCCCTCCGCTCTCTGTGAGGGTTCAGGCTTCCTGGGTTCCTCCCTTCCTGGGTCTTGCTTCTCTCTGGGTTCATGGTTCCTCTCTTCCTGGGGCTCTAGCTTAAGGCATCAACATCAAACTCCAACATCAAAACCCCAATGTCAAAAACCCTTAACTCTGTCCTTTGCCCTGCCTCTTTTCTGTGATTTCCCACCCACCAAGGTACAGGGAGTCAAGGCCCTACTGACACAATTGCTTAATCAAGTAAACCTCTGAATCCAGTATAATCTCATATGCCCAGAGGAAAAGACCAGTTTACAAACATAATCCAATATTTCTTTTTGGAATTCATCAATAATATTAAACTTCCACAATACATATAATATTAATTTATTTAATTGGCACCCTAGAAACCTAGGGAGATTACACCCAAACTAAATAAAATTGAAACAATTACAGTTTATGCGAAGAATGTTCTTTTTCCTTCCCTTACAGGAAGATAAAACCTCTTCTCTTTAAAAAAATTCTAAAACTGTGAATAATCTTAAAAGCATACTGACTGCTAGCTTCTAGAATATATTATAATTGTTTAATTTGTTTTAATTATAATTTAGAAAAGAACTTTCCATAGCTTTCAAGGACTTTTTTTTTACTTACTGAAATTTCATAATAGGATTACTAACCACCCTTATTTTAAGGCTGTTAAAAGGTTTAAATTGGGGGATTAAAGGGCAAATTTATTCTTAATTCCCCTGCCTAGAAGATATAGTTCTAATCTGCCACACTTTAGCCCCTCCCTCAGAGCTCTTGCAAAGAGAAGGCCCTGGGGGCTGTGTAGCTCAAAGAGCTTAGGAAATCTTTTTCCTTTTCCCAGTAGTTTCATATTCAGATTTCTATATGGCCTTTCCATCCTGCTTAGCCTAATTTGGGCTCCAAGAATATTCATTCACATATATAATCACATATTTAATTTTTAACAATTTGAATAGAGCTTTTTTAAGAATTTTCATTTGTTAATTTGATATTACCAACCTGATGTATGAAATATAGCAAATAGGCAGATGCAAATAGAAAGGCACAAAAACACAACTCACTAAAGTTACTTATAACTTTCAATTGGCTTACAAAATAAGCTTAACTGTAAAATAACATTTAAAAACTCTCTTCGAAGGCTATTTCTAATTACTCTAATTTGCACTGTGACCCTACAATTTTGTACAAGAATCTCATTCCTTTTAATTATTGGCTTATAACCAAATTGTTCCCAATAGTTTAAAATACAATTTACTACATTCTCCTTTACTTCAGAGCTTCACATATTTCCCATTTTGACTTTGACAGACCTTGGATGAGAAACGCTAATTCCAGTGTATACCCATCGAGGTCACTGAAGTCTCAGGGAAACCTGGTTTTTCTCATGCCCTGCTTTTAGGAACATCAACATTTGAGATGGGAGGTCCCCACTCCCCAGTCCGTGGAGGTAACAGGACTCCAGATGCTGCTGGACTGGAGAGTGGACGTCCAATCCTGAGGGTCGAGAATTCCACAGGGAGAAATCTAGTCCACACCGGGAGTCACCAGAGAAAGGAGGGACATCAGTGCCAGTGCAAGGACAGGAGACAGGGGTGTCCTAAATTTGCCTTCCCCTGAGCCATGTGGGCAGAAGTTGTCATGAAATAACTAAGCAAAAGCAAACTCAGTTTATAATTATCATCACAACAGCTGAAATCCAAGGGGAAGTGAAGCTAGTAAGGTAGTCACAAAATAACCATAATCAAAGGTTAGTTTAGTTTGTAATTACCATTGCTATAGCAAGCATACCCAAGGGTGAGGTTAGACCAGAAATAACCATAAACAAAGGTAAATTAGCCTAAGATAGTAGGTTCTAGGTTAAATCCACCCAATTATAACAATTTCAGGTATTACCCCTCTGCTGTTTTATAATATAAAGTCATCTATACAATGATCTTAATTCTTAGTTACAGTTTCAATTAAGTTTTACTTTAGAACAAATTGGGCACTTTTGCTTATTAACTAAGCAACTAAAACAATTTTATTAGTAACAATGTTGATAAGTTTTTCTGATTTTCCAGCCATTGAATTATTGCACTTGTGATCTCTTTAATTTTTTTTAAAGATTTATTTATTTATTTATTTCTCTCCCCTCTCCCTCCACCCCGGATGTCTGTTCTCTGTGTCTATTTGCTGCATCTTCTTTGTCTGGTTCTGTTGTTGTCAGCGGCATGGGAATCTGTGTTTCTTTATGTTGTGTCATCTTGTTGTGTCAGCTCTTCGTGTGTGCGGCACCACTCCTGGGCAGGCTGCACTTTCTTTCACGCTGGGTGGCTCTCCTTAGGGGGCACACTCCTTGTGCGTGGGGCTCCCCTACATGGGGACACCCCTGCATGGCAGGGCACTCCTTGTGCACATCAGCACTGCGCATGGGCCAGCTCCACACGGGTCAAGGAGGCCCGGGGACCTCCCATGTGGTAGACGGACGCCCTAACCACTGGGCCAAGTCCACCGCCTTGTGATCTCATTTATACACCAAATTCAATTGCAAAATGGTATTGAAATTTAAAGACTCAATTTTGGACTACCTTTCACTGTTATCCAATTTTTGTAATAGGCAAACCCCAAATCTGATTTACAGGTTCTTAGGCATGAGCAAATTAACAAATTCAAACACAGATTTAAAAGTCAAACACAAAGTTAAGCACAGATTCGAACAGAAGAGAGAATTTTACACACTTACCTTAGCTCGGGGAAACACCTGCCTTTAGATTCACCTAAACGTTTACAAGCGTACAAGTGTCCATTCATGGCAGAAACCTTGTGCAGGACCCTCCAACTTTGTTCCTCCAGGAACATCCCCGGGCAGCTGCCAAGTACAGAGCAAAGGGGTCCAGAGAAGCCCTGACCCCAACAAGACATGAACTGGGGCAGCTCTGGGCTGCCTCCCGTGAGTTACCTCCCAGCATGGGCGAGGCTTTTTCACGGGAAGGATTGGAGTGTTGGAAGGGACTAGGCAGGGAGCTGGGCACAGCCAGGAACTTTTTCATCTTAACTGATGGCATGTGAGGAGGCTCCTTATTCTACGGGGGAGAGACTTAGTGAGTGGCCTGGATCTTGATTCCCCATTCATTCCCCTCACTAGGCACGACCAGGGCTGGAGAGGTCCAGGGTGCAGGCCAGGGCTGAGCAATTGGCTCCCTCATTAATTAAGCAGTTAACAATCTTACCTGCCACATCAAGGGCCACCCGAGGCCTCGTGATGGATGGTACAAGTGTGGCTTCAGGCCCCTTCCGTCCTCCCTCAGGGCCAAGCCCCGGCAGCCCCCACTGTGAGGCAGCTCGGGGTCGGGGTCCTACTGAGTGGACCCTGGGTTCAGATGACGCTGAGGTGACTGGTGCCTTTGACAGTGGCAGTAAAAAGGTGAGTGGAGCTGTTTGATATGGCTCATGAATTCAAAAATAGATATTGGATTCTGTTTGTACACTGGTTTGTACCTGGGCATGATTAAATTATGATTAGGGCTTTGATTGGGCCACATCATTAGGGCATTGAGTGATGGGTGGGGACTCACAGAGCAAAGACATGGCAAAAGACAGAACTGGAAGCTTTTGAAACTGAAGTTTTGAGCTGGAGCCCAAGAAGTGAACACACAGGCAAAGAACACAGAGGAATAGAGAGGCTCCTGAGACACAGCAGAAGCCCCAAAGATTGAGACAGAACTGGTCACCTGATAGTCTACAGCTGGTCTTGTGGAGAGAGGCAAAGCCTCGTAGTCTACAACTGACCTTGTGTGGAAAACAGAGGCACTGAGCCCAGAGGAACCCAGGAAGCCTGAACCCTCATAGACATCAGCAGCCATCTTGCTCCAACATGTGGAAATAGACTTTGGTGAGGGAAGTAATCTATGCTTTATGGCCTGGTATCTGTGAGCTCCTACCCCAAATAAACACCCTTTATAAAAACCAACCACTTTCTGGTATTTGGCATCAGCACCCCTCTGGCTGACGTACACAGTGAGCCTGTCCCAGACCCTGCACCTGCCCCTCCTTGCCTTCTCCTTCTTGGAAGTGCGGTCTCGATTATTGGAAACAGAAAAGGCTGTTTCTAAAAGGGAGTTAGTGGAAGTTTGGGGACCGAGGGGAAGTTTCTGCAGCTTCCTACAGCTATCTGAGGCAGAATGGCTGGGTTTCTAGGTTCTGCCCTGAGTAATTTCCCAGAGTTTTAATTGACTGGTTTGGAAACACATTTCCTCATCCCTCTAAGGAGACATGTCCTCTGGCCCGCAGATCTGTCCTCTCTTTTTTTCTTACACAAGTTTAACTGGCATTCAGGCCCCCATGCAGTTATATGGCATGGCAGGAAAAGATTAACCCTTTCTTGAAGCAGGTTGTCCCGATTAGAAGCCACCCAGTATCCTAGGGGAGGATAAACACATTCACCAGGCTTGGTGGCATCCCACCGCCTGACCCGACTGAAGGATGGCTCACGAGCCAGTGTCCTGGAGGTTGGGAGCCCTGCTCACTGTCCCCATGTTCCAGGGATTGGGAGCCTATGTCTCTGGTGTCCCCAGAGCCTTAGAGGTCTTGAGAGACATCTGGGTCCAGTTCTCAGACCCGGCTTTTCCATTAGGAAAGGGACTGGCTAGGGATCTTTCTTTTGCCTGCTTTGCAGAGGTCTTAGGAGATAGCCAGCAGCAAGCTCATTTCACGGCCCTCCCAGGATCAAGTTCTGCAGTTAAACCCGACATTAAGAGGCATATTAAAAAGCAGAGGGTGTTCTGTGGCTTATGAGCAAACAGCCTCAGGGGTCCCAGAGGTAATGAATTAGGAGGAACTTCAGGAGCTCCCAGGAACTGAGTAAAGAATGAATTTCCTGGCATGGCCCAGGGTGAGAATCTCATGGCCTCACTAATAAAACAAAAGGGAGCATAAACAGACTTTAATTAAAAGGTCACCAGTCTCTGGAGGGGGGTGGGGAGTGCCACTTGTCTCTCTGCCTCCTGGCTGGCTCACCAAATAATGTTACTGCACGGCTCTGGTTTCTGGGCTAATAGGTTCTTGGCTTATGTCACAGAAAAGAATGTAAGGGCACACCATAGGGTAGGCAAGGGAGTAAAGAGTTTATGAAGAAACAAGAAAACAAGGAAAATACACGGCCCACGGCATGGACCGCAGGCATACTGCAGGGTGAGTGGAGCTCATGGGACCCCAGTCAGGGCTTTTGAAAGTCTTTCCCGCTCCCCCTTTGTGATGTTGGGGTGGACCGCAGATGTTTGCTGTTCTCACTGGTTGTCCCATCTGCCATTTCTCAGGGGGCCATTGGTGAGGCCTTTTGAGGGTACCTGGGGCGTTCCCTTGACCCAACAGGATCTCATGGGTCGAATGGGATCTAATTTTTCCAAATGGGACCTTGTGGCCAGGGTCGCACAGGGTCTTTCAGCAGCCTTCTTCTCAGGAGGTTTCCAGGCAGGGTCTCATGGCCATGTGGTCGGTCAGCCGTGTGACCTGTTAGGCAGCTGCCTTTCCCCTTTCAGTATAGCAACCTGCCTCACATTCATCGGTCAGTGGACACCTGGGCCAGTTCCATACTTTAGCAACTGCGTGATCACAGCTTTTGGTGGGTGAACTTGGATCTCTGGGAGTCGCAGCTCTGAGAGCAGCCGTTGTTTCAACCCACCAAGGCCAAAGGTGTGGCAGCCATTGTTTCAACGGCCCCAGACAGAGGAGGATGCAGTGGAGACTTAAAGACATGCACTTCCTCAGGGCTGCAGGGGAATTATCTGAAGGGCTGCATTTGCTGGGCAGGTCAGGAAAACTCAGCTTTGGGGAACCATCAGAGAAGTTTTTAACCCCCCTGCTGACCCACTCCCCAGGGCACTGTGGAGCCAGTATGCACCTCACCTCCTTCATGTGTCCCTGGCTCTGTTTTCTTTTGGAAAGACTGAATTGGGGGAGTTCTCCCCACAGTGACCCTTCTCCCAATATTCTCCGTCCAGGCAAAAGCAGCATGAGACAATGAAAGGACTGTTAAAGACTATAGAGGCTGACAGTCCGGAATAAAGGACTGTCAGCTACAGATGCCCGGGAGAGGGAGGTTTGTGCTCTGGGAAACAGAGGGGGCAACCAAACTCCTGTAAGCAGGGGAGTACCAAAACAACGCACAAGCAGAAGCCCAGGACAAGGCAGAGGCCCAGTAGCCCAGGGAGAACGCACAGTGCATTCATGTTGGGCAGAACTTCCCGATAGCAGGGCTGAAGCTCCAGAAAATCTCCTTCTTACCACTTAAAAAACCAAGAAACAGACATCCCAGGGAGCAAATCCCAGAGTGAACATTAAAATGTGCAACAAAAGAGTTATAGATAAACAGAAGAAACAGGAAATGATGGTCAATTCAAAGGAAAAAGAAAAAATAAAGAAAACCCCAACAAAGACAAGAAGAATGTGGATATACCAAACAAAGCCTTTTTTAAAATGATCTTAAGATGCTTAAGGAGATGAAGGAAAGCACAGAGAAAGAACTACAGGATATCAGGAAAACAGTGAATGAATAATATGAGAATCTAAATAAACAGATAAAAATTTCAAAAAGGAAACAAACAGAACTACTAGACTTACAAAGACTACAATAACTGAAATGAAAAATGCCCAGGAGGATTTCAAGAGCAGAATGGAGCTGGCAGAAGAATCTATGAGCTCCAAGTCAAGACACTTAAAAAGAGTCAGGCTGAGGAGCAAAAAGAAAATTTAAAAGCAAAAATAGCCTGAGACAGCGCTGGGACACAATCAAGCACACCAATATATGCAGTATGGGAGTCCAGAAGAGAGAAGAAAGAAAGAAAGCGACAGAAGGAGTAGGCAAAGAAATAATGACAGGGAACTTCCCAAACTTAGCCTAAAACATCAATGTCTACCTCCAAGAAGCTCAGAGAACACCATATAGGAGAAACAAGAAGAAAAATACACCTCATTGTATATTGATTACACTCTCAAATCAAAAGACAAGGAGAGAGTTCTGAAAGCTGCGAGAGGAACAATGTGTTAGATACAAGGGAATCCCAATAAGATAGAGTACTGATTTCTCATCAGAAACCATGAAGGCAAGAAGTCAGGGGGTTGAAACACTTAAAGTGCTGAAAGAAAACAACTGTCAGCCAAGAATTTTATGTTAAGACTCTCTTTCAAACGTGAGGACGGATTAATACATTCTCAGATAAACAAAAGCAGAGGGAGTAAATCACCACTAGACCTACCCTACAGCACTGCTAAAGAGAGTTCTTCAAACTGAAATGAAAGACACTAGAGCATGGTTTAAAGCAGCGTGAAGAAATAAAGACCTATGGTAAAGGTAACCATTTGGGTAATTATAAATGCCAGAATCATTGTATTATTTGATATGTAACGCCACCTCTTACATCCTACAGGTACTAAAATACAAATGTATAAAAGTAATGATAAATCTAGGTTTTTGGACATACATGTACAAATATATAAGTGGTAACAAGTACAAAAATGGTGGGCAGACAGACGAGTACAGGAAAACTTGTAGCTATATTGGTATCAAACCAAATATCATAATTACATATTTAGGATATTAAATTTTAACCATATGGTAACCACAAGGAAAACAGATGAAAAGTATATCCACCCAGAAATGAGAAGGCACTCAGTACAGTAAAACACAAGAAAGCAAATAAATACAAAAATAAATAATAAATATAAAAGTAGGGTTTAATGGAAATGAGGTACAAAAAAGGCTCAATAGCAAAATGGCAGTAGAAAGAACTATAGTATCATTACTGACTTTAAATGCAAATGTTTTTAACTCTCCAGGCAATGGCAGAGATTGATAGAATGGATAAAAAAGCATTACCCAGTAGTATGCTGTCTGCAAGAGACTCAACTTAAAGTCAAAGATTCACGTAGGTTGACAGTGAAAGGATAGAAAAAAATATAACATGCAAGTAGTAACCAAAAGAGAACTGGGGAGGCTATACTAATATAAGATAATATAGACTTTTTAAAATGTTTTTTCAAAAGATTTATTTATTTCCCACCCACCCCCCTTGCTGTCTGCTCTCTGTGTCCATTCTCTGTGAGTTCTTCTGTGTCTGCGTGTCTTCTCTTTAGGCAGCACCAGGAACCAAACCTGGGACCTTCTGGAGTGGAAGGGAGGTGCTCGATCTCTTACACCACCTCAGCTGCCTGGTCTGCTGTGTCTCTTCTTCTCTCCCCTGTGTCTCTTTTTGCCGCATCATCTTGCTGCACCAGCTTTCTGCGCAGGCCAGCACTCCACATGAGCCAGCACTCCGAGTGAGCCAGCTCTCCACTTGGGCCAGCTTACCTTCACCTGGACCTCCTATATGGTAGATGGAAGCCCAGTCATTTGAGCCACATCTGCTTCCCAAAATAGACTTTTAATCAAAATAGTTACAGGGAAGCAGATGTAGCTCAAGCAATTGCACCCCCACCTACCACCTGGAAAGCCCCAGGTTCAGTTCCTGATGCCTCCTTAAGAAGACAAGCAAGATAGTGAGCTGATGCATTGGGCTGTTGCAGCAAGCTGACACACAAGAGATACAAGGAGGGAAAACATGGTGAGAGACACAATAACAGAGAGCCGAGATGGTTCAAGCGAAGAGGCACCTCCCTCCCAAATGGGAGGCCCCAGGTTTGGTTTCCAGTGCCTCCTAAAAAAGGAAGATGAGCACACAATAAACAGACAATGAGGGCAAACAATGAGGGGTGAGGAAATAAATAAAATATATCCTTTAAAAAAAGTTACAAGATACAAGGATGGTCATTACATACTGATAAAGGGGAACAATTTAGCAGGAAAATGTAACAATTATAAATATATATGCACCTAACACTAGAGCCCCAAAACATATGAAGCAAATACTGACAGACTTGAGGGGAGAAACTGACAGTTCTACATTATTAAGAGGGTTTCACACACCACTCTCAATAATGGATAGAATATCTGATCAGAATATAAATACAGAAATATAGGACATGAATGATACACTAACCAACTAGACCTAATAGATCTGTATACTACACTGCACCCAACAAAAACAGAATACACATTCTTCGAGAGTTCAAATCGATCAGTCTCCAGGATAGACAATATGTTGAGTAACAAAACAAGTCTCAATAAGTTGAAAAATATTGAAATTATACCATGTATATACTCCAACCACAAAAGTATAAAGCTAGAAATCATTAACAGAGAGAAAGGGAAATTCACATATATGTGGAAATTACAAAACATACTATTAAGCAACCAATGGGTTAAAAAGGAAATCATAAGTATAATTAGGAAATATCTTGAAGTGAATGAAAATGAAAACACAGCATACCAAACCTTATGGGATGTATCAAAGGCAGTGCTAAGTGGGAAATTTATAGCTCTAAATGCTTACATTATAAAAGAAAAAAGATTTCAAATCAGATACCTAACCTCAAAACAGGAAGAATTAGAAAAAGAAGAGCAAACTAAACTGAAAGCAAGCAGAAGGAAGGAAATAACAAAATTAGAGCAGAATAAATGAAATTGAAAACAAAAAACCAATACAGAAATTTAACAAAACCAAAAATTGGTTCTTTGAAAAGATCAACAAAATCAACAAATCTTTAGCTAGTCTGACAAAGAAAAAAAGATACAAATAAGGAAGATCTGGAATGAAAAGGGGAACATTAATATTAACCCCACTGAAATAAAAAGTACTATAAGTTGATATTATGAACAATTGTATGCCAATAAATTAGATAACCTACCTGAAATGGACAAATTCTTAAAAACACACAAACTACATTGACTGTAGAAGAAAAAGAAGATCTAAAAAAAAAAAATTCTAGTCAAGAAATTTAATCAGTAATCAAAAACCTCCCAAAAAGAAAACCCCAGGACCAGATGGTTTCACAGGGGAATTTTACCAAACATTTCAGGAAGACTTAACTCCAATTCTACTCAAACTTTTCCAAAAAAAATTAAAGAGAAGGCCAAATACCAAAGCCAGATAAAGATACCACAAAAAAAGAACCCTGAGGATCAATATCTCTTATATTCATAAGATACAGATACAAATACAGATACAAAAATCCTCAAGAAAATACTAACAAAAGTGAATCCAAGAGCACATTAAAAGAACTATACACATGATCACATGGGATTTGTCCCTGGCATGCAAGGCTGGTTCAACATAAGAAATTCAAATAATGTAATACATTACATTAAGAGAATGAAAGAAAAAACCACATGATCATCCCAATAGATGCAGAAAAGGCATTTGACAAAGTACACCACCCCTTCTTTATAAAAACAATTCGAACACTGAGAATAGAAAGAAAATTCCTCAATATGATAAGTGGCATTTATGAAAAGCCCACACTAACATCCTGCTTAATGGTGAAAGACTGAAAGCTTTCCCTCTAAGATCAGGAACAAGACAAGGATGACTACTGTCATCACTGTTATTCAACCTTGTACTGGAAGTTCCTTCCAGAGCAATTAAGAAAGAAAAAGAAATAAAAGGCATCCTGGAAAGGAAGAAGTAAAATTTTCCCTATTCACAGATGCTATGATCCTATATACTGAAAATTCTGAAAAGACCACAACAAATCTCCTAGAGCTAATAAATGAATTCAGCAAATAGCGGGTACAAGATCAAAACCCAAAAATCAGTAGTGTCTCTATATACAAGCAATGAAAAATTAGAACAATAAATCAAGAAAAAATTTCCATTAGCAATAGTAACTAAAATAATAAAATACCTAGGAATAAAGGACTTGCACAAGGAAACTACAAAACATTGATAAACAAAATCAAAGAAGAACTAAATAAGTGGAAATATAGTCCATGTTCATGGATTGGGAGACTAAATATCATTAAGATGTGAGTATTACCCAAAGCATTTTATAAATTCAATGCAATCCTATCAAAATTCCAACAACCTTCTTTGCAGAAATGGAAAAGAAAATCATCAAATTTATGTGGAAAGGTAAAGGGCCCCTGTAGATAAAGCCATCTTGAAAAAGAAGAATGAATTTGGAGGACTCACACTTCATGATCTTGAACATTATTACAAATCTACCATAATCAAAGCAGCATGGTACTGGCATAAGGACAAACATATATATAGACCAATGGAATTGAATTGAGAGCTCAGATGTCAATTCTGACATTTAAGACCAACCAATTTTTGACAATAAGGCAAAGACCAATCAATTGGGAAAGAATCGTCTCTTCAACAAATGGTGCTGTGAAAACTGGATCTCCATTTGAAAAAAAGTGGAGGGTGGGAAAGAGGATCCCTGCCTCACACCATATACAAAAGTCAACTCAAATGGATCAAAAAACTTAAATATAAGAGCTAGAACTATCCAATTCCTAGAAGAAATCATAGGGAAGCATCTTCAGGATCTTGTGTTAGGCAATGGTTTCTGAGATTTTACAACCAAAGTCCAAGCAACAAAAGGAAAAACAGATAAATGGGACCTCATCAAAATTAAAAACTTTCATTCCTCAAAGGACTTTACATGAAAGTAAAATGACAACCTACACAGTGGAAAAATATTTGGAAACCACATAGCCAATAAAGGATTAATATCCAGTATATATAAAGAAATCCTTCAGGTTAACAACAAAAAGACAACCCAATTTTTTAAATGTGGGGAGCAGATATGGCTTAAGTGTTTGAGCACCTGCTTCACACATGGGAGGTCTTGGATTTGGTTCACAGTGCCTCTTAAAAAGAAAAACAACAAGCTAAAAAAAAAATGAAAAGAAAAAAACCCAACTCAGGGGAGCCAATGTGGCTCAGTGGTTGAGCTCCAGATTCCCACTTACTGAGTCCCTGAGGTTCAATCCCCAGCCCTAGTACCTCAAAAAAAAAAAAAAAAAAAAAAAAAAAGTGCAAAAGACTTGAACAGACCTCTTTCCAAAAAAGAAATGCAAATGGCCAGAGAGCACATGAAGAGATGCTCAACAACCTTAACCATCAGGGAAAACCAAATTAAAACCACAATGAGATACCAGTTCAAACCCAATGAGAATTGCTGGTTTGTTTGTTTGTTTGTTTTTTAATGAAAATAACAAGTATTGGGGAGGGTGCAGAGAAATAGGAAGACTCCTTCATTGCCAGTGGGAATGTAAAATTGTGCTGCTGCTGTGGAAGACAGTTTGGTGATTCCTCAGAAAGCTAAGGATAGAACTTATTATAGAACTACCATACTTAGCAATCCCACTACTTTGTATATACCCAAAGAAATTGAAAGCAGGGACTCAACAGATGTTTGCACACTTATGTTCATAGTAGCATTATTGACAATTGCCAAAAGGTGGAAGCAACATGAGTGTCCATCAACCAATGAATGGATGAATAAAATGTGGTATATACACAAAATGGAATATTATTCATCTGTAAAAAGAAATGAGGTCCTGATACATGCAACAACATAGATGAACCTTGAAGAAATCATCTTGAGTGAAATAAGCTGGTTACAAAAGAGAAAATATTATGCAATCAAAACAATTAGAATAAGTAAACTCATAGAGTCAGAATCTAGAATATATATTCCCAGGGGATAGGGTGGGGATAGGGAATGGGAAGTTAAAGCTTAAAATGTACAGGTTTCCTATTAGGAATGAGGAAAACACTTTGGTAGTGGATGGTGGTGATGGTAGCACTATGTTGTGAATGCAATTTTCAGCACTGAAATATATATCTGAATATGGTTAAAAGGGTAAACATCAGATTGTATATATGGGAGCAGAAATAAACACTTTTTTTAAGAATCCTTTTTTTTTCTAATTTTTAATTTCATCTTCAAAACCATTTTAGATCACAGTAAAGTCAGATATACAATATAGGGGACTCCCATATATCCAACATCAAACCCTTGTCCCCATTCCCCAGCAATGATCTTTTTACATGTTCATGTTATATTTGCTGCAGCTGATGTACAGATATTGAAACATAGCTACCAAATATGGTTCCATTTTGGTTTACATTATGTTTTATATTTTATAGACTGTACAATTTCCTAAAATTTAAGATAAGTTATGGTTTACAGTATGGTTTACATTTTATCCTATAGAGTTTATACATTTTTGGTGAAATTTAACATGTCCTATATCCATCATTGCATGATTTTGTGGGACATTTCCATTGTCCCCTAGTTAAAGGATATAGACACTGAGGAAGAAATGAAAGAAATTGCCTTGCCACTGTACATACAGGACAACACCTATAACAGCGATGAAAGACAAAACATCAAAAACAAAGTTTTATATTTTTCATTTTTTAATACCCCAATTTATTTTTACTTTATTTTAGTTTTCTAAATCTGTAAGCATTCTATTTCTAATCTTTAAACCATTCACTACTCTTTCATTTTCCTACTAATTGAATTTGGCAATATTTAAGGCTGCATTTTTGAAGAAGTTTGGGACCACAGAGGGGATCAACTATGGCAGGGGAGGAACACTGGTGTGGGGTGTTATTAATGGGGGACACATGGTTGGGAAAGAGTTCTCCAGGGCATGTATATAGGGTATATAAAAATGTTCGGATAGTCATTGCATATTTTCATAGTAGTTACAGTTACAAACAACAACTGAGAGAGTGCTGAGTTCCTAGCCAGAGGAGCTCTGTCACATTCTCCAAAGGAACAGTAACAATCTCCCAAGTGCAAGGACAAAGACCAGTGAAGAAGGATGGTCCAATGATGAGCCCTTCATACTGATGACTATTCTTATGAGCCTGTGTGCCTGAAATTTCATCTAGGCCTAGTGCTGCAGTGTGCCTAAGAGTTATCTCCTAAGAGCCTCCATGTTGCTCAAATGTGGCCACTCTCTAAGCCAAATTCAGCATGTAAATGCATTATCTTCTCCCCAGCATGGGACATGACTCCCAAGGATGAGCCTCCCTGGCACTGAGGGATTACTACCAATCAATAGCTGGTGATGCAACTAGAAAAAGACCTTGAATGAAAAGGGGAAATGGTGAAGACAAATGAGTTTATATGGCTAAGAGCCCTCAAAAAAGAGTTAGGAGGTCATCAGAGGGGTCACGCTTATGCACATCTCAGCAGCATCCCAGAAACAGCCAAAGTAGATACAACCCCAGGCACTGGTGCTCCTGAGGGTTATGGAGACACACAGATTCTATGGTCATGGCAGATGGCTCTGGAGTTCGATGCCTTATCAGTGGGCCCTACTTTGTAATTTGTGTTCCTGAGTGTGATGGAGTTGGACTCAGATGTGACCTTTCAACACATGCCTCTTCTGTCACTTTTATTGAACCTATGGTTGATGCTGGGGATGGTGTATACTCGGGAGACTGGAATCTCTGGACTGGCCATGTGCCAGCTGGGCCCTGAGCCTCAGCAGAATTGCAACACCTACTCTCTGGTTCATTGGACTTACCCAAGGCAGCTAACAGGGACATGAAGATGGTTGTGATGTTTAAGCTATTGTGGTAACTCAGCAGGTAATTGTGCCCAGTTGTTTGGTCAAGCAAGCACTGGGCTAACTGTAGTATAAGGACATTTATGGATCAGTCATCACTGACTTTACTGCAGTAAAGTCATAGATAGCTGGTTATAATTACATCAATCAGGGAAATTGCCATCAGCAAAGAGTGATGCTTAACCCGATCAATTGAATCCCTTAAAAGGGGATATGATTCCAGCATTGAAAGAGAATTTCCCAGCTAGTCTTTGGGCAGCCAACACCTCTCAGAACTCATCAAGAACTTTAACTGGACTTTCATCACAGACCCTGGTTGCAGCCTGCCTGCAGAACCTGGACTTGTGCATCCCCACAGTTGTGAGAAAGACTCTTATAGAAACACATACTATTGACGTATCTCTTTTCGATTCTGTTTCTCTAGAGAACTCTGACTAATATAGCTTGGTACTGAGAGTGGTTCTTGAGGAACAGAGTCTTAAATATGGGATGTCCAAGGTGGTTCTGGGAGTTTTGCAATTGTCTTTCTAATCTTTCTAATCTAATTGTACATCAGTACTCAAGGGTAGTGATGACCCCTTCTCCAATAATGAAGAGGCTGCTAACAGTCCATGGCATGAGTTTGCAATTGAGATATGCAAAATAGCATCACTGGATTCCCCTACTTCCACCCTTATAAGAAGCAAGGATCTGGGTGAGAGTGTTTTAACAGATTTTTATAAAGTCAAACAGTATAACAATGTTGGATGGCTCCTCCTAGATACTCTAGATACTGTTACAAAAGAAAGAGATGAGTTAAAATCTTCAAATTTGAAACTTAAACACCGAATGGATGATACAAAAGTTTCTATGTGTGCTCTGAAAGAAAATCTTGTCTCCTGTAGCCACAGGCTCCAAATATCTGAGAACCAAACTCAGAATCTGATTATGAGTAGCGGAGTTACAAAGGAAACTAAAATCTCAACCCCGCAAGGTTTCTGCAGTTAAAGTGAAGGCATTGATTGGAAAGAAGTGGAATCCAGAGAATTGGGATGGAGTCATATGGGATGATGATGACATTGATGAAGACATTGGAACCCTGGATTCTGCTGAGACTTTACCAGATAAACCTGCCATGGCCTGCCCTGTCCAGGCCACACCTTGTCAACCTTGTATCATCCTGCCTCCAGCTTGCTCTAGGCAGTCTGAAACAACTTCCAGCCTGAGGTGGGTGCCAGCCAAACTGAAGCCTGCCCTGCCCAGCTTCCAGCCTTCCCCAGGGACTCTGGACCTCCTCTCAGCCCTGAGGCATGTACCAGCCAAACTCCAGCATGCACTGCCTAGCCTCTATTCTTCCTTCAGAAAACTGCCTTCCAACCCATGCCTGAAGAGATTAATCCTGTCTCACCAGAAGAAAATGCAAGGGAATTCCCTGAGATCAGTAGCTTGCAAGGCATTTCTAATCCTTCTTCTTACCAACCCCCACCATCTCTCTTGTCTTCGAGACCTATTACTAGACTAACATCACAACAAGCTCCCAAAAGTGAAATACAAAGTGTGAAAGTGTGACCCATGAAGAAGTACGGTATACTCAGAAAGAACTGCATGAGTTTTCTAATTTATATAGACAGAAATCAGGAGAATATGTGTGAGAATGGATAGTAAGGGTGTGGGATAATGGTGGAAGGAATATAAAGTTGGATCAGGTTGAATTTATTGATATGGGCCCACTAAGCAGAAATTCTGGATTCAACACTGTAGCTCCAGGGCTTAGAGAGGGCTCTAACAATTTCTTTGGGTGGCTGATTGAAAAATGGGCCAAAAGATGGATGAGTATGTCTGAGATTGAGATGCCCAATTTGCCCTGGTACACTGTAGAAGATGGAATTCAAATGCTTAGGGAGATTGGAATGCTAGAATGGATTTACCATTTGAGAGCTGCTCACCTACCCCAGGAATGTCCAGAGGACACACCTTTAACCAGGACTGTGAGGATTAAATTTGTAAGACTAACTCCATCTTCCCTGAAGAGGTCTGTGGTAGCTCTTCTCTGTAGTCCAGTTATTACTGTAGGGAGAGCTGTGATGGAATTAGAATCCCTAAACATTATGGGAGTGATTGGATACTTGTCTGGTAAAGGCCAAGTATTGGCAAATAATTGCCAAAGACAAGGTGGGCATGGCTACTGCAATGAAAGGCAGATTCAAAAAAGCACTCAGAATAGTCTGAGTTATGTAGAGTTATGATGTTGGCTAATACATCATGGGGTACCTAGCAGTGAAATAGATGGACAGTCTACTAAATTTCTTCAGGATCTGTATAAACAGAAGAGTTCTGGGTCAAGTGAACAAAACTCTAACTCAAATTACAGATGCAGAGAATCACGGCCCCTTAATCAATGCCCAGACTTGAGACAGTTTACAGACCCAGAGCCCCTTGAATGAGGAGGAGGCCAGGTCTCCTTGGGGAAGGGTCCTCTTAAACTGCCCAAATTTATACTGTTAATTTTCCTCCCATTCTTCCCCAAAGAGATCTACAGCCTTTTACCAGAGTAACTGTGCATTGGGGAAAAGGAAATGATCAAACATTTAGGGATTATTAGACACTGGCTCAGAAGTGACATTAATTCCAGGAGATCCAAAATGTCGCTGTGGTCCACCAGTCAGAGTAGGAGCTTGTGGAGGTCAGGTGATTAATGGAGTTTTAGCTCAGGCCCATCTCACAATTGGTCCAGTGGGTCCCCAGACCCATTCTGTGGTTATTTCCCCAGTTCCAGAAAGCACAATTGGAATAGACATGCTCAGCAACTGGCAGAATCCCCACATTGGATTCCTGACTTATGGAGTGAGGGCTATTATGGTTGGAAAGGCCAAGGGGAAGCCACTAGAACTTCTCCTACCTAGCAAAATAGTAAACCAAAAGCAATACCAGAGTCCTGCATAGACTGCAGAAATTAGTGCCACCATCAAGGATTTGAAGGATACAGGGGTGGTGATCCCCATCACACCCCATTTAACTCTCCTATTTGGCCTTTACAGAAAACAGATGGATCTTGGAGGATGACAGTAGATTATCATAAACTTTACCAGATGGTGACTCCAATTGCAGCTGCTGTCCCAAATGTGGTATCATTGCTTGAGCAAATCAACGTGTTCCCTGGTACCTGGTATGCAGCTGTTGATTTGGCAAATGGTTTTTTCTCAATTGTTATTAGTAAGGACCACCAGAAACAGCTTGCTTTCAGCTGGCAAGGCCAGCAGTAAACCTTCACTGTCCTTCCTCAGGGCTATATCAACGTTCCAGCCCTATGTCATAATATTGTCCACAGGGATCTTGATCATATCTCCCTCCCACAAGACATCACATTGGTCCATTATATCGATGATATCACATTGATAGGACCTAGTGAGCAAGAAATAGCAAAGACTCTAGACTTATTAGTAAGGCATTTGTGTGAGAGAGGATGGGAGAGAAATCCAACTAAAATACAAGGTCCTTCCACCTCAGTGAAATTTGTAGGTGTCCAGTGGTGTGGGGCACATTGAGATATCCCTTCTAAAGTGAAGGATAAGCTGTTGCATCTGGCCCCTTCTACAACCAAAAAAGAGGCACAATGCTTAGTTGGTCTCTGGATTTTGGAGACAACACGCTCCTCATTTGGGTGTGCTACTCAGGCCCATTTACCAGGTGACCAGAAAAGCTGCTAGTTTTGATTGGGGACCAGAACAAGAAGAGGCTCTGAATCAGGTCCAGGCTGCTGTGCAAGCTGCACTACCACTTGGGCCATATGATCCAGCAGATCCAATGGTGCTGGAAGTTTCAGTGGCAAGTAAAGATGCTGTCTGGAGCCTTTGGCAGGCCCCTATAGGAGAATCACAATGCAGACTCTTAGGATTTTGGGGCAAAGCCCTGCCATCCTCTGCAGATAACTACTCCCCTTTTGAGAAACAACTTTTGGCCTGCTACCAGGCCTTAATAGAGACTGAACACTTAACCATGGACCATCAAGTGACCATGAGACCTGAGTTGCCTATCATGAGCTGGGTATTGTCTGACCCACCAAACCACAAAGCTGGACATGCACAGCAGCACTCCATAATAAAGTGGAAGTGGTATATACGAGATAGGGCTCAAGCTGGTCCTGAAGGCACGAGTAAATTACATGAGGAAGTAGCCCAAATTCTCATGGCCACCACCTCTGCCATGTTACCTTCTCTTTCCCAGCCCACAGCTTTGGCCTCTTGGGGAGTCCCTTGCAATCAGCTGGCTGATGATGAGAAAACTCGGGCACAGTTTACTCTGCATGATATGCAGGCACCACCTGAAAGTGGACAGCTGCAGCACAGCAGCCCCTCTCTGGGACATCCTTGAAAGACAGTGGTGAGGGCAAATCCTCCCAGGGGACAGAACTTCAAGCAGTGCACCTGATTGTTCATTTTGCTTGGAAGAAGAAATGGCCAGAGGTACATCTGTACACTGATTCATAGGCTGTTGCCAATGGTTTGGCTGGATGGTCAGGGACTTGGAAGGAACATGATTGGAAAATTGGTGACAAAAAGGTCTGGGGAAGAGGTATGTGGATTGACCTTTTTGAGTGGGCAAAAAATCATGAAAATTTTTGTGTCCCACATGAATGTTCACCAGAGGGTAACTTCAGCAGAGGAAGATTTTAATAACCAAGTAGATAAGATGATCCACTCTGTGACTAATGCTCAGCTTCTTTTCCCAGCCACTCCAGTCATTGCCCAGTGGGCTCATGAACAAAGTGGCTATGGAGGTAGGGATGGAGATTATGCATGAGCTTAGCAATATGGGCTTCCACTCACCAAGGCTGACTTGGCTACAGCCTCTTCTGGGTGACCAATCCACCGACAGCAAAGACCCACACTCAGCCCCCAATATGGCATCATTCCTCGAGGTGACCAGCCTGCTACCTGGTGGCAGGTTGACTACATTGGGCCATTTCCACCATGGAAGGGGTAGTGATTTGTTTTAACTAGAATAGACACATACTCTGGATATGGGTTTGCATTTCCTGCATGCAATGCTTCTTCCAAAACTACCACCCATGGACTTACCGAATGTCTTATCTACCGCCATGGCATTCCACACAGCATTGCTTCTGATCAAGGAACCCATTTCACAGCAAATGATGTGCAGGACTGGGCACAAGCCCATGGAATTCACTGGTCTTACCATGTTTCCCATCACCCTGAAGCAGCTGGATTGACAAAACAGTGGAATGGCCCTTGGAGACTCAGTTACAGTGCCACCTAGGGGGCAATACCTTGCAGGGCTGGGGCAATGTCCTCCAGGAGGCTGTGTATGTTCTAAATCAGCATCTACTCTGTGGTGCTGTTTCTCCCATAACCAGGATCCATGGGTCCAAGAATCAAGGGGTGGAAATGAGAGTGGCACCACTCACTATTACCCCTAGTGACCCACTAGAAAAATTTTTGCTTCCTGTCCCTGCAACCTTAAACTCTGCTAGTTTACAGGTTTAGGCCCAAAAGGAGGAGTGCTGTCAGCAGGGAACACAACAATGATTCCATTGAATTGGATGTTAAAACTTCCTCCTGGCCACTTTGGGTTCCTCTTACCTCTGAGTCAACAGTCAAAGAAGGGAATTATTGTACTGGCTGCGGTGATTGATTCTGACTATCAAGGGGAAATAGGACTGCATCTACATAATGGGGTAAAGAAGGGTTTGCCTGGGATACAGGAGATCCTTTAGGGTACCTCCTAGTACTGCCATGTCCTATGATTAAAGTCAACAGAAAATTTCAACAACCCAATCCCAGCAGGACTAACAATGACCCAGAATCTTCAAGCATGAAAGTTTGGGTCAGCACACCAGGCAAAGAACCATGGCCAGTGGAAGAGCTTGCTGAGGGTAATGGAAACATGGAATGAGTAGTGGAAGAAGGTAGTGATAAATATGAACTTTGACCACATGAGCAGAAATGAGGACTATAATAGTTATGGATCTTTCTTCCTTGTCTCATTATGATGTTGATTGTATATATACAAAACTAATTTCTTTGTCTTCTTCCCCAAATTATCACCTTATCATACAACAAGTTGTACCCATTTCATGTTATAATATTTGAGGATGTCAAGTATAAGAGTGAATATTACCCAAAAACTTGCACCCTATTCTGTATGGAGGAAATATATGCATGTCTGTTATTGTTTTTACTTAGAGACTAAGTAATGTGTATGGTTGCTGAGTTGACAAGGAGTGGACTGTGATGGTTAGGCTATTGTGTAAACTCAGACAGGTAATTGTGCCCAGTTGTTCAGTCAAGCAAGCACTTGGCTAACTGTAATACAAAGGTATTTATGGACTTCAGTTGCCATTGACTTTACTGCAGTGGTAAATCACAGAGAGCTGGTTACAATTACATCAATCAGGGAGATTGCCATCAGCAATGAGTGACTCTTAACCCAATCAATTGAATCCCTTAAAAGGGGAAGTGATTCCAGCATTGAGAGAGAATTTCCCAGCTAGTCTTTGGACAGCCAACATCTCCCAGAACTCATCAAGAACCTTCACTGGACTTTCATCAGAGCCCCTGGTTGCAGCCTGCCTGTGGAACCTGGACTTGTGCATCCCAACGGCTGTGAGAAAGACTCTTATAGAATCGCACACTATTGACAGATATCTCTTGTTAATTCTGTTTCCCTAGAGATCCCTGACTAATACAATGGTCAACCACCACAACAGGGAACCAAGAATGCCTACAGGGAAGTGGACTTGGCCCAGCGGATAGGGCATCCATCTACCACATGGGAGGCCCGTGGTTCAAATCCCGGGCCTCATTGACCCGTGTGGAGCTGGCCCATGCACAGTGCTGATGCGTGCAAGGAGTGCCCTGCCATGCAGGGGTGTTCCCCGTGTAGGGGAGCCCCGTGTGCAAGGAGTACAGCCCGTAAGGAGAGCTACCCAGCACGAAAGAAAGTGCAGCCTGCCCAAGAATGGCGCCGCACACACGGAGAGCTGACGCAGCAAGATGACGCAACAAAAAGAAACATAGGTTCCTGTGCTGCTGACAGCAACAGAAGCAGACAAAGAACACGCAGCAAGTGGACAGAGAGAGCAGACAACTGGGGCGGGGGGGGGGGCGGGTAAGGAGAGAGAAAGAAATAAAAAATAAATCTTAAAAAAAAAAAGAGTGCCTACAACTCCAAGCAGGAGAATCGCATCCATCAACCATGTGGGATCTAAGCCCCCTCTTGATAGAGAAGTGGAGTGGACATCACCATCCCAGGGTCCACAGGATGGAGGAATAAACTATGGATTAGAGAGGACTTACTGGTATTCTACTAGAGAGCTATTGGACTAGTAATGGAAGAAACTGTAGCATTGATGTGGAGAAAGTGGCCATGGTAATTGCTGAGGGCAGGGAGAGAGAAGTGATGTGATGTGGGGGCATTTTTGGGACTTGGAGTTGTCCTAAATGATATTGCAGGGACAGATCCTGGACATTATATATCCTGCCACAACCCACTGAATGTACTGGGGAAGAGTGTAAACTACAATGTAAACTCTAATTCATGTGGTGCAGCAGTGCTCCAAAATGTATTCACCAAATGCAATGAATGTGCCACAATGATAAAAGAGGTTGTTGATGTGGGATGAGTGGGGTGGGGTGTGGAGTATATGGGAACCTCTCATATTTTTTAATGT
Source organism: Dasypus novemcinctus (assembly GCF_030445035.2). Lineage (NCBI taxonomy): Eukaryota > Metazoa > Chordata > Mammalia > Cingulata > Dasypodidae > Dasypus > Dasypus novemcinctus. Next base: position 80,730,656 of record NC_080689.1, on the reverse strand, counting down.
AACATTTTTGTGATCTATGTATCTTCAAAAAAAAAAATACAATAAAAGTAAATGCTTTTAAAAAATCCACAGAACTACACTACACAGTGCCCTAAATTAAACCATGGACCTTAATTAATAGTACAATTATGAAAATGTGCTATCACCAATTGTAACACACGTTCCACAACAATGGAAGGTGTTGGTGGTGGCATAGTGTATGGGAATCCTATATTTTGTGCATGCTTATTCTGTAAACTCTCACCTTCTCTAATAAAGGGGGGAAATGTACTGTCAATGAAACTCATATTCAAGGTCAGTGGTTTTCTATGTCAAATTGGACTTACTTTCTGTTAACATGAAGAAGTCTGGAATTCCCTAGCAATCCAAATAAGCATGTTAATGTGCATACCATAATAATTATCTCACTTCTGATTTCTAGCTCTACAATAGGGAGGTGGGTACAGTGCACAGGTCTGGGATTCTGCCACAAGACATTCTGGACACCTTTTCTCCGGATCTCGTGAATTTGTCTTCAGGAGAAATGCATTCTTTGACAATTCCTAATGAGATGGACATTAAATGAAGAATATTTGGGTTTGTTCCTTTGATTGGTGCCCCAGAGGGTTTCACACCTCCAGGGCATTACATCGTAAGAAGGTGCAGGAGGATAGGAGAAGATAGCAGTCATTCCAGGGGAGGTGAAAGAAAACCAACAAGTAGCCTTGACACAGGCACTTGTTCTCAGGCAGATGGATCTTAGGAGAGGGGACAAATGGAAGTGGAGGATATGGAAAAGAATTCCCTTAAAAGTTTGTGTATCCAACAGGACAGTCTCTGTGCATCCTTGGGGATATGAAAACCCTGGCTTGAGGACCACTGAATCATGATATATTCACGAGATAATACTACACAGCATGGAAAATAAAATTTATATGTATCAATATAATCCCAACATGAAGACATATAATATTTCTGTGTATTGAAACACTCTCACACTCTCACTCTCTGTTAGTAAATACATACATACCAAATAAAAGTATTAAAATAGAAAGGGGGGAGCAGATGTGGCTCAAGCAATTGAGTGTTGAGTGCTCACCTCACATATGGGAATTCCTAGGTTTGGTTCCTGGTGCCTTCTAGAGAAGACAAACAAAGTGGAGACACCCAGCAAAAATAAAACAAAATAAAATAAAATAAGCAGACAATGAGGAAAAACAAGAAGAAGACAATGAGAAAAAGTTACAGGCAGACAATGAGCAAAAACTTTACTATGGTCTAAAACTTTTTTGAAGACAAAATTAAAAATTAAAAAAAAAGATGCAGACATTGAGGAAGAAATGAAAGAAATTGCTTTGCCACTGTATATACAGAGCAACACCTATTACAGTGATGAAAGGCAAAACATCAAAAGCAAAGTTTTATATTTTTCATTTTTTAATACCCCAATTTATTTTTTACTTTATTTTAGTTTTTCTAAATTAGTATGTATTCTATTTCTAATCTTAAACCTATCATTACTATTTCATTTTCCTACTAATTGAATTTGGCAATATTTAAGGCTGCATTTTTTAAGAAGTTTGGGACCACAGAGGGGATCAACTATGGCAGGGGAGGAACACTGGTGTGGGGTGTTATTAATGGGGGACACATGGTTGGGAAAGAGTTCTCCAGGGCATGTATATAGGGTATATAAAAATGTTCGATATTCATTGCATATTTTCATAGTAGTTACAGTTACAAACAACCACTGAGGGAGTGCTGAGTTCCTAGCACTCTGGGAGCTCTGTCACATTCCCCAATGGAACAACAACACTCCCCCAAGTGCAAGGGCAAAGACCAGTGAAGAAGGATGGTCCAATGATGAGCCCTTGACACTGATGACTATGCTTAGAGCCTGTGTGCCTAAGAGTTACCTCCTGAGAGCCTCCATGCTGTTCAAATGTGGCCACTCTCTTCTAAGCCAAAATCAGCATGTAAATGCATTATCTTTCCCCCAGCATGGGACATAACTCCTGGGACTGTGCCTCCCTGGTGCTGAGGGATTACCAATCACCAGCTGGAGATGCAACTAGAAAAAGACCTCAAATGGCAGGGGGAAATGGTAAAGGCAAATGGGTTTATATGGCTAAGAGTCCTCAAAAAAGAGTCAGGAGGTCATTAGAAGAGTAGTGCTTACGCATGCTTCAGCAGGATCTCAGAGACAGCCAAAGTAGATACAACCCCAGACACTGGTGCTCTTGAGGGCTATGGAGACACATGGATTCTATGGTCATGGCAGATGGCTCTGGAGCTCAGTGCCTTGTCAGTGGGCCCTATTTTGTAATTTGTGTTCCTGAGTGTGATGAGTTGGACTCAGATGTGACCTCTCTACACATGCCTCTTCTGTCACTTTTACTGAACCTGTGGTTGGCACTGGGGTTGGAGTATGCTCAGGAGATTTGCATCTCTGGACTGGCCATGTGCCAGCTGGGCCCTGAGCCTCAGCAGAATTGCAACTCCTACTCTCTGGTTCATTGGACTTACCCAAGTCAGCTAACAGGGAGGTGGAGATGGTCAGCCACCATACCTGGGAACCAAGGGTGCCTACAACTGCAAGCAGGAAAATCATATCCATCAACCATGTGGGACCTACGCCCCCTATTGATTTAGCAATGGAGTGGACATCACCATCCCAGGGTCCACAGGATGGAGGAATAAAATATGGATTACAGTGGACTTACTGGTATTCTACTAAAGAACTATTGTGACTCTAGCAATGGAAGAAATTGTATCATTTATACAGAGACAGTGGCAATGGTAGTTGCTGAGGGCAGGGTGAGGGAAGAAGAGATGTGATGTGGGGGCATTTTTGGGACTTATGGTTGTCCTAAATGACATTGCAGGGACAGATGCTGGACATTATATATCCTGCCATAACCCACTGAATGGACTGGGGAAGAGTGTAAACTACAATGTAAACTCTAATCCATGTGGTGCAGCAGTGCTCCAAAATGTATTAACCAAATGCAATGAATGTGCCACAATGATGAAAGAGGTTGTTGATGTGGGAGGAGTGTGGTATGGTGGGGTGTGGAGTATATGGGAACCTCTTATATTTTTTAATGTAACATTTTTTGTGATCTATGTATCTTTTTAAAACAAAGGCAATTAAATAAAATTTTTCCAAAAAATAAAAAACAACAAGCAAACAATGAGCAGACAATGAGCAAAAAGAAATGAGCAGGGAGCAGATATGGCTCAAATGATTGAGTGCCCACCTCCCACATGGGATGTCCTGGGTTCGGTTCCAGGGCCTCCTAAAGAAAAAACAAACAGACAATGAGCAAAAACAACAAGCAAACACAAGGGAGCCATCTTGTGGGGCTGGAATTGCAGCTATTAAAAAAAATAAGAGAGAGACAAGTTGAAAACAGATAGAAAAAGAAAAAGATATGTCATGCAAACAGAAAGCATAAGAAAACCGGAGTAGCTATATTAATATCAGACAAAGTATACTTCAAAACAAAGTTTTACCAAAGATAAAAGGAAACATTTCATAATGATAAAAGGAAAAATCCATCAAGAAGATAGAACAATCCTAAATATGCATGCAACCAGTATCAAAGTTTCAGAATATATGAGGGGGAGAAAACAAAGAATTAAAGGAAGAAATAGACAGATGTACAAATCCATCCTGGTTAGAAATTTAACATCCTTTTATTATAATTGATAGACATTTTTCTTTTCTCTGGAGAAGAGGCTGGAATAGGACTTGGGTGGGTAGAATTGTATCTGAAGCAAATATGACAAAAATTTTAGACACATTTCTGAAGAGTGGTCATATGGGTGTTTTTGTACTACTTGCTGTATTTTTCTGTGTTTGAATGTTGTCATAACTTTAAAAAGAGTGAATGGCAGAAACAGACTTAAATGAGTAAACAGTGACATCCAGAACCCCAGCCCCTCATCCAACAACTCCCCATCCTAGTGTCCCTTATCTGCCTTCCTCCTTACCTATGAGTCTCTCCCCATCTTAACAGCCACCAATGACAAACATGGACACAGTTGTCTTTATGTGGGCCAGGGGCAGGACACAGGCTCACGACCTGTTCCTGTCTCCCTGCTTGTATGCCTACTTGAAATTCCTCTTCTTCTCCTCTCTTTCTACACTACCTTGCTCTGCAATCATGCTCACACTCATGACTGAAATTATCACCTTATTTCAGAGCCTGTTCCCAAACCCTGGCTTCTCCAATTGCATTCCAGACACTTGCATTGAATGCTTTTGAAATTAAGGATCTGCAACAATTGGACCCAATGCAAATTTGCAGCAAGCCTCAGCACCAAGGGAGGGGGGTGGCACAGTCAGAGTAAATGCACATGCTTATCCACTTCTCAAGAGGTTCCCCCTCCCCCTCCCTCTCCCGCCACTCCCACCCTGATGGTTTTGCTGTCTGTGTCCATATGCTGTGTGATCTGTATCTATTTCTCTTTTTTTTCTTCTCTTCTTGTCTTTCTCCTCTAGGATTCACTGGAATTCTATCCTGGGAACCTCTGACATGGAGAGAAGTTCCCTGTCACTTGCACCACCTCAGTTCCTGGTTTCTGCTGTGCTTCACCTTGACTCTCCCCTTCATCTCTCTTTTGTTGCATCATCATCTTGCTGTGTAACTCACTTGTGCAGGCACTTGGCTAGCCATGTGGGCACTCGGCTCGCCACACAGGCATGCTTTCTCTTTTGCTTTTTTACCAGGAGGCCCCAAGGATTGAACCTGCACCCTCCATGTGGTAGGCTGAAGCCCTATCACTTGAGCCACACCCACTTCCCCTCAATAGGTTTTTAATCAGCTTCTGTCTTTATTTCCTGGCATTGCATTCTTGTGAATTCCCCAATGCTAGCTTCCAATTTGCTAATTCTCTCTTCAACTATGTCCAACCTGGAGTGTATTCTAGTTTATAGCTAGAGTTTTCACTCCACTGTTTCCAGTATCTAATATATTCAACTGATCTTTATTTCTGCATGTTTTTGACATATTCTTCTTCTCTTGAGCCCTTTTCAGACTGTTCCATAATTTGCATCTCTTCATAAGTGAATTTACATCTTGATGGCCGAAACTTTTCCTTGAGTTAAATTTTCTTACATATACTTTGACTTTTGAGCATGTGTGCAGGCTCATCATGAAAGGGAAATCGTTTTTAATCACTCCCTCTCTTTATACTCCCTCCTCCTGGATTTTGTGGTAGCCTCCAAATTTCCAAAGTCCCCAGTCAGAATCATGCCTCACACTTGCAGCTCTGAGCATCTGTCTGATGGTTTGTGACCTGCTCTTCCCCCATCCCATGATGCTGGGAGCAGAGAATGTGTGCTGTTGAAGTAAGGTAGGTATATTATCAAATTATCAAAGGCTATCAATGTAGGTTGTGTAATACAAACCTGGGAGTAACCACAAAGAAGGTATTTTTTAAATATACAGAAAAGGAAATGAAAAAGGAATCAGTTAGATACAGCACAAAAAAATCAACTATACTGCAAAGGAGGTTGCAATAAAGGAAAAGAGACATAAAAAAATATATTTATATACCATATAAAAAAACAAAAGATAAAATGGCTGAAGTAAATACTGACTTTACATTAACACTAAATGTTAATGGATTAAACTCCTCAATCAAAAGACACAGATTGGTAGAGTGGATAAAAAAACATGATCCTAACTATATGTTGTTTACAAGTCACTCACCTTAGACCCAAAGACACAAATAGGATGAAAGTGAAAGAATGGGAAAATATATTCCATGCAACCATGTAACCAAAAAAGAGATAGAGTAGCTATACTAATATCAGGCAAAATAGACTTTAAGTTAAAAGCTGATATAAGAGACAAAGAGTTAATATTATTATATATTAATAAAAGGGGCTATCCATCAAGAAGAGATAATCATAAATATTTATGCACCTAATCATAGGCCCAAAATACATGAGGCAAACACTGGTAAACTTGAATGGAGAAATAGACACCTCTACAATAATAGTTCAGAAGTCAGTAAGGAAATAGAGAACTTAAATAATATGATACATGAACTAGACCTAACAGACATTTATACAACATTGCACCCCAAAACTGCAGGATATACATTCTTCTCAAGTGCACATGGATCATTCTCCAAGATAGAACACATATTGAGTCATAAAACATTACTCAATAAATGTAAAAGATTGAAATTATACAAAGCATTTTCTTCCTGACCAGAATGGAATGAATCTAGAAATCAATAACAGACAGAGAAGGGGAAAAATCAACAAATATATGGAAGTTAAATAACCCATGCTTAATCAGTGGATCAAAGAAGAATTGCAAAGGAGATTAGTAAATATCTTCAAATGAATGAAAATCAGAATAAAGCATGCCAAAACTTGTGGGATGCATCAAAAACAGTGCTGAGGGGGAAATTTATAGCCCTAAACAATTACACTTAAAAAGAAGAAAAAGCTAAAATCAATGACCTAACTGCACACCTGGAGTAACAAGAAAAAGAACAGCAAACTAAACCCAAAGCAAGCAGAAGGAAAGAAATAACAAAGATAAGAGCAGAAATTTTTAAAAATTAAGAATAAAAAGCAATACAGAGAATGAACAAACCAAAAGCTGGTTCTTTGAGTAGATCAATAAAATTGACAAATCCTTAGATAGAATAACAAAGAGAAAGAGAGAAGACACAAATAAATAAAGTCAGAAATGAGAGGGGGGACATTACTACTGACACCACAGAAATAAAAAGGATCATAAGAGGATACTATGATCAACTGTTTGCTAACAAATTAGACAGCCTAGATGAAATGGACAAATTTCTAAAAACACATGAACAACCTATACTGATCTGGAAGAAATAGAAACTCTCAACAGACAATTCCAAGTAAAGAGATTGAATCAGTCATCAAAATCCTCCCAACAAAGAAAGCCCAGGACAAAATGGTTTCCCAGGTGAATTCTACCAATCATTCCAAGAAGAATTAATACCAATCTCCTCAAATTCTTCCAAAAAACTGAACAGCAAGAAACACTACCTAACTCATTCTATGAGGCCAACATCAGCCTCAAACCAAAGTCAGATGAAGATAACTACAAGAAAAGAAAACTAAAAATCAATTTCTCCTATGACTATAGATGCAAAAACCCTCAACAAAATACTGGCAAATCGAATTCAACAGCACATTAAAAGAATTATGCACCATGATCATGCGTATGTAGGGGTGGTTCAATAAAAGAAAATCAACTAACATAATCACCACATTGACAAATCAAAGGGGGAAAACCACATGAACATCTTTGTATTAGTCAGCCAAAGGGGTGCTGATGCAAAATACCAGAAATTGGTTGGCTTTTATAAAGGGTATTTATTTGGGGTAGGAGCTGACAGATACCAGGCCATAAAGCATAAGTTACTTCCCTCACCAAACTCTATTTTCACATGTTGTAGCAAGATGGCTGCCACCATCTGTGAGGGTTCAGGCTTCCTGGGTTCCTATGTTCCTGGGACTTGCTTCTCTTTCTTCTGTGTGCTTACTTCCTTGGGGCTCCAGCTTAAGGCTTCGGCATCAAACTCCAGCATCAAAACTCCAACATTAAGAACTTAGCTCTGTCCTTTGCTGTGCCTTTTATCTGTGAGTCCCCACCCACCAAAGGGTGGAGACTCAATAACCTACTGGCACAAGAGGTTTACATAATTACTTAATCAAGTAAACCTATGACTCCAATATAATCCAATATGCTCAGAGGAAAAGATCAGTTTACGAACATAATCTAATATTTCTTTTTGGAATTCATCAATAATATCAAACTGTTACAATCTTGATTGATGCAAAAAAAGCATTTGACAAAACCCAGCATCCTTTCTAGATTAAAAAAAAAAAACTTGGAAAATAAGAATCTTCCTCAACGTGATAAAGGGCGTATATGAAAGCCCCACAACTCATATCATGCTCAGTGGTGAAACACTGGAAGCTGTCCATCTAGGATTTGGAACAAGACAAGGATGCCCACTGTCACCACTGTTATTCAACACTGTACAGAAGGTTCTAGTTAGAGCAGTTAGGCAAGAAAAAGAAAAGGCACCCAAATTGGAGAGAAAAAGTAAAAATTTCCCTATTTACGAACAACATGATCCTATATATAGAAAGTTCCAAAAAAATCTACACAAAGCTACTAGAGCTAATAAATGAATTCAGCAAAGTGGCCAGGTACAAGATCAACATACAAAAAAATCAGTAGCATTTCTATATACTAGTAATTAGTGAACTGAAGAGAAATCAAGAAAAAAATTCCATTTACAATAGCAATGAAAAGAATCAAATATCTAGGAATAAATTTAACCAAGGATATAAAAGACTTGTGTGCAGAAAACTACAAATTATTGCTCAAAGAAAGCAAAGAAGACCTAAATAACTGAAAGGACATTCTGTGTTCATGGATTAGAAGATTAATATTGTTACCATGTCATTTCTACCCAAAATGATTTACAGATTCAATGAAATCCCAATCAAAATTTCAATAGTCTACTTTTCAGAAATGGAAAGCCAATTATCAAATTTGTTTGGAAGGATAAGAGACCCCAAATAGCCAAAAGACATCTTGAAAAAAAGAATGAAGTTGGAGGACCCGTAATTCCTGACTTTAAAGCTTATTACAAACCCTCAGTGATCAAAACAGCATAGTACTGGCATAAGGATAGATACAGAGAAAAATGGAATCAAACAGAGAGTTCAGAAATAGACCCTCATATCTATAGATAATTTCTTTTTTTGCTTTTTGGTATTTGGGTTGTTTCATATATATATATATATGAACTAGATATCCATATGCAAAAGAATTAAGGAAGACCCCTATCTCACACCATATACAAAATTAACTCAAAATAGATCACAGATCTAAATATAAGAACCAGGATTGTAAAACTCCTAAAAGAAAATGCAGGGAAGCATCTTCAAGACCTTATGCTGCACAATAGTTTCTTAGATTTTATACCTAAAGTATAAGCAAGAAAAGAAAAATTAGATAAATGGGATCTCCTCACATTTAAAATTTTTGTGCATCAAAGGACTTTATCACAAAAGTGGAAAGTGAAAAAGACAGTCTACTCAATGGGAGAAAATATTTGGAAACCACATATACAATAGTGTTTAATATCCAGAATATATAAAGAAATCTTACAACTCAACAAGAAAAATACAAACAACCCAGTTAAAAAGCAGGCAAAAGACTTGAATAGACATTTCTCCAAAGAAGATATATGAATGGCTAAAAAGCACATGAAAAGATGGTCAACATCTCTACCTATTAGGGAAATACAAATCAAAACCACAATGAGATATCATTTCACACCAAGTAGAATGGCCACTATTAAAACAAAACAGAACAAAACAAAATTACAATTGTTGGAGAGAATGTGAGAAATGGGAACACTCATTCATTGCTATTGGCAATGTAAAATGGTGCAGCTGTTATGGAACACAGTTTGGCAGTTCCTCAGAAAGCCAGCATGGAACCCCCAGATGACCTGGCAATCCCTCTACTAGATACATAGACACAAGAATTAAAAGCAGGAGCTCAAACAGATATTTGCACACCATTGTTCATAGCAGCATTATTCACAGTTGCCAAAAGGTGGAAGCAACCCAAATGTCCACAGATGGATGAATAAAATATGGCATATACACACAATGGAATATATTATTCAACTGTAAGAAGGAATGAAGTCCTGACACATCCAACAACATGGGTGAGCCTTGAAGACATAATATTGAGTGAAATAAACAGACACAAAAGGACAAATACTGTGTGATCTCACTGATTTGTAACAATTAGAATAAGAATCTAGACTATAGGTTACAAAGGGCTGGGTTGGGGGTAGGGAATGGGGAGTTAATGCTTGATTTACAGTTAATAATTTACAGTTAATGCTTAATTTGTACAGAATTTCTATTTAGGTTGATTTTAAAGTTTTGAAATGGATGGTGGTATTGGCAGCAAATAGTGTGTGTAATTAGCAGCACAGATTGTATATGTGAAGGTGGTGATAAGGTGAAATTTTAGGTCATATGTATGTTACTAGAATCAAATTTTAATATATAACATAGGACTGTATAACATAGTGAACCCTATTGTAAATGATGGATTATAGATAATACTACAAGTACAAAAATGTTTTTTCATGAATTATAACAAATATACCACACTAATGTAAGGTGTTAATAATAGGGTAATATGTGGGGAAAATACACCTAATTTAAACCATGGACTACAGCACTTACAGCATAATTTTAATATTCTTACATTGTAACAAAGGTACGACCCTAACGCCAAGTGTCAACACTAAGGGGCACATGGGGGCACTGTGTTTTTTACATGAATTTTCTATAAACCTACAACTTCCATAATTAAAAAAAATTTTTTTAATAAGATTTTTCCCATGGAGGAAGCACCGAAAGGGATCAGAAGTGGAACAAGTAACCCGGAGACCACTGCAAAACTGCTCTCTGCCTGGGGACTTTGCGACACCACCCAGCAATCAGTTGGACCATTGGGGGTCTACGGGACTTGGCAGTTAGGAGGCCAATGGTAACCCCATGTAAAGAAGTTTCAGTATAACAGTGGAAGCATGTCATCGGTGTAGCTGATACTCACCACATCCGTGGGGGAAAGCACGTTGTATAATGTGTGCAGAGCCCAACAACTAATAAAAAACTGTCCTCAAGCTGCCCAAGGTTCTTCATTTTATATACATTTTCCCATAAAAGGCAACCCCTGCTGGAGTTTAGTGTTTTCCAGAAATTCAGGAAGTTCACAACTTCTCTGCCCTCTCCTCTGGTGCTGCTTAGAGCTACACGGTAAGAGAAGGCGTCAGTCTTCTCTAGCCACTGTCCCTGCTAAGGAAGAAGTCACCTGATTTTAAGAAAGCTGCCACTCTAACCCAGCAACACCTTCAGAAGGGATAGCAAGCCCCCCGCCCCATTTATTAGAAGATGATGTCAGCCAAGTGCCGGGAGTCAGGGTACTCATGCTAAAGGGCTCCGGTGGACATTTGCCTTTTGCTGTAGCATGCTTTGCTCATAGATGCTTTCCTAGTAAAAGTTTTTGTTCCTTGCCTATGACTGGATGCCCAGATAACGGGTATGGATTTTTGGATTGATGTTGATGATAAATGGGCCTCTAGAATCATTGTGACTATGTACAGTTTAGAGAAAATTAAATTCAACAAGTATAATCATTTTTTAAAAATGGTCTCGGTGAATTGGGGGTCCAGGAGGAGCAAAGTGGATTGTCAGAAGTGAAGTGGAATTGACAGGTGTTTGTGCCTGAGATGAGGCAAGACCCCGATCCGTCTACAGTTTGAGGGGCCTTTCTGGTCCCAAACAAGCAAACTCCTTCCAAGGCGACCTGTACCATCTGCACAGAGCTCAGCTGGCAAGGGTCATTTCAGGCTGGGCCTGCAGACCACATCTTCCGAGTCCTGATTCATCTCCTTCCACTACCCTGCCCGGTTACGCATTCTGACTATGTCTTTAACTAAAGTAAATATTAAAGTTCTTTTCTCATGTTTTCAAAAAAAGCAAACACCTTGAGAAAAACAAAGACCTGCTGAAATTCGGCACAGAAAACTGGTGACTAGCTCGCCTGTCTCGGGACGTTGTTAAAAACAAGGGGCTGATGGACAGCGGCTGCTCCCATTCCTTCCCACCGCTCGAGTGCACGCCGCAGCGTGGGGTTGGGAAGCGCGCCTGGCAGCAGATGGGCAGGCCCGACCCAGCCGTCTGCCTGCCTGGCCTTCGAGCCAGCAGGCCTCCCCAGGCCCCGTGCAACTGCATCTGCTTTCCTTGGGTGCTGGAGGGCGGATGTCGTTGTGGTTACATTGAGACTCCACCATGTTCTGTGAAAAGCATCATTGGGGTCACAGAGCCTCCTGGGGGGGTTTGACAGGTCGCCTTGGCATTCCCCTCCCCCTCCGCCGTAGCGCTCTGTACAAAGGGGCTGCACCTTCCCCACCACACTTTGCTCAGCTGCAAGCTGGAAGGCCCCCAAGCCAACTGCAGCTCATGTCCCGGAGACTGAAATGGGGGGACTCTATTTTCAAGCATTTCACGCCAGAAGTCCTGCCGTCTTCATATTCAAGCACCTGATGGCCAAGGTCCCAATACGGGGGTTCACTGTGTCGCCCGCGTCCCCCACTTAAGCGTCGGGCCTTCTTTTTTAGCTGCCGTGTCCTTGTGTCCTGGGGCCGGGCTGAGCAGGCAACGCTTCTGCAGTGGGAGCAAAGGCAGCAAAAGGCGCAGCTGCCATCTGAAAAGAGGAGTGTCGTGCCAGTGGCCCGTCCGGCCTGGTCATGTACTTTTCCTCTTCGTTCATGGGGCTTTAGGGCCAGCACTGAGTCTACACCGCCAGAAACACGACAGAGACAGAGACAGATGTCGATATGATGTGGTATTGGCACAAGTCTTCAACTACACAGGTTCATTGCCACTACCGCAGCCTCCCTCATGAGAGCCACAAATGAGAAATGGCCTAACTGTCCATTAGGGGAGCTAAGCCATGGAACACCCAGTTTAAACACTGGGATGCAACTACCAGTGCGGATATGAGACCCGTGGCTGTCCTTCTGCTGTTAAACAAGAGCAGTGTTCATGCAGCACAACCCCAGGTGTCTAAAGTGATGTGTAAGCACAGAGACACTCACCCGCATGCAGTTTTCTTTAGAGCGGGGCTTCTCGACCTTTTGTGTTCCACGGACCCCTGTCCCCCGCAGGTGAAAACCATGCACCCCTTACTAAGCCCACACTACACTGTGGATTATTTATAACTACATCACACCCGTATCAACACGTCCCCACGAGAACCATGTTTTGAATTTAAATTCAAGCTCACAGACCCCTTGTTAGGGATCCCTGCCCCAGGATGACAGTGGCGAGATGAGACACGGGACTTAATCTGTATTTATTTTCGTCTTCTCTGAAGTGTTTTTAAGAATACTAATCTTGTAATTAAAAAAGAAAAACACTTGTAAAGGCATTCAAAGTATAAAATTTTCTACGTTCCAAGTAAGAGTAAGCACCTTAAATGCATTCAGAGAGGAGAGCATTGAAATCAAGGTTGAAAAATAAAAAACACCCAGCACTGGAGTTTGGACCCCATCAGCACAGCCAGCACAGGCCATGCTGTGGAGTGGCATCGGGGGACACAGGACACCCCACCAAGTCTGAGACACGGCCTCTGGGTGGGGAAGGCACTTGGACAGGCCAGGCAGGTAGAGGCCTGACTCTGGAATCAAGCAGCAGCTGCGCCAGCTGTGCCCACCATGGGGTCCCAAGAGGGAAGACCAAGGAACCCTAAAAAAAGGGAGGTGCCCCAAAACCCAGCCGAGCTGCCGCCAACTGCTGCTCTCCAGCTCCTCTGGCCTGCCCTGGACAAACAGCAAAATGATGGTGATGGAGCCGCCCCAGGCCCAAAGCAACAAGAACCTTCAACTGCCAGCAACCCACCTCCATTCCTCTGCCTTCTCAGCCGGAAGCAGTCAGAGCGGACCTCGCCCAAATCCCTCAAGGCTGAGGCATGAGCAAACCCAAGGAGGAAGCGCAGCACTGACTAAAGCAGTGACCGTAGCTACTCCCCTGTGTTAACTAAGTCGTAGCATTAATTTAAAAATTAATTTTTAAATAAAAAAGAATTTTGTGGGAGGACTTGTTCCATGTTTGTGTGTTCTGGAAATACTCATTAGAATTATCTGTATAGCGCCTTAGGCCTGAAGTTTAATTTGCAAAACTGTCTTAAAGCAAAAATTCATTTTTAACAGAAAAAAAAAAAGGGGGAGGAGGGCACAACACGGGGGCGGGAAGGCATCAGGCCGGCAACAGGCAGAATGGAAGGGGCACGTGCAGACCCCGCTGGAAGAGGGACCACCTCCACGCACGCACGTGGGCCTGCAGCGCACCCAGAGCTGCGGACAGGGCGGCTGATAAGGTTCAGGGCTCTAAGGCCCAGCCTGCCAGCCCGAGGAACAGCAAGTGCAAAGCCCGGAAAGCACAGAGCAGCACAGCGATTAGAAAACCTGCCGCCCTCGGAGCCTGCGGCCACAGGTTCCCCGGAAGGGCAGGGGCGGGAGTGGAGGGCACAAGGCTAGGAGGAGCCAACACCCACGGACTCCATCAGGCTAACTCAACCCTTCCATCCTGCCGAGTGCTCGGGGAGGCTGTGGGGCACCCCCTCCGGGAGAGGAATTTTCAGAGCAGGTGGCTGGAGGGTTGGTGAGACAGGCTGGAGGCTGTTGCAGTGGCTCCATGGGTGCAAGAGGCTGTGTGGGTGCGCTTTAGCCCCTAGAAGGCCTCCCAGGGGGGGGGCTGCAGAGAGCCCAAGGAGTAGTGTCCGGGGAAGTGAGAAGGCCCTTCCTGGGTGGACAACCAGACTAACCTGCCCGAGTTCCGGAGAAGCAGGCAGGCCACTAAATTCTTTTCCTTCTCAGCCCGCAGTGCCTGTTTTGCAGACAGAAAGCCCCAAAGTAAGAGTGCCAGACACCTTGGGTGAGAACAAAGGGCAGGGACACCCCGCTCCCTGCCCCTTCTCCCCCTCGCCTCTCAGCTCTTCCTTTCAGCCCTCTTTACCCTCCGGCTCTGGGCGCTCACAAAGGAGCCAGCTCGCAGCCCTTTTCCCCGTGCCCTACCCGCAGTCTCAGCTGCCCCCGCCCTGCCCGGCAAAGCACCTCGCCGGGCTGGAAGGTGACAACCGCGGAAAGGAGGGCGACTCTCCTGGCCGGGGCTTTGGGTGACATCACATCCTTCGCAAGGTGAAATCGGGCCCCGCGGCCAGTGGGAGGGTGCGACTTCCCCCTCCCGGCCCCGCCGCCGCCTCCCCGCTGCGCACGTCGCTGCGCCCCGGAGGAGCGCGCCATGGCCTGGCCGGTCACCGCCCTGCTCCTGCCGCTGGCCCTGCTGCCCCGTAAGCTGGCGACCAGGGGGAAGCGGGGAGTGGGGAGGGAGGGGAGGCTGGGGAGAGGGGTGGGGGGCCGGGAGCGGAGCTGGCCCGCGCGGGGCTCGCGCTCAGCGGCGCTGTCTGCGCCCCGCAGACGCCGCGGCCGCCGCGCAGCCGAGAGCGTTCCGGATGAAGCCGCAGCAGGTGCAGGGGCAGCCCGGCAAGCCCGTGGAGCTGCAGTGCGAGGTGCTGCTGCCCAGCGCGGGCTCCAGCTGCTCGTGGCTCTTCCAGCCGCGCGGCGCCGCCAGCAGCCCCACCTTCCTGCTGTACCTCTCCTCCACCCGGACCCGGACGGCCGAGTGGCTCGACGGCAGCCAGTTCTCGGGCCAGAAGGTGCGGGACGCGGTCTTCACTCTCACCCTGAGCCGCTTCCGGGAGGAGGACCAAGGCTACTACTTCTGCTCGGTCCTGAGCAACTCCATGGTGTACTTCAGCCCCTTCGTGCCCGTCTTCCTGCCAGGTTCGGGCGGCGCGCGGCGCGCAGTACCTCTCCGCGTGGGGATTGGGGCGCACATCGGGACCTCTGGGTGCCTCGGTGTGGGGTGGGGGTGTCCTTCAGAGACTGTTCCTTTTCCCCCGTTGAGAAAACTGAGGCTCAGAAGCATCTAGGCAGGCGGAGATGCCTTTTTAGGTCGGGTCGAGCCGGGCTCGTATTCGGGGGACTGGGTGGTCCTGGGTAGGTTTCTTAAATTCCCCGAAATCACCTCCGCTTGCTGGAAAGCGAAATGAGGATAGCCAGCCGAGCTCAGAGGGCCCTGGAGAGCGGCGGCACGGAGGGACGCAGGAGGCGAGGCGCCCGCGGCGGAGTCAGCACCACCCGGGGCTACCCATGCCCACTCCACCCTCCGCTCTCACGGCGGCCTCTCGGGCGGAAGACGGGGAGGAGGCGCCTCCTTGGGTCCAGGGATGCGGAGTGGGGAAGGAGGGGGTGCCTGCCGGACCCGCACCCACGCGCTTGTCCCTCCTGCAGAGAAGCCCACCACCACGCGCGCCACGCGTCCACCCCCGCGGGCGCCCACCAACGCGTCGCAGCTCGCGTCCCCGCGCCCGGAGGCGTGCCGGCCGACGCGCGGCGCAGGTGAGGAGGCCGCGGGGCCGCCCTGGAGCCCGAGGCGGGGCGGGGGGCAGTGCGAGGGGTGACCCGGGGCGGGGAGACGTGCCCCGGGAGTGGCCGGTGGAGTGGGGAGTCCCGGCCCGTTCCTGAAACGTCGGCGCTTCGGGTGTCCCCAGAGGCCAAGACGGGGCTGGGCTTCGCCTGTGACCTCCACGTCTGGGCGCCCCTGGCTGGGGCCTGCGCGGTTCTTCTGCTGTCGCTGATCGTCACCCTCATCTGCTGCCGCAGTGAGTCGGGGGGAGTCACGGCACGGAGGGGTCGGGCGCAGCCGCCTTGCCAGGCACAGCCGGTTTGGTGCTTGGAGCGAGAGCCTGGGAGAGCCGCTTCCCGCGCCCCTTTCCGCTCCCGGGGAGGCTTGTAGGCAGGCGGACAAGCGGCCCATTCCCGGAGCCGTGTCGGGTCCCACCCGCGAGGCCCGCAGCGCGTGCGCAGAGGCGGCTCGCTGCGCGCGGTGGCTGGGGAGGGGCCGCTGCTGACCCCGGAGCCCCTCCGCGCGCCCTCCGCCCCCCCACCCGGGACCCCGGGTCGGGTCCCCGCCGGAGCCTGCGCCGGCGCACGCCGGCAGACTCCGCCCTCGCTCGCATCTGCATTTGCAGTTCTTCTGTGGATGCCCGGGCCGAGGGATGGAGGGTAAGCCCTCCGCGACCTCAAGACTTAGGGCCCCCGAAGGAAGAGCCGAAACTGTACTGGGGGGGCTCTGGGGGAGAGGAGTCACCTTTTTCCTTTTCTTTTTTCTTATCAAGGGAACCGAAGACGGGTTTGCAAGTGTCCCAGGTGAGTCCTTGTGCGCCCTCGAGGCCTGGGGGGGGGGGGGGGGGGCGGGGGGCTTCAGGAACAGCAGAGGGCAGGAAACGTCTAGAATGCTGCTGTGCAGGGTACAGGGGAGCAGCGGAGACCCTGGACACGGAGGCTGAGGCTGGCTCCAGGGCCCGTGCCCTGGAGGAACTGGAGGCCCCACGCTGGGGAGAGCAGCCTGACTGGAGTCCATCTCCACCTCCTTTGGTCTAGCTCCCAAAAATCATTTCAGGGACTCGCTCCCCACCGCCCCCCTTCACCATAGCCCTAGAAAAACATTTTCCTGTCCTACTAGGCTGGTCTGGGTTTTTTTGAGGGCCAGCCAATCACTTATTACTGAGCCAAATAAACAATGGCCCGGGACCCTCATTTCCCTGGGCCAGGGCAGGGAACCTCAGCGCTGCAGGAACGGGGGGCCAGCGGCAGGGGCAGGCAGCTGCCGGTGGCTCCAGCGACCGCCTCGCCCACTTCCAGCCCACGATCAGGCTGAAATGATTAGAACACCAACCGGCCAGCCAGCCTGCAGGAGGCCCCCGTCTCCTCTCGCTTGGCCGTGGGCAAGAGGCAGCCTGGTGGCCCCTGGCCCCACGGTGGAGCCCCCACACAGGCTCTCTCCCAATCCTCAAGGCAAGCGGGCGGGGTAGCACCAGGACGCCCACCTCACAGCTCACGGGCTCACAGGTCAGGAGGGCGGCCGTGTGGCCACGGTCAGACCATCAAAAAGAACAACAAGGACCGCCTGGCTCAAGGCCTGTGGCGTATGAGCTGCTTTCTGTATGTTTACATTTCAAGTTTCATTACAATCTTTAAAGGAGTTCCCGCCGGCTCCATTTTACAGATGAGGAAACTGAGGCTCCCGACAATCAGTGACATGTCCAAAACCACACCGGCAGCGAGTGCATAGCTGCACCTTCCCTGCAAAGCTCAGGCTCCTTCCTGGGCTTGAGGGTTGTGGGGGAAACCTGAGAGTAAACGCCTGGATTCCCCAGTTCCTTTTGAGTACCTGAAAATATCTTGGTTTGCCTTTTATACTCCTCTGTATTTCTCCATAGGGATCCAAGTTCGGTATCTTTCATCCTTTAATTTGAACAGTAGAAATGGAATGAATTTCCAGTGCCTGTGTTCTAGGTGATAGATCAAGTGGATAAAGACTCTGATAACAGAGGGGATTTTTAGCACTTTCACGCTTTCAGGACTCCGGGTGGAGTTGGGAGCTTTTAGAAGAGAATCATCCCTCCTCTCTGTCTTTCCTGAAAACTCTCATTTTGAAATTATTCGTTTCAAAATGAAATGCAGAGCTGGGCAGGTGAACGCCTGGGAGGCAGTACATACCCGAGTTCACAGAGTCGGTGGTGACGCAGGAGCACTCACGCTAAGAAAGAGGATTTGGAGGAAGGGGCCTGTAGCTGTGCCTCTCACGCTTCAGCCCTAGCCCAAGAGCTGAATCAACATGTTCTAATGTAATACCCAGTTTCGCTTTTCAGAGGACCCTTTCGGTGAAGGACTCATGTGTTCCCAGATGGTGGGGGCAGAGAATCGGGTCAGCTAAGGGGTTTGGTGATGAGCCCCATTCTCCAGCCTCCGTGGAAACCTTGCCCAGGGTGCCAGGAAACTGGCCTGACTTGGTCCGGACGCTGGCGCGGCCACCCCCTGACCACGTGGCCTCTGGCAGGCTCTCTGGCCCCTCGCCCCCCGGCCCCGACCCCCAAGGCTGCGGCAAGGATGACACCAGGCAGTTACAGAGTTACCAGGTTCATTCGCCCAGCCCTCTGCGGGTGCTCCAGGGACAAGTCCTTGGACCCTTTGAATAGCTGGGCCAGGGGCCAGACGCGGCTCAAGTGGTTGAGCGCCTGCTTCCCATGTACGGGGGTCATGGGTTCAATCCCCAGTACCTCCTTAAAAAAAAAAAAGAAAAGGCTGGGCCAGGGTGGGGGGACTTGGCTCTCTGCCCCCTGAGGACCCTGGCTGCAGTGACCGTTGCCTTCTCTTGCAGACCCGTGGTCAGACCAGGAGGCAAGTCCAACCCTCCAGAGAGATACGTCTAGCGTGGCGGCAGCCGGGGCGACAGCCCCTCCTGGTGGATCCCCCTGAGGCCTCTTCTGGCTCCAGCCACAGCCCCTCTTCCTTCCCTGCATTCGTTCTCATTCCCGTGCCCTGAGCAGGGCGTGGGAAGGGCTCCTTTCTCCCCCTGTGTTTTAGTTGAAGCAAAGCAGGACCCTCCTGACTCCAGCCCGCCAGGGCCACGCCACGGCTGCGCCTGCACGTGGGGGTGGAAGGCAGAGGGGGCAGGCTGGGCTGCCGCGGGAGCCGTGAGCTCCAAATCGGGCTGTGAGAGCTGCCAGACCCCGGCAGCCTTCTGTCCAAACCCCTTCCCCGGCCCTTTGACGATCGATCGAGGAGGTCGAAGCCCAGAGATGGCGAGCAGCTTGCCCAGAGTCGCCCAGCTGGGGGGCCCTGAGCTGAAACCGGAGCCTTGTCTCCAGGCCCGGGGCTCTTGCCTCCACCCCTTCAGGTCTGCCTTCCGGAGGCCTCTGTTTCAGGTTCGGGTGGCATTTGTGTCTCAAACCACAAGGTATTTCTGGAGCACCCGTGATATAACCCGTTGTCGTGCCCCGAGCAGCGAGGAGGTAATGAAATAGGCCAGAGGACTTCCCTTTCTTAGCTGTATAAGGCAGTTGAGCAATCCTCAACCCGCAGATGACCAATCAATATAAGGATAGCAGGAAGTCATAGAAACTTAAGTGGAAGGGGTGAACACATCACCTGGTCTCTGAGAAAATCACTGTGGGGGCCCGTGCCGGTTTGAGCCTTTTGTGCACCCTGGAAAACTATGTTCCTGAGCTAACCCACTCCTGTACGTGCAGACCTCTCCTATGTGGTTTTTGTTAGACTCGGTTAGAATCTAGTCACTCCCAATTAGATCGTTTAAGGGCCTCTGAGTGTCTGTGGGACCCAGGGGTGTGTCCTAATCCTCTTACTGGAGGCCTTTATCAAGGAGGAATACAGCAGACACACACCCAAAGAAGGGCAAAGACCAAGAAGAGCCCAGAAGCTGGAGTCAGCGGAACACAGAGGCTGAGAGGAGGCCACTTTAGTCCAAAGCTGACGGGGGCAGGCCGGGAGGAGAGGGGAGGGGGAGCCGTGTGCCTGGTGGCCCACGGCTGAGCTCAGGAGAAGAGAGCCCGCGGGGGAAGGCAGAGGCCTTGGCGGGGACCCGCCGCCGTCTTGCCTGGCCAGTGGGGGAGCCCAGGACCGCCAGCAGCCGACCTTCGGGGGACAGCGTCTCGGGTGATGCCTTCATGTGGACATTGTCACAGCCCTCCCAGCTGTCAGCTTTTACGCTAATAAACCCCCACTATAAAAGCCACCCCATTTCTGGTATATTGCTTTGGTGGCCTTTAGCAACAGTAAGACAGGGCGGGATTGCTTTCTCCCAGCCCCTGCTCTGCAGAGGGGCCTGTGAAGAGGCAGAGAGCACTTTTTACAAATACGACTGGCGCGTGTTTTACAAATACGACAACACAGAATGGAGGGCCTCTTGAGTTTCTAACCTGGAGAGACCCTGCTTGAACGTGCGCCTGGGCCATCGGTGGCTTTTTACACTGTGTGAAGACAGAATTGTTAGCTGCCCACAGAGCCCCGGCCTCTCAGCAGCCTGCGACATGGCATGTGGCGGAACAGGCCCGGGGAGAAAGCTAATTGTGAAGACTGCCGCCCTACACTCGCTTTTCCTCTTTTATGGTGTCGTGTAAGAAATACGTGCTCACCGGAAGAAAACGTTTAACTTGACAAGAAAAATAAGAATCATCCATAATTCTTTACCTCAGGCATAATCCAATGTTAATATTGTGATATACATTCTTCCTAGTTATTTTCTATGCATGTATATAAAATATATGCTTTTTTTAAAAAATGGGGTTGTACTGTGCTTTCATAAGTGGCTTTAATAAACATTTATAGCATTCTTTTTAATAGCTAACTAGCATTGCATTTTTGGTTGTGCCATCATTTCTTTAATTCTCTGTTATCTGGCATTTGAGTGTTTCCTCTCTTTTACTACTATAATACTACTACTAAGATTTTGCACACAACTTTGTCTTTTATTTAAGAAACATACTTAGAAGTAAAATTATTGTGTCATCCTCATCTTTGTCCTGGTCTCCCCTTTTCACATGAATTCAGACTTTTAGCCTCTTCTTGCATTACTTCCTTTCCTTTTTGTTCTGGCTTGGGGACAGAAGAGAGATGCTCCTCAAGTGATAAACCACAAACTCTATGTGCTTGCGTTTTTACCACATTCCCCCAAAATGAGTCAGGTGAGATGGAAACTTGCAGCTACACAGGTGCTTCTGGAAGACGGAGCAGCACTAATGGGTCTCACACACCATAGCTATTGAAAACGGTGAGCTGATTCACACGCTGCCCTTCAGCCTGGCCCTTCCGGGGGGCAGCTCTGAGCTGCTGGGAGACGGACCCTTCTGGAGTAGAGATTGGGAGTCACTCAGCTCCCTCCAGCCGCGCCCCAGGAGCAGTGCCCCGGGGAAGCCAGCCGGGCCAGCAGAGACCTGACCCCACCGGTGGAGAGGGACAGCTCGTGTGGACGACAGTCAGGCTGCCGTGGTCAGAGGGGAGCGGTGCAGACGGTCTTGAGAGAAAGGGCGGGCAGGGCTTGGAGGCGTTCGGGTCAAGCTGTCCTCCTGCACACCCACTCGCTAGCCCCAATCCTGACTGGCAGGAGTCAGCCATGGCTGCTTCAAAAGGGGAGTGGATGGAGCTCGGTGGTTGAGCACCTGCTTCCCAAGGAGGAGGCCCCAGCTTTAATCCCTGGTGCCTAAAAGTATAAAAAGAGTGGGGTGTGGTAGGGGTGGAGAGCAGAGGGGGAAGGGAAGGAGAGAAGAAAGGAAGCTCAGGTCTTTCAAGTGGGTAGAGCAGAGGCAGCCCTGGTCACAGAGGCCACGACAGAGCTTTCAACGAGGGCTGCAGAGGGCGGGAGGGACTCCCACCAGGTCACACGGGCTCACGGCCACCCTCTCCCAATGGGCGCCCCCGCTGCCTGAAGAGGCCGGGGCTCCCAGGCTTGTTCCTGGGTGAAAAGGCGTGGCGCCCACACGCGCGGCTGCTGGCTGTGTGGGGAAGACACGCGGACCCGGGGGGCGGGGCAAGCTGCGTTTCCCTCCAGCCCGGGTCCCCGGCGGCGTGCGGGGTGCCTGTGCCCTCTCGAGACCCCCTCTGGCCATCACGAGTGAGAAACTGGCAGCTGCGCCCTTCCCGACGGGCCGGGAGGCGGGACCAGCCCTCGCTGTCGCTCCTGTCCGCAGCAGTCACCCTGCGCACTGGGCATCTGCGTCTCTGCCTCACAGGGGTCCCCGCATCCTTTCCCCAAGACCCTCTGTTTTCACTCTTCCATGTGCACTTTTTTGTTTTCTGGGTTTTCGTGTTTTGTTGGGTCTTTAAACCGTGGTGCTGTCTGAAATTGCCATTTTAACCCTGCCTAAGTGTGCAATTCCACTCACATGCATATTTTTCAACGTTTGCTGCTGAAGGAAGGTGTGGACACAGAAAAGGGCACAAATGCCAGGTGTCGGGATGGACGACCGAGAAGGGAACACAGCCACGTCGCAGCCCGGGAGGCTGGGGCCCGCGCACCCTCCCGCCACAGCCCTGACGGGAAGAGTCGGCTCCTTTCCGAGGCCCCGGCCAGAGGCCGGAGGGAAGGCCCTTCTGAATGTGGGAAACAGAAGTGAAGGCCGAGAAACTTCCCACTCGAAGCGCTGCCCCCCGCCTTCTCCCAAGCCGTCCTGCTCCCCGGAGCCAGGAGACGAGCCCTGGGGGTGGGAAGGTGGGCTGCGGGCTCTCTCTGGGTTTGCACAGCCAGACCCATCCCCGGGAAGAGTGAGGCGTACCTGCCGGGGGCAGCCCCCTCGTCACCGACTGGGAAGATGATTCTGGAAGAATCCGGGACAGAGCGAGCCAGGATCCAGGCTTTCCCGTGCTGCGGGGCACACCGTTGACCCTCAGCGCGGGGTGAGCTGGGGGTGCACAGCCACACGCGGAGGCTCCGGATGAGGCCAAATGTTTTGTCAATACCCTCAAAACAAAAATTTTTTTTCACTTACCAATCAATAAAATAGTAAGCAAGAATTTGGAGATTGAAAATATCAATACAGGAAAATATATACATTAGAGTCAGCCCTCAGGCCCAGGGAGTGAGGCAGGACTGGAAGGCCATTTGTAGGCCCAGGAGAGCCTAAAAGCGGCCCGTGAATCCTGAAGCAGGGCTGCCGGAGACGAGACCTCCAACTTGTCAATACGCACAGGAGGGCGCCTGCGCAAGCCGGCAGCCTCACGGCCTCTCACTCGCCAACTGCTGCCCTGAAGCACGCACTCCACAAATCTTCCCACTACGGGGAATGCCGCCGACATATGTGCTTTTTGGTTTTGTTTTGGGAGGTACCAGAGATGGAATCCAGACCTCGTACATGGGAGGCAGGTGCTCAACCACCAAGCTACACCTGCTCTCTCTAGATGTTTTTGACCCCAAGAAATAGGACATAGAGAAATGACTTCTCTATGAGGCTGTAAGTCTGGACTCCAGCTTCAGTGTGGTTCATTTAACAAAAGCACGCCCTATTCATGGAAGAAGAAAACTGGCCAGAGAAATCTGTCATTCCATTCCCCAGCTGTTAAACTGCTGGAAAGCCCTTTCAGCTCTTCCATAATTTGTTACAAATGTTTCACGACAAAATAAGGTATATGCAGTAGGATGGTGTATGGGAGACCTGTAGGTTTTGCATGTTTGTTTCTTAAGCTCATAACTTTTCCTATACACTTATTATGTTCATGTATGAATGATATACTTGAGTTGTTCTTAAAATGAAAAAAAAAAATCTTTTAAAAAGAGAGCCCATCCTAAACTTCACGAAGCTCCCCACCCCCCGCATCTTCATCCAGTAGGTCGAGGGAAGTTTGCCTTTTCAACCAGCAAGAAGCTGCCCTCTCCTGCCCTGGGCCTGTGTGCAAACGACTTCTCTGTACACAATTTTAGGACACGTTTGAGCAGGAACCACTTAAGTTGCTCATAAAAGTCGGTTTGTGAGCAGCAGTTGTAGCTCAAATAGCACCTGCTTTGCATATGGGAGACCCCGGGTTCGATCCCCGGTACCTCTAAAGAACGTCAGCTTGAGCAGTGCTCTCGAGCTCGGCAGGACTGAGGGAGTGCCCCACTGGAGGGAACCAATGAACGCCACGAGTGCAGCGTCCTGGCACGGCTGCTGTCCGGCTGTGTGGACTCGGACAAGCATCACCACGTCTGATGCCCCTGTTTCCAGCCTTGTGAAGTGGGGCTTACGGTCCCTACCCAAAGGATTGTTGGATATGTGCGTTTATATGTGATTCTTAAGTGCATGGAAGTTCCTGGAACATGGTGAGCACACAGCAAATGCATGCGGGATGAATGTGCACTGCACTTTCCAAAACCAGTGCTGTACTGAGTGCGCTCTGCAGCCCTTTGTAGCAGCATTTTCCATCACCTGCCGGGGGCTGATTCCTCCTGTTTTTATTCCCCAAAAGGGTCATCAGCAACGCTTCCTCATGGAAACATGTTAGTACCCACTCGGGGACCTCCGCACCCCAATGCCCAGGACAGGACGTCCCCTCGCACCCGACAAGAGCTCAGCTGCAGGTGGACGCAGCCACCTGCACGGAGGTGGAGCTCCCCTGGGCCTTGCACCCTGCTCCCCCCAGCCTGGCTTGAGGGCTGTGGCTGCCTATGTCCCAGGGGCTCTCCCACGCTCAGGGCGGTGAGGAAGGCCAGCAGGGTAGGAAAAGCATGTGCTGCCCCAGCTGCCCCGGGAACTTCCCCCACTTCAAAGCTCCAGGTAGCTCTCACCCCTGCCAATTTCCCTTTTCTGAAGAGATCTGCAAATGTCATTGATCTTATGTCACTGACTGTGGCAGTCTGAGGTTATGAATCCCAAAGAGAGAGGTTTGTAAATTGGGTTTGTTCCTCTTGGCATGATACCCTTTGATTGTTATCAGATTCAGCTGAGCCGTATAATTAATTTATGCTAAGACTAGGGCTTTGATTCAACCACATCGTTAGAA
The DNA here is from genome assembly GCF_030445035.2 of Dasypus novemcinctus. Taxonomy (NCBI): domain Eukaryota; kingdom Metazoa; phylum Chordata; class Mammalia; order Cingulata; family Dasypodidae; genus Dasypus; species Dasypus novemcinctus. Next base: position 80,705,672 of record NC_080689.1, on the reverse strand, counting down.
TGTGACTCCACAATGCCGCCCAGACCCCTTGGTGGGCTGATAAAACAGACTCTCACATGGCATTAGAGAGTAGACAGAAGAGAAAGAGAAACAGCTCATTAGACACGGCAGAGGCACCAGGAAGGGAGATGAGCCTAACCTACTGCTGGCCTTGTGAAGAGAACAGAGCAGCTCAGCCCAGAAAGAAACCAGCCCTGGGAACAGACGAGCCTTATGCCAGCCTACAGCTGAGCCTGGAAGAAGCTGGAACCATGAAGCCTTAAGAGGAAGAGGGAGGCTGGACCCTTGCAGACATTGCCTGCCATCTTGCTTCAACACATGGGCAATAACTTTGGGTAAGAAAGTACCTCTTAGGGTACCGGGTCAGACTCTTTAGGGCCTTTTAAGCTTCTACACCAAATAACGACCCTTTATAAAAGCTAACAGTTCTGATACTTTACACCAGCACCCCTTTGACTAATATACTGACTTAATAATAGCTACCTGTTTAGCATTCCCAATAGGGCAGGTATCTCACTTAGGCCCCTCCAAAACTATGAGGTAGGAACTACTACCATTGCACTTTACAGATGAGGAAACCAAGGATTAGGAAGTTTCACTCACTTGCACGAGACCACATACTAGAATCTATAGGGTCAGGATTTGAACTCAAGAGCCCAAGCACTTAACTGCTCTGCCATACTGAGTATTCAGTAGTCTGTTTTTAATTTTAAAACTAGATGAATAAAGCTATTTAAAACCCTCTAAATAGCTAAGTATCTATAAGCCCAAAATAGGAGGAAAAAAAGCAACCACCCCTACCCCTGCTCTGAGATTAAACCAAGAGGGAAAAAGTATGTTCCAATTCTGGAACAAGAGCAGAGCTGGTGTCTTGACTGAAGTTAAAGTGGGACTCCTGCTTCTAACACATGAATATGACCAGGCTCCAAGAATGCAGCTCGAGGAGGCATTTCGACAGTAGTCAACTTATCTGTCTAGTAGCTCAGGGGGGGATGGGGGGTGAGGCAGGCGAAGACTGCCCTGAAGGCTGGATTCCATCACCTGAGTTAATTTCAACTTTGTTTTCCTGGCTGAGATACGTAGTAAAGTGTGGCATAGACTGCAGGCTGACTACCTAGAAACCTTTCTTCCTTTCTTTCTATTTATTTCTCTCCCCTTCCCCCTCCCCCCTCCCGCTCCAGTTGTCTGTTCTCTGTGTCTATTGGCTGCGTGTTCTTTTGCCCACTTCTATTGTCAGCGGCACGGGAATCCTGTGTTTCTTTTTGTTGCATCATCTTGCTGTGTCAGCTCTCTGTGTGTGCAGCGCCATTCCTGGGCAGGCTGCACTTTCTTTCGCGCTGGGCGGCTCTCTTTAAGGGGTGCACCCCTTGAGCATGGGGCTCCCCTACGCGGGGACACCCCTGCGTGGCAGGGCATTCCTTGCGCGCATCAGCACTGCGCATGGGCCAGCCCCACACAGGTCGAGGCCCGGGGTTTGAACCGCAGACCTCCCATGTGGTAGACAGACGCCCTATCCACTGGGACAAGTCCGCTTCCCTTCCTCTTTCTTGCTCCCATCCAGGTGGCTATGTGCCCAGCTAAGACTACATTTCCCAGGCTCCCTTGCAGCCAAGCGTGGCTTCCTCTTCTCATACTGCAAATTGGCACAGAAGCAGGAACAGACCTTCAGCAAACATGGAGCACAATTTTCTTTTCCTAAGCAGTCCTGGCACCTCCACACTCCCTCCCCTCATATCTCTGTCGCATGGCACATTTATACAGACCGGTTCCACAATGCTTTTTAAATGTGCATTACTTTAATTTTTAAAAATATATACAGGAGAAGCCATGTGTTTTACATAGGAGCACACACATTAGCAAATCATTTCTTATAGTTTTCCAAAACCTTTATCAGTCTGAAATTTATAAATTAAATATTAGAATTTTTAAAGTTAAAACAAAATCCCTGAAACTACCAGATATGCTTGACTTTTTCCAAAATCAAATGAAGAGAGAATATGAACATGGTTTGTGTTAAATAAGGTTTATTGTTAGCTTTATTGCCTATAGTCTCTAAGATGCAACTTTATTGTGCCTTTGCAAACGGGATACATTTCTTTAAAAAACTGATCAAAATTATTCCATACATATAGCTCTATATGATAGATTACAGTGCAACACTATTCTTGTTACATAGTTATAGAATTACTAAAGAACCCAAGAGCACAGGGTAATAAGCAAAAGAAATACAATCCTGAGCCATCTGAACAAGATGATTTAATGAACCCTTTTAGTACAAGTTTAGAAAACATGGAGAAAAAAGACGTACATGCACACTGCAGTCGTGAGCAAAGCACACTACACACCTGCTGCTCCCCAGAGCAGGCGGGGAGGCGGGCCGCTTCGGCTCAGGCACTCGTGCACACTACCATTTTCTCCTCCTGCTTCCCGCCCCTTCCCAAAAAAAAGATCAGGCACTAAATCCTAGGGAACCCCACATCTGCCTTGCCGGAGAACACTAAGGGACTGCAAAAGTACGTCTGTAGGCTTCTCCCATAGCACGGAACAGAGCATGTGCCGCAAGCTAGCTCAAGCTGCTTCTGCCTCTTTGGAAGTAAATGACACACGCCTGCTACTGCTTAAAATGGTAGGGGGAAATATTTTTGAAAACCAAATTTTCTCTCCCTACCTCTTGAAGTAAAATCAACCATGGAAATTCACCCTAAAACTAACTGCCTCGTCTGATAATAAAATACATTTGCCATCCTGCCTATTTTTGGTTCAAGAACAGCTGGTGAAGCTGGTGCCTGCTTATGTAAGCACTGGTGGACCCCAGAGCACCTGCCACCGCAGGAGAGTCTAGAAGCACCAGACCCTCCAAGTGTTCCTTGCTAACCGTCCCAAGACCACAGCACTCCACTGCTGCAGAGTTCAGTCGTGAAAGGCATGTGGTTTGTCTTCGCCTCACACACACCCAGGTGACTGAATTACCCCAGCCATGCCTCTGTGCCTTCCTTGAAAACAACCTGAGTCTGCTGATCAAGCTGGCCAGTTTGGCTGTCAGTCCACTCAATCAGAGGTTGAGCTGGAAAATCAGAGGCCTACAATGGGCCGCCAGCAGCTCGTCTCGTGCAGGCGATCAAGAGTTCCTGGTTTCTGCAATAGCCCCGGTCCCAAAACTGCTGAGGTGGAATAACCTGCAGCAGGAAGAATGCTGAACTGAAACTGCGTAGCCTGGGGGACTACATGGAGAGGGGAAAAACAAAAAACAAAACAGGATCCTCTTTCCCCATTAATTCAGTGTGAGGTTTAGTGTCTCTGTATACATTAGCTGCTTCAGGAAAATCAAAAGATTTACTTCATAACTTTTTTTTCAAATAAACGCTCACACACACAAAATACTCACACATTCTATGAATATGAGGTGGCCCTTTTCTTTAAAAATTTTCAAATCAAGAGGCACCAATACCCGTTCATTTATGTTATTAGAAATTTCAATATAATCACCAGTGAAAACAACAGAAATGGCATCTGCAATGATCACACAAAAGACAAAAAAGATACAGACAACCTCGACCCCTGTACTTAAAATTGTCCTTGGAAACACATATGCTCTAAGTCAGAATCTGAGGATATGACGTAAGATTTTCTTGGCTTAATATAGTCCCATGGCCTTTGTCCTCAAATGACAAATGGAAAGAGTTCCCAAAGAGATTAAGAAACCTTTCTGAAATTGTCTTCAGTGTACACTTGACCTTTTGCCAGTGGAGGCAGAGAGGCCGGCAGCCTCCTCCCGCCCTGCATTCAGTGCCGGCAGCTGCTGGGAGTTGGGACCATCTGTGGAGGTCTTTGTGGGGAGGAAGGGCAGTATGTTGTATTTTAACACCTTTCGTTACGGCCTGGCCTCTTCCTGTCCACCTCTCCCCTTCAAAGGTAGTCTCCAATGACTTTTTTTGTCAATGCACTTAAGTAAAGACGGCCCTAAGACATCACTTTCATGTTAAACTGTCAGATCAAGAGTTTCACATTTTCAGCCCTAATCCTGCCCAGTGGGACCCTGCCCAGAGCACTCAGAGAGGACCCCAGCTCCGGGCAAGGGACAGAGCAGAGCCCTGGCCTCTGAAAGCACTGCCAGTCTCTAGAGCAAGGTCTGCATTACGTGAAGCTTAAATGTTGTGGAGATGTTTAAACTGGAAAGTTGAGAATAAATTGTGAAAAAAACTAAATTTGGCCTAGAGGGGAAAAACTGTGAAAAAAAAGATGACACTCTGGGTTTTAAGTCAAAGAGAAAAATAAAACAACACATACCAAACCAGGCCTTGTATCCTTAACCACAGTATTGCCTGGAATTCTCTACCTTCTTTTTTGGAGACCAAGGAGCTTCTCTCTACTCTCTTCCTTCAGGGCTTTAGTCGAGATGGAACTTTAGAGACCGTTCCAACTGGGAGGCAAAAGCCCGGGTCAGATCGAGGCTGTGCAAAGCAAACAACTCTGTGCCAGGCCAATCACGATTTCTGGTCAAGCCAGGAAGCAGGCAAAGGCCCTCGACTAATGATCATGCAGGGCTTTTTCTACAGGACCCTTCTCCTTACAAAGGAACCCCTGCTCTCCCAGGTAAACACAGGATAAACCATCCAGGCTGGTATACTACGGGAAACACTGCTGGCTTCCAATGAACCTAGCACTAAATCTGTAACCCCCTCCTCCAAACTAAGTCTATCCGTAGTCTGAAATGTGATGTGTCACACTCTTCTTTGCTTCTGTGTTTTCTTCTATTTTCATTTTCTCGTGAAAGTTTTCTTATGTTGATGTTCAGTTCCTTGTCATATGAAATACGGCTTCAAAATATTTGGTGATTTCCACGTAACATTCTTCTCAAGATATTTGGTGATTTCTACATAACATTCTTCTCATAGTCAAGTAACCTCATGGGTTTAAGTCAGAATTATGTCCACATCAGTCTTTCCCATGTAGTTCACCATACAAAGAAAAACTCTTTCATATGGCTATTTCTGGACAGTGCATCAAACGAACATACCTCACAAGAGAAAAGATCATTATCTGTATTCATTAAAATAACGTACAGATTCACAGCCAATGAGATGATACACTTTCCAGAGTGGCATTGAATATAACATTATACTATTCAAATACAAAAACAGCAATAAACATATCCTGTGGTACATAAAATTTCCTAGCGTCTAACTTTAAGGATTTAAAGTGATAAGTTTGGTAACTGCATTTTCGGACTGAACATGCTTCTTTCCCTTCCAGCTACACAATGTCTGATGCTGGTGCACATATATACACACACAACACAACACTGTGTCAGCAATGATACACAAATGCTATCGACAGCCAAGTCCTGAAGGCAGATCAGAGAAGAGGGCTACCGAGACCAAGAGCAAGTATCAATTTAGGAACACTTCTAACTTCAGAATTTCATTTTATTGAAACGCACCTTTAAAACAAGCACCTCTTGGCAATGAAAGCAAAGACACAATAGTACTCATTCCACTCTGCTCTGGCGGAAGACTTGTCACACCAGCCTGCCAAATTCAGGATCGAATTTTAAGCAGGCAGCCCATGGCTACAAAAAGAGTTCAAATGCAAGTGTGCTGACTTCTCAATGAGAGCTGGAGTAGAGGAAAACAGCAAAAAGCAAATTTGAAATCTATCACAGCTTTCCTTCCTTAAGCAAAAAAAAAAAAAAAAAAAAAAGCAAATTAGTTTATAACCACAATTCAATTTATCAAACTTTTTCTGAAGAATTTTCATTTAATTATGTATACATAACAGGAAATAAAACTTTTTCACAAACATTCTCAAGGCTTACAATTATCAAGAAATTGACAAAAGTAAAAGCAGAAGAAATATTAAACACAGGGCAGGGAGGTCAATTTCTGTTTCTGCTCTTAAAAAGTGGGAAAAAAAAAATCACCATATAATTAAGTACAAAAACCTGCATTGAATGACAACTGCTGGTGTATTTACTTGATCAGAAATGAAGACCAAGAATATAATAAAGCCCTATGGTAATATTCATCTGGCATATTCCCCTCAGTGTGTAGATCCCTAAAATGTTGGCAAAGTTTCTAGAGCATCAGCTTATATAAACACGGGAGTCCTTGGTTAGCTGCGTTAAATGGAACATTCTCTTCTGAAATGCACCCACAATTGTTTCACTTACAAACCGCAAACTAAAGTTATTCCTTCAGAAAAATATCTGTTTGGCATCTCCTGGACTTTGTTCCATTGGACAATATGGACATTTTAATCTAAAGACAAGAAAGAAAACACTGAATCAGAAAACAAAATCAGTACTTTGCATTCAATTTTCATCTAACTACTGAATATTTAACAATCATGCAATGTTTAACAATTTTATCAATTTAACAGTGCACATGTGTGTCTATATTTTGCTTTGAGGGTTACCTGTGCTTGCCCCTAAAAAAATGCCCAAAAAATACAACCAACGCATACTATAGAGAGTAGTGTGTAGTAATTTATTAATATCTTCCATCAATGAAAAAAAAAAGAGATACATAGTTTGACTCCATCTATATAAATATAAATCAATTAGAGAGATGGAAATAGAATAGGAGTTATATATGGCAGGGGAAGGATAGAGAGATTGAGAGGTGACTACTAAGGGGTAGTTTTTTTTGTTACTATTATTAACATTTTTGGAGTAATGAAAACACTAACATTAAATGGATGGGTTGTGTGCTTTATGAATATGTTTCAGTAAAGCTGATAAAATAACAAACTGTCAAGTTTTGAAGGGTCACAAATAAACGCCACCCAAACCAGACCTTAAACTGCCCTTCTTCAGGGGAAATCAAAGAAAATTGTTTTGTAAACAAAACAAAGGACATTTTTCTGAAACTTGCTCTTGGGACTTCAGAAGTAAAAATCTGACTGCTCTTCTCTGAAAGTGTAAGTCGTACTTCTCTCTGACTCTAATTCTAATATATTGGTCACACAATCTCCTTAAGCAAATCTGATGCCAGCTGTTAAGCTGCCACCTTCGCGCCTCCGAGCAGCCCGCGAGAGCAGCACGGCGACAACCAGCCCACAGCGCGGCTTCTGGTCGCTGCTGCTCTGCGCTGCCTCGTCGAGGAAGGGCACCACAGCTTCTCTACAAGCTAGGGCCTTCCACAAACAGCATGGGTCTGAAATTAGCTCCAATTAAAAATGTTCTAACTGCCTAAACTACAGACAGGCTTCTGACACTTTTTAAAAAAGTGAGCACATAATCCATAAAAATTACACATGTACACTCTCTCTCTGAATCAGCAATCTGATTCTAGACATTTACATACCTAGAATTTACACACTTACGCATAAGGGCCTTCATTATAAGGTCGCTGTTTGCAATAGCAATAGATCAGCAACAACCTCAATGCTGAACAGGAGCAGGTTAAATAAGTTAATGTGTTTCCATATGTTAGACTACTACAGTTTTTTAAAAAAAGAGAATGAGGATCTTTCTGCAGCATATAAAAAGACCCCCAAATTACACGTAGGGACTATGTGAAAATGTTCATGTGATAGTTTCTTAAAATATTAGAAAAGATGGTAAAAATAAAAAAAGTTAATGGGCCAGAAAAGGCTTCTATTATATTATGGCAAAAAACCCCACAAAACAACAAAAATACCATACTTATAATCACCAAATTCATAAATTAAAAAGACTTACAAAAGAAAGATCAGACACCATCCCCTGTATCAAGTGAATACTTAATAAAACTATTTACTTCTAAGTCTAGCTTTGTCCTCGTTGCTTCTTATTCTCCCACCAAGTTCAAGAAGAAAAATTTTTAGTAGCATTTAAGAAGTCAGACACTTACTTGCTCCCATTAAACATTTTATTCAGGGCATCTCTTGAGATAATATGACCACAGACCAACTTCATGGGTGGATTGCTATCTGTGGTCTGCTGACGAAGAATGGGACAGGCAAATATAGAATGATACCAGCACTTTTTACCAAGGTCCACTTCAATCTGTAAAAAGTAAAAAAAGGCTCAGGTTCTACTGCAGGAAGCTATCTACAAGTTACTGCGCATTGTGCAAAGAACATTCATCAAATTTCCTCAGGTGAATGTAACTTGTTACAGCACTCTTCTAACTCGAAGTTGGATAGTCTTAAAGATGCAAAGTATTGCTTCATGATTCTACATTAAACTTCAAAATTATTTATAGCATGACCTTTCAAATCAAATCCTGATGTCGAGAGTAGAGTTGAGGAGGAGGCAATGTTCTAAAAGCAAGCACACGTGAAAATGAGTCAGGACAGACCCGAAAGCAAAACACACCAGGAACCCCGACAGGTTTGTGGCACACACTCAGTGAGGTAACGGTTCAATGTAATTTTTTAAAAGCCAGTTTAAGCAAGGTTTACTTCTGCATGAACTCCCCATGTCTTGTGTGTAATGGTCTGGAGAAAAAGCTTAGAAGGATTCAGGCAGGGCCTCTCCCAATCTGTACACCAGACCCCACGAAATCTGTAATCGATGGTTTCCCTTTTCAGCAAGCAAAACAAAACAATACACACCCTACGAAATCTCGTAGCACAGTGCTTGGCACATGATAGAGGCTCCACAGATATCAGTCCTCTTTGGGTTTTCTTTCCTTCTTTATCTAAACGGCTATCAAAATTTAGACTCTTTCAAGAAAATGGGCAAAATGTAACCAAAAAATCCCTAGAAAAGAAGGCCAGGTCATCACCTCCAATTAGCCTGAAACACAGGCCTCAGGCGAATTAAGATTTCAGCCTGCTCTTTTCTGGTGCACAAGCAACAAAGACGCTTATAGCATGGCTGGAAAGTCGCCAGATTCTCGCAGGCACCTGTCTCACAAAGCCGGTGAAGGTTTAAGCTCTTTTCGCTGGCTTGAGTTAGCAGCAGCCAAGCAGGGGTGCTGCTTGTGTCCTGACCACACTCAGGACTGGGAATGCACCTGCATCTTTAATCAAAACAGAGTTCTGAGGAGAAGCTGGGGCAACCAACTGACAGGGTTACCAGCTGGAAGAACAAGGTAACTGCAGATAAACCTGTGCACAGGTACGACCGTGAATAATCAAAAAGTCAAAGGCATATTTTAGCCCTTCGGGGCCTGTGACAAGATCTCAATGGGAACGCCACGCAAGAGTTTTAGTGCCCACCACCAGAAGCCTGGTGGAGACGCACGTATTGTACATAGGCAAACTATGGAAGCCACAATTTACCGAGTACCCACCACGTGCCCATGTTACTCTAAGAACACCTACGTTATCTCCAGCCTTCAAAGCCTCAGCAAGAAAAGAATGGTCCTCATTTTAGAATAAACAAACTACCGGTCAGAGCAGTTAGAGCTGGAAAGTAACTGGAGCTGATATTTGAAAGCATGGCCCTGCCCACTGGTGCAGGGGACACATGGCACTAGTGGTCCAGGGAGGATTTCAGGTGGTATAGGACAACCTTCATGTTAATAGCAATGGATTTACTTTAATTGGTACTAGAAAAATATAATCAGCACAACCCATGACCTCATAAATATCAGTGCTTAACACAAAACTAAATCCAATTAAAAGGACTCACTGCTTTTATATTTTAAAAGCTCAGAGCATGAGTGGTTTATGGACACAGCATGCAGTAGTACACACCACCCTCTTCTGATGTGTTCTTTCATTAGCTTGTTTTTCTTCAGGCCCTGGGGCCTGGGGATTGAACCTGGGACCTCATAGAGGAGAAGCTGGCATCCAGCCACTGAGCCACACAGGATTCCCTGACTTGGTTTTTGCATTTGTTTTGCTTGTTCAGTTTTGTTTTTTTCAGGAGGCACCGGGAACTGAACCTGGGACCTCCCATGTGGGAGGTAGGAGCTCAACTGCTCGAGCCACACCTGCTCCCCTTTCATTGGCTTTTTACTGCCATTGTAACTGATAATTTGGAGAAAACTTCTCCAGTACCTCCAGAACATACTAGTTCCACATTTCTGTTGTTTAAATAGAAACAAATGGCCACAACAGTGTTTCCTCATTAAAAGGCAAGATGGACATGTTAAACTTCTCACATGTACATTCTAATGGAAAGAAAGGGAAATAGGTAATAGAAAATTGAACTCACAGGTAATTCATCTTTCTGGTTCCAAACTCCAGTGCACTGCCTCTGTTCAATCACGGCTTTGATATTAATTAAAGCTGGCAGCGCCACACAACCTGCTGAGAAACTGGGAGAGAAGGAGGAGGAAATGTCAGCACTAGACCAGGCGTCAGACTGCTGGGCCCGTGGAATCGTCCAGACGCCGTGTACTGAGGGCCCTGTCCAACGGCAGGGCAGAGAGCCCACTGCTTTGCTAAGAGCAAACCCAGCTATTTCCATTAGAAGAAAAACAACTTGTTTTCCCACCCCTTCGCAGGCTCACTGGTATGTTTCCTACAGTTACTGGAAAATGACTGCAGTTAAAAAAAAAACAAAAACAAACTAAGTTTATTAAATAAACCTCACCAATATGAGAAATACAGTAAAAAAACTCATTTTATTTTTAATATTAACTATAACTGTCATTTTCCAGAAGGGTGACTTACTGAAACTCCATTCCTCAATAATTAAAAAAATAAAGTTTTACACATTTTAAGGGAAGAGCTTCGATATCCTATCCTGGGTTGAAATGGAGGCTCCATGATAAAGGAAAGAGGTATGAAACTTGTGAATTCAAATGAAGTTGAAAACGCAAGAATGGAAAGAACTACTGTTCTCCAAACTACAGTAGTTTTAGCATGTGAAAGACATTCTTGCACAGAATCCTTTACTCAATAGTACACCAGACACCGTACGTAGCCTCTCTCCTAACAGACCACGCACAGCACACGTAAGCTTACTGTCTTTACAAACTATGCTCCAAGGCAAAGGAGCCCTGAAACCAAAATGTGGCCTGCGGCCGCGCCACTCCAGACGCTCACTGCGGCCCACAGAAAAACAAGTACAGAAACCGAGAACACGATTTTAGAGAGCTTTATAACAATCAGAAATCAATGCCAAAACAGTTTTTTTATCTTTCAAAACTGTTGGACCACCAGGTTGAACGGCCTGGAGATCAGTCACGGCCCCTCTCCCCCTAACGCGCTTCCCGGCGGCTCCCCCTGGAGCCGGCCCCACCTGCCCAGGATGAGCTGCTGGCGGGCGGCCACTCTCAGCCGGGCCCCTGCAGGCCTGTCCTCAGCGGGCAGGCGCAGCTGCAGGCCACGTCCTCCCCCAGGGGCTCTGCCGCTCAGGACGCGGCGTGTGGGGGATAAAAGCCCAGCCTCTTTACCCCCCGTGGGGACCACTCCGCGGGCCCGCCGGCTTTCGAGCTCCTCGGGACACCAGGGGCTGAGGCCTGGCTGCCACCGCACCACTGTCCAGCTCTTCCCTCTGACCAGTCCGTGGTTTTCATGCCATCAGAGGCGCTGCTTACAGGAACCTGCTGCTGGCAGGTCTCCATTTCAGCGTCTGTCTCCCAGGGAGCTGACCTGTAGGGCAGCTGCATGAGAGCTGACTGCGCGAGTCCCTGCCTGTGCTGGGTGGAAGGCCCTGCGCAGGGCACTGCCTTGTTGTTACTCTGCTGTTACCTACACGTGAAAAAAACCTAGTCGCACACAGATTCTGCCTGGCTCTGTGGCCCTTTCAGACAACTCTGGCTACCATAAGGAACTTCAACCAACAGCAGTTCCCTAAAGATTGGCTCAAGGTGGAAACCGAAACCTTACTGCTGAATCTTCTGATACATTAAAATCCATGGGTAGGGGAAACGGACTTGGCCCAGTGGTTAGGGCGTCCGCCTACCACATGGGAGGTCCGCGGTTCAAACCCCGGGCCTCCTTGACCCGTGTGCAGCTGGCCCATGCACAGTGCTGATGCGTGCAGGGAGTACCCTGCCACGCAGGGGTGTCCCCCACATAGGGGAGCCCCACGTGCAAGGAGTGCACCCGTAAGGAGAGCCACCCAGCGCAGAAGAGTGTAGCCTGCCTAGGAAAGGCGCCACACACACTTCCCGTGCCGCTGACGACAACAGAAGTGGACAAAGAAACAAGACGCAGCAAATAGACACAGAAAACAGACAACCGGGGGAGGGGGGAATTAAATAAATAATCTTTAAAAAAATAAATAAAATAAAATAAAATCCATGGGTGATTCTTTCAAGTGGAAATTCCATGAAAACAGCAGCTAGTTCAGCTCACAATTCCACCAACACACAAGTCCTGTTCACGCTCAGGCATGAAGCAGAAGTGCTTTCTGCAAACTTCCTATTTTGTCACACATAATATTAAAAAGATCTGTGTTCAAAGGTGGAAATTTAATAAAACAATTAACTTCTTAACATTTTGTCATGAACATTCTCAAGTGAACTAGTGTTTTAAACCGCAAGTGTGTGGTGGTGAGGAGTGTGACCAAGACCTGTGGAGTTTGGCACCATTTCCTTGATTCATGCGAAGGGTCTACGCAGTTTTACTCACCGCTGCTTTTGCACCATCTGTGCAAACACCAACACGGGAAATCATTCATAGAGACCCTGGGGTTTACAGGTCATACCGGGAGAACTACAGTCCTAAAACCACATGTCACTGCCAGCTGTGAAGAGCTCCTGAAATGCCAATGCCCTCTTCTTATTATCAAGGTACACCTGACTCCTCAGAATGACAAAAGTTCTCTCTCCTTTAAACACCCAGAACTGGACAAGAAATTGTTCAGGGACAGGCGGGGCCAGTCTCCATACCTGACACTGAGCGGGGACTCCACGGAGAGCCCCAGGAGGGCACAGGCGTCCCGCGTGAAGATGTCGCAGATGTCAGCCCACTGGTTTGCATCGAGCAGGTGAACGTAAGGTGAGTTCTCGATCCCTTGTCTCAGATACACGAGGCTTCCCATCAAAACTTGAATATCTGAACAAGAGCATCAACCATTAGGAGGCGTGAATGGTACACCTGAAGCAGGGCTTTCAGGTAACAGGAGGAAAAGGCAAGAACATACCCACCTGAAAGAGCCTAAAGTAATTTAAGTGTCTTTTAAAATTCTGGTCCTTGAGTTTGGCTTCTCTGCCCACACCAAATTAAAGCAGCCGCATGGAGAGAGGAGGAAGAACCTGCACAACACTAGGTTAGCTGCTGCCACCTGGCTCTCAGACACTCCGTCTGGCAGCATCGGTCGTGCCAAGCAAGGCTAACTGAGCTCCTGGTGGGAAAAGAGCATGTGCACACCTGCTTCTTTCTCCTGCCTCTTCTTAGTTTAACACGAAATCCCAAATAGCTGCAATGCCACTCTCTAACTTCACTTTTGCTTGAGACCCATTCAGAGCTTTTTCTGGAGGTGATTATCACCTACACTGCTGTAGCTCATTAGCAAACCAGAAGTTAGGTCTAGTTAAGGTGAACTGCTAAATTCCAGTGGCTATCGCTCTGTTCCAAACACTGGAAACATCTGACTCCAAACTCACCTTTTTGATGATTTAGGGCAAATGGCTGAAAATTTTTAGCATATTGTAATGCTTCTCGCTGATTTGTAGTTCCACCCATTAACAGGCTAATAAAATACAGTCTGTGTAGCTTAAATTCCAAAGAGCTGTTCTGGGCTATGAGCATTTCTCGGTTTGATACTGCCCACCTGAGGAATAAGCAGGAAAGAAAAAAACAAAAGGTTTTTATATTAATTAAGGGAATAGTGAAGTCTGGAAGCATGAAAAAGGGTTTGGTCTGCCATCTTGTGGAAGTCTGTGGTAACAGCAACCCCTGAACCAGAGGTTTTATTAGGAAAGGAGCTGTAACACCAACCATTCCTAGAGACACCCTTCAATGAATGAAAGAAAACACATCAATCCAGGTGACAATTACATATTTAGCAAGGTGTCACACCGAGACAAGCATGATGCTGATGTATCGCACGACGCAGGTGGCAGTGCACGGGGCCACCCTGCAAGCAGCGTTAGCCCGAGTCCCTAGATCCACTATGTGCTACTCTTAAACCAGTCTGTTTACAGAGGAATCAAGTTTCCGAAGGGGAAGCATTTCTTTTTCTTTCTTTTTTTTTTTTAGACATTAAGGCCTGATATGAAAGAAGCTGGTGCTCAACCACTGAGCCACATCGGTTCCCCCAAGTTTTTTTTTTTTTCATTTGTTTGCTTGTCTGTTTTTTTTTGTTTTTAGGAGGCAATGGGGATTGAACCTGGGACCTTTCATGTGGCAAGCAGGTGCTCAACTGCTTGAGCCACATGTGCCCCTAGCTTTTATTTTTTAAGATTTATTTTTCTCCCCTTCCCCCTCCCACCCCAGTTGTCTGTTCTTTGTGTCTATTTGCTGCGTCTTCTTTGTCCGCTTCTGTTGTCGTCAGCAGCACAGGAATCTGTGTTTCTTTTTGTTGCATCATCTTGCGTCAGCTCTCCATGTGTGCGGCACCATTCCTGGGCAGGCTGCACTTTCTTTCGTGCTGGGCGGCTCTCCTTACAGAGCAGACTCCTTGCGTGTGGGGCTCCCCTACGCGGGGGACACCCCTGCGTGGCACAGCACTCCTTGCGCGCATCAGCACTGCACATGGGCCAGCTCCACACGGGTCAAGGAGGCCCGGAGTTTGAACCATGAACCTCCCATGTGGTAGGCAGATGCCCTAAACACTGGGCCAAGTCCGCCGCCAGCATTTCTTTTTAAAGTTTCATTAGCTGCAAAGTTCTGTGCTATTCATTCTAGAATAAAAACAGTAAACATATATTTCCCCCTCAAGGTGCTATCAATTTTATCAGGGAAATAAAGCTTCATAAATATCACATAGTGTATTACACTGTGCCCAAAAGACTTATACAAACTTAGTGCTCTGGAGGAAAAAATGCAATACTCACAATTTTGAATGAGCCAAATTATAGTTCTCAGATCTCTATAAGCATAAACTGGTGGAATACCCAAGCTTGAGCTGGGACTCCAGGTCAGGTGAGCACTAAAGCGGAAAAGTATACCACAGAGCTGTTAAAATCTATTCTGTGATCAGGTGGTAAAGCAATGTAACTTTACTTTCCTAAACAGTAGGGTATAGAAGTTGTTGGTGTCAACAGTCTTCTTTAATTTAGTACTCCCACCTAACCCAATTCACCAAAGACCACTGGAATCGCACCTGGGATGAACTATGAAAGGTGAGTAACTCACCAGCTACATGAACAGTCTCTGCCGTTCATACTGAGTCCCCTGCCTCGGGTGAGCCGTCAGAGAGCTGCGCGGTCACTGGCCCCTGCCCTTCCCCCGAGGCTGCATATGAACCTGCTTTCAGCTCGTTGGCTCATCCACACCTGAAGAGTCATACACGACGCTTCCGTGCCCTCAAAGTCGAAGTGATGTATGAATCGCCTGAACCTTGGAAGTGTTTACGTGAATGTAAGTAAGCCGTAGATCCCTGCCTGGCACTGAGACGAACGCTGTCAAGTTGCAACGCCAGGTCTGGTGAACCTCACTGGCACCAACGAGGTACTTCTGGCAACGCTCTCTTGTGCATGTCCAACATCAGCCATCAGTACCAACCGCACGGCACCTCCAGCCTCTGCTCGGCCAAGCACCTTATCGACTTCTAGCTCCAAAGGTTACGTTACATTAGGTCACCTACCAAAGTATCCTGCCCCCTCCCTCATAAAAGCTTGAGGACATTTTCCTACTAACAGCCAAGGAGAGGCAGCAAACGTTTTTTTCTGTTTCTGATCTGAAGTCTGTAAAATTAAAGAGGGAAGCTAACTGAGAGTAACTGAAAATTTCAATAAAAGATAAAAGCTAAGCGAAACAGGACCAAGTCCATAAATACACAATTCACAAAAGAAAACAATCTATCTCATTTTCATGGGGAAATGTTCGTAATATTATGTTAAATGGGAAGACAATACAAAAACCATCACCCGGATTTTAGGAGGGAAGTTGATACATAGGGAAAGGTAACTTGTAGTCACCAGAATTCTCAACAGCAGTGTCCAGGAGAGCCGGGCCTCAGGCATTACGTACCGGCTGCCATGGGTGGGTCCAGCCCACTGGACAGCACGGGGCAGAGAACCACCCGAGGATACAGTCCCGGCCAGAGCAAATGCTGAGCGCACCTCGGCTGTTCCTCACTGGGACAAGTTTTCTACGCGCATATAGTACTTTCATACTTTAAAACTAAATCCCACAAGGCAAGGATTAGGATAATCACTTCTAGGCTTCTTTCCCCCTGGCAAAATGCCATTTTCTGAACTAAAGGTGATGTAACCCATTTCACTCCCCAACATTCAAGCACATTTAAGCATTGCAGTCAAAAACCTGCCTGATGAGCTCTCCCCCCCACACCCCAGGACTGTACCCAGGCACCCGTGTGTGCTTTCTGACCCCAATTCCCTGGCCACAGTTCACTGGACAGGAGTGGACTCCTCATCCAAGCAACCAGGGGCAGATTATCTTCCAGAAGAATTTGGAAATGCGTATCACGGTCCACATGTGGCTGAGGTCATTTAAACAGAGTAACTGTGAGGCAATCACACTTGGCCACCGTGGTACAAAGAAAAGCAATCTAGAATTGAATGAGGCAGATGTGTCGAGAGGGGCAGAGGCGAGACCCAAAACCCAGCTTCTCCTTCATTGCCAGTGACTGTCTCCTTCTAGGTTCCATGACCTCGAGGCCAGTTACCCACAGGCTCCTTGAGATGCCTCAAATAGCTACAAGCAATAGCGCCTTTCTTTATAGTTGAGCCTCTTATCAGATGTGACCAAGATCAAAGTTTGTCACTAATTGAAAGACAAAGTAGGAATTGGTAAGAGTGAAAAGGTCTCCAGATTTTCCTATTCTGAACATCTGTTGCTGGCTTCTTTGACTGAGCGTGCTTTTAAGGTTCAACCCTGTTGTTGTACGCATCATCAGCACTTCATTCCTTTTTTTTTTTTTGCCTGAACAATACTGCATTTTAAGGACACACCACAGACTGTTTGTCCATTCATCCAACGATGGACATTTGGGTATTTCTACTTTTTGGTTATTATGAATAATGCTGTTATAAACATTTGTGCACAAGGTTTTGTATGGACAAATGTTTTCATTTCTCTTGAGTATGTAGATAGAAGTAGAATTGCTGGGTCATATGGTAATATTCTATGTTTAACATTTCGAGGAACTGCCAAACAGTTTCTGAAAGTGGCACACCAATTTACAGTCCCACCACCAATGTATGAGGGTTTCATCTTCTCTATACCCTCATCAACACTTGTCATTGTCTTTTTTTTATTACAGCCTGTGACCCATGAACCTTTATTTGCATACCAAAGCTCTGGGACTCTCAGACCCCAGATTGAACCTACATCTCAGACCCCAGACTGAACCTACATCTTTCACTGCAGAAGTTCTTGGTGGGGATGCTTTCCAAAAAACACTTGCCTTGTCAACTCTAAGCATTTGACAGTCCCACTTACCATCCTTAACTAACGCTTGGCGTCTGGGTATAAATTCCACAGCAGCATTCTTATCCATGCTGGTAGCTTCCCTAGATCTTCCAAAGGGCTTATGAACAATGGGTTCTACCCACAGGAATGGAGAAAAGTTAAGAACGTGTTTTTTTGGGGGTATGTAAGTTCAAGCCACTGTACGTGGTAACAGAATGTGGGCATACTGGCACTGTGCAGAGGAAACTGCCCACAGGTTCAATAAAGAAAAAAGGAGAGAAAGCACACTGATATCGGGAGAAGAGGTAATGCTATAAAGATAAGGAAGGCCCAGGATGGCACATGGACAAAGATACAGATTAGACGAATTGAGTAAGTCAGGATTATGGCCCCTTATTAAGAATCTTGAATCAGAAATAACAGGAGATATTAGTTTGTATTCCTCACCAAGGCCCCAGCCCCTCCACTCTTCTTTTCTGAAAGGAGGGAAGGGTGAAGTGGAAAACCAAGGGATTTGTACCAGGAGGGGTGAAGAAAAGAGAAAGGTGGCCAAAAGGATAAATCAGAGGCATCTGCAATGTGGTGTGAAGAGTTAAGGGAAATAACAGGTCTGCTGAGAATTGAATGGAGGTGGAGAGTGGTGCAGGCCAAGAAAAACATGCAAGCGTGTTCAGATAACATAATCTACCAACTGGCACGACATGACAGTGATGTATTCAGGTAATTAACAGCTGCTCCAGAAAGAAGATCTGTTCCCTGTATGAAGCTATCCCTAACCTAGGTACAAGTTAATTTTTTGCCAAAGTACAAACATTGAATAGTTAAAATAGGTTGAAAAATTCAGGGCCCTGATGCAATTGCCACATTCTCTACAATTTTCCTAATAGCTGTCCATGTGCAGAACTCCAGATGTTATGTATTCAAACCTCTCATATGGCTCTTATCACAATGTATTTGGTGGTATAGATTCTGGTCTGCTGAAGCCAGGGGCCCCATCTTGCTCATCTTGGCACTGCCTTGCTTTGAATAGAAGACAGTGATAAAAGAGCACAGGTTACCAGGTCAGAGGCATACAACCTGAAGCCCTGGCTCTGAGGTATGAATTTGGGCAGTCTTTTAGTTAAATTATTCTCTAAAATCTGTTTCCTTACTGTAAAATAAGCATACCTCAAAGGTTTGTGGGTATGAGAAAAGAGGGCTAAAGCACTAAGCACAAAGACTGGCACAGACATTCAATCACAGCCTACTCGATGTGTGCTGGTTGGACCACCCAAGTCATATTTTTAGTAAAAAAGTTATATTTAAAAAACAAGAGTTACTTGGGCACTTCCATGTACTATTCAGAGCCACTTTAATTTCTGTAGCACCAACCACAAAATACGTACTGAGAATATGACCATCTTTACATATTAAGCAATCCCTTCAAAAATCTGTGTTGTTTTCTTAGCTGAAAGTTCACACAGCATATCTGGGTATTTAATTCACTGAGGAGGGATGAAAGTAGAAGACAGTCAAAACCTTGATCAACCTGATAACAACCAAATCCAAAAACTATGAAACATGTGTCAAAAATGTAACATGTAACAAAAACTTGAGCCACTGCCTACAAAGCACGGGAAGGCATTAAGCCAAAAAAAAAAAAAAACCAAAACTTAGTTCATGAGTTATTAGAGAAGGGGGTGCTGAGATCTAGATGACATTTCTAATAGAATACTTCTGATATTTAATTTAAAAAACAAAGCAAAACAAAAAAACACACCACCACTATATCACAATCAACAAGCTAACTAAAAATTCAGTTAAATTATACCTTTACTGTGATAAAAATAAAACAAATCCTGCTTCTACATTCCCAATATGGGCCATGGGAACAATATCAGCTTTGGAACAACTCCCTGTTTAAAGAAGCACTTGGGTCAGAAAAATGGCGCCCAGTAACAGCGCGGGCGCCACGATGACCCGTGACCACTGGCGATGCAGTCTTCCCACGGAGAGCCTCCGGGACACTATCACTACTTAGGTACTAAGAGAGCTACTCCCACCTACATGATTACCCATTAAGCATTCAAGATCCTGCCAGGCCTCTGGAAAGACCTGGCATATTGTTGCTCCACATTATTCCAAAAATAATTTAAAATATTCCCTTCTGTAGTTAGCTGTCCTCCCGCCAGGAGCCTAAGGGACAATATCAGTCTGTTTATATGCCTTCTCCCACAATTTTCCAAGCTGGTTGGTGTCTATTTCTGGTAATAATGAAATGAAAATGCTTCTTGCCAATTCCCACAGCACACATTCTCCAACCTTGTACAGCATTTTCAAGGCCTTTTTGTAGCCTCGCTTGGGGCTAAAAGCTGAAGTTCAGGGAAATAAGGGACTTTCATTTACTCTGCAAGTGTGAAGAACAGTGTCTCTATGTACTTGGCTGGACACCATCAGTGACCAAATCAAAATCCCTGAAAAACTTAGACAAAGGCAGAAACGGCAAAAATCAAAGTTCAGCCAAAAACTCTTTAACTGTGCTTTAGAGACCAAAAAGGATAGCTAACCTTTCATTTCTGAGTTATTTTCAAATGCACTGCCACCATTTCACTCACCTCAGAGTCAGCGTCATGCTTTGTCCTTCTTGCATGCTACTTAAAAAGCCAAATTATAGCCATTACATTTTTTAATCTCTTCTAGAAACACTTCCAACTTTACCTGAGGTTCTCAGCAATGCAGAGATTGGTAAGAGTACCCAACAGCTAGAGATGGCAAGTGGCCGCCATATTGGGGCGGCACAGCTCTACAGGTGAGTGATTTTTTGTTAAGTACTTTACTATGGAATTGCCTTATTTATTACTAATTTTCTATCACAAAACTAAGAAATTTTATAAGCCTAAACAAAAGCACAAACTGTGGAGTCTTTCCTCTTAGGTCTCCCATATGTGCTTTCTCCCCTCTTGGCTAGTTTAGCTCCTTATTCTCATAAAAAATTTAATCTCAGGGACAATTTATTCCAATTTTCCCTTTCTTAAGGAGATTTCAGGTTTCTTTATAATCACGGCTCTCCCACTCCTTCTTTGCTGAGGATGTCATCAAATGAGAGAAGGCTGGATGTACAGTCTTCCTGCTGCCCTGGAACTCACATGCAGCAGAAAATAGCAGCATTATCATCCCACACAGGCCGCCCCCCACCCCCTGCCCTTTATATTCCAATGTGCTGTCTTCCCTTCTGTACCTTTTGCACTGGGCACTTCTTTCCATTTTCAACTGGTTTCTCTTTAATAGAGGTGTCTTTTCTCCACCATTAGTTGCCCATGGGCAGGCTGAGTTAAAAACATATCCCTGAAGTCTCCTCTTCTGCCTTCTCAATTTCAGAATTAAGACCTCCCCTGCTCCCTCCCGCCACCCCCACCCCCCAAAAACCAAACTGGAAAAAAAAGCCAACCTGCTCAAGAACAACGCTGATTCCCTTTCCCTACTGGCACATCGATCAGAGCCTTGTTTCTTCTCTGGTTCTTTGTGGTCATTTCAAACACCTGATTCAGCAAGACTGCCCAGCCTCAGGAAGCAACAACCAAGCACAAAACAGACACCAGGAACTGTTCCATCCCGTACCCACTTCTGGTGATAATCAAGCCTCCATGATCAGGCAGCTCTGCTTGCCTGCTTTATCTCTAGAACCTGTCCTACCTATAAGCTGCACTGTAGTCATCCATACGACACTTCCTCTTCAGTCTCTGGACCACTGACCATTACCACCACCAAGAAAGCACAAGGGCAGCCTCAGCTCACACCTGTCTGTGGTTTTTTTTTTTTTTTTTTTTAAAGATTTATTTTTATTTATTTAACTCCCCTCCCCTCCCCAGGTTGTCTGTTTTCTGTGTCTTTTTGCTGCGTCTTGTTTCTTGTTTCTTTGTCCGCTTCTGTTGTCGTCAGCGGCATGGGAAGTGTGGGCGGCGCCATTCCTCCGGCAGGCTGCAGTTTCTTTCGCGCTGGGCGGCTCTCCTTACGGGGTGCACTCCTTGCGCGTGGGGCTCCCCTATGCGGGGGACACCCCTGGGTGGTGCAGCACTCCTTGCGCGCATCAGCACTGCGCATGGGCCAGCTCCACACGGGTCAAGGAGGCCCGGGGCTTGAACCGCAGACCTCCCATGTGGTAGACGGACGCCCTAACCACTGGGCCAAAGTCCGTTTCCCTGTCTGTGGTTTTATTTCTATTCCCACCTCGTCACCAGGCTTGGGGAAGGAAGTCCTCCCACACTGCAGCAGTCTAGATGATACCATTCTTGGCTTGTCTAATCTAAAACCTCTCTGTGTCTAAACTAATAAGGTATTTTTTTTTCTCTCTTCTTCTGTGAAAAATTCTTATCTTCTCTTTCCTTTCACTCTTTCAGTTCTTTTCTGTCCCCTTATGGCATTCCACTGAGACTTTGCAAAGACAACTGAAGATTCTTCCCGAAAAGTGCTATGAAGGGAAGTGGCTGTGGCTCAATCAGTTGGACTCCCATCTACCATTTGGGAGGCCCTGGGTTCGTGTCCTGGGGCCTCCTTGTGAAGGCAGGCTCAGTGGCAAGCACTGTGGAGCGCCGCCCGGCCCGCAAGCACCGCAGTGAGCAGACTCAGCAAGGTGACACAACAAAAAGGGAGACAAGTAAAAACTCAAAAGAGGGCATAGCGAATGGACACAGAGAGCAAAACAGCACTTAAAAAAAAAAGTGCTATGACGTGCCCAGAGGCAGTGGTGAGATGTGCCTACAGGCACCTGGAATGGTCTGTAGTCTAGGATGGGTCCCAGCAGTGCCCACTGTCCTAAAGGCTGTAAACCTGGGCCCGAGAAGATACCTTTGCCAGAATGAAAGTGTGAACAATCTAGAAGATGTGGCTCAACCTCTTTCAAGGGAAAACAGGAGGTGCTGCTCCTTCCCGGCCCACACACCTTTCAGATCTCTCAAAATTTAAGAGGGAGAGGAAGGAATAATTAACTGTGAGAGCAAGCACATGAACTTGCCCAAACCTACCCTCTCTTATTAGTGGCAGAACTGTATTTAGAACCACCTTTGGAGGGCAATTTGGCAAGATCAATCCAAATTTTAAGTGCACCTTCACCTAACATTCTAGGAATGTACCTTACAGAGACAGTTGGGCATGCTCAAAACAATGTGCAAGAGATACACACTGCTGCAGCACTTATAAAGCAAAAGATTAGAAATTACCAAAGTCCATCAGTAGGGACTGGTTAAATCAAAGTAGGGTATAATTCCTAAAACAGAATTCCAAGCAGTCTCCAAATAAGTAAAAAAAAAACTTCTGTATGCACTGAGATGGGTAAATTTTCAGTGGTAAGTGAGAAAAACAAGATCCAGATCAGAGTGTATAGTATGCAATGATCTGTGCATAACAAATAGATATACCACCTCAAATACGGAGGCTTTGTATAAAGTAATGTTTTAAAAATGTAAATCAAGAAAGAAAGGTTGGTGTCTTAGTTTGCCATGGTCTCTGCAACAAAGTTCCACAGACTGGTTGGCTGAACCTCAGGGATCTGTTGTCTGTTTTGCTGGAGACCACCCCGGAGTCACAGGGCCAGGCTTCCTCCGAGGCCTGTGGGGATGCTCACGGGCATGCAGGAGCTCAGTCCCAGCCTCGGCCCCAAGGCTCGCTCCCTTCTGCCTCTTCTTCCCTGTGTCCAAATCTCCTCTGCTTCTAAGGACTCCAGTCGTACTGGATGAAGGCCCATGCTGATTCAGCTTGGCCTCTTCTTAACTAACCGGATCTTTGAAGCTTTTATTTACAAATGAATTCACATCCTAGGACCAGAACATGAACATGTACTTGGCGGGACATGATTCAATCTGTAACAGCGGACAAGTAACAGAAGTCTAAAAAAAGAGTGACCAAGGAAATCCAAGGACTATTTGGGGAAAAGGAGTCTTGGTCAATCAATTCTGAACTAGCCAACAGTTTTGCAAGGCCATCTCCACTGTAGAGATAAAGGCATCAGGATATTTTAGCCTGAGAACATTTAATATTTTCTAGAACGATATCCTCCTGCTCCAACTCCATGCTCAGCAAGTTCAGATTACACAGTGTCTTCCCCATGGCTCTGCCTAGCACATGCTAGTGTCAGATCCATTAGTCGTCCAGACTGTGTAACTAATTAGCAATTCTCTAGTCTTTTAAAGCTCAGGACTGCTCTCACTGTATTGAAACACCCAGGTTTCAGAATCCACAAGGTTCAAAGTCAGGTCCTAGACTGTAGCAAATACACTAAGGTAGTAGTCTCTGAGGCACCTTTAGAAAAGCAACCAACTGGCTTCCTGTAAAGGCAGCACTTTCCTTCAAAATGTCAGTAACTGGCACATAGCTACAAGGTAAGTTCTATTTTTCTAGTATTTCCCCATCTCTTTGCATTAAGTTACTCTTATTCTCTTGTTGATGCTAATTGTTTGTGGCTCTCCTTCTATCTGCCATATAAGGGAGGTCATGTCTGCTAAAGTTCTCCTTCAAACAAGTCCATCATTGACGGAATGCCTTCCATGCAACAGCACAATGGTAATTACTAAGAGGAATCCAAGAAAACAGATAAAGCAATCTAGGTGAGGAGAAAAATCTGTGCACAAACTCAGAAACAAATGGATTATGAACCGAGGTGGAGGCAGGCCCTGCCTGGGCTTGACAGGATCCTTCTACCAAGGCCGTCCACGGTCTCTAATCATACTGCTTTACTGTTGCTGGCCTCCGTCTCCTTTTGCCCGGAGAACTGCTGCAGCCCCTCACCCTCCTGTCTCCTGTCAGTGTGTCATGCTTCCTCTCTGCTTGTACAAATAGAAAATGCTATGCAATCAGCAGGTATTTCTCTCCTTGTATCAGAACTAGAGTTCCCCAAACTGGTGTGCTACATTTTCGATCTTTCACAAAATGAATTTTCTGTACCTTGCCCATAAAAGATGCTAAGTAAATACATGCTTTGCATCCACCAGTAATAGTCAAGAATTGGAAAAGTCTAAGTTGTGATAACAGAGATTTCTATTGAACTACCATTTTCCATTCTACAGAACTCCAATTTTAATAGGTGTTTGGAGGGGAGGAGAAGAGTCCTTTGGTCAAATATGCATGGGAAACATTGGGCTATACAAAGAGAAATGAGCTTCTTTACATTAATGAAAATACACTTAATGTTACTCTCTTAGAGAACAGTACTGGGAGAATATTATATGTAGCCTCTCCTATATATTCTTTTGTCTCTACATCCTTTTCCATGGAGCATATCCCAGGTCGCAATTCCTCCTCTGTAAAATGGGGATAATGAACACAGAAATGCTCAAAACGAATGCTAATCACATTGTAAGTACTCAAGAAGAGATAGCTAGAAATATCAATACAATTCCCCATGCTGCTATTTAATACAGCAATCTTCCCAGAAAAGTGAAATGAAAACATTTCTACTGTATTCCCACTGTTTACCTTCAAGTTTTACACATTGAGTGGTCCCGCCTTTGCCCGAAAGGGACTTGCTTGAGACTACAAACAACAGAAAACATTTACAGAAATAATTGAAATATATGACATAGCTTTAAGTAAGAAACCTAGATCTCACATACAAAAAGAACAAAGTTAAAAGGGTGATGGATTTTCTTCATTCCAAAAGAAAAGGCCTTCAGTATTCTGAGGGCTGAAACAGTCCCTAGTACACAGTAAACACTTATTAAAAGCTTGATGAAAACCTTGAAAAACAAATGGATGAACAAATATTACCTTGAATAGCATCTGAGTATTATTTCCCAATCACTATAAAACAACTGGGAAACTCAATACTTTTTTTTTAAGGAGGTACCTGTGATTGAACCCAGGACCTCATGCAGGCAAAGCAGGTGCTCAACCACTGAGCTACACCCACTCTGCAATTTTTCTTCCCAGTACATTTTTATATTTAGGCTCCCACACTCCCCTTTGGAGATGCTTAATCATACAGTTAGAAGTATCAGAGAGAAGAAGAGTGGTTGCAATCGTTTTGTATAAGAGGCAAAGGGGTATTTGATTGAACTTATCTTCCAGGTAGGTCACAATAAAAAACTTGGCTTAAAAAAAAAAAAGTATAATAAATAAAGACAAAGAAATTAAAAAAAAAAAAAAGTATATAAAGGTGTAGCAGTTTGATATAGTTATGAATTCCAAAAACAGATACTGGATTATCTTTGTAAACTGGTCTGTACCTGACCATGATTAAATTATGATTAGGGCTTTGACTGGGCCACATCAGTAGGGCGTTGAGTCCCTGCCCCTTGGTGGGTGGAGACTCACAGATAAAAGGCATGGCAAAGGACAGAGTTGGAGGCTTTTTGATGCTGGAGTTTTGATGTTGGAGTTTGATGCTAAAGTCTTAAGCTGGAGCCCTGGGAAGTAAGCTCATAGAGGGAAGAGAAACAAGACCCTGGAAGAGAAGAATCCAGGAAGCCTGAACCCTCGCAGACGTCGGCAGCCATGTTGCTCCAACATGTGAAAATAGACTGGTGAGAGAAGTAACTTAAGCTTTATGGCCTGGTATCTGTAAGCTCCTACCCCAAATAAATACCCTTTATAAAAGCCAGCAGGCTTCTGGAATTTTGCATCAGCACCTCTTTGGCTGACTAATACAAAAGGAAACGTGCATCTCACATAATGGTACTGTTTAAGTGAGCTCTGTCTTTTAAAATAGAATACATATCTCATATTTATGCATCTAATTTATTCATGAATTTATCATTTATGAATTTTTACAGGAATATCTACCTGTTTAACTGGGCTGGTTTAAACACTCTGCAAACTATTTGGGGCACTGGAAAAGATTTGGTAATGAATGGTAGTGATGGATGCATAACGCTGTGAATGTAATTAACGGTAAAAAAAAACTGAAAAATTTTCTAAGAACTATGAAACTATCAGAAACAAACTATGGGGAATTAAATGGTTTGGCAGAAGAAAAAAGTTAAATTTAGAAATGTGCCTTTTATAAAATCAACAGGGCTATTTCCAACTATTATTTTTCTTTGGGAACATAGATCTTAAGTCTTCCTGGTTTTAAAATATGAGATTCTCAGGCTATAACCTCACAACAGTTTCACTAATTCTATCATCCAGTATCTTTTCTTTATTTCACAAGCTATTTATTTCCAAATAACCTGGTAATCCTCACATTAAAAAAAACTCTAGGACAGGGGTCAGCACACTATGGCCACAGGTCAAATATTTTTGTATGGCAAATGCCCAAGAATTGGGTTTAAGGGGTTGTAAAATAAAACAAAGAATATGCAACAGAGATCTCATGTGGTCTACAAAGTCTACAAATATTCACTCTCTGGTTCTTTACAGAAAATGCTGTCAAGCCTACCCCAGGATGTTTATTATAGCTTCCTCAGTAATTTCAAATAATTCATATCAGTTACAAATTTACAGCAAATCATCAACTCTCACAGTGGTGACAAGAACAGAAGAACAGAGCACCTGTATGACAACAGCGCTCTCCTCCTGTGTAGAAGGAAGCACAGGCTCTGTGAGCAGGTGATGGGAGCCCGCCAGCTGGAGTGGGACCCCGAGGAAGAGCACTTCAGCTACATGCGGGGCCAAACAGCTCAGCCGCACACGGGGAAGCCTTCTCTCGTGGTGTGCCGGTGAACTGGGACGGGAACCAACCATTTTCTCATTTGGCACACCACATTTTATCTAGCCAAAAGAAATAAAATAATTCTTCTCTGTGATTTTTCTGAAGTATACCAGAGGTAAGATGGAATAAGGAAATAAGATAAAGCTGAAAATCTCCAAAATGTTCTCTAATTAGGTTTTCTTATACAGAGTTCTCTCAAAGTATTCAAAAGCAAACAAACTCAGTAACTCACTCCAGAGCAGGTCTCAGAACTCTGACTTTTAATGCTTCTAATATTCGGTTTAGCTCCACAAATGGCTCTTTTTGACTTGGGTCTACAGAAAGACCGGATTCCTGAAAAAATAGAAAGAATTTCTGTTATCAGCAAGCAAAGGTAAAGAGATAGTAGTAAAAGCATATGGGGAAAATTATAAATAATTTCCTTTTAACATACATTTCTATAGCAGAGACTAATGACTGTCACCCCTAGATTCAATCTTCCTCCTTTACCACAGTCATGGAACCCCTAAATTTTAGCTAGGCACATAACCAAATGGAATAAAGCTGGGTATGGTCTTGCAAGGTATCAATTCTGGCCAATGAAATACAAGCATTTGTGGAATACAAAGGTGTGGCTGGAGCTCTAGCTGCTGCTCTGGACCATGAGGACAAGGAAAGCAGAGCCACAAGGAGACTCGGTTCCTACGAGTGTCACGAAGCAAAGCTGCTGTACACGCCGTGGACTGCCTCCTATCTCTGATTTCTCTGGGAGAAGTCAACTTCATTTTTGTTTAAACCACTGTTATTTGGGATCTTTATTACTTGCAAACAAAATTAATCCTAAATGACATCATTTACTTTAGGAACTTTATGTTGACACATAAAATCCCTGTCAGATACCGAGAAAGAGCTCAGTTATTGTTGATCTGAGTTGTTTAAAAGATAAAAGGCTTAGATTAGAGGTTCGGTTTACAGTCTGGCTTTAAATTATTTTGTTCTTATAGTCCTTCATTTTTCTAAATGGAAAATGCAATAGCATTTGGTGGCTAAGCACAGAGCCTGGAGTCCCACGGATTTCAGACCGAAACCCATTTCCTTCATTGCCTTCACTAACAATATGGCCATAAGCCAAGTTATTACTCTCCAGACTCAGATTTCTCACCTGTAGAAAGGAAACAATAATTTTGACCTCAAAGAGTTGCAGTGAGGAATAAAGGCAGGGCTTAGCTAGCAGTAAACGTTCAGCACAGAGCAGCTGCTGCATCATGACTGGGTGGCACTGGTTACTGTACTGAAATCCCCACGCTCGTGTTTAACAGAAATAAAAGACAACACTGCTCACTGCAAGTACATTTTAGCTTGAAACTCATTTCATAAACAAGCTTCTCTGAGCTGAGACAGCAGAACAAACATTAACCTCCCTGTTCTGTTCTGTTCTTCTTCTCTGCCTTACTAACCTTCCCTATCAAGAGAGGAAATGAAAAAAGTAGTATCAGTTCTGACCTTTTTTGTTCATGACCCTAGGACTTACCTTCTGGGCCAGGAATAAGGAAAGAGCCATCTGGATAGTAAGTGTTAGAAATGTAATTTTTACCAATTAAACAAACAAACAAAAGATTTCCTAATAAAATAGGGTTAGCCCTGGTCATTAAAATGTTGAAATTCTATCTATGGCCAGAAGAAGACTAAAGCCCGCTCTGAAAGTCATGGGAAAGCACAGGGGTGCGCTCAGAGGCAGAGCCTCTGACGGCAGCAGTGGAAGAGCCTTGCCTGGCAGAGCTCCTCGGCCACGTCCAGCATCCCCTGCCGGAAGAAGTGCTCCGCCATCACCTCGTTGAGAAGCCGCTGGCTGTCCGCCTGCCAGCAGCCGTCTATGCCAACACTGCTAATGTCGGAATCAAAATTCTGAAAAAAAGAGAAAAAGAACCATCAATTAACTGGGGTACATCATGCTATACGATTTTACCCGCCTAACAGAAAGAATGGTCTTTGTTTCACTCTCAGAGACTCCTAGTAAGGACGCAATTCCATTCATCTATAGCTTATCTGACAGGAGGGAGTGTTTCCATCGCTCCTTTCTAGAACTTGACATTCTCAAGGACTACTGCTACGAGCATAAGGGGTACATTTTTAGAGGGCTTTAGGAAAACATATAGATTTAATGTGAATAAATTGATTTCTAGGTATTATACCACAGCAATATTTTCAGAGGTACACAATGATATGTATAAAAGCATGTTCAATGAAGCATTGTCTTGTAATAGAAAATAACAGAATAAAATAAAATAAAATAAAATAAATAAGAGAGGGAAGCGGCTGTGGCTCAGCTAGGCTCCGATCTACCATATGGGAAGCTCTGGGTTCACGTCCAGGGGTCTCCTTGTGAAGGCCGCAAGCTGCAGAGAGCGGCCAGCCTGAAAGCGCCACAGAGAGCTGACTCAGGAGGGGACACAACAACAACAAAAAGGCGGGGGGGGGGGGGCGATAAGCAAAAAAAAAAATGCAGAAGAATGCGCAGCGAATCGACACAGAGAGCAGACAGCAACCAAGCTGCAGGGTGAGAGGGAATAAATAAAAATAAATATAAATAAAGACAGACAGAAAAACGTACAGCGAGTAGACACAGAAAGCAGAAGCAAGGAAAGATAAATAAATTAAAATAAATTGAAATAAAAGGAGAGAACCCCCTACGATTATCAAAAGATTAACTAAGCAATCCATGGCACGTCCAAACAACTGCAGCATGGGGGCAGGGAACCGGAGCTGGCCAGGGTTGAGAGAGCAAGCAGCTCTATAGCTTACTAGCTGTAAGATCTTGGCTAAACTACTTAATGTGTTTGAGCCTCAAGCTTCCTTATCTAAAGTGAAAGAAGGAACAGTACCTCCCTTATGGGACCACTGTGAGGATTAAATGAAATGCTAGCCGCTACTATCACTAGTATTCAACTAAAGACTGAGGTTCATCACTCTGTGATGGAAAAATGTCCATTACACATTAAGCAGGGGAAAAAAGCAACTTCTATACAAATATGCTCCCATTTTTGTTTTTAAAAAAAATTGCTTAGGAAAAAAACTTGGATGAATACACACCAAAATATCAGCAGAGCAGCAGTGATCGGGTGAAGAAGAGTTTTACTTTTTTCCTTACACACTACTATATTCAAAGAGCAGATATTCCTTCTATCGTAAACTAAAATCTTTTTCTTAATCAAATGGGATGATTTTATTTATTTATTTTAATGTTACACTCAAAAAATATAAGAGGTGCCATATACCTCCCACATCAACAAGCCCCCACCACCGCGGCACACTCACTGCACTTGGCAAACACACCCCGGGGCACTGCTGCACCACATGGATAACAGTCCACGCTGTAGTTTACACTCTCCCCCAGTCCATTCAGTGCGTCATGGCAGGATATATAATGTCCAGCATCTGTCCCTGCAACATCATTCAGGACAACTCCAAGTCCTGGAAACACCCCCTTTAAAAGCACACGTGGCGAGGGTTCTGGTTCAAGGTAAGACTGAGTAAGCATAGCCTGTCTCTCCCACTGAATGCAACTAAAAGCCCTGGACAGATTGCATGGAGCAGCTATTTAAGGACACTAAAAAGTAAATAGTAGCAAGTATACTGTGGAAGTGTGTCAGAATTCAAAGCACCACAGAAACAGCTGTGAGTATACAGTTTTCCTTCCTTCGCTATCTCCCAACCTAGATGCCAGGCAGTGAGGATCTCAGAAGGGGGCACCAGGAAGCAGAGAGCTCCAGGAGAAGCACTCCCTGGTCCTGACCTGGGGATTCTCTTATTGCATACAGTGCAGGAGAAATCACATTGTTTTCCTCCATTTTCTCTGTACTTCTGGCTCAAGGCAGACTGTAGGTGTGTTAGTTTTCTACTATGACTTAAATGAACCCAAATTTATTTCCTAACAGCTCTGTAGGTCAGAAGTCCAGCAGGCCTAGCTGGTTTCTCTGCTCCTGGTCCCACGAGACCGAAGTCAAGGTGTTTGCCTACCTAGGCTCTTGTAGAAGGCTCTGAAAAGAATGTGCTTCCGGTTCAGGCCGTTGGCAGAACTCAGTCATGTGCTGTTGTAGGACTTAAGTTCCCCCGGCTTCCTTCATCTTCAAGGGCAGGTCAGCTCCCTCACACTTTGAATCTCTCTCTCCTTTCTGCCTGCCTGTTGCTTTGAGGGGCTTAATATGATTACACTGGACACACCCAGAAAGTCCAAAATAGTCTATTTTAAGGGCTACTCATTAGTAGCCTGAACCACATTTTCAAAGTGCCTTTACTGCAGTACATAAACTAGTGTTTGCCCAAATAGACTCGGGACGGGAATCTTGGGAGGACATCATCACAATTCTGCCCACCACAGCAGGCAACCTAAAACTCTGAGGGAGGGGAACTTTTCAAACAAGCTGTAGTCTCAAGTGGGAGGGACAAAAACCCACCACAGTTTTCTGTCCTTCTACCACTTGGCCTAAAACACAGGCACAGCTATGGCAAGCGTCCAGGGGAGAGTAAAGCCCTGACTTTTTGGCTGGATACCAAAAGGAAGTTCCAGGGAACCAGAAAGTAGTAAGATGATCAGACAGAGGAAGGAGCTCAGGAAAGAGACCCCTTAAAGTGGTTTATGAACTCCTGAGCTGCCCCTGAGTTGTTCAGGCATGGATCTGACCCTAGGCAGTCTATCACGGGCTTTGTGAACTGATCTAGGGGTTAGACCTAGTTCTCAGGTCACCGACTGGCCCCAGGGTGGTGCAAACAGAGTACAGATCTGCACAGCACTGTCTCTGGAACAGAAGCTGATGCTGTAACTACAACCCAGAGAAGAAGAGTTGGAACTTTTGGCCTAGAACATAACCAGGTCTACTGCCTGCTAAAACAAAAACAGCAACATTTTCCATTCTATTTAAACAAGATTCAAAGTCTCATAACATAATATTTGACATGTCCAGGATACAATCCAAAACTTGGGGCCTACAAATAAGCAGGAAAACCTCCACTAACATGGGAAAATACAATCAACAGCATCAAGATGATACATATGTGTCAAAGTGTCATATTATAAAAATGCTTGTAGAAAGAAGGACAAACACTCTTGAAACAAAAGACAAAGTTTTAGCAAAGAAAATAAAGATTTATAAAAAAGGAACCAAATGGATCTTTTAGGACTGAAAAATACAGTAACCAAAACAAAAAACTCAACAGAGGGACTCATTTTTGCATTTGACAATGCAAAAAGTCAGTGAATTTGTGGGTCAACAGAAATTATCTAATCTAAATAGAAAAGAAAAAAAAAATGAACAGAGCCTCAGTGACTTGTGGGACAAAAGATCTAACATGCAAGTTAACAGAATATCAGAAGAGGAGAAAAAAATATTTAAAGAATAGTTCCCAAATCTGGTAAAAGACATAAACCTATAGATTCAAGAAGCTCTGTGAGTCCCAAAAAGGATAAACCCAAACAAATCTATACCCACACACCTCATAAGCAAACTGCTAACAACTAAAGAAAAAAAAATCTTGAAAGCAATCAGAGAAAAGTGATGTATTACATAGAAGAATTATGATTCAAATGACTGCAATTTCCCAAGAGAAACCATGGGTGCCAGAAGGGAGTGTACAACATTTTTTCAAATAATAAAAGAAAGTAACTGTCACCCAAGAATTCTATATCCAGTGAATAACCTAGGAATAAAAACGAAAGGCATTCTCAGATGAAGGAAAACTCAATTTGTTGACAGCAGACCTGCTCTAAAAGAACTGTTCAAACAAAGGGGAATGGTACCAGAAAGAAAACTGGAACATGAGTTGTGAAGGAAGAGCAAATCTTTAGCATGATCTGAAGGCTTTCTGTGCCCAATTCTACTTCTTTCCCCTTTATCTTTCAAAGTAAGCATTATCCAGTAAGAGTCTTGCATTTCTTTTTTTTTTTAAAGCACATAAAATTAGTTATGTTTAGTTTCAACTGAAATTACAATCCTAGTCAATCACTGCTTAAATATAATCAAACTAGCATGAGATTACTTTACAGCACACGCAAGAACAAGTAGTGAGTAAACTAGTAGTAACAGCTGCAAATGGCCTCAGACTATTACAATCACAAGGCAGGAGCAGTCTCCTCTCCAAAATTAAGCAGGTTTTTCCTCCCTTTATAAGAATCTGTTTGTTGAGGGCTGATTTTATTATAACTCTTCATCAGTACTTCCAAGCAAATTATTATACCGTTATACGGTCTGTGACAGAACACAGGAAGTGGAGACTGTGCTACTTTGTTCCTCTTCTCATCTACAGCAGAAGCACAGAGGGTGATCCATCTTATAGATATCCTCCTCCCATTCTCCCCAGGTAAGGGCCATTCTCAAATGAATAGGGGATTGGGTATCTGCAGGTGGGAGAATTTATTACAAACTCAGGGTATCTGCCTATAACTTTCTAAATGTCGAAGTGTACAAGACTATCAAAGGTCCCTTCTCATTTATCTGTCAACCTCATTCTATCCAAATATAATGCCCAGGTTTTCACTTATTCATTTAATAGTTATTCTCTAATCTTGTCATCCCCAACAAACTTATCAAAGCGCCTATATCACAGAAAAGAAACAAAACAACTCTGGAAGACAAGGTGGTCAGCTCAAAGAACCAACCATATTAAAACAGATCATTTTAACTGGCTGAATATATTAAGTCAGTACTTTAATGGCTATCACCAGACAGCACCTGCTTAGACCAATCAAAATAATTCTTTGAGGGGAGTGGGCGAGCACCTGCTTCGCTTGTACAAGGTCCTGAGTTCAATCCCAGGTACCTTAAAAAAAAAATTCCTTAAATTCTTTCCTTAATATACATGCCAAAAGTAAATTTAGATCACCTAGAAAACTTTAAAAAGCAATAGTCTAATATTTAAACAATTCTCTTTAGATTTAGTACAAAGTTTTACAACAAAGTTCTCTTCACCCACCTTTATTTCCACAAGGCTTACAATGGTCACTTCCACAAAGGTATGAAAACCAAATACCCTAACACTCAGGGTGTCTCTACTACATTCCAGTCCTATGACTTATTTGCTAGGCTTGGAAACTACATCTAAGTATGAATGTACAAAGCATTAGATGAAATTAGAGCCCTTCTTTCGCTCTAATTTTATACAGTTTAAACCTCAGAGGTAGAAAAGTAAATTTCCTTCATAGCTTATTTTCTGCTCACACATAGTGAAAATTAAAGCTAAGACTGTAAAAAGACAATGGAATACGGGGCCAGAACTCAAGTGCAGCTTCTTACTGTTGCATCAGGGCTGAGATGGGGTCCAGCTTCTGTTGCTAGGTGACCAGACTTGTTTGCATGGCTGCCCAGGAAATCGGCAACACCGCAAACCAGCCAAAAGGTGCCTAATTAGGAGAAATACCTGCCTATTAATAGCAACTTCTGTTTTACTATACTTTTTTCATTTTATACTTTAAAAGCAAAGTAAAGGCCTTGGCACTCTGTTCTTAAAATGGGTGAGAAGGATTCAAGCAAGAATCTAAAGCAAGAAAGCACCATTCAAGGGTGTGACTGCCTGGAAAAGATGTTATGGCTTAGAAAGCAAGATCTGGGACACACTAATTTGTATTCCACCTCATGTCATTTTTAGTGTCATTCACCTTTATGATGAATTAAGAGCTTTAAAATCTGGAAGATGAGGCAGAGGAAGAATAAATAAGTAATAAAACACCATTAATGAAATTAATGTAATCTAAACAGACCTTTTAGACCATACTTATCACCATGCTTCCAAGTCAGTTAGACATATGTCCCTCCTGTTCATCTGCTTTAGCAGTGAGGTACACTGCAAAGGCTACCTAACAGAAGAAGAAGACCTGGCTCCTGGTTCCATTCAGACTGGGAGAAGATTTCACGTATAAGTCACAAAAGATTAATATCCAAGAGTAAACACACACACACACTACTAATCAATAAGAAAGACAAACAACCTAATAGAAGGAATGGGGAAAAAATGAGTGAGAAATTCACAGAAAAGGAGAAATCCTAATAGTCAATAATATGAAAATATGCTCAGCCTCAAAGATGATCAAGGAAATGTAAATTAATACTAGATGCTATTTCACAACCATTTGATTTTTTAAAAATTTTAAGTCCAATAAAACCAAGTATAGGTAAGAAATAGGAACACAGAAACTGCTATACGGCTGTAAACTGGTGCAACTGAACGCTTTACAGAACATTCGGCAATATCTAGTAAAGTTTATGATGAGGGATATGCCCTACGATGAAATAATTCCTTATTCAGGCCTATACAAGGCAGTAGCGCTTTGCAAACTACAGATTGGGAAATAAACTTAGTAGTGTATCATAGTCAGCATTTCGTTGATGCATTCTACCTTTTTAGACATTCTGTTCTCTCCTCCCTAACACATTCACACCCCGACTTTTGTTTTCAAAGCTAAGAGAAATGAAAGAAAACAAAGTTAAGAGAAATATAGGTTGTTCTAGATCGAAGAAGGAGGGGAAAAAGCCTCATTGATGAGTTCTTCCTTTATTTTATAAACAGAGCAATCTGACATGGCCAAAAATATGCTAAACCCCTCTAGTGGGTTTTTAAGGTTCTTAAAATGTTCCATTACCTAACACCTGTCACGTGTGCATCCCCACCCCTCTACTCTGGTCAAGCTGCTCCCCACCCCCACCCCCACCCCCACCGCCTCCTGATGTGAGCAGAACATAGAAAATTAGCTGATTAATTATTTCAAGGATGGTACATAACTCTTATCATTCTACATGCATAAAAGAGAAATTAATTGTAATATCTAATATGATATTATAATATAATATAAACATAAATACAGAGGGTACCGTAGGACACTAAGGATTAATTCATTTGAGGAACTCCAGTTGAGAAAGGTCCCTTTAAATCCTAAAATCTGGGTTTTAATGCCATCTCTATCAAATGTATTGGTTAACTTCACATGCCAATTTAGCTAAATTATGGTGTTCAATGTTTGCTCACATACTGGCCTGTTTGTTACTGAGGTGATATTTCATAGACAGGATTAGCATCTATAATCAGTTGATCTTAAAGGAAATGATCTATGTATACTGTGAGTGGGCCTTATTCAATCAGTTGGCATTCTTAACAAGAATTGAGGGTTCCAATCATAAGAATTTCTGCCTCAAGACATCAACCAGTTCTTCATGGATTTCCAGCCAGTCACCTTTCTCCAGAGGTCTGGACTCAGGGGTTCAGCATCCCTCTTACTGGAGTTTCCAGCCTGTGGCCTGCCCTAGAGAGTTGTCTTTCAGCCCCATGATCACATGACTCAATTCCTTCTAACAGGTCTCTTAATATATACCATCCTGCTGGCTCGGTTTTTGTGGAGAATCCTGACTGATACAGGCAGGTTACTTACTTAATCCAAATCTCAATTTTTGCATCTGTATCTGAGGACAATAATTCCTACTTGACAAAGTATGGGTGAGGATTAAGTTAAATAATGTACATGAAAGCATCTACTAGCACCTAATCAACAATAAATCTTCAACAGACATTAGCTGAATCTGAGAGGCAGGCATAGGCACCAAATCTTCTGATTTCACACGGAAGAGGGTCTTCATTAGAAACAAATAAAAACAAAAACACAAAACCATATTAGCACAGGCATTAATAACAGGTTCTTTAAAGACAAGACAATTAAAGATTGGATTAGTTGGCACAGTTTAACGGGTGGAAGGTCTTTTGTCCTTCTCAGTCGCATCCAACTTGGATGCTAGACCAAGCAAGCACTACCACTTCCAGCCTCAGGGAGTGCACCTGTGCTATGTCGAGGTCTTTTGGAATTCTCTGACCCTGCATCCGAATGTGAGACCTGACGACAAAAATCCACGCTTTCCTATGCGGCTCTGGACTATGTTCTAACACAAAATTATCAACCAAATAATGCAGTCTCACTAAGTCCAGAACAGGAATAATAAAAAAAAAATAGGCCCAAAGCTTAGGGCTAATGATGTAATGTGACAGATGGCAGAGAAAGTAGAACTTAACGCATCTTCTCTGCTGAGGACGAGCTTCAGATTGAAAAGGGCAGTACCAACACAGTTTCACGGGAAATGAAGCCCAATGAGTGAGGAGACCCTTAGGGCATCGAGCTGGAGTATGCATCAGGACTCTTGGCTTCTGTGGTCATTTTGCCCAAGTAACCTGAAGGGAAGGCTGAGGTAATCAGGGGCAGGCCTCAAATGACCCCTCCTCATCTCTTGCTTCTATTTCTCTCAGAACGTAGGTTTTATCTCCCATAACAGATCGGCTTCTTTCAAGGGCTACTACGAGGTGCCAGTATTCCCAACCCTCCTTTCCTCAAGAGCTCTACCTAGAAAGATCCTGGGGAAGGACTCTGAAGTACCCACCTGGACCAAACAGCTGCGGCCAAGGGAGTAGGGTGCTATAATTGGACTGCCTGGTCAGATGGGCCAGGCCCCTTAGGCCAAGCACTGTGGCCAAAATGGAGAAAGATAATGAAAATATGGCTACTCCTCTTCACAGCACATAATTCTAAAAGGAACATTTTCCATCTTGATCACAAAAGTATGAAATATTTTATTAAATGCTTTTTAAAAGTTTAGACACATTGTCTACTGCATTTTCCTGGACTACTCTCCAGCAATTCTGGGATGGAAAAGTTAGTTTGATACATCTACATTCCTAGCTTTGCTTCACTGTTTTCTTTCAACTCTGTCAACTACTCCTGTTTACAACTCTAGAAGTTCCACCCAAAATATATATCAAATTATCTGTGTCTCAAACTCAGTTCTTCTCCTAAGAAAAATCAGAGTGAATCTTGTCTCTTAAATTTCCTTTTTCATTAACACTAACATTCATTTAATATACAATACAAAATTTACTCATTGTGTAATAGAATTTTAAAGCTAGTGTATTTCTGACTTTATACACTATCTAAACTACTGTTTAAAGCTAACTATAAAACTTTATCTCTCACTAGCATCTTTTTCTCCTCTTAAATCCCAGTCATACCTACATAAAAGGTAGGCCCAGACTGCTCATCCAGAAAGATCTTTAAAATATTCAGGTTCACTTTTTATACCATTACTCTATTCTTTAATACAATCTACATTCTGCCTCACCAATGCAGATCTCCACCTAGTGGCAGCTCCGTTCAGGCAACGTGCTTAGAAGAATTCTTTTAACCATTATTTCCCCCTCTTAAACATTATCTGCCCTGCAGTGACGTATCTTCTCGTACAGCACAGTATTTAAGAACACACACTTCTGAGTAAAATCTTTTTCAAAATCTTGCCCTACCACTTACAAGCTGTACACTTAAAGTTTGTTACTTAATCTCTCTGAGTCTTAGTTTCCTCATATGTAAAATGAGAATAATAATGTACCTACATCATGAGACGTAAGTGTGTGGAAAGCACTTAGCCCAGTATCCGGAACAGAGTCAACACTCAGTAAGTGACAGCTATTATCTTCCTACCCCAACCTCACCTTGGTCCAATTTCGTCCTACTTAATGAGGCCAAGCAAATCCTAAACTGCTTTCGTCATCCCCCCTCCTGTCCCTTAATTTCCTGTTGGACCAAACCCACACTGCTCAGGCCTTCCTCCCGTGGTTTGCCTTCCCCCAGCCCGCCCGCGCCCTACTCCTCAGAGGCAGCCATCCTAGCAAGCCAGTTCCTAAGAGACTCTCTAAGGAGAGTCGGGCACAACAGCAGCAGCGGTCTTGCTCCCCATTCTGACCCCAGAGAAACATCACACCTCACTGGGCTGCTCTAAACCTTAGCCATTCTTCCAAACCAAATTTAAGATACCAACTTCACAAATCTAGTAAGAGTACAATGATTTTCCCTTCACTTCACAGTAAGCAGTATCCATCTCACACAAACGTATTTTGTTTCCTTAGAATTTTGCCAGCTCTTTCATGTGTTTAAAAAGCACTCTTATGTGACCAAACTAGACTGCAATCTTCTAAGAACACATACTATGCTTTTAACTTTCATCTATTCCACAGATTTTAAACTCTTAACACTACATTTTCTCACACAACACAACACACACACACCTGAAAGTCTAAAGCAGTAATCATTTATACTGACTTTTAGGTAGGACACTAAAGAAAAAAAAGTCAAAAGATGAAGTAAAAACACTGAATAAAATGCCCCTAAGAGGATGGAATCTAGATTTTCTAAAAAATGGG
This sequence comes from Dasypus novemcinctus, assembly GCF_030445035.2. Taxonomy (NCBI): domain Eukaryota; kingdom Metazoa; phylum Chordata; class Mammalia; order Cingulata; family Dasypodidae; genus Dasypus; species Dasypus novemcinctus. Next base: position 80,666,485 of record NC_080689.1, on the reverse strand, counting down.
GAAAAGGAAATAAAAACATCCCAACATGTCTTATATATATTTATATATATATGTATTTTTTCTCTCCCTTTCCCCATCCTCCCACCCCCAGCTGTCTGCTCTCTGTATCCATTAGCTGTGTTCTTCTGTGACCACTTCTATCCTTATCAGTGGCACCAAGAATCTGTGTCTCTTTTTGTTGCATCATCTTCTGTCAGCTCTGTGTGTGTGCAGTGCCATTCCTGGGCAGGCTGCACTTTCTCTCGTGCTGGGCGGCTCTCCTTATGGGGTGCACTCAGCGCGTGGGGCTCCCCTACACGGGGACACCCCTGTGTGGCAGGGCACTCCTTGCGTGCATCAGCACTGCGCATGGGCCAGCTCCACACAGGTCAGAAGGCCCTGGGTTTGAACCCTGGACCTCCCATGTGGTAGGCGGATGCTCTATCCATTGAGCCAAATCTGCTTCCCCCAACATATTATGTTTTCACTTTAACAACAACAACAAAAAGGTCACACAAACCACAGTGATCATGTAATGGGCATCTGAAAATAGTCAATACACTAAGCAAATCTTCCAACGACTTTTTATGTCCCTTCTGCAATAATTAAAAGCCAGGAAATGCCTTAGCTAACACCAGGAACTTCTTCTCCCCTCATGTTTTCAGAGAAAGGATGACTAGAGAGCTTTAAACTACTATATCATTGACGGAAAAGTCAAGTCACCATAAGGATGTCAAATTTACTAAAGTTCCTCACTCAAACCCAGGCTCCTCGCAAAGGAGCACCTGGCTTCTGTGTGTCCTAGTCTCCTGAGGGCGGGAGCATGTGTGCACAGCATGGTGCTCAGGGCTGCTGGACAGCATTCCAGTTTATTACTAACACTGTCTGCTGTGGTCCTTCAAAAGCCTTGCACCACAAAGGCTTCGCTTCACCCTGTTTGCTCACCGCCTATTCATACGAGTCCACCCAGCATTTACCACAGGCTGCCCCAGAAGCCTGTACAAACTTTCCAAGTTCAAACCAAGAGAGGTGGAGGGTTTTACAAGCCCAAGGCATCTTATCTGTCAATGATCTCCACAGAACTCCTCATGTGAGAAGCTCACTCACAACGTCTAGGTAGCGCTGGTGGGAAAACAGCTTCCCCTATAACTGAGGTCAAGTAGATGCAAAAAAAAAAAAAAAAAAACTACTTTGTTTGGGAGGGAATACACTGAAAAACACTAGACAATTGGGTTGAAAGATTTAGGCTTTCCTCTGTGGACTGTAATTCAAACACTCATCAGCATCAACTCACTACCGTAACGTTACATGAAGGCTCAAAATAATTCAGAATCCCAGGGAAAAAAGAAATCCAGGTCATCTAGAACCTAAACTGCTTTACAGGAACATAAAAAAAAAATTTGAAAGAAATGACAAAAAAAGATTTTTTACAAAGCCCTTCTCAATTCCAAGTACATGGGAAATGGCCTTAAAAAAATAATGAGTAGGGAGCAAATGTGGCTCAAGTGATTGAGTGCCCAGCTCCCACATGGGAGGTCCTGAGTTTGGTTCCTGGTGCCTCCTGAAAAGACAAAAAAAAGCAAAACAAATGAAAAAACCAACTCAGGGAGGCGGATGTGCTTGAGCACCAACTTCCCATATACAAGATCCCAGATTCAATCCCTGGTACCTCAAAAAAACACACAAAGTAATATCCATTTGGGGCACCAAACACAGCTAAACATTTTGCCTCAAAGATTGGCCAAAATATCTGACGAACCTTATGAATATCTGTAAAGACTAAATGGGGGAGAGCAGGTAGGCTCAAACCTACCACATGGGAGGTCTAAGGTTCGGTTCCCGGTGCCTCCTAGAGAAGACGAGTGGGTTGGAGTGGCAAGCTGATGCAACAAGATGACGAGAGAGATAATGCAACCAAGAGACAGTGAGCAAACAGTGAGAGAGACACAACAAATGGAGCTGCGGTGGCTCAAGTGATTAGACATCTCCCTTCCACCCACATGGGAGGCCCCAGGTTCGGTTCCCAGTGCCTCCTAAAAGAGAAGACAAGCACACAGCACGCACAAACAATGAAGCGGGAGCGGATAAATAACAATAATAAATCTTAAAAAAAAAAAAGACTGACTGGATCAGAAAGAAGTCATTCAGCAAACCACCAGTAGCTATGACCACTCCTGGACATTTCTGAGAGCAAAAGAGGGTTGTGAGAATAATTATGACAGAACAACAGACATAAACTAGGACACAGGGACGCACATGGTTTCGCTCCCAGTGGCGGAATGCAGATGTGGTGAATTACTTGTCCAGTTGCTCCAGATCCTTGTGGCCAATAGCACATATAATGGACAGGTGGTTACCAAGGCCTCCCACCTACCCCGAGAATCTAGGCTCTTTTCTTCGCAGACACTTTCTCCCATTGGCTGCCTTGGAAACCACAGCTTTTCTTACAATCATGGCACCTTCTGCTCCTGCTGTCAAGAGGCTGACCCTGTCATTGACTGTAGGCAACCTGATAGTCAAGCAGACACCCCCAGATGCCTCCTGGGATTCTCTGGGCCTTTGAACCATCTACATCACCAGGATACCCTGATCACTGACAGCCACCAAAATCTGATGCATCCTACACACTGCCAGTAGTCCTTCCCTTGAAGAAGCTGAGGGCTCTCACCCACAATGATTAAGAACATCTCTCAAGTGCATCACCATTCCTGTAGTCCTCACGCCAGTTCACACCAACAACTACAGAGACCAACTTCCAAAGCCACAACCCTAAAACGATCTGATGCCAAAGCCACCTCCAGGGCCGTGTTCGTCACCTTGGAGAGACCAAACAGGTCCACACAACCTCAAAGCGATTTCCAAGAATACTCACTGCCTTCCCAGCCTCTGCTGGTGACTTCCTACCTGGAACCTCACTGCTGCCAACACCTCTTCTCTAGCCTCTTTTGTGGAGGCAAAGGCCGCACCACTATGGCTGTGGTGGGAGCTCTCTGAAAGGCCACTAACACCGTAAGCCACCGCTACACCCCACCTACTGGTGAAGGACATCTCCTCAGAAGCACATAGTTCTGGCTTAGCAGCCTCAAGTCCAGCTTCGCACCACTGCTACTCTACAGGAAAGCTTCTAATGGTCAGAACTAGCCACGTGTTAGAGCCACTTTCTGGCTTCCACGATCTTCTCTACATATTATAGCTATTTGCTCTTATGCATACAGACTAAGCAATTCACAGGACTGGTTAGGAGATGCTTTTGTTACAAAGGTCTTCCTACCCCACAGAAGTTTACAAGGGGTGAACAGAAATGCCCATCACCACCACAATCTCCCCAGTGGCTGAAGCAGTCAGAGGAACCACACAGTAACCCTGGGTTACTTACCCTAAGCCCCACAGGACCAAGAGCGCCATGGGCACAAGTAGTCCAGTGCTAAAACAGACACCTGCTTGTAAGACAACGGAGTCAAAGGCTGCTGAGTCAAGAGACGGCCCAAGAAAAACAGCGCCCGACAGAAGTGCCTGGCTTCGCCAGCCAACAGCCAGCTCGCCCACGGAAGGCAACCCTGGGGAAGAGGGGCCCGCGTGCAGCCAGGCCACCGGGGAGACAGCCAGGCAGGCCGTTTTCCTCACAGCGGAGACTGAGTCACCCTGGGAGCAATTCAGGAAGCACGAAAAGTTACTTCTGTAAACACACGCCCACACAGCGGGCTAAAATTTCCTCAGAAATTTACTCATCAGGTCTCTAGGAGCTCTAGGCATTATTATAGGCAAACGGACAAACAAGGCTATAAAGGGAGAGAGTTTTTATTTTTATTTTTTTGTTTTTTAATATAATAACAGCAGGGAACATGAGTAAAAATAACATAGTAAAACCACACCCACCAAAGTTATCAAAAACAAAGATGAAAGGAAGAGCATAAAATAATCTGGGATGGGAAACGGACTTTGGCCCAGTGGTTAGGGCGTCCGTCTACCATATGGGAGGTCCGCGGTTCAAACCCCGGGCCTCCTTGACCCGTGCGGAGCTGGCCGTGCGCAGTGCTGATGCACGCAAGGAGTGCCGGCCACGCAAGGGTGTCCCCCGCGTGGGGGAGCCCCACGCGCAAGGAGTGCGCCCGTGAGGAAAGCCGCCCAGCGTGAAATGAAAGAGCAGCCTGCCCAGGAATGGCGCCGCCCACACTTCCCGTGCCGCTGACGACAACAGAAGCGGACAAAGAAACAAGACGCAGCAAATAGACACCAAGAACAGACAACCAGGGGAGGGGGGGAAATTAAATAAATAAATAAATCTTTAAAAAAAAAAAAAAAAAAAAAAGAAAGAAAGAGCAGCCTGCCCAGGAATGGCGCCGCCCACACTTCCCGTGCCGCTGACGACAACAGAAGCGGACAAAGAAACAAGACGCAACAAATAGACACCAAGAACAGACAACCAGGGGAGGGGGGGAAATTAAATAAATAAAAATAAATCTTTAAAAAAATAAAACAATAATCTGGGAAAGCTAATGTTATTAAAGTATTGACATAAGATAAAAGACGATATTAAAAAATACAAAACACTTCCCTCAACATACCTTATCAATGGCTTTTCCCACCCGAGAAACACTGCTGTGGATGTCTTTGTGGTCCGAGGCCAACTTTTGAACAGTGTCCTTTATTCTCTTACAGCACTGTGTCAAAACAAGTGAAAGTGTCCCTGATAATTCAGCATCTTGGCCTAAAAAAAAAAGAAAGAAAGATCAGTTACTCATTAAAGCAAACCCAAAGATGGCAAGTTTCAAATAGGCCCTCTGGAACATGGAAGATGGAAGTAAAGAAAAAAAAGTCAGGGGAAGTGGATGTGGCTCAAATGATAGGGCCTCCGCCTACCACATGGAAGGACCTGGGTTTGATCCCTGGGGCCTCCTGGCGAAAAAGAGGAGGAGAAAGTGTGCCTGCGCGGTGAGCCAGTGCCTGTGCGGTGAGCCGAGTGCCCACACAAGGGAGTCACGCAGCAAGATGATGGTGCAACGAAAAAGAGATGAAGGGGAGGGTCAAGGTGAAGCGCAGCAGAGACCAGAAACTGAGGTGGAGCAGGGGACAGGGAACCTCTCTCCACATCAGGTCCCCAGGATTGAATCCCCGTGAATCCTAGAGGAGAAAAAAATGGGTGAGAAGACAAAAAAGAGAAATAAGATACAGAAGATCACAGAGCAAAATGGACACAGACAGCAGGGTTGGGGGGGAGGGGAAGGAGGAAAATAAATCTTTTTTTAAAAAGTATCTGCTTTGAATCAGATGGTTTCATTCATAGATGATAATTTTCAAGTGAACCTTATGAAAGGTATCTAAATTTTTTTAATTTTTTAGAAATAAGAAAATTTTACTATGAAGTAAACCTCTTCCGTAATGACTAAAATCAGCACAGACTCTGAATAATACTGCCAAGGCATTTTTCAGAAAATATGCCTAAAGTGAATAAACTCATTTATTCAGTTGAAATAAACTGCTCAAGCCATTCTCAAAACATTTTGGTTGTTGTATTTCCTAAAGAGACATGACTGCATCTATACTCAAGAAAGAAGAAAAGACTTCTTTGGATGCCACCATGTGCAGAAAAGAGTTAACCTAGCAGGTCTAACATTTTTATCCTTAGGAAGACCTACTTGCAAGGTAGGACCTTGGCTGAAGTCTAGAAACCTGAACTTCAGGAGGATTCCCACCACCCAGCTGAGAAGAGCGCCTAGATTGTTAGTGTGAATGATGTGGTTTATGCTAAACATGCACTTTCCTTCCATGAGTCTGAAATTTTGGTCCGTGCTAGGCTGTGGTACCTACTTGATCAGCCCCCAACAAAAATCCTGGGCACTGTGTCTCTCTAATAAGTTTCCCTGAAGGACAACAATTCATACTTGTCTCACAATTCACAGCTGGAAGAAGTCAGGGCATCTTGTGTGACTCCATGGGGGAGAGGACTCTTGGAAGCCAAGCCTGGTTTCCTCTAAGACTTTGCCCCATGCCCCTTTTCCCTTTGCTGATTTTGTTCCATATCCTTTCTCTGTAATCTCCACATCCTTTCTCTGTAATCTCTACGATGAACACAACTATGTTCTGAGTCCTGAAACTAGGGGTGGTATCCTAGGGACTCCAGACACACACGATAAATAATTCGAAGTCACTACAGTTCATATCAACCACTTTTCCTGTGCTACCTCTCTCCACACTTCATTCCCCCACCAGGAAAAAGAAGGGTGGAGAGAGAGAACAAATTAAGTTCTCATGTTTGTCAACTATCTAATATCTTCTACCAGTAAGCAACAGGCCTAGTTTCTGAAATCCTATGCAATATTAGATAGTAGTGGTTCTTCAATTTCAATTTACATCAGAATCACCTGTGGCCTACTAAAAACAAAGTTGCCAGGCCCCATCTTCAGAGTCTCTGATTTAATAGGCTGGGATGGGGCCGAAACATGTGAAGAAGCTCCCAGGTGATGCTCACTCCGCAGGTCTGGGAACCACTCCTTAGAACTACTGTATTTAGGAATAACTGGGCAATAAGCATAATAAATACAAGCACAATGCCAGAAAGAGCCCAAGAGCAGAGTTCAGTAGCCCTATAACATTTATTCACTCAACAAACACTTGTTGAGCACTCACTATACAACAGCTACAGCAGTGAAACAAAACAACCAAAATTCCCTGCCCTAGAAGTTAGCTTCTGGTGAGGAAGGTAAAGAATCCACAAAATTAGTAAATTATATAGAATGACAATGATGACACATGGTGAGGGGTGGGGGGATGCAGGGTGAAAAGGAGATCCACCACAAGGTTTGGGGTAGAAAAGGGACATGAACTGATGTTGTTTTGATAGGATCACAGACTGATGACAACAGCGCAAGCACAGAGCAGGGAGGCAAGTCACGAGGCTGGGGCAGCAATCCAGATGAGCGAGGACACTGACCAGACCCAGGATGGTGGCTGTGGAGCAGGCAGGAAGTGGCTGGATTCTGGATATATTCTGAAGGATTTCCTGACTGGACATGGGGGAAGCAAAATGAGCCACAGATGACTCCAAGGTTTTTCACCTGAGTCAAGAGAAAGATGGGCGTTCTCTTCAATTAAGACGAAAAAGACAAAAGGCTCAGTAGGCATGAGGGGTAAGGAAGGGCAGAGCTCAGTTAGGAGCTTGTTAAAGTTGAGACAATGACAGGCACCCCAGCCGATGCATGGAGAAAGATCAGGGCCATGGAAATAAATTTGTTCATATTTAGCATATAGATGATTCTTAAAGCCATGAGGCTAAATGAAATCACCAAGAGAGTCAGTGCAGACAAGAGAGGTGGTACAAACCGAGTTCTGGTGACTCCACGTTTAAGAGGTTGAGACAGTGGACGTAGAATAGAGACTGACAAAGACTACTGAAGCACGAAACACAATGTACGAGGAAAATCAAGAGAGTGTGGCAATGGGAAAGCCAAGTGAAGAAAATGTGGCAGCGTGGGAGTAATCAACTAGGCTAAATGTGCTGCTAGATCAAGCAGGATGTGGACTGAGAATGACAACTGGATTTATCATGTGGAAGTTTCCAGAGACCACAACAAGAATAATTTCTACAGAATTTCAAGAAAAGAAATCCTAGAAGGTTGCGGGGACTGTGTGTCTGGTTCAGTGTCAACCACTGAAAGAAGCAGAAAGATAAGTAAACAGAAGGTAACAAATCCAATCTCGGGTGGCCAAAATACAAACTGTCCTTTATCTTTAAATGTAATTGCAGAACATATACATCAGATGCTTCCAACTTCTAATAAAATAATTTAAGCTATAGGAAAACTACATTTTAGGAAAATTTCAAAATCTGTCTAGGTGTTCCATACATATTTTTGGGCCAAAAGAATCTGTTTCAAAGCTCTGTTATTGTTATTCCTGGTCTTTTTACACCCAAATGTTACCTAATGTCAATGTCCTCATCTCCTCCATGAACATGTCTGCCTCACTCCCTCTTCTGAATTCCTAAGGAATTCATAACCACTCCTCTGGTATGGAATCATATGTTCATTTCGCCATTTAACAACTTCAGTCATATATGCCATCATCAATCTCAATTAGACATAAGCCCCAAAGGGAAAACAGGGTCTTACTGTAAACTGTATGCCCTTCAGCCTTATCATATGCCATGCACATCTGCAGGCACTATTGATAAAAATATGAGGCTGACATTAAATAAAGCCAGAGAAGAACATTTAAAAAGAAAGTCAGAAGGGGAAAAGAGGAGTTGATGCAAAACGGGTGCAGGGTTTCTGTCTGTGGTGATGGGAAAGTTCTGGTAATGGATGGTGGTGAGGGTAGCACAAGACTGTGAATGTGATTAATCCTACTGAATTATATGCTTGGGAGTGGCTGAGATGGGAAATATGTTATACAGTTTCTGCAACTAAAAAAAAGAGAGAGAGAGACTAAAGGGCAATGATAACTAAATGCAATACATAATCCTGGACTGGACTGGATGGAGGGGAAAATGCCCAAAAGGACATCACTGGGTCATATGAAAAAATTAGAATATACTGTAAAAGCAGCATTATCAATGTTAAATTTCTTGAACTTGGATAAAGCATTCTCAAATGTTTAGAAAGAAGACAGATAGATGATGGATAGGTAGGCAGAATAATATGACAAAAGTGGCAAAAAGTTAAAAATTAGTGGATCTGGAGTTGTCTGCGTGGGTTTTGTATTATTTCTGCAACTGTCCTGTAAGTTTAAATTATTCAATAAAAAGGTGCTGTTTTTTAATTAAAAAAAAAAAAAGGAAATGCAAAGTGAAACTAAAGTTTACAGTTCTGCCATCTGTGACAGGATAACACTCCCTGTTGATGAGACTGTTCTGCAAACACAGAACATTATAAAATGTCTAAAGTGGACCTTTCAGCTATGTCTATTAAATTGTAGTCAACATTATAGCTTCCAGCTCTTACATATGTCTTCATTCCATGTGGAGTAAACCAAGCCAAGAAACTGAAAGCCTCATACATTGCATCACACACTGCTGGTGGGAATGTAAAATGGTGGAACTGCTATGGAAAGTGTGACAGTTTTAATTTTTTGAAAGTTCCTCAAAATGTTAAACACAGAGTAACCTTAATTATCAGCAATTCCATTCCTAGGTATATATGCAAAAGAACAGAAAACGTACATCCACACAAAAACTTACATATGAATATTTATAACAGCATTATTCACAATAGCCAAAAAAACAAAGAAAAAACAATCTAAATGTCCAACTGATGAATGGATAAACAAAACATGGCCCACACATACAATGGAACATAATTCAGTCATAAAAAGGCATGAAGTAGTATTCCATGTCCTAACATAGAGAGATGAACCTTGAAAACAATGTGCTATGTGGAATAAGCCAAACACAAAGGCCACATATTGTATAATTTTAGTTCTATGAAATGTTCAGGACAGGTAAATCTATAGACAGAAAGTATATTAATGGTTTCAGGGGGTAAGAGAGGGAAATGGGGAGTTAGGATAGGGCATTATGAAAATTTTCTGAAATTAGATAATGGTGATAGCTGTTCAACTCCGTGAATATACTGAAACCACTGAATTGTACACTTTAAAGAAGTGGATTTTATGGTATACGAATTATACCTCAAAAAAAAAAATAAAAGAAAGCCATAACTCTTACCCATCCAGACACATTTGTTTCTACAAGCAGGAGACAACAAAGTAGACAGAAGGTTAAAGAACAAAAGAGTAGAAGCCAAGCTACAGGAGAGAGACCATTTGGAATTTTCCAACTGAAATGCCAGGCCCCAATCTGGCTATTCATTGATGTTTTCATATCTTAGTAACTTAGCTATCTGGAGTTTGATGCTGTTACCTCCTTTTCTTCCTTTACCATTTACAAGTTCTTCTACTTTTTGGTTTTAGTTTTGTAAGTAATAGATACTAGTAGTACATGGTCAATTAATTAACACTCAGAGCTCTCTGTATATGCCAAGGAAAAATAATGTTTACAGAGTATTCAGAGCTCAAAAAAAGGTATAACGGAATAATATGAAAGAGAATCCTGGGAAAACCCTGTTCAGAAAGAAAGATTACAATAATGCATTTTCAAATGGATTCAGTGGAAAGCAGCCAAAGGTAAAAACAGGTTTGAAAACCACTGTAATGACCAGACTGACTGAGATTCGACCAAACTAACTTCTAAAAGGGAAAGCTCTAATGTACTTTTGATCCGTCTTTATGAAAGCACAACCTGCTTCAAGGAGAATATTTCTATGAAAGAAATCCAAACTGGACTCAGTTCCTAGAAGCAGAGCTTCTAGGTAAAAAACAGGATCCATAAGGTGAAGGCTTATGCCAGTCCCTGGCTGGCCACTGTGGTGGTTACTTTACACGGACAAGTTTGAAGCTGAATGTGTCTTTCCACTTCAATGCAAAAAACTTCCCAGGACCTCGGCTCCATATGCACGTATGAAGGAGACAGTGCTGTCACCAGGACTTTTCAGGGTCACTTTTATTATGAATTGAATCAATAAGAGAATTTGAATGTCATAATTGAGATTTTAAATCCAAGCAAAGAACCAACACACAGCTGGTCTAAGTTAAAGACAGTTTTCTTTCAATACAAATAGAATAGTACGTTTTATTTTAAAAACAGAGTTTAAGCATAACACACCCAGGAATTAGAACAGCCATGGTCTCTTCCAAAATCAGACAATCACCAAACTAAATTAAACATATTTGAGAAGGTGCTTCATGGACACCAGTTTACCTTTCTCCATTCTTTCATCAATGAATAAAGCTTCTGCTCTAAAAGAGCAAAACAAAAAAAAAAACAAAACAAAAAATGTTTGAGTTAACTCCCGAACAGTTTGGTGGAGCCTAGCTCAGACGTTAAGCTTTGCCCTTGGACTTCACTCCCTAGCCACTAGTTTCAGAGAGATGATATATTAGAAAAACATTTGTTCCCATACCATCCTGTAATTCCCTATCAGGGCTCCACGTTTCATTGGAAATTCTTACTTGTCTATCGCCCCCGTGAAATTACACAAAGATAGGAAACATGGTTATCTATTTCCCAGGGCTTAGAACGGTGCCTGGCACATACTATTTACTCAATAACTACTTAGTGACTCAATAAATACAAAAATAGTTATTTATATATTATATACTCTCAATTTCGAGCCCAGCATTGGAGACTGGGCCAGGCGCTACCAACATTTCTCTGACCCACTGCCCTCTGACACTGCTAGCAGTTTCCTGGTTGGCTGCTCGCTGATTCCCTCCCTCTCTTCCCAAACGTGAAGGGTCTACTAAGCAATAGCATAAATTTCCCAGATACATCAGTCAACACACACACCAATTTTAAAATAAAACACATTGACAAAACAGACTCTCCCTAGTTATAAGCTCCTTTTCTCCTCCAAAAACGACTACCCCTATCCTGCCCCCGAAAAACCCCTTAAACAAAAACCTAGATAAAGACTTGGAAGATCAAAGGTGTAATAAAACACATCCCAACTTTAAAATATAATGTGTTCCAATAAAAATGTCTCTTAAGACAGAATGTGGGAAGGTAGAAGGTACATATTAAAAGGCATGACTGGGGAACAGATGGTGCTCAAGCAGGTCAGAGCCTGCTTCCCACACCGGAAGTCCCAGGTTTGGTTCCCTCTGCCTCCTAAAAACAAAAACAAACAACAAACAAAACAAACGAAAACACCAACTCAAGGGAGCCAATGCAACTCAGTCGTTGAGTGCCGGCTTCCCACAGACGAAGTCTCGGGTTCAATCCCTGACCCCAGCACCTTAAAAAAAAAAAAAAAAAGGGGGGGGGGGTGACTGGTCCCCACAAGGCTAAATTACTAAATGCCAACTTATACCTTTTTTTTAAATTGTAGGCACACACATACAGTTTCCCATTTCAGCTACTCTTAAGCAGACATACCCATTCAGGGGGATTACTTTCATACTGTCACAGTACCCTCACCACCTTCCATTACTAAAACTTTCCCTCTCTCCAAACAGAAACTCTGTACCCATTATGCATTAATTCCCCATTCCCCCGTCAGCCTGTACTCTAATTTATGTCTAAGAACATACATATTCTCCAATATCTTCTTTCTAGTTACCATTGGGCTTATATTTAACATCCTAAATCCATAACTACCTCATTTGCTTTGACACCAACTTCATTTCAGTAACACACAAAAACTAAGTTCCTATACCATTCTGTCCCCCAACCTTTATGAAATTTTTGTCACAAACTACATGTTTATACATATAAGCTCAAAACTACTGATTCATCATTACATTTTATTCATTTGCCTTTCAGATCATTTAGGATGTTAAAAGTAGAGTTACAAACCAAAAATGTAAATAGTACTGGCATTTATATTTGCCCGTGTTGTTACCCTTACTGTGTAACAGATCTTCATTTCTTCATGTAGCGTCTATCTTACATCTATTGTCTTGTCCTTTCAACCTGAAGAACTCTTTTTAGCATCTCTTTGTAAGGCTAGTCTAGTGGTGACAAACTCCTTCAACTTTTGTTTACCTGTATTAATCACGCCCATTTTTGAGAGACAGTTTTGTCAGATATAGAATTGTTGATTGGCAATTTTTGTTTGCTCTCAGCACTTAAATATGTCATCCCACTACCTTCTTGCCTCTGTGGTTTTTGATGAGAAATTAGCATTTAATCTTACTGAGACTCCTTTGCTGCTTCTCTCTTGGACTTTTCAGAATTCAGTATCTTGGCATTCAATAGTTTGATTATAATGCTGCTGTGGATCTATTTGGATTTATCCTATTTGGTCTTCAATAACCATCTTGGATGTGTATATTCACGTCTTTTCCTTAAATATGGTTAGTTTTCAGCCACTATTTCTTTGGAAATTCTCTCTGTTCCTTTCTCTCTTCTGGGGCTTCCACAAAGCATATATTGGTATACCTTATGATGTCCCACAGTCCTCAGGCTCAGATTTAACTGTCTTACCTTCAAGTTCAGACTCTTTCTTCTACCAACTCCAATCTGCTGCTGAACCCCTCTAGGAAATTTTTTATTTCTGTTACTGTGATCTTCAGCCCTGTTGGGTTTCTTTTCCTAATGTCCACCATTCTATTGTTATTCTCTTTGTATTTATCTTGTTTTCTTAGTTCCTTTAGCTCTCTGAGCACATTTAGGACGATTCCTCCCCTCCCCCCCCCTTTTTTTCTTTTGGTATGTAACAAGTCTGGTCTTCCTCACTAATGGTTTCTAATGCTTTAGTCTTCTCCTTTGCCTGGGTCATCAATTTTTGTTTCTTTGTACATTTTGTAATCTTTTGTTGAAACCTGGACATTTTGATATTTTAATGTGTTACTGCTGGAATTCAGATGCTAAAGGATCTGTTCCTTAAGTCTGTATCCAGCAACTGCTATGACAGAGCTTTCCTTGAAAGCCAGGAGCTAAAGAAAAGAAAAAAGATAAAAAGAAAACACTTTTCCCAATCTTTGTAGACTGACCTTTGTTGACTGTGCAAAGCTCAGATTATCCATACAATAAAAATTTAGGGGATAGCTCCAGGTCAAAACCCAGGGGCTTCCCTGATTCTTTAGATATAGGAGTCTTTTCTTTGCCTGCAAGTGTGACCTTGGGAATTCACCCGTTTTCACAGATGCAGATGGCCCCTCCTCCTTAGGAAACAGTTTCCTCACAGCTCCAGGCACTGCACTATATGACCTACAGTCAACAATCCCCTGTCCCAGGCATCCATGACCTGAAAGCTCTCCCAGAACATTCTGTATCAGAGTTCCGCAAACTGCCTTCTACATTCAAAATGCAAATGCTAGGACTCATGCTTGTCGCGCATGTGCTGGTTCGTTCCATCAGGCTGCTATCAGAGAGACTGGGACAGACACACAAGCCCCCGTTATGTGCACAAGGGCTCCTCTGCTCCTTCCGGAACTGGTACCAGGGACCTGCACTGGGAGTGCAGGCCAGGCACCCATCGGGGTCAGGGGAAGGTCAGGCAGGGTACTACACTGTCCTACCATTTTAAGGTAGTCTTTTTCTTGATTTGGCACTTACCCTGTGATTGTAATCCTTCTAACTCTTTTCTGGAGCTTTGAGAAAGAAGTGTCTACCAGTTCTTTCTGCTTGTAGAAAGCTTCTGTAGGAGGAAGAGCCCTGAAGCTTTTCACTCTGCCATCCTGACCAGACAGGGCTTCCCTTCCTAATTATACCTTGACTTTTATAAACTACCTTCAACACAGTTTTAGCGTTTTGTATATATACTTTTGTTCTATACTTCTTCACTACTGATCACATGCTTAAGACTACCATGTGTCTAATTATATGACAAGATTCATATACCATTTTGGCCTACCAAATACAACCAATAAAAATATATCATTAAAACTGAAAACTGTTTCTCATCCTTACTCAGAATTTGCACTTTGAGTTTTCTGTTTGCCACTCATTTCTATGATATCAGGGAAGGAAGGGAAAAAAAAAAGAACTCAATTGCACAAATACACACTGCAGAAGGAAGACAGTGTGCTAACACTGAACAGCTGGAGGGTGGGCAGCAGCATCATGCTGTAGCTCGAGATGTCTGCTCATTAGCAGATAATCAGAAGTCTAATTTGGTCTATAAAAGACAGTTTTGAAGTGTCATTTACACCATGAAATACATCCTGCTTAGGAGCCTAAGACATGAGACAAGACCCCACTATTAGCAAAAGCACTCTATAAAAAGTGGTAAAGTGCAACACAAAGGGGTATTGCTATAACGATTATTACCTATTCAGATTTTCCAAGAGTCTGAAAATTTCAGCAAGACCTAGAGTATTCTGGTAGAAATAAACAGTAGGAGTCCCTGGAAATCACTAAAATCTGACTTAACATTTTCATGAAAATCCTGAAGGAAGGAACAATTTCAAATATTCAAGTTTATAAATATTACATACACTGCATTTGAACTTTTTGAGTTATTGAAAGTTGATTCCATTTTCATAAAATGGGCAGAGAGCTTAAACATAATGGAGAAAGCAAGGCACCCCCACACACATACATTTTGGAATCACTTTCAAACACTTCATCTGCTTTACAGATGAAAAAGCAGGACCCAAAATACAAACAAGCCAGTATTAATATATATCACAACTGAACAACGTGCTAAAACAGCATTTTCACCATCCTAACAACTAAAAGGCTAAGATACGAAACACTGGAAATTTCTCTGTTAGCCCCAGTTTGAGAGTATCAGAGACATGTTGGCAGGTTCTCCCTCATCAATGTTCTGTGTTGCCCAGAGTCAGAAACTACTTAAGAGGTAAAATTACCGGAGAAAAGTGATTTTACTATGCCAAGCATTAAAACAATTTCAAACAAGTTCTCAGAGGGAACATGAACCTGGTAGGTAACATGAACCAGACTAATTCTCTCATCTATAGATTAAGTGGTACTGACAATTTGTTACATTAATTATTCGAACACCATAGTTGGGCAAGACAAAAACTGAGAAAGGCTGAGGTAGCCAAGAAAACATTTCAGAGAACACTGTTTAACTGATGTAACTTTTAGTGTGCAACTGTAACAGATACCTATTATTTTTGTCTGGTGCATAAGTAGCCAAACTTTTCCTTCTAGCACTCTCTCTCGATTACCTAATGGACTATGGATCAAAAGGCCACATATCTCCTAGCATAAACTGAGCACAGCTCAGGGTAGCCAGGACAGCATGTCCCTGACCCCAGTTACTGATTCAGAAAGAGGCATATGACCCAAACCAGGGCAATAAGGATTCTCCCCAGGAATGTGGTTAGAAATGCTGAAAAAAAGGCCTGCTCCTCGCCTGGGGGATCACTGGCGGTAAGGATGTGAGCTCCACTGGCCATCTTTATCTCCACAAGGAGAAATCTCCTCTGAGATTAAAACCAGCCCTGGGAAGCACGGCTGAGAGGAGGAGAGCAAGACCCGTCCTGACGTCATCCTCTCTGCTCCTAGAGCCAGCCTGTCCTGACCCTCAGCGTATTTAGTTACGTGTCAACTAATTCCACTTTAATTAAACCTATTCTGTCACCTGCAACCTCAAGAATCCTGAGTAATAAATATACCAGTCTAAATGAATATACACCATACAACAAAGAATTATCTCCTAAATGAACCAGGAAATTAATGGCAAAGTTAATCTGCTTCTAAACCCAATACTGGTCTATTATTCACACCATCCAAAAAAGCCCATTTAACTTGATAACAAGTATATTCTCTCTCCTCTTTCAATCTTCAAACAACGGCTACTGTCATCCCCTCAAACTTTTATTTCTGACCTACTTATATGCTACCTTCCAGACTAGATGCTAAACACATATCAAGTTTTATTTAATTTTAAAACTTAGTTGTTATTTTCTATCTTGTTAGCATTCAGCAATAAGTTTGGTTAACAAATGGGACAGGACCAAGCTATGTAGCCTAATCCAAATACACCAAAGAATCGGCTAAATAAGTGAACAAACCACTTAGCCCATGCCCTGATCCTTTTACATTCATTCAATACAACACACTAAACACTGGTAGGCTCTGAAAAGCACAGAGCATTTAAATATCTATAAATATACTTTCAACACACACGTATAATATATACAACCCAAATTCTAGAAGGGAAGGCTACACACAACCATGACCCTGGACCCCTGGTTTCTGTCTACTGATACAATACCATACCACAGAAATGTGACCCATAATTTGTTTCTCCTTTCATGCTTAATTGCCTTTATACCTTTTCATCTGTCACCCTCAAACTTTTTTTTAAAAATGGCACTCTGTAACTAGTAACTTTATTTTCAAAAGCTTTTTTGAGTCACTGATTAAGTAAATAAAAGCAGCCATAATTTTAAGGAGTTTTACTGCTAGGAATCAAACTACATACACATACACACACACACACACACACACACGAAATTTTAGATGCTGAAATCTAATAACTGCTAACCCCCACAAATAGAAGCTGTCTTTACCAACTTGCAAATTGTGATACTAAGCCTCAGAGCAAATAGCCTATACACGGAATGCCTTAAAACAAAAATGGGTGTAACAAATTCATTATTTCCTTGAACCCTGCAAAAAATTTCTCCTGGAAACTAGCTCTTTGTGAGGTAGGCAGTCCCAGGGAACAAGAGTGGGAGGGACACTGTTCACTGGACATCCTGTTTACTGTTTGAATTTATACCGTGTGAATGCATAATCTATTCAAAATAAAGAAATTAAATTTAGAAGTTCCTCCAGTCACTTTTAGAAGCCACATTAGAACTCCCTTGTCTAAAAATAACCCCAAAGCAATACTGCACACCCTTTACTCTTACAAAGATTGTATATTCCCTAAGTACACTTTAGACATGTCATAAAACCTTTACAATTGTTTCAGCCTGACCTTCTTTCACCAAATATAAATCCAGAGTGTCAGCAATACATTTATACTTCCTTTCTATTGCCCCTTCCACCACAGAAATGCTAATGTGAAACAAAAACAAATATATTTGCCAATAGGAAGATAATTTTTTCAGGATATAAGAAACCACAAGTCAAATCACAGAAATGTATCCATACTATTTTTCTGTTAACTGTGTAGCCCAAAATGTGATTCCATTACAACTGGTGTGAATGACGGTTTTAGCTAGTATGTGAACTACTATATTAAGAGTTATGAGTTTTATTTTTATTGTATTTATTATAACACACCACATCTAGACTACACAAATATCATGGCTGGAATAAAGCTAAGTAAAACAGGGAGTACATCTGAGAAATAAAATCAGCCTGTGTGTGAGTGAAGTTAGAGAAGCACCACTGCATTAACCAAATAAAATCAAGGGATAAGCACACAAGGGATAAGCACCAAACAGCATCAACTGCTCTGAATCTCAAATTAGACCCAACTTCAAGCTTACCAGGAAACTATAATTAAAGGGCTGACAGAGCTAAATGACAAGAGAGCTGCCTCTCCCCTCAGAGTTGGGAATTTAAGAGAACCAAAGTTTCAATCAAAGGAATTAAAGATAAGAATTATAAGATTCTTGAGCTTCCAGCAAATTAGGTTAAAAATTTCATATTCCTTTCTTACCAAACCAACACTTGAGCACTGGCCTTCCATTTGCCTCTACAGCTGGGATTCTTAGCCAGGGGTCCATGGACCCCAAATTTCAGGGGGCCCATGATCTTTAACCGAAAAAAAATCAACTTATTATCTTTACTGTCTCTGACCTCTAACTGAAATCTAGCATTCCTTCAATTATGAATGTATGCAATAAACTACAGTAGCATTCATTTCATATCACATCACAGTTGTTGCTTTCTTAAAAATTAGTTACGCTCATCCATACTTCAAAATGACGGTAGGTGGAGTATCATAAAACTATAAAACGATCTGCCGCTACATTCTGAGAAGGGGTCAGTGGTTTTCACTTGACTGGCAAAGGGGCTCCCGGAACAAAAAGGGTTAAGAGTCCCTGCTCTACAGGCTGGGGGTCCCTCCCCCATCCTCCTAGCTACCACTCTAAGGTCTCCAAGGCAATATAAACTGCCATCAAGAAAAGCCTTCAGAAGAGTGGATGTGGCTCAAGCTGTCAGGCGCCTGCCTCCCACAATGGGAGGTCCCAGGTTCAGTTCCCAGTGCCTCCTAAAAGAAGATGAGAAGACACAGAGCACACAATGAACAGACACAGAGCACACAATGAACAGACACAGAAAGCAGACAATGAGAGCAATATGAAGGGGAAGGAGGAGAGAAATAAATAAATCTCTTTTAAAAAAAGAAAAGGCTTTAGAACCAATCTCTAGGAAGAGGGATGGATCAGGCCCCAGCACAACTGCTCTTTACTACATCTCGGTATTTCTGTTGTCTCTATGTTGCCCCTGAACAGCCAAAACTCCTCAACTGGCTACAGAGCTCAGTCAAAGCATACACATCCCCCTCAAATTCTTACAATCCAAAATTACTCCTCTTCTGTAGACTGACGGACTTGGCTAGGGGGTAGAATAAGAGTCAGAATACAAATTAATTCACCAGGGATCTGCATTAAAGAATCTGCATTTTAAGAGAGATGATTTTAAGAGAGGACTTTCATATGAAAGGGTTCCAGGCTATCAGAAATTTGGAGCAGCTAAGAGAGATTTTAGGCCTCCATGCAGGCCTATTTCCAGGCCAGCTGCCGGGCCAGCCCTTTCCAGGCAGTGTTCACAGTCTGGAAAAAGGCTGGTGAGAGTGGAAGAGGAGTGTCAATGAGTTCACGAGCTAAACTCCACGTATGCCTCATCAGTTTCCACCACAAACCATCCTTAACTGTACTTACTTAGCTTAGTTGATTGCCTGCAACTTTAAAAAGAAATTTCAACATAAGAAACTGTGATTCAGCCTCAGAAACTGAAGCGATTCCTTGGACCAGAGCTCCAGAGCACCTTCTGAAACAGGCAGTCTCTGCCATTATGCAATGATGTATCTGATAAGGACCTCGGGGTCCCTGAGAGGTCCCCACGAGTCTACTTCAATCAGAGCGCATTCTTCCAAGAGTATCACCACACACAAGCCTGGAGACCCAAAGCCACGGCAGAGCCCCCAGTGGAGCTCCTCTCAGTTTACAGAAGCCCACAGCATCACTTGTCCAAGAAAGGTTTACTCAGAAGCCCTCGACATTCTCCTTCCAACTGGAAAAGGGAGTATCAGAGTTTTCAAGAGAATGTCTTTAAGAAGGATATATTTAAGGTTCACCGTAATACTGTCACTGTACTGAAAGTCTGAAAGTACTACAAAAGGAAAGAAAAAAAAGTCAATGTGGTATCTAGCACACCACTGCAGAGAACTTTAATTTACATATTATCTGCTTTGGAAAAAACCATAACCCAGATAACACAACATGTTTGTCTTCACACAAGAACATCAAAAGAAAGAAGAAAGATTTTACTTTGGAATGCCCACCTGGCACTTCTGGTATTTTTTTGTTGTTGTTTGGTGTTTTACAACTGCCTTTAGTCACTTAATCCTATTATTAAAGAACTAAAGGAAATGTGGCATTGGTGTGGAAAAAGTGGCCATGGTGGCTGCTGGGTGTGGGGAATGGGAGGAGGAGATGAGATGTGGAGGCATTTTCGGGACTTGGAGTTGTCCTGGGTGGTGCTCCAGGGACAACTGCCAGACATTGTATGTCCTCCCATGCCCACTGGATGGAACGTGGGAGAGTGTGGGCTATGGTGTGGACCACAGGACATGGGGTGCAGCAATGCCCAGAGATGTACTCACGAGATGCAATGGATTTGGCATGATGATGGAGGAGAGTGTTACTGTGGGGGGAGTGGTAGGGTGGTGGTGGTGGGGGTGAATGGGGACCTCATATTTTTATAATGTAGTATTTTTTTAAAAAATGAACAAATTGAGTAGAATTTGAAGAAAGAAAGAAAAAAAGAACTAAAGGAAATCAGAGGGATACCAATGTAAGACTGGCAATTTGGTAGGCAAGAGGGTAAAAAATAAGAGCAAAAGGGAACAGACACCAAGTCAGAATGTTTTAACACCATGGCATACTGTATGGCTAATACCCAAGACCATAAATTCATAGAAAAGTTCCCTGATACCAGGGAGCCAAGAGTGCTTACAACTGAAAGCAGGAGGATTGCATCCAGCATCCACGTGGAATCTAAGCCTCCTCTTGATATAGATGTGGAGTGGACACAACCATTCCAAGGTCCACAGGATGGAGGAATACTGTGTGGATTAGAGCAGACTTACTGATATTCTACTCATGAACTACTGTGATTAGTAGTCAAAGAAAATGTGACATTGGTGTGGAGAAAGTGGCCATGGTGGCTGCTGGGTGTGGGGAACGGGAGGAAGAGATGTGATGTGGGGACATTTTCAGGACTTGGAGTTGTCCTGGGTGTTGCTGCAGGGACAGTTACCAGACATTGTATGTCCTCCCATGGCCCACTGGGTGGAACATGGGAGAGTGTGGGCTCTGGTGTGGACCACTGACCATGAGGTGCAGCGGTGCTCAGGGATGTATTCACCAAATGCAATGCATGTCTCATGATGATGGAGGAGGTTGTTATGTGAGGAGGAGTGGGGTGAGGGGGGTGGGGTATATGAGGACCTCATATTTTTTGAATGTATTAAAAAAATAAAGACCAGAAAAAAAAAAAAAAAAAAAGAAAGAAAAGTTCCCTGATACCAAGCAAAGAGATCTAAGATAGAACCTGCTTTGGTAATCCTCACAATTATTTCATCCATCGGGGATTCCCCCTAAACTCCCTACAATAAAGCTCCCAATCACAACCCTCCCTTCAGTAAATATCCCCTCTGTCTTATGAAAGAAAAGGTACTTTACTTTCCATCCTCTCCTCCTAAAGTTCTACCTATCCAACATATTTTAATCTCTAAATCTGAACCTAAAATGGATGTTTCTTCCCTCTCTCCAAGTCTAAGCCCTTTATTCATTCTCTTCCCCCACCAGTTCCTTCCCTTGATCCTTTAACAAGATTTGGTCTCTGCCTTCATATTTGATAGGATGGGGGTGGGACTGAACGCCTCCCTCCCAAAGGCTGAGTTTGAGCAGTCTTGGGTCTCATTACACTCAAGTGCACCTCATATTTTTCTTAACTCCCACTGACTGGACTTGTCTTAACTCTTTGAAACTGCAAGCGGAGTCAGACTCCGAACAGCCAAAGAATTGCTGACCAACCTTTCTTTTTCTAAGTCCATGCCTGTCCTTTTCAGTTGCTGCTGGCTCCTCCTTGGCCCTACACAGTCCAAGGGGAGTTCAAGGTCGTGGGTCAACCCTACAGTCTTTTCTCCCTACACCCTGAGTGATCTCCACTTTCCTCTGCTGCAATGGCAACAATCTTCGACCTGACTTCTCTCCCAGACTCCATCTATCCATCTCTAGCCACTAGGAAACATTACACCCTTGACTCTTCTCTTCATTAAGCCATCTGGCTGGGTCTCACGTGCCCAAAACCAAACTCAGCAGGAGCCTTCCTAGAATTCCCACCCACTCCGCCTCCACTTCCCCATTTCTACCAATTACATCATTGCCCGCCAAGTCAATCAAATCGCCCTTCCCTGGCAGATTCGGAGGTCTGCTGGTTTTTCCAAACGAATACTCAACTCCCTTCCCTTCTAATCCCACTCCCACTTTGGCTGCAAGTTTGCTTCCTCCCCTGGGGTTGAAGAGTATATCCAGAACAAGATACTGTCCTTAACTCCCCTACCACGGACTAGCACTACCGTCAACTGAAACGCAGTCCTGGAGAAAGGGGGGGGGGGGGGGGGTAAAGTGTAGAAGATGAAGGGGCAGTGAGAGAGCGAGAAGCTGCCCTCCTCTTCAACTGCCACCAATACAAGCCTTTCTCCCCAGCCACCAGGGCTTTACCTAAGTTTGCCTTCAGCCCACACGTTGAGAAGCGGCCCCAACCTCTTCCATAAACCCCCTGAGTATAAAAAGGCCTTCACGTCTTGAGCATAGTTGTGACTAGTTCACCGTTTAGGAACACCAGACCTTCAACTGGATATATACATCCAAACCAAGACCTTTCCCAACCAGCTCCCACAAATTAACTCTGCCACAGAAATCCGTCCCCAGGGCCCGGGGCAAAGATGAAAACAACAGTGTGGGTAGAACACCTTCCATGCATAGATGCAGAAACTCGGCCCCAGGAGGCGAGGCACTAGCTTGGGCCGCCCGCCCCCGCCGGGTCTCCCTGCAGGCGGCTCCCGGGGGAGAGCAGCGGCCCGGGCCGGGCCGGGGCTCCGCGGGCAGCGCCTCCCGAGGCGGCAGGGCGGCTGCTCGGAGGCCCCGCGGGGCCCGCGCGCCGCTCGCCGACCCGAGGACGCGCGGGCCGAGGCCACCCGCTGGGGCCCCGCGCGCCGCCCGCGCACGCGGAGCCCGCCCCCCGGCGGGGTCCCGAGGCCGGGCAAAGTTGGGTGGGCGAGGGCGGGCGGGAGTCGGCGCGGGCCGGGCCGCCTACCGTGGCTCTGGAGGATCTCGCGCCGGAGGCCGCCGGTGTAGTCGATGAGCTCCTCCAGGCCGCGCTCGCACAGCTGCCCGTAGCCCGAGAACTTGTGCAGCACCTTCTCCAGCTCGCGCTCCACCGTCACGCACTGGTCCATGCCGGCGGCGGCGCTCGGCGCCCCGGGCCCGGCGGAGGCCGCGTCCCGCTCCTCGGCCCCGCGCGCGCGGCCGAGGCGGCTGAGGCGGGGGCGGCGGGCGCGCTAGCCGCGGCGCCGGGGGAGCCCCGAGCGGCCCGCGCCCGCCCGCGCCATGGCGCCCGGCCCCCGCGTCCCGGCCCCGCTCGCCGCGCTCGGCTGCGTCCCCGCCGCGCCGCCGATTGTTTTTGTTTTCCCTGGAGCGCCCGACGACCTGCTTCTCCCGGGCGGCACCAAGCGCGGCGCGGCCGAGGGGCGCAGCCGCCGGGAGGAGGCGGCGCGGGCCGTACCAAGCGCACACTCACGGGGGGGGCGAACGCGGCGGGGCGGCGGCGGGAAAGGTGGAGGCCCCCTGCGTGGGAGGCGTGCAAGGGAACGGGCGGGGGCGGGGCCGCGGCCCGATTGGCCCAAGCAGTCGAACTGGGCTCTCTGGGGACAGCCTCCCGCGCTCCGTAAACAGTGGGCGGCACTGTGTCTCGCCACGCCCCCCAGGGCCGGGAGGCGAGCCAATGGGAGCGGGGAGTGCAGCAGGAGGCAGCGTCCGCCAATCCCTGACCGAGGCTCAACACTCCAGCCAATCCGTGACTAGGGATCAAACCAACGGTCTCGCTGTTGGGAGGGGTGGGTCCTGAGTGACTAGTTTCTGAGAAGTCGGGGAGGGGGGAACAAGACGAAGAAGAAGGGCCATTTTCAGAGGACATCGCCCTCCACAAACCTTATGGCCGTTCCCGAGGGAAAGGGGCACTGTCGTCCCGGAGTTCCGCCGCCCACGAGAAAACTGGAGTGACCGGGGATCGGCGCCCGCCTCCCGCCCTGCGCCGCGGCCCGACCCTCCCTTGCTGCTCGCCTCGCCCGCGCGCCTGCGCCGGAGCCAGGCGCTGAGGAGACCGGCCGCTGCTTCTGCCCTTGAGGAAACGTGCCCTGGCGTCGCGGGCGGTCTCGGAGTTCGCGCCGCTCCCTGGCTCTCGCCCCTTGGGCTGCGCTCGCCTTTGCGTTCGCGCCGGTGGCCCCAGCTCGTTGCCTCAGGCCCGGGACCTGGAATTTCCACTTTTCCTCCCACTTCCTCAGCCTTAAGTCTCAGGTCAGCCTCCCCAGGCCGCACGCCCTCCCCATTGCTCTAGCCTGTGGAGGGTAATAGCTTTATTATCTTCGCACTTCTCAACCAAAATTTGAAAAAGGCGCTGATCTAATTATTCGTTTACATTTCTGTCTCCGCCGCATCACTAAGCTGCACAACAGCAGGCACCTGCCTGGCGTTTTCTTTGCCTAGGACAGTGCCGGGGAACATGGTAGGCGCCTCTCCCACCCTCCCTCGTTTTTTAGTTTTTTTTTTTTTTTAATTAGGATGATAACCTCTTTAAGCCTTAGCTTCCTTTTTTAAATCGATAATTTGGAAACCTTTACTAGATTGTTAGGAAGGTGAAGCGAAGCGAGATGGTATATGGAACAGGCACACAACTGCCATGTGATAATTGACAACGGTGATTACTATTGTCAGTTCCCAGGAGGAAATCTTAGATGATAATGCAAAGTCACCGAATTGTGTTGACTTACTCATTTTTTGGCGATTCTCAGGGGCAGCCCTAAGGGTTGCTGTTAGAGATCTTTTTCCTCCCACCACCCCAATTCCGACTTCACTGAGTTGATCAAAACCATCCACTTCCAGGACCTGCCACACTTCTCAAAACATGGCCATATCACTCATACCGTGAACTTTTTCTTGGGCCCAGAGCAACAGGAGTCCATTCTTGGGCATGCTGGCTTCCTAACTTCCCTGCCCAGATCTTCCTTCCCTTTGCACTAACCGTTTCTTTTTGCTTTCAAAATGAATGAGTCTGACCTACCTGGGGTGGGAGGTGGGGAAGAGATATCTTCATTTAAACCTTTTGCCTTATTAATATGTTTTACCTTTTCCCTTAAGTCCTTTAACTGGCAAACTGCCTAGACAAACCCTCTACCCATGTTCCTCCCTTCTCTACAGTCTTTTTACCTTGGCCTCACTGCAACATAAGAAAATTCTGAATCATCTTCACCCTGAAAATTCTCCCTTGATCTCCAGGGCATTGCCCTACTTGGGTTCAGTCATCCCTCTCCCTTGCTGCATCTTTCACATTTGAACTTCTCTGAAGATAGGCATGCACTGAAAATTCCACCCTCAACCTTCTCCCTTTGCCTTCTGTTTCGGAGAATACCACAATGGCCCCTTGAACTGATCCACCTGGTAAACTCTAGCCTCTTGTTACCCCCATCAGCAAGAAGTCATCCAGGGGACTCATGGTTACCTCAAATTAACCTGAGAAAAGAATCTGTATTTCCCTTCCAAAGCTGACACCACCACCCCCTGGACTCTTCAGGTTTTGTCAGCATTACTTTAATTCTTCCAAGTTCCTCTGCACTTCTCCATCCTCATCTTTAATGTACCTGTAGGTTTCTCAAAAACTTTTTCTCCATCAAATTCCTCCACTAACCCGGTTCTTTTGTCACCCCTCTAGGTCCTTCTTGAGATTCCTTTGCTAAGTCTGCTGTCTTTGTTCACCCCAGAATCATTGATGTCCCCCAGGATTTTATCTTCCTCTTTATCCTTAGGGGATATAGATTATCTCCTTTATGCATTCACCCTCCACGTATAGCCAGACATCAAGTTTTATTGAGTCTAACTTCCTGATATTTTAAAAGAGGCTTTTTAATTTCCATATTCCTCACCTTCTTCATTAGTACCATTTACATGTTTTCAAGATTATAATTGCTTCTTTTACCTGCCTTTGGTCTCTTACCTCTACACTACCACCAAATGAATCTTTTTTTTTTCCATTCTTTTTTTTTTATTTTTATTTTATTTTATTTACTTTGTAATAATATTACATTAAAAATATATATATATGAGGTCCCATTGAACCCTACCTCCCCCACCCCACCTCTCCCCCCCCTCAGCAACACTCCCTCCCATCATCATGACACAGCCATTGCATTTGGCAAGTATATCTCTGGGCACCCCCGCACCCCATGGTCAACGGTTCACACCATGGCCCACACTCTCCCCCATTCCATCCAGTGGGCCCTGTGAGGATTTACAATGTCCAGTGATTGCCCCTGAAGCACCATCCAGGGCAGCTCCATGTCCCAAAGACGCCTCCTCCACCTCTCATCTCTTCCTGCCTTTCCCCATACCCATCAGCCATCATGTCCACTTTTCTCAATCCAATGCCACCTTTTCTATGTGGACATTGGATTGGTTGTGTCCATTGCACCTCTATGTCAAGAGGAGGCTCAGATTCCACCTGGATGCTGGATACAATCCTCCCACTTTCAGTTGTAATCACTCTAGGCTCCATGGTGTGGTGGTTGTCCTTCTTCAACTCCATCTTAGCTGAGTGTGGTGAGCCCAATAAGTCAGATTGTAGGTGCTGGAGTCTGTTGAGGCTCAGGACCTGGCTATCACATTGTCAGTCCAGAGATTCAAATCCCCTAAATATATCTTAAACCCCGACACTAACTGCACCTCCAGCACATTAGCATGAAAGTCTTATGAAGAGAGATCCCATCTGAGTCCAGATTCGTCACACATAAACACCAGTTCCAAAGAGGGGCCATCTGACCTGGTAGTTAACCCCATCGGCCATGACCATAACTCCCATGGGTCTCTTTAGCCCTCGAAGGAACCGATATCTGGGGGTTGTATCTGCTTTATCTGTCTCTCTGACTCTGCTCAGTTGTGCATAAGGACAATCCTTCTGACAGCCTCCAGACTCTTTTTTAGAGACTCGTAGCCATATAAACTCATTTCTCCTTTCCATTTCCCCCTTACATTAGGTCAAACAGCATTTTAAAGTCATGTTATTTTATGTAGACAGGGATATTCCGCTGATCCGCGTTGAACCTTCCGTATGAGGTCATTTTCCAGTTGCATCATCAGTTGGTAGTTGATAGTGGTCCCTCGGTGCCAGGGAGACTCATCCCCGGGTGTCATGTCCCACGCTGGGGGGAAGGCATTGCATTTACATGCTGAGTTTGGCTTCGAGACTGGCCACAACCAAATGAATCTTTATCCTCCTCAAAATGTTGTTATAATGAAATGAGATAATTTATGTGACGCATTCCACATAGTGCCTGGTACATGGTAAGAGATACTGATCAAAAATCAGTGACTCCCTTACCTACAACTGCAAATCCTAACTCTGCTAGACTTCTTGCTTTGCCCAGTGTAGCAAACCCACCTATACACCATGCACTTACACACAGGCGTCCAAATAATTCCCCATTTCAATGTGAATTGAGCACAGCTCATTTGTGTTTTGTTTTGTTTTGTTAATCTAGAATGTTTATCTTCATTCTCAGCTATTTCTTCAAGCAACAGGACAAGTCCTAATTTAACTATTGATACCTTCTAGAACATAAGCCTGTACTGTTCAGTATGGTAGCAATCAGCCACATGTAGGTATTTAAATTTTAATAAAATTAAGTAAAATTTAAAATCCAGTGCCTCAATTGAAACATTCAGTGCCAAGTATCAAGTACTCAGTAATGACATGTGGCTGGTGGCTGCTATGTTAATCAGTATCAGAATGAATGTTCTCATCACTGGAGAAAGTTCTTTTGGACAGTGCTGATCTAAACCATGACCACAGTAAAGTTACCAGTCTCTCCTACTCCTGAGGACTTATTTATAGGAGTGTTTTAATGCCTAAGTGGAGATTGCCCTGTATTTTTGTTTGTTTTTGCTTTTGTGTTTGAAAAGTTATAGATTATGCATAAAGTACCACCCTATTATTAACACTTTGCTTTGTGTGGTACCTCTGTTAGAATTGATGAAAGCACATTTTTATAATTGCACTATTAACTATATTCAGTGGTTTAACTTAGGGTTCACTGTGTTGTACAGTTCATGGATTTTTTTTTTTAATTCTAGTACCATATGTACAATATAACATTTCCCCTTTTAACCATATGCAGGTATATATTTTAGTACTATTAGTTACTTTCACAATGTTGTGCTACCATCACCACTATCCATTACCATAACTTTTCATTTGTTCCAAACAGGAACTCTGCACATTGTAAGCCTTAATTCCCTACTCCCAACCTGTCCCCTGGTAAACTCTTATTCTAGATTCTGTGTAAATTTGCTTATTCTAATTATTTCATATGTGAGGTCATACAATATTTGTCCTTTTGTGTCTGGCTTATTTAACACGATGTCTTCAAGGTTCATCTATTTTGTCACATGTATCAGAACCTCATTCCTTTTTATAGCTGAATAATACTCCATTGTGTATATGTACCATATTTTGTTTATCCACTCAGTTAAATTTTTAGCTTCTTGTTCAGGGCCAACTTCTTTTCTTTTTCTCTCCCATGATTTAATCAGCATAGAAAAAGTACAGTAAATATTTGTTAAAGAAAAGGGAATTTTTAAAAAAGGAATAAATAAGAGGCTGCGAATTTAGCTAGAAAGAGAAAATTAAAACATGTAAGGGCAGAGACTTTTTATGTCCTTTCTTTTGTACTGGCTCTTCTATCCAGTTTATAATTGCCATAAGCCTAAACCTTGATTCCTCAGAAAAGGGTCTCTAGAAACAAGAAGGAAAAAACTTGGTTTGTAGAATAACTGCAAATTATTTTTTCATGATTGCCTTTCTATGGCACAACGAAGGACTACTACATGTGTGCCTCCAAAAATCCCACTATAATATGAAATGAACTCCTGCCCCAGTCTGTTCAATCTGGAGAATCTTTAATTTGCAGTCATTCTAGACTTTGATCTGGTCTTCCCCTCCACCCCAAATTTGATTCTCTGTGACATTGAATAAACATTACTCAAAAAAAGGAAAAAGAAAGCCTTTTGTCTTTGCAACTAAAATATATATTAATCGTAGGAAAATTAGAAAATACAAATAAGTGAACAGAAATAAGAATCCTCAGAAATCCCAGCACCCAGGAAAAAAATTAGTGTTGACTTGTGGGGTGAATGTCCAAAGTTTTTCTTGTGCATACATACACCTCCACAGGTGCCTTTTTTTTAAAAGATAGCTTTCATTATAGTTACAATTTTGTAACTGCTTTCCTGTGCACTTAACAACTTTTCTCTAAGCAAACCAAAAAAAAGTTTTAGAACTGCTTTTGATGTGTTTTTGAAATGCTTAGTAACTGTTTCACGTAGCTATAGCTTAGTGCTTACCCTTATTCAAATATATCTCTACATATTCTTTCCACTTTGTTTTATTCTTAGGAGCCTGAAACTGAGAGAGGCAAAAATTCAAAATTTCATCTTCCAGATTTGAGAAACTATATAAAACTACTAAAAGTGTGCTTTTATGCAAAATAACACTTTCTGACAAGATTTTTAAAAATTATGTTAACAATTATATTTGTAAAAATATACCCACGGGGTTTGTTAAGACTTTGGGGAAAAAACCTGATTGACTGACTTTATTCTAACTAAACACCACTATAAAAATAAATATAATCTTACGAAATGTGTTAAGAAATACTGAATTACCAAGACAAAATATCTCTTATTTAAAAAAAAAAAAGACAAACTCAATTTTTGTCACTTTCAAGCAAAAAAAAGTCTCCATTGGAGACATTTCTGGAAATTGCTACTAAGACAAGTTTAAGAAATGGGTGAATGCACTACTAACAAGAAAATACTGATCTGAATGTTTTCTACTTTTTGAATCTCCTGTGTGGCTTTGGGCATAATGCCACCTAATAAGTACCTGTTTGCTGAATGGATGATACATGCCCATCATTAGTGATACACAATTAGGGATTGTCTGGGCAGTGTGGACATGAATGTCTTTCCTTCTGCTTCCACCACCCTCTTCTTTCAGTTGCACTAATGTTTGTAGAAGATAAACTCTCTTTGGCAGCCAAGCCCTCACTGGTGCAGTCTTCACCACTTCTGGGGCAAGGGTGGTTCTAATCTGGTTGCCTCCCAGTTGGATCCCCCGCTTATGACCCTCCATGAAGGTGATGAGCAGGTACTGCCCTAGTTTATAGTGGCCACCCTGGGAGAGGAGTATTTTTACCTTCTGGACCTGCTCTCTTAGGTTTCATTGGTCTCAATCTTTTTCTTTCTGGAATCTGCTATGTCTTTCTATACATAGTTTCATGGTTATTCATTTATGTATTCTACCAGGGATAGCAGGAAGGGTGCTAATATTGTAACCTTGGAGTAATTAATTCAATCCCTCCAGCCTGAGGTTTTTTATCTATTAAAAAAGGAGAAGCTTGGAATAGATGATCTTTAAGATTGCTTCCAGTTCTAAAATTACAGGTGCCAGTGCTTATTAAATAACATGTGAGGTGCTGCACAGCCAAATAGGAATGGACAGAAACCCGCCCTGTTTCCGAAAGCTTTGAGTCTGAATCATTACTTACTGATTATGGAAATGCAATGAGGTGTTTTTTGGTTTTGGCTTTGTTTATGTATCCTTAATAAAAATAGCTACAATTTTTAAGTGCTTACAGTATGCCATGCACTCTGTCTTTTAATTATCTCAATCTTCAAAGCAGTCTTTTGAAGTAACTATTACTATTGTTATCCCCATTTTACAAATGAAGAAACTGAGACACAGAGGTAGTAAGCAAATTGTCCAAGATCACACAGTTAATAAGTGGTGGGACTAGGATTTGAATTCTAATTCCTCTGACTCCAAAACCTATGAGTCACTGTACTACAAAAAGGCAAAATTATGTTCCATGTTTATTTGTTAATGAAATTAATGTTAAAGTAAATTAATGGAGTTAATGTTAATGGAATTTCCAGTAGAACAAAAGATCATTTACCTTAGGTAGTTTGTTTTTGGTAATAGGTGCCCAGAGCTATTAATAAAATTCACAAAAATCACAACACTGCCACTTACCAGCTTTAAGTAAGAACCTTAACCAAACTGAGCCTTTATTTAAAAAACAATATCTACTCCACCTACATTGCAAGATTGCTGAGGATATTTTTTTTTTTTTTAAGATTTATTTATTTATTTAACTCCCCCCCCCCCCTCGATTGTCTGTTCTCTGTGTCTATTTTGCTGCGTCTTGTTTCTTTGTCCGTGGCAGGCGAAGTGTGGGCGGCACCATTCCTGGGCAGGCTGCACTTTATTTTGCGCTGAGCAGCTCTCCTTACAGGTGCACTCCTTGCGCGTGGGGCTCCCCTACGCGGGGGACACCCCTGCGTGGCAGGGCACTCCTTGCGCGCATCAGCACCGCGCATGGGCCAGCTCCACACGGGTCAAGGAGGCCCGGGGTTTGAACCGCGGACCTCCCATGTGGTAGACGGACGCCCTAACCACTGGGCCAAGTCCGTTTCCCTGCTGAGGATATTATGTAAAATAAAGTGTTCTGTAAACCATGAAGCCACACAGGAATGCAGGGTGCTGGTCTTTCCTTTTACTAGGTATGCATTTGATTCAGTCAGCTTGTGAATCTTACTATGCACTTGCACAGAACAGGGAATAGATTATAAATTGCTTAAGTATTAGATTCATGACTTTTTCCTATTATCATATTGGTTTATTTCTTTTATTCTCTTGTTTTCATCAACCTGGGTTCAGAAAACAAGAAAAGCATTATGGTTAGGAAAATTAATAGAAAATGGAAAATGATTGAGGAATAGAAATCCCTACCATCAGGTTGTGTTTTGTTCAAAGAAGCAGACAGTATTTGCTTCCAAACCAGACTGTCCAGTTCAGAATGAGATAACAGCCTTATGCTTGAGTGTACCATTTATTTGTTTGTTTGATTGTTTATTTTTGGTGGTATTGGTGAGAAGTGAGGGATTTCTAAATCAGCTTTATAAGCATGTGCTAATTTGAGATTCATGACTTTTGACAACCTGGGGGAGACACCAGGTGGTCAAATAAGTTTAAAAATAGCCTTTTGAGGAGAGTTCCTGTTCTGATAAGATAGAGTAGCCTTTTCTCCCAGGTCCTTCTTAAAACACCCTGGGCACAATGCAACAAACAAGGGTGGTAAGACTCTTAAAGGTGGAAAGAAGAAGTCAGACTTCCTAGGAACCTGGGACTTGAGGAATAACATACAGTAAGTTCTCTGGGTTTCCTTATTTTCTCCCATATATCCTAGACAGAATACTGCTGAACCTCCAACTCAGTAACCCTGATAGACACAGACCAAAAAAAAGGACCAAGAAAAGCCTGTTCTCCTAGCCAAAGGATGAGGGAAAAAAGGTTGCCTAACAACCTAACATACCTGCCCTACTCCAGCCAAACAACAACGGAAAAACTGCACCCACTCTCAGTGCAGTTTCAGCGGAGCCAGGCAGGGAGTTGATCTTCCACCGCAGACTCTTGACCTGAAAAAAGTGGGTGGCAGCTCTTAGATCCCCTGAGCAATAGCATTGGCAGGGCTGAGCAGGGGATCTTGCATCCTCTCCCTGGCCGAATTAGGCAGTGCTCTGATTCCCCCACCAGGGGGTGTCCCAGGCTGAGAAGGGAACTGCCTTTACCCCCCCATTCAGAGGCAACAGGGCAGTGGCCCACTTTTGTCAGCAAGATGAATGGAGAGTGAAAGTTCCACCCCACCCATAGCAACAAGGGAGTGTTAGGGCCAGAGGCCCCACTTCTGTCAGGGTGGTGTCACTAGGTGCCAGAGGAAAGTGAAGTCAAACACTTGGTGGCCTTTGCACTGTACCTCAACAGGGGAATTGCTGCTAAAACAAGACGATTAAATAGAACCCAGAGTCTCATAATATACTGCCTGGGATACAATAAAAAATCATTCACCTAAGAGCCAGGAAAATCACAACATGAATGAGAAAAGACGACAGAGGCCAACATTGAGATTAATCAAATCCTAGAATTATCTGACAAGGATATGAAAGCAACCATTCTCCAATTATGGAGGAGAAAAGAATTTTATTAACGATCTTGCGAGAACAGGCATGTGACCTGGACAAAATGGCCAGAGCACCAAAACAAGAAACAGTGATATTTATACCCTAAACCTAACAGCAGGTCCCTCCCCTGTTCCCCATTGACGGGGTACTTCAGGGGTTACAGCCTATCTGAGAGATCTAACTAACTTACATTGTGGGTTCCTGCCCTGAGTCGCTGCTCCAGGGTTCCCTGCATTCCCAGGCTGGGTGGGCACAGCACCGCTTTCACCATTGGCCCCACTCTCGCTTCTCACCATTGCCCCCCCTCACTCTGGCACCACTTTTCAAGCTCTTGGCACCAAAGCCGGCAGAACCCCTTTCCCTCCTTCCTCCAACTGCAGAGCTGATTCTGGCTTCCCCTTTATGTGAAAGTTAAACTTAACTCTTTCTTTACAATATCACTTCAGAAAGTGTTATAAATTTTGCTAACAATTTTGAAGATTCAAGAGCAGGAAAGTCTATTGTATTTACTCATAATTTTGCTTATTGTATTGTTTCTTTCTGATTTCCCAAGATTCCTCTTTTTAACATTTCCTTTCTGTTTAGAAAACTTACTTTAGTCATTCTTTTAGGGTAGGTCTGCTTGTGACAAAGTCCCTTAGTTTTCCTTCATCCCTCTGATTTCCCTTAAATTCCTGACGGATATTTTCACAGGGCGTAGGTTTCTAGGTAGACAGTTATTTTCAGTCAGTACCATTTTCTTTTGGCTTACTTGCTTTCAGGTGAGAAATTCAGTGTCTTTTTTTTTTTTAATTTTTTTTAAGATACATAGATCACAAAAAATGTTACTTTAAAAAATATAAGAGGTTCCCATATACCGCACACCCCACCCCTGCATTCCTCCCACATCAATAACTTTTTTCAGCATTGTGGCACATGCATTGCATTTGGTGAATACATTTTGGAGCACTACTGCACTGCATGGATTGTAGTTTACATTCTCTCTCAATACTTTCAGTGGATTATGGCAGGATATATAATGTCCAGCATCTGTCCCTGCAATATCATTTAGGACAACTCCAAGTCCCGAAAATGTCCCCACATCACATCTCTTCTTCCCTCTCCCTACCCTCAGCAACTACCATGGCCACTTTTCTCCACATCAATGCTACAGTTTCTTCCATTACTAGTCACAATAGTTCTATAGTAGAATACCAGTAAGATGAAATGCTGTTCCCCTAAAAGCAATGCATTGTTTCTCTCTGGTTGTTTGTAAAATTTTTCTTTGTCTTTAGTTTTCAGAAATGTGTCTTGGCATAGATTTCTCTGGGTTTGTGCTATGTGGTATTTGTTCACCTTCTTGAATCTGAAGGTTTACATCTTTTGCCAAGTTGTCAGTCATTTTTTGAATAATTTTTCACTCCCTTTCTGTTTTTCCTCTCCTTTTGGGACTCTTATTATATGAATGTTATCTCTTTTGTTACCATCTTGCAGGTCCCTGAGACGGTTCACTTTTATTTCCAATCTATTTTCTCTCTGTTGTTCAGTTTGGGTAATTTCTATTGATCTGTCATCTTCACTATTGAGCCCATCCAGCAAGTCTGGTTTTAAATTTTACTTATTGAATTATTTAGTTCTATAATTCCCATGTTTCTTTTTCATAAATTCTATTTGCTTGCTTAATTTTTTATTTTTTAATTTGTTTCAAGGGAATTTACAAATGATTGTTGAAGCATTTTTATGATGGTTGCTTTCATATCCTTGTCAGATAATTCTAGGATTTGATTAATCTCGGTGTTGGCATCTGATGTCTTTTCTCATTCATGTTGTGGTTCTCCTGGCTCTTGAGTTGCAAAATATGTGAAGCAATAACTGATAGAAATGGAAGGAGAAATAACTTCACAGTTATAACTGGAGATGTCAACACCCCTCTCTCAATGATTTATGGGGGGGGGAGGCAGAAAATCAGCAAGGATATAGAAGAACTCAATAATATCATGAATCAACATGACCTAATCAACATTTATAGAATACTCCACCCAACAACAGCAGAATACACATTCTTTTCCAGTGCCCATGACCCTACACCAAAATAAATTATATCCTGGTCCATAAAATACCTCAACAAATTCAAAAGAATTGAAGTCATACAGAGTGTGTTTTCCAACCACAATGGAATCAAACTAGACACAAAAGAAAGATAACAGAAAAATCTCCAAACACTTGGTAACTAAGCAACATACCTGCAAATATTCTATGGGTCAAAGAGGAAGTCTCAATGGAAAGTTTAAAAGTACATGCAACTTAATGAAAATGGAAATGCAACATATCAAAATTTCTGTGACACAACTGAAGAAGCATTGAGAGGGAAATTTAAATGGAAATTTTAAAAGCACATATAGCTGAATGAAAATGGTAATACAACATATCAAAATTACTGTAACACAACTGAAGAAGCATTGAGAGGGAAATTTATAGCACTAAAATTAGAAAAGAAAAAAAACACTCAAATCAATAATCAAAGTGCCCACCCAAGAAAAAAGAACAAGAAGACAAAAGCAAGAATAATTCTGGAAGGAAAAAGAAAGATAAGAGCAGATATCAAGGAAATTGAAAACAGAAAAAACAACTGAAAACATCATGAGGAAAGCGGATGTGGCTCAACTGATAGAGCATCCACCTACCATATAGGAAGTCCAGGGTTCGAACCCAGGGCCTCATGGCCCGTGTGGAGCTGGCCCACATGCAGTGCTGCTGTGTGCAGGGAGTGCCATGCCATGCAGGGATGTCCCCTGCGTAGGGGAGCCTCACACACAAGGAGTGCACCCTGCAAGGAAAGCCGCCCCAGGTGAAAAGCGCAGCCCGCCCAGGGCAGTGCCACCTACACGGAGAGCTGACGCAGCAATATGACACAACAAAAAGAGACACAGATTCCTGTGCCGCCTAATGAGAATGCAAGCAGACATAGAAGAAAACACAGCAAATGGACACAGAGAGCAGACAATGGCGGGGGAGTGGTGGTGGTGGGGGGGAGAGAAATAAATAAAAATAAATCTTTAAAAAAAAAGAAATCATGAAACAAAGAGCTGGTTCTTGGGAAAGACCATTAAAATTGACAAACCTCTAGCAAGA
The DNA here is from genome assembly GCF_030445035.2 of Dasypus novemcinctus. NCBI lineage: Eukaryota > Metazoa > Chordata > Mammalia > Cingulata > Dasypodidae > Dasypus > Dasypus novemcinctus. The sequence goes on along the minus strand of NC_080689.1, from coordinate 80,630,386 downwards.
CTGACAAAGGAAAAAAAGAAAGCAAACACTTAGTTGCCAATATCAGGAATGAAACAGGAATATCACTGCAGACCCTGCAGACATGAAAAAAGTAAGAGGGAAATACTATGAAAACTCTATATTGCATAAATTCAACAACTTAGATAAATTGAACCAATTCCTCAAAAGCACAAACTATTGGGAAGCAGACGTGGCTCAACTAATAAAACGTCCGTCTACAATATGGAGGGTCCAAGATTCGATCCCTAGGCCAGACCCATGTGGAGCTGGCCCATGTGCAGTGCTGCCCCACGCAAGGAGTGCCGTGCCATGCAGGGGCGCCCCACGTAGGGGTGCCCACTTGCAAGGAGTGCATCTGTAAGGAGAGCTGCCCTGCGTGAAAAAAGCGCAGCCTGTCCAGGAGTGGCACCACACACATGGAGAGCTGATGAAGCAAGTTGACACAACAAAAAGGAAATGCAGTTTCCCAGTGCTGCTGGATAATGCAAGCAGACACAGAAAAACACAGAGTGAATGGACACAGAGAGCAGACAACAGAGGGAAGGGGAGAGAAATAAATAAAGTAAATCTTAAACACACACAAACTTTTTACATGCGACATGTTGTCTAACTAGAAAATCCTAAGTAATCTAAAAAAAAATCCTATAACTAATAAGTGAGTTCATCAAGGTTGCAGGATGAAAATCAATTACATTTCTGTATAATAACAAGTATGTGGAAATATGTGGAAACTGAATTTTTAAAACACAATACCATTTACAATTGCTCCAAAGAAATTAAACACTACTTAGGTATAAGGCTAACAACATATAAAGACCCATATCCAGAGAACTAAAAAATGCTGATGAGAAAAATCAAAGAAGATCTAAATAAATGAAGAAGCATACTGGCTTCATGAATTGGAAAACCAAATATAGTAAAGATGTCAATTCTCCCCAAATTAATCTTTAGGTTAAATGCAACTCTGACCAAATTCTCAGCAAGATTTCTGTAGCATAAACAAGCTTATTGCAAAAATTTTGTGGAAAAGCACAGGACCTAGAATTTATAAAACAATTTTGAAAAAGAATAAACTGAGATGAATCACTCTATCCAATGTTAAGGATTAATATATAGCTTCATTAATCAGGACTGTGTGGTATTGTCAGGCTAGACACATAGATCAGTTATATAAAACCAAAAACTCAAAAATAGAGCCACACAAATATGCCCAAGTGTGATTTTTCACAAAAGTGCAGAAACAATTCAATAAATGAAGGATAGCCTTTCCAACAAATGGTGCTAGAGTAATTGGGCATTCATAGGAAAAACAAAACAAAACAAAAAAACAAAGTCTCAACCTAAGTCTCACATCTTTTAAAAAAATAACTCAAAATGAACTTAAGTGTAATTTTTCCCTATTTTTTAAAGAAAAAATAGGGGAAAATATTTGGGATGGATGGCTAGGCAGAGGTCTTAGATTTTATACTGAAAGGATGATTCATAAAATGGAAAATTGGTAAACTGAAACTCATTGAAATGAAAAACTTTTGCTCTGTGAAGAGGATGAAAAAGACAAACTACAGACAGATAAAATATTTGCAAATCATGTATCTCACAAAGGTCTTGTATATAGAATATAAAAACTCTCAAAACTCAACAGTAAAAAAAAATGAACACTCTGATCAGAAAATGGGCAAAAGGCACAAACATGCAATTTACTTAAGAGGATATACATGTGGTGAAACAGCACAGGAAAAAACATTCAACAACATTATCGATTAGCAAAATGCAAATTAAAATTACATGGGAGGGAAGCAGGTGTGGCTCAAGCAGTTAGGCGCCCACCTACCACAGGAGAGGTCTTAGGTTTGGCTCCCAGTGCCCCCTAAAGAAGACGAGCAAGACAGGGAGCTGATGCAACAAGATGACACCATGAGGAAACAATGAGAGTCAACAAGCAGGGAGTGGAGGTGGCTCAAGCAATTGGGTGCCTCCCTCCCACATGGGAGGTCCCGTTCAGTTCCCAGTTCCTCTTAAACACAGAAGATGAGCAGACATAGAGAGCAGGCGGTGAGTGCAAACAATGGGGGGAGAGAAATAAGTAAAAATGCATAAATGTAAAAAAAATGAAACAAAACAAATGAGATAGCACTACACGCCTATTAGAATAACCGAAGTAAAAATTAGTGATAGACCAAATGTTGGCGAAGATAAGGAGAAATTGGATCACTCATACATTGCTGGTGAGGATATAAAATGGTGCAGCTAATTTGGAAAAGAATATGGCAATTTCTTACAAAACTAAACATGCACTTATCATGCAACCTAGCAATTGCCCTGTTGGATGATTATCCAGGGAAATGAAATCTTATGTTCACTCTGAAACCTGTACAGAAATGTTCATAAGAAGCTTTATTCATAAGAGCCCCAAACAAGAAATAACCCAAATGTCCGTCAGTAGGTGAATGGTTAAACAAACCACAGCACCGTGGAATACTACTCAGCAGTAAAAAGGAATGGACTGTTGGTAAGCTCAACAGCTTGGATGGTTCTCAAGGGAATTATGCTGAGTGAAAAAAGGCAATCTCAAGATTCCATTCCATATGTTCCCATTTATATAGCATTTTTGAAATGACAAAATTGTAGAGATGGAGAACAGATAGGTAGTTGCCAGGGATTAGGGAGAACAGGAGAAAAGGACACAGCTGTGGCTATAAAAGAGTAGCACACAGGATTCTGGTGATGGAATTGTTCTCTGTCTTGACTATGATGGCCACAAGATTCTATACATGACAACATTGCATAGAAGTAAACATTCACATACACATGCATGAATGAGTGCATATGAAACTGGTGAAAACAAGTAAATTTGACGGTTTGAATCAAGGTTAATTGCCTGGTTGCAATATCATGCAATAGTTTAGCATTGCAGAATACTAGGTGAAGGGTATGGGGGAATTCTCTGTATTATTTCTTATAGCTGCATGTGAATCTACAATTATTTTTTATAGCCTTCTGAGGATAATTATGATAATGAGGGGGGAAAGGCGATCACTCTTTTTATATGTCCCTAATTATTTCATCTGCAGCCTCTACTCTTTGTTTATAGCATTGTCTGGCTTAATTTTTCCAGTGATTAATTCTGCTTTATATTTAATCTTCCCTTTTTTTTCTGTCCCCTTCCCATTTTTTTTTTTTTTTTTTTTGTCAAATAATCAACAGATTATGTGAGTCTGATACAAAACTATATATTACACATAAAATAGCAACTTAATCTTAGGATGGATCCTCATCACCGACCAACAGCCCTGGAGAGAATCATGGTTGCTGGGCATTCTACCAGGGCAGCACATTTGCTGCTCTTCCTTACAGAAGGCAAAAGCCAGCATCACTGATCTGCTAACTCACCGCACATGTTGAAATGAGTGAGGTGATTTTTCTGCTCAACTCATTCTGAGGCTGTTATTGCCCTTGGTTCAACATTGGCACTAGTATTTTCTAAAAAGTCTATTGGCTTGGCAGCAGGTATGCTCAAGTGGTTGAGAACCTACTTCCCATGTACGAGGTACTGGATCCAATCCCTGGTACCTCCTAAAAAAAAAAAAATATATATATATATATATATATATATATATAGGCTTACTAGAATTTAAAAAGTCTAGCATCAGGAAGCAGATGTGGCTCAAGCGATTGGGCTCCCATCTACCATATGGGGGGTCCCAGTTCAGTTCCCAGGGCCTCCTGGTGAAGGCAAAGCTGGCCTGCACCATGGAGAGCTGGCCCACACCACAAACTGATGCAACAAGATGGCATAACAAAAAAGAGACACACAGGAAAGACAATGAGAGACACAACAAACCAGGGAGCTGAGGTGGCTCAAGTGGTTAGGTGCCTCTCTCCCACATCGGAGTTTCCAGGATTGGTTCCCGGTGCCTTCTAAAGAGAAGACAAAAAGAGAAGACAAGCAGACACAGAAGAACATGCAGCAAATGTACACAGAGAGCAGACAGTGAGTGCAGGCAGGGGGTGTTTTTATGTGGAATAAATTTTTAAAATCTTAAAAAAAAAAAAGACTCGCATTTACCAGTAGAAATGAAGGTCTGAATATAAAGAAGATGGCAATAACGGATTACTAGCATTTGAAAGGCATAATGACCTATGTCCTCAGGGAGTGCAAGTCAGTTTTGTGCCCCCCTTACCTTAGCATATGCAATTCCATCTGCCTGGAATGCCTCCCCCTAAGCTTCAAATCCTGCTTAGGTGTCAATTCCCTTTTGAGTCCCCCTGACCATTTCAACCTACAGGTATAATGCCTGCCTATGCTGTTTGTGGCATATATAACTTTTCATTTTCTCCCCCTTCCCTAACTGCTCCTTCCCCCTCCCCAAGTTGCAGTTGCATTCCTGAGAAGTTAAAAAGACAAGCTTCAGGAACTGACTGCAAACTGGTGACCTATCTGTAAATCCTGTAGCCCTGCATTCTTCAGTCCTGCTCTTCCTCATGTGCTTTCCCCATCAGAACGTAGACATGCAGCATGAAGGACCCCTCTCATTTTGTGGCGAGGCCCACTGCAGAGGATAAGGAGCCCATGCAAGCCCTCTAAATGAATGCTCATCACAGCCCAGCTGGACTTGCCCCCGTCTTTCTTTGGTCAGTTGTATCCACTGCAGTTCTGCGGGAAGCTGTCATTTTTACACAGCTCCTTGCCATGCTCGGGACACTGTGCTACTTCTGTAAAGTGCACATAGTTCTGTTGTGGTACATAAAACACTGCAGTGACTAAGAACCTTACCTCTGGCATCAAATGGAGTTTGAATCTCAGCCCTACCACTTACTAGCTATGTGACTATGAGCAAGGTTTTTAACCTCTTGTTGCCTCAGTTTCCTCATCTATAATATGCCAACAGTACTACCTCATAGTGTTTTGTTTCCTTCCCCTCTCCCTCCCCCACTCTGCTATTTTTGCTGCCCGTATCCTCTTGCTGTGTGATCTTCTGTAGCTATTTCTCTTTTTGTCTTCTCTTCTCATCATTTCCCACTGGGATTCAATCCTGGGTACCTCTGATGTGCAGAGAGGTTCCCTGTCAACTGCCCCACCTCAGTTCCTCGTCTCTGCTGTGCGTCACCCTGGCTCTTACCCTCATCTCTGTATTGTTTTTGTGGACACTGGCTCACCACGCAGACACTCACAGATAAGCTGCGTGGGCACTTGGCTCACCATGCGCGGGCACTCAGCTCACTGGGCGGGCCCCCACGTGGGCACTCGGCTCACCGCATGGGTACTCGGCTCACTGCACAGGCACTCGGCTCCCACTCAGGCACTGACTCACTGCATGGGCACGCTTTCTCTTCTTCTTTTTCACCAGGAGGCCCCAGGGATCGAACATGTGTCCTCCCATATGGTAGGTGGAAGCCCTATCACTTGAGCCACATCCACTTCCCATCATAGTGTTTTAAGGATTAAATTAATATATGTAAAATGCCTGGCATATAGTAAAGATTAGCTATTGGGGTGGGGTTTTTTGTTGGTTTTTTTAAATTATTTATTTCTCTTCCCCCTGTTGTTTGCTGTCTGTGTCAAATTCGCTGTGTGTTCTACTGTGTCCACTTGCATTCTTGTATGCAGCACAGGGAAACTGTTGCTTTTTTTGTTGTTGTTGCGTCATCGTGCTTCTTCAGCTCTCCGCGTGTGTGGCGCCAGTCCTGGGCGGGCTGTGCTTTTTTTCCCAAGGGTCAGCTCTCCTTGCAGGGTGTCGCTCCTTGCGCGTGGGGCTCCCCTACGCGGGGTCCACCCCGCGTGGCAGTCCTAGCACGCGGCAGCACTGCGCGTGGGCACTGTTTTTATTCACATGCTTATTTCACTTTAAGCTACTTGAGGAGAGTGAGGGTTATCTATGGTTTCATAACAAATTATTCTGAAATTCAACAGTTTTAAAAGACAAAGATTATTTCGTGGTTCCTTTGGGTCAGGAATCTGGAAGCAGATCGTTTGTGTCCTGTTGTTTAGAGCTGGACTTCTTAGCAAGGGGTCCATGAGCTTGAATTGCAATTCAAAATAACACTATCCCTGTGAGGGCGTGTTGGTGCGGGTGTGGCATATTTATTAAATAATGACAGTCTAGTGTGGACTTGGTAAGGTGTCCATGGTTTTCACCTGACTCGCAGAGGGGTCTGTGAAACAGGAAAGGTTCAGAACCCGTGGTTTAGAGCCTCTCCCAGGGCAGGGCTGCAGTCCAGGAGCTGGCTGGGTGCGCTGGTGGGAAGGAGGAGGAGCTGCACAGGACTAGATCCTCACAGGTGGCAGGACTGCCGCCCCAGGTCCTCCCCCGCTCTCCGCCCCAGGCCACCCTGGGTTCCTTGCCGCATGGCCTTTCCACAGGGCAGCTTCTAACGTGACAGCTGGCTCCTGCCAGACTGAGCGAGCAACAGAGAGCAAGGGATGGTGAGCAAAGCAGAAGCCACTGGGTTTTTATAACCTAGTATCAGAAGTGGCAGCCTCCCCTTTGCTGCTTCTCGTTGTTAGAAGCAGGTCAGTAGGGCCGGCCCGTGGTCAAGGTGAGGGGATTACATGATAGCAAGAAGAGAAGGCCCCTGGGGACATCTTAGAGGCGCCTACCCCAGCCTGACTCAGGCCCCTGATGATCCCCGTTCCTCCCCCTGCAAAATGCACTCGCCACCTCCCTCAGTTCCCCAGCGTCCTGGCCCCTTATAGGCAAGGGCTGTATCTCACTCCCGTCTGTAACTACGGGCACTTCTTTCGGTTGTTACCATTTATTGAGCACTTACGGTGTTCCATACACCCAGCTTAGCGCTTCACAGGGATTATTTCATTACATCCTCCACAGGCACCTGCAAGCGAAGTGTTTTCCCTAAAGCCCCACAACCAGCAGGTGTCTCGTGAGCCCAGGGCTTTTACCACTCCTCTCTGCTTCCCTGCTGCGGAGCTGGCATTTTCTTCTGGGCTGTCCTCCTTGCCTCTCCAATGTCCCTTCCCTGGTCCGTCTTTCACAAAGGTTTTCCTTCCTGATTAAAGTTTTACAATAATAAAAAGATAGAAATAAGAAGCCAAAGAAGAGAGAGGGAGTGATCTCAGGCACAAGTTTCCATGACCTCTCCATGTGTAGTCAGAACCCGCCACCCTCCTGGCACAGAGATTTTTTTCCTTTTGATTTGAATAAAATGTTCTTCTTTATTATGAAAGTAAAGTGTAAAATCTCAGGTCATTGAAACATAAGCTTTGTGAATAAAATTCCATAGGTAAAAATACAATAAAGAGTAAGTATTTTCTTAGCTGTTATTTTCAATGCCCCAAAATTATTGGAGAATTTATTAACTACACACTGCTTAAAGCATTCATCATTTTATTTCCTTTCCATGTTTGAGTATGAAGATGTTCCAAAAGATCAGGAGGTAAATTCTGATTTTGCATCTTAAATTTCAATTTCACCCATGTTCTGTTTACAATTGGATTTACATTGCCAAAGAAGGTGGATGATTTAAACTGCTTGTTCCAAATCAACTCCTGATTGTGATTGTCCAGTAAGGTACCATCAATTAAAACACAGTTTGACTTTGAAATAGAACTCCTATCTAACCATTTCTAGGGCACTCCTTCAGTCTCTAGCCATACGTACATTCAGCCTCAAAGCCTACGCTCTGTGATGAGAAAGGAATTCAGGACAGGGAGGTCCTGTTATCACGTGACCACTTGCTGGCTAACCTTTCTTGTGAGCCACGTTTTTCTTGGGTAGCAAAAGCCAGAAACCAACAGCTTTTCTCTGGAGCCCATTTGTTGTGGGGCATTTGGAGAGGCAGTGGGAAGAGGATTTCTTTTCCGTAAGAGCTGCGTTCAGTGCCTTGAGGCAAAAGGAAGGAATTGAGCCTGAAGCTGGCAGACCTGCTTTTGAAATGAGTTTTGATGGCACAATGATTAAAATCTGTTTCCTGGTTCCCAGCCCTGTCCTTATTACTCCTGCCAAAAAAAAAGGTAATAAAGTCCCTTCAATAGGGATCTTTAGGATGATCATGCTATTTTCATGAAAAATATTATTCATAAAATATCAAGGGGCATATTATAAAAAATAAATAGTTCTGTCTATAAACCACCAGTTTCCTGAAATAGCAGGGGTCTCCTTGTACTGCCCACTTATTAAATCAAGTGGCCTTCCACGTCCCCTTCACTCCTAACCCACTTGTTCTCAAAACTACTTCCAAGCAAAAACCTTCAGTACATTTTCTCAACTCTCACTGTCTCGTTTCTGCCCCCACCCCTCTCCTAACGTACTTGCCTTTCTTTCCATCCTCTGAAATCTGACCCCACCCCTGAGTCCTGCTTTCACCATGTTGTTTCCTGGAATCCTCCCCAAATCACTGGATCCTTCCTGGATCTCTCCCTCCGGTGGCTTTTTCTTATATGTAAGTCATCATTGCTTGTTTAGGTTCTTAACCAAACATGCTCTTTATAGTTATATAGCCTTTTGTGAAGTGAGAGTAGTTTTGCAGATGTTGTACAGTGCTGGGGATTGAAGGGTGCAGGAGCTGCTGAAGAGTGTCTTTTTCCTGATTTAAATGGTGGGTTTCTGCCTGACCTTATCAAAATCAGCTTCCAAATCACAGTGTTCCCGGATTTTGACTAGGTTCTTTGACTATGCTGCAGAAATGAATTTCAAGAGCACGTCAGGTGAGTTAGGCCAGTATTAGGTAGGGAGGGAAGAGAAATGGGAGAAAATAACAGATCAGGGGTCCCAGGTAGAGAGGAAGGGGCTGAAAAGTGATAGTGGGCTGATTTACAGCCTACAATACCCCATTATAGGTTATAAATGCCCAAGTTTTACGTGCATGGCCACATGGCAGAGGAAAAATGGCAAGAGTAGTGCACAGAGGGCAGGAACAGGGGTCCACAGGTGAGAGTGCATGAGAAAGAGCTCAGGCCTGGGTGCCTGGCTTTTTGAACTGTTTATCATCCTACCCCTTTCCTAATGGCTCTGGGAGGAGTTCCAGCTGTTTACCATTTTGATTGATTATCTCTCCCATCCATCTCCCAGGAGCGCCCAATGGTAAAGTCCCTGTGGAATATCCAGGGCTTCTCCTAGCTTCTGGAGGAAGTCTTCTTCTGAGTGGCAGGATCTTGGGGAGGGTCTTCCAGCAGCCGTCTCGGGGTTATTGACGTCCACGTGGACTTCTTGCCAGGTTCCAGATCTGTCTGTTGATTCCCTATCTTACTAGCTGGCTTCAACAGTACAGAACCAGCTAAAACAACTTGCAATTCGACAGTCATCTAAGCTGTTTCTTGAACTGAAAATATTATATGTTTATGTGTATGTTTGTATTCTGTGGTACATAAAGGTTTCTTTCCTCGTGGTTTCTTAATTATTTCTAAAACGTAATTTTCTAATTTTCCTGAGTTTTTTATTAGACTAAGTTATTTCATGGGCAGTTTACTATTTCTTCTGATAAGAGATTTTTGTGACTACTTCCTAAGGTTCAGAAGTAAAACACGGACATACTTCCGAGCTAAATTACTATAGAAGTGACAGGTTTTTATCCCCCTTCCTTTGGTGGCCTCTCCTATAATTTTCTAACCTCTCTCTCATTGTGTACTCCAGTCATTTCTCCATGTAAAATATACAAGATACTGTTTTACAGTCAGAAGCCAAAGCTTCTTGTATACTTTCTGCCAAATAGGAGGTAGGATTCAGTCAATTTAGGAAAATTCATCTTTATTTTACCCTCTCCCATGGCCATCTCAGACAGGAAGCTAGTTTGGAAATTTTTATTTACTGACTAAATTACCAATTTAACAACTCTTTTTCCATTTTCCCTTGGCAAATGCCAGCACGCATGTACTTAGTGTGTATTTTTGTCTTATTTTGATGGTTTGCTTCATATTAAATTTATACATCATACTCTATAACTAAATCAGAGATTTCTCTTTAATTTTCTCTTCCCTGCACCTCTCCCAACTTGGCACAAAAGTTTAAGTAGTATAATAGTGCTGAATTAAAATTCTGTCATTTAGTACAAAAATTAGAATATGTCAGTACACTGTTAAAATTTTCTTCTCCCCTCCTATTGCATACCATTAATATTAAACAATTATATAAATGTCATTTGCTGGAAGTTAAATGCTTAATTTTAAGACTACTGAATGGTTAGCAATTCAATAAATTGCATTTAATATCTGTTGGTGAGGGTTCAACACAGAAAACTGCTTAATTTCTCAGAACATTTTCCTTGAGCACGTACGCAAACATGGGAGTTCCTTCTGGAAGAGACGCGGTGTTCTTGCTGTGATGGGAAGCGGGGCTCTCTCTTTAGAGTTAAGGGTGTGCCTCAAATCGCTGACTCAGCGTGTTATTGGGGAAGAAGTCATAAAGTGTTGATCTAACAACTCCCAGGAATGAAAGCTCTGTACAGATTTCCTGGGTTGCTCTAGATCTAGAAGGAAATGTCCGTAGGAAATACCATGGTTGAACTGCCCTATTAGTTCTTGATTGCTTCAATAATAAATCATCCCAAAACTTAGCAGCTTAAAGCAACAAGCCTTTACTACCTCACTTTTGTGAGGTTGGGGAACCCAGGAGTGGCTTAGGCAGGGGCTTCTTCCTCGGTGACTCTCATAAGGTTTCAGTGAAGCAGTAAGCCAGGGTCACAGCCTCCAAAGAAGGAACTGCACTGGAGGCTCCAGTCCACGTGGCTGGTGACAGGAGGCTTCCCTCCCTTGCCTTGTGGACTCCTAGGACGGCTCATGACATGGCTTCTCACACAGCATTCCAAGAGAGGAGAGCAGGGAATCTAAGAAGTGGCAATATCTCTTTGTTCTCCTTTATTAGAGAATTTGTGAGTTTACAGAACAATCATGCTTAAAATACAGGATCCTCATGTACCACCCCACCACTAACACCATGCACTGGTGTGGAACTTTTCTTAAATTTGAAGATAGCACATTTTTATAATTGTACTCTTAATTGAAGTCCATGGTTTAACTTAAGGTTCACTGATGTACACTGTAGTTCCATAGATTTTTTTAAAAATTTTAATTCTTTTACCATATATACAATTTAACATTTCCCCGTTTAATCATATTCAGATACATATTTCATTAATTACATTCACAATGTTGAATTTCCATCACCACCGTCCATTACCAAAGCATTCCCATCATTCCAAATAGGAACCCTGTACATTTTAAGCTTTAACTTCCCATGACCTATGCCTAACCCATTTCCTGGAATCCCGTTTTCTAGACTGACTCTATGAGTTTGTTTATTCCAATTATTTCATATCAGTGAGATCATACAATATTTGTCCTTTTGTGTCTGGCTTATTTCACTCAATATAATGTCTTCAAGATTCAACTATGTTGTTGCATGTATCAGAACTTCACTTCTTTTTGTGGCTGAGTAATATACCATTGTATGTATATACTACATTTTATTTATCCATTTATCAATTGATGGACATTTGCATTGCTCCCATATTTTGGTAATTATGAATAATGCCACTAAACCTCAGCGTGCAAATATCTCTTTGAGTCTCTGCTTTTAATTCTTCTGAGTATAAAACTAGTAGTAGAATTGCTGGGCCATATGGTACTTCTATTACTTAGCTTAGCTTTTCTGAGGAGCTGCCAGTGGCTGCTTCTATTTTTAATTATTTCTATCCCCCACCCCCACCCCTGGCTCCCTCATCTGTCTGCTCCTCTTCTTTAGGAGGCACTGGGAACCGAACCTGGGACCTCCCATGTGGGAGGCGAGCGCCCAGCCACTTGAGCCACTTCTGCTCCCTTTGTTTTTTTTTAATAGCAACCATTCTAATGGGTGTGAAATGGTATCTCATTGTTGTTTTGATTTGCATTTATAGGGTTGTCTTTGTTGTTAAGTTGAAGAATTCCTTTATATATTCAGGATATTAATCTTTTATCAGATATGTGGTTTCCAAATGTTTTCTCCCATAGTATGAGTTGTCATTTTACTTTCATGATAAAATCCTTTGATGTCCAAACGTTTTTCATTTTGATGAGGTCCCATTTATCTATTTTTCCTTCTGTTGCTTGTGATTTGTGTGTAAAGTCTAAGAAACCACTGCCTAACACAAGGTCCTAAAGATGCTTCCCTATGCTTCTTCTAGGAGTTTTATAATTCTGGTTCTTATATTTATGCCTTTGATCCATTTTCAGTTGATTTTTGTATAAGGTATGAATTAGGGATACTCCTTTTGTTTTTTGGGTTTTTTTTGCAAATAGAGATCCAATTTTCCTAGCATCAATTGTTGAAGAGCCTATTCTTTCTCAATTATTGGGTTTTGCCCCCTTGTCAAAATCAGTTGGCCGTAAATGTAAAAGTTTATTTCTAAATTCAATTCAATTCCATTACTCTATATATCTGTTCTTGTGCCAGCACCGTGCACTTTTTATTACTGTAGCTTTCTAATAAGTTTTATAGTCGGAAAGTATGAATCCTCCAACTTCATTCTTCTTTTTTGAATATTGTAATGACTTTTTGGAATTCAGAGGGTGGAGTGTAGCAGTTTGATATAATTGATGAATTCCAAAAAGAAATATTGGATTATGCTTCTAATCTGATCTGTACCTGGGCATGATTGAGTTATGATTAGGGCTTTAATTGGGCCACATCATTAGGGCTTTGAGTCTCCACCTCTTGGTGGGTGGGGACTCACAGATAAAGGGCATAGCAAAGGACAGAGTTGGGGCTTTGGATGCGGGGATTTCTGATGTTAGAGTTTGATGCTGAAGACCTGGGAAGTCAGTACCCAGTGGAAAGAGAAGCCAGCACCAGGAAGAAAGGAACCTTGAACCCAGAGAAAAGCAAGTCCCAGGAACATAGGAACCCAGGAAGCCTGAGCCCTCATAGATGTCAGCAGCCATCTTGCTCCAAATAGACTTTGGTGAGGGAAGTGATTTATGCTTCGTAGCCTGGTATCTGTACTACCCCAAATAAATACCCTTTATAACACCCAGCATATTTCTGGTATTTTACATTAGCACCCTTTTGGCTAACTAATACAATCTTGTACCCCAATACTTTGCTGAATTGTTTATTTGCTCTAGGAGTTTTGTTTTGGATTTTTCAGGATGTTCTATATATAGGATCATATCATTTAAATAGGGAAAATTTTACTTCTTTTCCAATTTGGATGCCTTTCATTTCTCTTGCCTAATTGCCCTGGAAAGAACAGTGGGCATTCTTGTCTTGTTCCTGATCTTAAAGGGAAAGCTTTCAGTCTTTCACTGTCAAGTAGGATGTGAACTGTGATCTTTTCATATATACCCTTTATCATGTCAAGGAAGTTTCCTTCTATTCCTTAGTTTCTGAAGTATTTTTTATCAAGAATTGGTACTGGATTTTGTCAAATGCCTTTTTTGCATTGATTAAGATGATCATGTGGGTTTTGTTTCTTTGTTTAGGAGGTACTGAGGATTGAACCCAGGATTCTGCACATCATAGGAAGCAGGGGCTCAATCACTGAGCTGCATCTGCTTCCGAATAAGAATTGGGTTTTGTTTGTTTGTTTGTTTGTTTTTAGGAGGTACCAGAGATCAAACCCAGGACCTCATACGTGGGAAACGGGTGCTCAACCACTTGAGCTACATCCACTCGCAATCATGTGGTTTTTCCCCTACATTATGTTAATGTAGTGTATTACATTATTTCAGTTTCTTATGTTGAACCAACTTTGTACACCAGAGACGAATCCCACATGATCATAGTGTAGAATTCTTCTAATACACTCTTGGATTTAGTTTGTTATTATTTTTTGAGGATTTTTGCATCTATATTCAGAAGAAATATTTGTACTTTTCTTGTGGTATCTTTATACAGCTTTGGTATGAGGGTACCATTTTAGTTTTCTTAATTCTATTTTGTTTAGTTTTGTTTTCTATTTAATTTACCACAGCTCTAATCTTTGTTATTTCCTTACTTTTGCTTGCTTTGGGTTTATTTGCTCTTCTTTTTCTATTTTTCCCAGTTTTGAGATTAGGTCTCTAATTTGAAGTCTTTCTTCTTTTTTAATGTGAGCATTTAGAGCTATAAATTTCCTTCTCAGCACTGCCTTCACAGCATTCCATAAATTTTGGGATGTTGTATTTCATTTTCATTAATCTCAAGGTACTTCCTAATTTTGCTTGTGATTTCCTCTTTAACCCATTGGTTATTTACAAGTGTGTTTTTAAATTTCTATATATTTGTGAGTTTTCCATTTCTTCCTCTGTTATTTACTTCTAGCTTCATTCCAGGAAGGTTGGGGAATACACATTATATGATTTAAATATTTCTCAATTTATTGAGACTTGTTTTGTGATTTCATATATGGTTGTGGCAGTTTGAGATTATTTATGAATTCCAAAAAGAGAGATTATATTTGTAAACTGATCTGTTCCTCTGGGCGTGATACCCTTTGATTGTATTAGAGTCAGCTGAGATGTCTTTGATTAAATTATGTTAAGATTAGGGCTTTGATTCAATCACCACAGTAGGATATAACTCAGGGTTGAGTCCCTGCCCCCTTTGGTGGACTGTATAAACAGGCACTCACTCAAGAAGACACAAGGAAGAAGATATACAGAGGAAGAGAGCTCCATAGACGACACAGAAGAGAACTTTGATCCTGTAGCTTGGAAAGAGAAATGATCCATTTACCTGATAGTTTGCAGTTGAAGAGAACAGAGCAGCTGAGTCCTCTGCCAGCCTACAGCCGAGATTGGAATACAATGGTCTATCTTGGAGAATGGTCTATGTGCACCTGAGAAGAATGTATATTCTGTTTTCATTGAGTGCAGTGTTCTATATATTTTCTAGTTCTAGTTGGTTTAGTTTATCATTCAAGTCCTGTACTTCCTTATTGATCTTCTGACTCAATGTTCTATCCATTATTGAGAGTGGTGTGTTAAAGTCTACTACTATTAATGTATACCCAGAATTTCTCCTTTCAAATCTGTTAGTATTTACTTCATATATTTTGGACCTCTGCTGTTAGTTGCATCTATATTTATAATTGTGACATCTTCCTATTGAATCATCCCCTTTATCAGTATATAATGACCATCTTTGATTTAAAGTCTATTATATCTGATGTTAGTTTAGCTACCCATGCTCTCTTTTAGTTGTTCTTTACATGGTATATTTATTTCATCCTTTCTCTTTAGCCTACTTGTGTCTTTAGTTTAAGGTGAGTCTCTTGCAGACATCATATAGATGGATCATGCTTTTTTATCCATTCTGCCAATCTCTGCCTTTTGACTGGAGAGCTTATTTCCTTTACATTTAAAGTCACTACTGATAATGCAGGACTTTGTTTTGTCATTTTCCTATTTAGCCTTTGTATGTCTTGTACATTTTTGTCCCTCAATTCTTCCATTAATGCCTACTTTTATATTTACTTGTTTTTTGTGTTGTACCATATTGAGTGACATCTCTTTTCTATCTAAATATGTTTTTCATCTACTTTCCTTGTGGTTACCATAGGGTTAACAATGTAACATCCTAAATATATAACAATCATATTTGGTCTGTACCAACTTAAATTCAATAACATATGCATATAATTTTCCTATACTCGTCTATCCCCCATGTTTTTTTGTATTTGTTAAAATTTATATCTTTTTCCACTGTATGTCAAAAACCATAGATTTTTCATTACTTTTTATACATTTGCACTTTAGCATCTGTAGGAAGTAAGAAGTGGTGTTATATACCAAATGATACAATAATACTGGCATTTATAATTACCCAAATGATTACCTTTACTGAAGATCTTTATTTCTTTATGCCCTATTGAAGCAACGTCTAGTGTCCTTGTCTTTCAGGCCAAAAAACTCCCTTTGGCATTGCTTATAGGGCAGGTCTAGTGATGATGAACTTTCTCAGATTTTATTTATCTGGAAATGTCTTATTTTCCCCCTCATTTTTATAAGAAAGGCTTCACAAATGTAGAATTCTTGGTTGCAATTGTTTTCTTTATGCACTTTAAGTATTTCAACTCAGATAGCTTCTTGCCTCCATGGTTTCTAATGAGAAACAGGAACTCGTTCTAATTGGGACTCCCTTGTACATAATACTTTACTTTTCTCTTGCAGCTTTCGGAACTCTTTCCTTGTCCTTTGCATTCAGTGGTTTTATCAATATATGTTTATCCTGTTTGGTGTTCTCTGGGCTTCTTGGACATAAATATTTCCATCTTTTGCTAAATTTGGGGATTTATCTGTCATTATGTCTTTGAATATTCTTTCTGTACTATATTAGTCAACCAAAGGGATGCTGATACAAAATACCAGAAATTGGTTGGATTTTATAAAGGGTATTTATTTGGGTAGGAGCTTACAGATACCAGGCCATAAAGCATAAGTTACTTCCCTCACCAAAGTCTATTGTCACGTGCTGGAGCAAGTTGGCTGCTGACAGCTGCAAGGGTTCAGGCTTCCTGGGTTCCTCCCTTCCTCAGGCTTCTCTCTGGGCTCAGGGTTCCTCTCTTCCTGGGGCTTGCTTCTCTTTCCTCTGTGAGCTTACTTCCTGGGGCTCCAGCTTAAGACTTCAGCTTCAAATTCCAACATCAAAACTCCAAAATCAAAAGCCCTCCACTCTGTTCTTTGCCATGTCTTTTATCTGTGCCCTTTTATCTTAAAGTGTATGCCCTAATGACATGGCCCAATCAAAGCCCCAGTCATAACTCAATCACACCCAAGTACAGATCAGATTACAAAGATAATCCAATATCTATTTTTGGAATTCATAACTATATTGAACTGCTCCATATACCCTTCTTTCTTTCCTTTCCTTCCTGCCTCCCCCCCTTTCTCCCTCCCTCCCTTCCTTCTCCTCCTTCTGGGATTCCCATAATGTGTATATTGGTACACCATTTTTGCTTTTTATAATTCTTTTTTCTTCCTGCTTCTCAGCCTGAATTCTTTCAAGTATCTTGTCTTTGAATTCACTGATTTTTCCTTCTGCCAGCTCCAAACTGCTCTTGACATCCTCCTGGGAATTTTTCATTTCTGTTATTGTGGTCTTCAACTCCAGTACTTCTGTTTTGCCCCTTTTAAAAATTTCTATCTCTGTATTAAGCTTCTCATATTGCTCATTCATTATTTTCCTGATATCCTTTAGTTTTTTCTCTTTATTTTCCCTCATCTCATTGAGCATTTTCCCCTTTTTTATTATCTTTTTTTTTAAAGATACATAGATCACACAAAATTTTATTTTAAAAAATATGAGGTTCCCATATACCCCACTCCCCACACTCCCCACTCCTCCACATCAACAGCTTCTTTCATTAGTGTGGTATCACTGAGCATTTTTAAGATAATTTTTAAAAGGATTTGTTAAATATGTCCATATTCTTGTCTTCATCATTGGTGGTCTCTGGATTTTTATGCATCTTCCTTTGAAAGGGCCATCATTTCCTGTATCTTTGTCTTGTATTCTTTAGGTGCACACTGCACATTTTAATATTTTAAAATGTTAACTCTGGGATCTATTCCCAGAGTTGTCTGTTTCTTAATTTTGTAACCAGCTGCTGGGAAGACAGGGATTTTCTTGAGTTTCAGTTCTCGTCTGAGAAGGTCTGTCCAAGGCAAATGCAGTGTGCAGGGTTGTCTCTGTCTTTGGGGCTGTCTCTTGTCCTGGTCTTTTCCTGGTAGTTGCTTTAGACCTCCCCTGATTGTAGGAGTATGGTTGCCCACTTTGTTTCCCAGGAGGCAGACCTCCTTCTCCGGGGTGTTTGAAGTGGAGACAAATTCCCCAGATTGTCAGCCTCTGTAGTTTCTTATATTCCTTTCGTGGTCTCAAGCTGCTTTTGCCTGGATGGCAGATTCCGAGAGGAGGTGCGTGCCAGAGAAGACTCGCCCACATCAGTCTTTCCCAACCACAGGGCCAGGAGCCCATGCAGGGAGCGCAGACTACCTCCAAAACATCCTGGAGCAGGAGTCAGGGGGTACCAAGAGCTTCTTCCACAGCTCCCCAACGCTGAGCTGTCTTTACCCGCCCAGCAAATGCCACCCTTCAACCCCCTGTCCCCGTAACTCTGACGAAGAGGAGCTTCTTTAAGTCTCCTTCTCCAGCCTGACCCCTGTCCAAGGGCGATGGAAACAGTGGCTGCTCTCCGAGCCAGGCGCACAGTGATCCAAAGGCTCCAATCCAAAGCTGTGACCCTGGTCTTGGGGAAGCAGACTTTTGTGCCCCATTCTGTCTCCAGTATTCTCTCCAGGGGCTAGACCCCACAGAGGCGTGCCATGCGTGTGAGGAGGGGCACTGGTGGCCGTTGTGTTCCTTACCACACTTATCAGCCGCTTCCTCCGCTCGTCACTGCATGCCGTACAGTGTTCTTCTGGCCTCTGGAGTCTCCAAATAGTTGTTTCAGACAGTTCCTGCCTGTTTCATAGCTGTTTTGGTGGAAGGACTGAGTCTTGGAGCTCCCTACTTTGCCATCTTCCCACTACCCATTACATGGTAATCCTTTACATCCTTGGTTAAATTTATTCCTAGATATTTGATTATTTCAGTTGCTATCTTAGATGGATTTTTTTTTCTTGATATCCTCTTCGGATTGCTCATTACTAGTGAATTGAAACACTACTGATTTTTGCATGTTGATCTTGTACCCTGCCACTTTACTAAATCTTTTTATTTGCTCTAGTAACTTTGTTATAGATTTCTCAGGACTTTCCATATATAGGATCATATCATCTACAAATAATGAAAGTTTCACTTCTTCCTTTCCAATCTGGATGCCTTTTATTTCTTTCTCTTGTCCAGTTGTTCTGACTAGAACTTCCAGTACAATATTTAATAACAGTGGTGACCTTGAGCATACTTGTCTTTTCTTGATTTTGTAGGGAATGTTTTCATTCTTGCACCATTGAGTATGATGTTAGCGGTGGATTTACCATATATGCCCCTTATCATGTTGAGGAGTTTTCCCTTTCTTTCTATTTTTCTAAGTGTTTTTATAAAGAAAGGATGTTGGATTTTGTCAAATGCCTTTTCTGCATCAATTGAGATCGTATGGGTTTTTTTTTTCCTTTACTCTGTTAATGCAGTGTATTACATTAATTTGGGTGTTTTTTTTTATTTCTTTTTTTTTTTTGTTTCCCCACCACCCTGCCCCAGTTGTCTGCTCTCTGGTGTCCATTCACTGTGTGTTCTTCTGTGTCTGCTTCTATTCTTGTCAGCAGCACCAGGAATCTGTGTCTCTTTTTGTTGCATCATCTTGCTGCGTCACCTCTCCATGTGTGCGTCTGGGCAGGCTGAACTTTCTTTCACGCTGGTTGGCTCTCCTTACCGGGTGCACTCCTTGTGAGAGGGGCTCCCCTATGCAGGGACATCCCTGCATGGCAGGGCACTCCTCGTGCACATCAGCACTGCGCATGGGCCAGCTCCACACGGGTCAAGGAGGCCCTGGGTTTGAACCATGGACCTCCCATGTGGTAACTAGACACTCTATCTGTTGAGCCAAGTGCACTTCCCTAATTTGTTTTCTTATGTTGAACCACCTTTGCTTAACTGGGATAAATCTCAATTGGTCATCCTGTATAATTTTTTTTATATGCTCTCATATTTTGTTGAGAATATTTGCATCTACATTCATAAGAGAAATTGGTCTGTACTTAGAATAACTTTATCTGGTTTTGGTATTAGGATAAAGTTGGCCTCATAGAATAAGTCAATTTTTTGGAATATTTTTATTAGGATCAGTATTAATCCTTCTTGGAATGTTTGATAGAATTTACCTGGGAAGTCATCTGGTCCTGAGCTTTTCTTTGTTGGGAGGTTTTTGATGACTGATTCAGTTTATTTACTTTTAATTGGTCTATTAATATCTTCTATTTTTTCTGGAGTTAGTGGATGTTGTTTGTGTATTTCTAGGAATTTGTTCATATCACCTAGGTTGTCTAATTTTTGTCCGTAGTGTCTTCTTGTTTTTTTTTTTTTTTTAAGATTTATTTATTTAATTTCCCCCCCTCTCTTGGTTGTCTGTTCTTGGTGTCTATTTGCTGCGTCTTGTTTCTTTGTCCGCTTCTGTTGTCGTCAGTGGCACGGGAAGTGTGGGCAGCGCCATTCCTGGGCAGGCTGCTCTTTCTTTTCACGCTGGGCGGCTTTCCTCACGGGTGCACTCCTTGCGCGTGGGGCTCCCCCACGCGGGGGACACCCTTGCGTGGCACGGCACTCCTTGCGCACATCAGCACTGCGCATGGGCCAGCTCCACATGGGTCAAGGAGGCCCGGGGTTTGAACCGCGGACCTCCCATATGGTAGACGGACGCCCTAACCACTGGGCCAAAGTCCATTTCCCCGTAGTGTCTTCTTATTATCCTTTTTAATTCTATGGGATTAATAATAAAATCTCCCCTCTCATTTCTGATTTTATTTGTTTGAGTCTGTATTAGTCAGCCAAAGGGGTGCTGATGCAAAATATCAGAAATCAATTGGCTTTTATAAAGGGTACTTATTTGGGGTAGAAACCCACAGTTACCAGGCCATAAAGCATAAGTTACTTCCTTCATCA
This sequence comes from Dasypus novemcinctus, assembly GCF_030445035.2. Classification (NCBI taxonomy): domain Eukaryota; kingdom Metazoa; phylum Chordata; class Mammalia; order Cingulata; family Dasypodidae; genus Dasypus; species Dasypus novemcinctus. Next base: position 80,609,885 of record NC_080689.1, on the reverse strand, counting down.
AAGTCTATTTTCACGTGTTGGAGCAAGATGGCTGCTAACAGCTGTGAGGGTTCAGGCTTCCTGGGTTCCTCTCTTCCCGGGGCTTGCTTCTCTCTAGGCTCAGCTGCTCTGCTCTCTCCACAGGGCCAGCTGTAGGCTATCAGGCAAACAGCTCTCTTCCAGAGGACTCTGCCTGTGTTTAATGGAGACTTCTCTCCTTCTGCTTCTCTGTGTGTTTACTTCCCAGGGTCCAGGATCAAAACTCCAACTAACTCCTTTGCCATGTCATTTTCTCTGTGAGTCCCTGCCCACCAAGGGCCTACTAACGTGACCCAAGCAAAGTCTTAATCATTATTTATTCGAGTAAAGGTGAAAGCTCTGAATCCAATATAATCTAATATGCCCAGAGTATAGACCAGTTAACAAACATAATCCAATATCTATTTTTGGAATTCATAAATAATACTAAACTGCTAGAGTGTCTTCTCTCTTTTTTTCTTTGTCAGTCTATCTAAAGTGTGTCAATTTTATTGATCTTTTCAATGAACCAGTGTTTCTTTTCTTCATGCTCTATTCTTTTTTATTCTCTGTTCATTTAATTCTGTTCTAATCTTTGTTATTTCTTTCCCTCTGCTTGCCCTGGGTTTAGTTTGCTATTCTTTTTCCAGTTCCTCCAGGTGTGCAGTTAGGTCTTTGACTTTAGCTCTTTCTTCTTTTTTAATGTAAACATTTAGGACTATAAATTTTTCTGTGAACACTGCCTTCACTACATCCCATGAGTTTTGATATATTGTGTTCTCGTTTTCATTCACTTGAAGATATTTACCTATTTTCCTTATGATTTCTTTGAACCACTGATGGTTTGAGTGCTTTTTACTTCTATTTATTTGTGGATTTTCTACTTCTCATTCCACTGTGGTCAGAGGAGATGCTTTGTATAATTTCAATCTTTTTTTCTATCTGGTTGTGTCATCGTCTTTTTTGGTGCATCGCTTTGCCATGCAGGGGCCTATGCCTCTCCACACTGTGCAGATCTGGTTCACCTTTTTTCTCTTTTTTAACAAGAGGTTCCAGGGATCGAACCCAGATCCTCCACATGGTATAAAGAAGCTCAATTGTTTGAACCACAGCATTTCCCTAATTTTAATCTTTTTAAAGTTACTGAAACATGTTTTGTGACCTAGCTTTTGGTCTACCCTGGAGAACTATCCATGTGTACTTGTGATGAATGTGGATCCTGTTGTTTTAGAGTGCAAAGTTCACTCTGTTGACTGTTAGGTTTAGTCCATTTATCGTATTATTCAAATTCTCTGTTTCCTTATCTAGTGTTTTAGTTTGCTAAAAGTTGCTAGGATCAATATACCAGAAATGAGTTGATTTTTATAACAGGAATTTATTAGGTTAAAAGCTTATAGTTATGGGAATCAGATTTGGCCCAACTGATAGAGCGTCCGCCTACCACATGGGAGGTCCACAGTGCAAACCCAGGGCCTCCTGACCCGTGTGGTGAGCTGGCCCATGTACAGTGCTGATGCACGCAAGGAGTGCCGTGCCACACAGGGGTGTCCCCCGCATGGGGAAGCCCCACGCGCAAGGAGTGCACTGCCCGGGAGTGGTGCTGCACACACGGAGAGCAGACACAGCTAGATGACGCAACAGAAAGAGACACAGGTTCCCGGTGCTGCTGATAAGAATACAAGTGGACACAGAAGAACACACAGCAAATGGACACAGAGAGCAGACAACAGGGGCGGGGGAAAGGAGAGAGATAAATTAAAAATAAATCTTAAAAAAAAAAAAAAGCTTACAGTTCTGAGGCTGTGAAAATGTCCAGATCAAGGCATCGACAGAGATGCTGTCTCACCGATGGTCGGCTGCGGGCAGCCCTGGACTCCTCCCACATGACAAGGCACAGTGGTGGCTCTCCAGCCTGGACCTCTACTCTAGAATTCTATTCCAGGCTTACTTTCTCCCTGAGTGCAGCTGTGGACAATCAGGAATATGCTTGTCTTTCCCCTCTCCTCTGGGTCTCAACCTCTTTCAGCCACTTGGGCCTCTCTTCCAAGCTTCTGTGATCCACTTATTCCAGCCTCTGGCCTCTGGGACGTCTCTCTCAGCCTCTCAGGGTTTCTCTGTCTCTGCTGCTTTTTTTTATAAGTCTCTGTGTTTATCCCTCATTTATAAGGGACACCAGTAAGAGGGCCAACACCCACCCTGGGCCACACAATCCAATCAAAGACCCCCAGCAGAAGGGACCCAGTCAAGAGTTCCCACCACAATAGCTTTAATGCACAAGAATGGATTAGCTATAAGAGCATGATCTTTTCTGGGATCCACTAAAATCTTCAAATTGTCACACTCTACCCTCTGGATCCCCCAAAGATGTGTTCTTTCCATACGCAAAGTACATTCATTCCATCACAGTATTTCAAAACAGCCTTAAATATTTCAGTAATAATGCTAAGTACAAATGCTCATAAAAATCAGGTATAGGTATGCCGTCTGTCTTGGGGCAAAATTCTTCTCTGGCTGTAGACCTTTGAAAACTCAAAAAAACAGGTTATCTGCTTCCAATACACAAAAGAGGGATAGTGACAGGAAAAGCATGTCCAATGCCACAGGGAGAAATTTGAAGAAAAACAGGAGTCATAAGTCCCAAACAGTTCTTGAACCCCTCCAGGGCGTATTCCACAGATTTCAAGTCTGGGAGTCATCTATGGATGATGGTTTCTTCTCCTCAGGCTTCGTGGAGTGGAGTCCCTGCCCAGTGGTCATCTTCTCAGAGGCAGCCTCATTAAGCATCTGAGTGGCCACTGAACGCGGGGCCTCGCCCTTTGAGAACCCTGGGTGACAGCTGCCCTTCCCCTAATCTCTGTGGCACAGGCCAACCCCTTCTGAGCAATCGGTGATAACCCAACCCTCCCCGAGCCCCAGGGAAGGTGTTCTGCCCTCTCTGAAGCCTGGGGCAGCAGCTCTCTCCCCAGATAATGTGGGGGAAGGCCCACCCTCCTCAAATGCCAAGGCAAACTCGCCCTTTCCGCACAGATGGGTGGGGTCCCTCTCTTGGCCCGGGAAGATGTCTTGAGTCCAGACCTCAGCTTCCATGGTTTTGCCTTGGAAGTTGTTCTATCCTTTAGTTCAAGTTGACAGTGGTTTTGTGCATACAGAGCTCACAAAAAACTTGTTGGTTTAGCGTGTGGGAAACAAGGGTCCTAGCTGTCAGACAGAAAGACTTTCCAAAGGCCTCCCTGCATGTTCAGTCCTGACTTACCCCTTAAAGAATGGCTGGTTCCATTTGCAGTTACATCCTCACATGGGGCTCTAATCTCTGGGGACTTATCTTTCAGAAACTCAGAATTTCCCAAACCATGGATTTCTGGTTTCTTGGTGTCCAGGTGTTCAGTTCTCAGTTTATCCATTTTCTCTCACATTTTGCAGCTATAAGCTGCAAAGGAGATGACAGGCCATACTTTCCAAATTTAGTTTGAAAATCTCCTCAGCTAAATATTCGAGCTCATCACTTTCAAATTCTGCCTTCCATCTAACATCAAGTCAATTTTGCCAAGTTCTCTGTCACAATAAAGCAAGGGTCACCTTCCTTCCGGTTTGCAATGACACAGTCATCGTTTCCATCTAAGTTCACACCAGAAGTAATGCCAGGATCCATATTTTTAACACGTTTCTTTAATACAGTCTAGGCCTTTTCTATCAAGCATCTCACAATTCTTCCAGAATCTACCCCTTTCCCATTTACAAAACCATTCCAACACTTTTGATATTTGCACCCCCACTTTCCTAGTACCAATCTGTTTTAGTTTCCTAAAAACTGCTGGAAGCAAAACACCAGAATTGGTTGTCTTTTATAATGGGAATTTATTAGGTTGAAAGCTTACAGTTCTGAGGCTGTGGATATGTTCAAATGAGGGCATCACCTTGATATTGTCTTACAAAGGTCAGGTGCCGGCGATCTTGGCCTCCTGCCATGTCGGAAGGCACAGTGGCAGCTCTGCCCTCTGGGTCTCTGCCTCCTCCTCCAGGCTTACTTTTCCCCCTGCTCAGCTGTAGGCGATCAGGCATATGGCTAATCTCTCTCTTCTCTAAGCCTCTCTCTTCGCCCCTTTTCCTGCCTCTGTGCTCCATCGATTCCAGTCTCCAGCCTCTGGGACCTCTCTTTCAGACTCTCAGGGTATCTCTGCCTCTGTCACCTTTTACTCTGCATCTTTTCTTTCAGTCCTCCGTTTGTTTGTTTTTTAAAGATTTATGTATTTTTTTTACTTCCCTCCCCTTTCCCCCATGCCCCATTGTCTGCTCTCTGTGTCCGTTTGCTGTGTGTTCTTCTGTGACCGCTTCTATCCATATCAGCAACACTGGGAATCTATGTTTCTTGTTGTTGCGTCATCTTGTTGCATCAGCTTTCCGTGTGTGCAGCACCATTCTTGGGCAGGCTGCACTTTCTTTCACGCTGGGCGGCTCTCCTTACAGGGCGCACTCCTTGCGAATGGAGCTCCCCTATGTGGGGGACACCCCTGCGTGGCACGGCACTCCTTGCACGCATCAGCACTGCGCATGGGTCAGCTAACCACATGGGTCAGGAGGCCCTGGGTTTGAACCCTGGATCTCCCATGTGGTAGATGGATGCTCTATCTGCTGAGCCAAATCCACTTCCCTCAGCCCTCTGTTCATAAAGGACCCCAGCAAGAGGATCAGGACACCTGGGTCGTGCCTCACTGAAGCAATCCATTCAAAGTCTCCCCAACTGAATCCAACCCAGTCAAAGGGTCCCATGACCAGAGGAGTGGATTAGCTCCAAGAGCATGATCTTTTCTGGGATCCACAAAAAGCTTCACACTGTCACATCTACTGATGAAAGCAGTGTATTGAAGTCTCCAGCTGTTATTGTAGAGGTGTCTATTTCTCCCTTCGGTTTTGCCAGAGTTTGCCTCATATATTTTGGGACATCCTGGTTAGGTGCATAGATAATTACGACTGTTATTTCTTCCTGGTGATTGTCCCTTTTATTAATATATAATGGCCTACTGTGTCTCTTATAAGTTGTTTGCATTTAGAGTCTGTTTTGTCCAATATTAGTATAGTTATCCTTGCTCTTTCTTGGTTACTGTTTGTGTGGAGAATCTTTTTCCAACTTTTCATTTTCAGCCAGTCTGTATCCCTGGGTCTAAGGTGTAGACAGCATATGGATAGCTCTTTTTTTTTTTTTAATCCATCTGTCAGTCTTTATCTTTTGATTGAGGAGTTTAATCTATTCACAATCAATGATATTACTGTAAATGCATAATTTGCTTTCACCATATTATTCTGTGGCTTTCATATGTTGTATTATTTTCATCTGTCTTTTTTACTCTTTTGGTTATCCTTTCTGCTAGTCCTCCCTTCACTTTCCTCTAAGCCTTTTTCTCCTGACTTGTTCTTTCATGCAGTGGAATGCTCTTTAGTGTTTCCTGCAGTGCTGGATTCTTGTTTACAAACTCTCTTGATTTCTGTTTGTGAATATTTTAAACTCACTTTCATATTTGAAGGACAATTTTGCTGGATAATGAATCTCAACTGGAAATTTTTCTTTCTCAGTATCCTAATTGTATTATATCACTGTCTTTTCAACTCTGTGGTTTCTGATAAGAAATCCTCACTAAGTCTTACTGGGCATCCCTTGTAGGTGATAGTTTGCTTCTCCCTTGCTGCTCTCAGCATTTTCTCTTTATCTTTGACATTTGACATTTTGAGTATGTGTCTTGGAGTAGGTCTATTTAGATTTATCCTGAATGGGGTACTCAGTGCTTCTTGGACATGTAAATTTATTTCTTCCATGAGAGTTGGGAAATTTTCACCCATTATTTCCTCAGATACTCTCTCTGTCCCTTTTCCCTTCTCTTTTCCTTCTGGAACTCCCACGACATATATGTTGTTGCATTTTGTGTTATCATTCAAGTCCCTGAGCACCTGCTCAATTTTTTCCACTCTTCTCCCTGTTCTCCTCTCTCTTCAATTTCAGCTGTTCTGTCTTTCACAACACTATCTAACTTCTGTCATTTCGCATCTGCTGTTGTATGCCTCTAACGTGTTTTTTTCTTCTTTCCCCCCCTTCCTCTTTCATACCTCCTCCTCTCTCAGACCCAGGAGTCCAGATTCCCACCCCTTCCTCTCTCAGTCCAATGTTTTTTTTTTAAGATTAATTAATTTATTCCACCACACTCCCCTTCCCCCACTGCTTGCACTCACTTTCTGCTATCTGTGTCGATTCACTGCACATTCTTCTTGTCTTCTCTTTAGGAGGTACAGGAAACTGATCCCAGGACCTTCTGGTGGGGGAGAGAGGCACTCAATCGCCTGCGCCACCTCAGCACCCTGGTTTGTTGTGTCTCTCACTGTCTCTCCTGTGTCTCTTTTTGTAGTGCCATCTTGTTATGCCAGCTCTCTGTACCGCACAGGCCAGCTTTCCACTGCATGGGCCAGCTCACTTTCACCAGGAGATCCCAGGAATCAAAACTGGGACCCTCCATATGGTAGATGGAAGTCCAATAGTTTGAGCCACGTTCACTTTCCTCTAATGTGTTTTTGATCTCACCTATTGTGCCATTCATTCCCATAAGCTCTGTAATTTTTCTATTCAGGTTTACAAATTCTTCTTTGTGCTTGCTCAGTGTCTTCTTGAGGTCCTTTATCTCTTTAATCATATTGTTGTTCAACTTACTGCTTTGATTTAGGAGACTTGCATGTACCTTGTTGATTAGTTGTCTCAAATCCTGTCTCCTCAGGGGCTTTGATATATTCCTTTGCTTGGGCCATTTCTTTGATTTCTTATTATGGCTTGTAATTTTTTGCTGAATTCTAGGCATCTGATTATGATGGTGAGTTTACTATGATGCTCAATTTCTCTCTCTTGCATAGGGATTTAATGGCAGGGGGCTATGTTTACTGCTGTTCTTTGATTTTTGGCTCAACCTGTTCTAGATCTTTAGGATTGTCTTTGTTCAGTTGCTCAGATCCAGGGCATGGAACCAATGGGTTTCAGACTCACCTCCAAGGGTCTTTGGGAGGGAAGGAGGCTGTAAGGCCAGAGAAAGCTTCCTTACTTATTTACTTTCTATTTCCTCACATGCATTTCCTTGGTCGACAGCACATGACACTCTTTGACGGCCCTCCCAATTCGAAGGTTGGTGGGAGTGTGTTTGCTGCAACAGTGATCACAAGAGTGTGGCAGAGGATCCTGCCTCAAAAGTTTTCAGAACCCACAGATCAATCTTTCTCTGAGGCTGTTAGCAACCTTTGCAGGCAGTTCCCTCCCTTTTCCAGGGTAGGAAGTAATTTCACTCCCATCCGCATCCTCGACAACCAGTCCCAGCCAGTAGGGAGGGTGTTTGTGAGAGGTGGTCTCTTTGCCCCTGCCAGCTCCCAGGGCAAGCGATGGTGCAGTCCCACCCAGCCCGGAAGGGCTCCTGGGACACAGCAGACCAAATCTGTTGGCCAAAAGCTGAATCAGCCTAAGGCTGCATCCTGCTATCTCCTCTTTCCTGGGGAGGTAGACTCTGAGGCCCCCTCTGTCTGTAGCCACCAGCCAGAGGCCAGAGAATTTAAGCTGTCTGCTCCAAGACTGGGCAGTGGGCACTGGCAGCTGCAGCTGCAGCTGTAGCTTTATCTCACAGTTTTGCCATCGAGATTCTTCTACTTTGTCCCTTTCTCCTCTGGGTGGCGTCCAGCCTTCCCCTCATATTCTAAACCCTAGAACATTTTTTCCAGACCATTTCTGCCTGTCCTGTAGCTATTTCCCTGGGAGAGAAATTAGTCCTTTGTCTCTTTAATCTGCCATCTTCCCAGAAGTCTGAAAGCTTACAGATTTGAGACTGAAGAAAATATCCAAATCAAGTCTTTTTCAGATGATCCTTTTTCTCCCGGAAGCCTAGCTGTCAGCACTCCTGGAATCCTCTATCCTGTGGCAAGGCACAGGGAACCATCTGCTGGGGCTCTCCCTCCTCCTCTGGCTCCGTCGCCCACAGCCTCCTCGTTTCTGGCTTTCTCTTGCTTCTGTGTCCCGTTGATTTCAGCTTCTGGCTTCTGGGAGCTTTCTCTTTCAGCTTCTGGGGGTTTCTCTCTGTCTCTGCAGCCCCTCCTCTTTTTTTCTCATGCATTTATAAAGGACTCCAGTGAGAGGATTACGACCCACCCTGGGTTACACCCTACTGAAATAACCTAATCCAACAGTCCTGTCTGCAATAGCTTCACACCCAAGGAATGGGCTGGTTTCAAGAACAGGATTTTCTGGGGTATATGCCATCTCAAACTACTACGGAAGTGAAAGAGCAGGAAGCTCTGTTCTGTTCATGATCTTAGGGGGAAAGTATTTAGGCTATCACCTTTAGGTAGGGTGGAGGTTTCTTTAGGTGCCCTTTATCAGGCTGAGGGGGTTTTAGTCTAATTGTAGTTTGCTGAGAGAGTTTGTTTATTAGGAATAGCTGTTAGATTTTGTCAAATTCTTTCTTGAAATCTACTGAGATAATCATCTGATTTTATTTTTGGTTTGCTAATATGTTCAATTGTATTGATTGATTTTCAAATATTAAAGTAAACCTGCATTCTTGGAATAAACCCCACTTGGTCATATGACATGTTATCCTTTTAATATATTGTTGAATTGAATTTTCTAACTTTTTGTATACAAGTTTTTACAACTATATTCCTAAGGGATACTGGCCTATTCTTTTCTTGTAATTTCTTTATCTGGTTTACTTTTTTAAAAAGATTTTATTATGTATTTATTTTTACACCCCACCCCCTCTTTCCTGAGATGGCTCCCTTGTCTGTCCCTTGTCTGTTCATCTGAACCTGGGACCTCCCATGTGGGAGGCGAGTGCCCAACCACCTAAGCCACTTCTCCCTGCTGGTTGCATCATTTACTGCTTGAGGCATCTGCTCATATTGGTGTTTGCAGCATCTGCTGGTTGCAGCATTTGTTTTGCTCGTCGTAGTGGTTGGAAGTCTCCTGATTGTAGTGTCTGTTGGTTGAGACTTCTGCTTGTTACATCGTCTGCTCATGTTCTTTAGGAGGTATCAGGAACCACACCTGGTACCTCCCATGTGGGAGGCAGGCACCCAATTGTTTGAGCTGCATCTACTCCCTCTGGTTTTCTTTTAAGGGTAATTCTGGACTCATAGAATGAGTTGGAAACTATTCTCTTCTCTGATTTTCTTTTTAAAGAGTTTATGTAGGGAAACAGACTTGGCCCAGTGGTTAGGGCATCCGTCTACCACATGGGAGGTCCGCAGTTCAAACCCCGGGCCTCCTTGACCCATGTGGAGCTGGCGCATGCGCAGTGCTGATGCGTGCAAGGAGTGCCCTACCACGCAGGGGTGTCCCCCGCGTAGGGGAGCCCCACGCGCAAGGAGTGTGCCCCGTAAGGAGAGCCGCCCAGCACGAAAGAAAGTGCAGCCTGCCCAGGAATGGCGCCGCCCACACTTCCCGTGCCGCTGACAACAACAAAATTGGACAAAGAAACAACGCAGCAAATAGACACAGAGAACAGACAACCGGGGGGGGGGGGATTAAATAAATAAATAATCTTTAAAAAATAAAATAAAATAAAGAGTTTATGTAGAATTTGGTATTATTTCTTCCTTAAATGTTTGGTAGAATTCACCCTAAAATCATCTGGGCCTGGAGTTCTCTTTGTGCAGAGTTTCAAACCATGTCTTTTTCTTTAATAGATATAGGGATATTCAACTAATTGATTTCTTTTTCAGTGACCTTTGACAATGTGGGCCATTCACTGAAATTGCCCATTTCACCAAGCTGTAAAATTCATTGGCATAAGGTTGTTAATATTCACTTATTTTCCTTGAAGTATCTATAGAATGGGAAATAACATTACCTCTTTCATTTTGATAGTTGTCATTTGTGTATTCTCTCTTTTTTCCCTGAATGTCTGGCAAGAGTTTTATCAGTATTATTGATTTTCTCAAAGAACAAACTTTTAGTTTCATTGATTTTCTTTAGTGTTTTCCTGTCTTCTATTTCATTTGTTTCGCTTTGATCTTCATTATTTCCTTTCTTGTGCTTACTTTGGGTTTAATTTTCCCTTCTTTTTCTTTTTTTTCTATTGCCATAACCTGGAAGTGGAGGTCATTGATTTGACTGACACCTTTCTTCTATTCTGTTGTGGGTGTTTGATGCTATAAATTTCCCCCCTCAAAACTGCTTTGGCATCATAGTGTTTTCATCTCTAAATTAATTTAAAATAATTTTTTTTAAAGATTTATTTGTCTCCCCTCCCCCCACCCCAGTTGTCTGTTCTCTGTATCTATTTTCTGCATCTTGTTTCTTTGTTCTGTGTCTTTTTGTTGTGTCATCTTGTTGTGTCATCTTGTTGTGTCAGCTCTCTGTGTGTGCAGCGCCATTCCTGGGCAGGCTGTACTTTCTTTCGCGCTGGGCGGCTCTCCTTACAGGGCACACTTCTTGCGCGTGGGGCTCTCCTACGCGGGGGAGACACCCCTGCATGGCAGGGCACTCCTTGCGCGCATCAGCACTGCGCATGGGCCAGCTGCACACGGGTCAAGGAGGCCCGGGGTTTGAACCATGGACCTCCCATGTGGTAGGGGATGCCCTAACCACTGGGCCAAGTCTGTTTTCCCCTAAAATAATTTTTAATTACTTTTGATTTCTTCTTTCACCCATGTGTTATTTGGATATGTGTTAATAGTTTCCAAATACTTGTGAATTTTTCTAAGAATATTTCTGTTGTTAATATTTAACATAATTCCATTATAGTAAAAAACATATTTTGTATGGCTTGAATCCTTTGTCATCTATTAAGACTTGTTTCATGGCCCAGAACATGATATAACTTGGTGAATGTGCCAATATACAGAAAAAAAAGTGTATTCTGCTGTTGTCAGGTGGAGTAGTCAATAGATATCAATCAAATCAAGTTGGTCAATAATGTTATAACATCTGTAGTAGGGCTTTTCTAACAAATATCACACAATGGATTGGCTTAAACAACTGGAATTTATTAGCTCATGATATTAGAGGCCAGAAGTCCCAAATCGTTGGTATGAGCTCATGCTCTCGCTGGGTGTCTGCAGCATTTGGGTGCTGGCTTGCCACAAGCCTTGGGGTTCCTTGAGTTGCATGTCTGCCTTTGCTTCATGGTGATGTCTTTTGTATCCTCCTGTAGCATTCCCTGTCTTCTGGCTTCTCCATCTTCTGGCTTATTCCTGTTTCTTGTTTCCAAAGGTCCTTTTTACAATGAGTTCACACCCATAAGAGTGTGGATTAAGATTGAAAACCTACCTTTCATTCTTAATCTTACTCTATCCTTGCTGATTTTCCGTAAGGAGTATTAGACTACCTGACTGTATTTGTTAATTTGTTATTGCCTTATGTTTTTGAAGTTTTATCACTAGGTGCATAAACATGTAGGATTGTTCTGTTCTCTTGACTAGCTGAACTTTTATCATTATGACCTTCTTTATCCCTAGTAATATCTTTTCCTTTGAAATCTACTTGATCTGACAATAGAAGGTTGACTCCACCTTTTCTTAGTGTTAGTATGGTACATTGTTTTCCATCTTTTTACTTTTAATTTAAATCACTAACTTAAGGTGGCGTAAGCCAGATTTCTCACTGAAAAGTTACTATTTTTCCCTTTGTAATTAATAAGTACATTATGGGGAGATACCTAGAAGCTATACAAAACTGTGTTTCCCATCATGCTTTTGCCCATAAACTTTATCGTTCCTTAATGATTCTTGCCTGTGATGTTTGCTAAATGGTGATTTTCTGTTTTCATCTTTCCATCTGTATCTATTCATTGGAATTCTACTTCAGGGAAGAACTTTCCATTTTACTTCATTTATTTACTTGTTTGTTCACTGAATTTTTTTATAGCAATATGGACTCAAAGATATTTATTTTATTCTTTGGTTTATAAATTCCTTACCATCAATATTTATTTCGTTGGTCAAACTGACCCACATATGGCCGTTGGGAGTCTCTTTTCATTGCCTCCTGTGTTTTTCCAACATACTCTTATCATTTTTGAGTACTTCCCTACTTTCTGGCACCAGAAGATATTCTTGGCTTTATTTGTACTTTCCCTGTCCCAGACCTGGAATTAGTCATTTCTCCAAGGATCCCTGATTTCTTTTAATGAGAATAGAATTTAGAAACCAAGATCTGGGCTCTCTCAACAGACAGAAATAAAAATTACATATGTGTATGTGCATACATATGTGCACATCTATAATTGTTCCTATATATATCTATTTGTATATATAATAAAAACCAACAGTCTGTTCTGAAACCTCCAGTGCCAGTCTTGGTTCATTATACCCACCCCATTTCCTTATTTTGTTCTTCCTTTCTCTGATAGCAAGAAACCTGGTTCTCATTATCCACCATATATTTATTTTATTTTCTTAATCCTAGAATACTCATAAATAAGCTTATGAATTGCAAAACCTTAACCCTCTGAAAAACAAATTTACTAATTGGAATGTTGTACAGTCCTTTTGCTCTGATTTGGTTAAGTTACTCTTTTCTAAAATTATTTAGATCAGTGCTTTTCTTCGCATCACTTACAGTGTTGTTATGTAATTCATTTGTAATACATTAGGTTGATCCCTTACTGTTTATGTAACATTTTGGAATCCCCCATGTCCCTGGCTAATTTAAATTATGCATTTACTTTATTTTTTAAACTAAGATATAATTCACATACCATAAAATTCACCATTTTTAAAGTATACCATTTAGTGGTTTTTAGCGTGTTTACAAGGCAATGAACCTTTATACCACTATCTAATTCCTGAATATTTTCATCACACACACAAGAAACCCCATGCCCATGAGCAGCAACTCCCTGTGACTCCTCCCCACCCCAGCCTCTAGTGACTACTAATTTGCTTTCTGTCTCTATGGACTTATCTATTCTGTGAATTTAATATAAACAGAATCATACAATAGCCTTTTTTAATCCCTCCCTCCCCTTGTGGCTTGCTTGTTTTCTGCTCTCTGTGTCCATTTGCTGCGTGCTCTTCTGTGTTTTTACTTGTCTCCCTTTTTTTTGGTTGCATCACCCTGCTGAGTCGGGCATGCAGGCGAGCTAGCCTTCACATGGAGGCCCCAGGACACAAACCCAGGGCCTCCCATGTGGTAGACGGGAGCCCAACTGATTGAGCCACAGCCACTTCCCACAATAGCCTTTTGTATCTGGCTTCTTTCTATTAGCATAATGTTTTTTAGGTACACCCATTTTTGCACATGTATCAGCACTACTTCTTTTTTATGACTAATATTCTATTGTATGTCTGTATCACATTTTGTTTGATGTATGTATTTTGAGTGCAATATTAACATGGTTCTAAAAGTAAAAACTATACAAACAGGCTTACTCAGAGAAGTGTAACTTCCCCTGTTTTAGTTTCCTAGGCTGCTCAAGAAAATACAAGGCAATGGGTTGGCCTAAACAATGGGAATTTATTGGCTCATGTTTTTGAGGTTGGAAAAAGTCCACATCAAGGCATCATGAAGGCTATGTTTTCTCTCTGAAGACTGGCGTTCGGGGGCTGGCTGCTGGTGGTCCTCGGTCCTGGGTGCCTGGATCTCATGGCAGTGCACATGGCAGCCTCTCCCGGCTTTCTCTCCATCTATTTGAATTTAATTCTGCTTATAAAGGACCCCAGCAATAGGATTAAGCCCCATCCTGACTGAGGTGGGCCACATCTTAACCGAAGTAACCTCGTCAAAAGGTCCTACTTACAATGGGTTCACACTCATGGGAAAGAATCAAGTTTAATATATGTTTTTCTGGGGGTATATACTACCACAGTGTAGTATATGGGAACTCTGTATTTTATGCCTGATTTTTCTGTGAACCTACAATTTCTCAATAAAAACAACAACACAGGACCATTTCTTGATAAAAACAATCAATAATAATCTAGGAATAGAGGAGAACTTCCAACATGATAAAGTATATGTATGAAAAGCACCTATATAACATAATATTCAAAGGTTAAAGACTTAAAACCTTTCCCCTTAAAATCAGTAAAAGGACAAGGATGCCCACTTTCACCACTGCTGTTCAACATGGTACTGGAAGTTTAGCCAGAGAAAAAAATAAAAGGCATCCGAATTGGAAAGGTAGAAGTAAAACTTTTCCTATTGCAGATAATATGATCCCATGCATAGAAAACCCTGAAGAATCTATGATAGCTACTAGAACTGATATATGAATTGAGCAAAGTGTCAGTTAGATCATTATACAAAGATCAGTGAGGTTTCTAAACACCAGCAAGGAACAATCTGAAAAGGAGAGCAAAGAAACTATTCTATTTACTATAGCAACCAAAAGAAAATATCTTGGAATAAATTTAAGGATGTAAAGGACTTATACATAGAAAATTATAAGGCATTATTGAAAGAAATTACAGAAGACCTAAATAAACAGAAAGCTATTCCATCCTCGTAGATTGGAAGAATTAATACTATTAAGATGATTTTTCAGTTTGCTATAAGCTCCTGGGAGCAATATACCAGAAATGGGTTGGCTTCTATATGGGGAATTTATTAGGTTAAATGCTTACAGTTTCGAGGCTGTGAAAATGCCAAATCAGGCATCATCAGAGGTGCTGTCTCACCAAAGGTCAGCTGCTGGCGATCTTGGACTCCTTCCATGAGGGAAGGTACATGGAGGCATGTGCTTCTCTTTCAGGTCTTCTGTCTTCTCCTCCAGGCTTACTCTCTCCCCGAGTTCAGCTGAGTGATCAGGCATATGGCTCATCTCTCCCCTCTCCTCCTGGCCTCCTCTCTTTGAGCCTCTAGGAGGTCTCTTTCTGAACCAATGTGCTCTGCTGATTCCAGCCTCCAACCTCTGGGTCCTCTTGCTCAGCCTCTTGGGTTGTCTTTTTCTCGGTGTCTCTGCTTTCAGTCCTCCATTTCTGAAGGACTCCAGAAAGAGGCCAAGACCCAGCCTGGGGCATGTTTCCCTGAAGCAATCCAATCACAGGCTCCACACCTGAATCCATCCAATCAAAGGGCCCCACCCCCTCAGGAATGGACTAATTCCAAGAACATGATCTTTCCTGGGGGTCATAAAAAAGCCTCAAACTGTCACAGATGTCAATACTACACATTTCATGCAATTCCAATCAACCTTTCAACCACCTTCTTTGCTGAAATGGAAAAAATAATCATAAAATTCAGGAAAAGGGGCCCTGAAGAGCCAAAAACATCTTGCAAAAAGAACAAATTTAGAGGATTCACACCTCCTGATTTCAAAATTTACTACAACACTACTGTAATCCACTAGCATGGTACTTGCCCAAGGATGGACATATGGAACTGTAGAATAGAATTGAGAATACAGAAATAATCCTATACCTATATGGCAAATTGATTTTTGGCAAGTGTACCAAGTCTACTTATTGGAGAAAGAAGAATCTCTTCAACAACGGTACTGAAAAACCAGATATCCACTTGCAAAAGAATAAAAGCAGACCCTTATCTCACACCATATGCAGAAGTTAGTATAAAATGGGTCAAAGGCCTAAATATAAAACCTAAAACTATAAAACTCAGAAGAAAACATATGGAAATATCTTGAGGACTTTGTATTAGGCAGTGGATTATTAGACTTCACACCAAAGGCATAGGCAACAAAAGAAAAACTGAGTATATATGACATCATCTCAATTTAAAACTTTCTACAATCTTGCACCCATTCACGTATTATTGCTCAACAATTTGAGAGTTAGTTGCAGACATTATGGTCTCTAAGGGTTTATTTCCTAAAACATACTATTATATAACCAAAATAAATTATCAATTTCAGGAAAATTAACGTTGATAGAATACAAAGATCCAATATGCCATCCATATTCAAAATCCTGCAACTTGCTAATAATGTCTCTTATAGCATTTTTTTTTCCTGACCAGGATCCAAACCAGGATCCTATGTGCATTTTCATTGTTATGTCTCTTTAGTCTCCCTTAATCTGGAACAATTCCTCATGTTTCCTTGTCTTCTATAATCTAGACCTTTTTTAACATTTCTTTATTGTGGTGAAATATGCATAACATTAAGTTTACCATTTTTCTATTTGTAATTCAGTGGTATTCAGTACATTTACAATGTTGTATAATTATCATCATTATCTATTTCCGGAGCTTTTTCATTACCTTAAACAAGATCTCTGTACCTATTAATCCAGCAGTGAAACCAGTGGGTCCTGGACTTCTCTGGGTTGGGAGGTTTTTTTTTGTTTTGCTTTCATTTTTAGCAGAATTTTTATTGTCTTTTTTTTTTTTTTTAAGATACATAGATCACATAAAATGTTACATTAAAAAGTATAAGGAAAGCAGATTTGGCTCAACTGATAGAGCATCCGCCTACCATATGGGAGGTCTATGGTTCAAACCCAGGGCCTCCTGACCCATGTGGTGAGCTAGTCCATGTGCAGTGCTGATGCGCGCAATGAGTGCCCTGCCACACAGAGGTGTCCCCCGCATAGGGGACCCCCTTGTGCAAGGAGTGCACCCTGCAAGGGGAGCTGCCTAGAGTGAAAAAAGCACAGGCTGCCCAGGAGTGGCACTGCACACATGGAGAACTGACCCAGCAAGATTTCAAAAACAAAAAAAAGGAGATAGATTCCAGATGCCACTGACAAGAATGCAAGCATACACAGAAGAACACACAGCAAATGCACACAGAGAGAAGACAACGGGGATGGGGTGGGGGAGTGGGGAGGAAGGGAAGAGAAAGAAAAAATATATGAGGTTCCCATATACCCGTCCCCACCCCCCCCCACATTCCTATTACATCAACAACCTCTTTCATCATGGTGGCACATTCATTGCATTTGGTGAGTACATTTTGGAGTACTGCTGCACCACATGGATAATAGGTTACATTACAGTTTGTACTCTCCCCCAGTCCATTCAGTGGGTTATGGCAGGATATATAATGTCCTGCATCTGTCCCTGCAATATCATTTAGGACAATTCCAAGTCCAAGTCCCAAAAATGCCCCCATATCACACCTCTTCTTCCTTCTCCCTGCCCTCAGCGACTCCCATGGCCACTGTCTCCACATCAATGATACAATTTCTTCCATTGCTAGAGTCACAATAGTTCTATGGTAGAATACCAGTAAGTACACTGTAATCCATATTTTATTTCTCCATCTTGTAGATCCTGGGATGGTGATGTCTACTCCACCTCTAAATTGAGAGGGGGCTTAGATCCCAGAAGGCTGATGGATGCAATTCTCCTGCTTGCAGCTGTAGACTCTCTCTGTTCCATGGTGTGGTGGTTGACTATCCTCACCTTCCTGTTAGCTCACCTGGGCAAATCCAATGAACCAGAGAATAGGAGTTGCAACTCTGCTGAGACTCAGGGCCCATGTGGCACATGGACAGTCCAGAGATGCAAGTCTTCTGAGCATACACCAACCCCAGTGCCAACCACAGGTTCAGTAAAAGTGACAGAAGAGGCATGTATAGAGAGGTCACATCTGAGTCCAACTCCATCACACTCAGGAGCATGCATTCCAAAATCAGGCCCACTGGCAAAGCCCTGAACTCCAGGGCTATCTGTCATGACCATAGAACCTGTGTATCTCTGTAGCCCTCAGAGCACCAATGCCTGGAGTTGTATCTACTTTGGCTGTCTCTGGGATCCTGCTGAGACGTGCATAAGTGTAACCGCTCTGATGACCTCCCGACTCACTTCAAAGTCTCTTAGCCATATAAACTCATTCGTCTTTATAATTTCCCTCTTTTATTCAAGGTATTTTTCTAGATATATCACCAGCTAGTGATTGGTAGTAATCATTTGGTAACAGGGAGGCTCATCCCCAGCAGTCATGTCCCACAGTGGGGGGAAGGTAATGCATTTACATGCTGAGTTTGACTTGGAGAGTGGCCACATTTGAGCAACATGGAGACCCTCAGGAGGTAACTCCTAGGCACCCCGCAGCTCTAGGCCTAGTTGAAATTTCAATCACACAGGCTAGGCATCAGTATCAAGGGCCCATCATTGGGTCATCCCCACTAGGAACTCAGCACTCCCTCAGTTGTTATGTGTAACTCTACTTACTATGACGATGCCCAACAAATATCCGAACACATTTTTATACCCTATCTACATGCCCTGGAGAACTCCCTCCCAACAATGCATGCCCCATCAATGACACCCCACACCAGTGCTCCTCCCCTGCCATGGTTGAACTCCTCTGTGACCCAAAGCTTCTTCAAAAATGAAGCCTAATATATTACCAAATTCAATTAGGAAAATGAAATAGTAATGATAGGTTTAAAGATTAGAAATAGAAATAGAATTCAAAAATGAAGCCTAATATATTACCAAATTCAATTAGGAAAATGAAATAGTAATGATAGGTTTAAAGATTAGAAATAGAATACATTAGAAATAGAATAATTTAGAAAAGCTAAAATTAAGTAAAAAATAAATAAATTGGGGTATTAAATTTTTTTTTAAATCATAAGACTTTGTTTTTGACATTTTGCCTTTCATCAGTGTAATAGGTGTTGCCCTGTATGTACAGTAGCAAGGCAGTCTTTTCCATTCCTTCCTCAGTGTCTACATCATTTTTTTTTTTAATTTTGTCTTCAAAAAAGTTTTAGATCACAGTAAAGTCACATATACAATATAGGGGACTCCCATATACCTAATGTCAAACCCTTTTCCCCCTTCCCCAGCAATGGTCTTTTTATATGTGGATGCTATATTTGTTACAGCTGATATACAGCTATTGAAACATAGCTACTAACCATAGTTCCATTATGGTTTATATTTTAGACTATATACTTTCCTAAATTTTTAGTTACATTATGGTTTACGGGTTTAGACTATACACTTTTATAAATTTTTGGAGAAATTTAACGTGGCCTGTATCCATCATTGCATGATCTTGTGGAACACTTCCATTGCCCCCCAGATACTCCATCTTCCATCTATTCTATTCCTCTCTCCCCTCAGGGCCCATAGTGACAACCAAACTTCATTGCTTAAAGGACAAGATTCATAGATACTTGCAACAGTGCTGTGGGCTTGACACACTAGACTGTCATACCTAATTGGGAGCTGCCCATGCTCTCAAGAGACACCCCCTCCTCTGTTTGAGAACATCAGGCCTCCCCAGGATGGGTGTACAACACTTTCTGTTGGGAGGTTTTTGATTACTGATTCCACATCTTTATTACAGGTTTGCTAAGATTTTCTCTTTCTTTTTTAATTATATTTTTAAGATTTTATTTATTTATTTCTTCCCCCCACCTTGTTGTTTTTGCACTCGCTGTCTGCTTTCTGTGTCAATTCACTGTGTGTTCTTCTGTGTGTGCTTGTCTTCTCTTTCAGTGGCACAAGGAACAGATCCTGGTACCTTCTGGAGTGGGAAAGAGGAGCTCAATCTCTCGCGCCACCTCAGCTCCCTGGTCTGCTGTGTCTCTTATTGTCTTTTCTCTGTGTCTCTTTTTTTTTTGCATCATTTTGCTGCACCAGCTCTCCACACAGGCCAGCACTTGGTGTGGGCCAGCTCACTGTGTGGGCCAGCTTGCCTTCACCAGGAGGCCCTAGAAATTGAACCCTGGACCTCCTAAATGGTAGACAGGAGCCTAATCACTTGAGACACATCTGTTTCCCTTCTCTTTCTTCTCAAGTCAGTTGAGATAATTTGTGTTTTTCAGTAAACTATTTCAAGTAGGTTACCAAATATGTTGGAATATAATTCTTTATAGAATTTTCTCATAATAATTCCACTGCAAAGATGGCTCCCTCATCTGTTTGCTCATTGTTTTTGCTCTTTGGGGTTTTTTTCTCATTGTTTTTGCTCATTGTTTGCACTCATTATGTGCTCATTGTCTGCTCATTGTCTGTTTTATCTTTAGGAGGCACCAGAAACCGAATCTGGAATCTCCCATGTGGGAGGCAGGTGCTCAACTGCTTAAGCCAAATCCACTCCTTGCTCATTTTGTTTTTCCTTGTTGTCTTCTCATTGTTTGCTCATTGTCTTGCTTGTTGTTTTTGCTTATTTGCTCATTGTTTGTACTTGTTGTCTGCTTACTGCTTTGGCTTGATGTCTGCTCATTGTTTGTTCGCCTTCTTTTTGGGGCACCAGAAACCAAACCTGGGACCTCCCTTGTGGGAAGCAGGCACTCAACTGCTTGAGACACATCCACCCCCCCATAATACTTTTTATTTGGTAAGGTCAGTAGTAATATCCCCACTTTCATTTTTCATTTTGCTTATATGTATTTTCTCTATGTCCAGTCATTCTAACTGACGGTTTCTTAATTTGTTGGTCTTTTTAAGGAAGAAAATTTGGTTTTGTTCATTCTATTGTTTTTCTATTCTCTATTTCTTTAATCTCTGCACTGATCTTTATTATTTCATTGCTTCTGCTCACTTTGAGTTTATTATGTCTTTATTTTTCTGGTTCATTTAGTTGTGAAGTTAGGTTACTAATGTGTGATATCTTCTTTTTTATGTAAGCATTTACAGCTATAAATTTCTCTCTGTGCACTATCTTTGTAGCATCAAATAAATTTTTCTATGTTGTGCTTTAATTTTCATTTGCCTCTAAGTGTTTTCTACTTTCCCTTGTGATTTCTTCTTTTACCCATTGGTTGTTTAAGAGTAGGTTGATTTCCACAAATATGTAAATTTTCCAGTTATCCTTCTGTGATTGATTTCCAGCTTCATTCTGTTGTGGTTGGAAAAGATACTTTGTATGATTTCAATCTTTTACAATGTTTTAAGACTGGATTGTTTGGCCTATCATACATATGATCTACCCTGGAGAATGATCCATGTGCACTTGAGAACAATGGGTATTCTGCTCTTGTTGAATGGAATATTCTGTATGTGTCTGTAGCAGTTTGATATAGTTGTGAATTCCAAAAATAGATATTGGATTATGTTTGTGATCTGGTCTGTATCTGGGCATGATCAAGTTATGATTAGGGCTTTGATTAGGCCATATCATTAAGGATAAAAGATAAAAGACATGGCAAAGGACAGAGTTGGGGATTTTTATGTTGGAGTTTTAATGTTGGAGTTTGATATTGAAGCTTAACCTGCAGCCCCAGGAAGTAAGCTCACAGAGGAAAAGAGAAGCAAGCCCCAGGAAGAAAGAAACACTGAACCCAGAGAGAAGCAAGACCCTGGAAGGGAGGAACCCAGGAAACCTGAACCCTCACAGCTGTCAGCAGCCGTCTTGCTCCAACACGTGAAAGTAGACTTTGATAAGGGAAGTAACTTATGCTTTCTGGCCTGGTATCTGTAAGCTCCTACCCCAAATAAATACCCTTTGTAAAAACCAACTGATTTCTGGTATTTTGCATCAGCACCCCTTTGACTGACTAACACAGTGTCCATTAGGTGTAATTGGTTTGTACTGTTGTTCAGGTCCTCTATTTCTGTCTAGACAGTCTATCAATTATTGAAAGTAGTATGCTGATGCCTCCAGCTATTATTGTAGAACTGTTTCTCCTTTTAGTTCTGTCAATGTTTGCTTCATATTTGGGGGCTCTATTTTTTAATCATGTATGTTTATTTTATTTTTTTAGGATTTATTTTTTCTCTCCCCTTCTCTGTCCCCCCTCCCCCCAGTTGTCTGTTCTCTGTGTCCATTCACTGTGTGATCTTCTGTGTTTGCTTGTATTCTTGTCAGCAGCATGGAGAATCTTTGTCTCTTTTTGTTGCATCATCTTGCTGCATCAGCTCTCTGTGTGTGCGGCACCACTCATGGGCAGGCTGTACTTTTTTTGCACTGGGCGGCTCTCCTTAAGGGGCACACTCCTTGCGCGTGTGGCTCCCCTTTGTGGGGGACACCCCTGTGTGGCACAGCACTCCTTGTGAGCATCAGCACTGTGCATGGGCCAGCTCATCACACAGGTCAGGAAGCTCTGGGTTTGAACCCTGGACCTCCCATGTGGTAGGCAGAGGCTCTATCCGTTGAGCCAAATCTCCTTCTTATATATGTTTATAATTGTCATATTTTCCTGCTGTATTGCACCTTTTATCAATATATAACATCCTTCTTTGTCCTTTGTAAACTTTTTTGATTAAAAACTATTTTGCCTCATAATAATACAGCCAGTCAAGATCTCTTTTGGTTACTATTTGCACAGGATATCTTCCTCCATCCTTTTACCTTAACTTCTTTATCTCTGTGTCTAAAGTGAGTCACTTATAGATGGATTATATTTTTTCATCCAATGTGTTTATCTCTGCCTTTTAGTAGGAAAGTTAAATCCATTTACATTTAAGGTAATAAATGATAAGGAAAGATTTTATTTCTGCCATTTAGCTATTTGTTTTCTGTATGTCTTATGTTTTTGTTCCTTCATTTCTCCATTATTATCCTTTTGTATATTTAGTTGTTTTCTGTACTATTCAATTTTTATTTCCCTTTTTCTCTATAAATTTTACTTATTTTCTTATTGGGCACCTTTGTGATTACAATTAACAATTTAAACTAACAAAAACCTTGTTCAAGTAATGCCAACTTAGTTTCAATAGTCTACACTCTATTCCTGTATAGCTTTCTCCCTCCCCATTTATAATGATATTGTTTTAGATTACATATTTATACATTTCATGCCCACTAACGTAGATTTTAATTATTGTTTTATACATTTGCCTTTTACTTAATTGTAGCAGTTTGATATGGTTATGAATTCCAAAAATAGATACTGGATTATGTTTGTAATCTGGTCTGTACCTGGGCATTATTGAGTTACGATTAGGGCTTTAATTGGGCCACATCATTAGGGCACTGAGTCCCTGCCCCTTGGTGGATGGGGACTCACAGATAAAAAGCATGGCAAAGGATAGAGTTGGGGCTTTTAATGTTGGAGTTTGATCCTGAAGCTGGAGCCCCAGGGAGAGAGACAGAGCTGTTCACCTGATAGTCTACAACTGACCTTGTGGAAAGAGGCAAAGCCTAGAGAGTCTCATAATCTACAGCTGACCTTGTGGAAAAAACAGAGGAGCTGAGCCCAGAGGAACCCAGGAAGCCTGAACCCTCGCAGATGTCGGCAGCCATCTTGCTCCAACACGTGAAAACAGACTTTGGTGAGGGAAGTAACCTATGCTTTATGGTCTGGTATCTGTAAGCTCCTACCCCAGATAAATATCCTTTATAAAAGCCAACCAGCACAGCCAAGAACTCGCCCCGCCCTGCTGGGCACGCTGGGCCGGGCACCCGGGCCTCCTGCCCCTTCGCGGGGGTGCTGTGGCCTCTAGGTCCGGCTGGCTGCACTCCCGCTCAGCCGCCCCAAGTGCCACCCAGTGGGGCCTTCAGTGATGGCCGACCCGGGGCCCTCCCGAGCCGGCGCTGAGGGGCCATGGGCGGCCTGCGCCCACCACACTGTCATGCCCAGGTCCCGAGGCCTGCAAGCCCCCCAGCACCCTGTGGCAGGAGGACCCTTCCGAGTCAGGGGCTCCAGGGGCCCCAGAGGAGACAGGCAGCTGTGCTGGCAGAGGGTGGGTCTGCTCGCAGCCTGCCCCATGTGCCCCTAGCCAGGGGGCAGCTGGGGCCAAGGCAGCGTGTCTCCTGTCTGCCCTCCAGCCGGGACCCCTCAGAGCGCCTGGAGCCCGCAGCCCAGCGTCTGCTCCAGGAGCAGGTACAGGTGCAGGAGCAGGGGCTGGAGCAGGTGCAGGTGCTGGTACAGGTGCTGGAGCAGGTGCTGGCCGTCCCACAGGAACAGATGAAGGTGGTCAAGACGGAGGGCCTGGTGAAGCTGAAGGGCAAGAGGATCGCAGAGCTGCCAAGACAAGGGGCCGCACCCCAGTGACCGCGCAGCCGTGGAGGGGGCCCTCCCCGGGTGACCAGGCCCTGCACACTGGCCAGCGCCAGGAGCCGCCCAACAGGCTCGTCCCACCTGGCATCCCAGGGGCTCCAGCCACTGTCCCTCAAGCTCGCATCCCCACAGAGACCCATCTAGACCCGAAGGCCCAGCGCCGGCCTCCAGCCCTGCGGCTTCCGCCCTCCTGAACCGGGAACCAATAAAGTCCTGGGCAATCGTGGGGGGAGAAAAGCGAACTAATTTCCGGTATTTTGCATCAGCACGCCTTTGGCTGACTAATACAGTAATATAGGATGAAAAAGCAATTACAAACAAAAAATATATTAATACAGGACTTTGTTTACTTATGTAGTTACCTTTACCAACATTCTCTAATTTTTCTTATAGTTTCTCGTTACTGTCAAGTGTCTTTATTTTATAGCAGAAGGACTCCCTTTAAATTTCTTGAAGAGAAAGTTTTCCAGTAGTGACTTTCTTCAGATTTTTAGATATCTTAATACTGCCATTGTGAAGGATAAGTTTTCCAGATGTAGAATTATGGGTTGATTTTTTTTTTACTTTAAATATGTCATCCCACTGTTTTCTGGCCTCCATGATTTCTTATCAGAAATCTGTTGTTGTTCTTATTGAGGATCCCTGGTACATGATAAGTCACTTTTTTTTTCATTTAAAATATTTGTTAAAGTATATCACTCATACATAAGCATACTTAAGTATCTTACATTTGGTGTATTTTTCCCCAACCCACCCTATTATTATTTTTTGTATTACTCATATTTGAGCATACCTAAACAATAAGTATTATAGGAAAAGTTGTGAACTTACAAAGCAGACATGCATAATATCATACAGGGGTCCCATACATCAGTCCATCACCAGCACCTTGCATTGTTGAGGTCAAATCACTTTTGAGGCTTTCAAATTCTCTTTTTGTCTTTGGGTTTTAACAATATCACTATAATGTGCCTTAGTGTGGATCTCCTTGTGTTTATTCTGCTTGGAATTTGTTGAGCTTCTCGGACATGCATATTCATACCTTTCATCAGATTTGGGAAATTTTCTGCTATTATTTCTTTAAATATTTTTTTTATCCACCCCTCATCCTTTTGAGACTCCATGATGTGTTATGTTGATGTTGATTCACTTGATGGTGTCCCATAGGTCCCTTAGCCTCTGTTCTGTTCATTTATCATCATTCTTTTTTCTTTTTGCTCTTCACATTAATTTCAAATGTATTGTCTTTAAGTGTGCTGTTTGTAAATTGATTTTTTTTAGTTAGACCAATAAAAAGAATTTATTGGTAAATGGGGGAAAGAACAGAGGTTGTTGAGAAATGGGAGAAAAAGATGGAAACGTACACCAAAATTTGGTATAGGCTTTTCTAGGCAGAGAGAGCCTGTAAATTAATTTTTGTGTGTCCACTCCTTTTTTTAAATTGTATTTGTTTAAGATACATGGATCACGAAAAATGTTACATTAAAAATTATAAAAGGTTCCCACATATCCCATATCCCACACACCCCCACTTCTCCCACATCAACAACCTCTTTCATCATTGTGGCACATTCATTGCATTTTGTAAATTAATTTTAATTTATGATATTTAAAACATGAAAATGTATTGACAATGTTGTAAAGAAAGCTGCTAAAACTATAAATGAAGCATTTTGAATAAAAATGTAGCCTGGCACAATTTTAATAAAGACAGTGTAAAAATATTTCCTTTCTAACGACATAATCAGGCTCCCATATATGCCTGGCACTTACAAAATTACTATATATCTGTGCTGGTTTCTTAATCTCTTTTATCGATCAATATAACAGCAGTGAAAGTGTTATTTTTAAACCAAAACTAAAGAATGAAATTAATCTCCTAAATGAAATCTGTGCTTGCTTTTTGCTGGCCAAACATAGATTTCATTTTCAACTGATATGAGACCATTTTTGTTGCTTATTAAACAAGAAAAATCTAAACACACCTTTAAGAAGTTAAAAATTGCAGCAAAATATTGATTGCTTTCCCATGAATGGCAGGATCTGATTTTTTTTCCCCACAAAAATCCAGAACTTGTCTAGAGGCAGAGCAGAAATCTCATCTTGAGTATACAGTCAGGCTGCATTTCACGAAATTCTTTTCTCTCAAAGCCATATTCACAGGCTGAGTAAAAGATGCAGCAAGAGTCTTCACCCATTCACTTGTGCTGACATGGATGAAGATATCTTCAGATTTCTTCTGTGGTTCTCTCAGGTTGTTTCCAACAAGATTAGAGACTTGAAGAAACACTTCCTCACATTTAGACCCAAGCTAGAGTGGAAACATCTCAAGATTCACCTATACAGCATACTTTTTCTAAAGATTCTATTTCTTTTAATCCCAGTAATTTTCCCAGTTGAAGACAAGACATTTTTCTCTGGGACTTGCAATTTTTCTTTTAGCCCAAACTCCTCTTGAGAACTCGTTCTCTGCTAAGTCACGGGATTTGTTTGTAGCGGATTTGTGTGCAATTTGTCCAATTATTCAGACAATTTTAACAACTTTATTGGGTGAACTGGTCTCTGTTGTGAACAAAGTCAGAATTTCCTTTGTTCACTGCACAGTCAAAGCCTTTCTTGGGGTCAACCATTGATGGGTTCCTTCAGTACAGATGGCCATACCGTCCTTCAGGTCACACATTTTGTATCAGATACAAAGACTTAAACATTAAAGGTATCTTGGCCTTTGTTCATTTGGAGCAGCTCTTTGCTGCAGAAAAGTTGTTGTTGAATTTCACCATTATTTACAAATCTTACAAATGTTATGATACGTCATTTATTGTTAAAATCCATTGCTTCATTCAACCCAGATAAAGAAGCAATTGTTCAGTTTATTATGCAAAACTTTTTTGGCATAACGTTACATGGCATCAACATGTTGACTGATTGTACTGCTTGATGGAGGAATCTTTTCATTTTCTCATATTGCATCATGTCGTAGTGTTTCACTCACTCCAATTTCTAACATTATTCTAACATTATTAGGTTCTTACCAACTGGGTGACTTTTTCCCTTTCTGGGCAGTAAGTTCTGCTACTAAATAACTTGCTCCCTGGGCCTTTTCACTAGACATGACTTTTGTTTGTTTGTTTTCACACATGCTTCACTCTATGTCCAAATTTCAGCAGCCATTTAAAATAATAAGTCCCTTTACTTGTCAGATGACTGTCATTTGGGGGTGTGTCTTTGCAATTTTGTGGGAGCTAATGCTTAATGTATAAGTTGTTCACCGCAGACAATGCACAAAGTAGCAGAACGACTTGGGGATCCAGGGTCCCTCTTCCTCTCGTGCACTAAAATGCCTCATAAGACTGAAATTCTCTGTCATTAACCTGATCAGAAACGCCTGGAGACCTAAGCTTAGCCTCCTCCTCCATCTCACACCTTGCTTCAGTAATCACCATATTGGACCATCGACATATTTAAAAACAAAAATTAATAAAATGTAAAAGAACAGAGTGTGATAAATGACCACATAGCAAAAATTACAAAAATATAAAAATTTTACTACATAGTTCAGTTAGTGACATCTTACACAACCAATGTTTTGCAGTGTAAATGTAGCAAGATGGCAGGGGCAGCTAAATCACAGTGTCTAAAATCTTTTTCTTTAGAATGAATATTTCCCTCCAATTTTTACTACATCTGTAGAACTTGTTCATTTACAGTTGGTGGGAGAAAGGGGAGTTGAGGGGGCACAATTTTGGAGGGAGAAGCTGACATCATCAGCCTACTATCCTTTTCTCTGTACAATACTTCCCAATTATCAATTGATTCCTCTCACTTGCATCAAAAACCAAAATGAACTCAATCAAATGAGCATGGTTCTAGTGTACACTGCCACTCAGGAATGAAAGGTCCCTAATAAAATTACTAGCTGGGCTGGTCAGTCACTGCCCATCACTGTGAGTGTTTGACTGACATCACCTAGCTCTTGAAGTACAAAAAACAATTTTTGATTTTTTTTTTTTCCAATCACAATCTCTCATGGAACCCCTAGCAATAGCTCATGGAACCTATGGAACCCCAGTTGAGAAACTGCACTAGCAAATTATCTCAAAGCAAAGTAATTAAAGGAAAAAATTTTATAACTTGGTGGACACATTTTAAAAACAAATGCTAGGAATGTCTAAAAGCACTGACTTTGTTAAATGTTAAAGTAATTTTATTCCTAAAAATGACATAAACATGTCACCTATAAAAGCTTTCTTCACAGTTAATAAAAAGAACTTTTAAACCGAATTTTCTAAACATTTTCTAAAATGTTTAAAATTTTTCCAGAGAACTCTTTTGGGTTTTGAATACATTTGTTTAAAATATTAGTGTAGCATATTCTCATTAGTTCACAGGAATAGTTGTTTGTCCTTACAGATGATGGAAATTTACTAGCCAAACTTCAACAAAAACTTTTACATATTTGTTGGATGGGATTGAAAATATAAATACTTAGAATTAATTATCTTTTTGAAGTGTCTTTTTGATATATAATTTTTTTATTAAAGAAGTTGTGAGCTTACAAAACAATCATGCATAATGCTCAGAATTCCCACACATCACCCCTCTACCAACACCTTGCATTGTTGTGGAACATTTGTTACGAATTGTGAAAGAATATCATCAAAATAATATTACTAATATTAATATTAATACTAGTATCATACATCTGTTATAGTTCATGAGAGAACACTGTCATATTTGTACTCTTAACCACAGTTCATTATCTACCACATGGTTCATTGTGTTATATAATCCCTTGACTTGTCTAGTCCATCCAAAGTGTACACTCAGTGGCTCTCAGTTCCATCACAAGAGTTGTGAAGTCATGGCCTCAGTAAATTTTTGGATGTTTCCTTTAGTCCAAAATAAAATATCCCATACCTCTCTATTACAGGCATTGGTATAGCAACTTCTTTGACGCTGATGCAAGACCATTACAATATTGCTATTAACTATAGTCCATGAGTTACATCGATTGTATTTCCCATGCATATCAACATATTCTCGCCACCTTATAATAGTGACACATATTTGTTCTGGTTCATAGAACGTTCTCATATTTGCACAATTAACCACAATCTCGCCACCTTATAATAGTGACACACATTTGTTCTGGTTCATAGAACGTTCTCATATTTGCACAATTAACCACAATCTCGCCACCTTATAATAGTGACACACGTTTGTTCTAGTTCATAGAACGTTCTCATATTTGCACAATTGACCTCAATCCTCACCCACCACTGGGGCCGCTATGTTACTCAGTCCCTAGATTCCTTTCAGTTGACACTTACGTCCATTGATTACTCCTTTGAGCCATAATCCCATTTATAAACCAGCTGTATTTATACTCCTTATAATATGTTACCATCATCTCCATGTCAGATATCTTTTTTTCGTGCTACGATAGACATTAAAACCATACTTTAAGTAAATGCAATACAAAAGCCAGATTTTAGCTTATATTTAAGTTCTTACTATGTGCCAGGCACAACCTTAAGCACTTTATATGTATTAAGTCATGTTATCCACATAAAAATCCAACAAGGTAGGTGCTATTCATCACCCACTCTCAGATGAAGAAACAAAATCAAAACCAAAAAAGATTAGGTAAATTTATCCAGACCAAATAGCCTGTAAGGGGAGTAGCTGAGATTTGAATCCAAACAGTCTGACTCCAAAGTTTGTGCCCTTAAATATTTCATCTCTCTATATTGTTTCTCAATGAAATATATTCAATCACATTGCTGTTACTTAAAATATTATAATTACTTATAATTTTAATTAGAAAAAATATTTTGTATGAAGTTTTTATTTTAAATATTTATTTCATCTTATCAATTCATTTTGTAATTTCTACCTTGGTGTATGTTTATGATACATATCATATGTTAGTATAGTGGTGCAAGTATATCACTTCTATTTGTATTGGGAGTGTCTAACAAAATTTTTAACCGATGAATGAACAAAGTATTTGGAGGGCATTGCCTTAGAAGTTCTGATTCTGATCGTTATGGTGCTGCCATAAATAAGTATACTTACTGTGTTGCCATAAATAAGAATGAAGTCAGACAAAACTTATTAAGCAACTCTTTTCAGACATAGGATCACAGTTATCACAGAGCTGTGATCCTTGACAGAAGAGATGCCGGTCAGGTGAACTCTGTATTCACCCAGTTTTCTGCCTCGGGGCAATCTCCAATCACAGAACAGGAAAATGGAGTCCACACAGAGAGCAATGATTTCACCCGGCAGAGGAAACAAAGACCAAAGTAGGGCTGGTAGGGCAAATGAAATTTACAGAGCAGAGAATCAGAATTTCAAGACACTCCAGAACTCTATATAGGAAGTCTTTCTGAATCTTTGGATAGGTACTACTCTGTATATCCTGAAAACTACAAAACTATGGAAAGAAAGAAGATCTGAATAAGTGGAATGATATTCCATGTTCATGAATCAGAAGACTAAACAATCTTAAGATGGCAATACCCCCAAAACTGATCTACAGATTCAATGTAATTCCTATCAGAATCTCAGCTGGCTTTGTAGAAGTCAACAAGCTGATCTTAAAATTTGTATGGAAACTCAAAGGACCCAGAAAAGCCAAATGGCTTTTTCTCTTGAAAAAGAAAAAAGATGGAGGACTCACACTTCCTGATTTCAAAATTGACTACTTGCCAAGCCAGCGAATCACAAGGCCAGCAGAGGTTCTAGGGGAGAGGCAGTAGATGCCACCTCTTCATGGGAAGAGTATCTAGGTCATTGCAAAGGGATGTGTAAACAGGAAAGGGAGAAATATTTGGCCATTAAACAGTCTACATGCCAATGATTCACAGCCAATCCCAACAGGAACATGTAAATCATGTCTATGTACACTGATAAGGCCTGAAGAAAAGTCCAAAAAGCTATAACAAGTTGGTTTTATGCTTAAGATTTTTTGTTGTTATGTTATTAGTTTTTTTAATTAAGAAAATTGTACATTCTAAAATACATTCATTTAACCACATTAAAAAGGTTCACAGGGGAAACGGACTTTGGCCCAGTGGTTAGGGCGTCCGTCTACCACATGGGAGGCCCGCGGTTCAAACCCCGGGCCTCCTTGACCCGTGTGGAGCTGGCCATGCGCAGTGCTGATGCGCGCAAGGAGTGCCGTGCCACGCAGGGGTGTCCCCCGCGTGGGGGAGCCCCACGCGCAAGGAGTGCGCCCGTGAGGAAAGCCGCCCAGCGTGAAAAGAAAGAGCAGCCTGCCCAGGAATGGCGCCGCCCACACTTCCCGTGCCGCACGACAACAGAAGCGGACAAAGAAACAAGACGCAGCAAATAGACACCAAGAACAGACAACGGGGGGGGGGGGGGGGGGGGGGGGGGGGGGGGGATTAAATAAATCTTTAAAAAAAAAAAAAAGGTTCACAGAAGACAACTTTGTATATAAGGAGTGCTCATAAAAAATACCAGACCAATAACCACAGTATCTCAGATTCCACACTCAACGACACAACAAATAATGCCAGGGACCAATTCAGATTTCCTAGAAGCTTCAAACAATGATTTTCTGAAAGATTTCTCGCAGTCTATTACAGAAAATAATACAACATACCTGCTTACGAGCAAAAGTTTTTATTTCACCTGGAACTTCTAAGGAGCACTGGCCCTGAGCCCTCTCCCTGCTCTCCGGGTTTCTTCCACTCAATAAACATGTATCTTCACATTCTTATTTCTTACAGCTTTGTACTTCACAGCCATATTCAAGTGATATTATGATTATGTTTCTTTCACCATTTTGCTCTGATTTCCTCTTGCACAGATAGATGTCGAGGGCTACTATTACACATCCGTCTATGGATGCACAGCTTATAAAGCTCAACGTGACCAAAACTGAACTCATGCCCCAAGTTGCTGCTTTCTTTGCCTTGCTCTGTTAACGGTGCCCCCCTCTTTTCAGGCTCAAAACCCTGGAGTCAGCTTCGTTCCGTCCCTTGTTCTCCTGGCAACATCCAGTTGGCTTCCTCGGCCTGCTGAGTTGACCTCTGAGAAGCCTTTTCTGGCTGCTTCCATTCTGATCCCACAAGGGGCCCAATTTAGACCTTTATTGACTCTGGCCTGAGCACAGCTGCTTCTAGTCTCTCCCTAATTCTTTTCCGTGCCTCATGCTGCCACCCGTTTAATCTTTATTAAAAAATTGACCCATCGGGATAAACCGATGGGGAGACTTAAGTAACGTTTGCCCTCTAGGTTGTAGACAGAGGGAATCTCTCGTCCTTCTCTGCCTTTGACAGCCAGGGCTTCGTGTACCAGAGGATTGGGTTTGAAATCTGGGCTGTTGGAGGGACAGTAAGAGAGGCTGAGTGTTGAAAATGTGTGCCTGTCTCAGTTTAAGGTGTAACCCCTTGGTGGCGGACTTGGCCCAGTGGTTAGGGTGTCCACCTACCACACGGGAGGTCCACAGTTCAAACCCCAGGCCTTCATGACCCGTGTGCAGCTGACCCATGCGCAGTGCTGATGCCCTGCCGCGTAGGGGTGTCCCCCACGTAGAGGAGCCCCACGTGCAAGGAGTGTGCCCCATAAGGAGAGCCGCCCAGTGCAAAAGAAAGTGCAGCCTGCCCAGGAATGGTGCCACACATATGGAGAGCTGACACATCAAGATGATGTAACAAAAAGGAACACAGATTCCCGTGCCGCTGACAACAGAAGCAGACAAAGAAGACGCAGCAAATAGACACAGAGAACAGACAACCGGGGTGGGGGGGGGGGGAGAGAAATAAATAAATAAATAAATAAAAATTTTTTTTAAAAAGATGTAACCCCTTGCCACTCAAAATCCGGTAGGCAGACCAGCAGCGCCAGCAGCGCCCGGGAGCCTGCAGAGACACAGCAGCTCAGGGCCCACCCCAGACTTCCTGGGTCGGTCTGCACTTTCACAACGTGATGTGCGTGCACACTGCAGTGTAGAAACACTGCGGGGGACCCGTCTCGTGCGCCCTTTCCGCTTCTCTCGACCTCCCCTCTCGTCCCCCACCAGCGGCTCCTCATGGCCTGCTCCGCTATGCGTCTATGAATTGCCTTGCCCTCTTCCTCTCTGTCGCTCCTGGTCCCGAAGTTAACCTCCCAATAAACTACCCGTCCCCACATCCTTGTTTCAGGTTTTCCTTGCAGGCTGTCCCAGGCAGTGGACAAGGCAACGAGGCGGGCCTGTGGGAGCAGGGCAGCGGTGCCCTGGGGACGGCAGGACAGGGCTGGGCGGGCACCAGAGGACAGCCCGGGACCTGGCAGGAAGAGCACACCTTGGGAAACACGGCGAAGACTCCTGGAGCGTCTTCGGCAAAGAGCCATACCCCAGCCTAGGCCGCCCGTCCTCCAGGCCGGGCCAGCCTCCCGGGTTTGCCGTCTGGGCAGGTGCACAGGGCCCCACGCTGAGGTGAGCCCGGGCTGGGTTTACCGCTCTGCCGTTGCCGTCTTGAGTTTCTTGGTGATGTTTGAAAGAGAGGCTCAGCCTTTTCCTCTTGGGCGGGGCCCTGCAGTTCTGCAGCTGGCCCTGCCTCCGGGAAGGAAGCAGCAGCAAAGTGCAGAGCACAGGCCGAGGGCTGTCCCTTTAGGACGCCCACTAACTCCCAGAACGTTCACCGGCTCGCGACCAGGCGGGGCGGCGGCAGGGCCAAGGCAGGGGAGAGCAACGCCCCGTCCCCACCTCAGCCAAAACGGGTTTGTCACCAACGCCGGCAAGTGGGGGCTGGAGCAAATTTGGTGTGATTTTGGGACACGGAGGAATGTAACGTTTCTTATACTTCAGGGGTTGCACAGCAAGTTCTTACTCATCTTTAAAATTCTGTAATGGCTCTCCATTATCTGGGGAAACTCCGTAGTAAAAGGTCAAGTTCTAAGTGCTCGAACGCCACCCCAGGCCTGCTGTCCGCTCATTTCCCTCTTGGACCTTAAAATCTACTGGCAGTGCCAAACCTCCCCACCATCCACTGGGATTCCACGCCTCACTCCAAACAGTCAACCACTGAGATTAATTTCCCGTGAGCCCTCCAGGGGCTTTTTTAATTTTTACAAGTAAATAACATGCACTTTGCCCCTTCTTGCACAAATGGTAGCATACTGTGCTTACTGTTCCATTTGCCATGCCTTTGGTGCTTCCATTGGTCTGGCCTATTTTTCTATACCATTGCCATCACTGAGCCACACAGCCTTCAACATCCGTGGCAAATTCCTCTCCCTGAAGCATTCCCCAATGCTACCAGTTAAATTAAAGGTTTATTTATTTATTTATTTCTCTCCCCGCCCCCCAGTTGTCTGCTTTCTATGTCCATTTGCTATGTGTTCTTCTGTGTCCACTTGTATTCTTGTCAGCGGCACCAAGAATCTGTGTCTCTTTTTGTGGCATAATCTTGCTGCATCAGCTCTCCTTGTGTGTGCAGCACCACTCCTGGGCAGGCTGCACTTTTTTCACATGGGGTGGCTCTCCTTACAGGGCGCACTCCTTGCGCATGGGTCTCCCCTATGTGGAGGACACCCCTGAATGGCACGACACTCTTTGCGCACATCAGCACAGCACGCAGGCCAGTTTCACCACATGGGTCAGGAGGCCCTAGGTTTGAACCCTGGACCTCCCGTGTCATAGGCAGATGCTCTATCCATTGAGCCAAATCCGCTTCCCAACCAGTTGCAATGAAAGATTATGTCCCTGGCAAGCTGACGTGGCTCAAGTAGTTGAGCGCCTGCCTCCCGCACGGGAGGTCCTGGGTTTGGTTCCCAGTGCCTCCTAAATAAGACAAACAATGAGGAAAAACAATGAGCAGACATTGAGCAAAAACAATGAGCAAACAACAAGCAAACACAATGAGTAAGACAATGAGCAGACAAGGAGAGAAAACAGTGAGCAAACAGACAAGGAAACCATCTCATAGGCAGAGGGAATATTATGTTCCTAGGAAATTAAACAGGAACTTTGTAACTGAACTGTAATTAGCAGGTAAATATATCAAAAGATGTCTTACTTCTTCTCAGCCAACATAACAGAAGACAGTCTATATAGTAGGTAAAGCCACATAAAAATGGTGTTATTTACCAGTTTTTACCTAAAAACTGGCATTTTCATATGGATAATCTGATAGTCTTAAATTTAAATAAGACCTTTCCTTACCTCTGGATACGTCTCCCATGGGACTCTTCCTTTTCATATCCAGAAGCACAACCTTTAGTGTCCTAGATTCTTTTATTCTGAGGTTTCCTAGCTTTTACTATTAACTGAGGCTGGGTCCAAGAACTGTAGGTTTATAACTTCACCTTGCACGTGGCTCTTGCCCAGGAGCAGTGACCTTTACTATCTCTGCCAGGCTTGTCTTTAGCACAGCCTGCACACAGTCTTATCACTGTCACCATCCATTGCCTGGATAACAAAGCATGACGTCACCAGACGTTGCAGCTGGACTGCTTCCAGCTCCACTTCTCCTGCTTGGCTTGCTGGTTCTAGATGAGGCTAGAACCATAGCAGTTGGCACATCACACCGCTCCTGTCCTCTAATCGAGGACCTCATACTAGTTCAAGGAATGCAAGCTGTGCTGACGTCCTCTGCATGTGTGCTAGCTCAGAAGCCCCTCAGCACCCCCCACGCCCCTGCTCACCGTAAGAAGTCCTTTGTAAACTGTGAAGTGCGTGTGAGACTGGGTTGCTAACAACGAATCCTCGGAGTTTTCAATCCCAACTCTTGACGGCCTCTCTTTCGTTGGCTTCTGAGCCTTCGATGAGTCCACAAGCCCCCTCTAGGGCCTTCACCCTCCAGTCCTGCAATGACCCTCCCCAGGCCCTTTTGTTCTTTTTACAAAACATATTGATAATAGCAATTTTAGAAGAGCAACAACAAAAGTACACTGCTGATTGCATCACCTTTTGGTCAGGCACGCTCAAGTCCCACCTGATGGCCCTGTGGGTGTCGACGTATTGGTAAATAGGACTTTTGAACATGTTGTTACATTGGCAAAGGTGGGCCGTAATGAATGAAGGTGGACCTTAGTCCAGATCAGCTGAAGTCCTTATCAGCAAGGGAAATTGGACCCGAGAAGCCACAGGAGGCAAGAAGCTGGAAGGCAACAGAAACCCAAACCAAGAGAAGGAGATACAGCCATGCATTGCCACGTGACAGAAAAGCCAAGGACCCCAAGGATTATCACCACAGGAGGGAGTCGGCCTTCTGGCCTCTGAATCCGTACGCCCGTACATTCCTGCAGTTACGCCGACTTATTGTATAGCATTTGTTTTTGGAGCTAGAAAAACTAAAACACCTTTCCTTGAGTAAGCTTTTCCTTCTAATTTTATCATTTGGTTAATGTTCACTTTCATGCCCCAACTCTGGAAAAATCCATCTGCTGAGCTCCCAGTGTCTCCCCTAATTCCAATTTAAATGTAGAAAGCAACTTCATTTGCATTGTATTTGGCTCTCAGATAAAAAGGGATGTATTAATAACACTTGAGTTTACCCCAATTCTCCCTTACGAACCTTGTCTTAAAGCAGCAGTATATCACAGACAGTGATAGTTGTAAATTGGTACAATTTCTTTGATAGGCAATTTGGAAAATACATTAAAAATTCTTTAAAATGTGCCAGTCCTCTGACTAGGCATTTCCTCTTTTAGGAGATTTCTCCTAAGGAAATTATCACTCATGATAATTTATAGAATGATGTGGTAAATCTAAGATGGTCAGCAAAGCCCTGTTTGGAATCTCAAATAATTGGAAAAGTCCCAAAATACAGTAATTGGTTATATAATGATGTTATATCAACACAAAGGTTAATCATGCTGCTGAAATGTCAACTGAGATGAAAAAAATTTGAAAATATATTGCCAAGTGAAGAAAGCAATTTATATGTTATTTCCCCATTCTTGTTTCTTTAAAAAAGGGCACAGAAATTTCTGGAAGGATATCCACTATGACATTAATAGATAGATGGGGGGAAACGGATTTGGCTCAACTGATAGAGCATCTGCCTACCACATGGGAGGTCAAGGGTTCAAACCCAGGACCTCCTGACCCGTGTGGTGAGCTGGCCCATGCACAGTGCTGATGCACGCAAGGAGTGCCGTGCCACACAGGGGTGTCCTCCATGTAGGGGAGCCCCACGTGCAATGAGTGTGCCCCTTAAGGAGAGCTGCCCAGTACAAAAAAAGTGCAGCCTGCCCAGGAATGGCACTGCACACACGCTGGTGCAGCAAGATGATGCAACAAAGAGACACCGAGTCCTGGTGCCGCTGACAAGAATGCAAGCAGATACAGAAGAACATGCAGCAAATGGACACAGAGATCAGACAACTTGGGGGGGGAGGGGAGAGAAATTTAAAAAAAAAATAGATAGATGGGGTTATGAGACTTCTGTAGTCTTTTCTTCTTGCTTTCCCACATTTTCTTATTTTTCTCTGAAGATCATGAGTTACTGGTGCAGTCAAAAAACAATAATAAACAATGGTTTGATTGCTGGAGGGGAAACCACCTGATGTGAAAAGTTAATGGTGCTGTCTATTCTGATAAACCATCAGCCACCTGTTCCACCCAGGCTAGCTGAAGTGAAAGTGCTCCAGGGTTGTGGGGCTGCCCCTCTGGCAAAAGTATTTGTACCTTGAGGCTGGCCCTTCTCATTTTACACCCCAGCATTTCTTTGCAAACAACTGCAGAACCATTGGAGAGTACAGTTTTTGTCAGTTGGAGGCCCCGATGCAAACAGATTTGCCTGTGGAGGCTAAAGGAATTAATTTCACAATCTCACTCCCTGCCTTCAGAATTCAGTAGTAGTTTATTAAAATTTGTTACTGTTTACTTAAAAAATGCTCTCTATATTTGACTGCTCTAAGACATGACAAACCAAGGCAAAGCATCCCATGAACCTCAGATTCTCTCAATTCCAGCCTCTGTCTCCATGGTTTTTGGACTCTCATCACCATCTTGTCATCAATCACATCACTGAGTACTTGTGGAATGCAAGGTGCCATGCTGTGCACTTTTTTTTTCACGCTATGTACTTTAGATGCGTCATTCAATTTGAACTTCACAGCTCACTTGATGGTTCTTCTCATTACCGTAAGTGTAAGTGGCGGGCCCAGCACTCCCATTCCCCTGGCCCTAACAATGCCTTGGAAGAAGGGGCTAATAAGAGCACCTTCCTCAAAGAGGGGGTGTGAGTTGTAGAAGTGTGAACACGGCAAGTGCTCAGAACAGCGCCCCCTAGAGTAGGCCTTCGGTAAACGTCAGCTACTGCTGTTACCAGGTGCTTGTGGTATCCATCCTCTAGGGAGTCCAAGTGCCCGCAGGGAAGCTGATCTCACCCCAGCTCCAAACAAGGGCCCTACCTGGAGTAGTTCATCTTGCCTCTGGTCACTGAGGTGGGTACAGGTAACCCAGGCCTGCCCAAGAAGGCCAGGGACCACTCAGGAATGGCGTGTGACCCGCTTCAAGCTGGTGAGACACCAGGATAGGCATGGGAGGGTCTTTCGAGAAGGAAGGTTGAGCTGGATTTTCTATTTTGTGCACCATAAAGAGAGAAATGTGGCATTCCCCATTTACATACGGAAATCAGAGTCTAGGCAAACCAACAGGGTAAATCTGGACCTAGGATTTCAGCCCTCCCTCCCCCCCAGTTGTCTGCTCTCTGTGTCCATTTGCTGTGTGTTCTTCTGTGACTGCTTCTATCCTTATCAGTGGCATGGGAATCTGTGTTTCTTTTTGTTGAGTCATCTTGCTGTGTCAGCTCTCCGTGTGTGCGGCACCATTCCTGGGCAGGCTGCACTTTCTTTGGTGCTGGGCGGCTCTCCTTACGGGGTGTACTCCTTGCGCGTGAGGCTCCCCTACGCGGGGTCACCCCTGCGTGGCAGGACACTCCTTGAGCGCATCAGCACTGCACATGGGCCAGCTCCACACGGGTCAAGGAGGCCCGGGGTTTGAACTGCAGACCTCCCATGTGGTAGGCAGATGCTGTATCCACTGGGCCAAGTCCGCTTCCCTCAACCCGCCTTTTTGATTGACTACACCATGAGTCTCAACTCCTCCCCTCACAAGTCTAAAGAGAAACCTTAGGCCGTGTAAGAGGTCGCGTGATCTCTATTGCAACTTTCAAGGACCATAAAACACGTTTAGTTTAATACAGTAATGATGACCACCGTCTTCTTCTGGAGGGCATATCTAATATCTTCATTTAGAAAATCTAAAATTCTTCAGGCACTGTGTGTAGGTGTGTTTCTGGTAGAGTTTCCTATATACATATTTTAAAAAATAGCTTTGTTGAAGTATAACTGACATATAGTAAACACATATATTAAAAGGCTACCATTTAATAAGTTTTGACATATGTATACACCCATGAAACCATCAGCTCAAGGTATCCATCACCCAAAAAAGCTTCCTCATGCACTTTTGTAATAGCTCCTTCCTACTCCTCCCCACCAGCAACTGCTGACCTGCTTCCTGTCACTAGAGATTAGTTTGAATTTTTCTAGAGATTTTTGTAAGTGGAATGAAGTTGCATGTGCCTTCATTTGGGGGGTATGTCTGGTTTCTTTCACTCAGCCTAACTACTTTGAGATTTATCCATTTTGTATGCTATAGCAGTTTGATATTATTGATGAATTCCAAAAAGAAATATTGGATTATGTTTGTAAACTGATCTTTTTCTCTGGGCATATTAGATTATATTGGATTCAGAGGTTTACTTGATTAAGTAATTATGTAAATCTCTTGTGCCAGTAGGGCATTGAGTCCCCATCCTTTGGTTGTTGGGGACTCACAGATAAAAGGCACAGCAAAGGACAGTGTTAAGGGTTTTTGATGTTGGAGTCTGATGCTGAAGCCTTAAGCTGGAGCCCCAGGAAGAGAGGAACCCAGGAAGCCTGAACCCTCGCAGATGTTGGCAGCCATCTTGCTCCAAATAGACTTTGGTGAAGGAAGTAATTTATGTTTTATAGCCTGGTATCTGTAAGCTCCTACTCCAAATAAATACCCTTTATAAAAAACCAACCAATGTTGGTATTTTGTATCAGTACCCCTTTGGCCGACTAATACATAT
The DNA here is from genome assembly GCF_030445035.2 of Dasypus novemcinctus. Classification (NCBI taxonomy): domain Eukaryota; kingdom Metazoa; phylum Chordata; class Mammalia; order Cingulata; family Dasypodidae; genus Dasypus; species Dasypus novemcinctus. Next base: position 80,569,983 of record NC_080689.1, on the reverse strand, counting down.
GCCTTAATGGTTCATTCTTTTTTTCAGCTGAGAGGTATTTGTTTATCCATTCACCTGTTGATAGACATTTGGATTGTTTCCAGGTTTTATTGTCTATCACAAATAAAGCTGCTATGCACATTCATGTACAAGTCTTTAAATGGTGTATTTGTCAGCCAGTGGGGTGCTGATGCAAAGTACCAGAACTCTGTTGGCTTTTATAAAGGGTATATCTGGACTCCTTACAGTTACAAGGCCCTAAGGAGTCCACCTCAAGGCTGCTTTCTCACGAAAGTCAGCTGCCACGCGTGGAAGCAAGATGGCGGCGATCGCTGCCACGTCTCTCGGGCCTGCTCAGCCGCTCCGTTCTCTTCGGCTGCAAACTGTCAGGCAAAGGGCTCATCTCTCTTCCCAGGGCTTTAGCTGTTTGAGCTTTTTCCTTTCTACTACATGGCAGGACCAAAATGACCAAGTTCTCTCCTCTTCCATGTGTCTTCTTGAGTGAGTGTCCGTTTATAAAAAAGACCCACCATTGGGGCGGGGACGCGACCTGAATCGTGCCTTACTGATGTGGTCAAATCAAAGCCTTAATCTTAACAGGTAATTTAATCAAGGGCCCCTCAACTGAATTCAATATAATCACACCCAGAATAGAATAGTTTACAAACATAATCTTTCTCTTTTTAGGATTCATAAATAATGTCAAACTGCCACATATGGACATAAGCTCCCTTTCTTCTTGGGAAAATGCTAGGAGTGAAATGGCTGGGTATATGCTTAGCTTTTTAAGTTGACCACCATTTTAGATGAGAGTTCTACTTTAGCAAGTCGAGTGTGTTTTAATTTAATCTCATTGTGGTTTTAATTTTTATTTTCCTAGTGGTTAATGATGTTGGACAAGGTGCCTATTCTTTTTTTTTTTTCCCTCCTTCGGGCCTGTGTTTGTTTGAGTCTTTTGTGGACTCCAGAAAATTCTGTTCTTAACTTAACCCATTCCTGTGCATGTAAACCTATTGTATGTGGGACCTTTTGGTTAGATTCAGTAAAGGGAGGTTTTTTGTTTGTTTGCTTTTTGTTTTTTGTTTCAGGAGGCACCAGGGATTGAACCCAGGACCTCATAGAGGGCAAGCAGGCACACAACCACTGAGCCACAACCACTTCCCAATGAGAATTGGTTTTGTTTTGTTTTTTCATTTCATTAAGGGTGGGCCGTAATCCTCTTACTGGAGTCCTTTATAAATGGAGGAATAAAATGCTGCAGACACAGAAAAAAGCTGCAGAAATAGAGAAAAACTAGAGGAGACTGCAGGAGTCAGAAGCTGAAATCGATGGAACACAGGAGCTGAGAGGAGGCCACGTTAGCCAGAAGCCGAGAGCAGCAAGGCCTGGAGGAGAGGGCAGAGGATAGACTCCTGCACTGTGCCCTGCCTCGCGCCTGGTTGTCTACAGCCGGCTCCGAAAGAAAGCATCTCTAATGATGCCTTGACTTCACTTTCATGGCCTCACACTGGAAGCTCTTCACTTAATAAATCCCCACTGTAAAATCCAGTCCATTTCCGGTATATTGCTTGGCAGTCTTTAGGAAACTAAAATATATGTATGGATATACCACATTTTGTTTGTTCATTCACATGCTGATGGACTCCACCTTTGGCTATTGTGAATAATGTGGCTATGAACATTGGTGTGCAATTATCTGTCCAAGTTACTACTTTCAAACCTTTCGAGTATATAAAAAACCGGAAGTGGGAATGCTGGGTCATATGTAGTTCTATGGTTTTTGTTTGTTTATTTGTTTAAAGATTTATTTATTTATTTATTTCTCTCCCCTCTCCCCCCCACCCCGGTTGTCTGTTCTCTGTGTCTATTTGCTACGTCTTCTTTGTCTGCTTCTGTTGTCAGCGGCACAGGAATCTGTGTCTCTTTTTGTTGTGTCATCTTGCTGTGTCAGCTCTCCATGTGTGCAGCGCCATTCCTGGGCAGGCTGTGCTTTCTTTTGCGCTGGGCGGCTCTCCTTACGGGATGCACTCCTTGCGTGTGGGGCTTCTTGAGGAACTACCAAACAGCCGCGATGGCTGTACAGTTTTGTATTACCACCAACAATGTACTAAGGTTCCTATTTCTCTATATGCTCACATGATACTTTCCTTTTTTTAAAAAAAGTAGCCATTCTAGTGGTCTTGAGGCAGAATCTCATTGTGGTTTTGATTTTTATTTCCATAATGGCTAATGATCATGAACATCTTTTCATGTACTTATTGGTCCTTTGTGTATCTTCTTGGGAGAAATGTCGATTCAAGTCCTTTAACCATTTTTTAATTGAATTGTCTTTTTTTGTTGAGTTCTTTACGTATCCTGGGTATTAAAATTATTTCCAAATATTTTCTTCCATTCCGTTGGTCGTCTTTTCACTTTCTTAATAATGCCTTAGAAACACAGAAGTTTTAAATTGTAATGATGTCATCTATTTTTTCTTTTCATGCTTATGCTTTTGGTGTAAAGTCTAATAATCCATCACCTAAAACAAAGTTCTCAAGATATTTCATATGTTTTCTTCCAAGTTTTATAGTTTTAGATTTTATATTTAGGCCATTGATCCATTTTGCATTAACTTTTGTGTATGGTATAAGACTCTCTTGCATGTGGATATCCAGTTTTCCAGTACCATCTGTTGAAGAGACTCTTCTTTCTTCAGTAAACGGACTTGGCGCAGTTGCCAAAAATCAATTGGTCATATATGTTTAGGCTTATTCCTGTACTCTCAGTTCTATTCCATTGTTCTAAATATCCATCCTTGGGCAAGTACCATGCTAGTGGATTACAGTAGTGTTGTAGTAAATTTTGAAATCCAGAAGTGTAAATCCTCCAAATTTGTTCTTTTTGCAAGAAGTTTTTGGCTATTCCGGGCCCCTTTTACTATATTATGATTAGATTTTCCATTTCAGCAAAGAAGGTGGTTGAAAGGTTGATTGGAATTGCATGAAATGTGTAGTGTTGACATCTGTGACAGTCTGAGGCTTTTTTATGGCCCCCAGGAAAGATCATGTTCTTGGAATTAGTCCATTCCTGAGGGGGTGGGGCCCTTTGATTGGATGGATTCAGGTGTGGAGCCTGTGACTGGATTGCTTCAGGGAAACATGCCCCAGGCTGGGTCTTGGCCTCTTTCTGGAGTCCTTCAGAAATGGAGGACTGAAAGCAGAGACACCGAGAAAAAGGCAACAGAGACAGAGAAACCCCAAGAGGCTGAGCAAGAGGACCCAGAGGTTGGAGGCTGGAATCAGCAGAGCACATCGGTTCAGAAAAAGACCTCCTAGAGGCTCAAAGAGAGGAGGCCTGGAGGAGAGGGGAGAGATGAGCCATAAGCCTGATCACTCAGCTGAACTCAGGGAGAAAGTAAGCCTGGAGGAGAAGACATAAGACCTGAAAGAAAAGCACATGCCTCCATGTACTTCCCTCATGGAAGGAGTCCAGCATCGCCAGCAGCTGACCTTTGATGAGACAGCACCGCTGATGATGCCTGATTTGGACATTTTCACAGCCTCAGAACTGTAAGCTTTTAACCTAATAAATTCCCCATATAGAAGCCAACCCATTTCTGGTATATTGCTCCCAGAAGCTTTTAGCAAAGTAAAACAACATCTTAAGAATATTAATTCTCCCACTCTGTGAGCATGGAATATCTTTCAATTTATTCAGGTCTTCTGTAAATTCTTTCAGTGATGACTTATAATTTTCTATGTAAAAGTTCTTCACATCCTCGGTTAAATTTATTCCAAGACACTTTCTTCTTTTGGTTGCTATAGTAAATAGAATTGCTTCCTCATAAAGACACATGAGTTTATATGACTAAGAGACTTCAGAGTGAGTTGGGAGGTCATTCCAGAGATTACGCTTAGGCACATCTTGGCAGGATCTCATTGACTGCCAAATTAGACACTACCCCAAATACTGGGGCTCCTGAGGGTTCTGGAAACACCCAGGCCCTATGTTGGAGTTTGTGCTTCTCAGTGTGACAGAGTTGGATTCAGTTGTGGTTTCCCTCTGCATGGCTCTTCTGTCCCTTCTATTTGAAACAATAGTTGGTGCTAGTGTTGGTAGGTGTACATACAAGAGATTTGAACTTTGAGCTGTCCATGTGCCAGCTGAGCCCTGAACCTCATCAGGCCCAGCTGGCACATGGACAGTTCATTGGACTCACCAAGGGCAACTAACAAGTAGGTGATGATGGACAACTGCCATACCAAGGAACTGAGAGACTCGACAACTGCAAGCAAGAGTATCCCATCCATTGGCTATATGGGACTGAAGCCCCCTCTCAACTAGAGGGGGAGTGGGCATCACCATCCCAGAATCCTCAGGATTGGGTAATGAACTGTGGAATAGAGTGGACTTACTGACATTCTACTCTAGACTTATTGTGATTCTAGCAATGGAAGAAATTATATCATTGATGTGGAGGCAGTGGCCACTGGAGGTTCAGAGGTCACAGAGAGGAAAACAGGTGTAATACGGGGGCATTTTCAGGATGTGGGAATTGTCCTGAATGACATTGTAAAGACAGATACAGGCCATTATATATATTGCCATAACCTACAGAATTGTGTGGGGGACAGTGTAAACTACAATGTAAACTATAACCCATGCTTAGTGGCAATGCCCAAAATGTGGTCATCAGTTGCAATGAATATACCAAAAAATGTTGTTAATGTCGGTGAATGTGGGCAATGTGGGGAGCAGGGCATATGGGAATCCCCTCTATTTTTTATGTAATCTAAATATCTTTAAATTTACATATATTTTTTTAAAAAGAAAGAATTGTTTCCTTGATTTCTTTTTCAGATTGTTCCTTGCTGGTGTTCAGAAACCTCACTGATCTTTGTATAATGATCTTGAATTTGCCACTTTGCTCAATTCATTCATCAGTTCTAGTAGTTATTTTATAGATTCTTCAGGGTTTTCTATATATGGGATCACATCATCTGTAATAGGAAAAGTTTTACTTTTCCAATTTGGATACCTTTTATTTTTTCTTCCCTAATTTCTCTGGCTAGAACTTCCAGGGCAATGTTGAACACCAGTGTTGAAAGTGTACATCTTTGTCTTTTTTCTGATTTTAGGGTCTTTAACCTTTGCATATGATGTCATATGGGTATTTTTCATAAATGCCCTTCATCATGTTGACAATGTTCTCTATTCCTAGATTATTAAGTGTTTTTTTAATTAAGAAATGATGCTTTTTTTTAATTAGAGAAATTGTAGAAGTCAGGCATAAAATACAGAGTTCCCATATACCACCCTGTGGTGGTTTGGAGCTGTCTGTACCCCATAAAAACATATATTAAACGTAATCCCTTCCAGTGACTATGAACCCATTTAAGTAAGACCTTTTGATGAGGTTACTTCACTTAAGGTGTGGCCCACCTCAGTCACGCTGAGTCTCAGTCCCATTGCTGGGGTACTTTATAAACAGAATGAAATTCAAACAGATGGAGAGAAAGCCAGGAGAATTAAGAAACTGAAGGTTAAAAGAACCCAGAAGAGAAGGGAGAGGCCACGAGAGGCCAGGAGGGCTGCCATATGTATTGCCATGTGACAGAGGCACCCATGACTAAGGACCACCAATTGCCAGCCCCAGAATGCCAAATTTTGGCAAGAAAACATAGCCTTCATAATACCTTCATTTGGATTTCTCCTAGCCTCAAAAACGAGCTAATAAATTCCCATTGTTTAAGCCAACCCATTGCAAATACTTGCTCGAGCAGTCAAGGAAACTAAAACAGGGGAAGTTACACTTCTCTGAGTAAGCCTTTTTGTATAGTTTTTACTTTTAGAACATGTTAATACTGTAATCAAAATACATCAAACAAAATGTGATACAGACATACAATGGAATATTATTAAGCCATAAAAAGGAAGTAGTTCTGATACATATGCAATAATAGATGTATCTTAAAAACATTATGCTAAGTGAAAGAAGTCAGATACAAAAGGCTATTGTATGATTCTGTTTATATTAAATGCACAGAACAGATAAGTCCATAGAGACAGAAAGCAAAGGAGTAGTTGCCAGAGGCTGGGTGGGGTGGGGAGGAGTCACAGGGAGTTGCGCTCATGGGCATGGGGTTTCTTGTGTGTGTGATGAAAATATTCAGGAATTAGATAGTGGTATAAAGGTTCATTGCCTTGTAAACATGCTATAAACCACTGAATGGTATACTTTAGAAATGGTGGATTTTATGGTATGTGAATTATATCTCAGTTTAAAAATAGAATAAATAAAAACATAATTTAAATCAGCCAGGGACATGGGGGAATTTAAAATGTAAGTAAGAGTAAGAGATCAACCTAATGTATTACAAATGAATCACATAACAACACTGTGAGTGCTGGAAAGAAAAGCACTGATCTAAATAATTTTAGAAAAGAGCAACTTAACCAAATCAGAGCAAAAAGGACTGTACAACATTCCAATTAGTAAATTTGTTTTTCAGAGGGTTAAGGTTTTGCAATTCATAAACTTCTTTATGAGTATTCTAGGATTAAGAAAATAAATATATGGTGGATAATGAGAACCAGGTTTCTTGCTATCAGAGAAAGGAAGAACAAGTAAGGAAATGGGGTGGGTATAATGAACCAAGACTGGCACTGGAGGTTTCAGAACAGACTGTTGGTTTTTATTATGTACACAAATAGATATATAGAGAAATAATTATAGATGTGTGCATATGTATGCACACACACATATGTATTTTTTATCTCTGTCTGTTGAGAAAGCCCAGATCTTGGTTTCCAAATTCTATTCTCATTAAAAGAAATCAGGGATCCTTGGAGAAATGACTAATTCCAGGTCTGGGACAGGGAAAATACAACCTAAGCTAAGAATATCTTCTGTGCCAGAAACTAGTGAAGTCCTCCAAAATGATAGGAGTAGTGTTCAAGCGATCATGCTCCCACCTACCACACGGGAGGTCCCTGGTTCAGGTCTCCTAAAGAAGAAAGTGAGCTGGTGTGACGGGCAGGTGTGGCAAGGTGATGCAACAAGAGACATAAGAAGAAAAACATAATGAGAGATACAACAAAGCAGGGAGCGGGGGTTCCCAGTGCCTCCTAAGAAGGAAGAGCAAGACCGCGAGCTGACCACACAGGAAGGTGCAGCAAGCTGACACAACAAGATGATGCAACAAGAGACAAGAAAAAAAAAAACACAAGGTGAGGCACAATAAAGCAGGGCATGGAGTTGGCTCAAGTGATTAGGCGCCACCCTCCCAAATCAGAGGTCCCAGGTTTGGTTCCCAGCGCCTCCCAAAAGAAACAAGGGAGCCGAGCAGACAGGAAATGCAAACAGTGAGGGGGTGGGAGAAATAAATAATAAATAAAATAAAATTTTAAAAATGATAGGAGCATGTTGAAAAAACACAGGGGCCAATGAAAAGGGATTCCCAATGGCCATATCTTGAACAGTTTGACCAACAAAATAAATATTGATGGCAAGGAATTATAAATCAGAGAATAACATAAATATCCTTAAGTCCATACAGATATTTTTAAAAATTTGAATGGACACGCAAGCAAGTAAATGAATGAAGTGAAATGGAAAGCTTTTTCCTGAAGTGGAATTCCAATTAATACAGATGGAAAGATGAAAAGAGAAAATCATCATTTATCAAACAGGTCAAAAATAATTGTTTGAGACAGGAATCGTCAAAGGCTGTTGTATTAGTCAGCCAAAGGCGTGTTGGTGCAAGGTACCAGAAGTCTGTTGGCTTTTATAAAGACTTTTATTTGAGGTAAAAGCTTACAGTTACAAGGCCCTGAAGAGCCCAAATCAAGGACAGAACGAGGGGACGCCCCGCAGGCGGGCTGGGGCCCCTGCTGCCCCATGCCTCGGGTGACCAGCACGAGCTCGCCGGCCAGAAGGATTTGCAGAAGCAGGACAACCATGCAGGGAGAGCGCTGAGATGACGGCCCTTCTGCAGCTGCCCGCAAGCAGAGGGATTGGGAGACCACGCAGCAGAAGCAGAAAAAGGCAAACGGGAAGGAGGAGCCCAAGCAGCTCTGTGGCTTGGCGTCCAGGCCTCTTGCCCTCCGCCTGTGTGCCTGGAGCCAGTCCCGCCACGCCGGCGTTTCCTCCTGCAGTGCTCCAGGGTGCCAGCACGGTGGCACTCCCTCTGCCCGGAGTCTGCAGCAGGTCCCTTTTGTGCTTCCTTCCCCTCAGGTAGCCTCTCTACTCCTGGGCCATTCCTGGGAGTGAGTGGGTTACCCCTTCCCAGTGTTTTTTATTCCTGTAGGGCCCACCCAAAAGAATTAAAAGTAGTTTTGTAAAAATATACAAAAAGAAAAAAGAATCCAACTCGAGGCGACTTTCTCACCCAAGTCTGTTGCCGCGTGTTGAAGTAAGATGGCGGCCACTCTCTGCCTGGTCTCTCCTTCCTTCTTCCTCTGACTGCTCTGTGGGCGCTCCTTCTTCCTGTCTCAGCTGTAGGCTGGCATAGGGCTCATCCCTCGGGGCTGCCAATACCAATCTGCCTTAGGACTCCTTTCCTTCCAGGCTTTATCAGCTGCTCAGCAGCAGACTACCAGGCGAATGGCCCAGCTCTCTCCGGGCTTTAGCAGTTTGACCCATCTTTCCTCTGGCACCCACGGAGCACTCTCTCTTCCCTGTCTTCCTGCATGTGTCTTCTTGAGTGAGTCCATTTATACTGCCCACAAGAGCTCACCCTTAAAGGAAAACCAGATAGAGAAATTACAAGAAAGAACATTATAGACAAGTATCGCTTATGAATATAGTTGCAAAAACTTCTATACAAAATATTAGAAAATTCAATTCAGCAATATATTAAAGGATAATATGTCATATGACCAAGTGGGATTTATCCCAAGAATACAGGTTTAATTTAACATTTGAAAATCAATCAACACAACTGAAGATATTAGCAAACCAAAAAATAAAATCAGATGATTATCTCAGTAGATTTCAAGAAAGAATTTGACAAAATCTAACAGCTATTCCTAATAAACAAACTCTCTCAGCAAACTACAATTAGACTAAAACCCCCTCAGCCTGATAAAGGGCACCTAAAGAAACCTCCACCCTACCTAAAGGTGATAGCCTAAATACTTTCCCCCTAAGATCATGAACAGAACAGAGCTTCCTGCTCTTTCACTTCTGTAGTAGTTTGAGATGGCATATACCCCAGAAAATCCTGTTCTTAAAACCGGCCCATTCCTTGGGTGTGAAGCTATTGCAGACAGGACTGTTGGATTAGGTTATTTCAGTAGGGTGTAACCCAGGGTGGGTCGTAATCCTCTCACTGGAGTCCTTTATAAATGCATGAGAAAAAAAGAGGAGGGGCTGCAGAGACAGAGAGAAACCCCCAGAAGCTGAAAGAGAAAGCTCCCAGAAGCCAGAAGCTGAAATCAACGGGACACAGAAGCAAGAGAAAGCCAGAAACGAGGAGGCTGTGGGCGACGGAGCCAGAGGAGGAGGGAGAGCCCCAGCAGATGGTTCCCTGTGCCTTGCCACAGGATAGAGGATTCCAGGAGTGCTGACAGCTAGGCTTCCGGGAGAAAAAGGATCATCTGAAAAAGACTTGATTTGGATATTTTCTTCAGTCTCAAATCTGTAAGCTTTCAGACTTCTGGGAAGATGGCAGATTAAAGAGACAAAGGACTGATTTCTCTCCCAGGGAAATAGCTACAGGACAGGCAGAAATGGTCTGGAAAAAATGTTCTAGGGTTTAGAATATGAGGGGAAGGCTGGACGCCACCCAGAGGAGAAAGGGACAAAGTAGAAGAATCTCGATGGCAAAACTGTGAGATAAAGCTACAGCTGCAGCTGCAGCTGCCAGTGCCCACTGCCCAGTCTTGGAGCAGACAGCTTAAATTCTCTGGCCTCTGGCTGGTGGCTACAGACAGAGGGGGCCTCAGAGTCTACCTCCCCAGGAAAGGGGAGATAGCAGGATGCAGCCTTAGGCTGATTCAGCTTTTGGCCAACAGATTTGGTCCGCTGTGTCCCAGGAGCCCTTCCGGACTGGGTGGGACTGCACCATCACTTGCCCTGGGAGCTGGCAGGGGCAAAGAGACCACCTCTCACAAACGCCCTCCCTACTGCCTGGGACTGGTTGTCAGGATGCAGATGGGAGTGAAATTACTTCCTACCCTAGAAAAGGGAGGGAACTGCCTGCAAAGGTTGCTGAAGAGCCTCAGGGTAGTCTGATCTGTGGGTTCTGGAAACCTTTGAGGCAGGATCCTCTGCCACACTCTTGTGATCACTGTTGCAGCAAACACACTCCCACCAACCTTCGAACTGGGAGGGCTGGTGGACCAAGGAAATGCATGTGAGGAAATTAAAAGCAAATAAGTAAGAGAAGCTTTTTCTGTCCTTATAGCCTCCTTCCCAAAGGCCCTTGGAAGGGGTCTGCAACACGATACAGGATCCATGCCCTGGATTTGAGCAACTAAACAGGGAATATCCTAAAGACCTAGAACAGGTTGAAATAAGAATCAAAGAGCCACAGTAACATGCAGCCTCCCACCACTAAATCCTTACGCAAAAAAGAGAAATTGAGCATCAGAGTAAACTCACCATCATAATCAGATGCCTACACATCAGCAAAAAATTTATGAGCCAAACTAAGAAAACGGAAGAAATGACCCAAGCAAAGGAATATATCTAAGCCCCAGATGAGACACAGGATTTGAGACAACTAATGAACAAGGTACATACAAATCTACATCAAATCAATGACTTGAAAGACAATATGGCTGAGGAGATAAAGGACCTCAAAAAGACACTGAGCAAGCACAAAGAAGAATTTTAAACCTGAATAGAAAAATAACAGAATGTATGAGAATGAACAGCACAATAGGTGAGATAAAAAGCATATTACACCTACAATCTGATTTATTGGACTTACCACACTCAGCTAAGATGGAGTTGAAGAAGGACAACCACCACACCATGGAGCCTAGAGTGATTACAACTGAAAATGGGAGGATTGCATCCAGCATCCAGGTGGAATCTGAGCCTCCTCTTGACATAAAGGTGCAATGGACACAACCAATCCAGTGTCCACATAGAAGAGGTGGCATTGGATTGGGAAAAGTGGACATGGTGGACGATGGGTATGGGGAAAGGCAGGAAGAGATGAGAGGTGGAGGCGTCTTCGGGACATGGAGCTGCCCTGGATGGTGCTTCAGAGGTAATCACCAGACATTGTAAATCCTCACAGGGCCCACTGGATGGAATGGAGGACAGTATGGGCCATAATGTGGACCATTGTCTACGAGGTGCAGAGGTGCCCAAAGATGTACTTACCAAATCCAATGGATGTGTCATGATGATGGGAACGAGTGTTGTTGGGGGGGGGAGAGGGGGGGTGGGGGGTGGGGTTGAATGGGACCTCACATATATATTTTTAATGTAATATTATTACAAAGTCAATAAAAAAAAAAAGAAACAACAACAAAAAAAAGCATATTAGAGCCACACAACAGCTGCTGCAAAGTGATAGAAGAAAGAATAGTGATGCAGAAGATAGAACAGCTGAAATTAAAGAGAGAGGAGAATGGGGAGAGAAGAATGGGAAAAAATTGAGCAGGTGCTCAGAGACTTGAATGATAACACTAAGTGCAACACCATACACATCATGGGAGTTCCAGAAGGAGAAGAGAAGGGAAAAGGGACAGAAGAGTATTTGAGGAAATTATGTCTGAAAAATTCCCAAGTCTCATGAAATAAATAAATTTACATGTCCAAGAAGCATAGCCTATCCCAATCAGAATAAATCTAAATAGACCTACTCCAAGGCACATACTACTCAGAATGTCACACATCAAAGATAAAGAGAAAATTTTGAGAGCAGTAAAGGAAAAACAAACCATCACATATAAGAGATGCCCAGTAAAATTTAGTGCAGTTTTCTCAACAGAAACCACAGAGACAAGAAAACAGTGCTATACAATTAGAATACAGAAAGAGAAAAATTGCCAGCTCAGAATTCTTCATCTGGCAAAACTGCCCTTCTAATATGAAGGTGAATTTAAAATATTCACAAACAAACAGAAACTAAGAGAGTTTGTAACCAAGAATACAGCTGTTCAGGAAACACTAAAGAGTTCTGCAGCATGAAAGTAAAAGTCAAGAGGGAAAGGTTGGATGAGAGTGTAGAAGAGAGGCTAACAGAAAGGTTAACCAAAAGAGTATAAAACAGATGAAAATAAGATATGACATATGAAAGTGAAAGTATAAAATGGTGGAAGCAAATCATACATTTACATTAATATCATTGACTGTGAATGGATTTAACTCCCCAATCAAAAGATACAGGCTGACAGAATGGATTTTAAAAGAAAAAAGAAAAAGAAACCATCCATATGTTGCCTACAAAACACTCACCTTAGATCAGGGATACAAACTGGCTGAAAGTGAAAAGTTGAAATGATTCTCCACACAAACAATAAAAAAGAGCAGACAAAATAGACTTTAAATGCAAAACAGTTATGAGACACAGAAGATCATTATATATTAATAAAAGGGACAATGACCAGGAAGAAATAACAGTCATAAATATCTCTGCACCTAACCAGGGTGCCCCAAAATACATGAGGCAAACTCTGGCAAAACTGAAGGAAGCAATGGACATCTCTACAATAATAACTGGAGACTCGAAAGTACCACTCACATCATTAGATAGAATTAGACAGAAGATCAACAAGGAAATACAGAACTTGAACAATATGATAAGTGAGCTTGACCTAACAGACATACACAGAATGTTGTATGCCAAATCAGAGGATTATACATTCTTCTCAAGTGCTCACTCATGAATCTTTCTCCAAGATATACTACAGGTTGGGTCACAAAGCCGGTCTCAATAAATATAAAAAGATTGAAATTATACAAAGCACCTTCTCAGATCTAATGGAAAAAGGCTGGAAATGAATATTAGATGGGATAAGGGAAAATTCACCAGTGTGTGGAGGTTAAACAACACACTCCTAAACAATCAGTGGATCAAAGAAGAAAGTGTAAGAGAAATTAGTTAATATATTGAGACTAATGAAAATCACATCTTATAAACACAGGATACATGGGGAGTGGGTGGAATGCAGTGGTTGAGCACCTGCTTCCCATGTATGAGGACACAGGTTCAATCCCCACTATCTCCTAAAAAATTTTTTTTTAATTTTTTTAAACTTAGGGAGTGGGACTTATGGGAATCCCTTATATTTTTGTATGTGTAACATTTTGTGTAATTTAAGTATCTTTTAAAAAATAAAGAATAGATTTAAAAAACAATACCTGACAAAACGTTAAAAAAATTTATAGGAATCAATGAAGGCAGTGCTGAGAGGGAAATTTACAGCCCTAAATGCCTTACTTAAAAAGAAGAAAGATCTAAAATCAAAGACCTAATGGAATACCTAGAACTAGGAAAAGAACAGCAAACCAGCAGCCAAGGCAAGCAGAAGGAAAGAAATAATAAAGATTAGAGCAGAAATAAATGAAATGGAGAACGAAAAAATTAGAGAAAATCAACAAAACCAAAAGCTGGTTCTTTGAGACAATCAACAAAATTGACAAACCCTTGCTAGACTAGCAAAGAAGAAAAGAGATAAGATGCAAATAAATACAGTAAAAAATGAAAGGGGCAAAGTTATGACTGACCCCACAGAAATAAAAAGGATCATAAGAGAATATTATGAGGCACTGTATGCCAACAAACTAAACAACCTAGATGAAATGGACAAATTCCTAGAAATGCTCCACCTGCATTGCTTCTACAAGAACTACAAGAACTCAACAAACCAATCACACTTATTTTTTTTTTAAGATTTATTTATTTATTTAATTCCCCCCCCCCTCCCCTGGTTGTCTGTTTTCTGTGTCTGTTTGCTGTGTCTTGTTTCTTTGTCCGCTTCTGTTGTCGTCAGCGGCACGGGAAGTGTGGGCAGCGCCATTCCTGGGCAGGCTGCTCTTTCTTTTCACGCTGGGCAGCTTTTCCTCACCAGCGCACTCCTTGCGCGTGGGGCTCCCCCACGCGGGGGACACCCTTGCGTGGCAGGGCACTCCTTGCGCGCATCAGCACTGCGCATGCGCCAGCTGCACACGGGTCAAGGAGGCCCGGGGTTTGAACCGCGGACCTCCCGTGTGGTAGACGGACGCCCTAACCACTGGGCCAAAGTCCGTTTCCCCCAATCACATTTAAAGAGACTGAATTAGTCAGGAAAAATCTCCCAACAAAGAAAAGTCCAGGACTAGATTGCTTCACAGGTGAATTCTACCAAGTATTTTGAGATGAATTAACACCAATCCTGTTTAAATTCATCCCAAAAAAAATTGAAAAGGAAGGAAAATTAACCATCATATTTTATGAAGCCAATATCACCCTAATACCAAAGCCAGATAAAGACACTGCAAGAAAAGATAATGACAGACCCATCTCTGTAATGAACATAGATGCAAAAATTCTCAACAAAATACTTGCAAATCAAATCCAACAGCATATTCAAAGAATTTTACACTATGACCAAGTGGGATTTATTCCTGCTTGCGCATGAGTGGTTCAACACCTGAAAATAAATTATGGTAATACACCACATTAACAAATTGAAGGAAAAAAACCCACATGATCATCTTAATTACTGCCACAAAATGATGAAAGCATTTTGAAAGATAGGAATAGAAAGAAAATTCCTCAATATGATAAAGAGCATATATGAAAAGCCCACAGCCAACATTGTACTCAATGGGGAAAGGTTGAAACTTTCTAAGATCAGAAAGATGACAAGGCTGCCCACTGTCACCATTGTTATTCAACATTGTACAAGAAGTTCTAGCTAGTCTAATTAGACAAAAATTAATTAATTAACTAATTAATTAATGGCACCCAACTTGGAAAAGAGGAAGTAAAAGTCTCATTATTTGCAGATGACATTATCCTATATTTAGAAAATTCTGAAATGTCTATGACAGAGCTATTTGAGCTAATAAATGAGTTAGCAAAGTGGCAGGATATAAGATCAACAGGCAAAAATCAGTAATGCTTCTGTACACTAGTATTGAATAATCCAAGGAGGAAATTAGGGGGAGAAATTCCATTTACAACAACAACAAAGAGACTCAAATACTTAAGAATCAATTTAACCAAAGAAGTACAGGACCTGTATGCAGAAAACTATAAAAGAGTGCTAAAAGAATTCAATGAAGACCTAAACAAATGGAAAGACATCCCATGATCATGGATTGGAAGACTAAATATTGTGAAAATGTCAGTCCTACCCAAACTGATTTAGAGATTCAATACAAACTAATCAAAATCCCAACAACCTACTTAAGAGAAACAGAAAAGTCAATTACCAGATTCATTTGGAAGGGAAAGTGTGCCCAAATAGCCAAAAGCATTCTATAAAGGAAGAGTAATATGGGAGCAATTTCACTGCCTGACCTTGAAACATATTACAAAGCTATAGTGGTCAAAACACCATGGTATTGGCATTAAGATAGATACAGCTATCAATGGAATAGCATTAAAAGTCCAGAAATAAACTCTCACCTCTATGGTCAACTGGTTTTTGACAAACTTACCAAGTCCATGTTCACGGGACAAAATAGTGTCTTCAATAAATAGTGCAGGGAGAACCAGATATCCATAACCAAAATAATGAAAAAGGACTCCTATCTCACTGCTTACACAAGAATCAACTCAACTCAAAATGGGTCAAAGACCTAAATATAAAAGCCAGGACCATAAAACTACTAGAAGAAAATGTAGGGGAAAATCTTAAAGACCTTGTGGTAAGCAGTGGATTCTTGGACCTTACACCCAAAGCACACACAACAAAAGGAAAAAGAGCTAAATGGGACCTCCTCAAAATTAAACAATTTTGCACCTCACAGGACTTTGACAAAAGGGTGAAAAGGCAGTTGACTCAATGGGAGAAAATATTTGGAAATCACATGTCCAACAAGTGCGTAATATCCAGGATATATAAAGAGATGCTACAACTCAACAATAAAAAGATAAGTAATCCAATTTAAAAATGGGCAAAAGTCTTGTAGAGACATTTGTCCAAAGAAGAAATATAAAGGGAAAAAAAACCCACATGAAAAAATTTTCAGCATCATTAGTAATTAGGGAAATGCAACTCAAAACTACAATAAGATATTTCACACCTATGATAATGGCCACTATTAAAAAGAAAGAGACCTATGAATATTGGATAGGATGTGGAGATATAGGTACACTTATTTACTGATAGATTCCTGATACTGGTAGGAATATAGAATGATACAGCCACTGTGGGGGACTTTCTGCTGCTTTCTAAAGAAGTTGAACATAGATTTGCCAAGTGATCCAGCAATACCACTACTGGGTATATACCCAGAAGAACTGAGAGCAGTGACACAAACAGACATCTGCACACCAATATTTATAGCTGCATTACACACAATTGCCAAAAGTTGAAAGCAACCCAGGTGTCCATCAACTAAATGAAAGGATAAACAAACTGTTGTGTATTTACACAATGGAATATTATGCAGCTGTGAGAAGAAATGAAGTCATAAAGCATATGATAACATGGATGAACCTGCAGAACATTGAGTGAGTGAAGCAAGCCAGACACAAAAGGACAAATACTGTATGATTGCTCTACAATGCATTAAATATATTTTGTAATCTCAAGGAGTTACTTGAATATGGGTCACCAATAAATAGAATGAGTTTAGAGGATAAAGCTAAGGATTAACGTGTACAGAATTGGTAATAAGGATGTGTGCTCATCTTTGGAAATGAAAAGGTGAAAGCCCAACATAATGTTTATAATAGCAGCCTATTATGTGGGCTTGAAAGTGTTTTAAAGGGAAAGTCTAAGGTAATGTATATTACAAAAAGGAAAGCAAAAAAATCTGACATGGAACTGTATAACATAGTAAAACTGCATATGAAATATGAATTATGGTACAATTGCATATATAAGACCGTCTTTCTTTGAAGCCAAACAAATGTATATTAATACTACAAAATGTTAATATCAGACAAAAAAACACATTATGCTAAGTGAAAGAAACCGGACACAAAGTACTTCATACTGTATGATTCCATTTATATAAAATATAAATATAAATCAGTTTACAAAGATGAAATTAGATTAGTGGTTATGTAGGTCTGGGGAAGGAATGCTAACAGATGTGGAGTTTTTCTTTTTGGTGTAATGAAATTGTTCTAAAATATTTTTGTGGTGATGAATGCACACCATTGTGATTAGACTAAAAGACATTAATTATACACTTTGGATAGATCATGTGGTATGTGAATATATCTCAATAAAACTGCTTAATAAATAAGTAATTGTGTAAGAATAGCCAGAAATAGCAGCTATGTATAGCAGGGGAAACAGAGAGAGGTTGAGAGGTGAAGAATTTTCTTGTTTATTTGCTTCTCTATTTTTTGCTTATTATTATTGAAATAAAGAAAATGTTCTAATAATGATTGCCACGATGAATGCATACAAACTATGTGATTATACCAAATACCATTGATTGCACACTTTGGATGAATTGTGTACTTTATTAACATATATCAATAAAATTGATTTGTCACCAAAAAAGAACTACAATGAGATATCATTTCACAACTATTAGAATGGCCACTGTTAAAAAGAGAGAACTACAAGTGTTAGAGAGG
The DNA here is from genome assembly GCF_030445035.2 of Dasypus novemcinctus. NCBI lineage: Eukaryota > Metazoa > Chordata > Mammalia > Cingulata > Dasypodidae > Dasypus > Dasypus novemcinctus. The sequence goes on along the minus strand of NC_080689.1, from coordinate 80,552,314 downwards.
ATGTGGAGAGATAGGGACACTTATTCACTGTTGGTGGGAATGTAGAACGGTACAGCCACTGTGGAGGACTGCTTGGCAGTTTCTAAGGAAGTTGAATATAGACTTGCCATATGACCCAGAAGTACCACTACTAGGTATACATCCTGAAGAACTGAGAGTAGTGTCATGAACAGACATCTGCACACCAGTGTTCATAGGGTATTATTCACAATTGTCAAAAGATGGAAACAACCCAGGTGTCCATCAACCGAAGAATGGATAAACAAATTGTGGTGCATACACATGATGGAATATTATGCAGCTGTAAAAAGAAATAAAATCGTGAAGCATATGACAACATGGATGAACTTGGAGGACATTAGGTTGAGTGAAGCAAGCCAGACACAAAAGGATGAATACTGTATGATTACACTATTATAAACTAATTATATTGTGTAAACTCATGTTAATAACTAAAATATAGGTTATCAGAAAATCAAAGGAGGTTAGAGAAAGGAAAGCTGAGGGTTAATTGTGCAGAATTGGTAAAAAGTTTGTTTCTATTTAGAAATGAATAGAAATGATGAAAGTACATCACAGTGTTTGTAACTGCCAGTGCTATTATATGGGTTTGACTGGTTGAAAGGAAAAGTCCAAGGACATATATATTACTAGAAGGAAAGCTAAAACTTGTAACATGGAACTGTACAGCATACTGAAACTTCATGTGAAACATGAATTGGGTAATAATGCATATATAAGACTATTTTTACAAAATATAAATACAAATAAACTAGAGAGACAGAATAGCAGATGTGTACAGCAAGGGATGCACAGAGAGATTGAGAAGTGAAGAATTTTGTTTTTAGTTTTTTATTATTATTATTGGAATAATGAAAATGCTCTAATGATTGAAGCGATGAATGCACAATGATATGATTGTACCAAATACCACTGATTGTACACTTTGGATGGATTGCATGCTTTATTAATGTGTGTCAATAAAATTGATTTGTTTAAAAAACCAGTAAGATTTTAAACTAATAAATTCCCATTGTAAAAGCCAACCCACTTCTGCTATATTGCCTTGGCAGCCTTTAGCAAACTAAAACAAATTCAATTCAACATTGTGTTGGTGATTCTAGCCAGTGCAAATCAGGCAGGATAGACAAATACATGGCATCCAGACTGGATAGGAAGAAGACAAACTTTTAAATTGCAGATTACATGATTGTCTATGCAGATAATATGGTGGAATAAAAAAAAAAAGCTTTTGAGATTAGTAAGATTCCAGGATAGAAGACCAATATACAAAAATCAATTGCATTTCTCTATGCTGGCGATGAAAAATGGGAAATTGAAATAAAAAACAACGCTATTTGCAAAGCATAAAAATATGACATACACAGAAATAAACTTTACAAAAGAAATGAAAGCCTGTACACTAAAAACAAAATCTTGCTGAAAGAAATTAAGGTACACGTAAATAAATGGAGAGCTACATTGGGTTCATGGATCAGAAGACTCAATACTGGAAAGATATCAATTGTCCAAAAGTTTATCTATAGATTTAATGCAGTCCCAACCAAAATACCAGCAGAGCATTTTGTAGAAATTGACAAACTAATTCTAAAATTCTTATGACAAGGCAAAGAACCTAGAATAGTGAAGCAACTCTGAAAAAGACAAAGCTTGATGGATAAAACTACCTGACTTCAAGAATTATTATAAATCAACCCCAATGAAGAGAGTATATATTGGTGCAAAGATAGAAAAGTAGATCAATAGAACAGACTAGAAAGCCCAGAAATAAACCCATACATATATGGACAACTGCTTCTTGACAATAGCACAAATGTAAGGCAGTGGAGGATAGCTTTTTCAATAAATGATGCTGGAACAATTGCATATCCATATGCAAAAAATCAAACTAGACCCATATCTCACACCATATGCAAAACTTAACTAAAAATGGGTCATAGACCTAAACATTAAAACATCTATAAAATATCTAGAAGAAAACATAGGAGGAAATCTTGATATGGAACAAGTCTTTGCAAAGTCTTTGCATCAAGAATATATATATATATGGGAAGCAGACTTGGGCCATTAAGTAGGGCTTCAGCCTACCACATGGGAGGTCCGCGGTTCAAACCCCAGGCCTCCTTGACCCGTGTGGAGCTGGCCCATGTGCAGTGCTGATGCGCAAGGAGTGCCCTGCCACGCAGGGGTGTCCCCGCGTAGGGGAGCCCCACGTGCAAGGAGTGCGCCCCATAAGGAGAGCCGCTCAGCATGAAACAAAGTGCAGCCTGCCCAGGAGTGGCTCCACACACACAGGGAGCTGACACAGCAAGATGACGCAACAAAAAGAAACACAGATTCCCGGTGCTGCTGATAAGGATAGAAGCAGTCATAGAAGAACACACAATGAATGGACACAGAGAGCAGACAATGGGGAGGGGGGGAGGGAAGGAAAGAGAAATTTAAAAAATTTTTTAAAATTTTTTAAAAAGAAAAAAAAAAAAAAAATATATATATATATATATATATTCCCCAGTATATGTATTAGGAGGTACTGGGGATTGAGCCCAGGGCCTAGTATATGCAAAGCAGGCACTCAACCACTGAGCTACACCTGTCCCCCAGTTAGAGTTGTTTCTTCATTTATTTGTTTTTAGGAGGTACTAGGGATTGAACCCAGGACCTCGTACATGGGAGGCTGGCACTCAACCATGGGCTACATCTGCTTCCCAATGAGAGTTGTTTTTTGTTTGTTTTTAGGAGGTACTGGGGATTGAACCCAGGACCTTGTACTTGGGAAGTAGGCAGTCAACTACTGAGCTATAGCCACTCTCCAGCATTTATTCTTGAAACTCGACAATAAGTTAACAGACAAATAGAACACTGAGCAGTAGACTTGACCAAACAATTTAAGGTACATGGATGGCAAAAGAAAAGAAAATATACTCAGTATCACTAGTCATCAGAAAAATGAAAATTAAAACCACAAGGAGCCTTCAGAATGGCTCAAATTAAGATGTGGTGGTGAGGATATGGAGAACTGGACCTCTTAAAAACTGCTGGTAACAATGTAAAATGCTACAACTACTTTGGAAAACAATTTGGCAGTTTCTTTAAAAGTTAAACATACAAGGACCACACAATCCAGCCATTCCACTCCCAGGTATTTACCCAAAAGAAAAGTAAATATATGGCCATACAAAAGCTTGTACACAAATGCTCATAGCAGAATTACTTGTAAATACCCAAAAACTGGAACTTGCCTAAATGTCCATCAGCGGGTGACTGGATAAACTATGGCCTATCCATGAAATGGAATATTACCACAGCAATAAAAAAGAATGAACAATTGCTACATACGACATGGATGAATCTTAAAAGTAAAGTGAAAGGAAGTGAAAGAAGCCAACCAAAAAAAAAAAAAACCCAAAAAATGAGTATATACTGGGAGATTAACTTTATTTAAAACTGTAGAAAATGCAAACTGATTTATGACAGAAAGCAGATTGGCTGCTGTTTGTAGATGAGGGATAGGAGGTGTGGGAGAAGTGCATTATAGAGGTGCTAGAGGAAACTTTTGAAAGTGTTAAGTCCTTTATCTTAATTGGAATGATTGTTCCATGGGTGTAGACATTTGTAAAACTGGACACTTTAAATGTGCAGTTTTTTGTGTCAGTTATACCTCAATAAAGCTGTTTGTATATTGACAAAATATATATAAACTATAAATATAAACCTGATATAGTCACTATATATAAACTTTCTATATATAAACAACTTTTTTAAAAAACAACTTTGCCCTGGAAGTGAAAATGTCACTTCCTCTCACGTTTCACTGGCCAGTGGAAGTCCTAGGTCTGCACTTAACTCCTCGGCTACAGAGCCCTGCAATCTTACCGCAGGCCCAGCGGGAGCGAGATGAACGACTGCTCTGTTCAGCAGCAAGCATGTTGCTGTTTCATCAACAGAACGCTTGCCCCAGTTGTTACGCACAAAACGCCTAGAGCAGAGCGGGTGTAGCTCGTGGTTGCGCGCCTGCTTTGTGTGTATGAGGTCCTGAGTTCAACCCTTGGTACCTCCTAAAAATGAATAAATTAATTAAAAGTGCTTAGAAACACTTTGTCTACTATACTATCTTCTGTGCTTTTTATACATACTTTTAAATATTTTCAATTTTTTAAAAGAGAAACATCCCAACTAAAACAATCTAAGGACATGGACAATTCACAACATAGAAATATATATGAACAATAGATGTGAGGAAAGACGTAATTCATTATTCAAAGAAGTAATTCAAATCAAAACAGTGAGATAAACAAAACAACACCCAATATTACTGAGGGCAACAAGCGTATTTATAGTGGGATAATCAGTTGGTACGGACTTGTTCATTGTGTGAGAATGGTGGAATTGTGCATATTTTTAATTTTCTTCGTTTTGCTTACATGTATTTTCTAAGCTTTCCATAATAAACGTATCATTTTTATACTAAGATATATACCTTTAAAACCCCTTCTTTTCATGGAAAACAATATTGCTATTTCTCTCTTTATCCTTCCCTTCTCCATGCTAACCAACTCCATGTTCTTTTATATTTGCTTAGAGATATTTTCATTCTGAATTCATTTTCACCAGGTTTTTCAGGACTTTCTTCATTCTCTCTATGTCCTTAATTAAATTCAGCTTACTTTCTGAATTATTCTATTACAACAGTTGTTGCAAACCGGTTTTCTAGATTCTCTTTTAAATAATAAGTTATTTCACCCAAAGCATCCTTTAGCCCAAATGACATTTAAGACCAAGACCGAGTTCATACTATTCATAAATTGCTGTTTTTTAAAATACTGTTCTCTTAAGTACTTTCTAGTATTCTGTTACCATCCACATGTGTCCAAGGAGATATGCAGGTGCATCAGTGTATGTGGATACATATGTGTGTGTTTATGTCTGCATGTCTAAAACATGTACCAGGCACTGGGTTTAGCGCCATCTATTTTCTAAATTTCATTTAGCCCTTACAACAATTTTATGAAATCATTGTTGTTATTGCTGTTTTACGTATACGGCTTAGACGGGGGTTGTAACATGCCTGAGAAGAGCTGGAAGGAGCAGAAGCTAGGCTTCGCCATGGAATCTGGGAAGAAGAGCTGGGGGTGTACAGAGATAAACTGCGCGCAAGGCAGCGCAGGAGAAGCGGGATGAGCGCAGGTGTCCCGGCCGCCGCTGATGCCCACGGTCTGCCCCACGGCACTTCGTGGGCGCCGCTCCCTTGGGGCTGAACGCTCAGCGCTGCGGTCCTGAAGTTCTTGACTTTTATTTTTGGACTTGGCTTTGGAGGTGACGGACATGGAAGCTTGAGCGCGGGCCTGGGCCTTCAGCCCCCTGCGGGCTCGCCCGCCGCCAGCTCGGCACGCCCTGGAGGGCTCTGGGGGGCCGGGGCTCCACCCTCCCCCGGGCCGCCGGCGCCCGCCCCCCGCGTGGTGACCCGGCCCTTCAGAGCTGGGCAGAGGCGGGGGACGCCCCGGGGTCCGCGCGGCCCTGTGCCCCCAGCCCCGGGCAGGCCCAGCCCGCCCCCCGCCCCGGCGTGGTGACCCGGCCCTTCAGAGCTGGGCAGAGGCGGGGGACGCCCCGGGGTCCGCGCGGCCCTGTGCCCCTGGGGCCCCGGGCAGGCCCAGCCCGCCCCCCGCCCCGGCGTGGTGACCCGGCCCTTCAGAGCTGGGCAGAGGCGGGGCGACGCCTGGGGGTCCCGGGCAGGCCCAGCCCGCCCCCCGCCCCGGCGTGGTGACCCGGCCCTTCAGAGCTGGGCAGAGGCGGGGGACGCCCCGGGGTCCGCGCGGCCCTGTGCCCCCAGCCCCGGGCAGGCCCAGCCCGCCCCCCGCCCCGGCGTGGTGACCCGGCCCTTCAGAGCTGGGCAGAGGCGGGGGACGCCCCGGGGTCCGCGCGGCCCTGTGCCCCCAGCCCCGGGCAGGCCCAGCCCGCCCCCCGCCCCGGCGTGGTGACCCGGCCCTTCAGAGCTGGGCAGAGGCGGGGGACGCCCCGGGGTCCGCGCGGCCCTGTGCCCCCAGCCCCGGGCAGGCCCAGCGGGCTCGGACGCGGCGCGCCGCCAGGGGGCGCAGGCAGGGCCCACGCCGCTCGCCCGCCCGCCAGCAGCTGAGCCCGCAGCCCGGGGTCGCGCCCCCTGCCGCGGGCCGGGCGCTGGGCGGGGCGGCGCGCTGGGCTCGGGTGCTGAGGCCTGCGCGCACGGTGGGTGGATGGGGGGCGTTCCGGCACCCTGAGGACCTGCACCTCCCTCCCCGCGCAAGGGAGCGCCGCTGTAAAGGGCAGATAGGAAACCCCGAGACGGGTGGAGAGGGAGGCCGTGAAAGGAAGGAAGAGCTTTCTACTCGAGGACCTTTCCCGGCATCCCCCCACCTTTCTGAACAGGGGCCGGCATGTTCATCTTGTCCTGGGGGCCCCAAATTAGGTCTCCAGCCCTGCTGTGCCCTTGTCCTGCCGGGTGCCACTGTAGCCTCAGGCGACCAGGGGGAGAAGAGTTTACTGCAGCAGGAAAGGCGACTCCTATTTGCTTACTCCACCCTTATTTACCTTTTCCTTAAACGTGTTTGCAGTGGCGCCTGCTCAGGGCGTTCCTGGTGTTGCCAGATGACAGCAGGGTGACTGCGTCTAGGGATGAGGCTGCCCACCACGCCGGAATGTGGCTGCGAAGGGGAGGTGGTGAGAGCCTGGAAAGGACAGGAGAAGGTATTAATTAGAGAGTAAGTGCTGGGCTTTTACGTGGACTAACCATGCCTCCCACAACTGAAGTTTTGTAACGTTCAGATTTTATTGGATTATTTTATTTTATTTTATTTTTGAAGACTTTCAAGCTTACAGGACAGTTACAAAAATAATACAACCCTCATACAGAGAATTCCAACATATCCCGTATCCACCAGTTTTAACATTTTCCCCCATTCATTTATCATCCTGTCCATCCATCCATCCATGGCTATATATTTCCATCCATTTTCAGAACAATTGACTGGAGGTTGTATACATCATACTCCTTGGACACTTAATACTGCCATGCACATGTCCTAAGAACAAGGGTATTCATGTATGTAATCATCTTAAGTGCAATTATCAAATTCAAGACATTTAACATAGATAAAAAGTTTACAGTCCATGTTCCATTTTTCCCATATGTCCCAGTAATATCCTTTTGAGCCTTTTTCTCCTCCATTTTTAGATCCTGCCCAGGTTCAATAATTGCATTTAATTGACATCATCTCTTTACTACTTTTTTTAAATTGTAAGAACATATATACAGCATAAATTCTCCCATCGCAACCCTTCCCAGGCATACCATTCAATGGAATTAATCACATTCACACTGTTGTACTACCCACACCACTACTAAATTACTTTCATTACAAAACTTTCCCTCTCCCCAAAGAGAAAATCGTACACCCATTTTGCTTTAGCTCCCCATTCCCCCTGCCTCACACGCCTGGCAACCTGTACCCTAATTTCTCTCTCTGTGAGCTTGCATAGTCTCTGATATTTTCTTTGCAGTAACCAGGGACTTAACATCCAAAATCTGTAACAATTTTGTTTGTTTGATACAATCTTAACTTCAATAGTATACACAAACTATTTCTATACCCCTCTGTACCCCTCTTTATGTAGTTCTTGTCACAAATTACAGGCTTATACATTATGAGCTCAGAACCACTGATTTATCATTGCCTTATGGAGTTGCCTTTAGAACCTGTAGGAAGTAAACAGTAAAGCTACAAACCAAAAATACAACAGTGCTGGCATTTATATTTACCCTAGTTATTACCTTTATTGGAGATCTTTATTTCTTCATGTGACTTCGATCTATTGTCTATTGTCCTTTCCTTTCAACCTTCAGGACTCTCTTTAGCATTTCTTGTTGGGCTGATCTGGTGGTGACAAACTCTCTCAGCTTTTATCTGGGAATGTCTTAATCTCTCACTCATTTTTTATATTTGATGGATATAGAATTCTTGGGTTGGCAATTTTTCTTTCAGCTCTTATAATACATTATCTCACTGCCTTCTTGCCTCCATGGTTTCTGATGAGAAATCAGCAATTAATTTACTGAGACTCTCTTGTATGTGACATATTGTTTCTTTCTTACACCTATCAGAATTCTCTATCTCTGGCATTTGATAGTTTGATTGTATGTTGTGGTATGGGTTAATTTGGAGTTCATTGTGCATCTTGGATGTATATATTCATGTCTTTCATTAAATTTGGGAAGTTTTCAGCCCTTATTTCTTTTGAAATTCTCTCTGCCCCTTTCTCTCTTCTCCTTCTGGGACTCCCATCATGTGGCTATTGCTATACTTGATAGTGTCCACAGGTTCCTCAGGCTCCATTCATTGTTCTTCATTCTTTTTCCTTCATACAGGATTGTTTCAATTGTCTTACTTCAAGTTTGCTGATTCTTTCTTCTGTCAGCTCTAATCTTCTGTCAAACCCTTCTCAGGATTTTTAAATTTCCTTTACTGTTGTCTTCAGCTCTATTTGGTTCCTTTTCATAATTTCCATCTCTTTATTGATATTCTTTTTGTGTTCATCTGTCATTTTGCTGATTTCCTTTAGTTCTTTGTCCATGTTTTCCTTTATCTCTTTGAGCATATTTAAGGTCATTTTTTACTTATTTTTAAAAGATACTTAGATTACATAAATATTATATTAAAAATATAAGGGATTCCCATATGCCCCACTCCCCACATCTCCCACTTTCCCCACATTAACACTTTTTTTCATTAGTGTGCACATTCATTGCAATTGATGAACATGTTTTGGAGCATTGCCACTAAGCATGGATTATAGTTTACATTGTAGTTTATACTCCCTCACACTCAATTCTGTAGGTTATGGCAGGATATATAATGGCCTGTATCTGTCATTGCAATGACATTCAGGTCAATTCCAAGTCCTGAAATTGTCCCCATATTGAAGCAGGCTAGATAGGAAATCAATAGATGGATCTGGAACCTGGCAAGAAGTTCATGTGGATATCGATAGCCTCAAGACGGCTGCTGGAAGATGCTCCCCAAGATTCTGCCACTCAGAGGAAGACTTCCTCCAGAAGCCAGGAGAAGCCCGGATATTCCCCAAGGACTTTATCATTGGGCGCTCCTGGGAACTGATGGGAGGGGTATCAATCAAAACAGTAAACAGCTAGAGCTCCTTCCCTGCTATTAGCAAAGGGGTGGAATAATTAATGGTACAAAAAGCAGGTGCAAGGCCTGAGTTTGCTCTCTCTCGCCTTTGGACCCCTGTTCCTGCCTTCTGTGCCCTGCTCTTACCGTTTTTCTCTTGCCATGGTTGCCACTTAAGTAAAACCTGGGCATTTATAATCTATAATGGGGAACTGTAGTCTGTAAATCAGCCCTCCTTATCACTTTTCAGTTCCTTCCTCTTTACCTGGGACCCCTGATCTGTTACTTTCTCCCATTTCTCTTCCCTCTCTACCTTAATAAATTACTGACCTAACTCACCCAACGTGGTCTTGAAATTCTTTTCTTCAGCATGGTCAAGAACCTAGATAAAATTCGGTAACAATATTACACACTTTTTCCCTCTCCCTGACATCAGCACCTTCAGTGGCCACTTCTCCACATCAATGATATCATTTCTTCCACTGCTAGAATCACAATAAATCTAGATTAGAATACCAGTAAGTCCATATCTCATTGTCCAATTCTGAGGATCCTGGGATGGTGATGCCCATGCCACGTCTAACTGAAAGGAGGTTTTGCCCCCATATGGCTGATAGATGGGACTCTCTTTCTTGCAGTTATAGGCTTTCTTGGTTCCTTGGTGTGGTGGTTTCCATCCTCACCTCCTTGTTAGTTGTCCTGGGTGAGTCCAATGAACTGGACAGTAGGTGTTGCAACTCTGCTGAGGCTCAGGGCCCAACTGGCATATGGACAGCCCAGAGATTCAAGTCTTTGGACTGACACCTATCAACTCCAGCACCAACTAGGTTCAAATGAAAGGTACAGAAGAGGCATGTGTAGAGAAGTCCCATCTGAGTCCAACTCTGTCACACTCAGATGCACAAAACCAAAAGTAGGGCCCACTGGCAAGGCACCAAACTCTGGAGCTATTTGCCATGACCATAGAATCTGCATATAGGACCTTTTTAAAAGTCTTTGCCTAGAATATGCCAGATTTGGTCCTCCCAATTCATGGTTTCTAGTGCTTGGAGCATTGCCTCTTCTTTCTATGTTTTTTTTTTTCAAATTTTTATTTATTTTTATTTATTTATTTCTCTCCCCTTCCCCCGATCCCCAGTTGTCTGTTCTCTGTGTCTATCTGCTGCATGTTCTTCTTTGTCCACTTCTGTTGTTGTCAGCGGCACGGAAATCTGTGTTTCTTTTTGTTGCGTCATCTTGCTGTGCCAGCTCTCCATGTGGATGGCGCCATTCCTGGGCAGGCTGCACTTTCTTTCCCGCTGGGTGGCTCTCCTTACGGGGCACATTCCTTGCGCATGGGGCTCCCCTGTGGGGGGACACTCCTGCGTGGCAGGGCACTCCTTGCGCGCATCAGCACTGCGCATGGGCCAGCTCCACACGGGGCAAGGAGGCCCGGGGTTTGAACGGTGGACCTCCCATGTGGTAGACAGATGCCCTAACCACTGGGCCAAGTCCGCTTCCCTCTTTGTATGTTTTGTAATCTTTTGTTGAAACCTAAACATTGTGATATTTTAATGCATTATTACTGGAATTCAGACTGAGGTGTCTGCTCCTTAAGCTTGTATCCATCAAGTATTGACAGAGCTTAAACCAGTCTTTGCAGGTTGACCTGACAAATGCTTTCCTTCAGGGCTTATCCGTTCAATGTTTGGAGAATAACTTGAAGCATAGGGACATGCATACGGGGCCTTAGGATTTGCTCCATTTATGTAGATATGAACTTCCCCTTTTTCCTAGGAACTAGTTTCCTCACAGTCCCAGTCACTGCAGTGTAAGCCCTAATAGTGGGAATCCATTGCTTCAAGCAGCCATGACTTGGCTGCTTTCCCATCATGCCTGTGGGAGGGTTCCATGCAAGGCAACTTATGGGAAGGCAAGGCTGTGACGAGTGTCCTGGTTCCATCCCTCAGGCTGCCACCAGAAAGCTCCTAGTGTACATCTTGGGGGCATGTGCCAGCTCTGCACTGAGCCAGTAAAGGAATTAGAGAGGTAGCAGCCACAGTACCATGAGATCTTACCATTTTAAGTTGCCTTTTTCTTGACTTGGTGCTTGTCCTTTACTACAACCCTTTAACTGTTTTCTGGAGTTTTGAGAAATATGGTCTTGCCTGTTTTTGCTCATTGTTCAAATCTTCTGCAGGGGATGGGACCCCGACATCACTCTGCCATCTTGATTATTGCGGAGGCCTGACATTTTGTTATGACACTAGGTGTTTTTCCTTTCAGCAACTTCAAGGACGCCACACAAAAAGCTGGTTGATGGGCTAGCTGGCCAGCAGAGAAGGGTTTTCATAATATGGATGACGATGCACAAAGCCAAGTTGCACCAGGGGGTCTCATTTCAGCTGTATTGAAAGCTTGCTTTCTGCAGACATCTTTCCAGTGAAAAGAGATGCCTCCTTTTGAAGAGAGCCAGATAAGTATCTGACTATTGCACTTGGGGCATCACTTATTTCCGTTTAATGCGCTGGAAAAAGCAACTTCGTACCAATGTTGTGGTGATAGTCAACAGGGTCATCTCTGCAGTGAAGGAGTGGACAGGCTGTGCTCAGAATCAGATTCAGTTCCTGGAAGAGGCGCTCTCAAGAATGCCTGATTTTGACACTGAAACAGCGTAATGGGTTCACTACATGCCTATGAGTTTCATCTTAACTCTTCTTTTTGAATGACCATAAATGACCTTATTTATTTTTTATGAAGTATTAGATTACAAAAAAGTTAACATTGAAAATATAGGAGACTGCCATATACCCCACCTCCTCCTCTCACATTTTCCCTGATTAATAACATCGTTCATTAGTGTGGTATTTTTGTTACACTGATGCATGCATATGAAGCATTGCTGTTGACATGGTCTCTAGTTCACATGATGCTACACTTTGCACTGCATAACTTTATAGGTTTTGACAAAATGTACCCATCATTACAATGTCATGCAGGACAATTCCAATGTCCTAAAATGCCCCCATGTTACACTTATTTTTCTGTCCCCCTCCCCTCAGAACCTCTGGTGACCACTGTCTTTATATCAATATTACAAGTTCTTCCATTACCAAAATAACAATGTCTGGGAAATGGATTTGTCTCAACTGATAGAGCATCCACCTACCACATGGGAGGTCCAGGGTTCAAACCCAGGGCCTCCTGACCTATGTGGTGAGCTGGCCCATGCTCAGTGCTGATGTGCACAAGGAGTGCTGTGCCACGCAGGGGTGTCCCCCGCACAGGGGAGTCCCACATGCAACGAGTGCATTCCGTAAGGAGAACCATCCCAGGTGAAAAAAGTGCAGCCTGGCCAGGAGTGGTGCTGCACACACAGAGAGTGATGCAGCAAGATGACACAACAAAAAGAGATACAGATTCCCGGTGCCACTGACAAGAATGCAAGCGGACACAGAAGAACACACAGCAAATGGACACAGCAGACAATGGGCGGGGCGGGGGGGAGAGAAATAAAAATTTTTTTAAAATAAATCTTTAAAAAAAAGAAAACAATGTCTACTTTGCACTCCCCCCTTACATGTGTTCATTCCTCTATCTTGAGGATTTGGGGATGGTGATGTCCACTCTGCTTCTGACTGAGAGGGGCTTAGATCCCATGGGGCAGATGGATTGAATTTTCTTGCTTTCAGTTGTAGATAACCTCTGTCTTTTGGGATGGACATCATCCTTTTGTTAGTTGTCCTGGACAAGTCCAGTGTACTGGAGAGTGTTAGCTGCAACTCTGCTGAGATTCAGGGCTCAACCAGCATATGAAGAAACCAAAGATTTAAGTCCCTGTGACTTATATTTAATGAGTATAGTGTTAATTATAGGTTTAAATAAAAGGGGAACACGAACCATGTGTAGGAAAATTATAAATGACTCTAACTCAGATACATTGGGGAGATAGGTTATCATATATTCCAAGGTAGGACCCACTGACAGGGAGCTGATTTCCTGGGGTTGTCTTCCCTGCCTGTGGTGTCCAGATGTCTCTAGAGCCCTCAGGAGCACCCCTGCTTGAGGCACTATTTACTATGGCAGTCAGTGAGATCCTCCTGAGATGTGCATAAGCATAACCTCTGGAATGACCTCCCAACTCATTTTGAAATCTCTTAGCTGTAAAAACTCATTTGTCAAGACCTTTTTTCAAATGCATTGCTAGTTGGTTCTTGGTAATAACCCCTTGGTGCCAGAGAGGCTTATCCCTGGGAGTCATGTCCCATGGCACGAGTTTATACGCATTTGACTTTTAAAGAGGCCACATTTGAGTAACAAGTTGGGTTTCAGGCAATACATAATAATAGGCTAAGTTTCAGTTTTACAATAATAAGGTTCATAAGTACAAGCTTTAACATCAAGGGCCTGGTGTATCGGTCTGTCCTCTTTCACTAGGTACAGATCATGCACTCTAGAAATTCTTGCCACTCTATTTGAGAACATAGCAGAACTCCCCAGGAGTGAAATTTAAAATTTGTTGGTTACTGTGTGGGTCTCCACCCACTGAGACAACACCCCATGACCACATGAACACATTCATATTCCACAGAGGCATGGCCCAGGTGCATCCTTCCCCACACATTCCCCCACCACTGATACTCTGCAACAGTGATACTTCCCTGTCATAGTTGTAACTTTTCTGTAATCCAAAACCTCCCCAAAAGCAAAGGCAATTTTTTTTTCATTGTGCCTTCTGTCACCATAAGATCTGTTATCTTCTATGTATGCTGACAATTTCTTCTGTATGTTCCCCAGTGTCTTTTTTCTTTCTTTCTTCACTTTATCTTCAAAAATGCTTTGGATTACAGAAACATCACATCAAAAATATGGTGTATTTTCATATACCCCATCCACTTCCCCTCTCACATACTCTCCCATTAACAACATTCTACATGACTGTGATACATTTGTTATAACTGATGAACAAAAATTGAAGCATTGCTACTATTTCAACAGTTTATATTATGGTTTACACTATGCACTGTACCCTTTTATAGGTTTTGGCATAATGTATAATGGCTTGTATCCATCATTGCAAAAGCATGCAAAACAAATCCAATGACCTGAAAATGCCTTATTCTTCCCTTTCCCTCTCCTCAGAATCTATGTTAACCACTAAGTTTCAGTTTTTGAAGAAGGTTCATAATTACATGCATTAATATTGAGGGCCTCACAAACAGGTCTGTTTTCTTTTATTAGGCATGGCCTATACACTCAAGAGATTCTTGCCCCTCTATATGAGAATGTAGCTGGACTCCCCAGAATGGGAATTTAATTTTTTTTTAATTGTGTGGGTCTCCACCCACTGAGATAACACCCTATGACAGTTTGATCACATTCATATTCCATAGAAGCATAACCCAGGTGCCCTGCACCATTGACCCTCCCCTGCCATATTTGCAAAAGAACATGCCCACCACTGTAGCTTCAACCACAAACTTACAAATCCTCAGAGTTCACCTGTTCCTACCTCCAGTCTCCCCCCCAGCTCCACGGATAGTTCAACCCAACCCCCCCCCACACAGCCTGCTGACATTCCAGCACCATCACACCCCCTCACATCCCTGCACCACCATCACCTTCCACTGTCAAACCACACCCTTCCACCTCACATAGGTTTTGCCCACATTGAGCACTGGCTCGCCACACTCTACTCCCTGTCTCCTGGTAACCTGTCTTCCAGGCTCTTGTTTTGTGAATCTGCTCAATATGCTTAGGTCATATCAGTGAGGTCATGCAATATTTGTCCTTCAATGACTGACTGACTTCACTCGCCGTAAGGTCTTCAAGATTCATCCATGTTGTCTCATGTGTTAATACTTCATTCCTTCTTATAGCTCAGTAATATTCCACTGTACGTATATACCACATTTTGCTTGTCCATTCCTCTGCTGATGGACACTTGGGTTGCTTCCAACTTTTACATAAATGCCCTATTTAAATCAGCTAAAAATTATATATTTGATTATACTGCCCCATTAGTAAGCTTTTGAAGTGTAACTCTATTAATCTGGCAATAAATAGTTTGTATACATTTTTCATTAACTTTAATTTTTTAGGAGATTCTTTGGTGCCAGGTTGCTATAATAAATGCCACACATTGGGTTTGGTTTAACAGCAGGAAGTGACTGGCTCATGGTACTGAGGCTAGAAGTCCAAAATTGAGCTATGGGCCGGGCTTGCTCTCCTGGAGTCTACATTCCAGTGCTGCTGCCAGCACTCCTGGCGAGTCCTTGGCTTGTATCTCTGCCTCGCGTCACATGGCCAGGTGCTCTCCTTTCTGGCTTCTGTAACCTCCGGTTCTCTTTATAAGGCCTTCAGTGACATGGATTTAAGGCCCACCCTGATTCAATTGGCCCCACGTTAACTGAAAACATCTTCAAAATGTTCTATTGACAATGAGTTCACACCCTCAGGGACACAAAGTAAGATAAGGACCGTGCATTTTCTTGGCTTGTGTGTGGGTGGAAGTGAGAGAGGAAAGAGCCAAAGAGGAGCCAAGGGCACAGAAGGGAGATGCCAGGGGGCTAGCAGGTTCAGCAGGTGATACGTAGCACCATCTGGCCTCACCCCATAGCAGGAGAGTAACGGGCAGAGGGTGAGCTCAAAGTCAAGGGATAATAAAATACCACCCCTATTATTACTCGTTACCCATGAAACTAGCACTTATGTCCCTGGAGTAGGAACGATCACATATGCTGGAGAGAAACTCAGAATAGCTGCCTGACCTGCCTCATGTCTTGGATGCAGAGGGCTTTGTAGTTAAATATATAAATACATATTTCTCGTCTTTTGCTGAGATATATATATATAATATATATTTAACTACAGAGCTCTCTGCATCCAAGTCATGGTCAGCAGATATAAACACCAGCAGAAGGTGAGAACTAATCTCCCGGGCCCAGGGTCTGACTCTGCCAGCCCCTAGTCTGTGGGGCAAAGGTCTTGGGCTGTTCTCCAGGCCCAGCCCCCTCCCTGTCCAGCTTTACTTCTCCCCACCCCCATAGATGCCTCTACCAGGGGGTCCCTACTATTCACTAGGTTTAACCCGAAAGTCGGTTACGCCCTCACTATGTACCAGGCACAGGGCTGAGGGGGTGAAAATAACGGAGAGGACACGTGCTCTGAGTAAGGCATCGGCGTCTGGAATCCTTGGTCTGTGGTGAAGAAAACCCTCTCAGCCCCAGCCTCTCTCCCCGACATCCCTCGGCTTGCTCTGACTCCCTCCTTGTGCTCTACCACGGCTACGGCGTCTAGCACGACCCCATGTCAGGGCCCGGAAGGCAGCCTCCCCTTCGCTCTCCTTGTGTTTCCAAGCACAGTTTCAGAACCCCCCCATGGTAGTTTGGAGCAGTGTGCACCCCAGGAACTCACGTACTTAAACTTAGTCCTTTCCTGTGGGTGTGAACCCACCCGAAGTATGGCCTCGTGAGGAGGTTGCTTCAGTGAAGGTGTGGTCCAGGGAGGGTCTTGTTTTTTAAAAAGGATTTATTTATTTATTCCCTTCTGCCCCCCAACCCTGTTGTCTGCTCTTTGTGTCCATGGGCTGTGTGTCCTTCTGTGTCTGCTTGTCTTCTCTTTAGGCAGCACCAGGAACCAATCCTGGGACCTTCTAGAGTGGGAGAGAAGCACCCAATCTCTTGTGCCACCTCGGTTCCCTGGTCTGCTCTTATTGTCCCCCTTCCGTGTCTCTTTCTGTTGTGTCATCTTGCTGCCAGCTCTCCGTGTGGGCCAGCTCTCTGCTCCAGCCAGCTTGCCTTTACCAGGAGGCCCCAGTGATCAAATCCTGGACCTCCTATATGGTAGATGGGGACCAATCGCTTGGGCCACGTCCGCTGCCCCCAGATGTGTCTTAATCCTCTTACTGGAGTCTTTTCTGAGCAGAATGAAACTCAGAGGGAGAGAGAAAGCTACAGAAAGCAAGAAGCTGAAATTCAGTGGAACCTAGACGAGATCGGAGAGGCCAGGAGAGGCCACCATGTGCGTCCATGGGACCGAGGAGCCCAGGACCAAGGATCACCAGCAGCCAGCCCCAGAAGGCCAGTCTTCAGGAAGAAAACATCACCCTGATAACGTCTTAATTTGGACTTTCTCCTAGCCTCAAAACCATAAGCTAATAAATTACCATTGTTTAAGCTGACCCAATGATTGGTATTTGCTTGAGCAGCCAAAGGAAACCAAAACATGCACCAAAACTTCCAATGAGTTCTGTATGTCTTGATATTGGAAAGTATCCAAAAATATATAAGTGGAAAAATAATACAAAACAGTGGGCATAATAATGTGCCACCATGTGCTTGTAGGTAGAGATACATGTATTCAGAAGGTTATATGAGAAACTGGCATTAATGGCTCACTGAGGATATGTGGCCATTTGAAAGCATGATGGCACATTTTTTGGCACGCCTATGAGAAGTGGGGTTTAGGTCCCCTCCCCGTGAAATTGGGTAGGCTTTTGTGACTGCTTTAACCAACAGAGGAAAGGGAAGGTGAAGCATACGGCCTCTGAGGCGGGGGCATATGGCGTTGCAGCTTCCGTCTTATTTGTGGGAACGCTTGTTCTTGGATCCTGAACCACCATGTATGAAGTTCAACTGCCTCAAGGCAACCAAGCTGGAAAGGCCGTTTGTAACATCCCAGTCGACAATCCTGGCTGAGCTTAGCCTTCCGAGGATGCCTGCCAAGGCATCTTGGACTTTCCAGACCACCCTGGTCACTAGCCAGATGCCACCAGCTGACCTCTCTCTACACCATGTGTCACTTAGCCAAGACCTGCCCAAATTCTCAACCCACAAATCTGAAAAGTGTAGTAAAATGGTGGTTGTTTTCAGACCTAAGTTTTGGGGTAATTTGTTATTCAGCAACATATAGTTGGAACAGGAGGGCAACTAGGTGGCTGGGGGTCAGGAAAGAGATAGTTTACTATACACCTTTGGAAAATTGAACCGTGTAACTGTATCAGCTATTCAAAAAATAAATCAGTAACACTTTCTTACATCACCCTCTCTTCGCCCTCGTGACCATGTCTACTTGTTCCTTGAGTACTTCAGTCTGACGCACCGTTTTCCTCTTCTCTCATTCATTGTCATCATCCTCAGTGACTTGAATCTGCTTTTCTGTCTCTCAACAGTCAGCTCACTCCTGCCGCAGGGCCTTTGCACTTGCTGTTTTCTCTTTCTGGACAGTTTCTTCCCCCAGAGTTTCATTTGCATAGCTGTCTCCTTCTCACTCAAGGAGGCCCTTGATGGCTACCCAGTTTGGAGAGGGTTGGAAGCTGTTTATGAGGTGCAGGCTGGAAGAGGTGCCTGCCACTTCCACCTACCTCTACCTGCTACAATTCAGTCACTCACTGAAGCTGTGGCCTATCTAGACTCCTGAGAAGAGGCAATGGTGGGGTGAACCCATGGCATCATCTCTGCCACACGCATCAGCTGGTGCCACAGAGCCCAGGAAAAGTTCAGAAATTGGAAGCACAACACTTTAGAAGCCCACGGTGGCAGGCAGGGATGAAAACTGGACGATCTGCTAAAAGTCTTACAAGGTTCAGTTGGACCCTGTGCCAGATACTTGGCCCTCCCCCACCACAGAGGATGGAGGGTTTATCCTCTGAAACGAACAGAGGGTCTGGTGTTGGAAACACTAGGCATGGCTAAGTGAGAAGGCTGTGGCCTGCGACTGAAAACTGTGGAACTGAGTGCGAGCCTAACGGCTGAGGTGTGACGCCCACTCTCCTCCAACTTTCCAGGCAGGATTCCTCTCTGGACAGAGAAAACAGCCCAGGAAAAAGGTCTCAGCTCCTCCAGGGAGATGGCTGGACCCTGTCCCATCGTCCTAGTGAGGCCCCTGTGATGAGCCCCACCCACGCTCAGGGAACTTCCAGCGAGTTTTTCAGGGCCTCACGTTTATGTGTGACCAGAGAGTTCCAAATTACCAAGCAATTAAAGGGAGCCTCTAAGGTGAAAGCCAGAGACCAAAACAAACTACGGGAAAATGAACCCGGAACTAAGAGGGAATGCAAGGAGCAAACGAAACCTTAGGGGAAAACGGCTATTAGAGAAATCTGTTTACTGCAGACATTAAAAGAAAAAAAGAGCCAGATGTGCTAGAAAAGGGATACTCCAGTGGCAAGAAAGAACTTTTAGAACTTAAAAAAAATAAGATAGACAAAATTAAGAATTCTGTAGAAGGATGGAAAATAAAGTTGAAGAAATCTCCCAGAAAGTAGAAGGAAAGACAGAGGAAAACTGGAGAAAAAAGAATAAAATTATAAGATGAATTTAGGATTTCCAACATCTCACTAAAGAGAAACACCAGAGAACTGAGCAAATAGAGGGAGGAAATTATCAATGAATTTCCCAGAACAGAAGATCATGAGTTTCCATACAGAAAAGGCCCAATGGGCACTCAACACAATGAAAGAAAGGAGATTTGCATTAAGGTCAGTCATCAGGAATAAAAGGAAGACAATAAGAGTTTACAGAACGAACAAACAAATCACTTTTAAGGGTCAGGAATCAGAGTAGCACCAACCTTTCACCAGCAACAACAGAAGCCAGAAGATAATGGATGAGTACTTTCAAAATTCTTAGGGAACATGATATCCAACTTAGAATTCTGTACTTGGTCACACTATCATTCAAAAACGAGAGTAACTATAACTCTGAAACAGTTCAATGAAAAAATAATTATGTATACATAAAGGACATGATAAAGCAAACACGACAAAATGTAAACAAGTGGTAGAGGGTTTCAACGGGTTTTTTTTGTGTGTGTAATATTCTTACCAGTCTTTAAACCTGAAAAAAAAAAAGAATGAAGGTAGGTGAAGGAAATTTTTAGACACGTTAACATCTCCAAAATGTATCTCCCATGCTCACTTTCTTGGAAGCTACTGCAAGCTGGTTACAAACAAGGGAGTTAACAAACAGAGTGCAGCCATGGGATCCAAAAAATTCAACAAAAAGGAGAAGTGAAAGGAAGTTCCCAGAAGGATAGCAGCTGCGAGTCCATCTGGAATGTGAGTCCAGCCTGGGGCAGGAGGCCAAAGGGCAGAAGGGGACTGGCGGAGTAGCTGTTTGAGTAGTTTTATAGTTCAGACTGAGTTTGGAGATGAATTAGAGGGCAGGACCTTGGTGAATAGAACAAACCAAAATGTGGGTAAATTATTAACTCCAAGGAAAATGCACACTTGCCAGTGACAGGAGATCCAAGCAATGTGGTTCAGCCACAAACAAGATTTATATGGCCTAATTAATATAAAAATGAGAACATACTGTAATCATGTTGGGAACGTGGAGAGGAAAGTGCTATGCGGCAGGAGGGTACAAAAGAGAATTCCTCATCTTCCATTATCAGAAGTCGATGAACAGTTGATAAGATGGAAAAATCCAGAAAAAGAGTAGAGACCTATTATTTGGAAGTATCAAGGTAAACACGAGAAAAATGCTTAGCAGAAATGAAGGAGTTGCCTTTGAGGAATGGCAATCAGGTGGGGAAGTGCTTTCCATCATAAGAAGGATTTGTTTATCCTTGTTAGGTTAAAATAATTTTACTACAATTGCCCCTTTCACTCTTAAAATTGCCCAAGTTTAGCTGAAGCCTCAAGTGCTATTTGAATTTTTAAACCAGGGCTTC
The DNA here is from genome assembly GCF_030445035.2 of Dasypus novemcinctus. Taxonomy (NCBI): domain Eukaryota; kingdom Metazoa; phylum Chordata; class Mammalia; order Cingulata; family Dasypodidae; genus Dasypus; species Dasypus novemcinctus. The sequence continues at coordinate 80,531,480 of NC_080689.1, read as the reverse complement.
TTAACCTTTTTTGTTCCATGGATCCCTTTGCCAGTCAGGTGAAAACCACAGACCCCTTACTAAGTCCACACTATACCGTGCATTATTTATGAATATATCATACCCACACCAACACATATCCACAGAATAATGTTTTTCTGAATTTCAATTCAAGCTCACGGACCCCTTGTTAAAGGAACCCCTGTTTTAAGTGCTGTATGTGCAAAACGTTGATAAAAATAAAAAGAGAGTGCTCTTGGGACCCTAAATAAAATAACCCTATTTCATCAAGCTTAGCCAAAGATTTAGATCTTTTTCCCTGAAGTTAATTCTTCATTTTTAAGTAAAATACAAGCAAAGGTCTGTTCCAAAGCACTTTTTTACATCCACTATCTCATTTAATCCTTGCAACGGTTTCATGGTGTATACATCCTACTCCATTCTATAGATGATAAAAATGAGGTTCAGACAGATCTAGTGACTTTCCAACAAGGCCACACAGCTAGTACTAGGTTTCTCTCTAGACTAGGCTTTCTAATCACAGTTTCATGTCCTTGCCTCAATATCACGTAGTAAGAAATTTAAGCCATCCCACCGACAAATAGAATCTAAGATGTAAACTCAAGAACCCAGATTTCTAATAGGCTAGCTTTTAGAAACACAAATTATGAAAATCAATGAATAATTCAAATGTTCTTTTGTCCCTCTGGTCTTTGAAGAGCAATTCTAATTATTCTGCCCAGCTAGGCTTTGTGGAAACTGAAATCACCCTCGGGGAGAACCGCCTACACCTCCACCCCCAGCCATCCCTGAAAGCTCCAAGGACCAATCCCTGCTGCTGGACCTCGAGGTCAGGAAAGCAGTCCTAGGGGTTGTCTTATTATATTTTAACACATTGAAAAATATGCATAATTTTTTCAGAAAAGTAATAAAAGAGATAAAGCACAAAAGAAAAAATGTAAATTTTCTAAATTCTGTCACCTAGAGATGAATGCAGGTAACATTTTAGTGTATACACATCTCTGACTTTTTTCAATACAAATACAAAAATAGGATCATTCCATGCAAACTTCTCCAGAGCCCGTATTTTTTAACAAATGCTATATTTTGGACATGATATGTCTGTAACCAAAAATCTACATCTTTCTTTTTAGTGGCTGCCTAATAGTCAATCATTTGGATTTCTGTATTTGTCCAATCCTTCATTGGGTTTTTTTTCTTTTGCTCTTAACTTTACAGCCACAAGAAAACTGTATACGTCCATCTTTGTGCATTTGTCCACTTCTTTCTTCAGGATAAGGCCCCTGAAGTGGGATGGCTGTGCTAAAGAGCACACATTTCAGAGGGGCCTCTGCTCACAGTGTAAATTGTCTCCTAAAAGGTTGGACACTCGTGCTAGTTCAGGATATGAGTATTTATATGTAGCCAGTGCCGTATGTTCTTTTATCTTTCTTAAGGGTTAAACTGTGAGAAGAACAAGATAAGAGGGTTGGGACTGGAAGCATTACAAGAAACACAAAAAGAGCTCTTCAAATTCCACCTTTTTGGGTCCGCCCACATTAATTTTTCTCAGTTTAGAACTCTGAGCCTGGCTGGTTCCACCCTCAGGCCACACCCAGCTTCCCCCTACCCCTTCAGTGTATTATGTGAGTTGGGGCCAGTCTCTCTCCACCAGCCAGGACATTCCTCTGAGGAAAGGGACATAAGGCAAGGTCTGGGCAGCCATCTTGCCTGTGACATGCCCCAGGATTCTGCAATTTCAGAACCCAGCTTGTTGGAATGAACCATTTTAATAGTCTCCCACAAGGATCTGCCGGCCACGGAAACAAAGCCACATTGACGCTAGGTAAGCCCAGGAGCGGGGGCCGAGGGCTGGCTGTGGCTTCTTACACCTCCCTGATTCCTTCCCCCTGCCTATGCCGTCCCCTCCGCCCCCAGTTCCTCCCCTGCTAGCAGAGCACCCAAATGCCTGGGCCATTGTATTTGAAAGGGATAGCACTGAGGTTACATTGTCAACGTCCATTCCTGACTTTCCTTTCCTCATTTGCTCCCAGATTGTGGGTCACGCCCGCCTTCTTCCTAAAATTTTCACCCCTAGTTAGGAGAGTTGACAGCTTTGCACAAGAGTTAATCTTTCTCATGTAATCCCTTTTTCCTTTCCGGGTCAAGAGGACTGGAAGACACCACCTTGTTCAGTTTATGTATCCAACTCTCCCCTCTCTCAAGACCTGCACAGACACTGACAAAAAACATGCTCCACTGGAATTAAATAAATACAGAACCGGGACCTTGCATGCCTGGCCATATTACTCATTTTATATAAATCCCTCTGGCTGGCTGTGCCCGCACTCAGGATGGATAAGGAAAGAAAACGAACGGACTTTTGCACCTGGACAGATCAATGGTTGACAAACTCAGGGCTTCAATCCCCGGCGTTTAAGACCCCTGAGGCTGAAGAGGGAATGTAAAAGAACAGACCAGGAATACCTGGGCCTCATTCTAAACCCCCTTTCGGCCAAACCCCCTCAAATGCACAGGCACACAAACCATATTCTGTTCTGGATGTGGAAAAATCTCTTTTCTGGGTTTCACCTACCACCTCACACCAAATGTGCCAAAATGCTCTCTTTCACCACCATCCAGCATAAACGTGCACTTCTATTTTTACCTACTTTAAGTGGATAATTAGCTGCTCTTTTTTTCTTTACAAAAAATACACAAAGTGACACAGTCCAAAGTCAAATCCTCAGAAAAAAAAATCAACGCCTAAACATCTACAGGGCAAAGGGGAAGAGGACGGAGAAGGCAGCGGAGCAGCAGCTTTTGAGGTTGTGGGAAAGCAAGCCAACCACCCCGCCCCATTCCCCCACCCCGCAAATTCCAAGCCAGAACCCCATTCCCCCAGCCCCAGTCAAGCCAGACACCCCATTCCCCCAGCCACAAACAGCCACGTCAGATTTCCCATGCCCCCAGCCCGGAACAGGCAAGCCAGACCCCCTCTTCCCCAGCCCAGTACTGCCAAGCCAGAGCCCCCAGTCCCCCAGCCCCAGCGCCAGGGGGCGCCCTCTCTCAGCCCCGCCGCGGCCCCGCCCCCGCCGCGGCCCCGCCCCCGGGCCCGAGGCCCCGCCCCCGCCGACGTCAGTTGTTATGTCTCGGCTCCGACCGCGGCCGCGGCTGAGCCTCTGCTCCAGGGGCCACGGCGGCGGCCTCGGGGGGCGGCGGGGACGGCGGCCGCGAGCCGCGCAGCGCATCCGCACGGGCCGGGCGCTGCGAGGCCCGGAGGCAGCCCGAAAGCCGAGCGCGGCCGAGCGCGGCCTGCCCGTGCGTCTCGCCCCGGGCCCCGCTGCCCTGCGCGCTCGACTCCCCTCAGCCGAGGCCGCGCCGCCCCCGCCCGCCTGAGCGGCCCGAGCGACCCTGGAGCGGCCGCCGCGGTGCCCGCCGCGCTCCTTGCGGGGCCGGGGCGGCCGGCGGGGCCTGGGGCCCGGGAGCCGGGCCGAGCGCCGCGCCCTCCTGAGCCGTCCCGCGGGGGCCCCTCCGCGGCCGCGCGGCCCCAACCGCCCCTCGGGCCGCCCGCGTCGCCCGCCCGGCGGCGCTGAGCGCATGGGGGCGCCTGGCCGCCGCGCCCTCGCGCCCGTCGCCTCCTGACCGGAAGGCCCCGCGCCGCGTCCTCGGCCCGCGCCCGCGCGCGGCCCGCACACGCCCCCGGCCCTCGGCGCCCGCCGGCCGCGTCTCGGGCTCCCTGAGGGAGAGGCCGCCGGGGAAGATGTGGCTGAAGCTCTTCTTCCTGCTCCTCTACTTCCTGGTGCTGTTCGTGCTGGCCCGCTTCTTCGAGGCCATCGTGTGGTACGAGACGGGCCTCTTCGCCACGCAGCTGGTGGACCCGGTGGCGCTGAGCTTCCAGAAGCTCAAGGCCATCCTCGAGTGCCGCGGGCTGGGCTACTCGGGGCTGCCCGAGAAGAAGGACGTGCGGGCGCTGGTGGAGAAGTCAGGCGAGTGCCGGCGCCCGGGCGCCCGCGTCCCCGGCCGCGTCCCCGGCCCCCGCCCCGGGCCCGTCCCCGGCCCCCGCGTCCCCGGCCCCCGCGTCCCCGGCCCCCGCGTCCCCGGCCCCCGGCCCCGCGGCCCCTCGCGAGGGGTGGCTGCGCGCGTCGCCGTCTGGAGAGGGGCGCTGGCGTTGTTTGCGGGGTTTTAAGGTTCATTTTTAAAGCACAGTTTCGAGCGCGGCTTCGTAGCGTTGTTGACTGAGTTCAGCGCTTTCCTCGGAATGCGGGAATGTCATCACTTGCAAACGGGAAAGCGTTTTGAGTCCAGTCGGAAGAATATAAAGGAAAGAAAAACTCCAAAACGTTGCTTAGGGAGCACTTGCCACGGTAGTGATTGCAGCTCACCCGGAGGGAAAAAAAATGTCACTGGGAGACGGTATCCGAGAGGCATGTGCTAATATGTTTAAGTAATATACTTCCCTGGCATTAACGTTTCCTATAATGGTGTAAATAGGAGATGTCCACTGTCTACTAGTAGCTTCTCAGACTTGGGGTAAAAAAATAAGGTGAGCGTTTGTGTAAAGGCCTGCCTCAGCAGTTACGTTTTGTTTTCAAAGAGTTTATCTCTTGGTCAGGACTACACATTTTTCTGATTCTTGGGTGTAATTTTTTTTCCCTTCTGTGTGACAGGCACTGCTGCACGAACTTAAATGACTTGGGGGATAGAATTGAAATAACGCTTACAAAATATATAACAACTGAAGGAATGCATTTTCAGTAGCAGTTGGTTTGGGAAGGATTGGGTGAGAACTGCGGTTATTGTTTTTTTTTTTTTTTTTACTCCTGGACAAAGTATAACTTTGTTTAGATATCCTTCCCGAAAGGGGAACATGTTGTAATTTGAGAAAGGCATTCTGGGTTGCTGCAGCATACACTCGGAACTGATGGTTATCTTTTCTGTTGTTTCAAGTTTAGCTGTCAGCTGTGTCTCTTACAAGATAAGACTATCTCTTATTTAGTGCCCTATAGCCATTCAGTACCCTATAGTGATAGAGAAGAATTCTGATTCCAGAGTTTATTGCATCATTATTTGAACACATATTTATTGCGTATTCGCAGGTTAAGGATTATGAAACACATATAATCTTACCAGGATGGAGTGGGGGGGAACCTTTTCTGCAAGAGTGATAAATTTTTCTTTAGAAAATACGTAAGATTGTTTTTTTTTCTTGCCTATTCTTTACTGACTGGTCTGTGGTGACTTTTATTTCTACCACAGGGGGAAAATAAATGGAGTAACTAAACTAAAAGATTTGTATAAATAAAATCTCTAGGTTTAGAAATGTCTTCAACTGCCAAAGCCAAACCATTTTTCATGGTAAAGTAATTTGACCACACATTTTTTAAATGTTCACTTTTAATTATTTTGTTTATTGTTGCTTTGGGGGAGGGGAGTTAAAAGCACTTGTCACTTTGTACAGGAGCCCACATACAATCTAAAGAATACCCACAGATCCCCAAAATATGGCTCATCACACATTTTATAACAGAGAAGACTTGTTATAGTAATGTAACATTAAAATTTAAGTGTTTGTTGTGAGTAACTTTGCTCTTATCATGGTCCTATCCTTGGTTTCTCACTGTTTAATGTTTAAGACAAAAGTTAGAGAATTTAACATTAGTGCTTTCCTTTCCTTTTGACAATATGAGCTCTAAATTTACCCTGTAAATTTATGTATAAATATGAAGTTTGTTCCTCATAAAGTCCTAATCTCTGAGTGATATAAACCCTGTTACTATTTTCAGCAGGACTGATGGCAAATTCTCTAAACCCATTTCTGAATCTTTTAGCTCAAAAGTACATAAACTGTACCATTTAAAAAATTACTTGAGGCCTGGACATGTCAGGCAAAACTGAAAAGTTAATTGTGATTTTTTTTGAACTGTATAAATTCAGTAACTTCCTAATTATGTGATAATCCCATTAGAATGTATGCTCCATGAGGAGATGAATTTTTACCTCTTTTTTTTTATTTCTTACTTCATACTTAACATATGTATGAATCTTAATGGGTATATTTAGATTCTGCTGTTCTTTCCTATAGAGTTCATTGATATGATTCTTATCAGTAAAATAGGGAATTAATCTTTGATGTTGGGAAAGTGGGATTTTTGTATATTTTCCTGTTTGAAATCTAATTATTAGTGTTATTTTTACCTTTCTTCAGGTAACTTGATGGAGGGTGAGCTCTATTCTGCTCTGAAGGAAGAAGAAGCATCTGAATCCGTTTCTAGTACCAATTTCAGTGGTGAAATGCACTTCTATGAGCTTGTAGAAGACACAAAAGATGGCATTTGGCTGGTGCAGGTATCAGAAACAGTTAATAGCTCTTGATAATTTGATAACACTTAAAAGAGAGAAATTTTTACCAAAATAGTATTCACTGGTCAGTCATACCTCAGTGTACTTATACCTGTTTCTTAGGCATTACTCAATTCTCAAAGGGAGGCTCCAGTGTCCTCTTAAAGAGGTTTTGCAGAACAAGGAAAATGAAAATTGGAGGGGAAAGGGAGTTGACTTGTTTAGAATAAGCAGAAGCAAATCCATTTTCGTTGTTAGATCCTCATATAAGTGAAAAATACCTGTATATTCTTTATATTTCATGCTTTGCAGGGTTTTCTCAGTTGTTAACAATTCAGTTTTGAATTCAGTGGTCCAAATAATTTTGTATCTAAAGAAAGAATCCTAAAGTGAAAGTAAAGGAATCCTTCAGTTAAGAAAATAGCTAACTTTGGTGGGTGGAGGGGGTGCCAGGGGGAATGCTCCTTACTTTGCTTATGATATGGATGAGATTATAATTTTTTATCCTAATTCTTATGAGGTCAAAACTGTGAAATTTAATTAGCATATGAGAATTTTGGAGCTCTCAAGGACCTAAACAATTATCTTTTATGTTTCCCAAAGTGTGTTTCATGTGCCATTCATGATAAATGACTGACACATATTATTGATCATTTCTGTTTTGAAGTAAATTGGAAAAAATTGTAGCATATTAACTATGATTTCATAAATATTGTTTAGGATAAGGCTAAATTTAATTAAATAAAACTATGTAACTTTATGTAACATATTAAGAAAATTAGCAGCATGAATGGGGCTAGAATTATGAAAGTAGTCTAAGAATGGCTGAAGCTTGGGAGTCATATCAGATTGACTCTGAAGCTCTGAAGAGGTAAAGTAGCTTGCCCAAAGTCATGAGACTAATTAGTAATACTGAATCAGATCAATTCTGAGCTCTGTTAATTCTTGTCCCACATTCATGTCATTTCATACTGGGCTTGGCAAAGTTTGGTTCAGGGTGGAATTAAGCAAAATAACTTCTGGGTATTTCTTTCTGAGATCAAAGATTGCAAGATATGGTAGAAAAAGCTATGAGGTCAGAGACTTTAGTTGCAGGTTTGGTCTTAGAATTGACTTGCAGTGTTGATCCTGGATAGAGATTTCCTATTGCATGTGACTTCGGATAAATACATATACATTTAAAGAGGCCGGAATGGTAATACTTAGTCCACTGTGTGAAGGGTTGAGGTTTGGTAACTCTTCAGATGAGTACATTGGCTATCCATGGGCTTTCTTTTCCCTGCAGCCTTCTGTATTTGACCTCCAAGCCTCCAGAGAATGCAGTACTTTTTCAGTTCAGCAAAGGGAGAGCCTGGGAGAGTATGGGTACTGTCTACATGTTATCCATTAGAATTCTTCTCATTTATTTCTGGATTATTTAATTTGTACTTAAAAATAAGCTGTGGTGTATCTCTAAAGCTTTAATTTAAAGTAAATTGTTATTTCATTTCTTTTCCCTAGTGTTTATTTCTAATAGTCTGACTGAGGAAAACTTATTGGTGTTGGTAGTTTAAGAGTTATTAATAAGGTTTAGTTGAGTGGCCAGTCTCATTGCCCTGTGTTCTGTGTCTAAATGTTTGTCACCCACCTTGAATCATCCTTGAGATGAATGGTGAAGATGCTGAGTGTCATCCAGACTTGGAAGAGTCATGTCAAAAGTCTAGAAGTTCTTTTAGGTACTTTTACCATTACAGGCTGCTGCCTGTGGATAACACACACATTCTTCCTCATTAATTAGTAATGTGTTCTTGGCTTATAAATGATTTCCTGCTTTTTGTATTTATTACTTCCTCTTACCAGTATCCATGGATTAAAGTCCTTTAATCCGTGACAAAATTCATTGAACAGTTTATTCAGTAGACACTGAGACATATTCTGGACCCCAGGAACATAGAAGGGAATACACACCAGCCTCAGTTCTTGCTCTTTTGGGGAGTTCACATTCCAGTTGGGAGAAGCCGGCACTAAATAAATATTTATTTTTACACCAGTGAGTAGAAAGAGTATTAAGAAAAAAAGTAAGCAGGGTAAGGAGGACAGGGTGACGGGGACTCTGGTAAGGCGACACTTGAATTTAGGAAGTGAAGAACAATAATAGTGAACGATAGCATTATAAATTATAGTTACTAAATTATTTGTCTCTGAAAATACTTTCTAAATCTGATAGATATTTATAATTGAAACTCAACTCCTAGGGAAAATGGAATGAATTTACATGGTTTTTGAGTATTTAAAAATGATGCATATAAAAATCACTTAATTTTTTCCAGTGACCCTTGAAGTCTGTACTGATCACCACTGTCAGGTTTACATTCTTTAGGGCCAGTGGCTTACGTTTGTCAAATGGCTGGCTTGAGCTGGAGAGCAGTCTTTGTCAGGCCAGCTGAGACAGTTGAGCGTGATATCCTGTCCTTGATGCCATGAACTAACCAGCTTCGCTAATCAGCATAGACACCCTGGTTTAAGCATTTACAAGAGAGTTAGAGTCGAGCCAGTGCAGCTCAGTGGTTGGGTACCTACTTTGCATGTATGAGGTCTTGGGTTCAATCCCTGGTACCTCCTAAAAGAGAAGAGAAAATTTTACTTAAATTTGAAAATATCTGCTAGGTACAAAAGAGAAATTGTCTCTCAATTTCCTCCATTCTTTGCTTGTATCATATGTATCTAATTTCCTTTTAAAGGATAACTTTCAAGAGTTCAGTTTTTAACAATTTGAATTATCTTTTCTATTTTTTTTTTCTTTTCTATTTTTTTTAATCCCCCCTTTGCATCTTGCTTGCTGTCTGCTCTCTGTGTCCATTCGCTGTGTGTTCTTCTGTGTCTGTATTTTATTTCCAACCCCCTCCCCCACCGCAGCTTACTAGTTGTTTTGCTCTCTGTGTCCATTCGCTGTGCGTTATTCTGTGTTTGTGTGTGTGTTGTTTTTTAACTTGTCCCCTTTTTGTTGCGTCACCTTGCTGAGTCGGCTCTCCGGGGCACTTGCGGGCCAGCGGCTCTCCACAGTATGCGGGTGAGCCTGCCTTCACAATTGACTCCTGAATTATCCTTATGTTAAAGCAAAGTGAATACTCCTTTTCATGTCAAACTTTTCTGTGTCTATCCTGTATTCTCTGTAATTGAGGTGAGCAGAACTAATTTTAGTTTTCAAGGTAGTGACATATATGTGACATCTCTAGCAGTGATGCACTGTGTAATCTATATAAGAACCAAGTCCTTTTTTTTTTTTAATAAGTTTTTTCTAACATTGTAAGTCTCCTCCTTTGTTCCCGACCTAGGTTTGTATCTTTCATTAGCTGTTTCTTTTCCAGTGGATTTTTCTGTTCTTCTGCCACCCTGTCCTATTCTAAGCATCACAAATAGAAGACATTTACTTTTCTTTCAAAAGACTCTTGGTCTCAGAGACAGATGGCACAATGATTAGGCTTCTGAAATGGAAAAACTAGCATAATTTATGGATTTTCTGGATTTGTCCCCACTTAACATTTATGTTTCTCTCTTTTGATTTTTGTCATAGTTCAAAGAAACATTGTGATATTTGTTCCCTACTAGCTGTGTAAAAAATAACATTAAGAATTTAAAATATCCGGAATTGGGATGGCAGAGAAAAGTGTCATATGACTTAAAGTAAAGCTTTGGGTCTGTATTTACTGAAGTACTAAGTTAATGTATTTCCTGTTTGGCTGAAAAGAGTTAATAGCTATTATTAAACTTGTTTATCTTTGCTCCTAGACAAATAGTTTTGTTCAGGGAAATTCTAACTTGTTTATTCCTTTCAACACTAGTCTAGAGGAAAAATAAATGACCCTTTATTTTGTATTGGTGAAAAACTTTTATTCACTTTATTCATAAAGTAAGTTAGTGAGAATACAAAACATATAAATGCCTTTGAGTTTTGTTTTGTTAAACACTTATCCTCACATTTAATGATTTTGCAGTTTGCGTGTACTTAGGTTTATGATTTTATAAGTATAGACTCCCTATTAAAATAAAATACTGAGAAATGCAGAAAATATCATAGCATAACACTCCTGTTGTTCAAGGAGTTGTGTTTCCTAATTAACCCTGGATGTGGTTGCGTGGGGATTCACAGGATTAAAAGGGATGTGCCAAGGCTTTAGGGTGACCACCACGAAGGCATAAGGTGCTCCAACAAGCAAAACCTGACAAAACCATCATCTTCAAAATTATGGAGAACATTTAAAGGGTTACAGTAATTGGCCAAGTGCCAAATCAAGAAAACTTAGCTTTAAACGCAGGAGAAGTTCATGGTGCCCTTGCTGACTTGTCCTTAAGTCCTCCCCAGTGCTGTGTGGAACCAGCCTGTGCTGCCATTGTGGTGACCAGGTCCTGCTCTGGAGGGAGCAGAGTACCCCTTATGTGCATACTAGGGTGTCTGTGTATCAGGGCTAATCTGTTGGGTGGTAGCCTGAAAGCCTGACCGAAACTAGGATTCTGTGGCTTACCCTCAGAGAACCTGCCGCACAGACGGAAGCAGCTTGATCACAGCTGAAGCAGTATGCGAAACCATGAAGTCAGAATGACCTGCAAAAGACCGCCTGCTTTAAGTCGTACAGTGGAGCCCCAGGAGGGGGAGAAACGGTTTCATCGGGCGTAGAGGGGCATTTATATTCCATAAACGGGAGCAAGCATGAGCTCAGAACAGGCCCAGGAGACTGCACATTAAATTAGGGCTGATCTTGATAGGAGGCCTACACTCGGAGGGAAAGCAGCCGCCAGCACAGCCAATTCGCAAGGGCTGTGAAAGGTGTTTTTTACATTGGTTGTTTTTATTAGTCCTGGCAATCAGGGAAATCACTGTCAAACCATTAGCTGGATATTAACTTAAGGAACAGAGAGATCAGGGACTAAATCCCCGAGTTAACAAAAAAAAAAAAACCAAAACGCTAGGGGGACGGGTTAGGAATAGTGTATGTATATGCTAATGAAGTTAAAATGGTAGCAAATCAAATGTTGAGTGTTAGAGGCTAAAGATGTTACCTTTAAGGTAAAAACAAAATATCTGAAAACAAATACAGGAAGAAATTAGAAGGGACTCAAAATGGAAGATTAGCTAAACTGAGGGAAGAAGGGAGAACAAAAAGCTAAAATTACGAAAGGCAGGGAGGGCATTACTACTGACCCCATAGTAAGAGACAAGATTATAAGAGGGTATTATGAATGCCTGCATATCAACAAATTAGACACTCGAGATAAAATGGACAAATTCCCAGAAAAACACAAACTACCTATAATGACTTAAGAAGAAATAAAAGACCTCAGCAAACCAATCACAAGTAAAGACATTGACTCAACAATCAGAAACTTCCTATCAAAAAAAAAAAAAAAAAAAAAGCCCAGGACCTGGTGCCTTTACTGTTGAATTTTTACAAAACTCTCCAAAAAGAATTAATACCAATCCTCCTCAAATTCTTCCAAAAAATTGAAGAGAACACACTTCTTAACTCATTCTATGAGGGCAGTTCCCTAATATCAAATCCAGATAAATAATACCGCAAAGAAAGAATATATAGACCAATATTCCTTATGAATGGATATGCAAAAAAAATCCTCAACAATATACTAGTAAACCAAATCCATTGGCACAGTAAAATAATTATACATCATGATCAGTTGGGATTTATGCCCAGTACATAGCATGGTTCAATGTAAGAAAATGAACTAATGGAATATACCACATCAATAGAAAAATAAAACCACATGATCATCTCAGTTGACTCAGAAAAGGTATCTGACAAAATCCAGCACCCTTTCTTGACAAAAACACTTAGAAAATTAGAAATAGAACGAAACTTCTCAACATGATAAAGTTCATATGTGAAAAAACCCGCAGCTAACACCATACCCAATGGTGGAAAATTGAAAGCTTTCCTATTGCGCTCAGGAACAAGACAAGAATGCCCAGTTAACCACTGTTGTTTAATATAGCGCTAGAGGTTCTAGCTAGAGCATTCAGGCAAGAAAAAGAAATGAAAAGTATCCAAACTGGAAAGGAAGAAGTAAAACTTCTTTGCTTAAATGGAAAAGCCAGTCATCAAATTTATATGGATTTATTAATATGTATCAATAAAATTGATTTGTTGAAAAAATATTTGTATGGAAAGGTAAGGGGCCCTGAATAGCCAAAAAACATCTTGAAAAAGAATGAAGTTGGAGAACTTAACACTTACTCATTTTAAAACTTATTACAAAGCTAAAGTAAAACAGCATGGACTGACATAAGAACAAACATATAGACAAATGAAATTGAATTGAGAGTTACAAATCAACCCCCACATCTGTGGCCAATTGTTTTTGATAAGGGTGCCAATCTTCTTAATTGAAAAGGAATCTTTTCGGCAAATGGTGCTGGGGAAACTGGATATCCATATGCAAAGAATGAAGGTGGACCGCTACTTCACACCATATATAAAAATTAACTCATACTTATTCAAAGACCTAAATACTAAAGAACCGAAGCTATAAAATGCCTAGAAGGAAACATAGGGAAGCTTCTTCAGGACCTTGTATTAGGCAGTGGCTTCTTAGGCTTTATACCAAAAGCACAAGCAATAAAAGAAAAAAGAGGTTTCATCAAAATTAAAAATATGCATCAAAGTAAAAAGATAAATAATTGGAAACCACATATCCAATAAGGGTTTAATAACCAGAATATAGGAAGAAATCCTACAACACAACAACCAAAAAGAGAAACAACCCAATTAAAAAATGGGGGAAAGACTGGAATAGACATTTCTCCAGAGAAGATATACAGATGGCCAGTAAGCATCTCAAAAGATGCTCAACATCATTATCCATCAGGGAAATGCAAATCAAAATCACAATGAGAACATTTCTCACCCAGTAGAATGGCTACCATTTTTTTAAAAAAGTATCAGAGAATATGGAAAAATAGGAACACATTGTTCTTTGCTGGTGGGAATGTAAAATGGTGTGGCTGCTGTTGAAAACAGTTTGGTAGTTAACTCAGAAAGATAACTAGAATTTTTGTATGACCCATCAATGCCACTGCTGGGTATATAGTCAAAAGAATTGAAAACAGGGACTCGAACAGATGTTCATAGTGGCTTTATTCACAGTTGCCAAAAGGTGGAAGCAACCCTAGTGTCCATCAGCTATGAATGGGTAAACAAAATGTGGTACATCTATACGATGGGTTATTGAGCCGGAAAAAGGAATGAAGTTGTGATATATGTGACAGTATGGATGGCCCTTGACGATACCATGCTGAGTGAAAGAAACCAGACAGAAAAAAGTATCGTATGATCTCGCTGATATGAAATAATTGGAATAAGTCAATTCATAGAGTCAGAAACTAGAATACAGGTCACCAGGGCCTGGGGTTGGTGTAGGAAACTGGGAGTTAACGCTTAATGGGTACAGAGTTTCTGTTTGGGGCGATGGAAACAGCTTTGATAATAGATGGTGGTGATGGTAGCACAATGTTGTGAATGTAATAGCACTGAATTATATCATTGAAAGTGGTCAAAATGGGAAATTTTAGGTTGTATATATGTTACTAAGATAAAAAACAAAAAACCATAGGAATATGCACCACAAAGAGTGAACCTTATGTATGCCAAGTACTGTGATTTATAGTATAATATTGTTTCATCAATTTTAACAAAGGTACCACACTAATGTTAATAAGGGAAATCTGCATGTGGGAGGGAGTTGTTATATCAAAAATCCACTTTCTAAATGATTTTTCTGTAAACCTACAATGGCTTTAATTCATAAAAAAAGAAAAAGATATGCCAAATCTGGTCAGTAATAAACCCCTACCTTCCTCTGAAAATATATCTATACAAATTGTATTTTTAAATGCACTGATTTGGACATATCTTTATTTCTGACTGTGGTCAAGAATATAGAAGTATATTTGCATAGCAAGGTACTTTTATACTAATATTTGTCCAGAAAACATCCAGCCAGGTTGCTGGGAGAGGGACTCTCATAAAAGAAATAAAAAACATGAAAGTTTTAGTAAGCCTGTATAAGTGAAAGAAGAATTGGTAAGTCGTTAAAAGCTGAAGTTGTTTAGGTCAGTTGGAATTTTTAATGATAGCAGCAGTAGGTACACTGGTGAACACGTGTAGGGACTCCAGTTAGAAAGACAGATACATACCCTGGAAAGGGGACTGGAAGGGTTGCAACACTTCTCTTCTGTTACTAGGTCTGCTCCAGATCTAGAGCTCAGGCTACACATTTTTCTAGTGTTTTCTAGTCTCCTCCCCTCAGAAAACACAACCTCCTTGAACTGCCAAGGAATGTGTTTCCCCTTCTAATAAGATGGCAGTATGAATGCCCCTCAGACTCATCATGCATACTTTCAGGGTGTGGGCTATATGTTGGGGACTCTTACTGGTGTGATGCACTAGTAATGGGCTTAGAGTATTTTGTTGTGCCATGACTCAGAGAGATGAGTTATTTTGTGAAGATATTAATAATTTTATAGTCATTTAATTGATCTGCCACCAAATTCTTTGATTACTTGCCTGAAAAAATAACTACCGCATTGATTCTTAAGTGGTAGCGAAAAAAAAAAAATTCCACCTTGCTTCATCTCTCTATTTCTCCAAGTAAAACTTATAAAGCACTTTTGCACCAAGGAAAAATATGAAATCTAGGGACCTATTGAGTAGTGTAACTGGTATAAACCGCTTTAAAAAGAGCTTTTATCTACTAAGGCTGTTTCTTCAGATTGGCCTGTTCCTGGTTACCTCAACCATCAGAACATTTGAATAAAAACTCATCCTCTTCCTGAATAAAACTGTTTTCATTAAAAGATGGTGTATTGGTCAGCGTTCTCCGGAGAAACAGAACCAACAATATATATGCATAGATAGATATTAAGAGATTCATTATAGAGATTGGCTTATGTGACTGTGGGGATTGGCAAGTCAATTCCATAAGGCAGACCTCTAGTTAGAAATTCAGGAAGGTGATGATGAATTCCCCAGGAGAAGCGGGCCATCTGTAATAGTTTTTGATAAACTGTAGTAAAGATAGAAATTTCTTCTCTCTGACTGTTGAAATTATCGGTTCTCCCTGCAAGACCTTCAACTGGTTGAATGATACTTCACTCACTGCTGAAGGCAATCTCCTTTTGAAGATGTAGATTGTAGATGTAATTAGCTGTAGATGCAATCAACTGAGTAGCGATTAAATTGTTTTTAGTAGGTACCAGAGATTGAACCCGGGACCTAATACATGCGAAGCAGGTGCTCAACCGCTGAGCTACACCCACTCTGCCTGACTAGTGGTTTAAATCCATGAACTACCCTCATGGTAACAATCAGGCCAGTGCTTGCTTGACCAAAGAACCGAACACCATAACCCTGCCAAGTGGGCACATGAAATTAACCATCCCAAGTGGTATCAAAGTCATAGGCTTAATGTGCTAAATTGTGTGCATGTGTGGTTATTTAGCATCTAGGTTGTATTAAACACGTTAGCTCTGGATTTATGTCTCTGTCCATGTGCATATGATGGCCTCAAGGGCATATGACGGGTCACTGGGCAGTTACCTGCTTGCAGATGGAGTGAACTTCAGTGCAGCTGCCAGTGCGCTGTGGTCTCTCCTCCTGCTCTCTGAAATTTGTTAGCCCTCCCAGCAAAGAGGCGGCAGTGAGGAAGCTCCACCTTTTGCCTCTGTCAGGGAGTTGACTGTTGATTCTCATTTCACCCACATCCCCAGGATTTCATTTCCTGGAGGCTTTGTGAATGTGAAAAATGGCCCTTCCTCTCAGAAAGATTAGAGGCCCCCAGGGTGTTTGTTGTACTTTTGAATTGAATAGCTTCAGTAATTTCATGAAAACAAATTTGGCCCATATTACCCTGGACTTAAAATTAATCAAGCAGCTGGTTTCATGAAGATGTTAGACATTTTTGACTTTCCTTTAAGTTCCCATTTAATATGTTTTTGTTTTTAATTGTTAATGTTTTGTTTTGTTTATTGAAATTCTGCTTTCATTCAAGGCAGGAAGATTAAGGGATAAAGGGGAAAGATGTTGACAATTAGAAAGGCTAACATTTATAAAATGAAAGGAGGCATTACATATTTTGAAGGTTAACTTAGAATTCTTTTTTCTTTTTCAATCCTTGCCTCCAATTCTAATCATGTTTCAAAGCTATTTGCACATTTGAAGTAGAAGTTCAAAAATGTAAAATTCATTATGTTAATTCTTTTTATATGTTAGAACCTTCATGATTGTAAGGAAAAAGCCATATAAGTAGCAGTATTGATACAGTCAAGCATAGTTTAATAGAAAAACGTGTTTGACACTTCCATGATTATACTTTGAAGAAAAGTGAAATTTAAACTCATTGAATCCACCAGGGTGATTTTAGTAAGCTTTATTAGGATTTTTTATTTTAAAATTTTCAGAGCAAAGAGAAATGACTCCAAGGGCCAAGGAAAGGATTCTTCCTGTGTAACTTAATTCTGGGGACTAGGCCACACAGAGGAGAACATTGTTAATTTAAAATTTGGTGTTGACTCTCCCTCTATGTACTGCCAGAGTACAGAAGTGTAATGCCCCATGTTTGATGTTTTAATCTTTTCCAGTTGGACATTTTTTCTTCTGCAAGAATTGCATTGATGCTGTGAGGATACAGTAAACAGACAAGAATTGGGAATGGAATATCTTTTTCAAAAAAGCAAAATTATATTGCAGATATAAATGGCTAGTTTAACTCCATTTTAGATAATTAAAAGTTACTTCTTTTTTTTTAATAGGTGATAGCAAATGACAGAAGTCCTGTGGTGGGTAAAATCCACTGGGAAAAAATGGTAAAAAAGGTGTCAAGATTTGGAATTCGTACAGGCACTTTTAACTGTTCCAGTGACCCCAGGTAAGTAGATAAGGCAATTTATAGTATGTGAATCTTCACTAGATCTTTCTTGTTTAGTAAGACAATGATATTAGTAGCCTGTTTGAACTGCAGCCTAATCATGTTTAGCACACTGTTGGCTCCACAGAAACTTGATTAATAGTTTTTGATAAACTGTAAGTTATTTATTTTCTCTCTGATATTTCTTGCTCTGTCTTTCTTTGGTTCTTCTGTGTTCTTTCTAGTAGCTATGTTCTTAAGAGTATATCCTCAGTCCTTTCCGTTTCAGTTTTCTTTGCCAAAGAGACCTCAGCACACTCATGGCTTTAAGTGACACTTCTGCGCTCATCTAAATCTTCTGTAATTCTGACTTCTAGTGTGCATTTTGGCACTTACTTCTGTCTTCCCTACAACTATTCCTAGATAGTCCTTTTCCCTAAAACCTAGTATACCAAATCAGATTTGAATCCTCAGAGTCAATTTGTTTTTATTTATGTCTTCATCTCTAATATTGTCTGTCACATTTATTTCATTATTCCATATTTTCCCCTTTGAAATGCTGCTTATATCCACTCCTAGTGCTGCCAATAAAGGTAACAGATATTCTTGCCATAGAAGGCTCAGGGTCATGGTGCTTAGTCAAGGTCATTTTTTTCTTCTTTTGAGAATTATGGAGAAATAGAAGAATAAAACAGGGAGATAGAAAAAAGACTGTTCAGAATTTCAATGTCATATATAACTAGACAGAGATAGTGTTGTTCAGCTAGTGTTTTAATCAATATTGAACAATTGAGTCATTATCTTGATCTCAGATTTTTTTAAATACCAAAACCCTGTACACTGCTATCTTGCTGCTGCTTTGACAGCGCGACAGCGCGTTCTTCTCTGGATGGCCTCCGGGGCCACTCCTCGCATGTGCTTGTCCTCGCATTGCGCAGCAGTGCTTTTCTCAGCCGCTCAGCTCCCCTGAGAGTGTTCAGGACCACCACCTTTGGGCCGCTTCTGACTCTGTCTGTTTGCAGTAGATTTCATTTCTTTCTCCACGTCTGTAGCAGGGGTAGCCTTGCCTGGCTCTGTCTCCTCCCTTCCCCAGTCAAGAGGGCTCAGAGGACTTTCCTACCTGGTTTATGCTCCCCCTCCCCCCTTTGCAGGAAGCAGAAGGCGAAGCAGTATGTGTGTCTGTCTGCAGGGGGTGGGGTGGGGAGATGAAGGATGGTTTAAGAGAAGATGGAGGGCAGGGTAATTGTGGGAGCTGAGTGTTAAAACGGGCTGGAAGGGGTTATGGGGCACCTTGAATGTGCAGGAAAGGGAAAGGGAGTAGAAGGAGAGACATGAAGGCCGAGGAGACCAGTGGCATCTCTGAAGAAACAGCATTATATAAACAGAAATACCAAGATTTCGTTTTAAATATAGCATGACACACCAGAAGCTGAAACACTAAATCTCATTAGCCATGTTTCCTATCATTTTTACTATTAAAATTCTGTTAGAGATCTCAAAAGGTTTACTTTAAAAACTGCAGGATATTTTCATGAAATTGTCATTGAGTTTATTCAGACCTTAAAAAAATTTTTTTGAACTAGCAGTAAGTTTTTAAACTGGTAAAATAAAACATTATTCTAACATATTCTTAACCATAGCCTTAAAAGTTGATATGTACATTAGTCTTTATTTTTGCTGAGCAGTGGGATTTTAAAATCAATACAATATACTGAAGTTGTGTTTTGGATTTCTGTAGAGTAGTTTTTGGATAAATATACATTAGCAGCCTGGTGTTTCATAAGTACTAGAGATTCTTATAAGTCTGGGAAACATAATTTAATTTGAAAGATACATGATGGCATGTAGATTTTCTTCTCCTATGGGTACTCTTAAAATCTACCTAGAATAATAAACCTTTAAACTACCACTTAACCTTTGAACTAAAAAGAAAGCTCGTAGCATGTTTGTTTATTACATAAAGAAATGTATGCTCTAAGGCCTTGTAAAGTTTTCTATCAGAAAGACTTTGTCATCTAATTTAATTTATAGATCAGAAGCCAGATATTCTCTGAGGTGGTTATAAAAGATAAAAAGAATGACCAAGAGTAGAAATGTGTCATCACAAGTATAATATGTAGTTAAAAACTTAAAGCAACCTAAACATCTTAAGGTATAAATAAGGCAATTATCTATATGTATTTGACTTGGCCCTTTTTTATGAGAGTAAAAACAGTTCATCTTGATGAATTATTATTTTGCATTGATCAAATACAGTGTCAAGGGATAGAAGATAATTTATTTTGGAGGAATATATACCTTTCAAACTATTTTGGTTGAAGTAGAATATTGATATTGAGGGAATCAACCTTGTTAAGGAAGTGAATCAGCTCAGTAAGAGCTAAGCTTGTGACTCTGAGTCACCGATAGTTTCCCAGAGTCATTACTAACTCTGTCTTTAGGCTGTAACACATCTCCAGTAATCTTAAAAGTATATCACAAAATTCCTGATAAAATTAATCATATAATCATAAAACCATTTCCCACATGGTCATGTCAATTTTCTCCTCTTAATCTGATCATATGAATGTGTTGCAATTATTTAATTTAATAAAATACCCATGCTGATTAAGTAAAGCATAAAATTTACTTTCTCAATATTCTGAATAATTTAAGAAATCAAATATTTATTACCAACCATTTACAAATCTGGAATGAATAGAATGTATACATGTGGTAGATTTCTTTTTTTTTTCAACTTTACTGAGGTATATTTGAAGTATAAAATTTCACATGGTAGGATTTGGGGAGCATTACTTTTTATTTGAAAAATAGAAAATGTTTTCACTTATCTCTTCACAGTAATAGAATAGTTGTTTTCATTTTTCAGTGTTTCCTTTCATCCTCCACTTAGTTATTTTTAGGGGCAGAGGTTATATCACAAATCTCATAGCAAGAATTGGTACTTCTCCAAAAGGAGTAGAATCATAACCCTACTTGACATACCTAAACAAATGATTTAATTTCAGTGAAGTTTTTCTACTTTGTAAAATGGGAATAATCCTTGGATTGAATCTCTTAATCTAAATGCTTTCTGTCTCTCTTTCTTCTGTATTGAGTAAAATTGTGCTCTTCATTGAAGAGAATATAGGATATGTAGTAGCTCTTTTCTTGATTAGTTTTTGTGCAGATTACTTTCTTTGTAACAATGTCTGTGTGCAGGGGACACTGTAGGTGCCTGGGTTAATAAATAGGCGAGACACGGCTCCCAGCCTTGAGGGACTCGCATTCGAGGCAGGGACTCAATGTCTCAGATCATCAGTTTTCTTCTCTCTTCTTTGCCCATCTGTATTTGAACCATCCTTCAAAGACCTGGCTCAATTCCCCAGCCTTTCCTGAAACCTTCAGTAGCCCCAAATCCCAGTGATATTTCCTTTCTATGAACATTTTTGCATTATTTATCAAGAGAATATATACACTTTCATATTTCTGAATTTTGTCTCCCAAATAGGATTTTAAATTCCTTGTGAGCAGGAATTATTCTATTATCTCTTGGATCTGATCAGCACATGATGCAGAATAGATGCTGAAGTATTTGCTGATTCTCTTGACTCAAGGGCTGTTCAAGTTTCATTTTCTTTAAAAAAAAAAAATAGGGGCTGTGGCATGGAAATACAAGATTACTACCAAAAGGGAGCCTGCTTTTCCTCTTGCACAGCTGCCAAGTATTGGCATCACTTTTGATTATTTGGAGGTTATTTATAAATCTGTACTTCAGATGCTAAAGATATATAAATTGTTTGCACAACAGTGAAAATGAGCATGTTAGCTGTTTACTTACAGTTTCTCTTTTATAGATACTGCAAGAGAAGAGGCTGGGTACGATCCACACTCATTATGTCTGTTCCACAGACGAGTACTTCTAAAGGGAAAGTTATGCTTAAAGAGTATAGTGGACGCAAAATTGAAGTGGAGCACATTTTTAAGTGGATAACTGCTCACGCAGCTTCTCGGATCAAAACCATTTATAACGCTGAACATTTGAAAGAAGAATGGAATAAAAGTGACCAATATTGGGTAAAAATATACCTTTTTGCAAACCTTGACCAACCTCCAGCTTTCTTCTCTGCACTAAGTATAAAATTTACTGGAAGAGTTGAATTTATTTTTGTTAATGTGGAAAATTGGGACAACAAGAGTTATATGACAGATATTGGTGTACATAGCATGCCATCCTATATACTTAGAACTCCCGAAGGAATTTACAGATACGGAAACCACACTGGCGAATTTCTATCCCTTCAGGCCATGGATTCGTTTTTGCGCTCATTACAACCGGAAGTAAATGATTTGTTTGTTTTAAGCTTGGTTCTAGTTAACCTTATGGCTTGGATGGACTTATTTATCACACAAGGAGCTACCATAAAGCGATTTGTGGTTCTCATAAGCACTTTAGGGACATATAATTCTCTATTAATTATTTCCTGGCTACCAGTTTTGGGCTTTTTACAGCTTCCTTACCTAGATAGCTTTTATGAATATAGCTTAAAATTGTTGAGATATTCCAATACAACCACACTGGCTTCCTGGGTAAGGGCGGACTGGATGTTTTATTCCTCACACCCAGCCCTGTTTCTTAGTACGTACCTTGGACATGGTTTACTAATTGATTACTTTGAGAAGAAGAGACGGCGCAACAACAATGATGAAGTCAACGCCAATAACTTAGAGTGGTTATCAAGTCTGTGGGACTGGTACACCAGCTACCTCTTCCACCCAATTGCTTCTTTTCAGAACTTTCCTGTAGAATCTGATTGGGACGAAGACCCTGACTTATTCCTGGAGCGGTTAGCATTCCCTGACCTTTGGCTTCATCCTCTGATACCAACTGATTACATAAAAAACTTACCAATGTGGCAATTTAAATGTCGTGGAGTCCTGTCTGAAGAGGAAATGTCAGAGGGTTCTCAAGATATCGAAAATGACTCAGACAGTGAAAACACAGACACTTTTAGCAGTGAGAAGGAAGTATTTGAAGATAAACAAAACATAGTTCACAATTCTCAAGGAAGAGCAAGTCACTGTGATGCTGAGTCTTGTTCCTGTGCCAACAGATGTTGTCAGATCAGCCTGTCCGAGAGGAAGGAGAGGGTGTACGGATCATATAACACTAAGGAAGACGTGGAGCCTGATTGGCTGACTTGGCCTACTGATATGTTGCACTGTACTGAATGTGTTGTTTGCCTAGAGAATTTTGAAAATGGGTGTTTGCTAATGGGATTGCCTTGTGGTCACGTGTTCCATCAGAATTGCATTGTGATGTGGTTGGCTGGGGGCCGACACTGCTGCCCTGTTTGCCGGTGGCCTTCTTATAAGAAAAAGCAGCCATATGCACAGCGCCAGCCCTTGTCAAGTGACATCCCACCTTAACTGTGTGCAGTGCGTCCTTCATGAGCTTTGAGTATCCTGGAGCTTGCCTTTTGAATGTTAGTCACAATGTTTTTGTGGTTTGAGGTTTAGTTTAATGTTAGTACAGTAACAGGAAATACACATTATGCTAATGTTAATGACAAATATTTGGTTGCCTTGTGTGTCAACTGAATGCATACTTAATTGTAAACATTTTTATTTACAACATTGGAAATTCAGAAGTTAATGTTTTTTGTAAGCACAAAAGAAATATGATATAAATTTATCCTAGCAAGAGTTTACAAGGTAGGATCAAATTCTAATGGAATTGAGCCGGTTTCTTATCCTAAATGTTTCCTCCCTTTTTACAACCTCTGTCCACCACCTCTTGGTTAAATAATGTATGCTCTGAGACATGAAATTAAAACAGATCTATGAAATAAATTATTTTAAAACCAGAAGATTACAGATTTTCCAATGTTAAATTGTTTTGATAGTGACTGAATGCTATAGGTGTTTTGCTGGTTGGTTAATTTCACAGGTAAGTCAAACATGATTCTTAACTAATGTAGAAAAAAAGAACAGAAATTAGGTCGCTGACATTGGCCAAAAAGACGATTTCAGCCCACCTTTTAGCTTTGTTGGCTTAAGGGAAAGAGTTTCACAGTAGGTTTTTTTTTTTAAGTATTAAATCATTCATTAATATTTACTATATTCATCCAAATGCAATCAACTCTAGCATATTAGTCATACGTAGATGACCCTAGTATGTTATTCCAACTTAATTAGAAAATTTTCAAAATGACAGAAAAGTTGAAAGCTTAGTACAACAAACATTCCTTTTGCCTTATGTGGATTTACCAAGTGTTCGCATGTTGGTACACTGGCTTTAACTCCATTGTGTGTGCATAGATTTATCTTTCATCTTCCTCTCTCTTTGTTTTTTCTTTTGCTGATCCCTTTGAAAATAAATTTCAGTCGTCATGATGCTTCTCCCCTGAATATCTCACCATGTTATCTCCTAAGAGTGAGAACTTCCTCTTACATAACCACTTACTGTTATTGCACCCAAAATATTTAACCTATCTAATATGCAATCCATACTCCCCAGTTCCTCCCAAATATCCTTTGTTTTTATCAAGGATTATGTTGGAATGTCGTGTTGGTTCCTTCCTTTAATCTAGAGCAGGGCCCCTGCCATTTTCATTGTTGTTGATAAGTCTTTCCTAATTCTAACATTTTTGAAGAGGCCAGGCCAGTTGTCTTACAGAATATTCCACATTCTGAATTTGTCTGAATGGTTCATCACGATTAAATTTAAATCAAAGAATATTGCCTAGGTGATATGTATCCCCCATTTGTATGGTATCAGGAGGCACACCACGTCAGTTTGTCCCACTGTAGGTGGTGCTGAGTTTGATTAACGCAGTATCTGCCTTATCTTTTCATTTAAAATATTTTTTCCCTGCTTAATTAAGAAGGAACCTATGAGATAGCGTGACTATCCTGTTCCTCACAACTTTTAACGATGGCTTTAGCATGCATTGATGATGCTTTGCTAATCACTTATTAAATAGGAATGGTCACATGGAGAGTTCCTGTTTCTGTCCATTTTCCATTTATTAGCTGGCTTTATTTTGGTAAAGAACTTTACATTTTTACAAGTTTTCTTTGTCTCACACTTTGAATATCACTGTGGACTCACAGGTTCTTTTTATATTCTATGTGTTAAAATTCATTTTCTCTGATGCTCAGACTGTCCTAAATTTGGCCCATGTGAGCCTCTCTAAGCTGGCTTTTATGTCCCCTTAACTCTTGAAGCACTTCCTTGTTTTCTGGCATAAGGTGTTCCAGGCTACTTTTATTTTCCCTGACCAAGCCTGTAATCAGCCATTTTTCCAAAGAGCCCAAGTTTCATGGTGGGCTTTTAAAACCTTTATTGGCTTTCCCCCCAAAATAAAAGAAAAGAAAATTCTCATTCTGAATTGCTACTAGCTTACTAGCAGAAATTTTTTTTTCCTTCATGGTATATTTAGTCTTATTTTCATACATTAACGGGAATAGTGAGAAATAACACCTATTAACTTTGTTTTAATATTGTTTTTTTGTGTGTGTGCAAACACTGTTCATCGTGCTCTAATTTTCCATTTGAAATGACAACAACAAAAAAACATGTCAGTGTTAATGCTCCCTGTGGTTCTGCCATTGGCCTGCTGCTCTTTTCACTTCTGTCTTCAACAGAAATCTCCCAAGTATACAAGTCCAGACACAGGCCCCTTCCCAGATTTTCAGATAGATGGCCAGCTGTCCTGTATGCCTTTGCATACTTAGGTCAGTAAGTCTAAAACAGCTTTTCATTTCCTCGCTACCCCACCATTCCTCCTCTGATGAGCCTGATCTCCATTAATAGGTCGTATACCTATATCACTGTGTATTATGAAACAGAAGTGTGAGACGTGCAGAGAAATAGACATTTTTAAAGAAGATGAAAATTCCTCTTGCAGCCTCTCAGCGCATACCACACTTCTAGATGACTAGCCAGAGGATATTCCAACCTCCTTCAAGTTCTCTGCTTGCCCACCTGTTAGAGTGCCCACCATGGCACTCCGTAATGCTCGTGGCTCCAAACCCATGCTCTTCTCCACTTGCTGCTGCTCTTCCAGAGCTGCTCCCTGTTCTTTCCCTATCCTCTGTGCTCTGCCTAACTTTCTTCAGGAATTCTCCCTTCTACCCCCTGTCCTTCCCACTAGGCTTGTAAAAGGCTGCAGACATCTTTATGGTGGAAAGCTGAGGAGGATGTCACTATTCGAGTCACCAAACAGATCTGTGCCCCTTTCCTGAATCCCTGAGGTACCTCGTATGTGCCTGTCATACTTAGGCTCTTCTGTATTCAAACTCTGTGCATGTCTCTTTCTTCCAGTGAGCTTCTTTATGCTAGGGACTGTGCTTTAATTCTTCCCAGTATTCACAGTGCATGGCATAAAATAGACACAAAAATCTGCGATAAAAATATTACAGTGAGGTCAGGAAAGATAATTGCCAGAGGTTCAGGTCTCCAGGGGAGCGTGACTCATCTCTTTAATTGTTAAGCAAAGCAAATAATCTTTTGTCAGATTTTCCTGGAGGAGGAGAATTGAAGGAAATGTTCAGGATTGACAGACTCTAAACTTTCAACTGAGTATTAAAAAAGTTTGAATTCTTGGAACCACCTATTGAAATTAAGTGAACTTCAGATTCCAAATACGTGGACCTTGTTACTGAACTCTGGTTAATTGTAGTAGTAAGACTCACAATTAGGTTCTATTCAATTATTTTTCTGCTGCCTTTCTCTCATTGTTTCATGCGTGTAAGTCTTTTCTTTCTCTAAGGATAATAAGCTCCCTGAGAGCAGGAATAGTGCTATAATCCACTATTAAATCTTTAACATATTGGACTAGAGTAGATCTTCATTCAATAATTGTTGACTTGAATTTTAAGAATCTATTTAAATTTTTCCCTTTAGCAAACTTTTTACCAGCCTTCTAGTATAGGTAGAAAACATAAAAGAGATTACTAGTGCCTATTTTTAGTGACAAAGATACTGATACATATGACCTGCTTCAAGACTAAATCCTAATATATTTCTTATTCCACAGCCACATGCTTCTTTGCCTCTAGTCTTTATATTATTTGGGAGCCTGGTAGATTATTTATGTAATCTTTTTCCTTCTATGTTTTTCTCTTTGGCATTTCTCTTTGGGCATTTTATTATTGCTTAAAACTACTAAAGATTCACAGAGAGTAGAGAGAGAAGCATTGGGTCCTTTTTGCTATTGCATCTGATCAAAAATTTAGAGAGGAAAAAATTTTAAATTGTTAAAATATTTTTAAATCAACCATGTTTTACTCTGTTTTCTTTGTTCTTAGTTGTCAATAATTGAGTTTAATGATGTATGATTAATTTAGTCATTCTCTTGGCTTAATTTTTATGCTGCCTTCTCACTGAAATTTTTTATTGTTTCATATGTAGAAGATCATTTCATTTCATAATATCCCTGTGTAGCATGTAGAAGAGAACTCAGAACAATTGAGATGAAGATGTGACTAAGACCCTGCTTTCCAATCCAGCTGTCCGGGCTCCGAGAGGTGGAGTTTGAATAAACCTGGTGGGGTCAGGAACGCGTGTGTTCCACCTAAAGGTGTCCCAGACATTTCTAAAGATTGGCCAGCCAGTCATAGCTGGTGTTGGCCTCTGTGCAGCCTCTGGATAAGGACTGTATCCTCTTCTCTTGTTCTGGACTCTGATCATATTTTCACTCTCATAAATAAATGTAGTTCTATAAGAATTATAGGTAGCTGCTGCTTCTGTCAAAATTACTGTATTATCCTTTATGCTAGTGCTAAATTGCATAATTGTTTTTGTCAACTTGTAGTTTATGATCATGATGGATAATAGGCTCTTTACATTTTATGTTAAATGGTGCTTGGATACTCTTATTTATAGTCTTTTAAAATACACTCACTTGATATATAGCAGGGGTTCTCAACAAAGGGGTCTATAAGCTTGAATTAAAATTTTTAAAAAATTCTTGTGGGGACATGTTGGTACGGGTGTGATATATTTATTAAATAATACACAGTATAGTGTGGACTTAGGGGTCCGTGATTTTCACCTGACTGGCAAAGAAGTCTGTGGAACAAAAAAGATTAAGAACCCCTGATATATAGGATACCCAGCTGAATATGTGGCATAATTTACTTACCTAATAATGAAGAACAAAAAAGTAAGCTTAAAAATACAGAGGGAAGTGGATGTGGCTCAAGCAACTGGGCTCCCACCTACCACATAGGAGGTCCCAGGTTTGATTTCTGGTGCCTGCTGCAGAAGACAAGCAAGACAGCAAGCTGATGGGACAGGCTGGCGTGGTGAGCTGACACAACAAGATGACAAGACAAAGAGGAAACGCAATGAGAGACACAACAAAGCAGGGAGCGGAGGTGGCTCAAGCGATTAAGTGCCTCTTTCCCACGTGGGAGGTCCCAAGTTTGGTTCCTGGTGCCTCCTAAAAGAAGATGAGCAGACAGCACACAACAAATGGACACAAACAGCAGACAGTGAGTGCAAACAATGAGGGGGGAATAAAAAAAATAAATCTTTAAAATATATATATATAGAGAGAGGCATCCAAAGGATGTCAGAGTTCAGGCCTTCATGTGTTTTCTTAGTCAGAAGCATCAGTTGAATGAATGAAGAGATGCATATACTCAGTCAATTTATTTTTATGTAGAATTTGAATAAGATTGGTGATCTAGCTTCCCAGGCAACTGAATAAAAAGGTATAGAAGCTATGAAGCCGAGGAGGAGTCTGTTAGAAGCAGGTGAGACAGAGAAGTCCTATTTACAATTGTTTGATAGTAAGGGATAGAAGGAATTAAAAAGCAATAGTCTGTGACCAGATAGCATGGGGGCAAAATAGAGACTATCACTATTTTAACAATACCAAGCATTTTACCAGTATCATTTGGCATAAGAAGTCAGGAAAATTCATTTGATAATATCCAAAATAGTTAACCTGAAAACATTTCAAGAAAATGAAAAGTTCCTGTTTCCTGGAAAACTCATTTTTGGGGGGGAGCTGGCAGGAAGGACAGAAATCTTGTTCCTTGACTCCCTTACAAAAGGTTAATGCTACATTTGCAAAATGCACCGATTTTTTTTTGCCATAAGCCATGCATCAGTTGTATGTTAAAATGGCTTTGAAATAGTGTATTTTTTAAAAGATTTCTTTCTCCCCACCCCCTCATTGTTTGCACTTACTGTGTCTATTCATCTTCCGTGTTTCTTTAGGAGGCTCAGGAAACCAAACTGGGGACCTCCCGTGTGGTAGGAGGGAACACAACCACTTGAGCCACATCCATTTCCCAAAGGTTTTTTGTTTTTGTTTTTGTTTGCTTTTTTGTGTGTAGGAGGCACCAGAAACTGAACCCAGGACCTTCCGTGTGGGAAACAGGCGCTCAACCACTTGAGCCACATCCATTCCCTCTGTATTTTTGGTACATGTCACCACTGTTAGTAAAGTTCTGGGGGCTCTTTTCATTTGTTATGACCATTGAAAATGCCGTCTCTTTGTTGAGTCTGGTGACATGAACCACATGAGGAAGTTATTTGGAGTTTTGTGAGGTGCATTCACGAAAATAAAGTAGCAAGCTTTCTGACACAGCAAAAGGGAAGTTAGAACTCTGATATTCTCTGGGCGGCTATTGCTTTTGTGCTGTTTTATTTTTACTTAATTCCTAACCAAGTGGCTAAAGCAATAGATTTCTGGAGCAAAGTGCCTCAAGCTGACTCTGGGCACTTTGGACTTTGGGCAGGAGACACCCCTTAAAATGCCAAGCACGGCAATATCTAGGGCTTTTAAAACAGCCTTCAAGTGATTTGTTAGTATTGAGCGTGGTAGACGGTGATCAATCCTCATCAATATTGCTTTGCTTAAAAGCACCTAGTTTTATTGATGAGAAAAAACAACCTGGCTCTTAGAACTTTCTTAAAATGTGAGTGTCAGAAGCAACTTTGAAGGTCATTTAGTCCAGTCTTCTGCCTTAATTTAGATCCTTGATGCCCCCGTTATGGATGAATTGGCAGTCCTCATCTAGCAAAAGGCTTGCTACATTTGCAAAAATCTATCAACAGTCCACCTGCCAAGACGTGTCAGCTGCTGTTCCCGCCCACGGTAAAGCGTGCACGTAGCTGGCAGCATGGCAGCAGCAGGGGCTGAATCCCAGATTCAGAGGCCTGGTCGGGTACCTCCTCCCGTGCCAGCATTGTTGGGAAGGAGAATGAGTCAGGAGTTCAACTAGTCCTCCTATAGCCTACCTGATCTCAACTATGCTATGATGTTTCCACTTATTCATCAAAATGGCACATGTTTAGCCAGGATTTTTATTGGGAGAGAAGCCTGGGGACCATAAAGCCATCCTCATGAGTTCTGCACTGAAGTCATTCCATTAGGCTGACGTCTCTAAAGGAGCAAGAGACAGGAGAGCAGCTTCCTTCTGCATCAGCCAGGCACATTCTCCCCTATTACGGAAAGAGGGCAGATTGACACGATCTGCTGTGTTTTCATAGCAATGGAAAGGATGAAAGGCAATGTAGCAGTTTGATATGGTTATGAATTCCAAAAATAGATATTGGTTTATGTTTCTATGTTTGTATGATCTGTACCTGGGTGTGACTGAGTTATGATTAGGGCTTTGATTGGGCCATGTCCTTAGGGTGTTGAGTCCCCACCCCTTGGTGGGTGGAGACTCACAGATCCAAGGCACGGAAAAGCACAGAGTTGAGGTCTTTTAATGTTGGAGTTTTGATGTTTGAGTTTGATGCTGGTCTTAAGCTGGAGCCCTGGGGAGAGAGACAGAGCTGTTCACCTGATAGTCTACAGCTGACCTTGTGGAGAGAGGCAAAGTCTAGAGAGCCTCATCTTGTGGAGAAAGCAGAGGAGCTGAGCACAGAGGAGCCCAGGAAGCCTGAACCCTCGCAGATGTCGGCAGCCATCTTGTTCCAGCACATGAAAATAGACTTTGATGGGGGAAGTAACTTACGCTTTATGGCCTGGTATCTGTAAGCTCCTACCCCAAATAAATACCCTTTATAAAAACCAACAATTTCTGATATTTTACATCAGCACCCATTTGACTGACTAATACAGGTAATATAAAAGCAAAAGGCAGGTCATGGCACAATATGCACCAGACTGGGTTTTACGGGAATTGGAGAAATGATGCTTTACAATTTCAAAGTTTTCTAAGGACTGGGAAAAACTGCAGAAATCCATTCAGTTACATCTGTTTTACATGGAATATGGTAATAGAGACCTTAAGTTTGTTCAATCGGCTTGGAGTTTTTAGTCCAGGAGGATGTGGTGCTTGACTATAACCTGTTTGTTTTTCTGAGAACTATTGCATAGTCTTCAGTGTAGTACTAGTGTTTTCTGAAAACAGGCAGCTAATATTCCTGTAAAGTGAACCTCAGGTGGGAAGTGGAAAGTGATTTTGATCCCTTATAAATTATATTGCTAAAAAGGAGAGAGGCAGTACAGGAAAACTATGAGAAATGGATAATATCCTCATCATCTATACTTTCTTTAATCATTTTCAGCTATCTAGGGAAAATACATTCTTCTTTCCCTTTCAAGTTTTTACTGAAGGTCAATCTATCTCCATAAAAGTACATAAATCTTTTTTAAAAATATTTTTATTTTTTTTTTAAAGATACATAGATCACACACTGTCCATGTGGTGTAGCAGTGCACCAAAATTATTCACCAGGTGCAGTGAATATGCCACAATGATGGAAGAGGTTGTTGATGTGGGAGGAGTGGGGTAGGGGGGTGGGGGTATTTGGGGACCTCCTATTTTTTTAATGTAACATTTAAAAGAAAGAAGAAAAAAAATCTAAAAAAAAAATATATATATATATATGTATATGAAAGGTTCCCGTATACTCCACTCCCCATGCCACCCCCCAGCTCCTCCCACATCAACAACCTCTTTCATTAGTGTGGCACATTCATTGCATCTGATGAATACATTTTGCAGCACCACCACACCGCATGGATTGTAAGTAAATAAATCTTAAACATATAGATTATTAATTTACCTCAAAGTTGGCACACTTCTGCAACCCAGTCACCCAGAACAAGAACTAGCAGCTGCTGCCTCCTGGACACCTCCCTCTGATGCCTGCCCAGTCACTACCTCATCGGTCCTCCTCAAATGTAATCTCTGTAATAACATCTAAAATTATAAAGTAGTTTTGCCTCTTTTTGAATGTTATATGAATGGAATCATATCGTATGTATTGTTTTATGGATAATTTCTTTCAGGCCAAATTGTGTATGTGAGGTCCATCTCTCTTGTGTGTAGCATTAAGTTTGTTCATTTTTATTTCTGTATAGTATGTTTATTTCTGTATAGTATGTGCTACTGTTGATTTGTTCATTCTATTGACAGGCATTTAACTTATTTCCAGTTTTTGGCAATTAAAAACCGTACTACTCTGAATATCCTTGTGTTGTGGGAAGCTGGCTTACCTGTTCCCTATTTGTTGCACTTGCCCCCAATTATTGTAAACGTTGACATGCTGATGAGGAACAGCTGCTTTGGAGTTCCTAATAAATATGATGTGGAAACTAGGGAAGAGGCTCTCAGTTCCAGAAGCTTCGAGGCCCCTGGTTCCATCCTTGGTTTCTCTCTCGTGTTTCTCTTTGTTTGTTATTTCTGTAAGTTCTGCACGCCTTCCCTTTGAGCAAACCTATTGCTGAGCTGGTTCACAGCAACTGGCACCCAACGTGGGGCACGAAGGGAAGCAGAATTGGCCCAGTGGTTAGGACATCTGCCTACCACATGGGAGGCCCAGGGTTCAAACCCAGGGCCTACTGACCCGTGTGGAGCTGGCCCATGCGCAGGTCTAAAAGAGCTGTCTGCTGGGCATGTCACTTGGAGGACCCACAGCATCCAGCGGAGACTGCCGAGTGCCCCCCAACCCAACTGCTTCTCCCATTCTTCCATCATAATAGAATTTTACCTGAACAAATACTCGTCTATCAACTATATCTCTCGGCCCGCATTGTAACTAGGCATGGCCATATTATTCTTTCTTGCCAATGTAGTGTGTGAGCAGAAGTCATACTTGGCACTTCTGGGTCTTGATTCAAAACATTTATCACTTTCTCTATTTCCAACCTTCTAGATATAGTGATAACTGATACAACCTTGAAAATTAGGTTTGACTGATGATCAGAGCTGCTTCACCAGCCTAGTTCACAGAGCAGAGCCCCCTATTCCACAAAACAGAAATAAACTCATTTTATTTAAGTCACTGCATTTATTTGTAAAGATTTATCTATTTATTCCCCCCCTTGTGGCTTGTTCCATTCTTTGCTGTCTCTTCTCTGTGTCCATTCACTGCGTATTTTTTTCTGCATCTGCTTGTCTCCCTTTGTTGCGTCGTCTTGCTTCACCAGCCCTCCGCAGCGCACGGGCTGTCAGCTCTCAGCGGTGCACGGGCCAGCTTGCCTTCACTAGGAGGCCCTGGGACACGAGCCCAGGGCCTCCCATATGGAAGACGGGAGCCCAACTGATTCAGCTACAGCTGCTTTCCTAAGTCACTGCATTTTGAGGTGTCTTGGTTACAGAGGCTTAGACTTTAACCATTACAGCATCTCAAGTACATCGTACCCAAAAGTGCTAATCATCCTTCTAGCTAAACCTCCTGTGTCTATGGTCCCTGTCTGAGCAAAAGTCCCTTCTGTGACCTAGTGATCTCTCCTCTCTCTACCCCACATGCAATTTCCTAAGTAAAGTTCCTTCTACCTCTTAAAAATGTCTCAGGGTTTCTACTTCTAGCCATGATGGAGGAACTGGTGCCATATAGCCCTCCTGCCATAAGCAACTCTAAAACTACACAAAATATGAGGAAATTATTTTGGGGAGATAGACAACATGCAGTACAAGATCCCTGAGAAAAGGGAAATTCCTGGGGTAAGTCCCATGGTTATCCAGTTCTCTGCATGTGGCAATTTCCTGACTGGTGCAGAAAGCTTGAGACAAAGCACAATTGTCCTACTGAGATTCAGTCATGATGTTGCATGTATCACTACTTCATTTTTTTATTATTCTATAATATTTCTTTGTATAAATATACCACAATTTGTGTATTCTATTTTTGATGGACATTTATGTTATTGCCAGATTTTGCTGTTTTGAATGAAACAACTCTGAATATGGTTGCACATATCTTTCAGTGGACATAATCACTCATTTATTTTTAATATATAGCAAGGTTTGTTTTGAATATATAGCAAGGTGTCTTAGTTTCCCAGCTGCTAAAACAAATAGAGCACAATAGGGCGGCTTAAACAACCACAATGTATTGGCTCACAAGGCGATGCTTTCTCCTTGAAGACTGTGGGTGCTGGAGCTGGCAGCCTGTGCTCCTTGGTCCTTGACTTTTCTGTCACATGGCCATGCACAGGTACTGTGTTCCTTCTCTTCTGGGTCCCCTGACTCCCGGCTTCTGCCTGCTCCCTGGGGCTCCCTGGGTGCAGTTTCCTTTGCTTATAAAGACTTCAAGCATGTTGGGTGAAGGACCCCTCCTTCAGGCTGGGCGCACTTTAATAACATCTTCAAAGGTCCTGCTTACAAATGGGTTCACACCGACAGGACCAGAATTTGTGACCTAAACGTGCCATTCATGGGTGACATGATTTAATCCCCTACACAAGGGGTAGAATTGCTGAATAATGTGTTTTTTATATGTTTCACTTTAGTGGATTTTGTTCAAGAATTTTCCAACTGGTTGTACCAATATACACTCCAACCAACAGGGGAAAAGAATCCCTATCGCTCTGTATCTTTTTCCAACACTTGATATTGTAGGTTATTTTAACACTAACCATTCTTATGGGAATGTAATGGTATTTCACTATGGTTTTACATTTTACAGCCTGATAAATAATTGATGTTGATAGTTCATACATTCATTAGCAATTTGAATATCCTCTTTCATGAGGCACCTATTTAAGTATTTTTCTCATTTTAAAATTTGGGGTAGGTCTTTTTCTGATTAAGTTTAGGAGTCCTTTACATATTCTGGATATGAGATTTTTTGTTGTTGGAAATATGCACCAGTCTGTGGCTTCCTTTTTTTCTCTCTTAATGGCGATCTTTGATGAAAAGAAGTTCTTAACGGTAAAGAAGGCGGCGAACTTGGCCCAGTGGTTAGGGCGTCCGCCTACCACATGGGAGGTCCACGGTTCAAACCCCGAGTCTCCTTGACCCGTGTGGAGCTGGCCCATGCAAAGTGCTGATGCGCGCAAGGAGTGCCCTGCCACGCAGGGGTGTCCCCGCGTAGGAGTGTGCCCCGTAAGGAGAGCCGCCCAGCACGAAAGAAAGTGCAGCCTGCCCAGGAATGGTGCCGCATACATGGAGAGCTGACACAACAAGATGACGCAATGAAAAGAAACACAAGAGTGCCGCTGACGACAACAGAAGCGGACAAAGAAGACGTAGCAAATAGACACAGAGAACAGACAACCAGGGTGGGGGGGAGGGAGAGAAATAAATAAATAAATCTTTTTAAAAAAAATGGTAAAGAAGTCCAACTTTGCATTTTTTTCCTTTTATAGCTAATTAAAATTTGTGTCCTACCCAAAAGTCATGATTTTCTGTTTTGTTCTAGAAGCTTTGTGTTTTTGCCTGTCATTTTTCAGTATCTGATCCATATTAAATTAATTTTTGCATGTGGTATGAAGTAGGTATCAAAATTATGTTTTTTCTTATGGATATCCAAATTGATATACCAAAACTAAATGATAAGAATAAGATTTCCCCCATTCAACTGCAGCGGCATTTTTTATAAATCAGGTGACTGTTTATGTATGGTTTTTCCTTGGATTATTTATTCTATTCCATTGATCTTTATAATGATTTTACACGAATACTACACATTAGTTATTTTTTTAAAGTAAACTTCATTCCACATTCAAAAAAAAAAATAACAGACAAAAGGCACCTTAACAAGTTATAGAAGCATCACTCCAAGAAATTCTGTCTAGGTACATTTATCTAATCCTAAAAACAAACTCAATTGTTCCTCCAGTTTTAGAAAGATACACAGATAATCATAGATTGGTTAAAATGACATGATCAAAGTCTCTTTGTTAATGGAGAAAATGGTTAATCATATTCATATCTCATAAAACTAAACTCCTTATTCTTTTTATTTTTGACCTTTACCATTGATAAAGTATCAACTTTGCCTTTTCTTCAAAAATACTACAATATTGCTGCTAACTGTATTCCATAAATTACATTCATTGTATTTCTCCCATGTATCTCCTTATTCTTAATACCTTGAGTAGAAGAATATTCTATATAAAAAATATTTATATTATCTACCGCCAAAATCACTGTAATACAGTCTCTAGATTATCCTCTAGCTATCTTTCAATTAATATTAGCCTCCCTAGACTACCCCTTTTAGCCACAATCACATTTATAAATCAGCAGTGTTTATTATACTCATTATAATATGCCACCATCAACTCCATCCATTACCACATATTTACAATTGACCTTATGAAACATGCTACATACATTTGGCATCAGCTCTACTTTCTCAACCCATATTCTATCTTCTACTAACCTATACACTGTAGTCCAATTCCATTCATTTAATTATCGTGCTTAGTTCATATCAGTGAGACCATGCAATATTCATCCTTTTGTGTCTGGCTTATTTCACTCAACATGTTATCCTCAAGTTTCCTCCAAGCTGCCACGTGCTGCCATAGTTCATTTCTTCTTCCAGCTGAATAGTATTCCATCACGGGTATAGAACACATTTTGTCTAGCCATTCACTGATTGGTGGTGCACTTAGGTTGTTTCCATCTTTTAGCAATTGTGAATAATGCCTCAGTGTGTCAATGTCTGTTTGCATCCTTGCTTTCAGTTATTCTGAATATATTCCTAGTAGTAGGATTGCCAGATCCTATGGCAGTTCCATATTTAGTTTCCTGAGGAACTGCAGAACCATCTTCCACAGAGGCCACACCATTTTATACTCCCACCAACAGTAAGAGTGTTCCTATTTCTCCATATCCTCTCCAGCTCTGTGGTTTTCTGTTTGTTTATTTATTTTGTTATTTTTAAAGAAACTTTAGACTATATAAATGTTACATTAAAAATATAAGGGATTTCCATATGCCCCACTTCCTCCCCCTCCCACACTTTCCCAAATTAACTACAACCTTCATTAGTGTGGTACATTCATTACCATTATGAACACATATTGAAGTTTTGCCACTAACCATGGATTATAGGTTACATGATAGTTTATGCTCTGTCCCACACAATTTTGTAAGTTATGACAAAATGTATAATGCCCTTCCCTCATAACCTCCGGAGGCCACTGCCTCCACATCATTGATAAGAGTTCTTCCATTGGTAAAATAACAATAAGTCTATAGTAGAATAATAGGAAGTCTACTTTAGTCCATTGTTCATCCCCCAGTCTTGAGGATTTGGGGATGGTGATGCCCCCTCTGCCTCTAATTAGACCCCATGGGGCAGAGGGATGGAACTATCTTGCTTGTACTTGCAGACTCTCTGTTCCTTGGGATGGACGTTGTCCATCATCATCACCGTTTTAGTTGTCCTGGGTGAGTCCAATGAACTGGAGAGTAGGTGAAGCAACTCTGCTGAGGTTCAGGGCCCCACTCACACATGGACAGACCAAAGATTCAAAACTCTCAGGGAAACGGACTTGGCCCAGTGGTTAGGGCGTCCGTCTACCACACGGGAGGTCCGCGGTTCAAACCCCGGGCCTCCTTGACCCGTGTGGAGCTGGCCATGCGCAGTGCTGATGCGCGCAAGGAGTGCCCTGCCACGCAAGGGTGTCCCCCGCGTGGGGGAGCCCCACGCGCAAGGAGTGCACCCCGTAAGGAGAGCCGCCCAGCGTGAAAAGAAAGAGCAGCCTGCCCAGGAATGGCGCCGCCCACACTTCCCGTGCCGCTGACGACAACAGAAGCGGACAAAGAAACAAGACGCAGCAAAAAGACACCAAGAACAGACAACCAGGGGAGGGGGGGAAATTAAATAAATAAATAAATCTTTAAAAAAAAACCAAAAACTCTCAGACATACAGCTATCAAGTCTAGTCCTAACTATAGGTTCAAATAAAAGGGGCAGAAGAGCCCTGTGTAGCCATGTGTAGAAACCACAAATATGTCCAACTCCGCCACACCGGGAGCGTAAATGCCAAGGTAAGGCCTGTGGGCGGGGCACCTACCTCCTGAGCTGTCTGCCCTGCCCATAGTGCCTGGACTTCCCTAGAGCCCGCAGGAGCCCCGCATAAACACAACCTCTGGAATGACCTCCCAACTCACTTTGAAGTCTCTTAGCCATATAAACGCGTATGTCTTTACCCTCTCCCCCTTATGGTCAAGGTCTTTTTCCAGGTGCAGTGCTAGTTGGTGCTTGGTAATAATCGCTCAGTGCCAGAAAGACTCCTTCCTGGGAGTCATCTCCCATGCTGGAGGTGGGGGGAAGGTAGCACCTTTATATGCTGAGTTTGGCTTAGAAAGAGTCCACACTTGAGCAACAAGGAGGCCCTCAGGAGGTAACTCCTAGGCAACATATAATAATACTATGCTAAGTTTCAATTTCAAAAGGAAAAAGTTCATAAGTACAATCATCAATATCAAGGGCCTAGAGCAATGGTCCATCCTTCTTCATTGGTCACTGCCCATGCACTTGAGGGATTCCTGCTGTCGCATTAGAGAATGTGGCAGAGCTCCCCAGGATGGGAACTGGACATTCTTTCGATTATTGTGACTCTCCACCCACCCTGACAATGCCCCAGGGGCACCTGAACACATTCATGTGCTTAGAGGCTGCCCCAGATGAACCCCTCATGCATGCCCCATCACCGACACCCCACACCAGTGTTCCTCCCCTGCCACAGCTGTGATCCTCCTGTGATCCAAAACCTCTCCAAAGAGGAAGCCAAGAAAATAACCAAATAAAAATAAGAAAATGAAATAATAGTGACAGTTTTAAAAACATATAAAATACAAAAATTTTTTAAAAATTTTTAATAAAGGGAAACGGACTTTGGCCCAGTGGTTAGGGCGTCCGTCTACCACACGGGAGGTTCGCGGTTCAAACCCCGGGCCTCCTTGACCCGTGTGGAGCTGGCCATGCGCAGTGCTGATGCGCGCAAGGAGTGCCCTGCCACGCAGGGGTGTCCCCCGCGTGGGGAAGCCCCACGTGCAAGGAGTGCGCCCGTGAGGAAAGCCGCCCAGCGTGAAAAGAAAGTGCAGCCTGCCCAGGAATGGCGCCGCCCACACTTCCCGTGCCGCTGACGACAACAGAAGCGGACAAAGAAACAAGACGCAGCAAAATAGACACAGAGAACAGACAACCAGGGGAGGGGGGGAAATTAAATAAATAAATAAATCTTTAAAACAAAAATTTTTTTTAAATAAAATTTTTAAACATTGTTTTTCATCACTGTAAGCTCTGTTGTCTTTTATAAACAGTGACATTTTCTACCATATATTCCTCAGTGTCTTTTTTTTTTTCACTTTATCTTCGAAGAAGCTTTAGGTTACCGAAAAGTCACATGGAAAATATAGGGTATTCACATATACCCAACATCCTCCCCCTTTTCCCTTCTCCCCTATTAATAACATTTTATATGCAGATGATGTATTTGTTAAAACTGATGTACAAATATTGAAGAATTGCTACTAACCATGGTCAATGGTTTACATTATGATTTACATTTCGGACCATACATTTTATGAATTTTGACAAAATTTAAAATGGCCTGTATCCATATATTGCAAGAGCATGCAGAACAATTCTAACGCCCTAAAAAGGCGCAATGTACCATCTATTCTATTCTTCCCTTCCCCTCCCTTCAGGACCTATGGTAACTACTAAGTTTCATTTTTCGAAGAGTAAGAGTCACAGTTACTTGCAATAATATTAAGAGCTTAACATATTGGTCTGTTTTCTTTTATTAGGCACTGCCTGTGTTCTCGAGGGATTCTTGCTCCTCTAACTGAGAACACAGCAGGACTCTCCAGGATGGGAGTATAATATTGTCTTGTTTATTGTGTGGGTCTCCACCCACTGATATAACATGCTATGACAAGAGGAACACTTACATATTCCACAGAAGCCAGCTCCAGGTACACCCTATCCTGTATGACCCCCTACATTCAACACCATAAGGCCATTTTGTAGTTCATGAAATGCCCTACAGTGAAATAATATTCAATTTAGTTTTTTTGTTTTGTTTTGTTTTTGAGGTACCAGGGCCAGGAATTGAACTCAGGACCTCACATGCGGGAAGCCAGTGCTCAGACACAGAGCCACATCAGCTCCCCTGAGTTGGACTTTTTGTTTGTTGTTTGTTGTTTGCTTTAGGAGGCATCGGGATCTGAACCTGGAACCTCCCGTGTGGAAAGCAGACACCAACCCCTTGAGCGACATGGTGTTCCCTCTCAATTTAGTTTTTCTTTTCTTTTTTTTTTTTCAAATTTATTTATTTATTTAATTCCCCTCCCCTCCCCCGGTTGACTGTTCTCTGTGTCTATTTGCTGCGTCTTGTTTCTTTGTCCGCTTCTGTTGTCGTCAGCGGCACGGGAGGTGTGTGTGGCGCCATTCCTGGGCAGGCTGCATTTTCTTTTGCGCTGGGTGGCTCTCCTTATGGGGTGCACTCCTTGCGCGCGGGGCTCCCCTACGTGGGGGACACCCCTGCGTGGCGCGGCACTCCTTGCGCGCATCAGCACTGCGCATGGGCCAGCTCCACACGGGTCAAGGAGGCCCGGGGTTTGAACCGTGGTCCTCCCGTGTGGTAGACGGACGCCCTAACCACTGGGCCAAGTCCATTTCCCTCAATTTAGTTTTGATCTGTATTTCCCTCCCAGCTGGTGATACTGATCATCTTTTCATGTGCTTTTTTGGCCATTTGCATTTCCTCTTTGGAAAAATGTCTATGCCAGTCTTTTGCCCATTTTGAAATTGGGTTGCTTGTCTTGTCTTTTCATCATTAAGTTGTGATCTCTTTATATAACAAGGAAATCAAACCCTTGTCAAATATGTGATTTCCAAAGATTTTTTTTTTCCCTATTGAGTAGGCTGCCTTTTCACCTTCTTACCAAAATTGTTTGAAACACTAAAGTGTTTAAATTTTGAGGAAGTTCCATTTATCTTTTTTTTTTTTTCTTTTTTTCATTTTGCTTTGGGTGTAAGTTCAAGAAACCACCATTTACCAAAAGATTTTGAAAATGTTTCCCTACATTTTCTTCTAGGAGTTTTATGGTTCTGGCTTTTTTATTTAGGTACTTGATATGCTTTGAGTTAATTTTTGTATAAAGTGTGAGAAGGGGTCCTCTTTCTTTCTTCTAGATATGGATATCAATTTCCCCAGCACCATTTGCTGCTCTAAACCACCTGAGTGGTTTTGACAGCCTTGTCAAAAATCACTTCACCATAAATGTGACGGTCTGTTTCTGAACTCTTGATTACATTCCATTGGTCAATCTTTGTATCTTTGTCAGTTCCATGCTGTTTTTACCACATGTAAAAATAATATGTAGCTAAATAATATGCTTTAAGTCAGGAAATGAGAGTCTTCCAACTTCATTCTTTTTAAAGATATTTTTGGCTATTCAGGAGCCCTTACCCTTCCAAATAAATTTGATAATTGGCTTTCCAATTCTATGAAGGCTGTTGGAATTTTTATTGGGATAATATTAAATCTATAGATCAGTTTGGGTAGAACTGACATTTTAATATTTAGTCTTCCAACCAATGAACAGGGAATGTCCTTCCATTTATTTAGATCTTCTTTGGTTTCTTTTAGCAATATTTTATAGTTTTCTGAACACAGGTTTTTTATGTCCTTGGTTAAGTTTATTCTTAAATACTTTATTTTTTTAATCGCTGTTGTAAATGAAATTATTCATTGGTAGTGTATAAAAACACTATTGATTTTTGCATATTAATCTTGTATTCTACCACTTCATTGAGCTCATCTATTAGTTCTAGTAGTTTTGTTGTGGATTTTGGGGGATTTTCCAAGTATAGGATTAATCAGTAAAAGCAAAAGTTTTACCTCTTTCTTTCCTATATGGGTGCATTTTATTTGTCTTGCCATATTGCTGTAGCTAGAACTTCTCACACAATATTAAATAACACAGTAACAGTGAACATCCTTGTGTTGCTCATGATCTCAACAGAAAAGCTTTCAGTTTTTCCCCATTTAGTACAATGTTGGCTATGGGTTTTCATATATGCACTTTATCAAATTGAGAATGTTTCCTTCTATTCCTATCTTTGGAGTATTTCTATCAAGAAAGAATACTGTATTTAGTCAAATGTAAGCACTAAAGGCTATAACTTTCCCCTCAGCACCGCCTTCACTGTATTTTACAAGTTTTGATATGTTGTGTTCTCATTTTCATTCATCTTGAGGTATTCACTAATTTCTTTTGCAATTTCTTCTTTGACCCAATATTATCTAGAGTGTAGTGTTAATCTCTCTATATTTGTTAATTTCCCCTTTTTCCACCTGTTAGTAATTTCCATCTTTATTCCATAATGATCAGATAAAGTGTCTTGTATCATTTCAATGTTTTTAAATATATTGAGATCTGAATTATGACCTAACATATGGTCTATCCTGGAGAGAGATCCATGAGCACTTGAGAAGAATGTATATCCTGCTGTTTTGAGGTGCTAAACCTATATATCAATTTGGAAAGAACTGACATATTTACTATGTTGAGTCTTCCAATCTATTAATACACAGTTCTTCATTTATTTAGTTCTGCATTTATTTCTTTTATCAATAGAGTAATTTTCAGCATGCAAATCCTGTACATGTCTTGTAACGTATACCCATTTCTTTTTTTATTAAGTGGTTGTAAATGGTACTATATTTTTAATTTTTGGTGCCCACACATTCATTAGAAATTCAGTTGATTTTTATATATTTATCTTATATCCTTTGATCTTGCTGCACTCCCTTATGAGTTCTAGGAGTTTGGGGTAGATTCCTTGGGATTTTCTATACAGACATTTATGTGATCTGTAAATAGGGATAGTTTAATTTCTTCCTTTCTGATCTGTATTCATTTTTTTTTTACCTTGTTGCAGTGGTTAGAACATCCAACAAGCTCACAGACCCCTGATTAAGAATTAAGAATTCCTGGTATAGATGATCTTTATGAAGTTGAGGAAGTTCCATTCAATTTTTTAAAAAATCATGAATGAGGATTGAATTTTGTCAAATGCTTTTTCTGCATCAATTGATAAGGTCATGTGATTTTTGTTTTTTAGCCTATTAACATGGTAGAGTACATTGATTGATTTTGAATATTGAACAGCCTTGCATTCCTGGAATAACCCTACTTGGTTATGGTGTATAATTCTTTGTACACATTGCTCAATATATTTACTATTTTTTAAAGAATTGTTTATGTGTATTCATGATGGGAATTGGTCTATATCCTTTTTTTTTATACTGTTTTCATGTGATTTTTATAACAGTAATACTAGCTTCATAAAACGAATTGGGAAGTGTTCCCTTGTCTTCTCTTTTCCGTTAGAGACTGTGTAAAGTTGGTGTTAATCCTTCTTTAAATGTTTTGTAGAATTCTCCAGTGAAAACATCTGGGCCTGGAGATTTCTTTTTTTGGAAGTTCTTAAGTTACAAGTTTAATTTCATTAATGGTTATAGGCCGTTCAAATTATCAATTTCATACTGGCTGAGTTGTGATAGCTTGTGGGTTTTTTTTGATAAATTGGTCCAACTCATCTAAGTTGTCAAATTTATGTGTGTAGAGTGGTTCAGGATATTCTCTTTGTAGCAGTTGGTATTATTTATGAATTCAAAATAGTATTGATTATGTTTATAAACCAGTCTGTTCCTCTAGTTGTATTGTATTATGGAGGGACCCTTTGATTGTACTAAATTCAGAGTTTTACATTTGCTTGATTAAATCAAGATTAGGGCTTTGATTCCACCATGCGGGTGGGGTGTGACTCAGGGTTGAGTCCTCACTCCTTTGGTGGGCTGATAGAAACAGACACCTACTCAAGAAAGTACACAGAAGAAGATACAGAAGAGGAGAGAACTTGGTCATTTCGGTCCTGCCATGTGACAGAAAGGAGAAGTCTAAATAACTAAGGCCCTAGGAAGAGAGACAAGCCCTCTGCCAGCCCACAGCTGAGATCAGAAGAAGCTGGGCCCACAGGGCCTTCAGAGCAAGAAGGAAGGAGAGACCAGGCAGAGCCCACCCGCCATCTTGCCTCAACACGTGGCAAGAGACTTTGGTGAGGAAGTAACCATGAGTTGGACACTTTAGGGCCTTGTAACTGTAGGCTTCTATTCCAAATAAATACCCTTTATAAAAGCCAACAGACTTCTGGTACTTTTCATCAGCACCCCTTTGGCTGACTAGTACACTCTCATTATCCCTTTTGCTGTCTGCAGGGCTGTAGTGATATTCCACTTCACTCCTTACCTTGGTGACTTAGATCCTCTTTCTTTTTTTCTTTTGTCAGTCTTATTAGAAGTTTGTCAGTTTTGTTTGTCTTTTCAAAGAAGCATATAATTTTCTCTGTTTTTCTGTTTTCAATTTCATTTATTTCTGCTCTTATCTTTACCAGCTCCTTCATTCTGCTTGCTTTCAGTTTATTTTACTCTTGTTATTCCAGGTTGTTGAGGTAGGAACTTATGTTATTGACTTGAGGCCTTCCTCTTTTTCAATGTATGCAGTTAGTGCTATAAATTTCTCTATTGCCACCCTGTTTTAGCTGTGTCCCAGAAATTTTTATATCTCATTTTCATTTTCATTTAGTTCAATTTTTTTTCTTTAATTTCCCTTGAGGCTTCCTTTTTGACCCATGAATTATTTAGAATATCGTTCTTTACTTTCTAAGTGTTTGGAGAGTTCTCTTTCTATGATTAGTTTCTAGTTTGATTCAGAGAATATAATGTTTCAAAACTTTTAAATTTGTTGAGGTTTGTTTTATGGCCCAGAATATGGTCTCTTTTGGTGTATGGTCTGAGGGGCACTGGAAAAGAATGCGTTGTACTGGTGTTGGACAGAGTGCTCCTAACTTAATTAGATCCCACTGGTTCATGGTGTTCTATAGCCTTGCTGCCTTTCTGTCTAGTTGTTCTGTCAACTGTTGAGAGAAGTGGGTCTCCAAATATAATTGTGGGTTTTTAAA
This sequence comes from Dasypus novemcinctus, assembly GCF_030445035.2. NCBI lineage: Eukaryota > Metazoa > Chordata > Mammalia > Cingulata > Dasypodidae > Dasypus > Dasypus novemcinctus. The sequence goes on along the minus strand of NC_080689.1, from coordinate 80,487,085 downwards.
ATTTCTTCTTTCAGTTAATATCAGTTTAGCTTCACACATTTTGCAGTTCTCTTGTTGGTGCATACTCATTTAAGATTGCTATGTATTCTTGGTGGATTGACCCTTTTATCATGATAAAATGTCTCTTTTTTGTTTCTGATCATTTTCTTTATCAGTCTACTTTATCTGATATTAATATAGCCACTTCTGATTTTCTTTGATTCATGTCTGCATAATAGATCTTTTTCCATCTTTTTACTTTCACCTGCCTATATCATTATACTATAGTGAGTTTATTGTAGAGAACCTATAGTTGGGTCATTTTTTTTTTTTAATCCACTTTGCAAACCTCTGTCCTTTAATTGCTGTACTTAGAGTATTTACATTTAATATAATTATTGATATGTTAGGGCTTAAGTCTGCCCTTTTAAATTTTTATTTCTGTTTGTTCTCTCTTTTTCATATCTTTGTTTTCTCTTCCTGCCTTCTTTTTAGCTATTTGAATATTTTTTAGAATTCTGTTTTTATATATTTATAGTTTTTCCCTAACAGCTTTGAGATATAATTCATATATGATATGTTCTTAAATCCAGAAAAACATGTTCTTAAATCTAAAACTCTGGAAATGGATGTGGCTCAAGCGCTTGGGCTCCTGCCTACCATATAGGAGGTCCAGGGTTCGATGCCCAGGGCCTCCTGGTAAAGGCAAGCTGGACCATGTGGCAAGCTGGCCCATGCAGAGTGCTGGCCTGTGCAGAGTGCTGCCCCATGCAGGAGTGCTGGCCCACGTGGAGAGCTGGTGCAGCAAGGCGATGCAACAAAAAAGGACACAGCAGATCAGGGAGTTGAGTGGTGCAAGAGAATGATTGCCTCTCTCCCACTCCAGAAGGTCCCAGGATCAGTTCCCGGAACTGCCTAATAAGGATACAAGCAGACACAGAAGAACACACAGTGAGTGAACACAGAGAGCAGACAATGGGCAGGGGGGAATAAATAGATAAATAAATCTTAAAAAAAAAAAGAGGTCTAAGGATTTTGTGGGTTTTTTTTTTTCTTTCCTAAGGCTCTTTTAAAAAAAAAGTCTAAAAATCAAGTCCATTCCTGTGGATGGAACCCACTGTAAGTAGAACTTTTTGATGCGGTTACTTTGGTTAAGATGTGACCCGGCCTGATTGGAATGGGTCTTAATCCTATTACTGGAGTACTTTATAAGCAGAATGAAATTCAGATAGATGGAAAGAAAAAGCCACAGAGGGTGCAGCCAGAAGGTGGACATCAATGAAATCCAGAAGAGAAGGAAGAGACCTGGAGATGCTGCCATGTGCTTTGCCATGTGACAGAGGAAGGACTGAGGATTGCCAGCAGCCAGCCCCAAACACCAGTATTTGGGAAGAAAATATCCATCACCTTGAGACACCTGGATTTGGACTTTCTTTTAGCATTAAAACCTAAAGCTGGAAAGCAGACGTGGCTCAACTGATAGAGCATCCACCTACCATATGGGAGGTCCAGGGTTCAATACCCAGGGCCTCCTGACCCGTGTGGTGAGCTAGCCCACATGCAGTGCTGCCATGCACAAGGAGTGCTGTGACACATAGGGGAGCTCCCGCGTAGGGGTGCACCATGTACAAGGAGTGCACCCTGCAAGGAGAGCTGCCCTGCCTGAAAAAAGCACAGCCCGCCCGGGAGTGGGGCCAAACACATGGAGAGTTCACGCAGCCACAAGATGATGCGACCAAAAAGAGATGCAGTTTTGGGAAGTGGACTTGGCCCAGTGGATAGGGTGTCTGCCTACCACATGGGAGGTCCAAGGTTCAAACCCCGGGCCTCCTTGACCTGTGTGGAGCTGGCCCACGTGCAGTGCTGATGTGCGGAAGGAGTGCCGTGCCACGCAGGGGTGTCCCCTGCGTAGGGGAGCCCCACATGCAAGGATTGCACCCTGTAAGGAGAGCCGCCCAGCGCAAAAAAAGTGCAGCCTGCCCAGGAATGGTGCTGCACACACGGAGAGCTGACACAAGATGACGCAACAAAAAGAAACAAACAAAAAGATTCCCAGTGCTACTGATAAGGATAGAAGCAGTCACAGAAGAACACACAGCGAATGGACACAGAGAGCAGACAACTGGGGGGTGGGAGAAGGGAGAGAAATAAATAAATAAATATATCTTTTAAAAAAAGAGAGAGATGCAGTTTCCCGGTGCTGCCTGACAAATGCAAATGGACACAGATGAACATACAGCTCATGGACACAGAGAGCAGACAACAGGGGGGGAAGGGGAGAGAAATAAATAAAATAAATCTTCAAAAAAAACAAAACCTAAAGCTAATAAATTCCCAATGTTTAACCCAACCCATTTCATGGTATTTGCTTAGGCAGCCTAAGAAACTAGAACACCATACCATTCATCTTAATTCAAAGACTTTTAGTATATTCACAAATTTGTGCAACTATCACCACCAATTACAGAACACTTTCATCACCCTCAAAAAGTCCCACACCTATTAGCAGTCATGCCTCATTCCACCATTCCCCCAACCCCTGGAAACCACTGATCTGCTCTGTCATTCTGGTTTTATCTATTCTGGACACTTCATATAAATGGAATCATACAGTATGTGGACTTTCATGTTTGGCTTCTTTCACTTAGCACAATGTTTTCAATGTTCATCTGTGTTGTAGCATGAATGAGTACTTCCTTTTTATGGCTGATATAATATTCCACTATGTAGATATATCACATTTTATTTATCCATTCATCAGCTGATAGGTAAAATAAGAAAAAAAACAAAATTATGACGCCACACATGGTCAATGATGCCTCATCCATCCTGGGTCTCTTTTGCATGCACCCTCGGCTACTTATGTCATTTCCTGATGTTGAATCCCCAAGCTGTCCCTGTCAGATAACCCCTCTCCCCTGGCTTGGAGTTCTGTCTGGTTTTGTGGGGGGCACCAAATTCAAATAAACACTCCTCAGTCATACCCTGACTGACCAACCGCTAATGCCTCGCCCCTATAAGGCTATAAAATCCAGCTTGCTCCACTGCCTTTTCTTTGGCTCTTCACCTGCTTGGTTGAGCTTCATGCTGCAACTCTGTCCCTAGGACCTGTTTTTTGTTGTTTTCTTTTTTACACTTTTTAAATTAAAATTAATAGATCACAAAGAACGTTACAATAAAAACATTTAAAAAACTTAAAAAACATAACAGGATCCCATATACCCCACTCCCCATTCCCCCACCTCATCATTTTTGTAACTTGTATTTTTTTGAAGATATATGCATCACACAAAAAATGTTACATTAAAAATTATAAGAGGTTTCCATATATCCCCCACACACACACCAACAACCTCCTCCATCACTGTGGTACACTCATCGCACTCAGTGAACACATTTTGGAGCACTGCTGCACCACATAAGGTAATAGTTTGCCCTGTAGTTCACACTATCCCCTAGTACATTCTGTGGGTTGTGGAAGGATATATAAAGTCCAGCATCTGACCCTGCAATATCATTTAGGACAACTCAAAGTCCCCCAAATTCCCCCACATGACATCTCTTTTCCCTCTCCCTGCCCTCAGCAACTACTTTCGTCACTTTCTCTATCTCAACACTATAATTTCTTCTAATTCTATTCACAATAGTTTTATAGTAGAATATCAGTAAGTCCACTCTAATCCATATTTTATTCCCCCATTCTGTGGACCCTGGGAAGTGATGTCCACTCTACCTCTAGATCAAGAGGGGCTTAGATTCCACATGGATGATGGATCCAATTCCTCTGCTTGCAGTTGTTGGCACTCTTGATTCCCTGATGTGGTGTTTGACCATCTTCACCTCCCTCTTAGCTGACCTGGGTAAATCCAACGAACCAGAGAGTAGGAGTCACAACTTTGCTGAGGCTCAGGGACCAGCTGGTACCTGGGCAGTACAGAGATTCAAGTCCCCTGAATATGCACCATCCCTAGCACCAACCACAGGTTCAGTAAAAGTGATAGAAGAGGCATGTGTAGAAAGGTAACATCACACTTAGGAGCACAAATTCCAAAGTAGGGCCCTCTGACATGGTACAGAACTCCAAATCCATCTGCCATGACCATATACCCTGTGGATCTCCGCAGCCTTCAGGAGAACCAGCACCTAGGGTTGTTGTATCTACTTTGGCTCTCTCTGGGGTCCTGCTGAGGTGTGCATAAGCATGACCCCTCTGATAACCTCCTGACTCTTTTTGGAAGACTATTAGCCATATCAACTCATTTGTCTTTGCCATTTGCCCCTTTTATTCAAGGTCAAAGAGCAGTTTTTAACACTTGATCCAATATGTAGGCTGAGATATTCTGCTTGTCTGAGTTGACCCTTTTATTCAAGGTCTCTTTCTAGTTGCATCAGCAGTTAGTGATTGGTAGTAATCCCTCGGCGCCAGGGAGGCTCATCCCCAGGAGTCATGTCCCATGGTGGGGGGAAGGTAATGCATTTACAAGCTGAGTTTGGCTTAGAGAGTGGCCACATTTGAGCAACATAGAGGCTTTCAGGAGGTAACTCTTAGGCACCCTACAGCTCTAGGTCTAGTTCATATTTCAGGCACACAGGCTCATAAGCATAGTCATCAGTATCAAGGGCTCCCTAGGACCTGTTAGTTTAACAAATTTCTTTCCAGAATCTCTGGAGTCTGTCCTCCTTGCTGCACCTGACTGTCCATAATAAAATCCTCACAATCCAATGAATATTTGGGTTGTTTCCACTTTGGACTATTATCAATAATACTGCTATAAACATTTATGTACAAATTTTTTGGATGGGCATTTGTTTTCATTTCTTGGTGATACATAGAGTGGAACTGCTGGATTTTATGATAACTCTTTAATGTTTTGAGGAACTGTTCACTAAATTCCATTGAAGCGGTACCATTTTATATTCCTATCAGTAAGTTATGAGCATTACAATGTCTCCACATCTTCACCAACACTTTTTAATTGCCATCCTAGTGGATATGACATGTTATCTCATTGTAGTTTGATTTGCATTTCTTTGATGGCTAATGTTTATGTGTATTTGAGTGTATTTCCTTGTACAGCTTTTTGGGTGGCTGTTAAGATATTACATGATATATATATATAAACTTATCCTAGTCTACTAGTGTCATCATTTACCAGTTTGAGTGAAGTATACAAACCTTATCTTCTTTAAGTCCCTTTAGCCTCCCAAATTTATAATATAATTATCTTAAATATTTCCTCTACATGTATTTAGAAACATATTAGACAGTTATAATTTTTTCAATTATCGAACACATTTAGAAAGCTCAATAAGAGAAGAAAAGCATATTTTATATATCCATATTTTTGCTTGCCATGTTCTTTCTTCCTTCCTGATGTTCCTAAGTCCTCCATTACTGTTTCTGTTTTAAGAACTTTCTTTCTACAAACTACCTTTTCTTTTAGGATAGACTTCTGGTGACAAATTCTCCTAGTTTTCCTTCATTTGAGAATGCCTTTATTTTCCCTTCATTACACTGAAGTCTATTTTCATTGTTTATAACATTCGATAGGATTCCAGCCCTTGAATAATATTTTGTAACTTCCTTTTTTTCCCCATGGTTTCTCATGAGATATCTACATCATTCAAATAATTTTTCCCATGTACATAAGATGTTATTTTCCTCTGGTTGCTTTCAAGATTTTTTCTTTATCTTTAGTTTTCAGAAATTTAATAATTATTTATCTTGGCGTGAATTTCTTTGGATTCACCCTCTTTGTGTTCACTTAGCTTCTTCAATCTGCAGGTTTATAGCTCTTGCCTTCTTGGGGAGGTTTTCAGCCATTATTTCTTTGAGTACTTTTTCAGCCCTACCCTCTGCCTCTTCTAGGACTCTGATGACATGAATGTTAAATCTTTTGTTACAGTCCTACAGGTCCCTGAGACTGTTCCTTTTTTTCTTGTCTATTTTCTCTCTGTTGTTCAGATTGGGTAATTTCTGTTGTTCTATATTCCATTTCATGAATTCTTTCAAGGGATTGATTTCAGGGTGAGGGTAGGCTAATACAAACCACTCTGTTATGAGTGGATCTGAAAATCTGGTATATAATTTTTTTAAAAAGCTTCTTTCGTACCTATTGGTATATCCATTTTTAATATAATATTTTTTAAAAGAAATAGTGGTTGGTTTTTTGATCCTCTGTTTGCCTAAGAAAGAGACTAAGACATGAACATATAATTCATTGACCTTTGCTATGACCTTTGCTATTCCTTCTATGACCTTCTATTCCTACTATGACCTTTGCTATTCCTTCTATTTTCTTTGTGTTTACCCTACTTTTCTAATTTCATAAGTTGGATATTTATTTTTACAGCCCTTCTTCTGTTCTAGCATAAACATTTATGACTATAAACTATCCTATAAATACAATTATTGCTACATATGTTTGTTATGTAGTATATCATTTTCCCATAGTATTCCTTTGTAAAGTTTTAGTTCTATCTTTTTATTTTTTTAAAGATTTATTTATTCCCCCCCCCCCCTCCTTTGTGGTTTGTGCTCACTGTATCTGTTCATTGAGTGCTGTTTTCTTTTTTCAGGAGGCACTGGAACCAAACCAGGGACTTCCCATGTGGGAAGGAGACAATCACTTGAGCCACCTCCGCTCCCTGCTTTGTTGTTCTTCTCACTGTGTTTTCCTCCTTGTATCTTCTTGTTACATCATCTTGCTATGTCAGCTTGCTGTCCCTCTCGTCTTCTTTAGGAGGCAATGGGAACCGAGCCCAAGAGCTCCTATGTGATAGGCAAGAGCCCAACCGCTTGAGCCACATCCTCTTCCCAGTTTTATCTTTTTATATTCCCCAAATGAGATATTATTATTACAGTTTATAAAATCAATCTGTTTGGATTACCTACAAGTTCACTAAATTATTTGTTATGCTTTCTTCTCATATTGAAGTCCTTCCTTTTGAGATTACCGTTATTGTCTATGAAGTACATTCTTTAGAACTTTATTTAGTGTTGGTCTGTTGGTTTGAAAATTCTATGAAGATGGCTTTATTTTGCATTCATTTTTTAAAATGATGTATTATTAGAGAAGTTGAAGTTTTACAGAAAAATCATGCAGAAAATAGAGTTCCAATATACCCATTCCCTCACACACAAAGTACTCCTTGTTATTAACACTTTGCATTAGTGTGATTTCTTTGTTACAATTGGTGAAAAAATATTATTGTAATTATACTATTAACTATAATCCACAGTATGCAAAAGGGCTTACTGTGTTGTACAATCCTATGGTTTTAAAAAACTGTATTCTAGTAATATATATATACAACTTGACATTTCCCCCTTTAAACCACATTATAATATATAATTCAGAGGAGTTAATTACATTCACAATGTTGTGCTATTATCACCACCATCTATTACCAAAAGTTATCCATCACCCCAAACAGATTCTGTTTCCATTAAGCATAAACTCCCCATTCCCCACCTCCACCCTGTCACTTGGTGACATGTGTTCTACTTTCTAACTCTATGAATTTGCTTTTCCTAATTATTTCATTTATATGAGATTATACAATATTTTCCCTTTTGTGTCTGGCTTATTTCATTTAACATGATGTCTTCAAGGTTCATCCATGTTGTCACATGTATCAGGACTTCATTCCCATCTATGCCTGAATAATATTCCATTGTATGTGTGTGTGCATATGTGTGTGTATATATATATACATACATACATACAGCCTGGATTGATTTCACTGGAATCCATTAAATTGTCTAAACCCTGCAGATTCAGTTAAAGTTTGATAGTCAACTCAAGGTAAGGAAAGTTAGTACTTGGCTTTTCCTTTTTTTACATTCATCTCTTGATGGACATGTGGGCTGCTACCATCTTTTGGCAGTTGTATATAATGCCAATATGAGCATTGGTGTGCAAGTATCTGTTCCAGTCCCGCATTCAATTCTTTTGGGCAAATCCCTAGCAATGAGATTGCTGGGTCATATAGTAATTCTATAGTTAACTTTTCGAGGAACTACCAAACTCTTTTCCACAGTGGCTGCACCAATTTACATTCTTACCAAGAATGAACTAATTGTTTCTATACCTTCACATCCTACCCAACACTTGTAATTTTTTGGTATTTTATTAATAGTATCCATACCAGTTAGTGTGAAGTGGTGTCTCGTTGTGGCTTTGATTTGCATTTCCCTACTGGCTAATGATGTTGACCATCTTTTCATGGGTTTCTTGGCCATTTGTATATCTTCTTTGGAGATGTCTATTTGAGTCTGTTGCCTATTTTTTAATTAGGTTTTTTGTCATATTGTTGTTGTATTGTAGGAGTTCTTTATATATTTTGGTGATTAAATCCTTATTGGATATGTGGTTTCCAAATATTTTCTCACATTCTATATGTTGTCTTTTTACTTTCATGATGAAGTCCTTTGATGCACAAAAGTTTTAATTTAAATGAAGTGCCATTTATCTACTTTTTCTTTTGTTGCTTGTGCTTTCGGTATAAAGTCTAAGACATCATTGCCTAATATAAGTCCCTGAAGATGCCCTATATTTTTTTCTAGGAGCTTGATAGTTTGGTTCTTATATTTAGGTCTTTGATCCATTTTGAGTTAATTATTGTATGTGTGTAAGGTTTGCCCAGCACCAGTTGTTGAAGAGACTATTATTTCCCATTGCATGAACTTTGTACCCTTACCAAAATCAACTGGCCATAGATAAAAGGATTTACTACTGAACTCTCAATTCAATTCCATTGGTCTATATGTCTGTCCTTATGCCAATACTATGTTGTTTTGATTACTTTAGCTTTGTGTTAAGTTTTAAAATGAGCAAGTGTGAGTCCTCCAACTTCATTCTTCTTTTTCAAGATGGTTTTGACTATTCAGGGTCCCTTAACATTTTGTATAAATTTGATGACTGGCATTTCCATTTCAACAGAGAAGGCTGTTAGAATTTTAACTGGAATTGCATTGAATCTGTTCATTACTTTGGGTAGAACTGACATCTTAACAATACTTAATCTTCCAATTCATGAAGATGGAATCATGTCACATTTATTTAAGTTTTCTTTGATTTCTTTTGGCAATATTTTATAGTTTTCCATGTATAAATCCTTTACATCATTGATTGAAAATATCCCTAGATATTCTTTTTGTTTAGTTGCTGTTTTAAATAGAATATTTCTCTTGATTTCCTCTTCTGATTGTTTATTATTAGTGTGCAGAAATACTAGTGACTTTCACATGCTGATCTTGTACACTGTCACTTGCTGAATTTATTAGGTCTAGTAGCTTTTCTGTAAGTTTTTCAGCATTTTCTGTATATAGGATCATATCATCTACAAATACAGGAAAGTTCATATCATCCTTTCCAATCTGGATGCCTTTTATTTCCTTTCCTTGCCAAATTGCTCTGGCTAGAACTTCCAGCACAGTTGGATAACAGTGGCGACAGTGAGTAGCCTTATCTTGTTCCTGATGTTAGAGGGAAAGCTCTGGTCTTTCACCATTGAGCATGATGTTAACCTTTATCACATTGAGGAAGTTTTCTTATATTTCTAGTTTTCTGAGTGTTTTTACAAGAAGGGTTTGTGGTAGTGGTTGAATTACTAACTTGTCCAGCAAGTTAGAGATGGTGCAAGAAAACTATATTAAACTCGGTTAAGCGGCAGAGCTTTTTTAATTAATTCCTTCCCTCTGTTTGGAGATGCACTAGTATATATACCTTTTTAATTAATTCCTTCCCTCTGTTTGGAGATGCACTAGTATATATACCTTTTTAATTAATTCCTTCCCTCTGTTTGGAGATGCACTAGTATATATACCTTTTGGAGCTGGGCTTTTGCCCAAGAAATTTTGGGTTAGACTTCAGAACTTTGTATTCCTTATCACAATGCCCGGAGGCAAGGGAGCAGGACAGCATAAGCCCTTTCTGCTGAACGTTGATGCGTGAACGAAGAAGATACTCAAATCCTTGCTACTCTGTCAGCGTTTACTTCTGCTGTTTATGACTAAGGGGACGGGGTAAAGTGGACGCGACTGTCTTCAGTCACCCAAGGACTTTTGCCCAAGTGATAACAAACAAAAGCATTCGCGGCTGTTTTCAGCTCACTGATATTGGTAGCAATCATAAATTCCTTGTTTAGGCAACCACGTTTCCCCCTTCTTTGTTCGGGTTGGAAATTAGAACATGAGAGTGGAAGGTGGCTGCCACCAAAACTTGACTGGTTCAGTGTAGGCTGTTGAGGGAATTCCAGATGAACTGGATAACTGAAAGAGAAGTAATAAGAAAGATTAAGCTAATAATTGTAATAATTCATACATATAAATTGAGGCTGGAAAACCATTGAGGGGGGTTTAGCAACTGGAGATTTTTAGCCAGGGCAGCAGAGACAGACTGTTGTGTTTGTTTTTTTAGATTAAGTAATTGCCACTCTAATTGCTTTTGAAGAGTGGAGCTATCTGATTGCAAATGTGATGAAACGCATTTTGTAAGTGTTTTTTATAAAATCCCAACCACGTTGGATACGGTTCCAAGGGAGTAGTGTCACACGGATGCTGGGAAATCATCAATCACATAATTTTTGTAGCTAAGGTTTTTTAAGTTACTTTAATTTGTACCGTGACTATGCAGATTTGCACAAGAACTTTGTTCTGTAATGGCTTTTAACCAAAATGTTCCCAATGCTTTAAAGCAATATTTCTTTGTTTTAGAACTTTATTTTTTTTATACGCCCTCCTCCCTTTGTGGCTTTTTGCATGCTCTCTGCTCTCTGTGTCCATTTGCTGCAGGCTCTTCTGTGGTTTTTTTTTGCTTGTCTCCCTTTTTTGTTGCGTCACCTTGCTGAGTCGGCTCTCCGTGGCGCCTGCAGGCCGGGTGGCTCTCCGCAGCATGCGGGCGAGCCTGCCTTCACAGGGAGGCCCCGGGACGCGAGGCCAGGGCTTCCCATGTGGTACACAGGAGCCCAAGTGATTGAGCCACAGCCGCTTCCCTAGAACTTTAGGGACTTTGGTTGAACAAGACTAATTTTGTGTATATTTATTGAAGTTATTGAGGCCTCAAGGAAATTGGTTTGTCTCATGAATTGTCACTTTTAGGAACCCTGACAGTCAAGGCAGGAGGCCTCCTTCACTTCCCAGGCCTCGGAGATGGCAGGACTCTGGCGGCCGCTGGACTGGAAGAGTGGACGTTCAACCCCGAGGGCCAAGAGTTCCACCAGGCAGCGATTTAATCTAAAGTCGGAACTCCGAGAGAAAGCAGGGTCACCATGGGATCACTCATATGGCAGGACAGGAGGCAGGGATGTCTCAAGTCGGCTTTCCCTTTAGTCTTGGGGCAGAAGCTGTTTTGATTGATTGCCCCACCCATCAATCCCCCATGAGGGCCCAATGATAAAGTCCTTGGGGAATGTCTGGGGCTTCTCCTGACTTCTGGAGAAAGTCTTGTTTTTAATGGTAGAATCTTGGGGAGGATCTTCCAGCAGCCATTTTGGGGTTATAGTACACGTGGACTTTTGCCAGGTTCCAGATCCATTTATTAATTCCTTTCTTACTAACTTGTTTCATTCCTCTCTCAGAGAGTTTGCACCTTTATTCTTAAAGGTGTGCTGAAGGTAGATGATCTTTCTTCTGTAGCTACTTCCTGCTGGATAGGGGGAAGTACACCCTGACAAGGTGTAAAACCCTCCTGCTATTCTATCTCGGCTGGAGGAAGATGGATCTGGCATTTTGGGTGAAGCTGGATGAAGTTTCCACATGGCTAACAAGATTTTGATTTCTGGAAGAAATAAACTTGATGAAAATCTTGAGAATATATGGTCCTACTAAGCAGATACTGGACCACAAAAATAGAACTATAAAGGCTGCATTTTCCCAAAGTTGGTGGGAAACATTATTTTTCTTTCCGTTATTTTATACTATTGGTTAGCTCTAGGGAGAAACTGCAATAGATAACAAGGTTAGATAGAAATTGCTAACCTCAGTTCTTATGGTAAAAGAAATGAATGAGAAGAGGCACTGCCCATTTTAGTTAAGGTACAGGAGAAGAGAACAGACAAGGTTTCTTGAGGGATGTTTGGTTTGCCCTCTTTCCAGCTCACGGTAAGTTTTTAATAGGTGTGCAGGCAGCCACTTGGGTCCTGTGGGCAATAAAACACAAGCATACCTTCGTCCCTATGTTAGTAAATTTGCGGGTCCTTCCCATCCATTGGAATTTTGACGGTCTCTATAGAGAATTCTAGGGTGAGCATTGTTTAAGCTCAGTCCCATTTTGACGTGTTTTTCTGCTGCTGTACAATTATCAGAGCCACGATTTTAAAATTTTAAAGTAGATAGAGCAATGGCTGTTGCTTCTCATGGCCCAGCGTGTGGGAGTATACCCATATTCCCCCTTTTTTGTTTTGTAAGCATAGTTTTAAGGTGGAATAAGATTATTCTGTAAAAAGAATTTTTGGTTAACATAATATTATTAATATAACGAAATAGGGTTAAAACTATAGGTTTTTTATACAGTTACATTTTTGTTATTAGGTTGGGATAGATGACTGGATTATGTACACAGCTTTGGGAAAGCACTGTAAAATTTACTGTTGGCTTGTTCACATATGAATGCAGGCTGGCTTGACTTCTTAAGGAGATATCAGAGAAAGTCTTAGCAAGTTTTAAAACAAAGTGATAGTGACACAGTTGGATATTAATCTCTGCAATAAAGTAACAGTATTTAGGATTGATGCACACAGCAGTGGTGTTACTCTAATTTATGACAGCTTACTGTTATATATCTTCCCATGGCAGCTTTTAATGTGATTTGGACAACTATGAGTTAAAGTATAAGTTCTGCAGCAGCTTTCAGTGGAAATCACGAGTATGAGTTAAAGCATTTGCTTTTTTTTTTTTAATTTAAAAATTTTTTAAAGATTTCTTTGTTTATTTATTTATTCATTTATTTATTTCTCTCCCCTTCCCCCCACCCCAGTTGTCTGTTCTCTGTTTCTATTTGCTGCATCTTCTTTGTCCGCTTCTGTTGTTGTCAGCAGCACAGGAATCTGTGTTTGTTTTTGTTGCGTCATCTTGTTGTGTCCGTTCTCCCTGTGAGCGGCACCGTTCCTGGGCAGGCTGCACTTTCTTTTGCCCTGGGCAGCTCTCCTTATGGGGCGCACACCTTGCACATGGGGCTCCCCTACACAGGGGACACCCCTGCATGACAGGGCACTCCTTGCATGCATCAGCACTGCATATGGGTCAGCTCCACACGGGTCAAGGAGGCCCGGGGTTTGAACCACGGACCTCCCATGTGGTAGACAGACATCCTAACCACTGGACCAAGTCCGCCGCCAAGCATTTGCTTTTTGATTTCCAGGCAGAGAGGTTGTTTTTGTGATGCATACTATTTTTAATAATACTTAAAACTTTGATTAACATTATATTTTTATCTAATATTATGTTGAAATATTATTAAATTTCCAGGAATTTTATATACCCTTTAAATATTCATTTATGAACTTTTTATTCATACAACTTTAACAGAGGGTTAAAGAATCCCTTTTAATTTTATAACACTTTTAAACACTGTTCATTCAATTTGTTTTTTTTTTAAGATTTATTTATTTTATTTCTCTCCCCTTACCCCCCACCCCCACCCCAGTTGTCTGTTCTCTGTGTCTATTTGCTGTGTGTTCTTCTTGGTCCGCTTCTGTTGTTGTCAGCGGCACATGAATCTGTGTTTCTTTTTGTTGCGTCATCTTGTTGCATCAGCTCTCGGTGTGTGTGGCACCATTCCTGGGCAGGCTGCACTTTCTTTCACGCTGGGCAGCTCTTCTTACGGGGTGCACTCCTTGTGCATGGGGCTCCCCTACACGGGGACACCCCTACGTGGCAGGGCACTCCTTGCGCGCATCAGCACTGCGCATGGCCAGCTCCACAAGGGTCAAGGAGGCCCCCGGTTTGAACCTTGGACCTCCCATGTGGAAGGCAGATGCCCTAACCACTGGGCCAAGTCTGCTTCCCTGTTCATTCAATTTAAAACATATTAAATGAACTCAGCTATTTTATTACTTTGCTTTTTTCAAAGTAAAATAACAAATCTTTTGCAATAGTTTGAAATAAAAAGATACTTTTCAGGATTTGACTTTGAGAAAGCAGATTTGAACATTATGTTCCTTTAAAACTGATAAGACTTGCTTCTTAAAAAACCAAGGAAATGATAAGGTTAAAGTACAAGAAGCTGTTTTAATAAAGAAGACTTTCTTTGTATTCCAATTATTCACGAGAAAAACTCTTTATAAACTTTTACTAAAACAGACCAATGACTTAAGAGATGGTGAGAAAGAACAAAATTCAACTTTGCATCAGTATACTATTCAATACTAAAGCTTTTAAAACTCTACACATAGACCCATCAAATCTTACTCAACTTTAACCATAAAAATTCTTTTTCCGCACACCTTCTGCACTTTCTGTATTCATTCAGAACAGACAAATAGTAAAATTTGTCCTAAATTTTACTATTTCTTAATAACTAGTCATTTTATCTTAGGACAAAATTACTTTCTGTTTCTTAATAATAAAAACACATTCTATATACCTTACATTCATAAGTTACCAACTGAGTTTGGAAACTGTCTCCAAGAAAACTTCTTGCAACGTACGATTACCATCAACACTAAACAAACTTGTCAAAATATTGATTCAGTTTGGTTATATGCAAATATAACTTTTTTAAAAATTTCAAATACCTTGTAGCATGCAATACTAGAAACAGTCTTTTTGTCGTTGTTGTTTTGTGTTTTTTAATAGATTTTTAATTTTTTTAAAAAGTTACACAGATCATACAAAATGTTACATTAAAAAATATAAGAGGATCCCATACACCCCCCCTCCCCACCCTACCCCCACTCCTCCCACATCACCAAATTCTTTCATCAGTGTAGCACGTAGAAACAGTCTTTTAAGGACAAGTGGGCAGGGGAGGCTGGCTGCTAATAAGTTTTCCTGTTATGATGTTACTTTTTGTTATTATTAACAATTCAGTTTCTGTTTAATAATTTCTTAGAATTAGCTATTTAAATGCTTCAGTTCAAACAATGCTTCTACAAACTTAATTATTCATAACCACATAGACTATAATTAATTTATATTAATACAAATTTTTCCCTCACAGAATACATTCTCTCACTGAATGCTACCACAATACCTTCTGCAATTTGCCATATGCATTCAAGTTTTGTCCTACATATTTTCATTTTGATTTTATGAAAACTAGCCATCTCATTTTAGGACAAAACACACCTTTTTGAACAAACATCTAGGGTACCCTCTTCTGGGATATAAGGACAGAACACAGAAATGGTTTCTAATAATTGTACCAATCGACTCTACTTAATGTGACAGTTTGCAACTTTAAGAAGTTGTTGCAAAGCATGCACATATATCTATTGTTCTTTGGGGAGAGAATTTTGTTTTTTGAAAAGAAACTTTCCAGCGCTGCTCTGTTGACACTGAACACGTGGGCAGGTATGCCCTCCAGGGACACTGCTGTCCCTTACCCTAGGATGTGACTGTCGTTGGGCCGAATCTCCCTCATGAGCTGATCGCGCCTCCCACGGCACCTGGGCGGTGGGATTACTAACTTGTCCCCAAGGTAGAGACGGCGCGAAACTCCCTTACACACGCTGGGGCAGAGCGTTTAATCAATTAACTCCTTCCCTGTTTGGAGATGCACTAGTATATACATCTTTTGGGGCTGGGCTTTTGCCCAAGAAATTTTGGGTTAGACTTTAGAACTCTGTATTTATCACAATGCCCGAGGCAAGGGAGCAGGACGGCTAAGCCGTTTCTGCTGAATGTTGATGCCTGAACGAAGAAGATACTCAAATCCTTGCTACTCTGTCAGCTTTTACTTCTGCTATTTACGACTAAGGGCATGGGGTAAAGTGGACATAGCCATCCAAGGACTTCTGCACAGTGATAACAAACAAAAGCATTCGCGGCTGTTTTCAGCTCACTCAAGTTGGTAGCAGTCATAAATTCTTTATTCAGGCAGCCACACGGGTTGATGGATTTTGTCACACGCCTCTTCTGAGTCAATTTAGATAATCATGTGGGTTTTTTCCTTCATTCTATTAATGTAGTTTATTAAGTGATTTTCTTATGTTGAACCACACTTGCATATCTGGAATAAATCCCACTTGGTTATGATGTATAATTCTTTTAATGTGCTATTGTATTGTATTTCCTAGTATTTGTTGGATGATTTTTTTTTTTCATTTCTATTCAAAAGGAATATTGGTATGTAATTTCTTTCCTTGTGGTATCTTTATCTGGCTTTGATACTAGGTTGATGTTGGCCTCATAGATTTAGGTAGAGTTCTCTCCTCTGCAATATTTTGCAAGAGTTTGAGCAGGATTGATATTAAGTTTTCTTGCCATATTTAGTAAAATTCACCAGTGAAGCTATCTGGTCCTGGGATTTTCTTTCTCGGGTAGTTTTTGATTACTGATTCAATGTTTTTACTTGTTGTCTTAGTTTGCCAAAAGGCTGCCAATGCAATTGTCCTGAATGACATTGCAATGACAGATATAGGCTGTTATATATCCTGCCATAACCTACAAATTGAATGGGAGAGAGTGTAAACTACAGTGTAAACCACAATCCATGCTGAGTGGCAATGCTTCAAAATGTGTTCATCAATTACAGTGAATGTACCACGCTAATGAAAAAGTTGTTAACATGGGGAAAAGTGGGTGGCGCAGGGAGTGGGGCATATGTAACATTTGTAATCTATCTTTTAAAAATAAATAAAAGAGGGAAGCGAACTTGGCCCAATGGATAGGGTGTCTGTCTACCACATGGGAGGTCCGCAGTTCAAACCCCGGGCCTCCTTGACCCGTGTGGAGCTGGCCCACATGCAGTGCTGATGCACGCAAGGAGTGCTGTGCCACGCAGGGGTGTCCCCCGTATAGGGGAGCCCCATGCGCAAGGAGTGTGCCCTGTAAGGAGAGCCGCCCAGCGCAAAAGAAAGTGCAGCCTGCCCAGGAATGGTGCCGCACACACGGAGAGCTGACACAGCAAGATGACGCAACAAAAAGAAACACAGATTCCGGTGCCACTGACAACAACAGAAGTGGACAAAGAAGATGCAGCAAATAGACACAGAGAACAGACAACCAGGGTGGGGGAAGGGAAGGGGAGAGAAATAAATAAATAAATAAATCTTTAAAATAAATAAATACATACATACATACATACATACATACATAAAAGATATTAAAAAAAAAAAGACTGCCAATGCAAAGTACCAGATATGAATTGGCTTTTTTTTTTAAATAAAATTTTTTATACATTGTGCCTTTTGTCACAGTAATATCTGTTATTTTATAGGTACAGTGACAATTTCTTCTCTATATTCTCTCAGTGACTTATTTTTTCCTTTTACTGTCAAAGAAGCTTTACGTCACGGAGAGGTTACATAGAAAATATGGAGGATTCTCATTTGCCCAATGCTCTCCCCTTCTTCCATTCTCCCTTTTTTTACATGTGAATGGCACATTTGTTATAATTAATGTACAAATATTGAAGCATTGCTTCTTACCATGGCCAATGGTTTACATTATCATTTACATTTTGCACTGTACACTTTTTTTCATCCCATTGTAATTATTTATTTTTTATTTTTAAAATTAAAGTTAATAGATCACACAGAATATTACATTAAAAAACATAAGAGGTTCCCATGTAACCCACTCCCCACCCCTACTCCCATTATTTTTGAAAATCGTATTTTTTTGAAGATATATACATCACAAAAAATGTTACATTAGAAAACATAAGAGGTTCCCGTATACCCCCCACCCCACCCCTCCCACACCAACAACCACCCCCATCATTGTGGCACACTCATCGCACTTGGAGAACACATTTTGGAGCACTGCTGCACCACGTGGATAATAGTTGACCCTGTAGATCACACTCTCCCCTGGACTGGCCTTTTATAAAGGGGGCTTATTTGGAGTAAAAGCTGACAGTTCCGAGGCTGTGAAAAGTCCAAATCAAGGCACCATGAGCGATTCTTTCTCACCCACATCAGCTACTGTTGACCCTGGTGTCCTGCCACCGGGGCGTGGCCCCTCGGGGCCTCTTTCTATACCTCTGTGCTCTGTTGGCGCTGGCCTCCAGGACCGCTCTCCACCTCCTGCGGCTTCTCTGTTTCCTCAGTCCTCTCCTTCACGTGGCAAGGTGAGTAGCATATGGCAGCTCCCTTCCTCTGTGTGTGTGTGTGTCTCTGTGTACCAAAGACAGCAAGAATGCAGAGACTCAAGCGGGCTCATGCCTCACTGAGGAGCCCTGTTAAAAGCCCTAAAGTGATTTTATCAAGTAGTCTAATCAAAGGCCCCTAACTGAATTTAATGAAATCAAAGGACCCCACACCCAAGGAATGGATTGGCTTAAGAACATAGTCTTTTTCTGGGATTCACAAAATTCACACTGTTACACTTGTTATTGATTTATTGAGATCTTCTATTTCTTCTTGATTCAGTGTAGATAGTGCTTATATTTCTGGGCATTTGTCCATTTCATCTAGTATCCTCTTATAAGCCTTTTTCTTTTGATTGGGTCAACAGTAACGCCTCCCATTTCCTTTCTCATTTAATTATTTGTGTCTTTTCTCCCTCACTTTTTTTTTTCAGTCTAATAGTTTGTCCCTTTTATTGCTCTTTTCAAAGAACCAACTTTTGGCTTTACTGATTCTATTGTTTTTAAAATTCTCTATTTCATTTATCTCTGCTCTAATCTTTGTTATTTCCTTCCTTCTTCTTACTTTGGGTTTAATTTTCTTTTTTTTTTCCTACAGTCTCCAGTTGTGAGGTTATATCTCTGATATGAAATCTTTCTTCATTTGCAACATAAGCATTTAGAGCTATAATTTCCCTCCCAGCAGTATTTTTGCTGTATCTCATAAGTTTGGGGATGTTGTATTTTTGTTTTCATTTGCATCAATATATTTCTTCATTTCTCTTGCAAGTTCTTTTTCCACTCACAGTTTGTTTAATATTGTGTTGTTTAATTCCTATGTATTTGTGAATTTTCCAGTTGTCCCTCTGTTATTGATTTCTAGCTTTATTCATTTGTGGTCAGAGAAGATACATTGTATGATTTCAATATTTTTAAATTTAGAGAGACTTGTTCTGTTACGTTCCATATGGTCCATCCTGGGAAATATCCCATGAGCACAAGAGAAGAATATGGATTCTGCTGATGTTGGATGCAGTGTTCTATATATGTCTATTAGGTCTAGTTGGTTTGTAATATCATTCAAGTCTTCCATTTCTTTACTGTTCTTCCATCTAAATGTTCTAGCCATAATTGAAGGAGGTGTGTTGAAGTCCTCTACTATTATTGTAGAGGTGTCTATTTCTCCCTTTCATTCTGTCAATATTTGCTTCATATATTTTGGATCTCTGCTGTTAGATGGATATATATTTATAATTTTTATATCTTCTGGTTGAATTGATCCGTTTATCAGTATATAATGACATTTTTTGACCCATGTAACAGTCCCCCCCCGCCCCCGAGATGGCTCCCCAGTCTGTTTGCTTGTTGTTATTGCTCATTGTTCAACCTCGCCATCTGTTTTTTGCTCATTGTCTGCTCACTGTCTGATTTTCCTTTAGGAGACAACAGGAACTGAACCTAGGACCTCCCATGTGAGTAGCAGATCCTCAACTTCTTGAGCCATGTCCACTCCCTGCTCATTTTATTTGTTTTCGCTCATTGTCTGCTTGTTGTTTGTTTATTGTCTTGCTCAATGTTTTTGCTCATTGTTTTTCCTCAATGCCAAGTCGTTATCTGCTCAGTGCTTGCTTGTCTTCTTTAGGAGGCACTAGGAACCTAACCCGGGACCTCCCATGTGGGAGATGGGTGCTCAACTGCCTGAGCCACATCCACTCCCTATGTAACTGTTTTTTACTTAAAATCCATTTTATCTGATATTAGTATAGCTACCCCAGCTCTCTTTTGATTACCATTTGCATGTTATATATTTTTTCCATCCTTACACTTCCAATATACTTGTGTCTTTGAATTTAAAGGGAGTCTTTTGCAGACACATATAGTTGAGTCATGGTTTTGTTTTTTGTTTTTAATCTATTTTGCAATCTCTGCCTTTTGTTTGGAGAGTTTAATACATTGACATTTAAAGTAACTACTGAGAAAGCAGATTTGGCTCAATGGATAGAGCATCCGCCTACCACATGGGAGGTCCAGGGTTCAAACCCGGGGCCTCCTAACCCGTGTGGTGAGCTGGCCCATGCGCAGTGCTGATGTGCGCAAGGAGTGCTGTGCCATGCAGGGGTATCCCCACATAGGGGAGCCCCACGTGCAAGGAGCACACCCCAGAAGGAGAGCCGTCCAGTGTGAAAAAAGTACAGCCTGCCCAGGAGTGGTACCGCACACATGGAGATCTGACACAGCAAGTGATGCAACAAAATGAGACACAGATTCCTGGTGCCACTGTCAAGAATACAAGCAGACACAGAAGAACACACAGTGAATGGACACAGAGAGCAGATAATGGTGGGGGGGAGAGAAATAAATTAATTAATTAAAATTAAAATTAAAAAATAAAAATAAAGTAATTACTGATAATATGATTTGCTTCTGCTATTTTTCTATTTGCCTTTGTAAGTCTTACACAATTTTTCCTTCAATTCTTCTCTTATGGCTTACTTTCATATTTATAAGATTTTTGTATAGTTTTGAATTCCATTTTTTTCCTTTTGTATATATTTTTTTTATATTTTCTTTGTGGTTACCATGGGCTTAAATATGCCATCTTCAATCTATAGAAATCATGTTACCTTCAATTTATCTTCAATAGCACACACATACACTGTTCCTATATCCTTCTATCCCCCAACTTTTTGTTGTACTTGTTACAAATTACATCTTTATACATTCTATATCCAAAACCCCATATTTATCATAAATTCTTATGCATTTGCATTTTAAAATCTGTAGGAAGTAAAAACTAAGGTAAACAACAAAACGACAATACAATTTTACTGGCATTCATAATCACCCGTATGATTAACATTACTGAAGGTCTTTGTTTCTTGGTGCTTCTTCAATCCATTCTCTGCTGTTCTTTCTTTTCAGTCTGAAAATCTCCCTTTAGCATTGCTTGTAGGGCACATTTAGTGGTGACAAAATCTCTCAGCTTTGTTTCTTCTGGGAATGTCTTACACTGTCCCTCATGTTTGAAACACAGATTCACCAGATTTAAAATTCCTGGGTGGCAATTGCTTTCTTTCAGCCCTTTAAATATTTCATCCCACTCTCTTCTTGCCTCCATGGTTTCTGATGAGAATTCAGCACTTAATCTTATTGAGATTCACTTGTCAATATCATGTTGCTTTTCTCTTACAGCTTTCAGAACTCTCTCCTTGTCCTTGGCGTTCACCAGTTTGACTACTACCTGTCTGGGTGTGTTTCTCTTCAAGTTTACACTGTTTGGAGCTTGCTGGAATTCTTGAATGTTTTTATTCATCTCTTTCACTAAATTTGGCATATTTTCTGCCATTATTTCTTTGACTAGTCCTCCTGCTCCTTTCTCATGTCATACCCATATAATAGCTGTGCTACTTACAAACACTATGATGTGCTTTCACCATTCTATACATTTCCAAAGATTTAAAAGCAATCTTTTAACCAATTCTGTACAGATTAACCCTTGGCTTTTCATTCTCTACCCTCATGCTATTTTCTGGTGACCTGTATTCTAGTTATTAACTCCATAAATTTATGGATTGTATTTAGTTCATTAATAGTGCAATCATACAGTATTTGTCCTTTTGAGTCTGTCTAGTTCACTCAACATAATGCCTTCCATGATGTCATATGCTTCACAACTTCATATATTCTTATAGCTGCATAATATTCCATTGTGTGTGTATACCACAATTTGTTTATCCATTCTTCAATTGATGGGCACCTGGGTTGTTTCCAGCTTTTGACAATTGTGAATAATGTAGCTATGATCATCAGTGTGCAGATGTCTGTCTGTGTCGCTGCTCTCAGTTCCTCTGGGCATATACCTAGTAATGGTATTTCCAGGTCACATGGCAAATCTATATTCAACTTCCTTAGGAACTTCCAAACAGTCCTCCACAGTGCCTGTGTCATGCTACATTTTCACTAACAGTGAATAAACATTCCTATCTTTTCACATCCTCTCCACCACTTACAGTTCTCTGACTTTTTAATAGTGGCCATTTTAATAGGTGTGAAATAATATCTCATTGTAGTTTGATTTGCATTTCCCAAATCACTAGTGATGACGACCATTTTTTCATGTGTTTTTTTGCCTTTTGTATTTCTTCTGTGGACAATTGTCTTTTCAAGTCTTTAGCCCATTTTTAAATTGGGTAGTTGTCTTTTTATAGTTGAGTTGTAGGATCTCTTTATAAGTAATGGATATTAAAACTTTATCAGATATGTGATTGCCAAATATTTCCTCCCATTGAGTTGGTTGCCTTTGACAAAGCCCTTTGAGCTGCAAAAGTATTTACTTTTGAGGAGGTCCCATTTATCTGTTTTTTGTTTTGGTGCTAGTGCTTTAGGTGTAAAGTTTAAGAAACTACTGCTGACCACAAGATACTGAGGATGTTTTCCTACATCTTCCTCTAGGAGTTTTATGGTTATCTATTTTATATTTAGGTCCTTGATCCATTTTGAGTTAATTTTTGTTTAAGGGGTTAGGGGTTCTCTTTATTTCTTTTCGATATGCTATCCAGTTCTCCCCATAGCAATTGTTGAATAGACTGTACTGACTCAGATGGTAGGGCTTGACACCCCTGTCAAAAATCAGTTGACTCTAGATGTCAGGGTCTAATTCTCGAATCCATTTCATTGGTCAATCTGTCTGTCTTTATGCCAGTACCACACTGTTTTTACCACTGTAGCTAATTAATATGCTTTAAGGCAGGAAGTGAGAGTCCTTTAACATACTCTACTTTTTCAAGACAATTTTGGCTATTTTTGGCTCGTCACCTTCCAAATAAATTTGATAATTGACTTTTCTATTTCTGCAAAAAGAAGCTTTGGGGATTTTGGAGGGGATTGTGTTGAATCTGTAAATCAGTTTGGGTAGAATTGACATCTTAACAGTATTTAGTTTTCCAATCCATGAACACAGAATGTTCTTTCATTTATTTAAGTCTTCTTCAGTGTCTTTTGGCAACATTTTGTAGTTTTCTGAATACAGGTCCTTTATGTTCTTGGTTACGTTTATTCCTAAATACTTGATTATTTTAGTCACTATTATAAATGGTGTTTTTTTTTTTCATTTCCTCCTCAGATTGTGCATCAGTAGTGTATAGAAATACTTTGATTTTTGCGTGTTAATCTTGTATCCCACCACTTTGCTGAACTCATCTATTAGTTCTAGTAGCTTTGTTGTGGATTTTCAGGATTTTTTATCAGAGATAGGTAGGATATCATCAGAGAATAGTGAAAGTTTTACTTCTTCTTTTTCTATTTTGATGCCTTTTATTTCTTTTTCTAGCCCAATTGATCTAGCTATAACTTCTAGCACAATATTGAATAACAGTAGTGACAGTGGGCATCCTGTCTTGTTCCTGATCTCAGCAGGAAAGTTTTCAGTCTCTCATAATTGAGTACAATGCTAGCTGTAAAGGTTTTCATATATGCACTTTACCTACTGAGAAAGCTGCCTTCTAATCCTATCTATTGGAGTGTTTTTATCAAGTGTGCTGTATTTTGTCAAATGCCTTTTTGCATCAGTCAAGAGGATCATGTGGTGTTTCTTCTTCAATTTGTCAATGCAGTTTATTAAACTAATTGATTTTCTTGTGTTAAACCACTCTTGCATACCTGGGATAAAACTCACTTGATTGTGGTATATAATTTTTTTAATGTGCTTTTGGATTTAGGTCGTAAATATTTTGTTGAGGATTTTTGCATCTGTATTCATTAAGGATGTTGGTCCGTAATTTTCTTTCTTTGTAGTGTCTTTAGTTGGTTTTGGTATTAGGGTGAGGTTGACTTCATAGAATGAGCTCGGTGGCATTCTTCCCTGCTCAGTTTTTTGGAAGAGCTTGAGCAAGATTGGTATTAGATAATCTTTGAATGATTGGTAGAATTCAAATCTGGTCCTGGGCTTTTCATCTTTGGGAGGTTTTTTATGACTGTTTGAATCTCTCCACTTAAGTTTGGTTTGTTGGTATATTCTATTTCTTCTAGGGTCAGTATAGGTGGTTTGTGTGTTTCTAGGAATTTGTCCATCTTGTCTACATTGTTTAGTTTTTTGGCATATAGTTGCTCATAGTATCCTCTTATGATCTTTCTTATTCTGTGAGGTCAGTGATAATGTCCCTCCTCTCATTTCTGATATTTATTTGCATTTTCTCTCTTTTTTTTCTTTGTCAATCTAGCTAAGAGTTTGTTGATTTTGTTGATCTTCTCAAAGAACCAACTTTTGGTTTTATTGATTCTCTCTATTGATTTTTGTTCTTGGTTTCATTTATTTCTGCTCTGCCCTTTGCTATTTTTTCCCTTTGGCTTGGTTTGGGATTAGATTGCTGTTCTTTTTCTAGTTCCTCCAGGTATGCAATTGGAGCTTCAATTTTAACTCTTTCTTCTTTTTTAATGTAAGCATTGAGGGCTATAAATTTCCTTCTCATCACTGCCTTTGTGGTGCCCCATAGGTTTTTTTGTTGTTCTTGTCATTAATACCTTACTTTTTAAAAAAACAAATCAATTTTATTTGATACATATTAATAAAGTCTACAATTTATCCAAAGTACAGTCATTGTTATTTGATATAATCACATAGTTGTACATTCATCACTTCAATCATTGTTAGAGCATTTTCATTATTTCAATAATAATAATAATAAACAAAAAGCATGCAAACAGACAAGAAAATTCTTCCCCTCCTGCACATAAGTATTTTTGTTTGTTTGTTTCTTGAGGTACCAGGTGCTGGGGCTTGAACCCAAGATATATCTGTAGGAAGGTGGTGCTCAACCACTGAGCCACATCAGATTTCCCGAGTTGGTTTTTTCATTTGTTTTGTTTGTTGTTTGTTTTTGTTTATTCAGGAGGCAATGGGAACCAAACCCAGAACCTCCCATGTGGGAGATGGGCACTCAACTGCTTTAGCCACCTCTGCTCCCTGTGCATCAGTTTTGATATGTTGCTTTCTCGTTCTCATTCATCTCAAGATATTTGCTGAATTTTCTTGCAATTTCTTCTTTGACCCACTGATTATTTTAAAATGTGTGGTTTAAATGCCACGTATTTGTGAATTTTCCTATTTTTCATCCATTATTGATTTCATTATGCTATGATCAGAGAAAGTTTTTTTTATAATTTCAATCTTTTTCAATTTATTGAGTCTTGTCTTGTGTCCCAACATACAGTTTTCCTGGAGAAGGATCTATGAGTGCTTGAAAATAATATATATCCTGCTGTTTTGGGGTACAATGCTCTATAATGTTTTTTAGGTCTAGTTCATTTATCATATTATTCAAGCTCTCTGTTTATCCTCTGTCCAGATGTTCTATCCAATAATGAGAATGTCTCCAGCTATTATTGTAGAAACATCTATTTCTCCCTTCAGTTTTGCCAGTGTGTACCTCATGTATTTTGGGATATCCAGGTTAGGTGCATAAATATTTATTACAGTTTTTTTCCCTTGTGAATTGTCCCATTTTATTAATGCATAATGACATTCTTCATCTCATTTAAATGCAACAATTTTGCATTTAAAATCTTTTTTTTTCTATATTAGTATTGCTACTTCAACTCTCTTTTGGTTACTATTTTCATGGAATATCTTTTTCCAGCCTTTCACTTTCAGTCTGGTTGTGTCCTTACATCTGAGGTGAGTCTCTTGTAGACAGTATATAGATGGCTCATATTTTTAAAAAATCCATTCTGTCAGTCTATGTCTTTTCAGTGGGGAGTTCAAGCCATTAACAGTCAATGTTTTTACTGTAAAGGCATTACTTACTTCATCCATTTTTCCTTTGGCTTTCTGTTATCATATCTTATTATTGTCCATCATTTTACCCTTTAATTTACCCTTCTTAATAATCTTCATATCTACACTCTTCTCCAAGTCTCTCACCCTTGTTTTTCCTTTCAGGCTGCAGCACTCCCTTTAGTATGTCTTGTAATTCTGGTCCTGTGGTAACAAACTCTATTCATTTTTGTTTGTCTGTGAAGACACTAAACTCATTTTTGAAGGACAGCTTTGCCAGACACAGAATTTTTGGTTGGCAGTTTTTCTCTTTCTGTGCCTTAACTACATCATACAACTTTCTTCTTGCCTCCACAACTTCTAATGAAACGTCGGCATTTAATCTTATTGAGGTTCCCATGTATGTGATGCTTTGCTTTTCTCTTGCTGCTCTCAGAATCCTCCTTTTATCTCTGATATTTTTCATTCTGAATAGTAGGTGTCTTGGGGGAGCTCTATTTGTATTTATACTGTTTAGGGTGCATTGTCCTTCTTGGATATTGATATTTATGTCTCTCATGAGGGTTTGGACGTTTTTGGTCATTATTTCCTCATATATTCTTTCTGCCCCCTTTCCATTCTCTTCTCCTGGGAAACTGATAATGCATATGCTTGTGTGTTTTGTATTGTCATTCTATTCCCTGAGACCCTGTTCCATTTTTTCCATTCTCTTCTCTTTCTATTCTCCTGTCTTTTCCAGTTTGGATGTTCTATCTTTGAAATCACTAAGTCTATCTTTGAGCAATTCAAATCTGCTCTTATGTGCCTCTAATTTTTTTTAAAGAGATACCAAGGATTAAACCCAGGACCTTGTACGTGGGAAGCAGGTGCTCAACCACTGAGCTACATCTGCTCCCCTAATGTATTTTTTTAAAAGATTTATTTTATTTATTTCTCTCCCCTTCCCCCCCCACCACCACCCCCCGCTGGTATCTGCTCTCTTGTGTCCATTCACTGTGTGTTCTTCTGCATCCACTTGCATTGTCAGGTGGCACTGGGAAACTGCATCTCTTTTTTATTTCATCATCTTGCTGCATCAGTTCTCTGAGTGTGTGGCGACACTCCTGGGTGGGCTGTGCTTTTTTCACATGGGGTGGCTCTCCTTGCAGGGCACACTCCTTGCACATGGGGCACCCCTACATGGGGACACCCTTGTGTGGCACAGCACTCCTTGCACAGAGCAGCATTGTGCATGGGCCAGCTTACCGCATGGGTCAGGAGGTCCTGGGGAGCAAACCCTGGACCCTCCATATGGTAGGCAGATGCTCTGTCAGTTGAGCCACATCTGCTTCTCTCCCCTAATGTATGTTTAACCTCATCCATCATGCCTTTCATTCCAATAACCTCTATTATTTTTCTATACAGGCTTTCAAATTGTTCTTTATGCCCATCCAATGTATTCTTAATATCCTTTATCTCTTTAGTCATATTGTCTTTCAATTCTTTCAATCATTTTAGGAGATTTGTGTGATTATCCTTGAATAATTGTCTTAAATCTTGTATGTCTTCAGGATATTTGGTTTTGGTTTGTTCCTATGCCTGGGCCTTCTCTTCCTGTTTCTTGATATGGCTTGTAATTTTTTGCTGCTGTCCAGGCATCTGAATATGTTGGTGAATTTACTCTGTTAGCCAATTTCTTTCTCTTTCCTAATTTTTTTTCACAGCTTTTCTTTGATATTTGGTTCAACTTATTCTAAGTCTTTAAAATTGCCCAGCTTTAATTATCAGAATTGGGCCAGGGGAAGCTCAAGTGATTGAGCTCCTGCCTACCACATGGGAGGTCCTGGGTTTGGTTCCCAGGGTCTCCTAAAGAAGATGAGCAAGACAGTGAGCTGACACAATGGGCTGGCATGGTAAGCTAACACAATAAGATGACACAACAAGAGACACAAGAAGAAAAACATAATTAGAGACACAACAAAGCAGAGAGCGGAGGTGGCTCAAGGAATTAAGTGCCTCCCTCCCACATGGGAGGTCCTAAATTCATTTCTGTGCCTCCTAAAGGGAAGGTGAGCATACAATAGACAGACACAGTGAGTCCAACCAATGAGGGGGGGAGGGATAAATAAATAAAATAAATCTTTAATTTAAAAAAATTAGGCAAGTGACTCACTAATGGGGCACAGATTTTCTCCCAGAAGTTCATGTTAAGAGAGACCTAAAAGCAGTTTTTATCCATGCAATTTCCAGACTGGCCAGCAGATGTGCACATCAGCATAACTTTCCATGAAGGTGTTTCTTTCAGTCTCTGCTTTCATGTGTTTTGGTCTGGCCAGAACTGAGATTCAAAGTGGAGCTTGGCTGGCCAAATTCACAGAAGAGAACCCCTCCCTTTTCCCTTGTAATAGCTTACAGGAAGGGAGACATCTGTTCCCCTCTCAACTGACTGCACTGAGCCAGGGATTTTAGCCAGGCCTAGTATCTCGTGGGTTAGGGAAGGGAGCTCTTCTCGGCCACCATGGGGGCTTGGTAACCCACATTTCAGGTTCTTCATCTCTCTGTCCCTCACCCTCCTGGGAGCTGTGTAGCACTCTCATAGTCTGCTGACCCCCAAAGCAGGTTCCTTGGGTAGCCGGTGGTCCTTTCTCCATGGTTTTTGTGAGAGTTGAGCCCTGCCTACCTACTCTGATGCCATCTTCCTGGAACTCCTCTCCAATGTGCTTTTGAAACCCTCTAAGGGATTTTTCATTTCAGTTATTGTGATCTTCAACTCCATTATTTCTGTTCAGTTGCTTTTAAAATTTCTGTCTCTTTATTAAGATTCTCATACTGCACATTCATTGTTTCCTGATAGTCTTTATTTCTTTCTTTGTGTTTTCCTTTATCTCCTTGAGCATATAAAGGATCATTTTTTAAAATCTTTGTCTGGTATGTCCATGTCTGGTTTCTTCATCAATGATTTCTAGATTTTTATCTTGTTGCTTTGGATGAACCATTTCTTTGTCTTGAAATCTTCTTTTGCACACAGTACAATTTAATAATTTATAGTGTTAAATCCTGAATTAAGTCCCTTAGCTGTTTGCTCCTTATGCAGCTAGTGACAAGACAGAGGTTTCCTTGAGTGCTAGGAACTAACAAAAACAAATGAATTTAAAACAAAAAAACCTTTCACAGTCTTTGCACACTGGCTTTGCATTGGTTAATTCACTTCTTCAGAGTTTCGCACTTCTAGAAGGAAGAGCAGCCCTAGGCCAAGGGCAGTGTGAAACGCAGGGTCCTATCCACCTTTTCTGAGTATGGTTCCTGGGGCTTGTGCTCGTTTGGCCTTAGGAATCAGAATCTCCTTTCCCACCTATGAAATAGATTCCCCCCACCCCCAGGTGCTGTATCGTATTTCTTAAAGCAGGTAATCCTGTCCCCCAGGCCACTTTGACTTAATTGTTTCTTATACTGCTTTAACTGTCCTACCAGCTGCTTCTGCCGGCACAGCAGGTTCTCAGAGGGTGAGCCAGAAAAGAGTATCTTAGTTCAGGCTTTCAGGCTACCATCCAGTAGAGTGGCATGGGCACACAGGCACCCCAGTAGGTGCACAGGGATTATTGTGCTCCCCTGGAACAGGGCCAGGGACCCACAGTAGTGGCACAGGCTGCTTCCACACCACCGCCGAGGGGCTGGGGGCAGGCAGCAAGGGCACCCTGAGTTTCCTCTGTCTTTTTTTTTTTTTTTTTTAGGTGTCTGGGCTGGGGATTAAATCCAGAATCTCATACGTGGGAAGCCAGTGCTCAACCCCTAAACCACATCAGCTCCCCCGAGTTGTTTTTTTCATTTGTTTTGCTTGCTGTTTGTTTTTTTCGAGGGGCACCAGGAACCAAACCTAGGACCTCCCAAGTGGGAGACAGGCACTCAACTGCTTGACCATATCTGCTTCCTCCCCTATCCTTTTTAAAGCTGAATATTCTTGATTTGGTGTTTGCCCAGTTACTGCAACCCTTTTACTGCCTCCCAGAGTTTTCGGAAAGATGGCTCTGCCAGTGTTCACTAGTTGAAAGATACTACTGGGGACTGGGCCCTCACCTTTCTTCAATGACAATCTAGCAGTATATGCTATTACATGGTTGTTTGTTTTTTTAGCAAATTTTTTATTGTCTTTTCTTTAAGATACATAGGTCACTCAAAATGTTACATTAAAAAATATAAGAGGTTCCCATATACCCCACTCCCCCCCCCACTCCTCCCACATCAACAACCTCTTTCATCAGTGTTGCACACTCATTGCATTTGGTGAATACATTTTGGAGAACTGCTACACTACATGGATTATGGTTTATGTTGTAGATTACAGTCTCCCCCAGTCCATTCAGTGGGTTGTGGCAGGATATATAATGTCCTGCCTCTGTCCCTGCAATATCATTCAGGACAACTCCAAGTCCCAAAAATGCCCCACATCATATCTCTTCTTCCCTCTCCCTGCCCTCAGTAACTCCTGTGACCACTGTCTCCAAATTAATAACACAATTTCTTCCATTGCTAGAGTCACAATTGTTCTTTAGTAGAATACCAGTAAGTCTACTCTAATCCATATTTTATTCCTCCATCCTGGGGACCCTGGGATGGCGATGTCCACTCTACCTCTAAATTAAGAGGGGACTTAGATTCCAGATGACTAATGGATGCAGTTCTCCTGCTTGTAGTTGTAGATGCTCTTGGTTCCCTGGTGTGGTGGTTCACCATCTTCACCTCCCTGTTAGCTGACCTGGGTAAGTCCATTGAACCAGAGAGTAGGTGTTACAACTCTAATGAGGCTCAGGGCCCAGCTGGCACATGGACAGTCCAGAGATTCAAGTCTCCTCAGCATACACCAACCCCAGTGCCAACCACAGGTTCAGTAAAGGTGACAGAAGAGGCATATATAGAGAGGTTACATCTGAGTCCAACTCCATCACACTCAGGAGCACACATTCCAAAGCCAGGCCCACTGGCAAGCCACTGAACTCCAGAGCCATCTGCCATGACTGTAGAACCTGTGTGTCTCCATAGCCCTCAGGAGCACCAGTGCCTGGGGTTGTATCTACTTTGGCTGTCTCTGGGATCCTGCTGAGATGTGCATAAGCGTGACCCTTCCGATGACCTCCTGACTCATTCTGAAGTTTCCTAGCCATATAAACCCCCTTTTATTCAAGGTCTTTTACTAGTTGTATCACCAGCTGGTGATTGATAGTAATCCTTTGGTGACAGGGAGGCTTATCCCCAGGAGTCATGTCCCATACTGTGGGGGAGGTAATGCATTTACATTCTGAGTTTTGCTTAAAGAGTGGCCACATTGGAGCCACATGGAGGCTCTCAGGAGGTAACTCATAGGCACATTACATGTTAAGAGTCATTTCTCTCTCAGCACTTTGAAGATATTCTTCTACTTTATCTCAGCTTCCTTTGTTGCTATGTGAGAAGCATGCTGTTCTTCTGATGGTTGCCCTTTGATATATAGCCTATCTTTTCTCTGATGATGCATCAAAAGAGAGACAAGGGGAGAGTCAAGGTGAAGAGAAGCAGAAACCAGGAACTGAGGTGGCACAATGGAGAGGAAATGTCTCTCCACATCAGGGGTCTCCAGGATCAAATCCCAGTGAATCCTAGAGGAGAGAAAATGAGAAGAGAAGACAACCCAGATAGCAAAAACAGCAGGGCCAGAGGAGGGGAAGGAAAGAAAATAAATAAATAAATAAATCTTAAAATAAAAAAAAATCCTATCTGTGCCTTCTATGTTCTTTTTCATCACTATAATGTGTCGCTGATTTTATTTACCGACTGAAATTTATATCCTTTCTAAATCTTAAGGGTAATGTCTTCTAGATGTCAGGGAAAATCTCAGCCATGATTATTTCAAAATTTTCTCTCTTTCTGGAACTTCAATTAAACATATAATGAATATCCACATGGTAACAGCCATGTGTTATCTTCTTTCTTATATATTCATATCTTGGTCTCCCTCTGAGATATTTTGGGATGATTCAGATCTATCTTCAGATTCATTTATTCTTTCTTCAGTTGTGTTTAATCTGCTACTTAATCTATTCATTTAGATTCATTTAGTCATTAACCCTTTCATTGTGATTGTTGTATTTTTTATGTCTAGAAATTCTATGGTTCTTTTTCAAGTTTACCTGGTTAGTTTTTATAGTCTCTTGTTCCATGCTCATACTTTCAGGTTCCTCATTTATTTCTATAAATATTTTAAACATAACTTATTTTATATTCTGCACTTGATAATTCTAATACCTGAAGTGCTTTGTAATCTAAATATGATATGATACTTTTGAAAATTGATTCTGGACCATAGGTGTATTGTTTTCTTACGTATTTGGTAATTTTTGTTGACCTTTAATCAGTAGAATACTAGAATTCTTGGATTTGGGGTATGTCCTATTCTGTTAAAAACAGAATGAACAGACTTTAAAAAAAGGTGTAGTCGGTGTGCAGCTTGGCCATGCGCAGTGCTGACGCGTGCAAGGAGTGCCATGCCACGCAGGGGTGTCCCCCACATAGGGGAGCCCCACGCGGAAGGAGTGAGCCCCGTAAGGAGAGCCGCCCAGCTCGAAAGAAAGTGCAGCCTGCCCAGGAATGGCGCCGCCCACACATACGGAGAGCTGACACAACAAGATGACGCAACAAGAAGAAACACAGATTCCTGTGCCGCTGACAACAACAGAAGCGGACAAAGAAGACACAGCAAATTGACATACAGAACAGACAACTGGGGTGGGGGGAAGGGGAGATAAATAAATAAATAAATAAATCTTTTTAAAAAAATAAAAAAGGGTGTAGTGCAAGTTTATTGATCTCAAGAGGTTAATGTGAAGCAGTGCCAGAAGAGGTTTCTGCTCAAAAGGCTGAGCTGGGGAAGTGACTTTTATGGCTGTTTGAAATAAACGGAGGATATGGGGGAAAAGGAAAGGGATGAACTATGAGGGGGATGTGAGTTGCATGGGGAGGGCATCCTTGGGTCCCAGTCCATTAATCAGCAAACTCAGGATGTGGCAGACTTGCTGATGTCAGCCTGATTTGTTACAATCTCCCTTTCTGAGCCATCACAAAGGATCATGGTATACCAGCCTGCTTCAGTTAGCCTCTGTTTCTTCTTTGGAATCCCCTAGATAAAACAGAAGCTCAAGCAAATCAAGATGGTTAGTAAAATTATTTATCATTCCAATTTCACATTCCCTTCTTTTGGTCAAGGGAGTCCTTTGACTCCCCAAAGACCAAGTATGGCTTTCTTAAGAATTTACAGGTTGATAAGTTAGATTTATGGGAGATTTTGAATGATAAGTTATATCATGACATCAGCATTAAAGAAACAAGGCATCTGGGTTACAGTACAGTGATTTACAATAGTTACAGATATTTGCTTCTGATTACTTTAGAAGGCTAATGTGCATTAAGGCTATAATTAAGTAAACTATTACAATTATTGGTATTTTCTTTTGGCTATAGTGTAAAATATCAAAAGGTTAGCAACTGCTTAAAATATAATTCAGTGAGTCAAAACACATTTGTTATTTTTTAATTTACAAATCCCTTATTTTTCTTTTTGTTATTTTTTTTTAATTTTGAGGGATTTATGGGCATCAATCATTCCAGCTACTTTCTGCTGAAAAGGGGTGACATCCTCATATTCCTAGGGGTTGCAGGAATGAAACTTTTTGGATTGCAACTGTACCTATTTTGACATCAGGTTTTTGCTGAAATATCAGTCTTTTCTGCTCTTCTAGTTCAGCAAGTCTGAGATAAAAAGCAGAAACAAGCTTTAGCAATGAGTGTATTTACAATTATTAATAATGATATTAGACTTACTTGTAATATGGAATGGAGCCAAGATTCTATTCTTGAGGGAAGCTAGCACTTTTTTTTTTGAGGCTTTGTATACAGTCATAATTTGTATAATTTGTATATTACATAAGCAAAACCTGCAGAATAACCTCCCAGCTCTATTTGAAATCTCTTAGCCATTAAAACTTTATTTTGTTCTTTTTCTCTTTCCTTTTTGATCCAATCTCACATTGCAGGGTGGCCCATCCCTGAGATTTGTTCAGTTTTGTTCAGTTCTGCATTGCCAAAAAAAATCTTTGGAAGTCCAGTCCCATGTTGCCAGGGAAAACTTTATCCTGGAGGCCCTGTCCACACAGCGGAGAAGGCAGTGAGAGTTTGACTTAGAGAGGCAGGACATATTTGAGTAAAAAAGAGACTTTCTAGAGATGACTCTTAGGCATTAACTATAGCTGGATTTAACTTTGTGATTACAGAAATAAGTTTCATGAGCGCAAGCCTCAGGTTTGAGGGCTCAGTTTACCAGCATATTTCCTTTTCACGGGTTTTCCTTGCAGAGTTCTACCATTTTAATAATAAATAGGGAACTCCTATTGTTTGAGAGAGTAGTAGGAATTTTCCAGGTGAAGAAGTTTAATATTTCTACATTGTCCCCAGTCCATTAGAGGACTTTGCAAATACTTTTTAAAATTTTGTGCCCAAAGCACTTTGAAATGCATCAGGGTATTACAACAATTTCATACAGAATATCACAGCCTCATTCACTATTTTAGGTTTCATGTTAGCTATGCTGTTTAAATAATCTGACTAGTCAGGTTAAATTAGATAATGCACTACAGAAATTTCAAGAATTTTCTTAAAATTAATTTCCTCTTTCTGGTCCCCATAGTATTTAAAGTTTTAAAATATCAATGATATCACCTTTTTTCTGGTATCCTGATTTTCCTTAGTTTTTGGATTAGCACCATTTACCTTTTAATTGAAGTCTGATTCCTTTTTTTTAGATTTATTTATTTACTTACTTTTCTTTATCCCCACCCCTCCTCACCAGATGGTTCTACTTATCTGTCTGTTCACCTTCTCCAGGAGACACCGGGAAACAAACCCAGGACCTTCCACATGGGAGGCGAGTGCCTAATGGCCTCAGCCACATCCACTTCCCATGGGCCGTGGGGTCTTCTGGCTTGTGGCATCTGCTGGTTTAGGAGTCCATTCATTGAGGCGGGTATGACCTCTAGCTCACTGCTGCAGGTGTGGCATCTGCTCATCTTCTTTAGGAGGCACCGGGATCCAAACCTGGGACTTCTCATGTGGTAGGTGGGCACCCAACTGATTGAGCCACATACCCTTCCTGATGTCTCTTTTTAGCTTCTTTAACTGGGGCGGTCTTCTAGAACTAATGCTGCTCTTTCAACACCTTTAGAGCTGGTTCACTTCAGTTCTGAATTCCAAGTGTCATACCGGCCCTTAAAAATTCTAGGGCACTATTAGGTTATACATAAAGAATAAAGGATTTTAAAATATAGAAATAACAATTAAAGGTCAAAAACAAATGTGACTATTGCAAGGGCATACAATTTAGGCCCTAATTTCTTTAGGAGCATTTTAAAAATGAAACTATTTTCAGAAATAAAAACATTTGAAAATTAACTTATATTGAGATCATTAGCTTTAGACTATAGCAGAATTTTTTTGTTCTCTTTACATTTTTACTAGGGCTAAGTTATATAACAGGTAGAACATAATTTCCAGACTTGCCTTGCTTTTCTTTTAAAGTTACTCTTTTTTCAAAGGTAAAGCTTTGATCTGTAGCTGACTATGTACATTTAGAAAGGCATCAGAGTGAAACAGTATAACTGATAAGGAAAGTTGGTTGCTTGTATGAACGCAGGGCCTCCCTGTGCAGGCAGGCTTGCCCACACGCTGTGGAGAGCTGCCGCCTGGGCCCCGCAGAGTGCCGCCTGGCCCGCAGGCGCCATGGAGAGCCGACTCAGCGAGGTGACGCAACCAAAAGGGAGAAAAGCAAAACAAAATAAAAAAGAATACACAGCAAACAGAGAGAGCAGCCAGCAAGCAAGCTGCAAGGGGGGAGGGGAAATAAATAAAAATAAATACAGACAGAAGAACACACAGTGGATGGACACAGAGAGCAGAGAGCAAGCAAAAAGGCACAATGGAGGGAAGGATTAAAAAAAGAATTATTAGGGGGAGCCGATGTGGCCCAGGCCATGGGGCTCTTGCCTCCCCTGCGGGAGGTACCAGGTTTGGTAGAAGACAAGCAAACAATGAGCCAATGGATGAGAGGACCATGGGGGGGGGGGAGTGTGGAATAAATAAAAGTAAATAAATAAATCTTTTTAAAAAGTTGTTCAGTTTGAATATTATGTTTTTTGAAAGTGAGAAGACTTGTTTTTCTTAAACAATAAAGTTAGCATAAAGTAGAAGTTATTTTGATAAAACACAGGATTCTTACCTTTTTACACGGATTATTCAAGAGAAAAAAACTCTTTATAAGCCTTTACTAAAAACAGACTAACACTTTAAGAAACTTTGGCACATTAACAGACAGAGAACCAAATTTTAATGTGGCAGTATAATTTTTGATACTAAGGCTTTTAAAATTTTATAGTTGGATCCATTAAATCTCACCCAACTTTGACCACAAATATTCCTTTTCTGTGAACCTCCTGCATTTTCTATATTCATTCAGGTTTTGTCCCACATTTTCCTCATTTTAATAACTAGTCCTTTTATTTTAAGATAAATTACTTTTTCTTTTTTTTAAGATTTATTTCTCTCCCTTCTCCGCCCCCCCCCCCAGTTGTCTGCTCTCTTGTTTCCATTTGCTATGTGTTCTTCTGTATCTGCTTGCATTCTCAGTGGCACCAGGACTCTGTGTCTCTTTTTGTTGTGCCCCTGTGTGGCACGGCACTCCTTGTATGCGGCAGGACTGCGCGTGGGCCAGCTCACCACAGGGGCCAGGAGGCCCTGGGTTCGAACCTTGGACCTCTTATCTGGTAGGCGGATGCTATCAGTTGAGCCACATCCACTTCTCTACTTCTTCTTTAATTAAAAAAAACATTTTATATACCTTAGCTACTTAAGTGACTAAAATGATTTTGGAAACTATTTCCAAACATCTTATAGTATACAGTTATCATCAACATCTAACATCAAAATAATGACTCAATTCAGTTAAATGCAAACATTTTTCTTTTTTAATTTTAAATTAATTTAAATTTAATTTTAAATTAGTAGATGCAACATTAGCTTAAAACAAAATTGTCAGAACTACTGCTTTCTTCAGTTTACTATTTTATCAATATTTCAATGAAAAAACATTTATGAAACATTTACAAGGACACATTTCTGAAACAGCTATCTGGAGGCAAATTTAAGAGTTGGTTACTATCAGGGCAAAGTCATGATTTAACTGCATGCTTACAAAAGCAGCCAGCATTTTTCTCTTTATAAAGTTATTCAGTTTAAAAATTACTGAACATTAACAGCACCAAGTTTATTAATATGGCTATCCAAGTCCAATTAGCACTAACATGGAAACAGAACAGAGAACATTAATATTGTTACATTTTTTACTATTGTTCCTTGTTTTATCTAAATAATACAGTTAAACTACAAATCAAACTATGAAAACAGATTTTGTACTAGCAGATTTGTTGAAATATTTAAACACCTTAGTCAATGTACTTTGAAACAGTAATATGCAATTTTTTAACAAGGATTAGTAGCACATAAAGGTATTATACTGTTTTCAAGAAAAACAACGAAATGTATACAACTTAATTTTATATGAATGTTAAAACTCAATGAAAGTATTTTGCCTTTGAAGTTTTGTTAAACCCTTTGTAATTAGGTATATACACAAATTTAATTTATACAAAGATTGGAGAGAAGTTTGTTCCCTTAAGTGAATTACTGTTATGTATGAGAACATAAATAATAAGCATTTAAAATATTTATTTTAGATTACACTCTATTTTATTATAATATTCTCAGATTGTAGTGTATTGAAAAGCAACTTTGCTTTTCCAAATAGCTCTGTTTATCTAGATTTTTGTATGACTTTCACCCGCAGTCCTGCAAATGACCTGGCAAAGGTCTGAGTACCCAGACGTATAAAACTGAGTAAGCTCAGACGTTCTCTGCTCTGCTCTGGGGAAAGGAGGGAAAGTGGGTGCTTTAGTTTGCCAGAGCTGCGATCACAAATACCACAAACTAGTTTTGGCTTAACAACAGCGATTTCCTGGCTCACAGTTTCTGAGGCAGAAGTCCACACCCGAGGTGCTGCCAGGCGGCGCCTGCCCCCGAGGCCAGAGCATCCGACACCAGCTGCCGGAGCCCAGGGCGCCTGGGCTCGGCCCGCGCCTCTCCGCGCAGGGCAGGGCAGCTCCTGGGTCTGCTCTTCTGGCTCCGCTGCTTCTCTGTGTGGCTCTCTCTGACTTCTGGCTTCTTCTTTGTTTGAGGCCCCGGCTGATAAGACGGATCAAGGCTCACCCTCCTTAGGGAGACTACACCTTGACTGAAAATAACATCTTCCCAGCGGCTGTTGACAGTGGGGTCCCCACAGGAAAGGGGGTAGGAGTAAGAACGCCTGTGCCGGGCTCACAGTCCACTCCCACCCAAGGTGCGTCCCTCCCGTGGGCGCAGCTCTGTGGACGGAATCGGTGCCTGGAGGGGACCCGGGTCATTGCAGGGATTCCCCCGAGGTGGGCTCTTGCTTCCCTTGCTTGCGGGAAGCAAGAGCCAATCTGTGGGACCCAGCCTCCCCCCAGGCGGGCGCTCTCCCTACCTGGGGCCAGGCAGGGAGGACAGGGGTTTGTGTCTGTTTGAAGCACTCAGTCAACCAGGCTCCCCAGCCCTCGGTCGCCTTCGTCTCTACCGCTGGGGACCCATGTGTGGCTCCTCTCAAGTAAGGTTGCAGGAGGAAGACTGGCAGTGGGTGGGAGATGACTCCAGCTCTACCTTTCCCGTATCTCACATGACGAGCTGTGGCTTAGGAGCCCCTCGGCCCGAAGGTTAGCCAGAAACAAGATAAAGCCACCCCAGAAGTATTATGTCATTCCCGAGAGGGAATCACATTTTCCAAAGGCCGGTGTCTAGCTACCGTTTCCAGAGTCCATCTGTTGTATACAGCAAGGAGCATCTTGATTTGATTCGGCCAAAAATTCCTGCCAGGAGTTGGATTATAATTTTCTTGCCTGAAGCACTCCACCTGACAGCTTGCCTGGCGTGAGCCGTGGAGCTCCGTGAGCTTGGAAAGCCTGGGGGCACGAGGACACCCCGGCAGGAAGGAGGAGTGGCCCCTCCTGTGCTTCATTCCGCGGGAAGGACTTGAGGCACCGGCGCTGCAGCACCTCCCGAGTCCAGGCCGTGCCTCTGCGCCTCACATTCCTCAGGGATCTGGGGGAGACTGCATTAGGCCTCTGAAAACGTATGTGAAGAAACGCCCGTGCGCACAGACGGCCCGGGCCCGGGACGCTGTGACATCCTCGCTGTGCTTGGCAGGAGCGAGGGCCAGAAGGCCTGCTCACTTGGCGCCTCCTGCCCCTCAAGGTGCGAGCCTTGGCAGGTGGCGGGATCCGGCGTGGACTTCCTGCGCTCAGCCAGGATGGAGCAACGACAGCCAAGACCCGCCTCCTGCAGCCACAGCCACAGCCACGCCGAGGCAAGGATGGAGCAACGACAGCCAAGACCCGCCTCCTGCAGCCACAGCCACAGCCACGCCGAGGCAAGGATGGAGCAACGACAGCCAAGACCCGCCTCCTGCAGCCACAGCCACAGCCACGCCGAGGCAAGGATGGAGCAACGACAGCCAAGACCCGCCTCCTGCAGCCACAGCCACAGCCACGCCGAGGCAAGGATGGAGCAACGACAGCCAAGACCCGCCTCCTGCAGCCACAGCCACAGCCACGCCGAGGCAAGTTGCCCGGGACCCAAGGCAGGGCCAGGCCACACGGAGCGAGCCGGTGTTACTCAGAGCCCGGAAAATGTGTGCACGGCGGTGCCCAGGGTCCCTCCGGGCCCAGAGGCGCACTGCCACTCCTGCTCAGAGGACTTTTTCGTTTTGCTTCTTTTCTTCTTCTTTTTTTCCAAATCGATTTTATTGACACATATTAATAAATCATACAATTCATCCAGTGTACAATCAGTGGTATCTGGTATAATCGCGTAGTTGTGCATTCATCACTTCAATTGTTTCATTCTTTCCATACTACCACTACTAAGAAAAAACAAACAAGAAACTTCCTCACCCTGCAATCTCTGTTTCCCCTGCAGTACATAGCTGCTATTTCTGGCTATTCTTGCGTAATTGTTTATTTATTTATGAAGCACTTTTACTGAGGCCTAGTCACATACAGTTCTGGCGCTACCTATGGACTCTGCCAAGCCAAAGCTTCCTGTATTCCTTGTTAGGCTGCTCTGTCCTGATGACCAGCTTAGAACAAGCACAGCCCCGGGATCTGAAAGACTGTGGCGCAAAACTCCCGCCCAGAAACTAGGAAGGTTCCCTGGCACGTGCTGTTTCTTTGCTCTGAATATTCTTCCCCTCTCTACTAGCTAACTCTTGCTCATCCTTCAGGTCTCAGCTTAAATGTCACCTGCTCAGGGAAGATTTGCAGATCTTCATGTTCTTCTTATAGTAAGAATGTTTCACATTTGTATTAATTCACTCAATTTTGTTTATCACAATGGACTAATACCTGTCCTCACCATATTGCGAGAGGTTCTTCTTGGTTAATTGGTGTTTTCCTGAAGTCTACAGTATGCCTGACACATAGTAGGCATTTGATAGTTAAGTAATTGGCAGTCCAGTATACAGCTATTTGAAAAATTGGTGGTTTATAGCTCATCCTTGAAAAAGAGGGGTGTGGTGAAGGAGACAAAAAATTTTTTCACAGATATCTCATATTCAAAGAGCTCTGAGATGGTTTAAAGCTGTGTGTACCCCAGAAAAGCATGTTGCATAAATTATGGTACATTTCTACTAAGGAATCCTATAGTTACAGGTAATGACAAGAATGAAAATCTATGTGAAGTAGAAAAAAGAAAGGAGATTTCAGAACAATAGGTATACTATGATCCCAATTAAGAAAAAAATATATAAAAGTATATTCTCCAAAGGAAAAGCTCTCAGAGGATTCACACCAACTTTGAACAGTGGTTTGCCCTAAGGAAGTGAGAAATGAGGATTTTACTTTTGACAGCAAACAAGTATTACTATTTTTAAGAGCTTGACATAACTGTAGATATTTAAACTATTCAATTCGATAGATTTTTCACATTGTATACATCTGTGAAACCATAATTATAATCAAGAATATGCACATATCCATCACCTCCGAGAGCTTCCTGATATTCCTTTGTAACCCCTTCTTCTTGCCTCGCCCTGACTCTACTCCTGTCTCTTAGCAACCACTGATCTATTGTCTGTCACTATAGACTAGTTTGCATTTTCTAGACTATTATATAAATGGAATCATACATTATGTACTATTATTTGTCTGGCTCTTTTCACTCAGTGTAATTATTTTGAGAGTCCTTCATATTGTTGTATGTATTTTTCTAGTATGCTTTTAGTATTCTTTTTTGTTGTGAATAGTATTCCATTGTATGGGTATAACACAAATGGTTTATCCATTTACCTGTGGATGGACTTTTGGATTATTTCCAGATATTGTCTATTATAAATAATGCTGCTATGAACATTTGTGTATAAGTCTTTGAAAGACACATGCTTTTTTTTTTTTTTCCTCTTGGGTAAGAAGCTACAAGTGTAACAGCTGGGTCCCAAGGTTGGTGTATGTTTAGCATTTTAAGAAATTGCCTAAGTGTTTTCCAAAGTGGTTGTAACATTTTACATTCTTACTAGAAGTGTATGAAAGTTTCTGTTGCTTTACATTCTTGCCAACACTTGGTATAAGCAGACTTTTAAATTTTAGTCATTCTAATAACTATATAGTGGTATCTCATGGTTTTAATTTGCATTTCCCTAATGACTAATTATGTTGAGTTTTTCAAGTGCTTATTTGTCATCCATATATCCTTTTTGGTCAAGTGTCTGTTCAAATTCTTTGTTCATTTTAAAAAATTGGGTTGTCTGTTTTCTCATTGAGTTTTGAGAGTTCTTTATATAATCTGGATGAGTCCCATATTAGATATATGATTTGCAAATTTTTTTCCAGTATATGGCTCATCTTTTCATGTTAAGAATGTCTTTTGAAATGCTTGCATTTTAATTTTTATGAAGTCTAATTTATCAATGCTTTCTTTTATGCAGTATGGCTTTTGGTGTCATTTCTAAGAAATCTTTGTCTAAATCAAGGTCAAAAGATTTTCTTCTATGTTTTCCTCTAGAATTTTTATAGTATTAAGTTTTATATTTTAGATCCATGGTCCATTTTAGTTATTTTTTGTATATGGTGTAAGGTATGGATTCAAGATGATTGTCCCTCTCCCCCTCCACCATAGGATATCCAATTGTTCCAACACCATTTGTTGAAAGACTATCCTTTCTCCACTGAATTGTCTTTACACCTTTTCAAAACTAATTGACTATATACATATATATACACATACACATATATATATATAGGAATTATTTCTATACTTTTGTGTCACACTGAGGTACTATATACATATATATACATTTTTTTTTTTTTCTGGACCCAATTCTGTTCCATTGATTTGTCACTATGCAAGTACCACACTGAAACTGTAGCTTAATAAATCCTGGCATCAGGGGCACAAGTCCTCTAAACCTATTCATCTTTTCCAGCATTGTTTTGATTACTTGGGCCCTTTATATTTTGATATGCATTTTAGAATAATTTGTCAATTTCCACAAAACTAGGACTTCATCTATCTTGCTTTGATTTTTTAAGTTATTTTCAGGTAGAGGATAATTTAAGATCTTGTTATTCCATCTGGCCAGAAGCATAACTTGGCTAAAAAAATTTTTTAAGTGAGTAAAATTTTCTGATTCTGGCAGTGATGTCAGTCCTTCCATAAGGGTTTCAGAACCACGTACAGCTGTCAAAAGCTTCCCTTCATTTAGTGACCCACCGTTCGCTGAAATGTCTTTTCTTGGGAAAGGAATGCCCTTGCTTCCATACTCCACAATCATGGGTGTTTAAAGTCTCGAATGCTAACCAGGAGATCCAGGGCTTCTTAGGAAAGATGTAA
Organism: Dasypus novemcinctus; assembly: GCF_030445035.2. Classification (NCBI taxonomy): domain Eukaryota; kingdom Metazoa; phylum Chordata; class Mammalia; order Cingulata; family Dasypodidae; genus Dasypus; species Dasypus novemcinctus. The sequence continues at coordinate 80,444,095 of NC_080689.1, read as the reverse complement.
TGAGGAAAGAAAGGGGCAGTTGGGACCACGCTTTTAGCCGCTCTCTCTATAAAGTTTCTGGCTCTCCAAGTTGGGATTTCTGATATTTCAGTCAAATCTGGGCATTCAGCTTCGCTGAGGGCTGGGCGCCGCTCGGTGACTCGGCCACCAGGTACTAGCACTCACTGGAGAGTTTCTTTTGCTCCCCCCCAGCACTGAGCTCCACCCACTCTCCACCTATTATTGGAGGGATGTGTCAGTGAAAACCTACATGAGATGACCTACTTCTATGCCATTCTTTGAATGTATGAGAATTATTTCTACACTTTTGTGCCATACTGAGGTACAAAAATCTGTCAGGGGAAGTGGATTTGGCCCAACGGATAGAAGGTCCACCTACCACATGGAAGGTCCAAGGTTCAAACCCAGGGCCTCCTAATCTGTGTGATGAGCTGGGTCACGTGCAGTGCTGATGTGTGCAAGGAGTAGTGCTGTGGCACACAGGGGTGTCCCCCGTGTAGGGGAGCCCCATGCGCAAGAAGTGCACCCCATAAGGAGAGTTGCCCACTGCGAAAGAAAGTACAGCCTGCCTAAGAATGGCACACAGGTAGAGTTGACACAGCAAGATGACGCAACAAAAAGAAACACCGATTCCTGGTGCTGCTGCTAAGGATAGAAACGGTCACAGAAGAACACACAGCAAATGGACACAGAGAGCAGACAACTGGGGGGGGGCGGAGGGGGGGGAAGAGGGGAGAGAAAAAAAAGAATATCATCATAATAAGTGAGCTAACACTTATTTAGCCCTGAATCGATGCCAGGCACTGCTCTAAGCATTTTATGTGTATTATAATTTAATTGTCACAACTCTATGAGGTATTATCTTCTCCACATCCCAGAGGAGTAAACCATGGTACAGAAAGGTTTACATAATCTGCCCAAGGAGAATTTTGAACTGTCTGCCTCCAGATCCCAAGTTTTTCACCACCACGCTACAAGGAAATCAGGATAAACTATGAGAAAACAAAAATGGCCCTAGCAGCCGGAAGCTGACAGGAAAACTATTGTGTTCCCAATGCCACTCATGACAGTGGTGGAACAAGGCAGACAAGGACTTTATGCCCAAAAACAGAGACAGGGTCATGCTGAAACTACAAAAATGACCAAACATCCACCTCTTCTGCCAAACAGGAGGGACTGCTGCTGCTTTACTAAGGGAACTTGAGCTTTGCTCTAGAGCCCACGCCTTCCAGAGAAAACTTAGGACAGACAGCAGAAGTGGAAGGAAGCACTCACCCTTGTTGGGTAGGTGAGAAACAGACTCCAGAAGCAAGCTGACATGGAAAGCTTTCCAAATGCTGCCCCAGTTTGATCTGCATAGAGTACTTTCATCGTTTGTACCATGCTGACTTAGGGTACTACTGCATATACACTGAAATATACCATTTACATATACATTTTCATATACCATTGAAAAAAGATGCTGGCTATCACAGAAGGGGAAATCTAGCAAGATATCCAACCACTGACATGCCCTTGATTCTCTACTGCACGCAATCCAAAACTAACCTCTGCTTCCCCCAAACCCTCCATAAAATCACCCACCACAAACCCAAATCCTATAAACTTCTCTCAGATCCTTTGTCCTCCATCATTCCTCTTGTGTGCATTGCTCCTTGCCGCAGCAAGTTAGATAAACCTAACTTTGGTTGCTACGGGTGCATTTTTTTTATTAAATTTTTTTTCTCTCCCCTTCCCCGCCGCCGCGCCCCCGCCCCACCATTGTCTGCTCCCTGTGTCTATTCGCTATGTGTTCTTCTGTGTCCACTTGCATTCTTGTCAGTGGCACCGGGAATCTGTCTCTTTTTGTTGCGTCATCTTGCTGCGTCAGTTCTCTGTGTGTGCAGCGCCACTCCTGGGTAGGCTGTGCTTTTCTTGTGCTGGGCGACTCTCCTTATGGGGTGCACTCCTTGCATGTGGGGCTCCCCTATGCATGGGACACCCCTGCATGGCACGGCACTCCTTGTGCGCATCAGGACTGCACCGGGGCCAGCTCATCACATGGGTCAAGAGGCTTGGGTTTGAACCCTGGACCTCCCATGTGGTAGGCAGACGCTCTATCCATTGAGCCAAATCTGCTTCCCTACAGGTGGATTCTTGATGATGTTTGGCTGGTGGGCTTCGACACCTTAGAAATCTTATAATGGGTGATGCCCATGTATTCCTTTAAAGACAAAGTTGGGCTGCTGACCAGGTAACTAGATTGTATTTTAGTTTATTTCTGTAAGTGCTCAGAGCCCACTGTGTGAATTAAGCAGCAGCTTACCCTCCTTATCCCAGGATTACATGACTCTGTGACCAGTGAACTTTCGACTTTTATATGAAGGGTACTTATTTTAAAAATCCTCGGGAAGCAGATATGTATCAAGTGACTGAACTCCCAGCTACCACATGGGGGCCACAGGTTTGGTTCCCGGTGCCTTCTAAAGAACATTGAGCTGATGCAACAAAATGACGCAGCAGGAGACACAAGATGGAAATCATAATGAGAGATGCAAGAAAGTAGGGAGTAGAGGTGGCTCAAGGGATCCCAGTGCCTCCTAAAAAAGGAAGATGAAGAGACAGCACAAACGAGAGGGTGGGGAGAAATAAATCTTAAAAAAAAAATCCTCAACAAAACTTTTGTTTGCAGACCACAACTTATACAACAAAAATTATATATATTAGGGTGGGTGGAAGACCTTTTTTCTCAATGAGTAGATATGTGTGGTGAAAACAGTTACAACCCAATTTTCTCAAATTGTGGAACTACAGTGGGCAGGACTTTTTGGAGGTGGACAAAATCCAGACATGGGGCAAGGATGGTACATCTTCCTGAAATACTAAATCTTCCTAATGATTTGGGGACAAAAAGTTTAGTAACTTAATTGCTCATATAAAAGAATATTTTCATATTAGAACATTGATAATTTATGGGGAAGATATAAAATTCAAATTAGACTCCAAGGCTATTTCCTGTAGTCATCTACTTTCAGCTCTCTTCCACATTCCCTTTGGGTTGGTTACTTTTTCTCTGCAGTTAGCAGCACTTCAGGAGAAAATCCAAAGCTTCACTTCTTATGACTCAATATTATGCCTTCTTTTTGACATGAAATAATTTATCAAAGTGTATCAGTCAGCATTCAATCAGGGAAGAATCACTAGGAGATATATATTGAGAAATTTATTGCAAATAATTGGCCATGTGATTTCGATGGCTCTCTTGGTGAGGTTTTTTTTTTAAAATTTTTTTATTGACTTTGTAATAATATTACATTAAAATATATATATATATATGAGGTCCCATTCAACCCCACCACCCCCACCCCACCTCTCCCCCCCCAGCAACACTCATTCCCATCATCATGACACATCCATTGCATTTGGTAAGTACATCTTTGGGCACCTCTGCACCTCATGGTCAATGGTCCACATCATGGCCCATACTCTCCCCCATTCCATCCAGTGGGCCCTGTGAGGATTTACAATGTCCGGTGATTGCCCCTGAAGCACCATCCAGGGCAGCTCCATGTCCCAAAGACGCCTCCACCTCTCATCTCTTCCTATCTTTCCCCATACCCATCAGCCACCATGTCCACTTTTCCCAATCCAATGTCACCTTTTCTATGTGGACATTGGATTGGTTGTGTCCATTGCATCTCTATGTCAAGAGGAGGCTCAGATTCCACATGGATGCTGGATGCAATCCTCCCACTTTCAGTTGTAGGCACTCTAGGCTCCATGGTGTGGTGGTTGTCCTTCTCTGAGGGCAGGCGGCAGGCTGACAGGAAGGTCAGGCCAGAACTCTCTCCGGCCTGGAGACAATGGGCAGAATTTCTTCTCAGGGAAGCCTCAGCTGTGCTCCAAAGGTTTTCCTACTAATTCAGTCAAGCCCACCCAATTATCTAGAGCAGGAGTTCGTAACCTTTTTTGTTCCACAGACCCCTTTGCCAGTCAGGTGAAAACCATGGACCCTTACTAAGTCTGCACTATACTGTGTATTATTTAATAAATATATCACATCTGCACAAACATGTCTCAAGAATTTTTTTTTTAAATTTCAATTCAAGTTCACAGACCCCTTGTTAAAAACCCCTGATGTAGGGCAATTTTCCTAACTCAAAGTCAAGTGATTATGGATTTTTATCACATCTACAAATGTCTTTATAGCAGCACTTAGTGTATGATCAAAAAACTACAAACTGTAACCTAATCAAGATAACAAAAAAATCAATACAGATCCTAACATATAGTTGACATATATAAAAATTCCAAAAAGTCACTGTGAATTATTTTAAAGCTTTAAAATAATTTTATATTTTATTAATTTCAATAGCACATACATATATTTGAAAAGTTATGAGGTAAACAATAACGTGCTGAGTATATAGATAGTGCTTGATTTTGTGGCCCTTTCTCCTTAAGTCAGTAGGTTTGTTAGTGTGGAAGGCAATGCCAACAAAGAGAAGTGCTAAAGGTACTGCAGGATAAACAAACTCTGCCGTGATTACATTTAATTTGGGATGATTTCTTCAGAAGTTGAATTCTAAAATTAGGTAAGTTCAGTTAAAAGAAAAACATCTTATTTGAAAATAAAATAATCAGTATGATTATACTGGTGCAAAATTAAAGTTCTTAGTGTTACTCTTCACTACCCATCATCTGTAATATTCAAGGCTTTTATGGTTAAAATATTTTTGTCAATTACCTCTTTTTAGCTTTAACAACCAAGAACATTTCCCTACATCTGCTCCACTCCTAAATTAAAAGTATCTTGTCACAGTCTGAAAGACCCTGCCTGCCTTGAGATTTTTTGACAAATATCCCACTCTTAAAACCAGAAAGAGTTCACATCTACCCTTTTTTTTTTCTGAAAAATAACACACCACTGTAGTGCTGTGGTACCCTAACCCTAAAAAAATCACCCACTGATTATAAAGAACAGCAGAGCCTACCAAAAACATAAGAGAACTGGAGGATCCTCCACTTTCTCATTGGTAGTATTTAATTTCAGAAGCCAGAGTAGGACTGAGGAGGCAATGGGATCATCATCACCTCACCATCCAGGCTCCACTGGAGAGGCACCTGCTAAGAAGTTCCCAGTCCTTCCTCCTCAGAATCCTCTGAAAGCCTAATTAAGGTCATGGGGCAACACACCTATGGACCAAGGCCAGGCAGGAATTGGTGTGGCAGTCACCCAGGGTGGACAGGACAATGCCCTGAATCAAAGTTGTGGTAACTGGCAAGAAATACAACACAACTGTTGTAACTTATAAACTAAGAATATGGGATTGAGTTTCATGAGCTATGAATATGACGAAGCATTTTTTTCCTTTCATTTTCTTCATTAATAAGGAAACCCTGGTCATGTCATTTAACTGATCTGTGCTCATATATCTTTCCGTACACCTGGAGAAACAATTCAGTTTGTTTTTAGGATTAAACAAACGTGCCTGGTCAGGATTTTTAAAAGTAATGCTTCTATAATTTAAGCTGCCCTTTGTTATCGTTTAAAGTTAAAAAGTTTTTAAAAATCAAAAAGAGGGCTGGAGGTCAAGACACACTGGAAGGTCAGAGTCGTTGGGGCTTGGGGAGAGGAGGAGATGATGTCCAGGTGTTCGAGACCCGGTGTGATGGCGGAGGAAGCGGTCATTTCTCGCCCGAAGAAAAGCCCGCGGGGCCCGGAGGCCGAACTGCTGGGAAACAGGGCGAAAGTGGACGTGGCTGGGATGAGATACAGTCTTCAGCGCAACAATAAGCAGGCTGGAGAATAGGTTCAGAAGCTGTTGGAACCACCCAGCGCAGCCAATTATCCCGTCTCCCATCGGAAACAGCCGTACTCCTCGCAGAAAGCACGTCGCCCGCCGTCTGGAGAGGCAGCGCCCCGCCCGGAGCCTGCGCAGTGGGGCCCGTCCTGTCGGCGCACGCGCACCGCCCTGGCCGCAGCCGCTCCTCTGCGGGCGCCGGGGCTCCCTCCTCTCACCCAGCCCCGCCCCGCCCAAGCGGCTGCCCGGGACCTGCCAGGCGCAGGGAACGGGAAGCCGGAAGTGGCAGGCCGAAGTCAGCTCGCCATGGGGCTGTTTGGGAAAACCCAGGAGAAGCCACCGAAAGAGCTGGTAAGGGGCAGGGCGGCGGCCTGTGAGCGGGTGGGCTCGAGGGGGGCGTACAAGAGTCCGTGAGCCGCGGGACACCCTCTCGCCCGCGGCTGGCCAGGGCCCGCCCGGCCCCCATTTCCGGGGCCTCCCACTCGACGGGGGCCGGCTGGGAAAGTCTTTGAGGAGAAGGGCTGTGGGGAGAGCGAGCCCCGGGACTTCCACCTTCGACCTGGGAGCGAGGGATAGATTACCAGTCCCTCGGCCTCGCCACAAGACGCCGAGCAGCGACGCCGTCCTGTCTCCGCACCCCGCCCCTGCGCGCGATGGTACGTCCTGCCCGGAAGTTTTCCTCGGCGCAGACCCCGCCCCGCTCGCCTACGGACCACAGCCCTGCGGGCCCGCCCGGAGGGTTTTCCGGGAGGACCGCGTCCCCACCGACGAAAGGTCCGGGCACTTGCCGGCCGGCCGGGAGCGCCTGTGGCTCGCTGTGTGGAGGGGGAGGTCCCGGCTCAGGTTGCTCCTGCCCTGCGAGCTCGCGCAGACCCCAGACATCAGCTGTAGCAGGGGCACGGCTCAGAGAACCCCTGCTCAAGAGCGCTCTGGACTCGGCTTGGAATTCTGGATCTGCCTCGGGAGGCCGCGAAGCGCGGCGGTTAGGAATGCTCCGCAGGGTCCGGCCGCCGCGCTTGGAATCCTGGGCCCTGGGATCTCCGGAAAGTTAACTTATCTGTAGGGTTCTTGATCGTATCGCTTTAGAGTGATCGAAAATGAAAGGTTGTAAAGTGCCTAGCGCTGTTGCTGACACATATGTGCGTTTATGTTCAATGTTTTTCTTTTTCAAAGATCCTAGGACCGTAGGCACTCAAATATTAGATCCCTCAGACACATTATTCACTTTTACTCCTCGGTAAAATAAAAATTGTGGCGTTTAAATAAGGTAGAGTTTGTGGCATCATTTCATAAATGGTAGAATATTAGAATACTACGTAGATGGGCATTTCACAACATATATGTGTTGTAAGATGCTTGTTATTGTAGAACTGTGTTTCTGATGTTAGGAAGAGGTTTGTTACCTTTCAATGGCCTTAGCTTTGCCATTCATAAAATGAGTTAAGATTCTAGGAAAACAGTCTCATTACTGTTTAAACTGATCTCTGGTATGTGTATTACTTGTGTAGCACTATAATTTAAAATTAAGAATTTAACTCTTATTACCTGGCATCAGTGTATGCTTCTAGTGGAATGACCTACCTGAGAAATTAACACTAGAAAATAGGATGGATGCTTGAGATTGGTTTTAAAAACATGCCTGCCAGATAACATATGTGTCACAACAGTGTAAGGTGTTGGTGGTGGGACGATGTATGGGAGTCCTGCATGGTATGCATGGTTGTTTTAACTCACAACTTCACACACACACACAGACATAGACACACACCCTGAGAGAACTAACAGATAAGGTCATTTATTAAGTAAAGGATTTTAGTTTTTTCCAACTATGGACAGGTCCGTACTGGTGTTGTAGAGCAGTACTTAACAAACTTTAATGTGCATACTAATCACTGGGAATCTTGTCAAAACTAATTCTGATTCAGCAGGTCTTGGGTAGAGCCTCATAGTTCTAACAAGCTCCCATGTGGTGCTGATTTTGCTGGTCTGCAGACAGCACTTGAATAGTGAAGTTATAGAGTATGCTCTACAGGGTTAACCACAACTACCACTAGCTAAAATATATTGAACTAGGCATTATGCTAAGCACCTTATGGGACTGTCAATGTTATGAGGTAATGTTACCATCCCCACCATGCAGGTCTGGAATTAAGGCACAGAGCATTTAAGAATTTGCCTAAGGTTACACCCTTTGTAAAGGGCAGAACCAGAGGTTATAACCTGGAAAATCTTTTTCTACAGCTTCTACAACTATTGTGCCATTTATGCTGCCTCCCTGAGGGGGATTATAAAGATGAAATAAGCAGCCAAGGAAATTAATGGCTAGCAAGTAAGGTAATCCTTTCAAGAACACGTCTGCATAGGGTACTGCATATACATATATAGCAGTTTGGAGAGGACTGGGGTGATCAGAAATGATTTGACCCTGCGCTATCAGGTTTTTCACACACCTCCTGCCTGTGAATTGGTTCTTGACTACTCGGTGTGCTTTTTAGTGTTAGATGGTCTACTTTATTTGGTGCTGGGGATATCCTGCCCAAGATACTCTTCAAGTTTCCCTTTCTCAGTACTCTAAGGTACCCCTTCAGTTCTGATTATATCTTAAACGCTATTTTGTCAGAAGACTATATCCTTTAGGTTCCGCTTTTACCAAGTACTAGACATTCTCTTTTTAAAATATGAAATGCTTCATAAATTTCCATGTCATCCTTGTGCAGGGCCATACTAATCTCTATCGTTCCAATTTTAGTATATGTGCTGCCGAAGAGCACTAAGCATTTTCTTTATACCTTGTGACTTGTGAGTAATGAAAGTGTTTTGTCACCTGCTGCAATCACTCCTCCCTGTTGTATTTGTCAGTTTCAAAAGGTGCCAATAGAGCAGGGATAGGAAATACATATTCTCTGTAGAGCTGCTGGCCACAGATAAAGTATTGAGAGGTATATGTGAATAAGAAGACAGGTAAATTTGGAATTTTTTTAAGAGAGAAGAAGACAAAATGTTCAATTTTATAAAAGAAGCTAAGTAAAGGAAATTAAAGAGAATGTTGGCAGAGAGGGAAAGGGGGTTAGAGAGAGGGAAGGAATCAACTAAATGTCTACTCTCAACTGGGCAACTGTTGAGTTCTGATAAATTTACAGTATACTTTTCCCTGGGTAAGAGGGTGGTGTGTGGGTCCTGGTCCAGGCACAGGGTAAGAGAGCCTGGGTGCAACCATGACACAGTATCATGATTGTCAAGCACAGTACCATTTAGGTCATCGTGACCAGTCAGGTCAGGCAAGAAAGATACCTCATGGATGGTGTTCCAAAGCCTCTAGGGTAGTATGCAGCATAGAGTAAATACTAGATAAATGCTGTGTTGGATGAGTGTCAGGATAAGTTTGCTAAGGCTTAAGGTCAGGTAGTCCTAAGAGGAGCAGTTTTCCAAGGAATATTCCAGGGAAACAGTTGTTATATAAGGAGCCTCTATGGACTGAAGACTTTTCCCCCCAGGCTTCTCGGAGACACTTTGGCAGCCCCATCTCAGTTAGGGAAACCTGTCCAAGCAAGACTAGACTGGGCCAGATAAGGGAGCCTTCTAATACATTTGAAACCTTGAGACTACTGTGGGATGGGACACACAGTGGGGGATGACAAACATCTTCTCCTGGACTTGAGATTCTGCTGGAAAATTATGTGGTCCTTATTTAGGGACTTCACTGATTGAGCTTTGGGTAGGGTAGTCACCTCCCTTGGAATCAGAATTCTTAAGTCATAACTAATGTGGCCTTAGATGTGGTTTTATGGGATGCTATCAGAAAGGAAACAGAAATGAGAAAGGGAGAGATGGGGAGGAAGATAGAGGAAGCCTCCTTCACTTAGTTCTTACACATTTATTGAGGTATTTTGGTGTACATTGGCCACTAGTTTCACAAAAATAAAAAATGACATTGAGTGGACTTAAAGAATATCAAATTTACTTGGGAAGAATGACATGGGAACAAATACCACAGGGAGATAAGAACAATACTATAAGTACATACAAGGTCTGTGATATCGTTGTGGAGGGAATGATTAACTGTCGAGTGGGGAAGGGGTGCTGGTCAGGGAGGGCATCTGAGTCTTGTCAGATGAGGGTGGATGAGGATAAGATTAGGAAAGGGTAGATATTCCTAGCAAAGTGAACTGCATGTGCAAGGTGTGGAAGTGTGGAATATATGTTGGAGGAACCAGAAAGAAGTTCAGACTCTTTGGAGGATGAACAATTAGGACTGAGCAGTAGGAGAGGTGAATTGAGGCCAGATGAGCAAAAACCTGTGTGCCGTGCCTATTAAGGATGCGGCGCATTGAGGACAGTGGCTGGAGCATGAATTGGGAGAAGAGACTTGGGGAGGGAGGCCAGTTAGTGACCCAGGTGAGAGGTGATGTGAATTACAGCAAAGAGTGGGGTTGGGGAGGAAAGGATAGTTTTAGAAATATTTAGTTGACATAGTCAGAATTTGGTGATCTACTACATGTGAAGAGAGTAGAAAAATCATTCTTAGGTTTCCATTTAATCATACCCCCTGTCAAACCCCTTCAGCCTTTGGAAGGGAAATGCCATGAACAGAGAGGGAGAGAGTTCAGATAAGGAGCAGGTGGGAGAGGTTGGAGATGAAGGAGAAAGGCACCAAGAATCTCAGTTTTGGAAAACATTCAAGAGATCCAGATGCATCTCTAGAGAAAAGGCTACCCTGTGAGAATTTGTCTCCTCAGCAAAACTGTTAGCTTCTTGAGAGGAAGGATCATGTTTTTATTCTTTATCATCCATTGGGCCAGCGTAATGTTAACTTCTTGTGAGGTGCCCATCTAGTACTTGCTTGATAAATAGAAGTAGAAACAGAGAGAGAAAATGGCAGACTTTTAAAGTCTAGTGTTATGATCATCTTCCATTTACTCATCTAACAGTGATCTGAATAGGTAAATTTTAATCTAAGTTCAGTTTTATCTATGACTTTCAGCCAATTTTTCAGCCAATTTCTAGTTTTCTGTATATCTAAGCTTATCTTGAAGGATACACAAAATACTAGTTACAGAGATTGCCTCCAGGAAGAGAAACTAGGTAATTGGGGGTAAGGGTAGGATGGGAACTTACTTTTCTCAATGCCTTCATATATACACACACACACACACGCACTTTTTTTTTTAAGATTTATTTACGTCTCTCCCCTTCCCCTCCCCCCACCCCGGTTGTCTGCTCTCCGTGTCTGTTTGCTCTGTCTTCTTTGTGTCTTCTTCTGTTGTTGTCAGCGTCACGGGAATCTGTGTTTCTTTTTGTTGCGTCATCTTGCTGTGTCAGCTCTCCCTGTGTGCGGCGCCATTCTTGGACGGCTCTCCTTACGGGGCGCACTCCTCGCGCATGGGGCTCCCCTATGCGGGGACACCCCTGCGTGGCAGGGCACTCCTTGCGCGCATCAGCACTGCGCATGGGCCAGCTGCACACGGGTCAAGGAGGCCCAGGGTTTGAACCGTGGACCTCCCATGTGGTAGATGGACGCCCTAACCACTGGGCCAAGTCCTCTGCCAAGTGTATATATATATATACACACTTTAAGGAAGTACTGGGGATTGAACCCAGACCTCATATACGTGAAGCAGGCACTCAAACGCTAACTGCACCCAATCCCCTCTATAGCTTTTGGTTTTATACCATTAGAATGGATTATCTGGTCAAAATTATTTTTAGAAGGTTTTCTAGAATCTGTAATTTTTCTCTTAATTCTTTAAAAAATGTAATTAAAGAAAACGATCAAAACTGAAATGAACAACTGTCTAAAATGAATGAAAATGAGAATATTCTATCAGATCCTATGGGATGAAGTTGAAGCAGTTTTTAGATAAAATTTTTAGCCTGAAATACGAACATATGGGTAAATAGAAAGCACATTGTGAATAAGAGCCTGGACTCAAATCACACAGCTTGGGTTTAAATCCCAGCTTTATCTTCGATGACTTATAGCAAGTCACAGTTTGTTTCAGTTTTTTCATCTGTTTAATGGGATAATAGTATCTTAGCTAAATCACTATAAGGATTCAGTTATAGAATGCCTGGAAAGTTGTTAGCACTGGGCCTGGAATATAGTAAGAGATTGATAATACATTTATTTTTGGGATACTAAATTACATAACTGTTAGATAAAGTGTAAGGCTCTTGCTGTGTATCCTAATTTTTATTTACTTGAGTTTTATCTCAGATATTAGACTTCTACACTATAAGCTAATTTGTCAATTTCTCCTTTTATTGCTCTAGGTTTTTTACTCTATATTCTTTGACTTGTAACTAAATAAAGCCTTAAAGGCTGTTCTATCCTCTTGGTGTATTGTTGAATTTTTATTAAGATGACATATTCTCCTCTTTTCTTTTTGTTGGCCTTTAAATTTATTTTATTTATTTCTCTTTTTGTAAGGATTGCTTATTGTATAATTTTTATCTTCTTTTCTTAAAAATATAAAAATTTATTTAATTTCATTGTTGTTTTTACATAAAGAACAGACAATAACCAGTACCCATTGTGGTGGACTGAAAAATGGCCCGCAAAGATATCAGGTCATAATTTCTGGAACCTGTAAATGTTATGTTATTTAAACAGAAAAGTCTTTGCAGATGTGATTAAGTTGATGAGTAGATTATCCTGGGTTATCTGGTTGGAACCTAAATACAATCACATGTATGCTTATTAGAGGAAGATTTGATAGTGAAGGCCCTATGAAGATGGAGTGGAGAGAAAATTGGAACAGGTCAACTTTGAAGATTGAAATGATGCAGCCACAACCCAAGGAATGTCTGCAGCCATCGGATGCTGAAAGAAGCAAGGAACGGACTCTCCCCTAGAGCCCTTGGAGGAATCACAGCCCTACTGACACCTTGGTTTCAGCTCAGTGATACTCATTTTGGATTTCTGGCCTCCAGAACTGTTACAGAATAAATTTCTCTTGTTTTAAGTCACCTAGTTTGTTGTGTTTTGTTACAACAGCCACAGCTAACAAATATATTCATACCTATACTTTGTCTCCTATCACAGTCCCTTACATCCTTCCAAATGGGAACAGTCACTATCTAAATTTGGCAGGACATCTTCCTGCCTCATATTGTTTTGTACATTTTTGAAAATTTATACTTACTTATTTTATGTAACTTTATGTTTGAGATTTATTCATACTGACAGTTGTAGATCTATTTAATTATTTTAAGTCTTGAATGCCACTGTAAGTTTATGACTCTTTGTTGATTTCATTGATGGACATTTAGCGCCTTTGGTTTTTTTTTTAAGGAGGTTCTGGGGGTTGAACCCAGGACCTCGTCCATACATAGCAGGGCTCAATCACTGAGCTACATCCACTCTGCTTGCTTTTCTTTTTAAATTACAAAAACATTGTACTGTGAGGAGCAGGTGTAGCTCAGTGATTATATCTCTACAAGTGAAATTATTGGCTCTTAGGATTTAACTGTAAAAGATACTCCCAAGTTGGTTTTCAAAACAGTTGTACAGGCAGCGGACTTGGCCCAGTGGTTAGGGCATCTGTCTACCACATGGGAGGTCCGCAGTTCAAACCCCGGGCCTCCTTGACCCGTGTGGAGCTGGCCCATGCGCAGTGCTGATGCGCACAAGGAGTGCCCTGCCACACAGAGGAGTCCCCGCATAGAGGAGCCCCATGCTCAAGGAGTGCGCCCCATAAGGGGAGCCGCCCAGTGTGGAACAAAGTGCAGCCTGCCCAGGAATGGCGCCGTACACACGGAGAGCTGAAACAACAAGATGATGCAACAAAAACACAGATTCCCATGCCGCTGACAACAACAGAAGCGGACGAAGAATACGCAGCAAATAGACACAGAAAACAGACAACCAAAACAGTTGTACTATTTTATATATTCACCAGCAGAATGAGACTTCCTAGTTTCATATCTAATTTGTTATTGACTAAATTATTATTTTTGCTAATCTAATGGATATGAGATGGTATCTGGCATTTTCTGGATTACTAGTGAAGCTGAGCATGTTTATTCTTCCAAGCGTATGGCTTGTTATTTCAGTATGCTGCTTTCTTTGTCATAAAGAGCTTAATTTCATTTTAAAATGGAACACTTATCAAATGCCAAGTGCTTTTATTTTTAAAATTTTATTATGAAAAATTTACCCATTATTTTGTAAGGGTTTGCAAAATGGATATTTTTCTAATGCTATCATTTCATCCTGATTTGTTAGCTGGCAGCCTTCTGTTAAAATCTGTTACTCATCAACTGGGGCTATTTATCTGAACATAGTTTCTACTGAGAAAGCAGGATAAGTGCTTGTAGTAGCCAAAGGGGTGCTGATGCAAAATACCAGGAATTGGTTGGTTTTTATAAAGGATATTTATTTGGGGTAGGAGCTTATAGATACTAGGCCATAAAGCATAAGTTACTTCCCTCACCAAAGTCTATTGCCACGTGTTGGAGCAAGATGGCTGCTGACGGCTGTGAGGGTTCAGGCTTCCTGGGTTCCTCCCTTCCAGGGTCTTGCCTTTCTCTGGGTTCAAAGTTCCTTTCTTCCTGAGGCTGGCTTCTCTTTCTTCTATGTGCTTACTTCCCGGGGCTCCAGCTTAAGACTTCAGCATCAGACTCCAACATCAAAACTCCAACATTCAGAACCCCCAACTCTGTCCTCTCCCATGCCTTTTATCTGTGAGTCCCACCCACCAAGGGCCGGGGCCTCAATGCCTTAATGACATGGCCCAATCAACTCAATCATGCCTGGGTACAGACCAGATTACAAACATAATCCAGTATCTATTTTTGGAATTCATAACCATATCAAACGGCTACAGTGCTTAATTACCAATGTTTAGAATAAGGAATTGGTATAATTGTTAACTTCCAGTGGTTTCAAATACTTTCTTTCTCCCTCTCTTTTAAGTATTCTTTTGGACTCATGATTTTTATATATTTTAAGTGTTTGTTTCAATCGTTTCTAGCCGTTAACCTTTTTTTGTTCTGAAATTTGGCCAATGGGAGTTACTTCAGTCTGGTTCCTGCATCCTTTTGACATAACCCTATTTAATTTTTGATTGCTTTCTTGTTTTCCAGCACAATATAGCCTTGGCTTGATTTAGGTACTCCCAGCCTGAGTCCTGAAATCAACCATTTCTCCTTGGAGCACTGGTTTCTTTTCATGAGAATGCTATTTACAAAACAAAATTTGAGCACTCATGGTGTTTATTGTTATTAGAGGGTCCTTACTTTCTAGGCCTTTTTTAAAAATATATTTTTCTTATTTGTTTTTGAAAGATACATAGATCAAACACAATGTTATATTTTTAAAAAATAGGAGATTCCCATACACCCCACTCCCCATACCCACTACTTTTCCCACATCAACAACTTCTTTCATTAGTGTGTTACATTCATTGCAATTGATGAACACATTTTGGAGCACTGCTACACAGCATGGATTATAGTTTACATTGTAGTTTATACTCCCAGTCCATTCAGTGGCAGAATATATAACGTCCCACACCTGTCCCTATAGTATCATTCAGGGCAACTCCAAGTCCTGAAAATGCCCCCATATCACACCTCTTCTACCCTCTCCCTGCCCTCAGCAACTCCAGTGGCCACTGTCTCCACATCAATGATATAATTTCTTCCATTGCTAGAGTCAGAGTAAGTCCATCCTAGTTCATATTTTATTCCCCAATCCTGAGGACTCTGGGATGGTGATACCCACTCCGCATCTTAATTAAGAGGGGGCTTCGATCCCACATGACTGATGGATGGGGCTCTCCTGCTTGCAGTTGTAGACTCTCGGTTCCTTTGTGTGGCGGCTGTCCATCTTCACCTCCTTGTTAGCTGACCTGGGTAACTCCAAAGAACTGGAGAGTAGGTGCTGCAACTTTACAGAGGCTCAGGGCCCAGCTGGCACATGAATAGCCCAGAGATTCAAGTCTCCTGGGCATACACCAACCAGAGCTCCAACTACAGGTTCAGTGAAAGGGACAGAAGAGGCATGTCTAGAGAAGTCATGTCTGAGTCCAGCCCTTCACACTCTAGACCTCTTTATTGGGCAGAACTAGGAAATATATTCTGTTAAAATGCATGAGGCCAATTGTAGATTAGGTTGCTTTAGATCAACCTTTCTGCTGAAAATAACTACAGGAGATGGACAAAAAGGAATAAATATTTGAAGTCATTGGGGAGCTAGCTACCAAGGTAGGGAGGGACTACAAAACCAACATCTTGGAGAAGAGAGAAGCTCAGTTGCATGAGTACAACATTTGGGGCCACTTTTCCCTTATAGGGATCCTCTAACTCCTAATGCAGTGGCTAGAACCTGACAATCTGAGTAGGGCTTTTGACAGATCCGGTGGTGGGAGTACAAAAATTGGTGTTTGGGAGACACCAACAATAAAGGATTCTGGTAAATCCCCTGGGTATGAGTCCTTGGCCATTTAAATGATTATAAATATCTTCTCCCATTTTGTGACCTTTTTACTTTCTTTATGGTGTCTTATGAGTATTGAAGTCTTAATTTCAATATAGTTGAAAATATGCCTTTCCTTTATGGTTATTGCTTTTTATTTTAGTTAGAGAAGTCAGTTTACAGAAATTATGCAAAATCTGTAAGGTTCCTATATACCCCCTCTCCACACACATACAATTTTCCCTAATATTAACACTTTGCATTAATGTGTACCTTTGTTACAACTGATGAAGAAATATATACTGGTAACTATGGTCTGTAGTGTACATTAGAGTTCACTGTTTATGTTTAAAAAAGAAGCAAAAAACTTTTTATTCTAGTAACATATATACAACTTAAAATTTTCCCTTTTAACCATTTTTAAGTTGTGTTAATTGCATTCACAGTGTTGTGCTACCATCACCACCATCCCTTGCTTTAAATTATTTCCATTATATCCCTAGTAATGAGATTGATATTGGTCATATATTAATTTTACACAGAACTTTCTGAATAAGTGCTAAACTGTTTTGCTGTCCCTACATCATTTTACATTCCCACCAACAATGAATGAGTTTCCCTATATCTTCACGTTCTCTCTAGCATTTCCTTTCCTTTTTTTTAAAATGAGGTAATGTATGTAAAGTACTTTTTAAAAAAATATTTCTTTATCCCCTCCCCCCCTGTTGTTTTGCACTCACTGTCTGCTTTCTGTGTCCATTCACTGTGTGTTCTTCTGTGTCTGCTTGTCTTCTCTTTAGGCAGCACCAGGAACTGATTCTGGGACCCTCCGGAGTGGGAGAGAGTCTTTTCACCACCTGAGCTCCCTGGTCTGCTGCCTCCCTTATTGTCCCTCCTCTGTGTCTCTTTTTGTTGGGTCATCTTGCTGTGCCAGCTTTCTGCGCAGGCCAGCCCTCAGCTCGGGCCAGCACTCCTTCGCATGCTTGCTCTCTCTGGGCCAGCCCACCAATCCAGCCAGCTTCCTTCACCAGGAGGCCCCAGAAATCAAACCCTGGACCGCCTATATGGTAGATGGGAGCCCAATCAATTGAGCCACATCTGCATCTCTATCTCGTGGTTTGATTTACATTTTACTAATGGCTAAGGATATCAAGCATCTTTTCATGTGCTTTTTGGTCATTCGTATATTTTCTTGGAAGAGATGTTCTTTCAAGTCTTTTGCCTTTTTTTTAATTGATTGTCTTTTTGTGGTTACATTGTAGAATTCCTGCATATATTCTGGATATTAAATTCTTATTGGATATGTGGTTTCCAAATATTTTCCCATTCTGTAGTTTGGGATAAAGTCCTTTGATGCACAAACATTTTAAATTTGGATGAAGTCCCATTCATCTATTTTTTCTTTTGTTGCTTGTGCTTGTGAAGTCTAAGAAAACATTGCCTAACACAGATTCCTACAGATGCTTCCCTATATTTTCTTCTAGGAGTTTTATAGTTTTGGCTCTTACATTTAGGTGTTTGATCTATTTTGAGTTAATTTTTGCATACATTATGAGTGAAGGAGTCCACTTTCATTCATTTGCATACCCACATCCAATTTTCCCAGCATCATTTGTTGAAAAGTCTTTTTACCAATTGAGTGATCTTGGCACACTTTTCAAAACTCATTTGTCCATAGATGTGAGAGTTTATTTCTTTTTAAAGGAAAAAAATTTGTTTTTATTTATTTATTTCTCCCCACCCTCCAGTAGTTTACACTTGCTGCGTCTGTTCGTCTTCCTTTGTTTCTTTAGGAGGCACTGGGAACTGAACCCAAGACCTCTGATGTGGGAGGAAGGTGCCTAATTGTTTGAGCTGCCTCCATTCCCTGCTTTGTTGAGTCTGTCATTATGTTTTTCTCTTGTGTCTCTTGTGTGTCATCTTGTTGTGTTAGCTTGCTGTGCCACCCAGTCGTGTCAGCTCACTCTTGCTCATCTTTTAGGAGGCACCGGGAGCCTCCGCTCCCTGCTTTGTTGTGTCTCATTATGTTTTTCTTGTTGTGTCTCTTGTATCAGCTTGCCACACCTACCTGTTGTGCCAACTTGCTATCTTCTTTAGGAGGCACCAGGACCTGAACCAGGGACCTACAGTGTGGTAGGCAGGAGCTCAATTGCTTGAACCACATCCATTTCCCAGAGTTTACTTCTGAACTTTCAATTCCATTGGTTTATATATGCCTGTCCTTGTGCTAGTACCATGCTGGATTTTGTTTTTTTTTTTTTAAGATTTATTTTTTATTTATTTCTCTCCCCTTCCTCCCCCCCCCCCCAGTTGTCTGCTCTCTGTGTCCATTCGTTGTGTGTTCTTCTGTGACCACTTCTATCCTTATCAGTGGCACCTGGAATCTGTGTTTCTTTTTGTTGCATCATCTTGTTGTGTCAGCTCTCCGTTTGTGCGGCACCATTCCTGGGCAGGCTGCACTTTCTTTTGCGCTGGGCGGCTCTCCTTACGGGGTGCACTCCTTCCGCGTGAGGCTCCCCTACATGGGGGACACTCCTGTGTAGCACGGCACTCCTTGCGCACATCAGCACTGTGCATGGGCCAGCTCCACACGGGTCAAGGATGTCTGGGGTTTGAACTGCGGGCCTCCCATGTGGTAGATGGACACCCTATCCATTGGGTCAAGTCCACTTCCCTACCATGCTGTTTTGATTAGTGTGGCTTTGTAATAAGTTTTAAGATTGGGAAGTTTGAGTCTTCCAATTTCATTCTTCTTTATCAAGATGGTTTTGGCTATTTGGGGTTCCTTACTCTTGGAAATAAATTTGTTGATTAACTTTTCCATTTGGGCAAGGAAGGCTGTTGGTCTTGTTTTGTTTTGCTTTTCTTTTTTTTGCTTTTGTTTATTTTTTGTTGTTGTCGGTATTTTGATCAGAATTGCTTTGAATCTGTAAATGGTTTTGGATAGAATTGCCATTATAACAACATTTAGTCTTCCAATTCATGAGCATAGAATATCTTTCCATTTATTTAGTTTCCTCTGATTTCTTTTAACGATGCTTTGTAGTTTTCTGTGTATAAGTCCTTTATATCCTTGGTGAAATTTATTCCCTGATATTTGCTTCTTTTAGTTGCTGTAGTAAATGGATTTTTTTTTTATTTTCTCTTCACACTATTCATTACTAGTGTATAGAAATACTACTGACTTTTGCGTGTTGATCTTGTGCCCTATCACTTTGCTGAATTTTTTTATTAGCTATTAATAGTTTATGTAGATTTTAAAGATTTTTTTCTATATATAACATCATGCCATCTGCAAATAGGGAGAGATTTACTTCATTCTTTCTTATTTAGGTGCCTTTTTTCTTGCTTGCTGAGTTGCTCTGGCTAGAACTTCCATTACATTGTTGTATAACAGTGGTGACAGTGGGCATCCTTGTCTTGCTCCTGATCTTAGAGGGAAAGCTTTTGGTCTTTTATCATTTAGTATGATTTTAGTGTGCATTTTTCAGATATGCCCCTAATTTTGTTGAGGAAGTTTCCTTCTTCCTAATTTTTAAAGTATTTTTACCAAGAATTCAGAACACATGTTTTCTTTTAAATGTCTTTCTTTTTTTCCACCCCTCTCCCACCCCCTCCCCCGCCCTGCTGTTTTTGCTGTCTGTGTCCATTTGCAGCACTGCACACGGGCCAGCTCACCACACAGGTCAGGAGTCCCTGGGTACTGAACCCTGGATCCTCCATATGGTAGGCAGACGCTTTATGAGTCGAGCCACATCCACTTCCCATGCCTTAGTGATTTTTAGTTATAGAAATACTTTACAAGTATAAACACAAGGTAGGATTGATGTTAAAGCATCTTAAAATGAATAATATTTTTAATAGTGAAAAATAACTCTTATATAATCAGTTGACTGTGTTTGTGTGGGTCTCTTTCTGGCTTTGGTATGCTGTTCCATTCATCTGTTCATGTATTCTTTCACCAGAACCATTCTCTCTTGAATATTGTAGCCTTATAGTGAGTCTTGAAATCAGGTATTGTGAGTCCTCCAACTTTTTCTTCAGCATTATGTTGGAGTATTTTTGATTGATTACTTTTATATATAAACTTCAAATTAATTTTTTTCATATCTACAAAATAGCTCTCTGTGATTTTGATTGGGATTGCATTGAATCTATATAGATCGAGGTAGGACGAATTGTCATCTTAACAGTATTGAGTTTTCTAATTTATGAACATGGACTATGCGTTTTTTAAGATATTCTTTGATTTCTTTCATCAGAGTTTTATAGTTTATAGCTCATACACATATTTTGTTAGATTTATACCTAAATCTGTCTTTCTTTGGTACTCTTGTTTGTTTTTGTTTTTGTCTTTTAAATAAATTTTTTATTGAAATATATTATTCATACATGAACATACATAAACAATAAATGTATAGTAAAAGTTGTGAACTTACAAAATAAGCATGTGTAGCATCATACAGGGATCCCATACATCAGCCCTCCACCAACACCTTCCTGTTTGTTTTTATTTCAAATTCCAGTTGCTCATTATTGCATTACAAGTATATTAGAAAACAGTTTGCTTTTTTATATTAGCCTTGTATCCTACATCCTTGTTATACATTCTAGTTTGCCAGGCTGCTCAGAGCAGATACTATGAAATGGTTGGCTGTTAAAAATAGAAATTTATTATCTTACAGTTTCAGTCTGTGAGAATGTCCAAATCAAGGTATCATCAAAGCAAAGCTTTCTTCCTGAAGACCTGCTATTTGCATTCCCTGGATCTGCTGCCACATGGCAAGGCACATGGCGACGTCTTCCTTTTTGGGTTTCATTGCTTTCAGCTTCTTGCTTCTGTGGGTTTCTTCCTCTCTGTCTGAATTTCACTCTCTTATAAAGGACTCCAGTAAGAGGATTAAGACTCACCCTCAACCGTACCTGAACTGAAAACCTCATCAAAACATGAAAAGGTTCCCTACAATAGGCTTACACCCACAGGAATTATCTTTAAGAATGTAATTTTCTGGGGGAACATATAGTTCCAGACCACCCTATTCCTTTATTACCTTTTTATGTCCATAGGATCAGTAATAATTACCCTTTTTCCATTTCTGGTTTGGGTAATATGTTGTTTTCTCTCTTTTTTCCTTGGTTAGCCTGGCTAGAGGTTTATCAATTTTATTGGTCTTTTTAAAGAGCCACATTTTGGTTCACTGATATTTCTTTGTTTTTCTGTTGTCACATATTCATTTTCTGTTGTCACAAAAATGCTCTAATTTTCATTATTTCTTCTTGCTTTAGGCTATATTGCTTTTCTGTAGCTCCTAAGGTAGAAGCCTAGATTATTTTTAGATCTTACTTTTTTTCTAATATATGCATTTAATGCTATAAATTTTCCTCTAAATACCTCTTTTGCTGCATTCTACACATTTTAAATTAAATTTTGTTTTGACTTTCATTAAGTTCAAAATATTTAAAAATTTCTTTTGAGGTGTCTTCTTTCAGCCATGTGTTATTTAGAGTTGTGTTATTTAATCTTCTAGTATTTGGAAAATTTCCAGCTATCTTTCTGTTACTGATTTCTAGTTCAACTTGATTGTGGTCTGAGACCCTTCTTTGTATGATCTTTATTTTTTAAAATTTGTCAGGATGTGCATTATGGCCCAGAATGTGGTCTTAGTACATGTTCCATGTGAGATTGAGAATATTCAGCTCATGGTGGGGGAGTATTCTGTATTGTCTGTTAGAGCAGGTTGATACAGTGCTGTTCAGGTCAGCTATATCCTTCCCAGTTTTCTGCCTGCTGGTTCTGTCCAGGACTGAGAGGGATAGTGAAGTCTCCAGCTATAATAGTTATTGGAGAAAAGTGGCATTCACTGGGATGCAGAGACTGATGATTGCAGGCATAGGTTTATTGGGAAGCTCTCCCAAAGGAAGGGGTGTGAAGAGAGACTTCAGCCTGTCCCTGGAGAGTGGTGGGTATGACTCTATACACTACACCAATAGGGGAGAAACCAAGTACAGCCTGGGACCAGATGGCCAGGGGGTAGTGGCTAGAAGGTAGGGTATTCTTGGAATGTGGGAGGGGTTGGGTGCCTGGGCCGGGAGGGGTTGGAGGCCCTCATCTGCTCCACTTGGTTCATTCTCGGGAGGGGCTGGGCTGCCTCCAACCCTGTGGGCTATGGAGGCTAGGACTGGAGGCTGCCTTTCTTCAATTTCTGTCAAGGGGAATGGATCCAACAGGTGTTATGACCTGGTTTTTTGTTTTTTTTTTTTAAAGATTTATTTTATTTATTCTTCTCCCCTTCCCCCCTGATGTCTGCTGTGTCTACTTGTGTGTTCTTCTGTGTCCGCTCGCATTATCCTGTGGCACTGGGAAACTGTGTCTCTTTTTGTTGCATCATCTTGCTGCGTCAGCTCTCCATGTGTGCGGCGCCACTCCTGGGTGGGCTGCACTTCTTTCACGTGGGGCAGCTCTCCTTGTAGGGCACACTCTTTGCATGTGGGGGACCCCTATGCAGGGACACCCCTGCATGGCAGGGCAGTCCTTGGGCGCGGCAGCAGCGCTGGGTGGGCCAGCTCACCACACGGGTGAGGAGGCCCTGGGGATTGAACCCGGGACCCTCCATACGGTAGACAGACGCTCTGTCAGTAGAGCCACATCCGCTTCCCCTTATGACCCGTTAATCACTGCAAACTTTGTATGGGGGAAACTTTAACAAAGTGGATTAGAATAGTTCCCCTTGCAATTTTATCAGTTTTTATGCCATGTATTTTGACACAGTGTAGTCTTATGTCTTCTTGGAGAATTGTGTATCATTATGTAATGCCCCTCTTTATCCTTGATAGTCTGCTTTGTCTGAAATTAATATAGCTACTCCAACTTTCTTTCAAAAAGTGTTAGTATGGTGTAGCTTTCTCTATCCCTTTGCTTTTAACCTGGGTCTTTATATTTAAAGTAGATTTCTGATAGAGAACCTATAATTAGGCCGTGCTTGCTTTTTTCTTTCCCCTCTGAGAATCTCTTTATTTTAGTACATGTATTTAGATCATTAACATTTAAAAGTTGTTGATACAGGTGGCGTGACATCTGCCATGTTTGTAATCATTGCCTATTTATTTTACCTGTTTCCTTCCCCCCTCTTTTTTTTTTTTCTGGTTTTAATTGAGCATTTTATATGATTTCATTTTCTTCTCTTAGTATATGAATGATATTTATTTTTACAATTTTTTAGTGATTGCCCTGGCATTTGCAGTATACGCTTACTCGACTACACCCTCAAATAATGCTTTATTGCTTCATGTGTAAAGCAGGTACCTAGTAAAGTATTCCCAGTTCCTTCCTCTTAGATGGCATTGCTGTTATTTATTTCTTAGCAATCTGCAATAATCACACAATCTGGGGTATATTGTTAATATTATTACTTTAAGCAGTTATCTTTTTAATTCGATTAAGAATAAGAAAAATGCTGTGAAACTTTTATTTTACTATCATTTAATCCTACCTTGACATCCTTCCTTTTCTTTACATAGATCCAAGTTTCTGATCTTTATAATTTTTTTTCTTCTTGGAAAAAAATTGTTTTTTAACATTTCTTGCAGAGCAGTTCTGCTGTGATGGAGTCCTTCAGTTTTTGAGAAAGTCTTTATTTCTTCACTTTTAAAAAAAAATTTATTGAAGTATATCATTCATATATGAACATACATAAACAATAAGTATATAGTAATAGTTGTAAACTTACAAAACAAATATATATAAAATCATACAATACTCTAATAACTCACTCTACCACCAATACCTTGCATTGTTGTTAAACCTTTTTAACTAATGAATAAAGAGCATTATCAAAATATTACTACTAACCAAAGTATTTTTTTCCAAACCCACCCTATTATTATTATTATCTTTATATCATTTATATATGAACATACATAAACAGTAAGTGTGTAGTAAAAGTTGTGAACTTACAAAGCAAACATGCATAACATCATACGGGGTCCCCTACTTCAACCCTCTACCAACACCTTGCATTGTCACGAGACATTTGCTCCAAATTACGAAAGAGTGTTGTCAAAATCTTACTACTAATAGTAGTCCTTATCTTACATTTGGTGTGTTTTTCCCCAACCCACCCTATTTTTTTTTCAATATATTTTTTTATGACAGAAGTTGTAAACTTAACAATTATGCACATGTGCAGAATTCCCAAATAACACCCCTCTATCAGCATACCACACTGTAGTGGAATATTTGTTAACATTTAAGATAATATCTGATTGTTACCATGTCCATAGCATACATTTGGCTCACATTTTCCATACTGCCCCATTATTAACACAGTACATCTTTGGCATAGATGCAAGAATATTACATTATTACTGCTTACCACAGTCCATAGGTCACTCCAGTTGTATTTTTCCCATGCTTCTCCACATTCCTACCACCCTGCAGTAGTGATGTATGTCTGCTCTAGCTCACAAAGGACACTCTTGCATCTGTACCATCAACCACAGTTCTCATCCACCTCTTGGCTTACTGTGCTCTTCAGTTCCTAAATTATTCTCTGGTATTCTGTCAGTTGGCATTTACATACCTAGACCACTATTTTCAGCTACATTCCCGTGTATAAAATAGCTGTTAATCACTATTTGTTACCATCCACTCTATCCATTTCCACACTTTTACATGAAAGCTAATTCAAACTTCTATATACATTAAACATCAGTAGTCCATCTAAGTCCTCCTCTTACCTCCTTTAAGAATCCACCACCTACCACCAGGTCTTGAAGACGTTTTCCTACAATTTCTTCTAGAAGCTTTATGGTTCTTGCTTTTATTTTAAGCCTTTTGATCCATTTTCAGTTAATTTTTGGATAAGATGTGAGATAGGGGTGGGTCCTCTTTCCTTCTTTTGGCTATGGATAACCAGTTCTTTCAGCACCATTTGTTGAATGGACTGTTCTGCCCAAGCTGTATGGGTTTGACAGGCTAGTCAAAAACCACTTGCCCATTCATGTGAGGGTCTGTTTCTGAACCATCAGTTTGGTTCCATTGGTCTTTGTGTCCGTCTTTATGCTAGGATATAATCTTCATTTCTAGACTCTGTTCCAGGCCTCTCTCTCTCGTCTTTTGTTTTCAGGCTCTAGCACACCCATTAGTATTTTCTGAAATTCTGGTCTCTTGCTTAGAAATTCTCTCAGTTTCTGTTTATCTGTGAATATTCTAATCTTGTCCTCATTTTTGAAAGACAATCTTGCTGGATATAAGATTCTTGGCTGGAAGTTTTTCTCTTGTAGTATCTTAAATATATCAGACCACTGTCTTCTTGCCTCCATGGTTTCTGGTGAGAAATCAGCACTTAATCTTATTGGATATCCCTTATATGTTATCCATTGCTTTTCTCTTGCTGGTCTCAGAATTCTCTCTTTGTCTTTGGCATTTGACATTCTGATGAGTATGTGTCTCACAGTTGGTCTATTCATATTTTTTTCGGATGGGAGTATGTCATGCTTCTTGAATATGAATATCTATGTCCTTTGATAGGGTTGGGAAATTTTCTACCATTATTTCTTCAAATATTCCTTTTGCCCCTTCTCCTTCTCTTCTCTTGCTGGGACACCCATGACATGTATATTTGCATGCCTTTTGCTGTCATTTAGTTCCCTGAAACCTTGTAGCCCCACCAACTGCCTCCTGGATTTGCAGAAATTTTGATATTTTATAACATCAAGGTGCTAATGAATAATTGGGGTGAAGCTGGATGCAGGTTCTTCCATTAATAAACATTAAGGGACTGAACAGAATGTGGTGTATACTAAACCGTGGTGAGTCACAAGAATCTGGGGTTGGCATGTGCAGGACAAAGGTTTGTTACATGGTTTTTCCTACGGTCATTAAACAGACAATGAATGGAGTGGTTACCATTACAATGGTAAGCATACACAAAGGGGAGCCTAGTTTTGGAATAAGGATAAAGAAAGATAAAGTGAATCTAGATTTACCACCACAATAGTAACCATACACAAGTATGGCTAGTCTAGAGTGACTACAAACAGGTGAGACCTGTTTAGAATAACCATTACAATAGCAGGTCTAGACCAAGCCTAGTCAGTTTCAGTAATTTCAGATATTAACCTTTGGATACTGTTAATATAAAGGTATCTATGTAATGATTTAGTAATCATAATTATTTAATCTTTAAACCTAGGTTACATTTTTTTTTTTTTTAAAGATTTATTTATTTATTTCTCTCCCCCCCCCCCCCCCCCCCCCCCCCGTTGTCTGTTCTCTGTGTCCATTTTGCTGCATGTTCTTCTTTGTCCACTTCTGTTGTTGTCAGCGGCATGGGAATCTGTGTTTCTTTTAGTTGCGTCATCTTGTTGTGTCATTTCTCCGTGTGTGCAGCACCATTCCTGGGCAGGCTGCACTTTGTTTCACGCTGGGTGGTTCTCCTTAAGGGGCGCACTCCTTGCGCGTGGGGCTCCCCTACGTGGGGGACACCCCTGCATGGCAGGGCACTCCTTGCACCTGTCAGCACTGCATGTGGGCCAGCTCCACATGGGTCAAGGAGGTCTGGGGTTTGAACTGCGGACCTCCCATGTGGTAGGCGGACACCACTGGGCCAAGTCCGCCGCCCCTAGGTTACATTCTTGCATATCATCTGCTTTTCCATAGAGCCCTTAACATAATAATTATAACCATTTTAAATTCCTGTTCTGATAATTCCAAAATCTGTGTGGTATCTGAGTCTGGTTCTCATGCTTGCTTTGGCTCTTTAGATTGTGTTTTTTCTTGTCTTTTAGCATGCCTTGTAATTTTTTCTTGAAAGCTGGACATGATATATAGGATAATAAGGGACTGACATTCATAGGTCTTTAGTTTAGGCTTTATGTTAATCAGGCTAGCATTTGGGTTTTGTTTAATTTTTCAGCTGCTGTGGGTGCCAGAGGCTTACATTTCTTTGGTGTCCTAGTTTTTATCACCCCCGATGTCTTTGGGCTTCCCCAAGAACTCTTTATGTAGAGCCTGCCCCTTACACTTACCACAACTCTTTCAGCTATAACTCAGCTGTTACCACACTGGAGCTCTGTTAGTGTGGTAGGAAGGTGTGCGGGAGAGGAAGTGTTTTATAATCTTACTAAATCTTAGTCTTTTAGTTGAGCCTGTGTCCCTACTGTGACTGTGACACTTTTGACTGTGACTGTCAAAAGTGTTTCTCAGCTTCCCCTTTCACCCTCAGATGAAATATCTGCTAGATTAGAGGGAACTGGCATTGTGTAAATGCCCTTCCCGGAGGCAGAAAAGGCTCTGGTAAGGTTTAGGCCTTTGTATAGAGAGCCTTCTGGGCATATTTCAAAATTCTTACTCCCTGCCAGAAATCTGAGGGGAATTCTTTTTTTGAACACTACTATGAGAACCTGGGGGAGAGGTGGTTTCCTGGAGATAAAACCCGGAGAAGTATAGGGCCCCCAGGAGTTTCTTATTCTCTCATTAATTCATCAAAACTACCATTTTTAAAGTTACTGGTTATGACATCAGCAGTTTCTGTTTCAGATAAACAGATCTCAGTGGTGACTCGGGGTCCACTTTCTCACTCAAGATTTCAGGGTGGCAGATTTCCCTGGAGACCTCAGTTCTCTGATGGCTCTGAAAAGTTGGTTTTCTTTTGAGCTTTCTTCTTGTGGTAAGGACGGGAATGATGACTTCTAAGCTCTGTATAGGTCATAGTTTAAACTGAGCGTTGCCTTTACCTTTGAAAGTTATTTACATATACAGTCATTATGGAAGATTTAATCATCTGGCCCAACAAAAGACCTTTCTGTGGGTGTGAATCCATTTGGAAAAAAGAATCCTTAGAAAATGTCTTATCAGTTAAAGTGTGGACTCATTTGTGAATAAGATACTTTTGAGGTGTGGCCAGACTGAATCAGGGTGGGCCTTAATCCATATTCCCCTCTCCATACAGACTAAAGCAGTTATTTCATGACATGGTATATTCATTTATAATATATTTGCATGGTTGTTTGCTTGTCTGTCTTCGTTAGTTCATAAACTTCAGAAGCGTGGGCTCTCTCTTTGTCTTGTGGCCTGCTGCCTTCCTAGCACAGTGAACAGTGCCTGGCACATAGTAGGGGCTCCGTGAACATAAAAATGTGTGAATCTTGGGTTTCCTTTCCTGTGGTTTCAGAATGCTCCAATTAGCTTCCAACAGTGTCTTCAAACTTATTGTCTTCATGTGCCACCTAAATTAATTTTAACTGGGTACCCTCTAGGGTGGTTTTTAATTGACTTTTTACTTTTTTCATCATAAGTTTACATGGAGTTGAATAGTATCTTAATTTTTGGAATATTGTTAATATTGTATATAAATAAACCTGTCACGTCACTTGTTTAAAGTATTCTATAGATTGTGAATATCGCAGCAGTTGTATACCCATCATTATTTAAAACATACAGGTGCAAGTAATTATTCATAGTCAGACATTTTTCATTATTCCTTTTGTTCCATGAACTTTCATTTCCATTCTGCTTTCACCTCATGATTTTCTCCCTAAAATGTCATAATTTTGTTCTTGAAATAATTTATTAATAATTCTGTTATACTTAGAATATACGTATGTATACAAATCTAATATTAAAATTGTAAAAAATTTCATGACCGTACAGCTCTTAAGTGCTTATTAAAATGTTTCCTGCAGCTTATTGCAATTATAACTAGTGTGTGTAAACATTTTACAGATTTTGTTATATAATTAATATCATTAAAATCCCAATGATAGGGATTTTATTTTTTTTAACTTTTGCCGTTCAGTTCATGTATCCATGGACGAGTGTTACACAGATGAATGCTTCAGGGTTCAGCAGGAAGGAAAGATTTTGTTATGGCATTGTCACTCAGTTCTTTGAACTTCTTCTGAGTCATATGCCAAAAAAGCACATAGTGACTTAGGATAAAAGTTACCTTTTAATGATTTCTGAGCTGACAACTCAATTTTCCTCCAATTTTTTTGAAAGAGAAGAATTGGAGAACATTTCTCTTGCATAAGAATTGGTAGTCAGTAGCGACATTCACTGTGTTTTCAACACACCAGTGTTTCTAGTTTACTCTTTGGATTGTTCCTCATAGGTTTTTGCCACTAAGGGAAATAAACCATGGTAATAATACATGAGTTGGAAGAACCTCTTTCTTTTGTAAAATAGAGAAGCATTATTGTGAAAGGAAGGAAGGAAATGGCAGATTCTTAGGACACAGGTATGTTCTCAGGCAGGCTAGTTTCTGACCTGATTTTTGTAGAAGATAAAAATTTTGAAATTGATGCCCCTGAAACTATCTGTGGCCATGTACATCTTGAAAATATTTAGTGTACCTACAAGGATACCATTCTCCTTGCAAGGTCTTGTATAAAGTGCTTCTTACGCCTTGCCTTAAGAATCTTTGTGTAGCATGGGGCTTCTATGCACTGTGAATAAGAAGAGATAGAAAATAAAAAATAGAATTGAGCCTAAAACTCTTTTGTTGACAGTGTTTTTTATTTATTTCGTGTCTGGAATAAATGTAGAAGTAATATAAAATTCTTTAAAAGTGTTTGAATTAGGAATGATTTAATTTTTATTTTTAAATTTTTTCCTAGGTAAATGAATGGTCATTGAAGATAAGAAAGGAAATGAGAGTAGTTGACAGGCAAATAAGAGGTAAATTAACATTTTATGTCTCCTATTTCGCACCCTCTTGATATATTTTGCTTTAGTACATTAAAATAAACTGTATATATCCTTCAAGATAGTTTTTCTTACATTAATTTTAGCTGTCCTATTATTTTGCTTTCTAGTTCTATAATATAAGAAAAATGAAAGAATTAATTCAAAGAAACTACATTCTGTATCAGGAATAAAAAAGAACAAAAGAAAGAAATCTCTTGCTACTTGTAAACAATGTCTTTTATGGAATTCAAATTAAAGAAATCGGGCATAAGTAAGGAATGTAATTCCATTAAGGCTGCTCAAGTTGTATATCCTAGCATGGCATAAACTGAGGAAAATATATTTCTAAATAAAGTTGATTTATTGAGTACCACTTATAATTAGGGTGACTTGTAAAAAGGGATCATAATGCTAAAATTTTAATGATTTTTAACACTTTCATGATTAGAGAAAAATTAGTATAAGAAAGGTATTCCAGAATCACCTGCTATAAAAAGAATTGGAGAGGAAACTTCCAGCCATGATAGAGTAATTGGTTGTGGACTTGTACTCTGGTCATAAAGAAATAGAAACCTGGACAAAATCTATGAAATAGTTGTTTCCAGACATTGGACAGCGTGCAGTGCAGGATTGTGACCGCTGAGAGGAAGGAGCCAAACCGACACGACCCTGACTTTCTGTCTGGAGACGCTGTCTGGATTGTAGTGCAGGGAGAGGGATTCCAAGCAGTGCATGATAGCTGAGTTGAGACTGAGTTGAGACTGAGATCAGAGTTCACAGAGGCTCAAGTGGCTGAGATTTGTGGGGCAGAGTATTAGAGAGAAGGGAAGTAGCCAGATAAGGGACCCATGCCTAAGAAATCTGCATGGATCCCTGCAGGTCTCTGGCTGAGATCTAAGCTGTGCAATGTTAGAGTGAGATTTTCAGAGCCTGGGCAGGGGAGCTGTTGTAGCTGAAGCAGCTGAGTACCTTCTTTCCATGTATGAGGGCCCATGTGTGATCCCTGGCACCTCCTCAAAAACAAACACACAGCTCTCATTGGGGAGTGGCTATAGCTCAGTGGTTAAACGCCTGCTTCCCATGTATGTGGTCCTGGTTTCAATCTCTGGTACCTCCAAAAAAAAAAAAAAGCCTAGGCAAAAAATTAGTACTGGAGAAAGAGGACCTGCTAGAAGCCAGAAGCTAAGCAATTCCCAGAGCTCACACAGGGCTGAGAGATAGTTGGGTTTTAACCAGCACAGTGGAGAGGGTTTGTTGACTATCTGGGACATTCAGTTGAGACCACAAAAGGGTCACATCTTAATGCTACAGTCACCTAGAATAAAGGCTATCGTAAACCTGTACTAACCAAGCTTAAAAACAAGTCTTGAAAGCTAATTTACAAGTGACTGACCTGCTTCTGGTATCCAACAATGAAACATTCATAGTGTCTGCATCCAGTGAAGAATTACTGGGGAGAAGCAGGAAATTGTGACCCAAAAGCAGGAAAAAGATCAGGCAATGGAAAGAGACCTAGAGATGACAAAGACGCTAGAATTAGCAGACAAGGATTTTAAACAGCAATTATAAATAATGTTGAGGAATTTGAAGGAAAATATGAATACAATAAGATAAATAGAAGAAGAAATAGGAAAGAATAAAGTGGAACATCTAGAGATGAAAGTACAATGTTTGAACTGGAAAACTCAATGTGAATAGGCTTAACAGCAGATTAGACATTACAGAAGACAAGATCAGTGTATTTAAAAGTGGAACACAAGTTATCCAACTGTATGTAGTACAGAGAGAAAAAAAATCTTGGCTGAAAAGTGAGCAGAGAGCCTCAGTGACCTGTGAGACAGTGTCACATGGTCTCCAGAAGGAGAGGAGTCAGGCGAGGATCAGATGGAATAAAAGCAGAAAGTTTTCCAAGTCTGATGAAACACACAGATTCAAGGAACTCAACTCCAAACAAGATAAACTCAAAGAAACCATACCAAAGCATGTCATAGTCAAATTATGTCAAATCAAGAACTAGCAATAAAGAGGTAAAATATCCAGAGGAAAAAAGACAAGTTAAATACAGGAAACAAAGATAAAAGAATGACTGCAATGTCTCACCAGAAGCAGTGCAAAACAGAACCTCTTTGATCTAGTGAAAGAAAAAATAAAACTATCCATAAAAATATTCTTCAAAAATGCAGGTGAAATGAAGGTATTTTCAAACAACAGCTGAGAGAATTTGTTGCCAGTAGAGCTGGATTACAAGAAATGTTAAAGCAAGTTCTTTAAGCTGAAGGAGAATTATACCAGATACAAAGCAGGATCTACATAAAGCAATGAAGAATGCTAGAAATGGTAAATTTGTGGACAAATATAAATGGCATGTTTATTTCTTGCTTTTAAATTTCTTGTAAATATTGACTAAGGTAAAAAATTACGTGAGGTAAAATGTACGGCAGTGATGGCCCAGAGGATTGATTAGAAACTTCATAAATTTAGTTAGGTTTCTACATTATTCCCTCTTTGTGCTTTGTTCATTATATTTCTTCTCTCATCTATAGCTTTTAAATGATCCTTAAGTTCTATCTCTTCCATGACGTTTCCTGTTATCATTCATAGCAATTTTTAAATTAACTAGTTCTAACATGGTGTCAGAAAAAAGATCATTGGTTTGGAGTCTTAACAATACCAGGTTTAAACCCTGACTTTGCCATCTGTTAGCCATGTGTCCTTACTAAACTTTGAGCCTTGTAGAATTGTTGTTACAAATCAAATCTGTAAATGTATGTAAAGTATTTAGGACAATGTCTGACTAATAATAGGGACTTTTCTAAGAATTGACAGTAATACCCCCCCCAAACAAACAAACAAAACAAAACACTTTAGACAGTGACTTTAAAGGAATATGATTATCTTACGTGTGACTTGGTGCAAGCATAGAAACACTTTCAGCGTCTTTCATTTGGTCTTACATTAGCAGTCAAGATGAATAGATGTTTCATTTTTAACGTTCGTGTTGAAAGAGTAACTGATTGGGAAGTGGATGTGGCTCAAGTAATTGGGCTTCCCTGTCTACCATACAGGAGGTCCAGTGTTTGATTCCCAGGGCCTCCTGGTGAAAGCAAGGTGACCCGTGTGGCAAGCTGGCCTTCGGGGAGTGCTGGCCTGTGCAGGAAGGTTGGCCTGCACGGAGAGCTGGCTCAGCAAGATGACGCAACAAAAAGAGGCACAGAGGAGAGACAAGAGACACAGTAGGCCAGGGAACTGAGGTGGCACAAGAGATTGTGCGCCTCTCTCCCGTTCCGGAAGGTCCCAGATCGATTCCTGTTGCCACCTAAAGAAAAGACAAACAGACACAACGCACAGCGAATGGACACAGAGAGCAGACAGCGATTGTAAAAAACAACAGTGGGGGGGGGGAGTAAATAAATCAGTCTTTTAAAAAAAAAAAAGAAGTACCTGCAAAACTAATCTGTGCTGCTATTAATAGCCAGGGCAGTGGTTATCTTTGTTGGGGGCATGGTGATTTAAAGGGAATGTAAGGTTACCTAACGGCATGTCGGTAATATTCTGTTTCTTGATCTGGGTGCTGGTTAACGTGAGTTTGTTAATTTGTGAAAATTCATTGAGCGCTACACTTATGTGCACTTTTCTGCATGTATATTATAACAAGTTTTAAAAAGAAAAACAAAATAGTAACTTCAATAAAAGTAAATTATGAATATGGGTAACCCTCAACTTCTAATGGAGAATTCAAGATTGTTCACATTTTTTTAAATTTCTCTCCCCTTCCCTGTCTCTCCCCCCCCCAGTTGTCTGCTCTCTGTATCCATTCACTGTGTGGTCTTCTGTGTCCGCTTGTATTCTTGTTAGTGGCACCAGGAATCTGTGTTTCTTTTTGTTGCATCATCTTGCTGCATCAGCTCTCCATGTGTGCGGCGCCACTCCTGGGCAGATTGCACTTTTTTCCCTCTGGGGCAGCCCTCCTGACAGGGCACACTCCTTGCAAGTGGGGTTCCGCTACACGGGGGCCACCCCTGCATGGCACAGCACTCCTTGTGCGCATCAGCACTGCATGTGGGCCAGCTCATCATACGGGTCAGGAGGCCCTGGGTTTGAACCCTGGACCTCCCATGTGGTAGGTGGATGCTCCATCTGTTGAACCAAATCTACTTCCCGTGTTCATAGTTTTAACTTTCTGTCCAATATAACACATTTAGGGCACTTTTAATAGGCAATATTGGAATTTATATAGTTTATAAATAATTAATTTGATCTCTCCTCAACTGAAAATAGTTAACTTGTTTTTCGTAACTATAATGATATTGACATAGAAATGCAGAAAAGCATAAAGGAAGGGAGTAAAAATCACCCTGAAACCCTACCACCTAAGATAACTACTACAAGACTTGGGTAATCATCCCTCCAGATGTTTCTCTGTGTATTCAGTTATTTACAAATGGGCCATACTATTCCTACTGCTGTTTTTAACTTACTTTTTGCCGATGCTTCTTTATCAGGTTGAGGAAGTTCCTATCCCTAATTTCCCAAGAGTTTTTTTCTTGTATCATGAATGAATGTTGAGTTTTGTCGAGTACTTTTCCTGTATCTACTGAAATAATCATATGCTTTTTCTTCTTTAAAAGGTTTGTTAAGATGACTAATTTCATTGATTAAATGTCAAATGTAGCACCAACCCTGCATTCTAGGATAAACCACACTTGGTTGATGTGTATTGACCTGTTTGTTTATTGCTGGATTCTATATGCTAATATTTTTTGAGATTTTTGCTTCTCTGTTCATGAAGGATATTGGTCAGTAGTTTTCTCTTCTTGCAATGTCTTTGTTTGGTTTTGGTATCAGGGTAATGCTGTCCTTTTAAAAATGAGTGGAAAATGTTCCCTCTGAATCTGTTTTCTGGAAGAAATCTTTTAGAATTGGTATCATTTCTTCCTTAAATGTTTGGTTGACTTGACCAGGGAACCCTTGTTAGACTAGGGATTTCATTGTTCAGCATCAAACTTTTGCCTGAATGTGATCGTTTACATCTGTCAAGGAATTGACCCATTTCCTCTAAGTTGTCAAATTTATGGGTGTAGAGATGTTAGTAGTATTTCCATATCATCCTTTTTGGCAAATGTTACATACTTTTATGTCTGGTAGATATTTTTGTTATTTATAGAATCCTAGTTCTACAGATTTTTTTTTTTCATCACTTTAAAGATACTGTTTGTATTAGTCAGCCTAAGGGGTGCTGATGCAAAATACCAGAAATTGGTTGGTTTTATAAAGGGTATTTATTTGGGGTAGGAACTTACAGATACCAGGCCATAAAGCTTAAGTTACTTACCTCACCAAAGTCTGTTTTCACGTGTTGGAGCAAGATGGCTGCAACGTCTATGAGGGTTCAGGCTTCCTGGGTTCCTCCCTTCCAGGGTCTTGCTTCTTTCTCTCTGGGCTTAGGATTCCTCTCTTCCCAGGGCTTGCTTCTTCCTGGGCTCAGGGCTACACTCCTCCTGGGGCTGGCTTCTCTTTCCTCTGTGAGCTTATTTCCTGGGGCTCCAGCTTAAAGCTTCAGCATCAAACTCCAACATCAAAACTCCAACATTAAGAACCCCCAACTCTGTCCTTTGCCATGCCTTTTCTCTGTGCTGGGGCCTCAATGCCCTAATGATGTGGCCCAATCAAAGCCCTAATCATAACTCAATCATGCCCAGGTACAGACCAGATTACAAACATACTCTAATATCTGCTTTTGGAATTAATAACCATATCAAACTGCTACACTGTTATATTGTCTTTTCATTGTTTGTTGTTTCTTGTCAGATGCCTGTATATACTCTTGTTGTTTCCCTGTGTGTAATATATTGTGCACCACCTCCACCCTGCTGCTTTTCAAAATTTTTCTCGATCTTAGTTTTCACAATTTGACTATGATGTATCTAAGTGTGGTTTTCCTTGGGTTTATGTTGCTTGAGGTTTGTTGAACATCTAGGATGTCTGGGTATTTCTCATCTAATTTTGGAACTGTTCGGACCACTATTTAAAATCTCATATATACGATTGGAACTGTTTCTTAACTTTTTATCCAGTTCCAGTAGTCTCTATGTTTATGCATGTGCCATTGCCACACTGATTTATTTTAATTTTTTGAAATGTTTATTTTAAAATAATGATAAAGGGAACATTTTTACATATTTTTAATGGTTTAGGTTCTTTGACATGGAATCCGTGTATAAATTGTGTATAGATTTACTTAAAAATAGAATCTTAATAATCTGAAAATGAAAGTAAGAAAATAATTCCATTTCTAATAGTACACAAATAAAATATTTAGGGATAAATTTAGTAAGAGAAGTATATGACTTATATACTTGAAAACTACAGAAATCATTGAAAGAAATGAAAGAAGACCTCTATAAATGAAGGCATTTCTAGTACTTGAATTAGAATACTTACTAATGTTAAGATGATAGTACTATCCAAATTGATCAACAAATTCCTATCAAAGTACAGTTGGTTTTTGGCAGAAATGGAAAAACTGATCATGAAATTCATATGGAGATGCATGGGACTGAGAATAGCTAAAATAGTCATAAAAAAGGACAAATTCGGAGGATTCACACTTCCCAATTTTGTAATTGGGAAGCTATAGTAATCAAGACTGTGTGGTACTGACATAAGGATAGACATAAATGTGGAATAGAATTGAGAGTGCACTGTGTAGAGCTGGCCCATGCACAGTGCTAATGTGCGCAAGGAGTGCCATGCCACGCAAGGGTGTCCCCCACGTCGTAGGGGAGCCCCATGCACAGGTAGTGCACCCCGTAAGAACGGCCCAGTGCAAAAGAAAGCGCAGCCTGCCCAAGAATGGCGCTGCACACACGGAGAGCTGACACAACAAGATGATGCAACAAAAAAGAAACACAGATTCCCGGAGCCACTGTAAGGATAGAAGCGATCACAGAAGAACACACAGCAGATGGACAAAGAGAGCAGACAACTGCGGGCGGAGGGGGGAAGGGAGAGAAATAAATTTTTTAAAAAAACCTTTAAAAAAAAAAGAATTGAGACTGCAAAGATAAACCCATGTCTATTGATTTCAGCAAGGGGGCCAAGACAGTTCAATGGGGAAAGAATAGTATTTTCAAATGGTGCTGGAACAACTGGATATCCACATGCAAAAGAACGAATTTGGACTCCTTCTTCACACCACTTATGAAAATCAACGCACACCACATATGAAAATTAATTGGATCGGAGATCTCAATGTGAGAACATTTCAAAACTTTAAAATAGCCCTTAGATGTAAATAGAGGAGTAAATTTTCGTGATCTTGGCAATCGAGTTTCTTAGATATGACACTAAAAGCACAAGCAGCCAAAGAAAAATAAATTGGACTCCATCAAAATTAAAAACTTTGGAGCTTCAAATAACACTATGAAGAAAGGAACCACCCATAGAAAATGCATTGGAGAAAATGCTGATAAATCATATGTCTGAAAATGGTCTAGTATCCAGAATTATATAAATGCCTCTTACACCAAAACAAGAGAGGATGCAATTTAAAAATGGACAAAGAACTTGAATAGACATTCTTCCCAAGAACATAAACAAATGGCCAATAAGCACATGGAAAGATGCTCAATATCATTAACCATTAGGGAAATGCAAATCAGAATCCACCAGGATGGCTAAACTCAAAATGACAGACGCTAATAAGTGTTGGTGATGATATGGAGACATTGGAGCCCTCCTGTTGCTGATGGGAGTGTGAAATGGTGCAGCCAATTTAGAAAATAGTCTGTGAAAAGTTAAACATAGAATTGCCATTTGACCCAGCAGTTCCACTCCTAGGCATCTACTCAAGAGAAGCAAAAACCTATATCCATACAAAAGCTTTACGTAACTGTTCATGGCAGCGTTATTCATAATAGCCAAAATGTAGAAACAACCTGAATGTCCGTCAGCTAATGAATGGATAAAGAAAATGTGGCGTGTATATATATTCGCTAATAGAAAGGAATGAAGTGCTGATTGACGGCTACAACATGGATGTGGCTTAGAAAGACGCTAAGTTATATGGTGGAGCAATGGGTATTATCTTCAAGTGTCTCCTAATATTGGGCAAGTGACTGTGGGCATGGTAAGAATAAGAATTTAGACCTCAGTGTTGAT
Source organism: Dasypus novemcinctus (assembly GCF_030445035.2). Taxonomy (NCBI): domain Eukaryota; kingdom Metazoa; phylum Chordata; class Mammalia; order Cingulata; family Dasypodidae; genus Dasypus; species Dasypus novemcinctus. Next base: position 80,406,048 of record NC_080689.1, on the reverse strand, counting down.
ATATTCACAACCTATTACTCACAAAGCATGTAATATAGACATAGCTTACCGCTAGGTGATGGTATATGATGCTTTTAACATGTTCAGGCTTTCCGTATATTGCAGGTTTTCAAAAATTATTCATGACTGTACAGTGATTGTACTCCCACAGTTGTGGAAATACTTTTTTTTTTTTCCAAGATTTATTTTTTATTTATTTCTCTCCCCTTCCCTGCCCCCCCCCCCCAGTTGTCTGCTCTCTGTGTCCATTTGCATTGTGTTCTTCTGTGTCCACTTGCATTCTTGTCAGCGGCACCGGGAATCTGTGTCTCTTTTTGTTGCGTCATCTTGCTGCATCAGCTCTCCATGTGTGCGGTGCCACCCTGGGCAGGCTGCACTTTTTTCACACTGGGCAGCTCTCCTTACGGGGTGCACTCCTTGTGCGTGGGGCTCCCCTACATGGGGGACACCCTTGCGTACATCAGCACTACACATGGGCCAACTCATCACATGGGTCAGGAGGCCCTGGGTTTGAACCCTGGGCCTCCCATGTGGTAGGCGGACGCTCTATCCATTGAGCCAAATCTGCTTCCCTGGAAATACTTCTTAATTGATTATTAGATGAAGCATTGAAAGGCATTTACACTATTTTAAAATTTCCTTGATACCAGTACCAAAAAAATGTTAGAATGGATTATGCAAAAGCAGTTCTGAGATGTTGTCAGGTGAAATAAGATTGCTCTTCTCTTTTCACTCTTTTTTTTTTTAAATTCAGATGACTTTTTTTTTTTAAGATTTATTTATTTAACCCCCCCACCCCCACCCCGGTTGTCTGTTCTCTGTGTCCATTTGCTGCATCTTGTTTCTTTGTCCGCTTCTGTTATCGTCAGCGGCACTGGAAGTGTGGGCGGCGCCATTCCTGGGCAGGCTGCACCCTCTTTAGTTCTGGGCAGCTCCTCCCACGGGGCGCACCCCCACGCATGGCGCGGCACTCCCTGCGCACATCAGCACTGCGCATGGGCCAGCTCCACACGGGTCAAGGAGGCCTGGGGTTTGAACCGCGGACCTCCTGTGTGGTAGACAGACGCCCTAACCACTGGGCCAAGTCTGTTTCCTCTTTTCGCTCTTAACCTACTTTAACGTTGTTTCTAGAAAGAATGTCTCCCCATCACACTAACTATTTTGGATTTGTCTATGTCCTTTTATATGTTCTCCTATATACCTGACGCATAAATCATGGTAAGAATGGATTTGCATGCCAGATAAATCTCCTGGTGACCCCTGATTTTGGCCTTCTGTGTTGTGTTCTAACTATAGATATCCAAAGGGAAGAAGAAAAAGTGAAGCGGTCTGTGAAGGATGCTGCCAAGAAGGGCCAGAAGGATGTCTGCGTGGTTCTGGCCAAGGAGATGGTTAGGTCAAGGAAGGCCGTGAGCAAGCTCTATGCATCCAAAGCACACATGAACTCCGTGCTCATGGGGATGAAAAACCAGCTCGGTAAGCTGACGGTTCCCATGCCGACACCACGCGCACGCGCTGCGCTGGTGCCCTCGAGTAGGAAGAACAGACTCAACTCTGGTTATTCTTTATACTGTCTTAATTGAGGAAGTATACAAATTCATAATATTAGTACTGTCGTTATTTATTGGTATTCATTTTCTTTTGCCAGTGTTAGAATATATTTCCTCACGTAAATAATGTTATCTAAGTGAACACAGTTGAGTCTTAGGAGCTAGAGGGTGCCCTGTTTGTTAGAAGGAGGAAGAGTTTCTTCCCTCTGTCCTCAGCCCAAAGCAGCCTTAGGCAGAACTTAAAAATAGGCAATTTGCCTTTGGCTTCCACTCACCTCCTTTTCCCCCTCATCTGGTATCTCCCTGTCATGTCCTTACATCTTAGGAATTTGCTGATCTCTTAATGGGTACTCAGCATACCTGTGAACTACCAATTTCTAGATAATTTTTAAAAACTCATCATAATGTTTAAAATAAAAGCATAATTTAGTTATGTTTTATGATAACGTGTGCTGCTTTTCACAAGTCCTTGTCTCCAGGTCAGTGATCGCTTGAGAAATGGATCCGATTTTACATCTAGTTGGTTTCTTTTCTTACTTAGTTTCTGTTAAATTAGAAAGACCTAATTCAGAATGATCGTTCCTCAGGAAGGACAGCAAGTCCCTGTCATACTTAGATTGAATATGAACTCAGAAATTATGGAGTTTTTCTCTAAGGAATGCGTCCAACTTTTCATCAGATACTAAGTTGTTGAGTACATCATATTCAAAAGTTAGAAGGCCAAATGTTTCCATTTAGGAAATGGTGCCATATGAGTTCCTGCTCCATTATTTGGTTCTATTTGGCACTGAAGGCATTTCTTAATGTTCAATTTTAACATCAGGATGTTGTTTTAAATATGTCTAATAAGGAATGTATCATCAATTTCTTTCTCCAGAGCATGAAGAAAATAATCATGGGTGGGGAAAGAGTAATACATATATATAGCAAGCTGTTTGTACCATAGTTTCTTTTTTTTAAAATAAAGGGTATTTATTTAGGGTAACACTACAGTTACAAGTCCCAAAAGAGTCCAGCTCAATGTACTGTAAGAAGTACTTTCTCACCTAAGTTAGTTGCCACGTGTTGAAGCAAAATGGCACGTAATCTCTGCCTGGTCTCTCCTCCTTTCTTTCTCTTAAGGCTCCGTGGGCCCAGCTTCTTCCCGTCTCAGCTGTGGGGTGGCTGAAGGCTCGTCTCGGGGCTTCTCAGCTGCCCTGGTCTAGTCGCAAGCTCAGCTGTAAACTATCAGGCAGATGGCTCATTTTTTTCCTCAGGCTCCAGGATCAAAACTGACCAAGTTGTCTCTTCTGTATCTTCTGTGTCCTTACTTTCTTTAAAAATACACCAGGATTATTTTCATTTTTAAAAAGTGTTATTTCAGCCCTAAAGTGATGTCCTTAGTCTCCTCAAAGTATTGAATCTATCACCTGTATATGCTTCCTGAACAAAACCACCTATTCAGCGCCAAGAAGTGTGTCACTTCAGAAGCGCAAGTACATACCTTTGCCTGTTACAGCCAGCGTTGCAAGTTTCATCTTTATTGCCTATTTTTTTCTGTAGTGTGCTGAAAAGCTGCATACTCAGTTGAACCATAATAAGCTTATTTTAAAATGTTCTCACTATTTCCTTTACTGAATCAACATCAGAAAACATGCTTACTCTGCCTTTTCTTTTTTGCTTTATAAGAAAAGCAGTATATGCACAGCCTCTTTTTTTCGCAAATTGTGGAGATAAAAGTATATAGGATAATATAATAGATGCCTACGTACTTATTACCCAGAACCAGAAATTTGACATTTTGTTATATTTGCCGGGTTTTATATTATAAAAGAAAGAAAACATTATTAATAAAGTTGAAGCTCCTAAATACCCCTTTCTAAGGCCATTTATTTTTCTTTTAACCTCCCTAGATGTAACCATTATCATGAATCTTAAAATTTGCATGTGGTATGATAACATATATACCTTTCTACATTTTTTTCCCCCCATTCGTCGTCGTATTTTTTTTTTTTTTGAGGTACCAGGGTTGGGAATTCAACCCAGGATCTTGTGTGTAGGAAGCCCACACAATCACTGAGCGCCATCAGCTTCCCTGAACTGGTTTTTCCATTTGTTTGTTTTTGTTTTTAGGAGGCACGGGGAACCAAACCCGGAACCTCCCTTGTGGGAAGCAGGCACTCAACTGCTTGAGCCACATCTGCTCCCCCATTGTGTTTTTCTTGTTTGTTTTTTTAAAGATTCATTTTTTATTTATTTCTCTCCCCCTCCCCCCGCTCCCCCTCCTCCCCAGTTGTCTGCTCCCTGTGTCCATTTGCTGTGTGTTCTTCTGTGCCCGCTTGTATTCTTGTCAGCGGAACCTGGAACCTGTGTCTCGTTTTGTTGCATTCATCCTGTTGTGTCAGCTCTCCGTGTGTGTGGTGCCACTCCTGGGCAGGCTGCACTTTTTTCGCGCTGGACGGCTCTCCTTACGGAGCGCACTCCTTGTGGGTGGGGCTCCCCTATGCAGGGAACACCCCTGCGTGGCAGGGCACTCCTTGTGCACATCAGCACTGTGCGTGGACCAGCTCATCACACAGGTTAGGAGGCCCTGGGTTTGAACTTTGGACCTCCCACGTGGTAGGCGGATGCCCTATCCATTGGGCCAAATCTGCTTTCCAGCCATTGTGTTTTTAAATATACTCATAATGATAAATATAGAGCTAGTCCATTCATTTTAATGGATGGTATTCCATCATATGAATAAATCACATTTTATTTTTCTGTTCCCATTTAAAATGTTTCCAATTTTTGCTACTTAACAACGCTGCTGTGAATATTTTTGTGACTGTCCCATTGTGCACATGTAAGGGTTTTCTTTAGCACAATTTTATACCCAGAAGTAGAACTGCTGAGTTACAAACACTTGAATTTTGCTAGAATAGCAAAATTCCTCTCTAAAGTGGCTTTGCTAATTTATACTCTCACCAGCAGTGAATGAGAGTTCTTTTTTTCATACTTTTTTTTCAGCAACACTTGAGATTGTCATCCTTCTTAATTTTAGAGGAAAGATACCTTGTTTTATAACATTTCTCTGGAAACTTGTGAACTTGAGCACTATCTTCTATTTACCCTTTCCTTCTGTGCACTGATTCCAGAATACCTTTTTGAGCAATTATAACTCACAAATAATCATTAATCTTAATGAAAAAAAACTTCTTCAGTTCTAGGTCCTCCACTATTCTCCATCCTAACTCCGCTCAGTTCTAGGTCCTCCACTCTTCTCCGTCTTAACTCACTCCCCTGAGGTAATCGCATGTAACCCTGTACCTTTAAATACCATTGATTGTCAAGTTTTTATCTTCAGAACTTACTAAATCACCAGTGTGTAGTTGGTACTTCCACTCAGCTCTCTAATGGGTATCTCGAGAAGAATATGGCCCAAACAATTCTGGATTTCCATCCCCCAACATAAGTATTTGCTACTCATCCAATTTTCTTCATCCATGCAAATTGACCCACTGTTTGCCCAGTTTCTGTCAGCTAAAAACCTAGGATTCATCTTTAATTTCCTCTCTTTCCCAGTCCTGTAACTCAGCCATCAAAGTAGAGCATCATTTTTTTCTGCTTGTGTAAATTGCTACCCCCTTAGTTCAAGCTAATATCATCTCTGGATTACTACAGTAGTCTCTTTTTAAATTTTTTATTTTTATTTTTAAAGAAACTTTAGATTACTTTTATTACATCAAAAATATAGGAGATTCACATACACCCCACTCTTGCCCCTCCCACACTTTCCCACATTAACATCCTTCATTAGTGTGGTGCATTTGTTACAATTGATGAACACATATTGAAGCATTGCTGCTAACCATGGGCTATAGTTTACATTATAGTTTGCACTACACAATTTAATAGGTTTTGACAAAATGTATCATGGCCTGTATCCATCATTGCAGTGTCGTGCAGGACAACTTCAATGTCCTGAAAATGCTCCATGTTACCTATTCTTCCCTCTCCCTCTCTCAGAACCTCTGGTGGCCACTGCCTTTATATCAGTGTTACAGATTCTTCCATTACTAGAATAATAAGTCTACAAAAGAATGATAATAAGTCTGCCTTAGTGCATTATTCATTCCCCAGTCTTGAGGATTTGGGCATGGTGATGCCCACTTTGTTTCTGATTTGGAGGGGCTTAGATCCCATGGGCAGATGAATGGAACTACTTGCTTGCAGTTGTAAATACTTTCAGTTTTTTGGGGGATAGTTGTTCTAACAAAATCCAATGAACTGGAGAGTAGGTGTTGGCTGCAGTTCTTCTGGGATTCAGGGCTCAACCAGCATATGAACAGACTAAAGGTTTAAGTCTCAGGGACATATATTTAACAAGCATACTGCTAATTATAGATTCAAATAAACTGGGAAGAAAAGCCATGTGTAAGGAAATTATGAATGAGTATAACTCTGTTACATCAGAGGACATGAATTTGGAAGTAAGGCCCACTGACAGGGTGCTGAATTTCTGAGATTGTCTGCCTTGCCTATAGTGTCTGGATGTCTCTAGAGCCCTCAGGAGCCCTGCTGTTGGAGGCACTGTTTACTGTGGCAGGCAGTGAGATCCTGCTGAGACGTGTATAAGCGTCACCTCTGGAATGACCTCCTGACTCACTTTGAAGTCTCTTAACCATAAAATTTCATTTGTGTTTAATATTTCCCCCTTTCAAGGTCTTTTTCCAGATGCATTGCAAGTCGGTGCTTGGTAATCCCTTGGTCCAGGGGCCTCATCTGGGGCCCGTGCCGGGTGGCAGGTCGTGGATCTCCACGGTGACTTTGCCTTAGAGAGAGGCCACACCTGAGGAACAAGGAGGCTTTCAGGAGGGAACCCCTAGGCGACATGTCATACTAGGCTAAGTTTCAGTTTCATAAGAACAAGGTTTATAAGAACAACCACCATATCAAGGGCCTGGCATATTGGTCTGTCCTCCTTGGCAAGGCTCTACCCGTGTGCTTGGGCTTCTCACCGCTCTGTGAGAGAATGTAGCAGGACTCCCCAGGATGGGAGCTCAGTGTTCTTTTGGTCATTGTGTGGGTCTCCACCCCCCTGAGACAGTGCCTCTTGATCTATTCATATGCCTTAGCCATGCCCCAGGTGAACCTCCTCTCCTGTATCCCCGTCCCGGACATCCACCTGCCACAATTATGACCCTTCTGCAATCCAAACCTCCCCCAAAACAAAGCCAAAAAAACAACGAAGTAAAATTAGCAAGAAAACAAAGTAATAGTAACCAACTAGAACAGCAAACAGCTGGGGCCCTGCCCAGCAGTTTGAAGGGGGAGGAGGGAGGCTTTAAAAAGGCCTGACCTGGTCCCCACGCACCCGTCGTTCCACAGCGTGCCCGATCCGTGGCTCAGACAGTGTCCTTTCTTGTTTTCTTGTTTCTTAATAAATTCTTTACTCCCTTGCCTAAAAAAAAAGTATTCATTGTGTCTTTGTTGTTGTTTTATGTACAGTGACAATTTCTTCTGTATGTTCCCCCAGTGTCTTAATTTTTTCACTTTATCTTCAAAGAAGCTTTAGGTTGCAGAAAAGGCTGTAGAACCCAGTCACGTCGCTGCACCACTGTTACCCCCATGCACTGCCCGACCACATTTCCACATCGAAAATATGGGGGATTCCCATATACCCGATACCCTCCGTCTCCCCCTCTTCCCTATGCATGACATTTTACGTGTGATGGTACATTTATTACAACCGATGTATAAATTTTGAAACATTACTATTAACCGTGGTCAATGATTTACATTTTTTACCATATATTTTTATAGGTTTTGACAAAATTTAAAACAACCTGTATCTGTCATTGCAAGATCATGCAGAACAATTCCAATGCCTTAAAATTGCCCTATGTCCCATTTGTTCTATTCTTCCCTCCCACTCCCCTCGGGACCTATGGTAACCACTAAGTTTCAATTTTTGAAGCATAAGGTTCATAGTTTCATGCATTAATAGTAAGGGTTTGGCATATTGGTCTGGTTTCTTTTATTAGAGACTGCCTATATTCTTGAGAGCTTCTTCTCTTTTTAATTGAGAACCTAGAAGAATTCCCCACGCTGGGAGTTTAATATTTTCTTGTTGATTGTGTGGGCCCCCACCCCCTGATATAACACAGTGTGACAAGATGAACACTGTCATATTCCATAGAGGCATGCCGCAGGAGCACCCTATCCCACATATCCCCCCAACCCCGATGCCCTAGACCAGTAACCCTCCCTTCCATTATTTGCCAGAGGAACCTCACCACCATTGTGTTTTTAACCAGACCTGCAAAGCCCCAGAGTTCACCTGCTGCTTCTTCCAACCCTCCCCCACTTCTGTGAATAGTCCAACCCAGCCCCCTCGCCCTGCTCCCCTCACATTCCTGCGCCGTAGAACCCACTGTTACCCACGCACTGCCCAGCCACATCCTTCTGCCTTAGCGTAGATTTTACCCCTGCTGAACATCAGCTCACCACCCTCTACCCCCTTTCTGTCTCCTGTAAACCTGTCTTCCAGACTCTAGCTCTGTGAGTCTGCTCAGTTATGCTTAAGTCGTATCAGTGAGGTCATGTAATATTTGTCCTTCAGTGACTGGCTTACTTCACTCAACATAGAGTCTTCAGGATTCATCCATCTTATCCCTTGTGTCAATATTTCACTCCTTCTTTCAGCTGAGTAGTATTCCATTGTATGTACACACCACAATTTGCTTATCAGTTCATCTGTTGATGGACACTGGGGTTACTTCCAACTTTGGGCAATAGTGAATAATGCTGCTATGGACACCGGTGTGCATATATCTGTTCTTGTCCTTGCTTTCAATTCTTCTGGATATATAGCCAGCAGTGGGATTCCTGGATCATATGGCAGATCTATAGTTAACTTCCTGAGGAACCACCAGATTATCCTCCACAATGGCTATACCGTTCTCTATTCCCCCTGCAGTGAATAAGTGTTTCTGTTCCTCCACATCCTCTCTAACACTTACAGTCCTCTGTTTTTTTAATTCCTGCCAGTCTAATGGGTGTAAGATGATATTTCATTATAGTTTCGATTTGCATTTCCCTAATAGCTAGTGATGTTTAACAGCTTTTCATGTGCTTTTTAGCCATTTGTACTTCTTCTTTGGAGAAGAGTCTATTCACATCTCTTGCCTATTTTTTAAATGGGTTGTTTGTCTTTGAGATTTAGGGTTTCTTTATATATGCTTGACATTAGGCCCTTATTGGATAGATGGTATATTAGTCATCCAAAAGGGGTGCTGATGCAAAGTACCAGAAAATCTGTTGGCTTTTATAAAGGTTATTTATTTAGGGTAAAAGCTTACAGTTACAAGGCCCTAAAGAGTCCAATTCAAGTTTACTTCCTTACCAAACTCTGTTGCCACATGTTGAAGCAGTGTGGTGAGTGACATCTGCGTGGGTTCAGCCTTCCTCTTCCTCTTAAAACTCCATGGGTCCAGCTTCTTCCAACCTTAGCTGTAGGTTGGCATAAGGCTTGTCTCTCTTCCCAGGGCTGCTTTCTGGGATCTGTTCTCTTCACAAGGTCAGCTGTCAACTATCAGGCGAATGGTTCATCTCTCTTCCTGGAGACTGCCATGTCTGTAGAACTGTCTCTCTTCCTCTGTGTTCTTCTGTGTTCTTACTTGAGCATCCACTTATTGTAGTACATCAAAGGGGCAGGACTCAAACTAAGTCGACCTATATGGTCGAATCAAAGCCCTAATCTTAATTTAATCAAATAAAATTGAAACCTTTGAATTTAATACAGTCAATTGAGTATCACATCCAAAGGAAAAGACCAGTTTACAGACATATCTCTTTTTAAAATTTATAAATAATATACTGCCACAGATGATTACCAAATATTTTCTCC